>NC_091286.1:567028896-568313181 GCF_032444005.1 Ranitomeya imitator | reverse complement strand
ATTTCGAGACGGAAACTCCAGTACCTGGTCAAGTGGAAGGGTTATGGTCAGGAAGATAATCCCCCTGACGAAGGATTTCTGATCCGAAACGCGCGTCGGGGCGCGTTTTGCTCGCACTCGCCGCTCCATTCAGGTAAACCATGGTATCCATAGTCACACTCTGTGACTGATTTTCTATGCAGCTGCAGGTCACGTTATGATTATGTCTTATACTAAGCAATTGATTCGGTCTAACATTCAACAATAGATTCTACTTAGACTCTGTGCACTGATCATTGTGGTTTTTTGGTTTCCTGATGTTCACACACACTAGAAATAGCCGTGGATTGCTCCTAACGCTCCCTATGCAACTCGACACAGCCTAAGAAACTAGCTAGCCCTAGAGATAGAAAAATAAAGCCTACCTTGCCTCAGAGAAATTCCCCAAAGGAAAAGGCAGCCCCCCACATATAATGACTGTGAGTAAAGATGAAAATTACAAACACAGAGATGAAATAGATTTAGCAGAGTGAGGCCCGACTTACTGAACAGACAGAGGATAGGAAAGGTAACTTTGCGGTCAGCACAAAAAACTACAAAAAGACCACGCAGAGGGAGCAAAAAGACCCTCCGCACCGACTCACGGTGCGGAGGCGCTCCCTCTGCGTCCCAGAGCTTCCAGCAAGCAAGACAAAAATCAAAATAGCAAGCTGGACAGAAAAATAGCAAAACAGAGAAAAACATGCAGGAACTTAGCTTCTGCTGGGAAGACAGGTCACAAGAACGATCCAGGAGAGAACTAGACCAATACTGGAACATTGACAGGTGGCATGGAGCAATAATCTAAGTGGAGTTAAATAGAGCAGCCAGCTAACGAATTAACCTCGTCACCTGTGGAAGGAAACTCAGAAGCCGCAGCTCCACTCACAACCACCAGAGGAAGCCCATGGACAGAACCAGCCGAAGTACCATTCATGACCACAGGAGGGAGCTTGACAACAGAATTCACAACACTGAAGACCCTCGATCTGTAAATAAAAAAAAAATAATAAACCAACAATATACATACCTTCCGAGGATCTGTCACGTCCAACGATGTAAATCCATCTGAAGGGGTTAAAATATTTTGCAGCCAGGAGCCTAGAAAGCTCCCTGGCTCGAGTTCATATGAGGACAACCAGCAGAGGGCGCCTCTTATGAATTCGAGCCTGGGAGCTTTCTAGGAAAGTTCCCACGATCTAGGAACAGCCAGCAGAGGGCGCCTCACCGCAAATGAAGGTAAATATAGGTCAATGACCTACTTTACCTACATTCTCCGGGGTTTTGCAGACAGGAGTAGTGCTGCATTAGCAGAACTCCTGGCTGCAAAATATTTTAACCCCTTCAGATGGATTTACATCGTTGGACGTGACAGATCCTCGGAAGGTATATATATTGTTGGTTTATTTATTTTTTTTTTTTTACAGATCGAGGGTCTTCAGTGAGTGGATTGAGAGAGAGAACTAGACCAATACTGGAACATTGACAGGTGGCATGGAGCAATGATCTAAGTGGAGTTAAATAGAGCAGCCAGCTAACGAATTAACCTCGTCACCTGTGGAAGGAAACTCAGAAACACTCACCAGAGGAAGTCCATGGACAGAACCAGCCGAAGTACCATTCATGACCACAGGAGGGAGCTTGACAACAGAATTCACAACACTTCAGTGAGTGGATTGAGAGTAGAATAAATTAATACAACAACCTTTGTGATTTTTTCATTAAATTAATTTTTAATAATGTGTGTGTTTTTTTTTTAACCCTTTACTAGTATTGGATTAATAATGGATAGGTGTCATAATTGACGCCTCTCCATTATTAATTAGGCTTAATGTCACCTTACAATCGCAAGGTGGCATTAACCCTTCATTACCCCATATCCCACCGCTACACGGGAATGGGAAGAGAGTGGCCAAGTGCCAGAATAGGCGCATCTTCCAGATGTGCCTTTTCTGGGGTGGCTGGGGGCAGGTGTTTTTAGCCAGGGGGGGGGGGCAATAACCGTGGACCCTCTCCAGGCTATTAATATCTGCCCTCAGTCACTGGCTTTATTACTCTGGCGGAGAAAATTGCGCGGGAGCCCACGCCAATTTTTTCCGCCATTTAACCCTTTAATTTACTAGCTAGAACGGCCACATTTTGCATATACACACTGCTAACATTAGTAACATAGTAACATAGTTAGTAAGGCCGAAAAAAGACATTTGTCCATCCAGTTCAGCCTATATTCCATCATAATAAATCCCCAGATCTACGTCCTTCTACAGAACCTAATAATTGTATGATACAATATTGTTCTGCTCCAGGAAGACATCCAGGCCTCTCTTGAACCCCTCGACTGAGTTCGCCATCACCACCTCCTCAGGCAAGCAATTCCAGATTCTCACTGCCCTAACAGTAAAGAATCCTCTTCTATGTTGGTGGAAAAACCTTCTCTCCTCCAGACGCAAAGAATGCCCCCTTGTGCCCGTCACCTTCCTTGGTATAAACAGATCCTCAGCGAGATATTTGTATTGTCCCCTTATATACTTATACATGGTTATTAGATCGCCCCTCAGTCGTCTTTTTTCTAGACTAAATAATCCTAATTTCGCTAATCTATCTGGGTATTGTAGTTCTCCCATCCCCTTTATTAATTTTGTTGCCCTCCTTTGTACTCTCTCTAGTTCCTGTTGTGAATTCTGTGGCTGAATTCACTCCTGTGGTCACAAGTGGTATTGCAGCCTCTGGGCTTCCTCCCTCAGGTGTTTTGGTGAGCTCGTTGGCTGCCTTGCTATTTAACTCCACCTGAGTCTGTCTTCCTTGCTCCTTGTCAATGTTCCAGTGTTGGATCTGAGCTACTGCATCTTTCCTGTGGCCTGCTGCTCTGCTAGATAAGTGTTACTTTGTTTTTGTTTCCGTTTTTTCTGTCCAGCTGTGCTATTCTCTTTTGCTGGAAGCTCTGAGACGCAAAGGGTGCACCGCCGTGCCGTTAGTTCGGCACGGTGGGTCTTTTTGCCCCCCTTTGCGTGGTTATGCTTTAGGGTTTTTTGTAGACTGCATAGTTCTCTTTGCTATCCTCGCTCTGTCTAGAATATCGGGCCTCACTTTGCTGAATCTATTTCATTCCTACGTTTTGTCTTTTCATCTTGCTAACAGTCATTATATGTGGGGGGCTGCCTATTCCTTTGGGGTATTTCTCTGAGGCAAGTCAGGCTTGTATTTCTATCTTCAGGCTAGTCAGCTCCTCAGGCAGTGCCGAGTTGCATAGGTAGTGTTAGGCGCAATCCACTGCTGCTTTTAGTTGTGTGAGGATAGGTTCAGGTATTGCAGTCTGCAGAGATTCCACGTCTCAGAGCTTGTTCTATTGTTTTTGGGTTATTGCCATATCACTGTATGTGCGCTGATTTCTGCACACTGTGTTGCCTGATAGCACAGCATAACAGTACAAGGAGCCATAACCAATGATTCTCAATAGAGGGAAAAAAGAAGTCCTGACATCATTTTTTTTTTCCTCAGCTCTGTCTTCAGTTTTTTTTTTTTGTTTTTTTTTTCCCCTAGACATTAGAGTGCTTCAGGACACAGCTGTGGACATGGATATTCAGGCTCTGTGCTCCTCAATGGATAATCTCGTTATAAATGTACAAAAGATTCAAGATACAATTGATCAGAAATCTATGCTAGAACCAAGAATTCCTATTCCTGATTTGTTTTTTGGTGACAGAACTAAGTTCCTGAGCTTCAAAAATAATTGTAAGCTATTTCTGGCCTTGAAACCTCATTCTTCTGGTAATCCTATTCAACAGGTTTTGATTATTATTTCTTTTTTGCGCGGCGACCCACAGGACTGGGCGTTTTCTCTTGCGCCAGGAGACCCTGCATTGAGTAATCTTGATGCGTTTTTCCAGGCGCTTGGATTGCTTTACGATGAGCCTAATTCAGTGGATCAGGCTGAGAAAAATTTGCTGGCTTTATGCCAGGGTCAGGATGATGTAGAAGTATATTGTCAGAAATTTAGGAAGTGGTCAGTACTCACTCTGTGGAATGAATCTGCACTGGCGGCTTGGTTCAGAAAGGGTCTCTCTGAAGCTCTTAAGGATGTCATGGTGGGATTTCCTATGCCTGCTGGTTTGAATGAGTCTATGTCCTTGGCCATTCAGATCGGTCGTCGCTTGCGCGAGCGTAAATCTGTGCACCATCTGGCGGTATTGTCTGAGAGTAAACCTGAGCCTATGCAGTGCGACAGGACTATGACTAAAGTTGAACGGCAAGAACACAGACGTCTGAACAGGCTGTGTTTCTACTGTGGTGATTCCACTCATGCTATTTCTAATTGTCCTAAGCGCACTAGGCGGTTCGATAGCTCTGCCGTCATTGGTACTGTACAGTCCAAATTCCTTCTGTCCATTACCTTGATATGCTCTTTGTCATCGTATTCTGTCATGGCGTTTGTGGATTCGGGCGCTGCCCTGAATCTGATGGATTTGGATTATGCTAAACGTTGTGGGTTTTTCTTGGAGCCTTTGCGGTGTCCTATTCCGTTGAGAGGAATTGATGCTACACCTTTGGCCAAGAATAAGCCTCAGTACTGGGCCCAGCTGACCATGTGCATGGCTCCTGCACATCAGGAAGTTATTCGCTTTCTGGTACTGCATAATCTGCATGATGTGGTCGTGTTGGGGTTGCCATGGCTACAAACCCATAATCCAGTATTAGATTGGAACTCTATGTCGGTAACCAGCTGGGGTTGTCAGGGAGTACATGGTGATGTTCCATTTTTGTCTATTTCGTCATCCATTCCTTCTGACATCCCAGAGTTCTTGTCTGACTTTCAGGATGTATTTGAAGAGCCCAAGTCTGATGCCCTACCTCCGCATAGGAATTGTGATTGTGCTATCAATTTGATTCCTGGTAGTAAATTCCCTAAGGGTCGTTTATTTAATTTGTCCGTGCCTGAACACACCGCTATGCGCAGTTATGTGAAAGAATCCCTGGAGAAGGGACATATTCGCCCATCATCATCACCATTGGGAGCAGGGTTCTTTTTTGTAGCCAAAAAGGATGGTTCGCTAAGACCGTGTATTGATTACCGCCTTCTTAATAAGATCACTGTTAAGTTTCAGTATCCCTTGCCATTGATATCTGACTTGTTTGCTCGGATTAAGGGGGCTAGTTGGTTTACTAAGATTGATCTTCGTGGTGCGTATAATCTGGTGAGAATCAGGCAAGGAGATGAATGGAAAACTGCATTCAATACGCCCGAGGGTAATTTTGAGTATCTGGTGATGCCGTTCGGACTTGCCAATGCTCCATCTGTTTTTCAGTCTTTTATGCATGACATTTTCCGTGAGTATCTGGATAAATTCCTGATTGTTTACTTGGATGACATTTTGATCTTCTCTGATGATTGGGAGTCTCATGTGAAGCAAGTCAGAATGGTTTTCCAGGTACTGCGTGCTAATTCCTTGTTCGTGAAGGGATCAAAGTGTCTCTTCGGTGTGCAGAAAGTTTCATTTTTGGGGTTCATCTTTTCCCCTTCTACTATCGAGATGGATCCGGTTAAGGTCCAGGCCATCCAGGATTGGACTCAGCCGACATCTCTGAAAAGTCTGCAGAAATTCCTGGGCTTTGCTAATTTTTATCGTCGCTTCATCTGTAATTTTTCTAGCATTGCCAGACCATTGACCGATTTGACCAAGAAGGGTGCTGATTTGGTTAATTGGTCTTCTGCTGCCGTGGAAGCTTTTCAGGAGTTGAAGCGTCGTTTTTGCTGTGCCCCTGTGTTGTGTCAACCAGATGTTTCTCTTCCGTTCCAGGTCGAGGTTGATGCTTCTGAGATTGGAGCAGGGGCGGATTTGTCACAGAGAGGTTCTGGTTGCTCAGTGTTGAAACCATGTGCTTTCTTTTCCAGGAAATTTTCTGCTGCTGAGCGTAATTATGATGTGGGCAACCGAGAGTTGCTGGCCATGAAGTGGGCATTCGAGGAGTGGCGTCATTGGCTTGAGGGAGCTAAGCATCGCGTGGTGGTATTGACTGATCATAAGAATCTTACTTATCTCGAGTCTGCCAAGCGCTTGAATCCTAGACAGGCCCGTTGGTCGTTATTTTTTGCTCGTTTTGATTTTGTGATTTCGTACCTTCCGGGCTCTAAAAATGTGAATCAAAAAATAAACCTTTGCACTCAACTTATAATGCTCAGATGCTAGTTTATTGTAGTACTAGAAACGTTTCGGTCCGCTACAAATGGGACCTTCATCAGTAACGTACTAGTGGAAATAGTTGGGAGCAAGCAATATTTCAAATAGTTTCCGGGGCACAATGCAGGCAGTGCCTGAATGGATAACAGGGAAGCGCGCCAACTAGGCTGCGGGATAGGAGTGAAGTGCTCACGGGTCAGACGCGGAATCCCCGCTTGCGTCTGACCCGTGAGCACTTCACTCCTATCCCGCAGCCTAGTTGGCGCGCTTCCCTGTTATCCATTCAGGCACTGCCTGCATTGTGCCCCGGAAACTATTTGAAATATTGCTTGCTCCCAACTATTTCCACTAGTACGTTACTGATGAAGGTCCCATTTGTAGCGGACCGAAACGTTTCTAGTACTACAATAAACTAGCATCTGAGCATTATAAGTTGAGTGCAAAGGTTTATTTTTTGATTTACGTTAAGGTGTGGGAACCTACCTTGCTGCACCACCTAGTATTAGTGCACGCGTTTTTCCTTGTTACGCTAAAAATGTGAAGGCGGATGCTCTGTCTAGGAGTTTTGTGCCCGACTCTCCGGGGTTATCTGAGCCGGCGAGTATCCTCAAGGAAGGAGTCATTGTGTCTGCCATCTCTCCTGATTTGCGGAGAGTGTTGCAGAAATTTCAGGCTAATAAACCTGATCGTTGTCCGGCCGAGAAACTGTTCGTCCCTGATAGGTGGACTAGTAAAGTTATCTCTGAACTTCATTGTTCGGTGCTGGCTGGTCATCCAGGAATCTTTGGTACCAGAGAGTTAGTGGCTAGATCCTTCTGGTGGCCATCTCTGTCACGGGATGTGCGTGCTTTTGTGCAGTCCTGTGGGATTTGTGCTAGGGCTAAGCCCTGCTGTTCACGTGCCAGTGGGTTGCTTTTGCCCTTGCCGGTCCCGAAGAGGCCTTGGACACATATTTCGATGGATTTCATTTCTGACCTTCCCGTTTCTCAAAAGATGTCGGTCATTTGGGTGGTCTGTGATCGCTTTTCTAAAATGGTCCATCTGGTGCCCTTGGTTAAATTGCCTTCCTCCTCTGATTTGGTGCCTTTGTTCTTCCAGCATGTGGTTCGTTTGCATGGCATTCCTGAGAATATTGTTTCTGACAGAGGTTCCCAGTTTGTCTCGAGGTTCTGGCGAGCCTTTTGTGGTAGGATGGGCATTGTCCTATCTTTTTCCTCGGCCTTCCATCCTCAGACTAATGGCCAGACCGAACGAACCAATCAGACCTTGGAAACATATCTGAGATGTTTTGTTTCTGCTGACCAGGATGATTGGGTGTCATTTTTGCCGTTGGCTGAGTTCGCCCTTAATAATCGGGCCAGCTCGGCTACCTTGGTCTCTCCATTTTTCTGCAATTCTGGGTTCCATCCTCGTTTCTCTTCAGGACAGGTTGAGTCTTCGGACTGTCCTGGTGTGGATTCTGTGGTGGACAGGTTGCAGCAGATCTGGACTCAGGTAGTGGACAATTTGACCTTGTCCCAGGAGAAGGCTCAGCTTTTCGCTAATCGTAGACGCCGTGTGGGTCCCCGACTTCGTGTTGGGGATCTGGTTTGGTTATCTTCTCGTCATATTCCTATGAAGGTTTCCTCTCCTAAATTTAAACCTCGTTTTATTTGTCCGTATAGGATTTCTGAGATTCTCAATCCGGTGTCTTTTCGTCTGACCCTCCCAGACTCCTTTTCCATACATAATGTATTCCATAGGTCGTTGTTGAGAAGATACGTGGCACCTATGGTTCCATCTGTGGAGCCTCCTGCCCCTGTTTTGGTGGAGGGGGAATTGGAGTATATTGTGGAGAAAATTTTGGATTCTCGTGTCTCTAGACGGAAACTCCAGTATCTGGTCAAATGGAAGGGTTATGCTCAGGAGGATAATTCCTGGGTTTTTGCCTCTGATGTCCATGCCCCAGATCTTGTTCGTGCCTTTCATGTGGCTCATCCTGGTCGGCCTGGGGGTTCTGGTGAGGGTTCAGTGACCCCTCCTCAAGGGGGGGGGGGGGTACTGTTGTGAATTCTGTGGCTGAATTCACTCCTGTGGTCACAAGTGGTATTGCAGCCTCTGGGCTTCCTCCCTCAGGTGTTTTGGTGAGCTCGTTGGCTGCCTTGCTATTTAACTCCACCTGAGTCTGTCTTCCTTGCTCCTTGTCAATGTTCCAGTGTTGGATCTGAGCTACTGCATCTTTCCTGTGGCCTGCTGCTCTGCTAGATAAGTGTTACTTTGTTTTTGTTTCCGTTTTTTCTGTCCAGCTGTGCTATTCTCTTTTGCTGGAAGCTCTGAGACGCAAAGGGTGCACCGCCGTGCCGTTAGTTCGGCACGGTGGGTCTTTTTGCCCCCCTTTGCGTGGTTATGCTTTAGGGTTTTTTGTAGACTGCATAGTTCTCTTTGCTATCCTCGCTCTGTCTAGAATATCGGGCCTCACTTTGCTGAATCTATTTCATTCCTACGTTTTGTCTTTTCATCTTGCTAACAGTCATTATATGTGGGGGGCTGCCTATTCCTTTGGGGTATTTCTCTGAGGCAAGTCAGGCTTGTATTTCTATCTTCAGGCTAGTCAGCTCCTCAGGCAGTGCCGAGTTGCATAGGTAGTGTTAGGCGCAATCCACTGCTGCTTTTAGTTGTGTGAGGATAGGTTCAGGTATTGCAGTCTGCAGAGATTCCACGTCTCAGAGCTTGTTCTATTGTTTTTGGGTTATTGCCATATCACTGTATGTGCGCTGATTTCTGCACACTGTGTTGCCTGATAGCACAGCATAACAAGTTCCATTATATCCTTCATGAGCACCGGTGCCCAAAACTGGACACAGTACTCCATGTGCGGTCTAACTAGGGATTTGTACAGAGGCAGTATAATGCTCTCATCATGTGTATCCAGACCTCTTTTAATGCACCCCATGATCCTGTTTGCCTTGGCAGCTGCTGCCTGGCACTGGCTGCTCCAGGTAAGTTTATCATTAACTAGGATCCCCAAGTCCTTCTCCCTGTCAGATTTACCCAGTGGTTTCCCGTTCAGTGTGTAATGGTGATATTGATTCCTTCTTCCCATGTGTATAACCTTACATTTATCATTGTTAAACCTCATCTGCCACCTTTCAGCCCAAGTTTCCAACTTATCCAGATCCATCTGTAGCAGAATACTATCTTCTCTTGTATTAACTGCTTTACATAGTTTTGTATCATCTGCAAATATCGATATTTTACTGTGTAAACCTTCTACCAGATCATTAAAGAATATGCTGAAGAGAACAGGTCCCAATACCGACCCCTGCGGTACCCCCACTGGTCACAGCGACCCAGTTAGAGACTATACCATTCATAACCACCCTCTGCTTTCTATCACTAAGCCAGTTACTAACCCATTTACACACATTTTCCCCCAGACCAAGCATTCTCATTTTGTGTACCAACCTCTTGTGCGGCACGGTATCAAACGCTTTGGAAAAATCGAGATATACCACGTCCAATGACTCACCGTGGTCCAGCCTATAGCTTACCTCTTCATAAAAACTGATTAGATTGGTTTGACAGGAGCGATTTCTCATAAACCCATGCTGATATGGAGTTAAACAGTTATTCTCATTGAGATAATCCAGAATAACATCCCTCAGAAACCCTTCAAATATTTTACCAACAATAGAGGTTAGACTTACTGGCCTATAATTTCCAGGTTCACTTTTAGAGCCCTTTTTGAATATTGGCACCACATTTGCTATGCGCCAGTCCTGCGGAACAGATCCTGTCGCTATAGAGTCCCTAAAAATAAGAAATAATGGTTTATCTATTACATTACTTAGTTCTCTTAGTACTCGTAGGTGTATGCCATCCGGACCCGGAGATTTATCTATTTTAATCTTATTTAGCCGATTTCGCACCTCTTCTTGAGTTAGATTGGTGACCCTTAATATAGGGTTTTCATTGTTTCTTGGGATTTCACCTAGCATTTCATTTTCCACCGTGAATACCGTGGAGAAGAAGGTGTTTAATATGTTAGCTTTTTCCTCGTTATCTACAACCATTCTTTCCTCACTATTTTTTAAGGGGCCTACATTTTCAGTTTTTATTCTTTTACTATTGATATAGTTGAAGAACAGTTTGGGATTAGTTTTACTCTCCTTAGCAATGTGCTTCTCTGTTTCCTTTTTGGCAGCTTTAATTAGTTTTTTAGATAAAGTATTTTTCTCCCTATAGTTTTTTAAAGCTTCAATGGTGCCATCCTGCTTTAGTAGTGCAAATGCTTTCTTTTTACTGTTAATTGCCTGTCTTACTTCTTTGTTTAGCCACATTGGGTTTTTCCTATTTCTAGTCCTTTTATTCCCACAAGGTATAAACCGCTTACACTGCCTATTTAGGATGTTCTTAAACATTTCCCATTTATTATCTGTATTCTTATTTCTGAGGATATTGTCCCAGTCTACCAGATTAAGGGCATCTCTAAGCTGGTCAAACTTTGCCTTCCTAAAGTTCAGTGTTTTTGTGACTCCCTGACAAGTCCCCCTAGTGAAAGACAGGTGAAACTGTACAATATTGTGGTCGCTATTTCCTAGATGCCCAACCACCTGCAGATTTGTTATTCTGTCAGGTCTATTAGATAGTATTAGGTCTAAAAGTGCTGCTCCTCTGGTTGGATTCTGCACCAATTGTGAAAGATAATTTTTCTTGGTTATTAGCAGAAACCTGTTGCCTTTATGGGTTTCACAGGTTTCACTTTCCCAGTTAATATCCGGGTAGTTAAAGTCCCCCATAACCAGGACCTCATTATGGGTTGCAGCTTCATCTATCTGCTTTAGAAGTAGACTTTCCATGGTTTCTGTTATATTTGGGGGTTTGTAACAGACCCCAATGAGAATTTTGTTACCATTTTTCCCTCCATGAATTTCGACCCATATGGATTCGACATCCTCATTTCCTTCGCTAATATCCTCCCTTAAAGTGGACTTTAGACAAGACTTTACATAGAGACAAACCCCTCCTCCTCTCCGATTTTTACGATCCTTTCTAAACAGACTGTAACCCTGTAAGTTAACTGCCCAGTCATAGCTTTCATCTAACCATGTCTCGGTTATTCCCACTATGTCAAAGTTACCTGTAGATATTTCTGCTTCTAGTTCTTCCATCTTGTTTGTCAGGCTTCTGGCGTTTGCGAGCATGCAGTTTAGAGGATTTTGTTTTGTTCCAATCTCCTCGCTGTGGATTGCTTTAGAAATGTTCTTACCTCCCATCTGAGTATGTTTTCCTGGGTCTTCTTTGTTCAAGTCTAATGTTTTTCTTCCCGTCCCCTCTTCTTCTAGTTTAACGCCCTCCTGATGAGTGTAGCGAGTCTTCTGGCAAATGTGTGTTTCCCAGGTTTGTTGAGGTGTAGTCCATCTCTGGCGAGGAGTCCATCGTACCAGTAATTCACACCGTGGTCCAGGAATCCGAATCCTTGTTGTCTGCACCATCGTCTTAGCCAGTTCTTTGCATCAAGGATCCTGTTCCATCTCCTGGTGCCATGCCCGTCTACTGGAAGGATAGAAGAAAAAACTACCTGTGCATCCAGTTCCTTTACTTTCTTCCCCAACTCTTCAAAGTCTTTGCAGATTGTCGGTAGGTCTTTCCTTGCCGTGTCATTGGTGCCAACATGTATCAGAAGAAATGGGTGGACGTCCTTGGAGCTGAAGAGCTTTGGTATCCTATCGGTCACATCCTTGATCATCGCACCTGGAAGGCAGCATACTTCTCTTGCAGTTATGTCCGGTCTGCAGATGGCTGCTTCTGTGCCTCTCAGTAGTGAGTCTCCCACCACCACCACTCTTCGTTGCTTCTTGGCTGTACTTTTTGCTGTCACTTGTTGCTGTGTGCCCTTTTCTTTTTTGCTTGCTGGTATTGCTTCATCCTTAGGTGTGCCATCTCCATCCTCTACAAAGATTTGATATCGGTTCTTCAGTTGTGTGGTTGGTGATTTCTCCATGGTCTTCTTGCTTCTTTTGGTCACATGCTTCCACTCATCTTCTTTTGGAGGTTCTCTGACACTTTTTTCACCTTCTGTGACCAGTAGAGATGCTTCTGTTCTGTCTAGAAAGTCTTCATTCTCTTTGATGAGTTTCAAAGTTGCTATTCTTTCTTCCAGACCCCGCACCTTTTCTTCTAAAAGGGCCACTAGTCTACACTTCTGACAGGTGAAATTTGATTCTTCTTCTGGTCGATCTGTGAACATGTAGCACATGCTGCAGCTCACCATGTAGGTTGTCACATCTGCCATGTTGCTCCTAGATCCTGCTGACTTGCTGTGTGTTTTCCTTCTTGTGTAATCTACTTAGCCAAGCTCTCTTGCAATAATATCCTACAGGCAAAAATTCCCAGAAGGCACCTGGAATATGCAAATTAGCCTCCTCAAGCTTGAATCCCTGGTTTGGCGATGCTTTCCAAGCAGCTGGTCCCGGCTGTACCCAACGATCTTCTAGCTTAGGGAGACTTCGCTTTTCCCAGAAGGCACCTGGAATATGCAAATTAGCCTCCTCAGTAGTGTGGAATATGCAAAAAAAAAGGGGGATATGACATGGTTTACTGTATGTAAACCAGGTCTCATATCATGTCGGGTTTAGGAAGGAGAAAGCAAAAGCCGGTAATTGAATTACCGGCTTTCTGCTATATCGCGCTGGATGAAATAATAATATACATACATATATGTGTCTCAATGACATACACATATATATATATATATATATATACCTATTCTATGTGTACACATTTATTCTACCTATTCTACTGTAAGCTGTCAGTGTGATTTTACTGTACACCGCACTGAATTACCGGCTTTTCTCTCTAACACCGCTGCGTATTTCTCGCAAGTCACACTGCTGGTCCGTGTGTAATCCATATTTTTCTGGCTTCCATAGACTTTCATTGGCAATTTTTTTGCGCAATACGGTGACAAACGCAGCATGCTGCGATTTTCTACGGCCGTAGAAAGCCGTATAATACTGATCAGTTTAATACGGCAGATAGGAGCAGGGGCATAGAGAATAATTGTGCCGTATGTTATGCAAGTTTTACGGACGTAGTTTCTGCGCTCTTACATCCGTAAAACTCGCAAGTGTGACGCCGGCCTTACACTTACGTCTGTTGGGTGTCGCTGATTGTGGCCACCATTATCACAGAAATAATAGTGTTTCATATCGAAAACTGGCGCTGTTGTGGCACAGATGTGTCCCCCCGTGACTGGTTTCACATCTAGGCTTTGTCAGGAACCAACATCGCAAATTCCCTTAAAAATGCTCTACAAAATAGTATAACATTCTGCGCTGCTGTGTGCGCCCGCTGTGAGGAAAGGAGAACAGACTGAATTAATAATAGGGATATTCAGGAGACATTTGTAACCTACATGTGGGTCTGACAATGACATTATTTTCCTATTTCTGTAGCTCTAAGGCCGTGTTCACACTTTCTTTATGCAGGAGGTCAGTGACTGCCCAGATATGGGATACAGACAGCACCTCCAATGGAGACACAAAGTACCAGAGCCAACATGTCCTCCACTTTGCTTCTTTGTAAAGCCATCCTCCTCACATGGGCATAAGACTTTAATCTACTGTGTCTCTGTGCCCATCTGAAAAGAGGAACACAACTAAGGCCGGCGTCACACTAGCGAGTTTTACGGACGTATGAGCGCATTAAATACGTCCGTAAAACACGCATTACACACGGCCCAATTATTCTCTATGCCCCTGCTCCTATCTGCCGTATTTTACTGATCTGTATTATACGGCTTTCTACGGCCGTAGAAAATCGCAGCATGCTGCGTTTGTCACCGTATTGCGCAAAAAAATCGCCAATGCAAGTCTATGGGGGCCCGAAAAATACGGATTACACACGGACCAGCAGTGTGACTTGCGAGAAATACGCAGCGGTGTTAGCGAGAAAAGCCGGCAATTCAGTGCGGTGTACAGTAAAATCACACTGACAGCTTACAATAGAATAGGTGGAATAAATGTGTACACATAGAATAGGTATATATATATATATATATATATGTCAGTGAGACACATATGTATATATATTAATATTTCATCCAGCGCTAGATAGCTTAAAAGCCGGTAATTCAATTGCCGGCTTTTGCTATCTCCTTCCTAAACCCGACATGATATGAGACATGGTTTACATACAGTAAACCATCTCATATCACCATTTTTTTTTGCATATTCCACACTACTGTTAGTAGTGTGTATGTGCAAATTTTGGCCGTTCTAGCTATTAAATTAAAGGGTTAAATGGCGGAAAAAAATGGCGTGGGCTCCCGCGCAATTTTCTCCGCCAGAGTAGTAAATCCAGTGACTGAGGGCAGATAGTAATAGCCTGGAGAGGGTCCACGGTTATTGCCCCCCCCTGGCTAAAAACATCTGCCCCCAGCCACCCAGAAAAGGCACATCTGGAAGATGCGTCTATTCTGGCACTTGGCCACTCTCTTCCCATTCCCGTGTAGCGGTGGGATATGGGGTAATGAAGGGTTAATGCCACCTTGCTATTGTAAGGTGACATTAAGCCAAATTAATAATGGAGAGACGTCAATTCTGACACCTATCCATTATTAATCCAATTGTATGAAAGAGTTAAAAAAAACACACACACATTATTAAAAAGTCTTTTAATGAAATAAACACACCGTTTGTTGTAATATTTTATTGTACGCTCAATCCACTGGCTGAAGACCCTCGCTCTGTGACAAAGAAAAAAATTATAGACCAAAAATATACATACCTTCCGTAGATCTGTAACGTCCCATGTTGTAAATCCATCTGAGGGGGTTAATTTTTTTTACAGCCAGGAGCTCTGCTATAATGCAGCTATGCTCCTGACTGTAAAACCCCAGCGAATGAATGGAAACTAGGTCAATGACCTGTAGTTACCTTCATTCGTGGTGAGGCGCCCTCTGCTGGATGTCCTTCGAGCGTGGGAAAAAATCAGAAAAGTTCTCAGGCTCGAGTTCAAATGAGGCTTAAATCATAAAGTAGACCTCAAAAAACATATAAAACCACTGTTTATTGTTAAAATCAAGGCGACGAACCCAACCCTAAGTGACAAATACACACAAACAAACCAAAAAGCACAAAAACACGTGCTATAAAACCTACTTGAACTAATGGGGATGGCTATATGCCCCTAGTAAGGTAACTAGATGCTCCCCTACCTATCTGCGGAGGTTGACACCCTAGGGGGAACGTACTGGCGCCCCCGCTCAACGATGACTATCCCTAGGGGCCCTAGTGTGCCCTATACCACTAGATGGTCACCTCTACCCAGCAGCTAAAGGGTCCTCTAGTACTATACAGAGATCAACTGCACTAGGGAAAGCCTATACCCCAAAATGAACAAGAAAAATATGAATGATAGACACTAATGACGGTAGGTGAAATGCCAATGTACATATAACAGATAGTACCGCAAAAATAGCTGGACTAAAAGCAGGTAGCTGCCAAAAATAGGGTATAATTGCTGCCAGACAGAACCAACTCGTTCATATTCACTGGAGCATCCTCAATAGGTATCCCTGATGTAACGCCAATTGCTATGTCATCTCAAAATATTAATATATACAAAAACTGTCGGTACTCATCTGCCGGCATGTCAGCGCTGCCGCCATCTTAATAAAGAACGCCTCAACGCGTTTCGCCTGCCACGGCTCTTCAGGAGGCCAGATATGATGATAGGTAGTGTCACTTATGATGAACGATAGCATAAACGCCCAGGCTCACCTTCCCTCCTTATATAGCTGCCGTCAGTCATGCTTCCCCATGGTGCCGTCTTACCACTTCCTGTGGCGTGCCCCCAGATGAACTGCGCATGTCAAACTCTACCTGCGCACTCAGGGCACCAGCCGTTGCCCACTGCGCAGACATCCCGGCCCGGGTCCTGGATGGAGGAAAGTACGTCCATTTCTGCACATGTCCGTTACGACCTGCGCACTAAGGGCACTGCGCAGTCGTCCTCCCGTGCATCCTGGACAGGACAGAAAACCAAAACCGCTCCTGCGCATGTCGATAACACGTCACAGAGTGCCCCCACCTGAGTGGACTCACACATCACCAGTCCCGCCCATCGACATAGCCGCACGCAGAGAGGTATGCCGAAGACAGGAGGAGTCAGTGCTACAAATGTACGATCACAAAGCACAGCATCTATTTGAGTCAGGCGGAACCACCGCTTC
Organism: Ranitomeya imitator; assembly: GCF_032444005.1. NCBI lineage: Eukaryota > Metazoa > Chordata > Amphibia > Anura > Dendrobatidae > Ranitomeya > Ranitomeya imitator. The sequence goes on along the minus strand of NC_091286.1, from coordinate 568,296,771 downwards.
TCAGAGCTACAAGGCAAAGTAGATTGCACCTAGATGTAGCTATTGTAGGATGCTAGACATATACGTACTCCTTTGCCCAGATGTAAACAAAAGTTTCATAGCTGTTTGGCCGTGCCTGGTAAGCAGTTTACCTCTACTTGTGTTATAGCTAAAACCGTACTTGCAAATAAATAAGATACAGCAATTAAGGGCACAATGTCCCAAGATGCATATCAACTGTAGTTGAAAGTAAATGAATTAAAATGAAACAGAAATGAAAAATGGGGCCAGCATTTAACGAAAAGTACCAGCATACATCTTACGGGCTTACGGGGTGAAAAATTACACCCAAAGGGGCAGCAGACATGAACACCTAAACACAATAAATAATAAGATATAATAAATGCATTTAATGCGGCAGACACAAGGCGGTGAGTTGATATGCATCTTGGGACATTGTGCCCTTAATTGCTGTATCTTATTTATTTGCAAGTACGGTTTTAGCTATAACACAAGTAGAGGTAAACTGCTTACCAGGCACGGCCAAACAGCTATGAAACTTTTGTTTACATCTGGGCAAAGGAGTACGTATATGTCTAGCATCCTACAATAGCTACATCTAGGTGCAATCTACTTTGCCTTGTAGCTCTGAGAAGCGGTGGTTCCGCCTGACTCAAATAGATGCTGTGCTTTGTGATCGTACATTTGTAGCACTGACTCCTCCTGTCTTCGGTATACCTCTCTGCGTGCGGCTATGTCGATGGGCGGGACTGGTGATGTGTGAGTCCAGTCAGGTGGGGGCACTCTGTGACGTGTTATCGACATGCGCAGGAGCAGTTTTGGTTTTCTGTCCTGTCCAGGACGCACGGGAGGATGACTGCGCAGTGCCCTTAGTGCGCAGGTCGTAACGGACATGTGCAGAAATGGACGTACTTTCCTCCATCCAGGACCCGGGCCGGGATGTCTGCGCAGTGGGCAACGGCTGGTGCCCTGAGTGCGCAGGTAGAGTTTGACATGCGCAGTTCATCTGGGGGCACGCCACAGGAAGTGGTAAGACGGCACCATGGGGAAGCATGACTGACGGCAGCTATATAAGGAGGGAAGGTGAGCCTGGGCGTTTATGCTATCGTTCATCATAAGTGACACTACCTATCATCATATCTGGCCTCCTGAAGAGCCGTGGCAGGCGAAACGCGTTGAGGCGTTCTTTATTAAGATGGCGGCAGCGCTGACATGCCGGCAGATGAGTACCGACAGTTTTTTGTATATATTAATATTTTGAGATGACATAGCAATTGGCGTTACATCAGGGATACCTATTGAGGATGCTCCAGTGAATATGAACGAGTTGGTTCTGTCTGGCAGCAATTATACCCTATTTTTGGCAGCTACCTGCTTTTAGTCCAGCTATTTTTGCGGTACTATCTGTTATATGTATATTGGCATTTCACCTACCGTCATTAGTGTCTATCATTCATATTTTTCTTGTTCATTTTGGGGTATAGGCTTTCCCTAGTGCAGTTGATCTCTGTATAGTACTAGAGGACCCTTTAGCTGCTGGGTAGAGGTGACCATCTAGTGGTATAGGGCACACTAGGGCCCCTAGGGATAGTCATCGTTGAGCGGGGGCACCAGTACGTTCCCCTAGGGTGTCAACCTCCGCAGATAGGTAGGGGAGCATCTAGTTACCTTACTAGGGGCATATAGCCATCCCCATTAGTTCAAGTAGGTTTTATAGCACGTGTTTTTGTGCTTTTTGGTTTGTTTGTGTGTATTTGTCACTTAGGGTTGGGTTCGTCGCCTTGATTTTAACAATAAACAGTGGTTTTATATGTTTTTTGAGGTCTACTTTATGATTTAAGCCGTATGTACCTCGTACTCTATAGATATATTTTTGAGAGTATTTTTCGAGTTCAAATGAGGACAACCAGCAGAGGGCGCCTCACCGCGAATGAAGGTAACTACAGGTCATTGACCTAGTTCCCATTCATTCGCTGGGGTTTACAGCCACGAGCAGCGCTGCAGTAGCAGAGCTCCTGGCTGTAAAAAAAATGAACCCCTTCAGATGGATTTACAACGTGGGACGTTACAGATCTACGGAAGGTATGTATATTGTTGGTTTATTATTTTTTCTTTGTCACAGAGCGAGGGTCTTCAGCCAGTGGATTGAGCGTACAATAAAATATTACAATAAACGGTGTGTTTATTTCATTAAAAGACTTTTTAAAAATGTGTGTGTGTTTTTTTAACTCTTTCATACAATTGGATTAATAATGGATAGGTGTCAGAATTGACACCTCTCCATTATTAATCTGGCTTAATGTCACCTTACAATAGCAAGGTGGCATTAACCCTTCATTACCCCATATCCCACCACTACACGGGAATGGGAAGAGAGTGGCCAAGTGCCAGAATAGGCGCATCTTCCAGATGTGCCTTTTCTGGGGTGGCTGGGGGCAGGTGTTTTTAGCCGGGGGGGCCAATAACCATGGACCCTCTCCAGGCTATTAATATCTGCCCTCAGTCACTGGCTTTACTACTCTGGCGGAGAAAATTGCTCGGGAGCCCACACCAATTTTTTCCGCCATTTAATCCTTTAATTTAATAGCTAGAACGGCCAAATTTTGCACATACACACTAATAACAATAGTAGTGTGGAATATGCAAAAAAATGGTGATATGAGATGGTTTACTGTATGTAAACCATGTCTCAAATCATGTCGGGTTTAGGAAGGAGATAGCAAAAGCCGACAATTGAATTACCGGCTTTTAAGCTATCTAGCGCTAGATGAAATATTAATATATATACATATATGTGTCTCACTGACATATATATATATATAAATATATATATATATATATACCTATTCTATGTGTACACATTTATTCCACCTATTCTATTGTAAGCTGTCAGTGTGATTTTACTGTACACCGCACTGAATTGCCGGCTTTTCTCGCTAACACCGCTGCGTATTTCTCGCAAGTCACACTGCTGGTCCGTATGTAATCCGTATTTTTCGGGCCCCTATAGACTTGCATTGGCGATTTTTTTTGCGCAATACGGTGACAAACGCAGCATGCTGCGATTTTCTACGGCCGTAGAAAGCCGTATAATACGGATCAGTAAAATACGGCAGATAGGAGCAGGGGCATAGAGAATAATTGGGCCGTGTGGAATGCGTGTTTTACGGACGTATTTAATGCGCTCATACGTCCGTAAAACTCGCTAGTGTGACTCCGGCCTAAAATGTAGATATTAGGCCGTGTTCACAAGTAGCACAAATGCAGCGTTGTTTTTCTCCTGCCTTTTATCTGCATGTATCTGCACCATAATAAGCAACAACAATCTTCTTGGATTATTATGTTTCTGCAGTGATTTCCTTTTTATTTGATTTGTTTTTGGTGCAGACTTGAAGAAGCATTTTTAATGTTTTTTTTTTTTTGGACAGAAAAGCTTTGATTCTGAACTTATAAAGGCAGCTGTAGTTTTTTTTCCACATGTACAGTATTTCTTTCAGTCTCCCTACAGAACTTAAAGGGAACCTGTCACCCCCGAAAATCGCGGGTGGGGTAAGCCCACCGGCATCAGGGGCTTATCTACAGCATTCTGTAAAGCTGTAGATAAGCCCCCGATGTTACCTGAAAGAGGAGAAAAAGACGTTAGATTATACTCACCCAGGGGCTGGTCCCGCTGCTGGTCCGGTCGGATGGGTGTCTCTGGTCCGCTGCGGCGCCTTCCATCTTCATTCCAAGACGTCCTCTTCTGATCTTCAGCCACGGCTCCGGCTCAGGCGTACTTTGTCTGCCCTGTTGAGGGCAGAACAAAGTACTGCAGTGCGCAGGCGCCGGAAAGGTCAGAGAGGCCCGGCGCCTGCGCACTGCAGTACTTTGTTCTGCCCTCAATAGGGCAGACAAAGTACGCCTGCGCCGGAGCCGTGGCTGAAGATCAGAAGAGGACGTCTTGGAATGAAGATGGGAGGCGCCACAGCGGACCAGAGACACCCATCCGACCGGACCAGCAGCGGGACCGCCCCTGGGTGAGTATAATCTAACGTCTTTTTCTCCTCTTTCAGGTAACATCGGGGGCTTATCTACAGCATTAAAGGATGCTGTAGATAAGCCCCTGATGCCGGTGGGCTTACCTCACCCGCGATTTTCTGGGTGACAGGTTCCCTTTAAAGGGAACCTGTCAACCCCAAAATCGAAGGTGAGCTAAGCCCACCAGCATCAGGTGCTTATCTACAGCATTCTGTAATGCTGTAGATAAGCCCCCAATGTATCCTAAAAGATGAGAAAAAGAGGTTAGATTATACTCACCCAGGGGCGGTCCCGGTACGATGGGCGTCACGGTCCGGTCCGGGGCCTCCCATCTTCTTACGATGACATCCTCTTCTTGTCTTCACGCTCCGGCGCAGGCGTCCTTTGTCTGCCCTGTTGAGGGCAGAGCAAAGTACTGCAGTGCGCAGGCGCTGGGAAAGATCAGAGAGGCCTTCAACAGGGTAGACAAAGTACGCCAGCGCCGGAGCCACAGTGTGAAGACAAGAATAGGACGTCATCTGGTGAAGATAGGAGGCGCCGGACCGGACCGCGACACCCATCGGACCGTATCGGGACCGCCCCTGGGTGAGTATAATCTTAACCTCTTTTTCTCATCTTTTAGGATACATCGGGGGCTTATCTACAGCATTCCAGAATGCTGTATATAAGCCTATGATGCTGGTAGGCTTAGCTCACCTTCGATTTTGGGGGTGACAGGTTCCCTTTAAACGTCTCTGCCCTGATGGAGCCACAAGATGTGACAGGAAAGTAAAGCATCCCAGACTTATATAAAGTTTGTGAGCCTCAGTGCAAGATCTCCAACAGACCCTCATCTGTCATAGGTTTTTTATTAATATTGGACTTATCATATAGGACAGAGAGACTTTTTTAGGGCCACCTAAGCTCCAGGGTGCAGGAGTGTCTGCAACCCCTGCATCTATTATATTTACACCCAGGGCCGGACTGGCTATCTGGCAAATGCCAGAAGGGCCTGTGTGGTCATGGGCTGCCTTGTCTGCTACGTTGTTAACAGAATCGGCGTTCTCAAGACACCCATACTGTTAAGAGTTATGATGGAGCACAAAGTTGCTGACTCCGTCACTTACCCCCGTAGCCCACGGATATCATTAGAAATATTGGTCGTGTAGAAAATCTTCCTTTCCACCATCCAGGGTAATATTAGTAATAGTGATGAGCGAATATACTCGTTACTTGAGATTTCTCGAGCATGCTCGGGGGTCCTCCAAGTATTTTTCAAGTGCTCGTTGATTTCGTTTTTCTTGCCGCAGCTGATTGATTTACATCTGTTAGCCAGCATAAGTACATGTGGAGGGTTGCCTGGTTGCTAGGGAATCTTACTTGGGTAAATTTATACACACTTGCCCTTGCCAACTGTTCTGAATATTCCCATACTGTCCCATGTCTTCGAGAATAATTCCAGTAAATGTGTGGCTGCCTTAGGCCTAAAAGGGACATTGTTTATGTAACTCCCACCCCAAAGTGGGCAGATCAACAAAGCTTGCGGGGTATTCCCAGACTGAGGGAGGGCTCAGACGTCCTTAAAGGGAATCTGTTAACCCCTTGGGACTTATATGACCTATTAATATGCGCATACAGGTAATAGAAATGTTACACTAGTCCTACCTGTATGCCTCATATTTATGGTCTTGTTGTTGAGAAATCTTATATTCTGTCTTTATGCTAAACATATCTTCCTTGAAATCCCTGCCTCCTCTCCTCATTACAGTATTACACCCCTCCCATCAGTGTCAGTTACGGCCCCGGAATCCCACACATGCGCCTTGCACTCCCTCAAAAATACATATCTCTTCCTGAATGCAGTGCCCTTAGAAGGGAGGATGAGGTATGTATTTCTGAGGGAGTGAAGCGCGCAGGTGTGGGATTCTGGGGCCATAGCTGATGTGTATGGGAAGGGCTAATATTACAATGAAGACAGGGATTTCTTCGAAGTACAGCACTCCCTGGAGCCTGGAAGAAATCATTAGCATAAAGACAGAATATAACATTTCTTCAGCAACAAGACCGTTAATATGAGGCATACAGGCAGGACTAGTGTAACATTTCTATCACCTGTATTCCCATATTAAATAGGTCATATACGTCCTGGCGGTGACAGATTCCCTTTAATACATCAAAAGTAATGTTGGTAATTTCACTTTAGAGCCTATTTTCTGGCCTTCCCTTGATCTCGAGAACCGAAGCACTAAAGGGCACCATGTAAATGGAGCTGCAGTCGATCAAACGCACTGTGGTGTCATTCACATGTGGCTCTTCAGGAAGCTCCTTTAAGAAAAGTATAGAGGGGCATGACAAAGTATAGCAAAATTCACTGATCGGGGGTGGGGAGTGTCATAGTATGTGGGCTGGTGGGGTTTGTGTGACAGGGCTGCTTTTTTGCCCCAGTCCAGCCCTGTTCGATGATGATAGTATTCTGGGTCCAGTCAGCGAACCAATGAAAGTTGAGTAATACAAAAGGATTTGCAGGACCCTAATTGAGTGGCCACATTGGTTGTCCGTGGTTGATGGACCAGAGCCCTGTGAACCTCCTCCTACCTGCCAACATCTCCAGCACCTTTTCTGATTAGTAGGTCTGGAGCAACACCATCGTGCCTACTAATTAAAAAGGTACAAGGGATGCCAATGGGTATGAGGAGGAGTGCAGGGCTCTAGTCTGGCAGCCATTGACGTGGATTTTGAAACCGGGTGCTGCAAATCACTATGTTTAACTGTGAATGGCAGCGAAGGCAAGAGCCAAGAACCCTTAAAAGTGGGAATACCAGTGTGCCCTTGGGACCTGCTCAGCGACATGGCCTAGTGGAGTTGATAGATTTCTTATAATAGGATGTGTGGGAAGAGATTTCAGTTATCATCTATTAAAAGTAAGAAAATTAAACATTTTGCATAGAAATGATTTACTAGAGCCGATTGGTTCAATGAATGCAATACTTTTATTCTGCTCACATTTAAATATGATATTCTTCCAGAGAAATATACAAAACAGTAAAACCTATTTACAGTAATGCTGAATAGTGCTCTCTGACGCACATGCAAACCATGAAATACATCTGCGCTGTACCTTCACAATGTCCTAGTGCTGCTTACCTCCAGTGGCCAGTACCCATGTAACTGACGAGCGATCAGAAGTGTAACGGGTGCATAGATGGGCCTGTTTCTTTCAAAACCTTGGACCTCAAAAAACCATGTACACCTAGAATTTCAGCATTTCTCACAGTACCTTTCATATTTAAAGTGCACTCATAGATGAGGGAGGAGGTGTTACATTAAAAATCTACCAATTCAAAGAGAAATAAAACTTTACGATGTAATTAATCACATTTGGGCAGTTTCCTTGTATGTGAAATTAACAAAGTGGACAAAAAGAAGAGTGAGATTATGCGTTACACTTTGGCACTGTTCATGGGAATTCATCTCTTCATTCAAGTAAAGCTCTTTAAATAATGTGGATTACACAAAAAGTAGCAAAAACAGTCATTTACAAACAGTAAAAAATAAAATACTAACAGTATAATGTGATATTATAATTTTTTTCTTCATTACCATGGTTAAAGGTTCTTTTTTCAGCTAACCAAAAAATGTAGATAAATGATCTTCACATAGTAAGATATATAATGGACTAATACACTTTAGTTCTATTCGCACAGGTGACAAGTTCCTTCACTAGCTGCTGCCTTTCAGGTTCTGGCCGCCTATCTTCTGGTCTTGGGCTTCACAGCGGACAGCATTACCTACATCTTCACCTCTCTAGATGAGGGAGTGAAGGGGAACAGCTGACAACATATTTCGGTAGGTAAGTCAGCCCCCTTTTCTTTCTAAGTACTAAAGAAGGGGGCCGGCTTGGCTATTGAAATAAGCAGTCAGCCATCCCCTTCACTCACTCCTCTGATCAGGTGCTGTCATAGTAAATGTTCGTGCCGAGTGCTTGTGATGGGCAGTTTGCCTCTTTTTAGTGATCTGGCTCACTTGGCTTCGCTCACCAAAAAAAGCAGGCTCTTTTGGATCCTAAATGGATCCCTAGTGAATATGTGATTACCGTAGGTGAACACATATTGAAAATGACATTAAGGCAGCCAAAACCCTGCCCACCTGCGGCCGTTTTGAGTTTGGGTGGGCAATATTTCGGCCACCGAACTCCATAATTTTAGGCCCCGTAACAGCCATTCAGAGAATTTAGTGGCTCTCACTGAGGTGCCGGCTCACATCGTTCCCAGGAGGGAGCCGACTCTTTGTCTCTGGTCAGTCGCGAACGACCCAACACTATTGAGCACAGGACCTGAAGCTAGGTAGTCCCAAAAAGCTTGGGCAACCATGAGATAGGCAGCACAGAACTACTGAGACTATATAAAGAACATTTGGCTGCAGCCTTGGTTTGATGGAGAAACTCTTTACCAACCATATTCTGTGCCTAAATACCTTTGTAGCCTTTAGTGATGACCTGAAATGTTGATACAGGAGGAATGTTTTTTTGTGGTGCTCCACTACTTAATTTTGTAAAAATAAACTATCTACACAATAATCAGCAGAAAGAAACGGGTTCATGGTGCAGTTTTATAGAAGATTTGTTTGACCACAGTATTATACAGTATGTGCATAGTATGAAATACATGTACCATGCACGGAATACGTTTTTCATACCAATATGGAATGTATGAGTATTTTTTAATGTCACTACAAGAATAATTGAATGATAGGCTAGATTCACAATTTCAATATTCATAGTTTGAATATGGACTGCGTTGCCAAAAATCTCGAAGAACTCAACAGACTCATACTACAGCCCAAAAGGCTGCTGACTTCTGGTCAGAAACCCACGGGCAGTCCGGACATTGCAGTCCATACACAGACCATGTCAGACATGTGAAAAAGGCCTTAAATGGATTGTTCAATGAAAAGAAACACTTATTCTTAAGATGGGTAATAGCTTGTTGATTGGTGGGGCCCTCACCGATAAGCTGCAGAATCGGGAACCTTTATTCCAGTTGAATGTTCAACTTCTGCTCCATTCATTCCTTATGGAGCTGCAAGTGCTGCGCTCAGCTGTTTACAGCAGTCCCATAAAGAGAGAATAGAGCAGCATTCTGGCGTCTGTTCTGATACTTCATTTTATAACATTGATATAAGTTATTGGACAGGGATAAAAATTCCCCTTTCCGCTGATCAATGCCAATTCCAGGGGCCCAGTACCCACAGATCAGCATCACTACCAATCAGCAAGTTATCACCTATCCGGTAGATAGGTGATAACTTGTTTTCACTGGACAATCTCTTTCATAGTCAAATAGACTTGTATAAAATGCTGGTCTAATGCACAGTACCAAGTATTGTATTAATAACATGAAGCTGGACCTTTTATTAACAATAGCTAAGTAAGCAGCGGAAATAAAAGCTTGTTTTATTTTGAAACCACCAACTAGCGGCTGTTGACAGTTCTGTAATTTTTTTGTGTAATTTTTTTATAAAGTGTTCTAAAATATTTGCAGGTGTGATTGACATTATCATTAGCACCTTAATAATTGGAGGTTCTCATGTCAGCCAAAGTATTAATTAGGAAAATAACTTTTAAGATCTGTCAACAGCAAATCATTTGCTTGCTGTGCGTTCCAAAAAAACTAAAAATGGTGATCTTTTTTTAAACAAATTGAAAATACATTGGAATTTGACATCAGATCTTATTACAAAGATGCTATATTTTCAATATACATATATAGATATTGCCAATCAAAAGGCAGACATGTATTAAGAGTGTTATCTGGGCTTAATATATTGATGTCCTGTCCTTGGGATAGGTCATCAATATAAAAACATGGACATCTGAACCCCAACACCCCCATTGATCAGCTGATATTTGCTGCAGTGGCAGCTGGATGTAAGCCCTGAATGAGGCTGAAAAACACGGACTGGCCGTGGGTTTCCAGAGCGTGACAGCCTCATAAAAATATATGAAGCTGTCACATTGAGGTCGGGAGACCTGTGACCAGTCCATGCTCGGACCGTGTTGCACAGACATCTGTATGAGCCCTTAATGCAGGAGTCCCCAACCTGTGGCTTAAAAGCCACATATGACTCTCGAACCCATGATGTGTGGCTCGCAGTTGTGTACCAGCATAGTGCATTAGCACCAGATCTAGCAAGCATCTGTGAAGATCAGGTCTCCAGATGGTGACTTTTCTGAGTTGCCTCACACAGAAGAGCAGATCTGGATGTTCATATTTTGGGAGAAAAAATAAATATACTAAGCTGGTGAAAGAATTAAACTACCAGTTAGAGTAGGCGTAAAGTGGGCTCTCCAGGATGTAAATATCCTGACTATAAGGAAAGGGGCGCAAGGTCACTATGTGCTTTTTGCATACAAGCTTTGGCTGTCTTTACACCAAGTTCTCGGTGTCACTACTGTGTGGGGAAGGGGCACCGAACATGGCTCACAACCCTTTCACAGAGCTGAATGTGATTCACAACATCTCTGAGCTGAATGTGGCTCACAACCATCTATCAGAGCTGAATGTGGCTCACAACCATCTATCAGAGCTGAATGTGGCTCACAACCCTCTCTCAAAGCTGAATGTGGCTCACAACCCTCTCTCAGAGCTGAGTGTGGCTCACAGCCCTCTCTCAGAGCTGAATGTGGTTCACAACCATCTCTCAAAGCTGAATGTGGCTCACAACTCACAGAGATGAATGTGGTTCACAACCATCTCACAGAGCTGAATGTTGCTCACAACCATCTATCAGTGTGGAATGTGGGTCACAACCCTTTCTCAGAGCTGAATGTGGTTCACAACCATCTCTAAGAGCTGAATGTGGCTCACAAGCCTCTCTCAGAGCTGAATGTGACTCACAAGCATCTCTCACAGCTGAATATGGCTCACAACCCTCCATTGGAGCTGAATGTGGCTCACAGCCCTCCCTCAAAGCTGAATGTGACTCACAACCCTCCCTCAAAGCTGAATGTGACTCACAACCCTCCCTCAAAGCTGAATGTGACTCACAACCCTCCCTCAAAGTTGAATGTAGCTCACAACCATCTCTCAGAGCTGAATGTGGCTCACAGCCCTCTCTGTGCTGAACGTGGCTTACATCTCTCTCTCAAAGCTGAATGTGGCTCACAACCTTCTCTCTAAGCTGAATGTGGCTCACTGCCCTCTCTCAGAGCTGAATGTGGCTCACTGCCCTCTCTCAGAGCTGAATGTGGCTCACAACCCTCAGCAGCTAAACGTGGCTCACGACCATCTATCAGAGCTGAATGTGGCTCACTACCCTCTCTCAGAGCTGAATGTCGCTCACAACCCTCTCTCAGAGCTGAATGTGGCTCACAACCCTCTCTCAGAGCTGAATGTGGTTCGCAACACTCTCAGAAGCTGAATGTAGCTCACGACCATCTATCAGAGCTGAATGTGGCTCACTACCCTCTCTCAGAGCTGAATGTGGCTCACAACCATCTGTCAGAGCTTAATGTGACTCACAGCCCTCTCTCAGAACTGAATGTGGCTCACAGCCCTCTCTCAGAGCTGAATGTGGCTCACTACTCTCAGAGCTGAATGTGGCTCACAGGCCTCTCTAAGAAGCTGAATGTGGCTCACGACCATCTATCAGAGCTGAATGTGGCTCACTACTCTCTCTCAGAGCTGAATGTGGTTCACAGCCCTCTCTCAGAGCTGAATGTGGTTCACAGTCCTCTCTCAGAGCTGAATGTGGTTCACAGCCCTCTGTCAGAGCTGAATGTGGTTCACAATCCTCTCTCAGAGCTGAATGTGGTTCGCAACCCTCTCTCAGAAGCTGAATGTGGCTCACGACCATCTATCAGAGCTGAATGTGGCTCACAGCCATCTGTCAGAGCTGAATGTGGCTCACAGCCCTCTCTCAGAACTGAATGTGGCTCACAGCCCTCTCTCAGAGCTGAATGTGGCTCACGACCATCTATCAGAGCTGAATGTGGCTCACAGCCATCTGTCAGAGCTGAATGTGGCTCACTGCCCTCTCTCAGAGCTGAATGTGGCTCACAACCCTCTCTCAGAGATGAATGTGGTTCACAACCCTCAGCAGCTAAACGTGGCTCACGACCATCTATCAGAGCTGAATGTGGCTCACTACCCTCTCTCAGAGCTGAATGTCGCTCACAACCCTCTCTCAGAGCTGAATGTGGCTCACAGCCATCTCTCAGAACTGAATGTGGCTCACAACCCTCTCTCAGAGCTGAATGTGGTTTGCAACACTCTCAGAAGCTGAATGTAGCTCACGACCATCTATCAGAGCTGAATGTGGCTCACTACCCTCTCTCAGAGCTGAATGTAGCTCACAGCCTTCTCCCAGAGCTGAATGTGGTTCACAGCCCTCTCCCAGAGCTGAATGTGGTTCACAGCCCTCTCTCAGAGCTGAATGTGGTTCGCAACCCTCTCTCAGAAGCTGAATGTGGCTCACGACCATCTATCAGAGCTGAATGTGGCTCACAGCCATCTGTCAGAGCTGAATGTGGCTCACAGCCCTCTCTCAGAACTGAATGTGGCTCACAACCCTCTCTCAGTGCTGAACGTGGCTTACAACTCTCTCTCAAAGCTGAATGTGGCTTACAACCTTCTCTCTAAGCTGAATGTGGCTCACTGCCCTCTCTCAGAGCTGAATGTGGCTCACTACTCTCTCTCAGAGCTGAATGTGGCTCACAGCCCTCTCTCAGAGCTGAATGTGGTTCACAGCCCTCTCTCAGAGCTGAATGTGGTTCACAGCCCTCTGTCAGAGCTGAATGTGGTTCACAATCCTCTCTCAGAGCTGAATGTGGTTCGCAACCCTCTCTCAGAAGCTGAATGTGTCTCATGACCATCTATCAGAGCTGACTGTGGCTCACTACCCTCTCTCAGAGCTGAATGTCGCTCAATACCCTCTCTCAGAGCTGAATGTGGCTCACAACCCTCTCAGCTGAATGTGGCTCTCACGGTAAGAAAGGTTGTGGACCACAGCTTAATGTGTAGCAGCCACAACCAGGTACATCTACCACTAGTGCTAAGATAGCTAATTAGTCGGAGTGAAGGCATTCAGACCCCAGCTGATCTGATATTGATTACCTATAAAAAAAAATGTGATGCCCAGATAACCCCTTTCATCGTTTAGTCAAAAATATAATATATGGGTTTCAGTGATGGAACTGAAAATGGAAAATAAAAACATATTGAACATGTTTTTCAGAGTGCAATGTGTCAAAAACAGCAATATAATTTCGACAAAATACAGAATCTGTTCAAATTCCATGACAATGACAAGGTTAAGTGTGCTGACCATCACGGCCACCCTGGATTTTTGAAGGAAGAGGAGGACGAGGCTTGGATATAGGTTGAGCTACTTCGGCACGGTTGATGGTAATAGTGGCCATGTTTTTTGCTGCAGTTTTATCCGGAGCCACGGGTTTTTTATCTGAAGATGAATAAGTCATAGATCGCTGACGAATGGCAGGAGTAGTGCGAGTAGCAGGTTCAGGTGGCTTAAGTGGTCGGCATTGGGCTGGTGGTGGTTGGTGGCAGCCGCTGTTCACTGGACCATATAGAGGATTATCAACCATTTCTGCTACATCAGGTTGAGTTGCGGAGCGACTGCAGATGAAAAAAAAGCTAAAGTAGCTACATAATTCTACAGAATGTGGACATTAATAGATTATTTATAAATCAGTTGTTAATTGTGCTAAATAGAAATCAACGCAGTATTAAAAATAATATACGTTCCTCTTGGTAAAGTCCTGGGCTCACAGAATACAGGGTCTCTAGGTAAATTTTAGAACATGTAGGTTTCCCAATCTCTTATTAATATAACTGGAGTTCTGGGGTTATTGGACATCCATTAAAAGGGTTATCCAAGCTTTTAAAGCAGATGCTCAAGCCTAAGTTTTCAATGTTAAAGTGAATCTGTCACCAGGTTTTTGCCAATTAATCTGAGAGCAGCATGATGTAGAGACAGCGACCCTGATTTCAGTGGTGTGTCACTTACCGAGCTGTTTTCTGTAGTTTTTATAAAATCATAGTTTTATCAGTAAAAAATTATCACTCGTGGACTAGTAAACCTGCTGCCAGGTAGTCAAGCATATTCATGAGCTCTGTATAACCCCACCCCCACCACTGATACAGAAAACTTTGTACAGAAAATCTGCTACATTTAACAGTTTAAGAAAAGTGGATATGATATCATGAATGCTCCTGCCCGCTGTTTGTGTGTTTTTTGTATTTTTAGTCATTTTTTCCAATAGGCGTCTTTGACGAGTCTGAACAAAAGCATGTATAAAAATGCAATTGATTTTTTTAATGTAGAATCCCAGCACTTTAAAACGTAAAAATGCATAAAAAAACCTGCATCAAATATGCACCAAAATGTCATAAAAAAGGTGAAGACGCATAAAAAACCCAACAAAAACACAATGATCAGACTGTTAGGCTATGTTTCCACGGGGCGTATTGGCAGCGGTTTGGACGCAGCGGATACTACAAAGTGCCGCCCCCTGTTGTACGTGCGGTGATTCCGCATGTGTTCATTGAACACATGCGGAATCACCGGATCGTATTCATAGACTGGGTTATTTATCTTGCGGAGACGGAGCGTCTCCGCAAGATAAGCAGACAAACTGTGGTCGGTAAAGATGCACCGCATGTCTTGTTACGCAGGGCCGCCGGATGCGGCCCTGCATGCATAGTAGAGACGGGATTTCATAAAATCCCCTCCACTATGCTGCAACATCTGGACAATGTGGATTGGATGCTGCGGATGTACGCAGCGTCCAATCCGCAGCGAATACTGAAGGTTTCCTGACCGTGGACACATACCCCTATTGTGTATTTTGGTGTAGACACCTGCAGAAAGCAGAAAAATTGTGTAAATATAGTCTGAAGAATGGAACAAAGGTGTGTTACCAAGCACAACCATTGCAAAAAGGAATAACTTGTGCAAGTGTGAACCAATGTAAAAGTCAGTGAAGAGGCCACAATACTCGCACTAGTGGGGATGGGGCATCCTGAAGAAGAACGCACGATGCGCATGTTAGAGTTCCTCATACTGGATCTCTTATTCTCCCAAAAAGAGGCTATTAGCAGAATCCTCTCCTCTCACCATCACATCTATGAATCTATAGCTGGCATTATTCAAGATGACCTTTATTGACAGCACTTACATGGAATCCTGCTGACGAATATTCAGGGCTCCTCGAGGATTGTTGCAAGGTACAAACTTTTGACTAGGTGTAGAAGGGCGAGCAGGGGGTGTGATTGGTGTGTCACCACGGCCCATCACTGGGGAACTTGGCTTGCTTCGTTGCTCGTTTCCTTTAAATCCCTGTGGTGTATTTGGAGGACTCTGTTTTACCTGATTGCTTATGCCCTGGGCTGCAAGAATATGGTCAGTACTGGGAACAGATAAAAACATTATCAAAATTGTAAGTAAAACAAGATAAACATAAGACTCAAGATACATATACACATACTGTAAGTGAAAGGTTTGCCAAATTTGCCGATCTTATTGGGACATGACTATCTTACTAAGGATCGGGCATATTGAATTTTCATGCCCTATTCTTTGTTCTCATAGAAGATAAGATGCCAGAAGTTTCCGACAGCCCCTTCTCCCTGCCTGCTTCCTTGCACATTCTCATACTTTTTTCCACTCTTTAGACAAAAATATCTAGACATTAAAGGGAATCTGTCAAGAGGTTTTCCAACCTCATCTGAGAGCAGCGTAATGTAAGAAAAGAGAAGCTGAATCCAGCGATGTACCCCTTTAGATTTAGAATGCAGCAGAGCTGAGGAAGCTAACCCCACCCCCTAAAGGCTCTGAATGTGCCAAGTCCATAGACAGTGAGCTGCTTATCACAAGAAAAGGGAATGTTGCTGGACTAGTGTAGTCAGACAATGTTAATCTCTTAGAGTGCTTTCACATTACATTTAGACACCAGTTCAGTGGCTTATGTCCAAACGGGCCATATAAGGGTGCCGACAAAGCGAATGTTTGCTCTGCCGTACATCATTTTCGGGAGTGAATGCCTACTCAGAAGTAGTAAACTGCATCTGGGTGTTCGCCTCCAGTAGACGTTCACTCCCAAAAATGAGGCACGGCAGAGGGCACGTTGGCTCCGCCGGAACCATTATAGTCTGTGGTCCTTTTGGCGCATATGTCCGAATCCCATTTTATGTGGGAATTGGACGTCCATCTCATCTGGGCCACTGAACGGGAGCCTGAACGCAATGTGAAAGCACCCTCAGTGATAAATGCTTCACAGTTATTAAACAAGTTTAACAAGTGACACCTCCCGGAATTCTGTGTCTCAACCTCTGTCTCCTGCGTTCAGATTACATAGCAAAAACCTGCTGACAGATTCCCTTTAAACATATTTCCTATAAACGTGTTATATCATCCAAAAATAAAGGGATACCCTTTACCTAACTTTTTGTAACTTTAATGTATTTCGTCTTTTTATGAGCTTTTATATATAATGCTTCTCTAGTGTTGTAGAAGAATGATTTTGTTTATTTTTTATTTTTTTTTACACTGGGGCAGTATGGGTTATATAAAATGGTGTAAAGTAGCTTTCTTGTCCTTATACTGTTATCTGCATTTGAGCTTGTTCATAAAACCGTATTTTTCTCCGAGTGCTATGTATGAAAAAAATGTACAGCACTTGTACCAATGTTATTCAATGGGGCAGTGCAGATGAGCAATTACGGTATTTTCCCTGACCAAATCTATGTGTAAAAAAAAATTGTAGCATGCACCAGTTTCTTCCATAAATTGGACGAGACTCACCCATTCAAGTCTATGGGTGCATAAAAAAAAAATTGGATGCATTATAGAGTCACAGTTTAGAATCCGATTTTTACTGATACATTGCAGGTTTTGTAACTTAACGATGTATAAAACGGATTGTATAAGGACTGCACACGGGTGACAAGTAAGAAAAAAAAGTCCTATAATTTTGGATGAAACTGAATGATTTTTTATATGCTCATGTGAACCTACCCTTACTGTGAGAAAGCAAGTAAATTGTTCTCTATATTACTCCCTATCACTATCAGTAAATGCATTTACAAAGACTCTATTCTGTGAAACATCCCACACTTTAGAGTGCTTGGAATTTAGGATAATATGGTGGAAACAGCAAAAATAGGTCCTGTCTATAAAATGGTTTTAGCAGAGATAAACCTTCCCCCCAGTAGCCAATGAAACGAAAAATGAGTATGTGCTTCTCACAAATTAGAATATCATCAAAAAGGTACAGTAATTTATTTCAGTTCTTCAATACAAAAAGTGCAACTCAAATTATATAGAGTCATTACAAACAGAGTGATCTATTTCAAGTGTTTATTTAATCTATCTACTTATCTATTAATCTACTTATCTATTTTAAGTGTTAATGTTGATGATTATGGCTTACAGCCAATGAAAACCCAAAAGTCATTATTTCAGTAAATTAGAATACTTTATGACACCAGCTTGAAAAATGATTTTAAAATCCAAAATGTTGGCCTCCTGAAATGTATGGTCACTAAATGCACTCAATACTTGGTTGGGGCTCCTTTTGTATCACTCATTGCATCAATGCGGCGTGGCATGGAGGCGATCAGCCTGTGGCACTGCTGAGGGGTTATGGAAGCCCAGGTTGCTTTGATAGCAGCCTTTAGCTTATCTGCATTGTTGGGTCTTGCGTCTCGTCTTCCTCTTGACAATACTCTATAGAGTCTTTATGGGGTTAAGGTCAGGCGAGTTTGCTGGCCAATCAAGCACAGTGATACTGTTGTTTTCAAACCAGGTATTGGTACTTTTGGCAGTGTGGACAGGTGCCAAGTCCTGCTGGAGACTCAAATTTCCCTCTCCAAAAAGCTTGTCGGCAGAGGGAAGCATGAAGTGCTCTAAAATGTTCTGGTAGACAGCTACACTGACTTTGGTCTTGATAAAAAGCATCAGTAAAACACATTAAAAACACATGTCATGTACTGTGTGAAAATAGCACTGTGTGAATCGTAGGGTGGCCATACATTATAGCTGTTGTTCTGTTAAGAACTGTTCCTCAATGCCCTCCTGTACGTGTGAACTAAGCTTGGCTGAACATTCTTATGAGAGGGCTATAACACGCTAGCAGACACCACTGGCTTAACATGAGAACAAAGGATTGCACATGTAGAAATTTGATATGCCCAATCCTTATTTGCCTCCAACATCTGCTTATGGGAAAAGTTGGGACATCCCAATATACAGCTGGTGAAACAAGTATTAACCCATTATCTACAAATGTCCTTTTTTTGGGACGCCTAATCTTTAGCTTCTAGCAACTAAGATTTTCTAATTTTTATAATTAGGTCCAATTTTTTGTGTTGTGTTTGTAAAATGAATGTTTTCAAAATAGGAAATAATGTCATTGTCATTTTTAATTGAATATTGGAACGCCCTTTTCTGAAAAATCTGTACTTGTACAAATTTTAATTTGGCAAGTAATGGGTTAAACACGTCACCAATTTTCTAAGTAGAAAAAGAGATAAAGCACAGCACAGCAAACAATATTTTGGGTGCAGAGTCTCATAGGCATATAGCAAACGTTGTAAGTAGAGTCAAAAAAAGTTGAAACAGCACTCCACATGGCAGTAATAAGGTGCTCTTTATTGGCCCATGTGGCGACATTTCGGTCCTGGATGCAGACCTTTCGCAAGCCTTGGCTTGAGAAAGGTCTGCATCCAGGACCAAAACATCGCCACATGGGCCAGTAAAGAGAACCTTATTACTGCCATATGGAGTGCTGTTTCAACTTTTTTTACTCCAATTTTCTAAGTAAATATATTTCCAAATGTGATATTGACATGAAATTCTCACCAGATGTTGGTAACATCCTATCCCACCCACACAAGCAAAGAAATCACACCACAGATGTCCATAAATTAGGTTATGTTTAATAATGAGAAATGACAGGGAAAAAGTTTTGAACACATTTACTGAAATTTAATTAATACTTTGTACAAAAGCCTTTGTTGGTGATGACAGCTTCAAGGTGCCTCATATATAGGGAAACTAGTCGCATACATTGCTCAGGTGTGATTTTGGCCCATTCTTACACACACACACACTCTTCAGATCCTGAATTTCCCGTGGGCTCCTTCTATGAACTTTGAGCTTTAGTTCCTTCCAAAAAGTTTCTTTTGGATATAGGTCAGGTGATTGGCTGGGCTATTCTAGCAGATTTATTTTCTTTCTCTAAAACCAAATGAGAGTTTCCTTGGCTGAGTGTTTGGGATCATTGTCTTGCTGAAATGTCTACCCTCATTTCATCTTCATCATCCTTCTAGATGTCGGCAGATTTTTTCAAGAATACAGAACCTACAAGGATAAGATTGGAGCACTGAATTCAATAAAATATATTTTTATTAAAGGTAATAAATTACATGAAATAACAATTGAAATACACAAAAGAGGCTATTTCTAGTGTTACTTCATGTAATGTATTAACTTTAATAAAAATATATTTTTTAATTCAGTGCTCCAATCATACTTGTAGGTTCTATACTATTGGGGAGTTTGCTTAGTGTTTGGTGTGATTACAATATTTCCACTGAGAAAATATTAATGGAGGATCATATGTTTCGTATAACAATATGTCTCTAGCTTATTAAATGTTCTTTCATTCTGTGAATTTGATGATATTGTTTTTTTTCCAGGAATGTTTTGGTACATTTGTCCTTTTATCCTTCCTCTAATATGAAGTTTGCCAGTGCTGAAAAATAGCCCCATGCCATGATATTCAAACCTCCGAACTTCAATGTTGGTATGGTGTTTTTGGGGGTGATATATGGTGCCTTTTGGCCTCCAAACATGGCGTGTATTATGGCATCTGAGAGTTCAATTTTGATGTCATCTGACCAGATTATATTCTCCCAGTATTTCACAGACTTGTCTAAATGTTGTTGAACACACTTTAAATGTGCTTGAACATGCATATTGTATTACAATGGAGTCTTACATGGTGAATGTGCACACAGAACATGGAGGTTGAGTGCATTACTTATAGTTTTGTTTGAAACAATTGTACTGCTGTCCCCAGCCAATTGCTGAGGGGCAGCTCCTATATAAAGTTCCCCTGCCCTATGGGCGGGGCCTGAGCTACTCACAAAGCTCCTGAACTTTGCTAGGTGTGTTTGTGTTCCTGCACCTCTCCTGTCTATGTTTTGGTACCAAAGTCCTTGCCTGGATTCCTGTTTTGTCCTGTTCTGGTGCCTGTCCTGGAGGCGGTATATCCAGGCCCGAATCCTTGATCCTGTACCTGTCCTGTACCTGAACCAGTCTGAACTGTGTCTTCTGTGATTATGCTCCTGGAATTCCTCTGCATCTGGAGCTTCACTCCCAGTGACTTTGAGTCTCTTGAAACCGGTGTTTCTTCTGAGCATCTACTACTCTGTGCTCTGACTACCATGCGGTGTTAACCCCGTCTGGCTCATGTCCAGTACGGCGGTGCTTGCACCATCCCGCTTGAGTTCCTTCCTAGGTCCAATGCCCGGAGCCTGACGACCGCAGTCTGGAGCTTGGAGCCTGATGACTCTGGTGGTGCCTGTAGATCATGTCGGATGTCCGGAACCGAACAACTTCTGTCTGATGTCTGCCGGTCACCCTGGGTCTAGATGTACTGTCTGTACCCTGATGTCCTGCCTGTGTCTTGATGACCTCATGGACCCTGATGTCCTGATATCCTTTCTGTTCCCTGATGTCCTGATGTCCTCCCTGTGTCTAATATCCTGATGTACCGGATGCCCTGGGCTGCCACACCAGTGTCTCAGCCGACGACCTGGGCTGCCACGTCAGTGTCCCAGATGTCTATCCGGTATCCCTGATGTCCTGATTTAATCTGATTACCTGGGCTGCCACGCCAGTGTTCCAGCTGATGACCTGGGCTGCCACGCCAGTGTCCCAGATGTCTGTCCAGTATTCCTGTGTCCTAATGCCCTGCCTGTGTCCTGAGGTCTTTCCTGAGTCCAGATGTCCTGTCTGTATCCTGATGTCTTGCCTGCGCCCTGATGTCCTTGTGTACCCTGATGTCCTGCCTGGGTCCTGATGTCCCGCCTATGAGTGCCTCGGTGATCCATTGGTGCCTTGGGGTCCACTGGGTGGTACCCTTCTGAGGTGTGGGATCGGGAGCCTGACATCGTAATGTTTTGTTTATGTACTGTGTGACTTAACTTTAGTAAACTTTACTTTCTCTATACCTGAAGTTGTGCGGCGTAATCAAGTCCTACGTGTCTCTTTCCTTGTCCACATGCTCAGCTGCCACAGAACCCCGGTCGCTGCCCTCCCCTAGTTCGGGTAGGCCAGGTTCCCCTCTGAGGTTTAAAGGGTCCGTATTGCGTCCCCGGGGGACGTGTGCCCCACGCCCTCTGAGGTTGGTCGGCTTGGGGGAGTCTATAGGCTGGGCCGCATCTGCGGCCGCAGCTGATAGTGACACTTATTTCACCCACAGTACATTATGATGGATGGTTGACCTCAACAAAATGATTAGATTCAGCTGACATACAGTACATCTTATGAGTACACATAACTTTCAGGAGAAAGGTTAACAAATTTCCTACAGAGCTGCCCTCTTCCCACTACATTCGCAGTGAATGGTAATATCGCCACTTCTAAGTAGAAGAATACCTGCTTAATGCCTCTGGCGAGCACAGTGGAACACCTCGCACTCGCGCAAAGCCTTTCCCACTCCTGCAATCCAGAAGAATAGAGTAGACTTAGCAGATTTTTTAAATAAATATTTAGTCAATGGACTTGATGAGCAATATTAATCATAGAAATGCATTCTTTAGGGTATGTGCACACGTCAGGTTTTTTTCCTGACAAAATCCTGAGAATTCTGCCAGAAATTCGCGTTTTTTTTCGCGCGGATTTCTCGCGGAATTTGCGCGGTTTTTGCGCGGATTTTTTGCAGATTTTTTGCGTTTTTTTTTTTTCCTGAATGTCATTTTTGCTATGGACTCCGCAAAAAATCCGCAAAAAGAATGAGCATGTCCGTTCTTTTTGCGGAATGCGTTTTTTTTGCGGAAAAAAGCGCTAACATATGCACAAAAAATGCGGAATGCATTCTAAAAGATAGGATGCATAATGTTAGCATTTTTTTACCGGATTTATAGCGTTTTTATAGCGAAATTCCGCAAAAAAAACGCTAAAAATCCGGACGTGTGCACATACCCTTACACTAGCATCACAGATTACATTTATAACAGCGCAGCCAAAAAAATACTTTTGGTACATAACGGAGTCATGACTACTGGAATTAATCTTTTTTTCACACAAATGCCAATAGACACTGATGCCTTTAATGTGTTCTCTAGGGGTTCTGGTAGTTTTGACAGCAATAAAAGACTGTGAAAATCATGCAAGAAATAATATAGTGGAACATGACCAGACAATTCTCTTTTAGGCTGTGTGCCCACAATGAGCTTTTGGTAAGTTTTGACACTGTATATTTTTGCTGCATCAGAAACGCAGCGTCTTACAGTTCCCGCAAAGTGGATGCGATTTATATAAACCTCAAGCCCACTGTGCTATTTTTGTACTTAGATTAAACTGACCTGCGGCGCGAGATTCAAATCCTCAACATTAGTCTCTCTTGTGGGTACGCTGAGTTGTACAGTGGGGCAAAAAAGTATTTAGTCAGTCAGCAATAGTGCAAGTTCCACCACTTAAAAAGATGAGAGGCGTCTGTAATTTACATCATAGGTAGACCTCAACTATGGGAGACAAACTGAGAAAAAAAAATCCAGAAAATCACATTGTCTGTTTTTTAACATTTTATTTTCATATTATGGTGGAAAATAAGTATTTGGTCAGAAACAAAATTTCATCTCAATACTTTGTAATATATCCTTTGTTGGCAATGACAGAGGTCAAACGTTTTCTGTAAGTCTTCACAAGGTTGCCACACACTGTTGTTGGTATGTTGGCCCATTCCTCCATGCAGATCTCCTCTAGAGCAGTGATGTTTTTGGCTTTTCGCTTGGCAACACGGACTTTCAACTCCCTCCAAAGGTTTTCTATAGGGTTGAGATCTGGAGACTGGCTAGGCCACTCCAGGACCTTGAAATGCTTCTTACGAAGCCACTCCTTCGTTGCCCTGGCGGTGTGCTTTGGATCATTGTCATGTTGAAAGACCCAGCCACGTTTAATCTTCAATGCCCTTGCTGATGGAAGGAGGTTTGCACTCAAAATCTCACGATACATGG
The DNA here is from genome assembly GCF_032444005.1 of Ranitomeya imitator. NCBI lineage: Eukaryota > Metazoa > Chordata > Amphibia > Anura > Dendrobatidae > Ranitomeya > Ranitomeya imitator. Next base: position 568,273,510 of record NC_091286.1, on the reverse strand, counting down.
CCCCATTCATTCTTTCATGTACCCGGATCAGTCGTCCTGGCCCCTTTGCAGAGAAACAGTCCCAAAGCATGATGTTTCCACCACCATGCTTTACAGTAGGTATGGTGTTTGATGGATGCAACTCAGTATTCTTTTTCCTCCAAACACGACAAGTTGTGTTTCTACCAAACAGTTCCAGTTTGGTTTCATCAGACCATAGGACATTCTCCCAAAACTCCTCTGGATCATCTAAATGCTCTCTAGCAAACTTCAGACGGGCCCGGACATGTACTGGCTTAAGCAGTGGGACACGTCTGGCACTGCAGGATCTGAGTCCATGGTGGCGTAGTGTGTTACTTATGGTAGGCCTTGTTACATTGGTCCCAGCTCTCTGCAGTTCATTCACTAGGTCCCCCCGCGTGGTTCTGGGATTTTTGCTCACCGTTCTTGTGATCATTCTGACCCCACGGGGTGGGATTTTGCGTGGAGCCCCAGATCGAGGGAGATTATCAGTGGTCTTGTATGTCTTCCATTTTCTAATTATTGCTCCCACTGTTGATTTCTTCACTCCAAGCTGGTTGGCTATTGCAGATTCAGTCTTCCCAGCCTGGTGCAGGGCTACAATTTTGTTTCTGGTGTCCTTTGACAGCTCTTTGGTCTTCACCATAGTGGCGTTTGGAGTCAGACTGTTTGAGGGTGTGCACAGGTGTCTTTTTATACTGATAACAAGTTTAAACAGGTGCCATTTCTACAGGTAATGAGTGGAGGAAAGAGGAGACTCTTAAAGAAGAAGTTACATGTCTGTGAGAGCCAGAAATCTTGATTGTTTGTTTCTGACCAAATACTTATTTTCCACCATAATATGCAAATAAATTGTTAAAAAAACAGGCAATGTGATTTTCTGGATTTTTTTTCTCAGTTTGTCTCCCATAGTTGAGGTCTACCTATGATGTAAATTACAGACGCCTCTCATCTTTTTAAGTGGTGGAACTTGCACTATTGCTGACTGACTAAATACTTTTTTGCCCCACTGTATGTGCAGATTTTTTGCATTGCATTAGATGTGGAAAATTTGCAGATAAAAAAATGAATAATGCGTTTTCGCTGTGCAAATAAATAAAAAAGCATGTAATTCCCACATAACTATAGGAATAAAGTAGTCAAAGCCAGATACCAGGAAGTCTAAAAAACAATCCCGCTTTTTTAAAAAAACAAGACGAAAAATGCAGTGTCAAAAACGCAATGAAAAAAACTGAATTGCTCAGTTACAGAGCTGACCAGCACAGATCCATCAAAAAAATAGTGGCCGTGGACAGGTACTGCCCATCTACCCCCTATTAATTTGCCCAGAGTCTGGAAATGCAGTACCCAGCTGCGACCACTATACAACTGATGGAGCTGTCCATCAGTGTCGGGAACAGCTGATCAATGGAGGTGCCAGGTGTCGTACTCCCAACGATAAGATATTGATGACCAATACTAAGGCTGGGGTCCAAATTTGCTAATCGCACTCTGATCACACCTCATCAGAGTGTGATCAGAGTGTGATTCGATTTCTCCATCTTCTCAATTGTGTCAGCTTGTGAAAATCGGACATGTGCATGGCCTCATAGAGTAACATTGGCCCGAGTGTGATCTAACGTTTTGATGGATTGCACTTGGATTGAAAATACGGCTATGTGCACGAGCCCTAAGAATAGGCTATCAATGTTAAAGTACCAGACAACCCATTTAAGACTATTGTTTCATATCACAGTCTTAAAAAAGAAACCGATGATTGGAGGAAAATGTGGCAAATTTATTTGAAGAGAAGAAACTGCTCTGTTGGTGTGATAGCATATCAAGCAGGAGAATTGCTGTTAGGAGCGGTCTGTGACTGCTCTGAGCTCAGAGAGATCATCATAGCGCAACACAGGCAGGTAGATCACAACCAACTGCCGATTAGCGCTTAGCCCCATTGGGAACTTTTAGAGAGCCTGCTGCAAAATGTCAGTCTTTTGCACAATTAGTACTTTTTTGGGTAATTATCAACTTTATGGAGTTCAATTTACACCAGTTTTTTTGTGTAAACAACCCCCTCTGACCATAAAATTTCAGTACTTTCTACAGAACAACTTTACTTTATCATGTAATGGTGATTAGTGTTGGGAAGACCTATGGATGTTCTGGTCAGTCAGGTTGAGAAAAAGTTTGGTTTTGTACCAGAACAGAACCCGAACCCCAATCAAGTGAATGGCGGGCCTGAACATCCAACGTTTCACATGTTGTCATCTCTGTGACAGGCGGTAAACCTTCACATTACCGATGGTCACACAGCGTGTGAGCCTGCAGCTTTGACCGGCAGTGATAAGGTTATCGCAGCAGGTGAAGCAGCAACTGCAGGTGAAGCTGATGAGAGTATTCACCAACTGCGGCTGTCCATAGTATTAAATTGTCAGTGAGATAATTAGTGCAGTGTGTTTGTAGCTTACTGTACATGTATTGATTGGTTAAATAAATTTAAGAACGAAATGGCGCGGGGTTCCCTTTACTCTTGATAACCAGCACAGCTAAGGCTGACAGCTGAGGGGCTGCAGCCCCCAGCTGTCAGCTTTATCTTGGCTGGTTATCCAAAATAGAGGGGTCCCATGCATTTTTTTAAATTATTTAAACAAATAATTTAATAAAACGGGGTGGTGTCCACCCCATTTTTGATAACCAGCTAAAGCAGACAGATAAGGGCTGGTATGCTCAGACTGGGAAGGGGCCATAGATATTAGCCCTCCCCAGCCTAAAAATAGAAGCCCGCTGCCACCCCAGAAAAGGTGCATCTATTAGGTGCGCCAATTCTGGCACTTTGCCACACTCTTCCCACTTGCCACTTGCCCTGGTGCAGTGGCAAGTGGGGTAATAATTTTGGAGTTGATGTTAGCTTTGTAATGTCCGTTGACATCAAGCCCAGGGCTTAGTAATGGAGAGGCATCTATCAGATGCCCCCATTACTAACCCTATAATCAAAAGTAAGAAAGACACACACACACACACAGAAAAGTCTTTTAATTAAAAAAAAAAACACTTTCCCACAATTACCCTCTTTTACCCATATATTAATGTAAAAATAGAAAAATCACAGAATTCCTCACCTGTCCACCGATAATCCATATGGCCACAATGTTCTCCAACTCTGCTACATCTGGATGCATTGCTGAGCGGTGGCATGATGCTACTGCTTAGCCTTGCATCCAGGACACACTGAGCTAAGCATGGGAAGGCGGCTGTGTGTGACTGGCAGAAACCTTAAAGATGTCACCACCACTGGTCACACGCAGCCGCATTATTACGCTGAGCTCAGTGTATCCTGGATGCATGGTTCAGTGATCACATCATGCCACTGCTTGGCAATCCATCCAGATGTAGCAGTGTTGGAGCACATCAGGGGACATATGGATTATCTGTGGACAGATGAGGAATACTGTCATTTTTTATTTTCATTTTCTTGTTAATAAATGGGTAGAAGAGGGTTATTGTGTGTGAGGGTTTTTTCAATTAAAGGACTTTTCTCTGCATGTGTCTTTATTACTTTTGACTATGGGGTTAGTAAAGGGGGTGTCAAATAGATGCTTTTCCATTACTAACCCCTGTGCTTGCCACCGCACCATAATAGATGCACCTCTTCTGGGGCAACTGTGGGCTGCTATTTTTAGGCTGGGGAGGGCCAATATCAATGGCCCCTTCCCAGTCTGAGAATACCAGCCCCCAGCTATCTGCTGTAGCTTGACTGGTTATCACAAATGGGGGGACCCCATGACATTCTTTTTAATTATTTATTTAAAGAATTAAGAAAAAACTGCATGGGGACCCCTTTTTTTGATAACCAGCCAAGATAAAGCTGACAGCTGGGGGCTGAAGCCCGCAGAAGTTGGCTTTGCCTGCGCTGGGTATCAAAAATAGAAGAGACCCCCATATATTTTTATTTTTTTTTTACATACAGTGTGTCAGCCAATCACAGCCATGGCAAAAGTTGACATGGCAGTGATTGAGACGGAAGTGCCCACACAAAAGCTTGTTGATTGGCTGCAATCTTTGAACAAGCTTTGTTCGGGCTCCCGAAACAGAACAGTAACATGGACTTTCGGGTTATTCCATCTCTAATTTTGCTAAATAAAATAATAATTATCTGCAATATTTTTACTGTAGTATGTAAAAATAGATTATAACACATTGCTATTACCTGGATGCTTGTTCCCATTGCTGGCTGCATTGTGCTTTTATTTGATGCTTTTGTGCTACAGTTTCATCTTTCTCAATCTTCACAAAATCTAAGACACAAATATTAACATAATATAGTTTGTAATAAACTGTAGGACTTTCAAAAGCATAAAAAAATCAGTGAATAGTAAAAATGTATTTTTTTAATCTAGTATCATATCAGCAAAAAAAATCTTCCATATGTTTTTCCATCAAAACTGCATGATAATCTGCAATTTCAAAAAACTTCAGATTTAAAAATGATGATATTCATAGATTATATTATAACTAAATCTTATATATTTTTTTGTAATTGATTATCCTGCATGATTTACCATATAGCTTCTCTCTCTGTTTTCCAGAGGATGCATGCAGACAGATTTCTCCCTGAAATTGACCCGTATCCTCTCCATGATGTGTCAGAAGGGTGAAGAATGGGAACTGTTTCTGCTGAGGATCTTCCATTCGGAGGGCAATGCAGCCCTCACCTGTCGCAGGCAAGGAAAGAATGAATTAGGCTTCCTATATCGGGGTGGATTTACTAACAATTAGGCATTTTAAAATTGTGCTGAAATCACATAGTAGCTCCTGCTGGATAATAAATTTGGAAAATCTTTAGATGATCTATTCTAACTTTACGCCACCTCCTTAGTGAACTTTAAATCATTTTTTGTGCCACAATTTTAGTGTAATTTGGTGCATCTCAGAATTCTGTTACGTTTTAAATAATAAAATGTCTCCAAAATTCTGGCACTTTTTGGCATGTCCGCACTTTTTTTTTTTAGTAATTTGATGACTTGATGTATATATATATATATATATATATATATATATGGACTGGAATTATTTCATGTGTTTTTTTAAAGCGTGCAGTTGTTGTTTTTTTTTATTCCATTTTAGACACATGATTTTCTTTTTTAATTATTATTCGATAAACTATGATAGAAGCTATGAAGAGCGACACCTAAAATATGGTCCATTTAGAAACTAATCTGGAAACTATGGAAGCAAAAATAAGCACCCTAAAGGGTCAAAAAATGCCATCCTTAAGTTTCGATGGGGCTCTTAATAAAAACTTGGCAACCTTGGCTCGATTTTATTGATAGTCCCAATCTCCGTGCTTCTCTTCACCCCAAACTTTCAAGTTAGACATACTGTACTTAGATCTTACTCCTTTACCTACCTCCTAAATACTGTACTCCCCTTCCTTATTTGGTTGTCGCTAGCCTAACGATCGTACTCCATTTTGCATGAATTGTGTAAAGGTTCACTCTTGGATAGCCGCTTGGAACACAAAGTTTTGTTTTTTTTTATATCACACACGGAATAGTGTTTATTTTGACTAGTAGCACAGAACCAACACAAAACCATAAACATAAAATTCCTAGCCTTGTCCAGGCACTAACTAAACCATGCAAACCCTGGCTACTCAGATACCACTGAGCTAGTCCTAGTTTGGTCACACAGAACAGCTATCATCCACATCAACCAGTGATAATTGCAGTTTGGTTCACACAACCTGTGCAGTTTCTTTTCAGAGAGATTCTGGTTTCTCTCTGTCCAGTTCCACTCTACACAGCTTCACTAGGTGACTGACCAGTGAATACTGGGACTGGTTCTAGTCATGGCTATTCAGGTGTTGTGAATTCTGTTATCGAACTCCCTCCTGTGGTCATGAATGGTACTTCGGTGAGTTCTGTCCATGTACTCCCTCTGGTGGCTGTGAGTGGACCTGCTGCTTCTGAGGTTCCTTCCACAGGTGACGTAGTTTATTCTTTGGCTGGCTGTTCTATTTAACTCCACACAGATCGTTACTCCATGCCAGCTGTCAATGTTCTTGTACTGGTTCAGTTCGCTCTTGGATCTTTCTGGTGACCTGTCTACTCCAGCAGAAGCTAAGTCCCTGCTAGTTATTTATTTGTTCATTGTTTCCTTGTCCAGCTGGCTATCATGATCTTGCCCTGCTAGCTGAAAGCTCTGGGATGCAGAGTGGCACCTCCGCACCGTGAGTCGGTGCGGAGGTCTTTTTGCACACTCTGCGTGGTCTTTTTGTAGGGTTTTGTGCTGACCGCAAAGATACCTTTCCTATCCTCAGTCTGTTTAGTAAGTCTGGCCTCCCTTTGCTAAAACCTGTTTCATTTCTGTGTTTGTGACTTTCATCTTAACTCACAGTCAATATATGTGGGGGGCTGCCTTTTCCTTTGGGGAATTTCTCTGAGGCAAGGTAGGCTTTATTTTCTATCTTTAGGGCTAGTTAGCTCTTAGGCTGTGAAGAGGCGTCTAGGTCGTGTTAGGTACGCTCCACGGCTATTTCTAGTTGTGTGATAGGATTAGGGGTTGCGGTCAGCAGAGCTCCCACTTCCCAGAGCTTGTCCTGTGTGAGTTTAACTATCAGGTCGTTCCGGGTGCTCCTAACCACCAGGTCGTTAACAGTACAGCTGGCCCAAAGTATTAATGCATCTCAATAGAGGGATAAGAGAAGTTCTGAGACCATTTTTTTTTCTCTGCAGTGTTTTTTGTCTTTCTTTTCCCCTAAACCTCTGGGTGGTTCAGGACACAGGTGTAGATATGGACATTCAAGGTCTGTCCTCTTGTGTGGATCATCTCACTGCAAGGGTACAAAACATTCAAGATTTTGTGGTTCAGAATCCGATGTTAGAGCCTAGAATTCCAATCCCTGATTTGTTTTCTGGGGATAGATCTAAGTTCCTGAATTTCAAAAATAATTGTAAACTGTTTCTAGCTTTGAAACCCCGCTCCTCTGGTGACCCCGTTCAACAAGTAAAAATCATTATTTCTTTGTTGCGTGGTGACCCTCAAGACTGGGCATTTTCCCTTGCGCCAGGAGATCCTGCATTGCGTGATGTAGATGCGTTTTTTCTGGCGCTTGGATTGCTTTATGATGAACCAAATTCAGTGGATCAGGCAGAGAAAATCTTGCTGGCTTTGTGTCAGGGTCAGGATGAAGTGGAGGTGTACTGTCAGAAGTTTAGAAAGTGGTCTGTGCTTATTCAGTGGAATGAGTGTGCCCTGGCGGCAATTTTCAGAAAGGGTCTTTCTGAAGCCCTTAAGGATGTCATGGTGGGATTTCCCACGCCTGCTTGTCTGAATGAGTCTATGTCCTTGGCCATTCAGATCGATCGGCGCTTGCGTGAGCGCAAAGCTGTGCACCATTTGGCGGTATTCTCTGAGCATAGGCCTGAGCCTATGCAGTGTGATAGGACTTTGACTAGAGCTGAACGGCAAGAACACAGACGTCGGAATGGGCTGTGTTTTTACTGTGGTGATACCACTCATGCTATCTCCGATTGTCCTAAGCGCACTAAGCGGTTTGCTAGGTCTGCCACCATTAGTACGGAACAGTCTAAATTTCTTTTGTCCGTTACTCTGATTTGCTCTCTGTCGTCCTATTCTGTTATGGCATTTGTGGATTCAGGCGCTGCCCTGAATTTGATGGACTTGGAGTTTGCCAGGCGCTGTGGTTTTTTCTTGGAGCCCTTGCAGTATCCTATTCCATTGAGAGGAATTGATGCTACGCCTTTGGCCAAGAATAAGCCTCAGTACTGGACTCAATTGACCATGTGCATGGCTCCTGCACATCAGGAGGATATTCGCTTTTTGGTGTTGCATAATCTGCATGATCTGGTCGTTTTGGGGTTGCCATGGCTACAGGTCCATAATCCAGTATTGGATTGGAAATCTATGTCTGTGTCCGGCTGGGGTTGTCAGGGGGTACATGGTGATGTTCCATTGCTGTCAATTTCGCCTTCCACTCCTTCTGAAGTCCCTGAGTTTTTGTCAGATTACCGGGCTGTATTTCAAGAGCCCAAATCCGGTGCCCTACCTCCTCATAGGGATTGCGATTGTGCTATTAATTTGATTCCTTGTAGTAAGTTTCCTAAGGGCCGACTGTTTAATTTATCTGTGCCAGAGCACACCGCTATGCGGAGTTATATAAAGGAATCCTTGGAGAAAGGTCATATTCGCCCGTCGTCATCACCGTTGGGAGCAGGGTTCTTTTTTGTGGCCAAGAAGGATGGCTCTTTGAGACCTTGTATTGATTACCCCCTTCTTAATAAGATCACAGTCAAATTTCAGTACCCTTTGCCGCTGCTGTCTGATTTGTTTGCTCGGATTAAGGGGGCTAGTTGGTTCACCAAGATAGATCTTCGAGGGGCGTATAATCTTGTGCGAATTAAACAGGGCGATGAATGGAAAACAGCATTTAATTCGCCCGAGGGCCATTTTGAGTACCTGGTTATGCCATTCGGGCTTTCTAATGCTCCATCTGTGTTTCAGTCCTTTATGCATGACATCTTCCGAGAGTACCTGGATAGATTCATGATTGTATATTTGGATGATATTTTGGTCTTTTCGGATGATTGGGAGTCTCATGTGAAGCAGGTCAGAATGGTGTTCCAGGTCCTTCGTGCGAATTCCTTGTTTGTGAAGGGGTCGAAATGTCTCTTTGGGGTTCAGAAGGTTTCATTTTTGGGTTTCATTTTTTCCCCTTCTACTATCGAGATGGACCCTGTTAAAGTTCAGGCCATTTATGATTGGACTCAGCCGACATCTGTGAAGAGCCTGCAGAAGTTTCTGGGCTTTGCTAATTTTTACCGTCGCTTCATCGCTAATTTTTCTAGTGTTGCTAAACCGTTGACTGATTTGACCAAGAAAGGTGCTGATGTGGTCAATTGGTCCTCTGCGGCTGTAGAGGCTTTTCAGGAGTTGAAGCGTCGTTTTTCTTCTGCCCCTGTGTTGTGCCAGCCAGATGTTTCGCTCCCGTTTCAGGTCGAGGTTGATGCTTCTGAGATTGGAGCAGGGGCTGTTTTGTCGCAAAGAAGTTCTGATGGCTCGGTGATGAAACCATGTGCCTTCTTTTCTAGAAAATTCTCACCTGCTGAGTGCAATTATGATGTTGGCAATCGAGAGTTGTTGGCCATGAAGTGGGCATTCGAGGAGTGGCGACATTGGCTTGAAGGAGCCAAGCATCGCGTGGTGGTCTTGACGGATCACAAGAATTTGACTTATCTCGAGTCTGCCAAACGGTTGAATCCTAGACAGGCTCGATGGTCGCTGTTTTTCTCCCGTTTTGATTTTGTGGTTTCGTACCTTCCGGGCTCTAAGAATGTGAAGGCTGATGCCCTGTCAAGGAGTTTTGTGCCTGACTCTCCGGGTGTTCCTGAGCCGGCGGGTATTCTCAAAGAGGGGGTAATTTTGTCTGCCATCTCCCCTGATTTGCGGCGCGTGCTGCAGAAGTTTCAGGCTGATAGACCTGAATGTTGTCCAGCGGAGAAACTGTTTGTCCCTGATAGATGGACTAGTAGAGTTATCTCTGAGGTTCATTGTTCGGTGTTGACGGGTCATCCTGGAATCTTTGGTACCAGAGATTTGGTGGCTAGATCCTTTTGGTGGCCTTCTTTGTCACGGGATGTGCGTTCTTTTGTGCAGTCCTGTGGGACTTGTGCTCGGGCTAAGCCCTGCTGTTCTCGTGCCAGTAGGTTGCTTTTGCCCTTGCCAGTCCCGAAGAGGCCCTGGACGCATATTTCCATGGATTTTATTTCAGATCTCCCTGTCTCTCAAAGGATGTCGGTCATTTGGGTGGTTTGTGATCGCTTCTCTAAGATGATCCATTTGGTACCCTTGTCTAAATTGCCTTCCTCCTCTGATTTGGTGCCATTGTTTTTCCAGCATGTGGTTCGTTTGCATGGCATTCCGGAGAACATCGTCTCGGACAGAGGTTCCCAGTTTGTTTCGAGGTTTTGGCGGTCCTTTTGTGCTAAGATGGGCATTGATTTGTCTTTTTCTTCGGCTTTCCATCCTCAGACAAATGGCCAAACCGAACGAACTAATCAGACTTTGGAAACATATCTGAGATGCTTTGTTTCTGCTGATCAGGATGATTGGGTGTCCTTCTTGCCTTTGGCTGAGTTCGCCCTTAATAATCGGGCCAGCTCGGCTACTTTGGTTTCGCCTTTTTTCTGTAATTCTGGTTTCCATCCTCGTTTCTCTTCAGGGCAGGTTGAGCCTTCGGACTGTCCTGGTGTGGATACGGTGGTGGACAGGTTGCAGCAGATTTGGACTCATGTGGTGGACAATTTGACATTGTCCCAGGAGAAGGCTCAACGTTTCGCTAACCGCCGGCGCTGTGTTGGTCCCCGACTTCGTGTTGGGGATTTGGTTTGGTTGTCATCTCGTCATGTTCCTATGAAGGTTTCCTCTCCTAAGTTTAAGCCTCGTTTCATTGGTCCCTATAAGATTTCTGAAGTTCTCAATCCTGTGTCATTTCGTTTGGCCCTTCCAGCTTCTTTTGCCATCCATAATGTGTTCCATAGGTCGTTATTGCGGAGATACGTGGCGCCTATGATTCCCTCCGTTGATCCTCCTGCCCCGGTGTTGGTCGAGGGGGAGTTGGAGTATGTGGTGGAGAAGATTTTGGATTCTCGTATTTCGAGACGGAAACTCCAGTACCTGGTCAAGTGGAAGGGTTATGGTCAGGAAGATAATTCCTGGGTTTTTGCCTCTGATGTTCATGCTGCCAATCTAGTTCGTGCCTTTCATTTGGCTCGTCCTGATCGGCCTGGGGGCTCTGGTGAGGGTTCGGTGACCCCTCCTCAAGATGGGGGGGTACTGTTGTGAATTCTGTTATCGAACTCCCTCCTGTGGTCATGAATGGTACTTCGGTGAGTTCTGTCCATGGACTCCCTCTGGTGGCTGTGAGTGGAGCTGCTGCTTCTGAGGTTCCTTCCACAGGTGACGTAGTTTATTCTTTGGCTGGCTGTTCTATTTAACTCCACTCAGATCGTTACTCCCCTGCCAGCTGTCAATGTTCTTGTACTGGTTCAGTCACTCTTGGATCTTTCTGGTGACCTGTCTACTCCAGCAGAAGCTAAGTCCCTGCTAGTTATTTATTTGTTCATTGTTTCCTTGTCCAGCTGGCTGTCATGATCTTACCCTGCTAGCTGGAAGCTCTGGGATGCAGAGTGGCACCTCCGAACCGTGAGTCGGTGCGGAGGTCTTTTTGCACACTCTGCGTGGTCTTTTTGTAGGGTTTTGTGCTGACCGCAAAGATACCTTTCCTATCCTCAGTCTGTTTAGTAAGTCTGGCCTCCCTTTGCTAAAACCTGTTTCATTTCTGTGTTTGTGACTTTCATCTTAACTCACAGTCAATATATGTGGGGGGCTGCCTTTTCCTTTGGGGAATTTCTCTGAGGCAAGGTAGGCTTTATTTTCTATCTTTAGGGCTAGTTAGCTCTTAGGCTGTGAAGAGGCGTCTAGGTCGTGTTAGGTACGCTCCACGGCTATTTCTAGTTGTGTGATAGGATTAGGGGTTGCGGTCAGCAGAGCTCCCACTTCCCAGAGCTTGTCCTGTGTGAGTTTAACCATCAGGTCGCTCCGGGTGCTCCTAACCACCAGGTCCATAACATTCAGGTGCACCTAATCAGGACCTGGAATGCTAGGATTTAACACTTGCCTGTCTGGCTTTCCTACATATCACCCCTCCTCTGCCCAAAGCAGGGGGTGGGTGGGCACCGTCGGCCAACCCACAGTGCCTACAGGGTGTGGGCCTCAGGAATTCTACAGGGCTTTAAATCGATCTGACCGTGATGCACATGCTTGATGACATGAGTGTAACTTAGTAACTACAAGAACCGTCCCCTATTTTTGGGTACCATTTTCATGAACGTGCCGTTTTTGGGAACTTGACATAGGTCCTCTTTAAGTAAAAATAAAACTTCTTATAGTTGTTCATCTCCTATAAGTGTCTTTAGCCTATGAGTCTGTGTATTCATTGTCAGTCAATAATTCGTATCCAAGTCATCAGAGTTTTATAGCTTAGAGATTATAATGAGATGCATGAACAAAATGTGTGGGTGATGACTTTGACAGGAAAAGAGGGAGTTGCACTATAAATACAGGTCCTTCTCAAAAAATTAGCATATGGTGTTAAATTTCATTATTTACCATAATGTAATGATTACAATTAAACTTTCATATATTATAGATTCATTATCCACCAACTGAAATTTGTCAGGTCTTTTATTGTTTTAATACTGATGATTTTGGCATACAACTCCTGATAACCCAAAAAACCTGTCTCAATAAATTAGCATATCAAGAAAAGGTTCTCTAAACGACCTATTACCCTAATCTTCTGAATCAACTAATTAACTCTAAACACATGCAAAAGATACCTGAGGCTTTTATAAACTCCCTGCCTGGTTCATTACTCAAAACCCCCATCATGGGTAAGACTAGCGACCTGACAGATGTCAAGAAGGCCATCATTGACACCCTCAAGCAAGAGGGTAAGACCCAGAAAGAAATTTCTCAACAAATAGGCTGTTCCCAGAGTGCTGTATCAAGGCACCTCAATGGTAAGTCTGTTGGAAGGAAACAATGTGGCAGAAAACGCTGTACAACGAGAAGAGGAGACCGGACCCTGAGGAAGATTGTGGAGAAGGACCGATTCCAGACCTTGGGGAACCTGAGGAAGCAGTGGACTGAGTCTGGTGTGGAAACATCCAGAGCCACCGTGCACAGGCGTGTGCAGGAAATGGGCTACAGGTGCCGCATTCCCCAGGTAAAGCCACTTTTGAACCATAAACAGCGGCAGAGGCGCCTGACCTGGGCTACAGAGAAGCAGCACTGGACTGTTGCTAAGTGGTCCCAAGTACTTTTTTCTGATGAAAGCAAATTTTGCATGTCATTCGGAAATCAAGGTGCCAGAGTCTGGAGGAAGACTGGGGAGAAGGAAATGCCAAAATGCCTGAAGTCCAGTGTCAAGTACCCACAGTCAGTGATGGTGTGGGGTGCCATGTCAGCTGCTGGTGTTGGTCCACTGTGTTTCATCAAGGGCAGGGTCAATGCAGCTAGCTATCAGGAGATTTTGGAGCACTTCATGCTTCCATCGGCTGAAATGCTTTATGGAGATGAAGATTTCATTTTTCAGCACGACCTGGCACCTGCTCACAGTGCCAAAACCACTGGTAAATGGTTTACTGACCATGGTATTACTGTGCTCAATTGGCCTGCCAACTCTCCTGACCTGAACCCCATAGAGAATCTGTGGGATATTGTGAAGAGAAAGTTGAGAGACGCAAGACCCAACACTCTGGATGAGCTTAAGGCCGCTATTGAAGCATCCTGGGCCTCCATAACATCTCAGCAGTGTCACAGGCTGATTGCCTCCATGCCACGCCGCATTGAAGCAGTCATTTCTGCCAAAGGATTCCCGACCAAGTATTGAGTGCATAACTGAACATTATTATTTGATGGTTTTTTTGTTTGTTATTAAAAAACACTTTTATTTGATTGGATGGGTGAAATATGCTAATTTATTGAGACAGGTTTTTTGGGTTATCAGGAGTTGTATGCCAAAATCATCAGTATTAAAACAATAAAAGACCTGACAAATTTCAGTTGGTGGATAATGAATCTATAATATATGAAAGTTTAATTGTAATCATTACATTATGGTAAATAATGAAATTTAACACTATATGCTAATTTTTTGAGAAGGACCTGTATTTTTATATCAATTAGACAGATAAGATGGTATGCATCAAAATCTGACTGCTGCTGAGGAACAGAACATATCTACATATGCTCTGCATTCCTTATAACAGATGGGGGAATAGAGACTGCAAACTCCATGCTCTTCTGTGTCATTGAATACGGGCATTGGAACGGTTCAGTGATGCTTTTATTAAGCAAGGCTCAGTGATAACAGTTATCTAATAGTCAAATAAAGCCAGAGTTTTTACCTTCTTCTTTTATCTTATTCCCTACCATAGTTTTAAGCAATTTTGGCATTTTTAGGGAACCTGTCACAACGACTGAGTTATTAAAGCAAAGGCATAAGTATGCATGATACCATAAAGCACCACTTGAGCTTTTTTTAATTTAATGCTGGAGTGGTGTCACTAAGGTCCTTGACCCTAGGTGTGTCACCCTAAGTGGTGTCACTAAGGTCGTTGAATAGGGTCCTTGACCCTAGTTTTATACTCATCAGCCGCTGCCCTCAGCTCTTCCCGGCACCGCACCGGTCCTGCTCCACCATCTTGTCATTGCAACTTCTGACTGATCAGAAGTCAAAGGTAACAGTCACAAGCTCTCAATGTAAGTATATGAGGCCTCGTTCTTGCTATCAAAGACTTACTTGGAGCTGTGACTTAGATCGCGAAGCAAATGCTTGAGCCATCCGGCAGGTCACAACCTGCAGAAGACCGACTAGAGCGGCTCTGATAGCAGAGAAAGATTATGGCTGGTGAATATAATACTAGGGGCATGGGACTTAGATTAATGACACAGCTCCAGTGGTAAAATAAAGAAAAATGCTGATGCGGCGCTTTAATAGGTTGTCCAATTACGCACACTACCTATGAGGGCTGAAATTATAAAACTACTCCCTATGGAATTGCGTGGTGTATCACTTAAGACAGTCAGCAACAATGAAAAGGATTGGGTTTACTAAATATAACTGTTTGTACATAGTTCCATTAATACATCACACCGATGCCCTAAAATACTGAAGTAGGAAGTGGCAACATTACAGACGGCATGCTACTCTACTTACATTCAGTGCCATGGTGCGCTATACTGTTTACATAGTGTGCCATTCCAATTATTAGAATGTACACTACATACAGTATATAGCTAGTGCACCATGGCACTGAATGCCAGTAGAGTGGTATATTTCTTGTTGGCACTTGCCACATCTGTAAGGTAGTTTGTCATTGTGACCATTTTCTTCAAAATGAAAATATTAGAGATAAACTGAGCAGAAGCTCGATCCATGTTACATGACATGATGGAATGGGATATTATATAATACAGTCGACCTTTAAAGTGAACCTGTCTGCAGGATTTTGCTAAGTAAACTACAGACACTGTCAGGTTGGCAGTGTTAAATAGATTAAAATGATACCTGGGGTGAAGAAATCCGTCTTGTGGTTCTTGTGTAATCATTGTTAAAAGTTTGCAGCTAATAAGATGATCTTGTTCCAGGGCGGGACTGTAGGCAGAGTCTTATCTTCCTGCTCTAAGCCAGAGAAACCAAGAAAAGACCAAGCAGAGATCTGCTCACAGGCCTCCCCGAAGCACAAACATGTTCCTCATCAAAGAGACTGACAGAGAGAGAGAGACAGTGAGAGAAACCAAGAAAAGACCTGACCACGGGCCGCCCCACAGCCTGTCTCTATGATGAGGAACATGCTTGTGCTTCGGAGTGGCCTGTGGGCAGGTCTTTCTTTGGTTTCTCTAGCCTAGAGCAAGCAGATAAGACTCTGCATACAGTCCCGCCCCAGAGCAAAGGCATATCATCAGCTGAAAACTTCTACCATTGATTATACAAGAACCACAAGATGGATTTCTTCACTCCAGGTATCATTTTAATAAGTTTAACAGGGGCAACATGACAATGTCTGTAATTTACTTAGAAAAATCCTGCTGACAGCGATGCTTTAATCTATACTGGTTGTTGCTGTTGCATAGGAAGTATTGTATATTCCATGCAACTTCACCTAAATGGTTTGTGCCGAGTGTTTAACTTATTCCATTCATAAAATAGGAGATAACTTTCCCATCCCTGGAGCTCCAACTGCTGAGATCTCCGTTAATCCCAAAGAGAGAGAGACAACTCTGACTGAAGTGGTAGCTAAACCTGTGCATCTAAATTCCAATTATTCTCTATGGATCTAAGCTAAGCGCTGTACTCTGCTTTCTATGGGAGTCCCATATACAATGGAGGGAGCAGACACTGACCATGCAGAGCCCCATTCTTAGAATCGATGGGGGTTCAATCAATCAGATTCTCAGTGATTAGGAAGTTATCCCTTATCCTCCGTATATTGGATAATTTAATATTTTGCTAAAAACCCAATCTCTGACCAGGAGGCTTATGATACTGTATATGAGGCTATGAAAGTAATGCCTTCATGGCACTTTTCACCATTATTTACAATTCTTAAAATTTTAATTAATTCCAAATTTCCGAATGCTGATATGCAATTGTTTGCCTGTCTGTAAATCCCCCAATGCTATCTGCCGTTCCGTTTTATTCTCATCAGATTAGCATGTACACAGGAGTGACTGCAGAAAATTCATCATTATGACATATCTACAGTTTGTCTACTAACCATATGATTCGTCTGTGTCCGAAGACTTGATACAAATCAGCAGGTGCTGGTCCAGAAGGTACTCGAGATCTGAGATGATTGGCGTTAGCTGCAAGGACAGAACTGTGATAATATATAGAGACCAAAAAGTAGGAAATAACACAGCACGATGTGCAGGAAGATGGATGGCTGGTGTGATGAGCATAAAGGGCTAGGGATGGACAAGGGAGGACACTATGTTTATATGAAGGCAAAGTAGTCCAAAAATGAAACCTTCACACAGGAGAACCACATGAAATGTACAAATGTCATTGGACCAAGAAATATAATGCATTGTAGGACTTAACATGAACCCTCTACCCCCATATTAACTGTGACTATATATTTATAATTCTCCCATGCCTTCCATGGACCCGGAACCATCAGCGCTAGTCCATTCCACATGAATGGAATGGAACATAAGTCACTGTCAAGTTTTTACACAAATGCTCCTCATGCCTTTACAGAGCAGATTTTTTGGAAAAAGATGCAGCACTGATCTTAGTGACTATTGCTACTTTAAAGTCTCAGTAACTTATTCCATTTACCATGAATGTATTGTAGGTCCTCCCTTCACTGCGGTTATAACCTTTTTATCTAGGTTATTAATTAAGATTCATTTATTACTTCCATACTAGTGAGAAATACAGCATATTACTGTTTAAAGTGAATCTGTCGCCACCTGGGACGTATATGACCTATTAATATGGGCATACCGGTAATAGAAATGTTACACTGATCCTACCTGTATGCCTCATATTAACGGTCTTGTTGTTGAGAAATGTTATATTGTATCTTTATGCTAATTATTTCTTCCAGGCTCCGGGGTGTGTGGTGACTGGAAGAAATCCCTGCCCCCTGTCTTGATTGTAATACTTACCCCCTCCCATGCACTTCAATTACGGCCCCTGAGTCCTGTGCACTGCACTCCCTCAAAAATCCATACCTCATCCTCCATTCTATGGGCACAGTATTCAGGGATCTTCAGGATTTATTCCTCTGTAAATAAACCTGTTATTTGTTTTGTCTGTGTGTATGGAGTGTGGACAGAGGTTTCTTGTGTTGACCCCTGTCAGAAGAAGAAGACCCTACTGCATCTCACTACTCCTCCCAGCAAGATTCAAGTGGAGGAACTATGCCATATTGAGGTGAAAACTACCAGACACCCTGCCCACGAAGGCAGCTTACAGGGGTGTTACAGAGAGATAGATCAAGACAGGTGCAGCAAGTATGGAGGCTTTAACTGAAGCACAAGTGTCCGCGTGGTGTGAAAAGATGACCATAACTGAGGAACACAGTTTTGCAGTATGTGGTGAACTCGCTAATGCATCTGATAAATAGATACTACAGATCGTGAACCGACTCCAAGAAGTTGTTCATCCCAGAGTGGTTGACAGACGGGGTGATGAAGGGAGTCAATTATCAGAAGCCCTGATCACTACTGAAAAGACCCCGGAGAAGCAGTACTTCCCACCAGTTTTTGCTGTGCCATTAAAATGTGGGCAACAGTGGAAGATCACCTGGCCCGAGATGCCTGCAGCAGCGGCGTCATCTCCGTAATCAAGCACACTGCATGGGAGGCATAGTGAATGTCCATCTTCCACCTTTGCTTGTGACAAGCCTGTGGAAATTGCTGCTACTGTTGATGTGGTTGTGGCCGCCCTGGAAAAGTTAGTCACCGGGTTTGCACAGATGCAGCCTGAAGGGGCCTAATAATTGACTGAGAAGTTTTTCGGGTGTCAATCCCATCCCAGATGGGGAAGAACGGTATGACATGTAAAAGGATGTTGCTCTGCAGTATTGAAAAGAAAGTAGAGATTCTGAAAGGTTCTGCTATAGAAGTAGTACAAGCTGCTTGGATGGCCAGCCACAGGTGTCCAATCAGATGGAGATATAGATAGGAATGGGACAGTGCAGATGTGGGCACAATAGATTCAGGATTAAGTTTAGAGGATCAGGTATAGGATAGGGATCATAGTTTATATTAGGTATAGGAAGTAAATTTGCAGGTTGGCATACAGTTCATATGGTTGGGACTAGCCCACCTGGGGACAGAGAAAGGTCAGACAAATAAAAGAAACCCTTTCTGATTAGATTAGTTAGTGTGAGAGTTCAGAGTTAGTAAGAAGAAAAGCAAAGTTCAAGAGCAGTGGGATGGAAGTATGAGAAGTACCTATCGTTCGGGCGGTATGGGATCCTGTGGAACTCCCTGTGGACATTACTGGAATGTACGGAGCCTCGAGGTCGAGTCAGTGGCTCTGGAGCGCACTGACATTACTTCCATAACGTGGAAGATGAACAGAGAAACGCGTGAGAGAGACATCACAGATCCTGTGAGTACTGTGGAGCCTATCAGAAAATCCCTGGCGCTGAAGGGTCTAATAAGCGGAGGGATAGAACAGGCTGAAAGAATGGAGTATGTGAACGTGTACTGTGCCAGGAACCTTAGTAATGGAAATGACGGTTGTGCCCAATACTGCATGATGCCATCTACTGAACTGAGACTGCTAAGTAATGTTGGACTGGTTCAGCAGAACCGGCTGTCGTCTAGTAGGGTCAGCAGGGTCAGGTGCTGCATCACCTATTTTGAATAGTGGATCCTGTGTTACAAGCTGTGTATAGAGGTGTTACCTGACCTTTTAATCCTGCCCCTGATAATGAAACTTCTGGAAAGTCTTCAGTAAAGAAAAGGAAATGTAAATCTAAAGTAGCTCCAGGTCTATAACTGAGGACAGGTGATGGGTACTAGGTCTAGGTGACTAGGATGACTAGTGTGACAAAGTCACTGGCAGGGTGCAGGAGGGGAGATATGTTTAACTGAGGCTAATGGCTGTGATTTAACCCCTTCCCGACCTTTGACGCCACGTAGGCGTCATGAAAGTCGGTGCCAATCCGACCCATGACGCCTATGTGGCGTCATGGAAAGATCGCGTCCCTGCAGGCCGGGTGAAAGGGTTAACTCCCATTTCACCCGATCTGCAGGGACAGGGGGAGTGGTAGTTTAGCCCAGGGGGGGTGGCTTCACCCCCTCGTGGCTACGATCGCTCTGATTGGCTGTTGAAAGTGAAACTGCCAATCAGAGCGATTTGTAATATTTCACCTATTATAACGGGTGAAATATTACAATCCAGCCATGGCCGATGCTGAAATATCATCGGCCATGGCTGGAAATACTAATGTGCCCCCACCCCACCGATCGCCCCCCCAGCCCCCCGATCTGTCCGGTACACTGCTCCGGCTCCCCTCTGTCCTGTGCTCCGCTCCCCCCCGTGCTCTTGTGCGCTCCCCCCGTGCTTCAATCACCCCCCCGTGCTCCGATCACCCCCCCTGCACTCCGATCCACCCCCCTCCGTGCTCCGTTCCACCCCCCGTGCTCCGTTCCACCCCCCTGTGCTCCGTTCTACCCCCCCGTGCTCCGTTCCACCCCTCCCGCGCTCCGATTCACCCCCCCATGCTCCGATCCCCGCCCCGTGCTCCCCCCACCCTATCATACTTACCGATCCTGCCGGGGTCCGTCCGTCTTCTCCCCGGGCGCCGCCATCTTCCAAAATGGCGGGCGCATGCGCAGTGCGCCCGCCGAATCTGCCGGCCGGCAGATTCGTTCCAAAGTGCATTTTGATCGCTGAGATATAATCTATCTCAGTGATCAAAATAAAAAAAATAATAAATGACCCCCCCCACCTTTGTCACCCCCATAGGTAGGGACAATAAAAAAAATAAAGAATTTTTTTTTCCACTAATGTTAGAATAGGGTTAGGGTTAGGGGTAGGGCTAGGGTTAGGGCTAGGGGTAGGGTTAGGGCTAGGGGTAGGGGTAGGGTTAGGGTTTCGGTATGTGCACACGTATTCTGGTCCTCTGCGGATTTTTCCGCTGCGGATTTGATAAATCCGCAGTGCTAAACCGCTGCGGATTTATGGCGGATTTACCGCGTTTTTCTGCGCATTTCACTGCGGTTTTACAACTGCGATTTTCTATTTGAGCAGTTGTAAAACCGCTGCGGAATCCGCACAAAGAAGTGACATGCTGCGGAATGTAAACCGCTGCGTTTCCGTGCAGTTTTTCCGCAGCGTGTGTACAGCGATTTTTGTTTCCCATAGGTTTACATTGAACTGTAAACTCATGGGAAACTGCTGCGGATCCGCAGCGTTTTCCGCAGCGTGTGCACATACCTTTAGAATTAGGCTATGTACACACGGTGCGGATTTGGCTGCGGATCCGCAGCAGTGTTCCATCAGGTGTACAGTATCATGTAAACATATGGAAACCAAATCCGCTGTGCCCATGGTGCGGAAAATACAGCGCGGGAACGCCGCGTTGTTTTTTCCGCAGCATGTCAATTCTTTGTGCGGATTCCGCAGCGTTTTACACCTGTTCCTCAATAGGAATCCGCAGGTGAAATCCGCACAAAAAACAATGGAAATCCGCGGAAAATCCGCAGGTAAAACGCAGTGCCTTTTACCCACGGATTTTTCAAAAATGATGCTGAAAAATCTCACACGAATCCGCAACGTGGGCACATAACCTTAGGGTTAGGGTTGGAATTAGGGTTGTGGTTAGGGGTGTGTTGTGGTTAGGGTTGTGATTAGGGTTATGGCTACAGTTGGGATTAGGGTTAGGGGTGTGTTGGGGTTAGGGTTAGGGCTGTGATTAGGGTTATGGCTACAGTTGGGATTAGGGTTAGGGATGTGTTGGGGTTAGGGTTAGGGCTGTGATTAGGGTTATGGCTACAGTTGGAATTAGGGTTGTGGTTAGGGTTAGGGGTGTGTTGGGGTTAGGGTTGTGGTTAGGGGTGTGTTGGGGTTAGGGTTTTGATTAGGGTTATGGATACAGTTGGGATTAGGGTTAGGGGTGTGTTGGGGTTACTGTTGGAGGTAGAATTGAGGGGTTACCACTGTTTAGGCACATCAGGGGTCTCCAAACGCAACATGGCGCCACCATTGATTCCAGCCAATCTCGTATTCAAAAAGTCAAATGGTGCTCCCTCAATTCCGAGCCCTGACGTGTGCCCAAACAGTGGTTTACCCCCACATATGGGGTACCAGCATACTCAGGATAAACTGCGCAACAATTACTGGGGTCCAATTTCTCCTGTTACCCTTGTGAAAATAAAAAAATGTTTGCTAAAACATCATTTTTGAGGAAAGAAAAATGATTTATTATTTTCACGGCTCTACGTTGTAAACGTCTGTGAAGCACTTGGGAGTTCAAAGTGCTCACCACATATCTAGATAAGTTCCTTGGGGGGTCTAGTTTCTAAAATGGGGTCACTTGTGGGGGGTTTCTACTGTTTAGGCACACCAGGGGCTCTGCAAACGCAATGTGACGCCCGCAGACCATTCCATCAAAGTCTGCATTTCAAAAGTCACTACTTCCCTTCTGAGCCCCGACGTGTGCCCAAACAGTGGTTTACCTCCACACATGGGGTATCAGCGTACTCAGGAGAAACTGAACAACAACTTTTGGGGTCCAATTTCTCCTGTAACCCTTGGGAAAATAAAAAATTCTGGGCTAAATAATTATTTTTGAGGAAAGAAAACGTATTTATTATTTTCACGGCTCTGCATTATATACTTCTATGAAGCACTTGGGGGTTCAAAGTGCTCACCACACATCTAGATAAGTTCCTTTCGGGGTCTAGTTTCCAAAATGGGGTCACTTGTGGGGGGTTTCTACTGTTTAGCCACATCAAGGGCTCTGTAAACGCAACGTGACGCCCGCAGAGCATTCCATCAAAGTCTGCATTTCAAAACGTCACTACTTCAATTCCGAGCCCCGGCATGTGCCCAAACAGTAGTTTACCCCCACATATGGGGTATCACCGTACTCAGGAGAAACTGGACAACAAATATTGGGGTCAAATTTCTCCTGTTACCCTTGGGAAAATAAAAAATTCTGGGCTAAATAATTATTTTTGAGGAAAGAAAACGTATTTATTATTTTCACGGCTCTGCATTATAAACTTCTGTGAAGCACTTGGGGGTTCAAAGTGCTCACCACACATCTAGATAAGTTCCTTTCGGGGTCTAGTTTCCAAAATGGGGTCACTTGTGGGGGGTTTCTACTGTTTAGCCACATCAGGGGCTCTGCAAACGCAACGTGACGCCCGCAGAGCATTCCATCAAAGTCTGCATTTCAAAACGTCACTACTTCAATTCCGAGCCCCGGCATGTGCCCAAACAGTAGTTTACCCCCACATATGGGGTATCACCGTACTCAGGAGAAACTGGACAACAAATATTGGGGTCAAATTTCTCCTGTTACCCTTGGGAAAATTAAAAAATTCTGGGCTAAATAATTATTTTTGAGGAAAGAAAACGTATTTATTATTTTCACGGCTCTGCATTATAAACTTCTGTGAAGCACTTGGGGGTTCAAAGTGCTCACCACACATCTAGATAAGTTCCTTTCGGGGTCTAGTTTCCAAAATTGGGTCACTTGTGGGGGGTTTCTACTGTTAAGCCACATCAGGGGCTCTGCAAACGCAACGTGATGCCCACAGAGCATTCCATCAAAGTCTGCATTTCAAAAAGTCACTACTTCACTTCCGAGCCCCGGCATGTGCCCAAACAGTGGTTTACCCCCACATATGGGGTATCAGCATACTCAGGAGAAACTGGACAACAACTTTTGGGGTCAAATTTCTCCTGATACCCTTGGGAAAATAAAAAATTGCAGGCTAAAAGATCATTTTTGAGAAAATATATATATTTTTTATTCATGGCTCTGCGTTATAAACTTCTGTGAAGCACTTGGGGGTTCAAAGTCCTCACCACACATCTAGATTAGTTCCTTTGGTGGACTAGTTTTCAAAATGGGGTCATTTCTGGGGGATCTCCAATGTTTAGGCACACAGGGGCTCTCCAAACATGACATGGTGTCCGCTAATGATTGGAGCTAATTTTCCATTTAAAAAGCCAAATGGCGTGCCTTCCCTTCCGAGCCCTGCCGTGCACCCAAACAGTGGTTTACCCCCACATATGGGGTATCAGCGTACTCAGGACAAACTGGACAACAACATTTGGGGTCCAATTTCTCCTATTACCCTTGGCAAAATAGGAAATTCCAGGCTAAAAAATCATTTTTGAGGAAAGAAAAATTATTTTTTATTTTCATGGCTCTGCGTTATAAACTTCTGTGAAGCACCTGGGGGTTTAAAGTGCTCAATATGCATCTAGATAAGTTCCTTGGGGGGTCTAGTTTCCAAAATGGGGTCACTTGTGGGGGAGCTCCAATGTTTAGGCACACAGGGGCTCTCCAAACGCGACATGGTGTCCGCTAACAATTGGAGCTAATTTTCCATTCAAAAAGTCAAATGGCGCGCCTTCCCTTCCGAGCCCTGCCGAGTGCCCAAACAGTGGTTTACCCCCACATATGAGGTATCGGTGTACTCAGGAGAAATTGCCCAACAAATTTTATGATCCATTTTATCCTATTGCCCATGTGATAATGAAAAAATTGAGGCGAAAATAAATTTTTTGTGAAAAAAAAGTACTTTTTCATTTTTACAGATCAATTTGTGAAGCACCTGAGGGTTTAAAGTGCTCACTAGGCATCTAAATAAGTTCCTTGGGGGGTCTAGTTTCCAAAATGGGGTCACTTGTGGGGGAGCGCCAATGTTTAGGCACACAGGAGCTTTCCAAACGCGACATGGTGTCCGCTAACGATGGAGATAATTTTTCATTCAAAAAGTCAAATGGCGCTCCTTCCCTTCCGAGCCTTACCATGTGCCCAAACAGTGGTTTACCCCCACATATGAGGTATCAGTGTACTCAGGAGAAATTGCCCAACAAATTTTAGGATCCATTTTATCCTGTTGCCCATGTGAAAATGAAAAAATTGAGGCTAAAAGAATTTTTTTGTGAAAAAAAAGTACTTTTTCATTTTTACGGATCAATTTGTGAAGCACCTGGGGGTTCAAAGTGTTCACTATGCATCTAGATAAGTTCCCTGGGGCGTCTAGTTTCCAAAATGGGGTCACTTGTGGGGGAGCTCCAATTTTTAGGCACACGGGGGCTCTCCAAACGTGACATGGTGTCCGCTAAAGAGTGGAGCCAATTTTTGATTCAAAAAGTCAAATGGCGCTCCTTCCCTTCCAAGCCCTGCCGTGCGCCCAAACAGTAGTTTACCCCCACATATGAGGTATCAGCGTACTCAGGACAAATTGGACAACAACTTTCGTGGTTCAGTTTCTCCTTTTACCATTGGGAAAATAAAAAAATTGTTGCTAAAAGATAATTTTTGTGACTAAAAAGTTAAATGTTCATTTTTTCCTTCCATGTTGCTTCTTCTGCTGTGAAGCACCTGAAGGGTTAATAAACTTCTGGAATGTGGTTTTGAGTACCTTGAGGGGTGCAGTTTTTAGAATGGTGTCACTTTTGGGTATTTTCAGCCATATAGACCCCTCAAACTGACTTCAAATGTGAGGTGGTCCCTAAAAAAATGGTTTTGTAAATTTCGTTGTAAAAATGAGAAATCGCTGGTCAAATTTTAACCCTTATAACTTCCTAGCAAATAAAAATGTTGTTTCCAAAATTGTGCTGATGTAAAGTAAACATGTGGGAAATGTTATTTATTAACTATTTTGTGTCACATAACTCTCTGGTTTAACAGAATAAAAATTCAAAATGTGAAAATTGCGAAATTTTCAAAATTTTCGCCAAATTTCCGTTTCCGTCTGTATACACAGAGAAAGAAATACAGAATATCACAATGCAACCCTAATTTTTTATGTCACATGACAAACTTTGTCACTTGTACCCAGCCCTTATTCTGGTTAAAAAAAAATCAAATTCTGCACTGTGTGAATCTGACCTTATTCGGCCTCATATTATTTATACAAAGCTGTATCCCAAGTTACATTTTTATTTATTATTATTTTCCTTAACTTGCTTTTAGAAACATCTTTATCTAGTTAATCTCTTGAAATAGTCTGTGCTTGGTTCCATAAACTATGGATGTCTGTATTGTGAGGACTAGGGTTGAGCGACTTTTACTTTTATAGGATCGGGTCGGGTTTCACGAAACCCGACTTTTTCAAAAGTCGGGTCGAGTGAAATCGGCCGATCCTATAAAAAAGTCGGGGTCGGCCGAAACACGAAACCCAATGCAGTGCATTGGGTTTCCAATGGTTCCCAGGGTCTGAAGGAGAGGAAACTCTCCTTCAGGCCCTGGGATCCATATTTAAGTGTAAAATAAAGAATTAAAATAAAAAATATTGCTATACTCACCCTCTGACGCGCCCTGGTACTAACCGGCAGCCTTCCTTCCTTAGAATCAGCGCGTGAAGGGCCTTAGATGACGTCGCGGCTTGTGATTGGTCGCGCGACCGCCCATGTGACCGCTCGCGCGACCAATCACAAGCCGCGACGTCACCGAAGGTCCATCAAGCGCTGATTCTTAGGAAGGAAGGCTGCCGGAAAGAAGCAGGGCGTGTTCGAGGGTGAGTATATACCTAATAGGAATATACTCACCCTCGGACGCGCCCTGCTTCTATTCCTATTAGGTATATACTCACCCTCGAACACGCCCTGCTTCTTTCCGGCAGCCTTCCTTCCTAAGAATCAGTGCTTGAAGGACCTTCGGTGACGTCGCGGCTTGTGATTGGTCGCGCGAGCGGTCACATGAGCGGTCGCGCGACCAATCACAAGCCGCGACGTCATCTAAGGCCCTTCACGCGCTGATTCTAAGGAAGGAAGGCTGCCGGTTAGTACCAGGGCGCGTCAGAGGGTGAGTATAGCAATATTTTTTATTTTAATTCTTTATTTTACACTTAAATATGGATTCCGATACCGATTTCCGATATTGCAAACATATCGGAACTCGGTATCGGAATTCCGATACCAGATTCAGAAGATCGCCGACCTCATGGCCGACCCCACACAGGGGTCGGGTCGGGTTTCATGAAACCCGACGTTGCCAAAAGTCGGCGACTTCTGAAAATGGCCGACCCGTTTCGCTCAACCCTAGTGAGGACCTGATCTCAGAAGACTTCTATATGATTAGACTTCTGGTTGATTTTTTTACTGACCATATTATAGAAACATTTCATTACATGATGTCTTGCCACGAGCTGTTTAATGCCCCTTTGTGATGAATATTTGAGAAGAATTGCACATACACATATACCAATGATGAGAGATGACTACACAATAGGGATTAATCACCTTTGGTAGAACTCCGAACTTAACTATTAAAATTCCACTGTCGCATTCCTGGTCTTCAGCCTCTGAGCTCTTCACCATATCTACAAAAGTCAAGAACGTATTGAGATTTTTGGTTAATTTGATGCACAAAATTATACTAAACCCTTTTCACATTATGCTCATTGGTTTGTCAGCAGTATCATGGGTTTTTATGATCTAAACATGAAAAAAGAGGCTCTAATATCTAGGCAGGATCTGGAAACTGTTCTTTTTGCTGTATGGCTTAGCACAAGCTGCTACTCTATCCAATACTACAAATATATTTGTTTCCCACCCCCATATTTTTCAATAGGGAGGCGGAAGTAGTTCAACTTGCCTGACCCTTCTTTCTCGTGAGATTTGCTGCCAGGGGAGAGTTGGGTCTCCAAAATCAGCTAAAGTTCATCTAGGTTAAAGAATTGGCCCATGGTGACACCTTATCATCTGGTCACAGAATTGGTGATCAATGTCTGCTCGCAAGGAGATACGAGACATAGCCCCTATAAACTTGTCACCTGCGTGCCCCCGATTATCATTCAAATTATCAAATTAAAAAATATACGTTTACCAAAAATAAACTTCCTGATTTAAACACTAACACATAGTTTCTGATGACACACTGTGGACAAGCTGTGACATCTGCTGGTCCCATTGTCTTTGTGGGACAAATGTACATTTTATATTTATCAAAAGTCTTTTATCTGGTACAATAAACTCTGCAAATTGTAAAGATAGTGGAAATAGACTTTGAATAATATTACATTATGAAGTAAACAGTAACATGCATTACAACGTCTTTACTGAGTGGCTACTTTATTAGAGACACCGGCCCCTTCAAGATTAATGTTTACCTGTATGAAAATAAGACACATGATGCAGGATTGCAGAATATCATTAGGTAAGTAAGTTTTTCAGGAATCTGTTTCAGCGGTAGGTCACATATTACAAATTAGAAAATCGAGTAATTTGACTGTTATTTGGCTGTAGTTATGCAAACTGCAGCTGTATACACTTCTGGTGCTCCAGATAAAGTATCCAAAGGTAGAACTTACAAATAAAGCTGCACTCTGTAACGCTATAACAAACAAACATTAAATATATGAAATTGGAATTGAATTACTGCTCTAGAAAATAGAAAAAAATTAAGATACTTAATGCATAAATTGGCCAATTCATGTGTGCCCAGCATATTTGCATACGTAAGCTCTCTGTCCGAGCACTTCACCCATCAGCTTATGGCGCTTTTAATCACTGCAGGATCCTACCTGCCCATTTAAATGTGGGCTATCAGCCAAAGAGAGGACACCTTAGGTTAGTTTCCCAGAAAAGAAGATTGCCTTTGTCTTGGTAGCTGGGCATACATGAATTGGCTAATTTATGCGCTATCTTCATATTTTCCTATTTTCTAGAGCAGTAATGCAATTCTAATGCCATATATTTCATGTATGAATGCTATAGTGTGGCCAGTCCCACAGAGGTACTGCACTTCAGCCAGAGGTGTGGTACTCCGCTCTTGGGTAAGGAGGGGAAACTAACCAGGACCCACACACTAGTATCCAACACTAGACCTCTATAGGCCTGGAGGAAACTAGGTAGAGGGTGTGGGTGGAGGAAGTAGAGAGGGGTTGCCATGGAAACAGGAGGGAGGAGTCAGGAAGATTCTGGAAAAACACTGAGTGGGGAGGAGTGGAAGAGATCAGATGTGAGAGAGAGTTGGAGCTGGGGACTTGAGCAGTGAGGAGCTCGTCCCAGCACAAGAGGACAGAAAGAGAGAGCAAGGAAGATAGAAGCTCCTGACAGAAAAAAGAGAGCGAGAAGGGGTCCTAGGGGCACGGGTAGCGAGGAATCCACCCGTGAGGCCCGTATCTACGCCGACTGTAGTTGGGTGGAGGGACCAGGTCGCAGTGGGGGAACTGGCCCCCAGAATAGTGGAGAACTACAAGGCTCAGGTAGCAAGCCGGAGGCTGTGGTATCTGTATGTGCCACAACCACACACACTCGCTGAAAAGGCAGCTGCATAGGATCAAGGGGACCAAGAGGACATCGCCCGACAAGATCCGAGGCTGCTAGCTTGGGACACTGTGTGTGAAGGCACAGGGCAGGAGAGGTGGGAGCCAGCGTAGTGAGATGGCCAGGGAAGGAACATAAGAAGGGGGTTCTGGCAAAGTGGACCCCAAATTACCTGAGAGCTGGCTGGACCTCAGACTCAGAGGACACAGTAGGGTGCAGTTTCCACACTTTTACTCACAGTTCTCAAATGCAGTCCCAACCGGGTGCTGTGTCCTCTGGGTCTGTGGTCCAGCCAGCTCTCAGGTAATTTGGGGTCCACTTTGCCAGAACCCCCTTCTTATGTTCCTTCCCTGGCCATCTCACTACGCTGGCTCCCACCTCTCCTGCCCTGCGCCTTCACACACAGTGTCCCAAGCTAGCAGCCTCGGATCTTGTCGGGCGATGTCCTCTTGGTCCCCGTGCATTACAACATCCATCATTAACTTTAACACCTTAATTGTCCTGGGGTCTAGCGCTACCTGTGGAGAGCTAAAACACCTCTGCTGCATCACCATCTGCCCCAGTTGACCTGAACCGCAGCATTGGCAGTTTCCCTATTGCCGAGTACCACAGGTAGCATCACAAACTAATCCCCCATAAACTTTAATTCCCCTTTAATTGACTTTTATTGGATGCTCAGGGCCACAGACCGGGTCACTGCTGCTGTGACAACCCCCTTAAGAACCGACGGACCCCGCCCGAGTCCTAGCGGGCGCTCCAATAGCGATAAAGAGTGCAGCTTTAGTTGTTAGTTATATATGTAGATGGCTACTCTTAGTAAGCAACTTTTCTGTTTGGAAGTGACGGTCAGTCATTGATATTTATATACAGGCTCTCTAACTGAGAACTGCACCCTCAGCTTATGGCGGTTTTATTCACAACAAAGATCCTACCTACCCTTGCCGAAGGCAGACACTGAAATGCGCGTCCGAGTGGACGCATCCCTGGGACTGAGCTGGACCCCTCTAATTTTTCATCTTGTTACAGGTACGATACTATGTTATATTTATTTTGGCAGCGTTGCTCACTTTATGGCCACACTTTTATTTGACACTGCCTATACGGTCACAATTGAATTAAAGTGACAGTACATTCACTTGCACATGCACTTTACCTACTACTCCTCAATCTTTGCCACATATTATATTTGCTTATATCTGTTTATCATGTGGGTCCATTTCTCTTCAATATATTATGGAATTCCTGATTTATCAGCAGAACATTATTTATTTATTGCACAAAGCACTTTTTATACTATATTGTGTCCTGCTGTCAACATTATTATCATTATTGTTTCAATCTGTCCCTTGTGTATTGCGTCCCCTTTGCTTGTCCCTTGGTCATTTGTTTCCACTCTTACCTTATTTTCATTGTACCAAACAAATAAAATATTTCCTTTTTTCACTTTATTGGGTTTCAAACTCATTTTTTTCCTTTGTTTACTACCCATTTAAATGTGGGCTATCAGCCCAGGAGAGGATCCACATTCAGTTTGGTTCCCAGCAAAGAGAATCACCTTATTGTGGCTGTTGGGCACACATGAATTGGCCAATTTATGTGCTAAGTATCTTTTCTTTTTTCTTATTTTCAAGAGCAGTAATGCAATTCCAATTTTAAATATTTCATGTCTGCATGTTATAGCGCTACAGAGTGCAGCTTTATTTGTTTGTTATATGTGGATCTTCCTACTCTTAGTATGCAACTGTACACACTTCGGAGAACTGTGAGTCCAAGAATGGCCAGAAAATAGATATTCTCATATTAATTTTATTGAAAATTTTTATTTTACATAGTACAAAAAACATTACCATATATATTAAAATCGTGTGAAACAATCCATAAATACATCAAATGACCCGAGATCAAGGACCAGAACACAACTGGATATATCAAGTGTCAATACGTATTATAAAATATGTAGCCAGGATACTGCCATTAAGTACATTAGACTGAGGAAGCGGGATTTACACACGCGAAACGCGCGTTGGAGTAGCTGACCTGGATCTGGACGGGACCTGCCGCATTCATGGGTAATTGATCTCTATCTTATGTGTGTGTGTCCTCATTGGCACACCATTCTGTAGATAGGTGTATAGCGATATTACCGGCACTTATGATGCAGTATATATTACTTAATTGAATCGCTATATCCTACTAACAGTCTAATGTACTTAATAGCAGTATACTGGCTACATATTTTATAATACGTATTGACACTTGATATATCCAGTTGTGTCCTGGTCCTTGATCTCGGGTTATTTGATGTATTTATGGATTGTTTCACACGATTTTAATATATATGGTAATGTTTTTTGTACTATGTAAAATTAAGATTTTCAATAACATTAATATGAGAATATCTATTTTCTCGCCATTCTTGGACTCACAGTTCTCCTGAGTTATATGATTGCTATTTGAGTCGCCATTTAAATCGTTTTTGATACCTATAACTGATGCTTATTTTGTATATAAACTGTACACACTTGTTTTTGTTTGGAAGTGATGGTCAGTCTTTGATATTTGTATTCAAAGGTGCAACTTGACTTAACATCAGTTAGCTATACCAGTAGGTGACCAGTTCATGTAGCATTGTAAGGGTTCGCTAACACAAGCAGATCGTTGTTTGAACAAATGATGTGATCGTAAATCATGACTAGCAAGTGTTGTCAGACAAGTGTTTATACAGGATGAGAATGGTGAATGAAATAGCTGAATAGTGATAATTCTACTCCTCCTTTTTGTCCTTCTAATTTTTGAACGAGAGACCAATCTCCATTTACATTATATGGTCTTCAAAAGTTGAACAGGAATTTTTTCGCTCCTTTAAACGATTCCATGGACGATGAATACAAGTTTTTGGACGCGTCATTTAATCGCTTAGCCCATTCACATTACACAATTATCATGAACAATGAATCATTAATGTTAAAATTGACGGATTATCGGACAGCGTAAATGGGCTTTATGGGAAACAAAAGTAAGACTCCAAGCACAAAGATTGGATCACTGAGCAATGGAAAAACATTGCCTGAGATGAATCCAAATTCCCATTGCACCGTGCTCAGTTATTATGTGCCCTGTCATTAGTGATTTGCTGGTGGGATCCATGACTTGTCAGAGAACTGCTGTCGCCCAGTAGCCCCAGCAATTAGAACAATTTTTTGATGGAAGTAGAAGAGAGAGTAGTAACAACTGAACTTTAGTATATTTGGTATATTGCTGCTATGGATATAGTTTGGAAACCAAATGCTAAGAGGCTTTATTATAGGATTATAGGAAACATAAAGAACTTACTTTCTAGACAGTACGAGTGGAATTCTATGTAGAACTTGGTGTGACTCTTGGTGTAGAGCGTCGCCTTGCAGTTCAGCAGCTCAATGTATCCTTGTACATCAGATTCACCCGGATCTGTGAAGCAAGCGAGAGTGAAACACCACTACTGTGTAAAATGCTACACTGTTAACACAGTATAAAAGAAGTCAATCTGGAAGAAAAACAGCTGACAGCACCACCGCTCAAAGGAAACAACACACGCCTGCTCACCTGCGATGGGAGTTTGACCGCCGGATCTTAGGTGCTCTGGCCACGATACATATCCAAGTCCATTTAGAGAAAGAAAGCAGGAAAAGGCAGCACTCACCGATCCATCACGAGAGGTAACTTTTATTGGATTACGTAAAAGACATCACGGCCGGGAGTACAGATGTATAAGGTGCGGCAAGCCTGACGACGGCCGTTTCGCGCCCTCCTGGCGCTTCCACGGGTCAGTGAATGAGCGTCCAGGGAGACAGAGGAAGTAGGTGCACGGAGGTAAAATCCCTCCCCCCACCATCAACCAAGAAGGTAGTACCAAGACTAATTGATCATATTTATGAGACCCACAGAGGAGACCCCTCCGTTATGAGTTTTGCTGGAATTGAAAAAGTAACCCTACCCAGTTGAGGAGGAAATTTGCACAATATGTTGCTAAGGAGGGAAGCTTGATGGATCATGGACACACGGGCTATGGGCCCCTTAGGGTTAAATGATCGGATAGACATGTCCATTTTTTTGTGAGCATGGGTGGATACAATTTAGATGTGGGCTAATTTAAAGTACGCCCTCCAATTTCCCCCTGTTTTATAACATAAGTTGGCATTGGTTACCCCTTTCTTGGTAGGTTTGAGCATGTAGGATGATCATCATGTTTTCCCTTATGATATCGTGGTTCAGATGGTGCGGTTTTTTGAAAGGTTATTAGCCCGCTTGTTTTATATGGTTAATCTAAGTGTGACCTAGGCTAAGGAGATTAGGGAGAAAAACACTTGTGGATGCTAAATTGTTAATATGCAATATTTTCCTTACATATTGTTCATTGTCCAGAACGCTATTTATTAAGGTGATTAGTGTGTAATAAGTTATTGTTGTTTTTAAGTTGTTTTTAAATGTATTTTGTATGTGAGTGTAGCGCCAGGTGGGGCGAGGCAGGTTGATGGTGGGGGGAGGGATTTTACCTCCGTGCACCTACTTCCTCTGTCTCCCTGGACGCTCACTCACTGACCCGTGGAAGCGCCAGGAGGGCGCGAAACGTCCGTCGTCAGGCTTGCCGCACCTTATACATCTGTACTCCCGGCCGTGATGTCTTTTACGTAATCCAATAAAAGTTACCTCTCGTGATGGATTGGTGAGTGCTGCCTTTTCCTGCTTTCTTTCTCTGAATGGACAGTATAAAAGAAGTGCTACTACTACAGTGTCCAAGAAGACATGCCATTTTTATTATTGTTGCCTGAGCCAGGAAGAGAGTTTATATGAAGTGACGCATATTCAAACAGGTTTAAGGCTAGGTGTACCTAGATACCTACCTGTACATTTTTTATTGTTCATTTGTTCCCTAAATGCAAAGCTAGAAAGCTTTTCAAACAATGTTCATTAAAGTGAATCCGTTACCAGGTTTTTGCTATGTAATGCGAGAGCAGCATAATGGAGAAGCAGAGACCGTGATTGCAGCGATGTGTCACTTACTGGGCTGCTTAATGTAGTTTTTATAAAATCACAGTTTTTTCAGCAAGAGATTATCGCTATAAGGTCGGAGTCACATTAGCGAGGAATACTGACGAGTGCTATGCAAAAAAAAAATCGCACAGCTCTCGGACCAGTACTAATCTATGGGTCAGCTCACATCACCGTTTTTTTTCTCGGCCATTTTATATGTGCGACTGAAATCACAGATTATTTTATGGAAAAAAATGGCGTGGGCTCCCGTGCAACTTTCAAAGCCAGTTATTGGGGGCAGATATTTATA
Organism: Ranitomeya imitator; assembly: GCF_032444005.1. Taxonomy (NCBI): domain Eukaryota; kingdom Metazoa; phylum Chordata; class Amphibia; order Anura; family Dendrobatidae; genus Ranitomeya; species Ranitomeya imitator. The sequence continues at coordinate 568,239,635 of NC_091286.1, read as the reverse complement.
GCCTGGGAAGGGGGTAATACCCATGGAGCATCCCAGGCTATTAATATAAGCTCACAGCTGTATACTTAGCCTTTACTGGCTATTAAAATAGGGGACCCCCCAAAAGATGACGTGGGGTCCCCTATAATTAATAACCGGTAAAGGCTATGCAGACAGCAGCGGGCTGATATTAATAGCCTAGGAAGGGACAACGGATATTGCCCCCCCAGGCTAAAAACATCAGCACTCAGCCGCCCCAGAAAAGGCGCATCTGTAAGATGCACCAATTCCGGCACTAAGCCTCCCTCTTTCCACTTGCCCTGTAGCAGTGGCAAGTGGGGTAATAGTTTGGGAGTTAATGTCACCTTTGTATTGTAAGGTGACATCAAGCCTGGCTTAGTAATGGAGAGGAGTCAAGAACACACCTATCCATTACTAATCCTATAGTTGTTACAGGTTAAATAAAGACACAGCCATAATAAAGTATTTTAATTAAATAAAACAATACACAGTTTCCCATCTTTATTATACTCCTAGTCCATGCGACACCTCAGATCTCCTGTAATAAAAATAAAATAAAAAACAATATACCCATACCTGTCGGTCGCTGTGTCCCACACAGTAATCCATGACTGGGGGATATACAGTTTACAACCAGGACGGTGCTAAGATGCAACTGCCCCAGCTGTAAACCACTGGTGACTGAATGGGATGCTGCCGGCGCAGCATCAGTGACTAGTGGTGCAGTCACTGATGCTGCGTACCCTCACAACCTGACCTGCGATGAACTCTGAAGGGTGGGAAAATGCCAGTTCATTATATTGCAGTATATTCCTGGTTTGAGTGTTTGCAGCAGTAAAAATTGGAGTAGCAGAGTGGCTTAGTGATTGGCATAATTGCTTTGTATTGCTGAGGTCTTGGGTTTGAATCTAACCATCAGCGTGGATTTTCTCTGTGGTTTCCTTCCACACTTCTAAAATTGATGTGCATGTCTAAAATATGGAAAGAAGATTGTGAGCACCATTCTGGATGCATATCTGTGGTGCTATGCTAGTAATTATATGCAATAATTTCCCAGAAAACAGTTATAGCAGAATAGTAGTGCCAGAACACAGCTGTCAATTAAACTGTAATCCTTCTCACATTGTACTATATATAGCAGGTAAGATTTTCCCTTCTTTCCTTCTTACATTCCAGTAAGTTAATGTCACGGCACTGTTGCAAACATCCCGGGGTTAATGGCTCCTTCTCTATCTCTAAAGCTAGGGTCGCCCTAGCTATTCCAACTCCACAGATTACTTCTGATGGTGAAGATGCTGGGGCCACGTGCCTTTCTGAGCTCCTAAATCAGCCCTAATCTGTCCTTTCCACCACCCACGGAAGTGGAGAGTTGTAGTGTATAAGAATACACAAACCAGAGTAACAGGGATAAATGAAAATACCAATCATACAAATATGCACTCACAAATTCACTGTCAATCAGTGATGTGGGTGGGGTTAGAACATAACTCAGCATTCAGAGGACTGGTAGATCTTCAGCAGATAAAACAGTGATTTTATAAAAGTTGCAGCAAGGAGCAGAGCTTATGATACTTCTCTGGAATCAGGGTATCTGCCCCTACCTAGGATGGGGTAGCAAAAACCCGGTATTTCATACTAGTCTCCAGCAGTAGTACAGTCAAATGAAAATAATTTCCCACAGAAAATAAAAAGAACACGGACATGTCCTGACTCCTGACACCACAATAAATCATATTTGATAACTTTTCCAAAGTTTCCTTACTGTTTTTTGAGACAAACTGGGAAGTTACGCCAACTTGGAAAGTAGCAAATACAGGTGAGTGATCGCTGGTGGTTATATCTTCTGTGCATCCTTCAGGCAGAAACATATGGAGAGAAGTTACTGTTATGCAAAACACAAAACAGCTCAGCTACCTGCATCATGTGCTGTATAAATCAAGCTTAAAAGTACTTAAAGGGAATCTGTTAGCCCAAACTTACGGTATGAAATAAGCCCAAAACCTGGTAGGTAGAGTTCAGTAAATCATTTTCTAGGGTCCTGGAGTAACGGCCATATAAATAGTCCATAGCCCGCAGATAGGAGCTCTTCAAACATCCTCCTACCTGCTAGCAGTCCTGGCACCTCTTCTGATTAGTAGGCCCAATACAACGACAGGCATGTGTCACACCACAATGATGACGGTGCACCAGGACTACGAATAAGAAGGTCTCTGGGGATTCTGGACCAGGACCCTGCAAACTGATTTGCTCATTTCGTGACCCTCTAAAAATTACTCCTTAGGCGTTCTAATCCCTGGATCCGTTCTACAGAAACTGAATTTCAATCAAATATGCTAATTAAGGTGCTCAGTGCACCGTTCCGCTTACTAGTTTTTTATGCCCCAACCTTCCTCACTGGTTAGTGACAGTGATGGATTGCCTGAACTTTCTGTACAGACAGGGCTCACTCAACACAAGCCAGGACTGTCAATCAGCAGTGTGGGAGGTGGGACATGCAAATCAGGGGGCGGAATGGTGCACTGAGCCTCTTAGCCACACCAAGGGTACACCGAGCAACCTAATTAACATATCTGATTAAACTTCAGTTTCTGCAATATGTAGGCAGCAGTGAGATCACTAAATGATGTCAGTTTGGGCTGACGGACACTCTTTTAAGTGTTATTTCTATCTAATAAATCACTTTTTGATTTGTGATTATCAGAAAGTTTTATTGAGACCCAAATGATTGCAGCGCTGATTTAGCACTGATTCAAAGTTTTCCTATTCACTTGCTTTGGAAAGCACTAATGTAAAAGAAACAAATAGAGAAGGAGCCACAGCCCTAAAGCAAAACTGGTAGAAGGTGTAAAGCTCAAACCTCCTCTAATAACAAAATGATGGCCTGTCCTAGCATTAGGCTGTCACTATTTGGCTAAGTTCACACAATTGTATAAAAAAAAAAATTGGCCAATTTTGGAACCAGAACAAAACATACGCGTTTTCACCAGTATGGTCATCTGTATGACATCTGTTTTTATACATCAGCAGTTATTAAAATTTACAGGAACAAATACAGTTTCCTATCATAAGAATTGCAATGTATCTGTATACGGTAATTGGATGCGATATATAAGATCTGTTTTTTTTTTCTGCACCTGTAGGCTGGAATAGGCGAGTCATCTGATACTCGGAAGAAAATAGTTCATGCTGTGATTTTTTTTTTACATTTGGTCCATGTGAATAAATGATCATCTGAACATAGGACCTACTGAATAACATTGGTCCGAGTGGTGTCAGTTTTTTCCACGGACAACACGAAGACCAAAAATATGGTAGTGTGACATGAGCCTATAAGATCGGAATAAGTTAAAGGAGCTTTCAGGGCTCTAGACAAATTTGTGCTGTCACTATGTGGCTGCAGATTGCTGAATAGTGGCAGTGTGCAAAGTACAGTACTTGTATAGTTATGGTTATGTGCCAACTAGATTTTCTTGAGCTTCTTTCAATACATTGTGAGGAGGGGATGACAATCAACAATCTAATCCATACATGACCATAACTATGCAAATCACACACTTGTGGTCATGTGACCTCACCCTCAGCTTTGCTAATAGAGGTGAATTATGACAATGTCACAATATGGCAATGAGCAGTTGCATAGAGCGACTGAACAGATTTTTCTTAAGGCTGGAAAACCCCTTTATGATGGAAGTATCCTGTACCAAGGCTCTATATAACATAAAAAAACAAAATAGAAGAAATGCCATTCTTGTAATACTCTGTCATTGATTTGTGACCACGTAAAATTTTTCATGTGCTCCAAAACACTTTTTATTGACTTCTTCTAATCTGTTTCTTTTTGACTTCTTCTAATCTGTGCATGGTTTAAAAAAAAAATTAAAAAATCATCAATCCCTACATGCTGACATAGTGGAAGAAACAGTTGTACACTGCTCAAAAAAATAAAGGGAACACTAAAATCCCACATCCTTGATATCACTGAATGCAATATTCCGGTTGTAAATCTTTATTCATTATATAGTGGAATGTGTTGAGAACAATAAAAGCTAAAAATTATCAACGTAAATCACAACTAAGATCCTATTGAGGTCTGAAGTTGGAATGATGCTCAAAATCAAAGTGGAAAATGAAGTTAGAGGCTGATCCAACTTCAGTGGAAATGCCTCAAGACAAGGAAATGATGCTCAGTAGTGTGTGTGGCCTCCACGTGCCTGTATGATCACCCTACAACACCTGGGTATGCTCCTGATGAAGCAGCGGATGGTCTCCTGAGGGATCTCCCCCCAGACCTGGACTAAAGCATCCGCCAACTCCTGGACAGTCTGATACAACGTGATGTTGGTGGATGGTGCGAGACATGATGTCCCAGATGTGTTCAATCGGATTCAAATCTGGGGAACGGGTGGGCCAGTCCACAGCTTCAATGCCTTCATCTTGCAGGAACTGCTGATACACTCCAGCCACATGAGGTCTGGCATTGTCCTGCATTAGGAGAACCCAGGACCAACCGCACCAGCATATGGTCTCAAAAGGGGTCTGAGGATCTCCTCTCAGTACTTAATGGCAGTCAGGCTACCTCTGCCGAGCACATGGAGGACTGTGCGGCCCTCCAAAGAAACATCACCCCACACTATTACTGACCCACTGCCAAACCGGTCATGCTGAAGGATGTTGCAGGCAGCAGATCGCTCTCCACGGTGTCTCCAGACTCTGTCACGTCTGTCACATGTGCTCAGTGTGAACCTGCTTTCATCTGTGAAGAGCACAGAGCGCCAGTGGCGAATTTGCCAATCCTCGTGTTCTGTGGCAAATGCTAAGCATCCTGCATGGTGTTGGGCTGTGAGCACAACCCCTATCTGTGGACGTCGGGCACTCAGACCATCCTCATGGAGTCGGTTTCTAACCTTTTGTGCAGACACATGCACATTTATGGCCTGCTGGAGGTAATTTTGCAGAGCTCTGGCAGTACTCCTGTTCCTCCTTGCACAAAGGCTGAGGTAGCGGTCCTGCTGCTGGGTTGTTGCCCTCCTACGGCCCCCTCCACGTCTCCTGGTGTACTGCCTGCCTCCTGGTAACGCCTCCAGCCTCTGGACACTACTCTGACAGACACAGAAAACCTTCTTGCCACAGCTCACATTGATGTGCCATCCTGGATGAGCTGCACTACCTGAGCCACTTGTGCGATCTGATGATCGCTGCTATGTAGCAGAGGCGATCGAGTTGTGCCAGCTTCTAGCCTCCCATGGAGGCTATTGAAGCATGGCAAAAGTTAAAAAAAAAGTTAAACAAATGTGAAAAAAAAAAAAAAAATAAAAGTTTAAATCACCCCCCTTTCGCCCCATTCAAAATAAAATCAATAAAAAAAAATCAAACCTACACATATTTGGTATCGCCGCATTCAGAATCGCCCAATCTATCACTAAAAAAAAGCATTAACCTGATCGCTAAACGGCGTAGCGAGAAAAAAATTCGAAACACCAGAATTACTTTTTTTGGTTGCCGTGACATTGCATTAAAATGCAATAACGGGCGATCAAAAGAATGTATCTGCACCAAAATGCTATCATTAAAAACGCCAGCTCAGCACGCAAAAAATTAGCCCTCACCCGACCCCAGATCATGAAAAATGGAGACGCTACGGGTATCGGAAAATGGCAATTTTTTTTTTTTTAGCAAAGTTTGGAATTTTTTTTCACCACTTAGATAAAAGAGAACCTAGACATGTTTGGTGTCTATGAACTCGTAATAACCTGGAGAATTATAAGGGCTGGTCAGTTTTAGCATTTAGTGAACCTAGTAAAAAAGCCAATCAAAAAACCAGTGTGGGATTGCACTTTTTTGCAATTTCACCGCACTTGGAATTTTTTTCCCGTTTTCTAGTACACAACATGCTAAAACCAATGATGTCGTTCAAAAGTACAACTTGTTTCGCAAAAAAATAAGCCCTCACGTGGCCATATTTACAGAAAAATAAAAAAGTTATGGCTCTGGGAAGAAGGGGAGCAAAAAACAAACCTCAGAAAAACAGAAAATCCCAAGGTCATGAAGGGGTTAAGTGTTCCCTTTATTTTTTTGAGCAGTGTATAATACTACACCGATGCATCAGACGGATTCACCCGGCCCTATTGTATATGAATGGATGCCGCCAATATTCCTATGAAATCAAATGCAATGTACTTTTCTGTACATACAATTGTCATACAATCATGGCCAAAAGTTTTGGTGCCCTCAGACAGTTCTCTTCTCTGATTTTCTGTTCTCCATGCTTAGTGGGGCACACACAGACACACAATGCAAAGATGGAGTCAACTTTTCCCCTTTCAGGTGTGAATTTCATATTGCCCACACATGCTACTTGCAATATGTGACTTTGAGCGAGCATCACATGGTTGAAACAAAGTTGTTTACCCACAATTTTGGAAAACTATTTTGTCCGGCCAATTTTGAGGATTTTGTGTGAAATGATATCCAAATTGCCTTTTTTTCTCTTTTGTTTGTTCTGCTCCAGTACACACAAAAGAAATAAACATGTGTAATTGCAATAATTTTCTGGAAGAAATACTTAATTTTCTGGAACAATTTAAAGGGTGCCAACACTTTTGACCATGACTCTGCATGTACCTTGCAAAATTCAAGTAAAATATAAGTACTTACCGTATGATTGGCATACGACATGCATCTGAGGGTAGGATTTCCATAGCACCCTGTCACACCAAGAAGGTAAATTGTATTTTATCTAAATTAAAAAGAAGAAAATATTGATGTGAAAAACCAAACCAATCCATCACGTCGAGGTGGACTCATTGGAGCCAAAGCGCGCTGGGTTAATGGACTGACAGCAGCATCTAAATAGTTAACAGCAAAGATTGGAGCTCAGTTCCTGCCCTGCTGATAGAAACAGATGTCAGCTATGTAACATAGCCGGCATCTACAGTGTGTACAATTATACAATTAGGTCCATTTGTAGCAAGGGGTTAAACTCAGTATAAAGAACAAGGAGCCTGGGAAGTGATGATACCGCCCCACAGAGCTTTGATCTTAGCATCATTGAGTCTTTCTGTGATTACATGAAGAGACAGAAGGATTTGCAAAAGCAAAATTGTGATTTTTTTAGATTTTTCCTTTGTTCAGTCATTTTGTTAACTGATGTAAACTATTAACACTTCTATCTTATAAAACATTCTTACTCTGCTGCATTGTTTTCTATGCCTGTATAAAACTTTTTCACAGTACTATACATCAAGCCCAAATATTTTAACCCTCTGTCGCACATTGCAGGAACCAGACTGAAGCCTAGAAAGGTAAAATACGGACACTGAAAAGCATAAACACCCTGGAGCACTAAAGCTGTTACAATGTCCCAATAATGAGCAACTTAGGCCACTTTCACTCTCTCTCTCTGTCCCCAGACATTTAATTCCCGGAATTTCTGTACGACGGATCCGTCATTACACTGGATCCGTCGCACATGTTTTTACCTATTTTCATGACGTCCGTCGATACGTCATTTTACTGCACCACGACGGACCCCAGAAAATGGAAGTGTGAAAGTAGCCTTAGGCGTTTTTATTATTATTTAAATGATACACGTGTACAAGGGATGTATTAAGCAATTGCTAAACAACCTTTTTAGACAACTTTAAAAGTATTTAGTCAGCCACCAATTGTGCAAGTTCTCCCACTTAAAAAGATGAGAGAGGCCTGTAATTGACATCATAGGTAGACCACAACTATGAGAGTCAAAATGTGAAAACAAATCCAGAAAATCAACTTGTCTGATTTTGCAAGATTTATGGTGGAAAATAAGTATTTGGTCATTAACAAAAGTTCATCTCAATATTTTGTTATATATCCTTTGTTGGCAATGACATTGGTCAAATGTTTTCTGTAAGTCTTCACAAGGTTGGCACACACTGTTGGTGGTATGTTGGCCCATTCCTCCATGCAGATCTCCTCTAGAGCAGTGATGTTTGGGCCTGTTCCTGGGTAACACGGACTTTCAACTCCCTCCAAAGGTTTTCTATAGATAGATGTGATTGTCACTGCAGGATCTGAGTCCCTGGCGACGTAGTGTGTTACTGATGGTAGCCTTTGTTACGGTGGTCCCAACTCTGCAGATCATTCACTAGGTCCCCCTGTGTGGTTCTGGGATTTCTGCTCACCGTTCTTGTGATAATTTTGACCACACGGGGTGAGATCTTGCGTGGAGCCCCAGATCGAGGGAGATTTTCAGTGGTCTTGTATGTCTTCCATTTTCTTATTATTGCTCCCACAGTTGATTTCATCACAGCAACCTGCTTGCCTATTGCAGATTCAGTCTTCCCAGCCTGGTGCAGGGCTACAATTTTGTTTCTGGAGTCCTTCGACAGCTCTTTGGTCTTCACTAGGGTTGAGTGAAACGGGTCGGCCAGATTCAGAAGTCGCCGACTTTTGGCAAAGTCGGGTTTCATGAAACCAGACCCGACCCCTGTGTGGGGTCGGCCATGAGGTCGGCGATCTTCTGATCTGGAATCGGAATTCAGATACCGAGTTCTGATATGTTTAAGATATCGGTAATCGGTATCGGAATTCATATTTAAGTGTAAAATAAAGAATAAAAATAAAAAATATTGATATACTCACCCTCGGACGCAACCTGGTTCTCACCGGCAGCCTTCCTTCCTAAGAATGAGCGCCTGAAGGGCCTTCGATGATGTTGCGGCTTGTGATTGGTCGCGTGAGCGGTCACATGGGCGGTCACGCGACCAATCACAAGCCGCAATGTCATCTAAAGTCCTTCAGGCGCTAATTCTTAGGAAGGAAGCGTCCGAGAGCGCGTCCGAGGGTGAGTATATTCCTAATAGGTATATACTCACCCTCGGACACGCCCTGGTTCTAACCCGCAGCCCTCCTTCCTAAGAATCAGCGCCTGAAGGACCTTAGATGACGTGCCGGCTTGTGATTGGTCGCGTGACGCCCATGTGACCGCTCACGCGACCAATCACAAGCCGCGACATTATCGAAGGTCCTTCAGGCGCTCATTCTTAGGAAGGAAGGCTGCCGGTGAGAACCAGGGCGCGTCCGAGGGTAAGTATATCAATATTTTTTATTTTGATTCTTTATTTTACACTTATATATGGATCCCAGGGCCTGAAGGAGAGTTTCCTCTCCTTCAGACCCTGGGAACCATTAGAAACCCAATGCACTGCATTGGGTTTCGTGTTTCGGCCGACCCCGACCCGACTTTTCTATAGGATCGGCCGATTTCACTCGACCCGACTTTTGAAAAAGTCGGGTTTCGTGAAACCCGACCCGATCCTATAAAAAGAAAAGTCGCTCAACCCTAGTCTTCACCATAGTGGAGTTTGAAGTGTGACTGTTTGAGGTTGTAGACAGGTGTCTTTTACACTGATAACAAGTTCAAACAGGTGCCATTACTACAGGTAATGAGTGGAGGACAGAGGAGCCTCTTAAAGAAGAAGTTACAGGTCTGTGAGAGCCAAAAATCCTGCATGTTTTTAGGTGACCAAATACTTATTTTCCACCATATTTTGCAAAATAAATCTTGCCAAATCAGACAAGTTGAATTTATGGATTTGTTTTCTCATTTTAACTCTCATAGTTGTAACATAGTAACATAGTTATTAAGGTTGAAGGAAGACTTTAAGTCCATCTAGTTCAACCCATAGCCTAACCTAACATGCCCTAACATATTGATCCAGAGGAAGGCAAAAAAAACCCATGTGGCAAAGAGTAAGCTCCACATTGGGGAAAAAATTCCTTCCCGACTCCACATACGGCAATCAGACTAGTTCCCTGGATCAACGCCCTATCAGTCTACCTATGATTTCAATTACAGGCCTCTCTCATCTTTTTAAGTGGGAGAAATTGCACAATTGGTGGCTGACTAAATACTTTTTCTCCACTGTATGTTAGATAAATATATGGGTGTATGAGGGTGTCCTTATGTTCCCCCAAAGGCAGATGTTAGATAAAGAAGGATAAGGCATGTTGGAATTCAACATGCTCAATTCTTTTGTTTTCAGGCGAGATAAGCCACTGCCAGAGGAGTCACTTTTAGCATTTTGCACAGTCACTCTCACAAATTCTTAAGGAATTTGTGGCAGCTCTGGGTCACCTGGAAGTTATTTGTTGCTTTTTTTCCCCTTTGGTCCAGTAAGAGTTAATGTCAGTCTCTAGCTGGCAATTTCTTTTAGGCTGGTCAGCTGATGTTGGTTAGTAACCGCTCCCACCTCCCTTTAAATAGTCATATGACCTATCAGCTGATCGTCAGTTATAGAGTTTCTTCTATGCAGACCCGCTAGGTGTGTGGAGCTCTCCTGTGACTGTAGTATTGCTGCTGTTGGAGTTCTGTTATCCTGGTGCCATTTTCTTTCCTGCTGTGGAGCTGAGCAGCAGATTTTGAGATGAGTAGTATCCTTTTAGTCTGTCCCTTATTTGTCTCTTTCCCTGTGTAATATCATTTGCACTGGTAAGGCTAGCGTCCTTGCTGGTAAATGCACTAACCAGGGTTAGTAGAGGTGACAGTCAGGGACTAGGCACGTGACGGCGTCAGAGGGAAGGACCCACATAGGGTGTTAGGGAAGCTTAGGCACAGGCACAGGTTGGTGTCAGGAGGTGTCCCATCCCCTGCCCCGACTGTTAGGGCCTTCCTCTCCTTTTTTCCACACTGTTGTACTTATATGCTGTGTCGTACCCGTGTCCGAGCACGACAGTCACATCATGACTCGTATCTGCGCCTTGTGTCAGGTATAGCAGTGATCGGGTGTAGAACTACAGGAATACAGTGTGTCACATTTTGCTTTCCACCTTTATACTCATAATTTGTGGTGGTCACAGTAGAATAACCTGAGAATGTTTAATATGTACAGTTAAAGAACACTATTCTAGCAATAAAGCATAGTTATTGTGTGTCATGTCATTTACTTGCAGTCACTGTATCTGTTCTACGGTATCTGTAAAATTGTCATTTCATGGTCAATTTACAATTTACCAATATACTTCATGAATATAACCCCTATGTGCCGATTACTTACTCCTGTAGCTTTCTGCTTCGTGTAGCAATAACGTTCTCTTGCTCCTCGCTCATAGCGGTATGTTGGGGGAAATGTGATCTCTTCTTCATCTGCAATGAGGGATGATATCTTAACATATTGTGCATATATAATCTAACCTTAACATGCTCTCCACTATATCTTTATTTTCTTCTGGGCATTGGTTTGTCATACTTTCTAATACAGAGGTACACACGTGGTCAAAATTGTTGGTACCCCTCATTTAATGACAGAAAAACCGACAATGGTCACAGAAATTTTTTTTTTTTAATTCTATGGAAGCATGGTTGGAAAGCAATATCTGACAGTCCATCAGTCTCCTCCAATTAAAAAAAATTGCTTTACCACCCTCTTGACTCAGTAGAACTAATAGAACTAATTAGTATACTACCTGAGCAGGCATGAAGCTTAATTTTTGATATTTTTGCTAAAATAACACATTGACTGGAGAGAAGTTGAACATCCTTGGGTACTATGTAAAGAGATCTCTCAAGTGATTGTTGCACTTTGAGGAATGAGGGTAGGGGCAGTTTTCCTTTAGCCCCTTAACATACAGTTTTATCACATGTTGCATGCAGGGAGTAAAGAGCGGGCTCAGGAGCTGATCCTGCTTGATACCGGGCAGATACTGACTGTGTTGCATCTACCTCTGATTGAAGCGACCAGAGCCATCATTAATCACTGCTATTTAACCATTTAAATGTCGCTCTAAATCACTGACAGCAGCATCAAAATCGTGCATCGTTCATTAGACTCTCTGCAATGCAATGCAGGGAACCAATTAATTTTTTTTTGGCTGAACTCAATCTTAATGTGTCCTAAGTGAACTAAAAATCTATCACAAGTAAGGAAAAAAATATATTGTAAAAATTATAGGAAGAAGAAAATTAGAGCAGCACAAAGAAAGAGTCCGGGTGCAGAGCCACCCAGGCAAATACCAAACCTCGATTATAAAAATCCAGAAAAATTGGAGGCAGCACACCGTTTGTAGTGAAAATGAGCTATTTAATCAGCCCAGAAGGCTGGACACACCTTCTCATTTAAAGATTTTTCTGTATTTTCATGACTATGAAAATTGTACATTAACACTGAAGGCATCAAAACTATGAATTAACACATGTGGAATTATATACTTAACAAAAAAGTGTGAAACAACTGAAATTATGTCTTATATTCTAGGTTCTTCAAAGTAGCCACCTTTTGCTTTGATGACTGCTTTGCACACTCTTGGCATTCTCTTGATGAGCTACAAGAGGTAATCACCGGGAATGGTCTTCCAACAATCTTGAAGGAGTTCCCAGAGATGCTTAGCTCTTGTTGGCCCTTTTGCCTTCACTCTGCGGTCCAGCTCACCCCAAACCATCTCGATTGGGTTCAGGTCTGGTGACTGTGGAGGCCAGGTCATCTGGCATAGCACCCCATCACTCTCCTTCTTGGTCAAATAGCCCTTACACAGCCTGGAGGTGTGTTTGGGGTCATTGTCCTGTTGAAAAATAAATGACGGTCCAACTAAACGCAAACTGGATGGAATAGCATGCCGCTGCAAGATGCTGTGGTAGCCATGCTGGTTCAGTATGCCTTCAATTTTGAATAAATCCCCAACAGTGACACCAGCAAAGAAGGAGAGTGATGGGGTACTATGCCAGATGACCTGGCCTCCACAGTCACCAGACCTGAACCCAATCGAGATGGTTTGGGGTGAGCTGTTCAAAAATAATAAAAATACAAATATTAAAAAAAACATAACATATTTGAAATTGATTTATATATAAAAAGTCCCATCTAACAAAATGTAAAATTGTCCAAACCATATGTTAAACTCTGAAAAGTAACAAAAATTGAAACACATTATTGTTTCTTTGGTTGCTGCAGTTCCTCAAAAATTAAAACAAAGAGCAACCAAAACATCATGTACCCCAACATGGTATCAATAAAAATGTCAGCTCTGCACATAAAAAAACGAGGCCTCACCCAGATTCAATGGACGATTAAAACAAGTTACGGGTCTCTGAAAATAGCAACACATACAATTTTTGTTGTTATCAAAGTTCAGATTTTTTAAAACTAAGATATACATATTTTTTCAATTTTTTTTTCTAAAATGATGTGCTACCTTCAATTTTTTGAATTATATATACATATATATAATATATGAAACTGGAGAGTATGAGATAAAAAGATAGATAGATAGATGCCTGTTATTTCAGCGCATTGTTTGCCAAATTTTGTGAAACATGCAACTTTTTACACTAAAGAGTTGCAAAACCAGTTGAAGACAGAAAAATAAATTTGGAGCTCTGTATAAAATTCATGAAATCTTGCGCCATTTTGAAGAAAACCACTATTCGAAAAAAAAAAGTGTCTTGAAAAAAAAATTCTACAAATTCACAACTGGGGCCTATGGTGGACACAGGGATGAGTTGACCACTAGCGATGAGCAAACATGCTTCGATAAGTTGTAATCTGAGCACGCTCGGGTGCTGAGTGTCTTCGGCGTGCTCAAAAAATATGTTCGAGTCCCTGCGGATGCTTGTCTCATGGCTGTTTGACAGCTGCAGCACATGCAGGGATTACCTGTTTGATAGTCAATCCCTGTATTTGACATGCAGTTGCTGGGACGAGCATGCTCGGATAACACCTGTTGGAATGGTCGCTCATCACTATTGATCACTTGAAATCAGAAGCCGAATCTGTATCAAGGTGAAATGGGGTTGTCTTTAAATTTCGAGCATTGCCTGACATTACTTACTGAAGTGGAGGAAGACTTGACTTTCTTTACGTTCCATATTTAACTGGTCATTGGGCAGAAGTTCTTGGTGTTGCTGTAGTTTGATCTTGTGAATTATATTTTCTGCCTCCTATTAATTACACAGACAAAAATAGAACTAAATTGGTCTGCTAATATATAACTCATATACTAAGCCTCTATATCCAATATGTACACAAAACACAGTGTTATAGTAAGCTAATGGCTTGTGGACTAATGTAATGATTCCGAGCTGGGGCAGATCTGGCTGCCATTATCTATACCGCTTACACTGTTCGGCAGTTGAACACGATAATTAAGATCTCCGAGCCAAAAAAGATGAGTAAATCGATGTGAGATGTTGAAAGGGCTCAGCTTCTTGTCACCCAGGACCAGGAACCGCAGTATGTTAAAGTAATTCTGCTTTCTCCTAATTGAGAGAAAACAACAGATGGACGGATTATGATAGCATCCTGTCTCTCCACAGATACCCGCAAGCTCCATGGAATGTGAGGTACACTGCATTATGTAGAAAACTAGAGAAAGTAGTAAAAAAAAAACAGACACTTATATTAGGGGCAGACGCCTATCAGACCATCGTAAATTTGAATCAGTAGGTGAGGTTCCATCCAATATGTTTATAACAAGGGGTCATAATGAGGGCTCCTCAATTAAAACCAGACGATCAGCTGAGCCAAGATATACTGCATTGCACACCTCCCTGCTGCCCTGACTTTTCAAAAAACAGGTCATTAAATGGAATGTCAGCACAGAATGACTGTTCAAACAAAGTACAGGCACTCGTTGCAACCTTGGTGTTGCCAAATATTTAAGTGCACCTTCCCAACTACTTGCTTTCCCTCTATTTTTACCTCCCACCCTCTTCTTTGAGTGACAGCTGTAACACTATTGCCAGTATCCACAGTTTCCCGGCATGCAAGGACCCTGGCATATTCACTGAATCTGTGAGGTCCCCTGGTCTGTGTGCACCCAATGTCCTGAACCCAAACCCATGCTCTGCCTGCGACCATGTCCTGAACCCAAACCCCTGGCCCGTGTGCGGCCATTGTCCTCAACCCAAACCCCTGGTCCATGTGCGGCCAGTGTCCTGAACCCAAACCCCTGGTCTGTGTGCGACCGGCGTCCTGGACCCGAACCTTTGATCAGTGTGTGGCCTATGTCCTGTACTTGAACCCCGGGTCCGTGTGCGGCTAGCGCCTGAACCTGCTCCCCTGCTCTGTGTGCAGACGGTTCTTGAACCTGCTCCCCTTGTCTGTGTGCGGCCAGAACCTGAAACTGCTCCCCTGCTCCTTGTGCGGCCAGTTCCTGAACCTGCTCCCATTCTCCATGTGCGGCCTGAAACCTTGTCCCCTGGTCCTTTTCTATCAGTCCTGTTAAAACGAGTCTCTGAATCAGCCAAGTTTGAACGTAGCCTGATTCCATGTCAGTAACCGTCCTCTAGAGGTGCCAGAACTTACTAGTCTGAACAGAGTCCTAATCCTTAATCAGTGTCAGTGAACCTGATCCCTGGGCGGCAGCTGCAGGCTTGGGATCTGCCTAGGAGAGGTACCTGGTGGTGACCCGCAGCCCATTCTGTCTCCAACATCAGGAGCTCCGGTGAACACCAGGTAGCCGCTTAGCTACACCCCTTCATGGGCAGGCCTGGCCCTGTGGCACAGTGGGTACACGAACCACGTACACCACTGTTGGGCGTAACAGTTTGCTTCAGCCATGGACCCCGCTCATGCCCAGTCCTCCCTGCACTCGGAGCTGTATCGGCAGCTGAGCTACCTGCAGGAGAGCCAGGAAAAAAGTTTGTACCATCTGCAGACACTAGAGGACTGATTGGAGACCCTGACATCAGTCAGCCCAAGTTATATGATCCTCCCCAGGTTAATCTGCGGTTTATAGACTGCAATTAATATAATTGTACTTGTCTATATAAAGATACCGCTCAGCTCACATTGCTCCCAGATGCTATAAAGATCCAATGGACCCCTGGCTCTGTTAGTAGAAAATGATGGACGTATGTTTTAACATAGGCAACCGCAAATACAAATGTGTGGATGTGTCTACATAGAAGAAGTAATTGGTACCTGAGTTTCTTTTCACTCCCTGAAGTAAGGTGACTGTTAATAAAACCAAACGATGTCCCATTGAACATAAATGAGGCACCAACTGCTCCTTTATTGCCTATGTACAAGAACACATGACATAAATTAATAGAATTAAGATTCCCAAACACTTTAGCTTTTTCTCCCTTCTCCCTCCTGTATATGCTGGGCTAAGATTTCCCATAAGAGCAAAGGATTGGGCATGGTGAAATCTACATGCCTGATCCTTCTTTACCCCAACATTTACTATGGAGGGAGGGAGAGATGGGACACCCCAATACACATTAGAAAGATGGCCAATCCCAGCTAAACTGACGGATCTGCCAGATGTTCGTTTAATGTGAATGGGGACATTTATTAGGCCGGGGTCTCACTTGCGAGTGTGATACAAAAATCTTGCGCGAGTCTCTCACATCAATACCCGGCACTGCCGCTGGCACTTAGGACCAGAGTGTGCGGCTGCATGTAATTCTATGCAGGTGAATGCTCCGGTCCCGAGTGGCGGCGGCAGTGTCGGGTATTAATGCTGGCAAGTGTGACCGCGGCCTTAGAGTCAATATCAGACCCTACATGCAGAAAAACAATGCACATTCTCTCCCGTTTCTTACCCAGTGTATTGGCAATTCCGGTTTTCACACTGTTTGTGCAGATGTGGCTGATTCGGTGGGCATGTTCTTGCTTTGCCAGGATAACAATTCGTATATTCCAGAGTGTCTGAATTGTAATCTAAGTAACAATGATAATTGCGTTATCTCATAGCATCTGCAATGTATTTCATGTAGTCATCAGTTCCTTGGCCGATGTATTTACCAGTTTATACTCAGCATTTGTGATCTCATTTAGGGAGCGAAGCAATATTTCCACCCATTCTTTTTCATTCAGAGGATCTTCCTGGGTACCAATCACATATATGTCATGTTCTATGTAATCGGCCGTCTCGTCGCGTGTCTTGCCTTGCCCTTTGCAGAGGAACCAGGAGGTAATTTTCTTTGGTGGAGGAGCATCTCCTGTTACAAGTGTCACAACCTGTAAGTATTTGATAACCTAGATACAGCCAATTCAGTATCTACGCAAGAGATCATAACTCACCCATATTCCACGTCCCTGTGAAGATAGTCAACATGTCGGGTTCCAGCTGATCAGAATGTTTGTTCTTCATCTGCTGGAGTAGCTGACAGAATCCTTCCCTTTTCTGTATGGCAGTAGAAAGGTTAATTATATTATCAAAAGTTGTTCATATACTGGACAGTTGTAATAGTCATCAAATAAAAGCACAAAATGCTGGTAAAAAATAATTCCTACAGATTGCAATCCGAGAGATGTGCTGGAAAAACAAGTCTCATCCTTTAAAGGGGCTGTCTGGCCTTGGGGTACAAGTCTGAAGTCACTCTATGTGATTGCAGACTTGTGAATCCTCACAGCGCTTACAGTACACATGGTCAGGATTCTCCACTGGAAGCTGTAAGTATGTGATTTGTATACATATGGTCACATGCCGACTAGACATGCAGTGCCTCGCGCAGTACAAATGAACTAAGCAAGGCCAGATTCGTCTAGTCGGAATGTGCCTGCTAGTATGCAAATCGCTCCCGGCACTGGCAAATCCTGACAGCATGCATTGTGAGCGCTGTGAGGATTCACAAGTCACATAGAGTGACTGCAGACTTGTACCCCAAGGTTGAAAAACCTCTTTAAGGCCCCAAGTTAAAGGATTTAAAGGGTCTTCTGCTATTCGGCCCCTACAAAGGTCTCGTATAGTCGAAGACTAAATGGATTAGAACTGTGTTGGTATCTCAGGTTGTATCTAAAGTATTTTAGTTTGGTGATTTTAATGATATAGCTGAACAGTGTATATTAAGGTGTCTGGCTTATAATTCTAGTTGATTACATGCTTAATTCAATATTCTTCAGGAAATTAGAGATGGAAAAAGGATTAAGAAGAATACAAGTAATCAGTAAGGTGAGAAGCAGCAGAGAGTAATAGGAGAGGCAGTGGACAATGCTTGCCAGGTATGGATTTTGGCCAGCGCACCACTGTTCTGTGCACGTGTTCTCCTGCAGTAACAATAATCCAAATAATGGAGGGCAGACAAGTGCTAGAGAGCAGCTAAATACCTTATGTTTTAAGTCCAAGTAAAATCATTGAATTACCAACATTGATGAAAGCAACACCATTACTGGCCTGATGTGTTTCAGACATATAGCTCCTTACTCGTAGTATTTTGTTGCCAGTAGGGGCTTTAGACCTAGTCCTTTAAATGCCTCACAAAAATGTTTTCAGTCCCACACAAGTGGTCTCTCCAGTTTCCAATTTAATGGTATTGAAAGAGTAAGTAACCAGCAGCAGAGAGGCCAGGGAAGTGTTCTTCTTAGCAGGAAGGGTTGTGGATTCTTATGTAAAATACTACATTTCCATAAGGACTGGATTGTACATTAATGGTAATCTATCACCAGTTTCTTACTACCTAATCCAAAAGCAGCATAATGTAGAGACAGATGTACCACCCCAGGGTCCTGGTTGTTACAGTGGCATTGCTTTCCTCACGGGGAGAGTGATGTCTCGCTTGGAAGTGAAGGAAGATCTCTTTTATCAGGTAATAACAATGCACACAACATGTTCACACTCCAGACCAGAAGGGGGAGCTCTAAATCTGGTTTAGGGGGGAACTCGCCTGTAAATACATTCTGGTCTGGAGGGAAAGGCAGTTGGACAGACAGCAGACTGGAGCAGTCTGAGGCAGAGAGACATGTTTGGGGCTGGGCAGCTGGAGGTGCTGCAGCTCCAGGATTGAGAGAACAAGAAAGAAAGATCAGCGTTAGTGGGCATGCAGGAGAGTGGAGCACAGGAGAGTGACACCAGGGGAGCACAGCAGCGGTTGGGCTACCCCCTGGCCAAGCGCAGATTCTGGTAGCCGGAAGACCAAGGCTGTGTCAGACTCTAGGAGGCACAGCAGAAACCGGCAGGACAGCTGGATTATTACAAGTAACCTGTCCGCCCTAGTACCCAGGAGACACAGTGGCACATAGAGCCCGCGTCATGATAGAGACCCTATAAAAAGGCTCGAGCCACCTGTCATACGGGTTTGTGTCCTAACCCACATGGAGGACAGAGAGAACTGTGAGGACCTTGCCAGAAGCCATAGGCAGTAAGGCACTACAACATTACCGCACTAATTGGAAGGCTTCTAACTCCACCTTATAAAGGGGACTCTGAATTTGCTTACAAGCCGGCCGGACCCTGCCTGTACCTGTGATCTGGTGCCCTGGACTGTGGTTGCCTGAAGCCTGGAGTTAAAAAGACTACAAACCTGTGTCCTCCATTCTTCACTGCACCTCTCACCATCCTCATCTATACACCAGGAGCCTTAGGGACCTATTTCACCTGTGGGAAGTTATACCATCTAGCTGCCATAACATCACCCCAGAGGACCCCTTTAAGCAGCGTCGGTCCCCACTAACTGAACACCACAGGTGGCATCACGAACACAAACTTTATTACAAATCCCTTTAAGAACATTTCCTATATATTTGGACGCCCAAGGCCACGGACTGGTTCACAGCCACTGTGACATCCCCTTAAGTACCAGAGCCGGTACCGAGTACCTCACGGCCCTGGGGGGCGACTCACATAGACCCTGATTCTAGCGATGCATCAATTACTGGGTTGATTGCTGTAGTTTTTACACATTCACTGTTTTATCAGCAGGAGATTATCATTAGAGGATTAGAAACCTGCTGCCAAGTAGTCCACCATATTCAAAAGCTCTGTATAACTCCGCCGTACCAATGATTGGCAGTTTTCTGCCTATGCACAGTGTACGCATCAGTGTTGTGGGCAAAGGGGGGGGGGGGTATTTCGCATTCAGAGAACTAGTAGATCAGCAGCAGATAAAATAGTGATTTTATGAAATCAACAACAAGCAGCCTAGTAAGTGACACACTGGTCTTGGCCCCTACACAGGGTCTTGGCCCCTACCTTATGTTGCTCACAGATGGGGTAGCGAATACCTGATTCCCTTTAAACTGTATTTTAAATTATTATTTGATATAAAAAAAAACTATAGTTTTCATGTTTTTACCTTCTCTTTTGCATTGGTTCTGTTGATTTAATTGGTTTGTGAGATTACCATAATTAACAACAGAGGAGTGGAGGAGGATCTGTAGTACAGGATCTATACTCAAGGTGTGTCTTGTTACTTAGGATATGAGTAAGGATCATACAGGTCTGAAATAAGTGATGTTCTTTGGCATTAAAGGTAACCTGTCCCAATCACAGGTGCCATCAGGTCATGGCTGCACAATGGCAGCCAGGTATGGAACCCTACTGTGGGAATAGCTGTTACTAGTCCGGCGGGTCCCACCTGCTTCTCAACATAGCACTCTAGTTGATTGACAGGTCTCTCCTATGTCTATAAAGTAATGTAGCGGCGCTTAGTGATATAGCATAAAAAAGCAGCAAGTATCTCCTTACCACATAGGAGGACGCAGGGACAATGTTCTATAACTGATGAAAAAATCAATTAAACTTGCGCTAAGAAATGCATATAAAAGAGGGCCAAAAAATAAAGATAATTGTAATTTACCTGATGAGGAGGAAGCAGATAGAAATAAATGAATGATGACGTTGCTTGTATTTAATGATGGGTACACTATACGAGGTCTGGAAATGGAGACATATAAATATAAAAAGTATCGAAAATATATGTGTAAAGATTGCGGGAATCCTATAAATCAATATCCACAATCATAACACTCTAAAGTAAAACAAAATAATTCCGTCCTAGTGGATGCACATGTCAGAGGACCTTGAAAGAAGTCGTACCTGCCGCAGGATGCACATCAGGTGAACGTAGATAATGCCAGTAAGAAGCAATGCAGGTAAGTATTGCAGATGAAGATACCTTCACCGTCCTTTGTGGAGATTAGGAGCGCTGGCGGTAGTTCATAGCGTGCTGTCCCGGCCGGTGACAGCCGCCGCAAGAGAAGGAGCGTGTGCGAGGAGCGCGGCGCTCAGAAAAGCTGTAGTTGGCAGGACCTGCGTGATGTTCGGGTCACGTGTCCAGTAAGTCACGTGGTGCCCCTGTCGGAGGTACGGAGCACTGGGGGAGCCAAAATTAAACCAACGCGTTTCGGATTACCACGGAATCCTTCTTCAGGGTGGGCTCCCGCTGTGCTCTGCTGGTATTAAATAGTCTTGGCTCCCTCCCCTCGTGTCACTCAAACGCAAAAAGTTCAATCCCATTATTTAACCCCTTAGGCTTCAGGGTGTCTAGTTCAAAAATGAGCCGAGTCTCCTCTCTGGACATTTGTTTAATATAGTCCCCATCACGCCAATCTTTACGGACTAGTTTGATTCCAGCTACCTTTATTCCATTTATGGAGCCTTTATGATGAATTGCAAAGTGCCTAGAAAGCGGATGTTCATCGTATTTTCTCTTAATGTTCCGTAGGTGTTCTTGAATTCTCCTGCAAAGGGGGCGTTTGGTTCGTCCCACATACAATTTCTTGCAGGGGCACTCAATTGAATAAATCGCTCCTCTAGTAGTGCAAGTAATAAAATCAGTAATCTCCACTTGTATACCATTGTGCGATGTTATAAACTTTTGTTTAGTTGGACGCAAAGACTTGCACATCTTGCACCTATGACATGGGAAAAAGCCTTTGATAATTTGTTTAAAGGGGCCTATACGTTTCTGTGTTGGAGCTGGGCATCGCACAGTGGGAGCAATAAGAGATCCCAAATTACGTGCTTTTCTGAATACAAAACGTGGAAAATTATATAATTTATCCCCAATCACTTTATCATCTTGCAAAAGGGACCAATGTTTATTCACAATCTTTCTCAATATTTGGGTATTAGAACTATATTGTGTAATGATTGGGATAGATATTTTATTATCACCATCATTGCACTCATCATCTGCCTCAATCTTATTGGTGATGAGTTGCTCCCTAGGAATGCGCCTAACAACATCCCTCGTTTCCAATAAGTAATTGTGATTATACCCCTTATTTACAAATTTATCTATAAGGGTATCTGATTCCTGAATAAAATCAGTATGTCTAGAGCAATTACGATTTATACGCATAAATTGGCTACGAGGGACATTAAGTAGCCATCTTGGAAGATGGCAACTGCCCATAGAAATATAACTGTTTGAGTCTGTTGGTTTATTATATGTACGTGTTTGAATTTTTCCATTTTCAATAAAAATATCAAGATCTAAAAAATGAATACTTTCTTTATTAATTGATGCTGAAAATTGAAGATAAAAATCATTAATATTAAGTGTACTTAAAAACAGGTTCAGTGAACCTGCCAGGTCCTGCCAACTACAGCTTTTCTGAGTGCCGCGCTCCTCGCACACGCTCCTTCTCTTGCGGCGGCTGTCACCGGCCGGGACAGCACGCTATGAACTACCGCCAGCGCTCCTAATCTCCGCAAAGGACGGTGAAGGTATCTTCATCTGCAATACTTACCTGCATTGCTTCTTACTGGCATTATCTACGTTCACCTGATGTGCATCCTGCGGCAGGTACGACTTCTTTCAAGGTCCTCTGACATGTGCATCCACTAGGACGGAATTATTTTGTTTTACTTTAGGGTGTTATGATTGTGGATATTGATTTATAGGATTCCCGCAATCTTTACACATATATTTTCGATACTTTTTATATTTATATGTCTCCATTTCCAGACCTCGTATAGTGTACCCATCATTAAATACAAGCAACGTCATCATTCATTTATTTCTATCTGCTTCCTCCTCATCAGGTAAATTACAATTATCTTTATTTTTTGGCCCTCTTTTATATGCATTTCTTAGCGCAAGTTTAATTGATTTTTTCATCAGTTATAGAACACTCTCCTATGTCTGTTTGTAAATGTAAGGAGGTGGAACACAAGAAGAGTCCGGGGGCGGTTACCTTCTCTGCTCTGTGCCTGGAACCATTGAGCTCTGCTACAAGTTCCCCAGGGGGCAGACTTAGAGACTGGGACAGGAAGGAAGCTGGGCAGAGAGCGGGAAAGGTGCGCACGCAAGTGGCAGAGCAGAGTGTGCAGTGGTCAGGGCAGGACGCAGCTGCGCTCCGGGGAGGAGAGAGGGCTCCCGGTCAGAGGACAAATGAAGGGAGATTGCCCAGAAAGACTGCAACTTGTGAGTACATGAAAGCAGACTCTGGTGTGACTGGAGAGGGGCGCCTTGACACCTGTGCAGAGACAGTGGCTGTGCAGAGACTGTGACCCCCTGGTACCCACAGTATCAGTGCAGATACTGTGACCCCTGGTACCCACAGTATCAGTGCAGAGCCCCTGATTCCTGTTAAGAGACTTAATATTAGACTGACCATCGTTTTCCCGGGATAGGCTGTGCTGCAAAAGCTAAAGACTCAGAGCCTGTGCATAACACATTAACTCTCGAAACCCCAGGCAGCGGGCTCCTAGAGACTACTCAGCCCACGGACAACAGAGGGACGACAAGTGCCGCTGTTTCCTGGTGCCTACGTTGGAGAAGACGACCCTTCAAGCAAGTCCTCATCAGACTGATAAGTGTTCTTTTTCTCAAGAAATCCCGCTTAATTCTGTTGCACTGTTTGACTCCCATATTTTGCACCGTTATCTTTTCAGTTCATATTCTACTGTTTTCTCCCTGCGAGGAGAATATTGTCCCTGTTAATGAATTCCCCCCAACAGTTGGTCTGTCTGTTTCGTGGTGACATACTCAACCCTGCACTCTATTACATAGAGACCAGTTTTTTCTCTCTACAGTCCAGAGACGGCTCACCAAACTATGCTTTCTCAGAAACACTGTAGGAAAACATACGGTACCTGGCTACAATCATGCTGCCTGCGGTTCGGGGAGGATGAATATAGACAAGTTTCCTTTAATGTTGCAGTTTTGATATTTCTACTTGGCCTCATTAGAAGTTGCTATCTTTGAGAAACCGTCTGCTCTTCACGGTGACAAGTGGACAAGGAATACTAGGATTGGTATTAGGAAATAGATGCTGCCGAATAATATACAGTATATTATTGTGTAAGAAGATAAAGCTCAGGTGCATTTATGCGACAGTGTTCACAGGCTGCCAATCACCTGACAGATGAGCAAAACGCTCGACCGTCGGGTGAAATGATTTTTTAGCAGCCTTAAAAATCATCGTTCTCGGCAGCACATCATCTTATGAAAACAGGACCTTTTCTCACCCATTGTGGACCTAAAGATACAACTTATGTGCATAAAGTACTGCTGAACTGACATTAATGAGTACTATCCACTGTTTGCACTTTATTATAGTATTATATATCATATTAAACTTTAGTAAATCCACAGAAAAACGATTCGACTAAAGCAAAAGAAATTGATGATTTTTAAAGGCAGATTATTATATTCTGTACTGATAAGGGAACATCCACTGAAAGCCGCCATCACTATAATAAAACATTACATGTTGTATTATCTGCTTACGATAGTTATGAAGTGGATCTCAAGAATAAATCTACATACTCAGGACTTCATAGAGTTTCCTACCTTAGAATCAGCAAAGATGTATTCTTTACGCTGTATCTTTTCCTTTTCAGTTTCCAGTACAATTGTCAATTTATTTGGAAATTTCTGGGACTTAATTAGTTGTAGAACTGGGGTGATAAGCAAAGGAGAAGTCAGGAATTAGCATAAATTTGCAGAAACATCTGTCATCCTAGTCATGCCAAATAATTCTAGAGAATGCTTTCTACTTTGTCTACGTATTAAGTTCCTGATTCATCGAGACCGACGATTTTCCTGCCAGTCTCGATGAGGGTGCGTGGTGGAGTCAGATGCTCCTGATTCACAAAGAGCTGCACGCCTCTGCTCGAGTCTGGAGAGTGATGAGTGGAGTGGCGCCCCCATGCTCCATGCCAGAAACCTCACTCCATTGTATCATCACGACCCTGGTCCCGCCCCATCTCTGCGAAGATGAGACAAGCTGGCTTTAGAATCACAAAATGGTGGAACAAGACCAAATTGCGCCAAAAGTTTGTAACTTTCAAAGATTTTACAAAACTTTTTGGGGCGTAAAAACTTTGTTCAACTCGGGCCATAGAGTTGTATACACAGAATATAAGTACGGTAATCTAATACAATATGAACAAAGCCTAAGAGAAAGCCCCCCAAAAATGCAGCAATCTACAAATTTATTATTCCAAATTGCTTTTTTATTTTTGTTTTATATTAATGTTTATTACTTTTCTTATATAATCTATTGACAGAGGTATTCTTTACAGAACAGAAGGGTTAAAAAAAACATACTTTTCTTGCTTGTGTAAAATTTTTCATCTGGCCCATCTTTTGCTTTCTTGATGATAAGTTTTCCAGTTTCAACGTCTACTTTCAGATGAGTCTTTTGAGATATACCTAAAGAATCCACTTTTACCTATAAGTACATATAATATTTTAGTAGATCTATGAACTATTTAAAAAAAATAGGTTTAAAGAAAATGGCACAAATTGGATAAAATAGTGCTGCACATTTTTTTAATATATTTTTTTATCACTTTCTCAAATATTCAAGTTTTATGTGAACCGAATATGTAAATATGTTGGGTTTTTTTTTAACTAAGGGTAGATTCCGCTGTATTCCTGAATCTGCTGTTGTTTTTATTTTGTTCCTGCACCTCTTCATCCCTGAGATATGGCCCCTTCCTCCCTGTACATTAATCTTATTAGCCAACTGGGCATGGTCCGCTAGAAGACTGCCATATAGGAGAAACAAAGACCACACCCACTTGGCTAGAAAGATTAGATTTACATACAGGAAAGAGGGGGCCATATCTTGGGAATGGAGAGACGCAGGAACCAAATAAATCACCTTCACATTCAGGAGAAAAGTGGCATATACAACAGGTTAAAAAAAAAACTTACATGGACAAGAATAGATAAATAAATTTACACTTCTCACAACACTGAAATGGCAACCCCAAAAAGCATAAGTCATGGAATCATAAAAATCACAACATGGATAGACATCCATGCATGTACTGACGGTAGTTCTGATGCTGTATTCATGTACTGACGGTGGTTCTGGCGCTGCATTCATGTGCTGACAATAGTTCTAATATTGTACACATGCAGCAATCCAAAATGTGCTTCATGGCTAAGTTAAAACTTAAAATCCTCAAAAGTCAGAGTTTTGAAATTATGAGGAAAGATATATATCTTGGTACCGTGTTAGCCAGTAGATAGAAAAATATTTAGAATTGAGAGTCCTCACTGGCTGATACCTTTTAATGGCTAACCCATTAAACGGTATCAACCACTGAGGACTCTCAATTCTAGAGATTATGAGGAGGATTTGACGAGATTCTGCTCAGTGTCTGATCTAAAAAAGCAATGTAAGTTAAAGTATGTTCACTACTACTTTTAAGAGCAGGCGCCAAGCAGAATCTCTCAAAATCATCCTCAAAAATGCAAAACTTGGTTCTGGTGGTGAATTAACCCCTTAACCCTGGGCCATTTTCCGTTTTTGCGTTTTCGTTTTTTGCTACCCTTCTTCCCAGAGCCATAACTTTTTTTTATTTTTTCAGTCAAAATGACCATGTGAGGGCTTGTTTTTGTTGTACTTTCGAACGACACCATTTGTTTTAACATACCGTGTACTGGAAAACGGGAAAAAATTCCAAATGCGGTGAAATTGCAAAAAAAGTAAAATTCCACAGTTGTTTTTTTTTTTCTAACCATTTTCACTAAATGCTAAAATTGACCTGCTATTATAATTCTCCAGGTCATTACGAGTTCATAGACATCAAACATGTGTAGGTTTTTTTTAATTTAATTGGTGAAAAAAAAATCCAAACTTTGGTAAAAAAAAATTAAAATGGCACCATTTTCCGAGACCTGTAGCTTCTCCATTTTTTTTTATTTAAGCCTGGGTGAGGGCTTATTTTTTGCACGCTGAGCTGACGTTTTTAATGATACCATTTTGTTGCATATACTCTCTTTTGATCGTTACGCCATCTAGCGATCAGGTTAATTCTTTTTTTATATTGATAGATTGGGCACTTCTGAACTCGGCGATACCAAATATATGTACAGCATGTTTGATTTTTTTTTTTTTTATTTTGAATGGGGCAAAAGGGGGTGATTTGAATTTTTATATTTTTTTTATATTTTTAAAAATATTTTTTTAAAACCTTTTTGCATGCTTCAATAGTCTCCATGGGAGACTAGAAGCTGCAGTTGTCCGATCAGCTCTGCTACATACAGGCGATGATCAGATCGCCTGTATGTAGCAGAAATGCTCACCTGCTATGAGCGCCAACCTCTTGTCATGCTAACCCATCGGTGACCATGATCACAGGACGGGGTCACCGATGGGCGGGATTTATGGCGCGCTTGCTGGAAGTGTGATTTAAATGCCGCTGTCAGAGATTGACAGCGGCATTTAACAAGTTAACAGGCACATGTCAGCTGTTCAAAACAGCTGACATGTGCTGGGAAAGATGCGGGCTCAGCGCTGGAACCCACATCTAAGGGAGGGAGTCCGACGTTGTCATATTATTACGCCCAATGTCGGAAAGGGGTTAATGTACTGATGGTGGTTCTATTGATGTATTTATGCAAGCACTCTGTTACATTTTTTGCAGCCCTTTGGATTTTGGATTTGGGTTCAGTATGTCATTGCGGCCATTAGACCAAAAAATGTTGTGCACCACTGGTCTACACAATCCATCAGAAGGCATTTGCATGACATTGGGATATGAGCCAGACATCCAGCTACAGATGACCTAACATGACCTCTCTCAAATGCTATGATGGTCTATCTTCCAGCAATGAGTCCTGCTTTTGTCTTGGTCACAATGAAAGCCAAATATTGATGTGGATGCCATGTTGGAATTGTCATGAAGAGGCCTTCACTGGGAAATGTAAAAGTCTTCTAAGGGCTGATTTTCCAAACGACAACACTAACCTGCATGTCACTTGTTCTAATGTGAGCAGTGTGCATGGCCTAAATGTTTTACCATGATCTGCATTGTCTCCAGACTTGTCTCCCATGGAGAACATCTGGGACGTCATTGGTAAGCAATTGCAAAGAAAGCTGCCAACAGCAGATCTTGATGATTTGCCCAAGTGCATTCAGGGAGGTAGAACATTCCTCAGATAACCTCATTGATAGCAGTAAAGGCATGTAAGTGCGTGTATCTCTGCTAGTCGTGCTGATACTCGATACTGAATACATTGAGATGCTTGAAAATGTTGTTTGCATTTTTTCAACAATTGTATATCGTGAACATAGCTATCCATCCTGTGATTTTTATAGCTCTATGAATTTTCCTTATTGGTGTTGCAATTTGAGGTTGCAATGTTCAAGAGTGTATTTTAATGGCAAGTGACATGTCCTTTTTAACCCCTTAAGGACTAGAGGTATTTCCATTTTTGCGCTTCCATTTTTTGCTCCCCTCCTTCCCAGAGCCATAACTGTGTTACTTTTCCGTCAATAGAGCCATGTGAGGGCTTGTTTTTGTGGGACGAGTTGTGCTTTTGCATAGCACCATTGATTTTACCATATAATTTACTGGAAAACAGGAAAAAATTCAAAGTGCGGTTAAATTGCAAGAAAAGTGCAATTCCACAATAGTTGATTTTTTTTACCATGTTCACTAAATGCTAAAACTGCCATTATGATTCTCCAGGCCATTACAAGTTCATATGCAGCGCCCCAGAGACCTGGTCGTTGCAGTAGTATCGCTCTGCCGCTAAGGGGAGTGATGGTACGTCTGATGGCACTAAAGGAGTTCATCTGACCAGGTATCACCAGCACACATTACACTTCACACTCTGGCCACTAGGGGGAGCAAAAGGTTTTATTTATTAGACCACTCCTCACACTGGTAAAACTAGGGGGGGTTGGATAGGAAGTTAGTCAGAAGCTGACTGGGTTTTGTCCAGGCAACATCCCGTGGCAGGGGGTGTTGCGGGGAAGATTCAGGGGGGTCCCTGTCAGGCATGGGAACCTGGCAGGCACCTAGCGACAAGGACAGATCGTTACAGAGCTGCGCCTGCACTACCTTGCGGCGGCATCTGAAGAAAGGACACGAAGCGAAGGATATTGTGGACAGTGAGAAACGAGATCAAGCACAAAGGAGAGCCAGTAGGAGTCGTGCCCCGAGAACGGCAACATCCTACTGAGGCGCGTAGCCAGTGACTGGAACACCGAGGAAGTAACTGACTCTAGGCCTTACTTCAAATACCGCAGGACAGTTAATTATAGGTTGGCTGTCTACCTTACATCACCTACGCAGACATAGGGGGCAACCGTGGAGAGGGGCGTCTCTAGGGTCCCAGAATAGCTCCGAGCCTTCCCGTCAAACGGGTGCGTCCTAGCCATAACAAACCTGGGGGACGGAGAATAGAAAGAACTAGAAAGAACGAGAACAGAAGTTGTGAGGACTATCCCAAATGCTCAGCAGGGAAGCACTACAACACACAGGCGCTAGTGGTAGGCCATGATTTCCACCTGCAAAGGGAACTCTGGATGTGCCTTCGGACCGGCCGGTTTCAGACAGCCCTGTTAACAGTGCTCTGGATTGAGGATCCTGAAGTCTTCAGTAAAGAGGTAAAGAGACTGCAACCCTGTGTCCTCGTTATTGACTGTACCTCACACCATCGCCATCTACATTATCGGGAAGCCCTGGGGACATACTTCACCTGTGGGGAGTTATACCATCTAGCTGCCATCACATCACCCCAGTGGACCCCAAGCAGCGTCAGTCTCCCTGGCAGAATACCACAGGTGGCGTCACGAAGCATTAGCTGACTCTAATCATCCCTTTTATTGGACGCCCCTTAGCAGGGTCACGGACCGGGTCCAGCCACCGAGACATCCCCAGCATCGAGATAGAGGACCGGTACCGAGTAACCTGTGGCCCTGTGTCTGGGGGCGCTCTACATACACACCAAACATGTTTAGGTTCTTTTTTATTTAAATGGTGAAAAAAAATTGTAAAGCTTTTTTGCCTTTTTTTCCGAGACCATTAGCGACTCTATTTTTCGGGATCTGGGGCTGGATAAGGGCTTATTTTTTCACCAATCTAATGTTTTTATTGATGTTTGATTGATGTCATTTCATGTAGATACAATGCTTTGATTGCCTGTTATTGTATTTATTACAATGTTGCAGCAACCAAAAAACGCAATTCCGGTGTTTTAATTTTTTTACTCGTTACGCCTTTTACCAATCGGATTAATTCTTTTTATATATTGATAGATCGGGCGATTCTGAATGCCGCAATACCAGATATGTGTATATTTTACTTTTCTTAATAGTTTTATTTTGAATGGAGCACACTTTTCAAAACATTTTTTAAAATGTTTTACTTGCTTCAATAGTCTCCATAGAAGACTAGAAGTTGCGATCATCTGATCGCTTGTGCTTCAGCCCTGCTGTGTGTAGCAGAAATGCTCAATTGTTATGAGTGCCTACCGCTGGGCGGCACTCATAGTGATTTGGCGCAAGGGTCTCCTGTAGACCCTGGGTTGTCATGCTAACCCATCGGTCACCTGCGGTCATGTGACACGGGCGTCGATGGGCAGGATTAGTGACACAATTCTGGCTCGTGCATGTTAAATGCCGCTGTCAGAGATTGACAGCAGCATTTAATATGTTAACAGCCACGGGTGGATCATGATTCCACCCACGGCTGTTAGGGGCACATGACAGCTGATCATCGATGAGCCCACACCAAACAGGGGGAGGCATCCAATGTCGGATATATCCGTCATTGGATGTTATCGGGTTAACATACATGTCCACCTTTGAGCTCCATTAGAAAGTATACATTGGTATACAATCTATATATCAGTATCTCATTCTGCTTAAAGGGAATCTTGTCAGCAGGTTTTCATTATTTAATCTAAGAGCAGTGTAATATAGAGCAAGAGAGCCTGATTCCAGGGATATGTAACTTATTAGGCTGTGTACAATAGTTTCAATACAATCAATGTTTTATCTGCAGGAAAGTATCGCTGCCTGACTAGGTCTCACGTGCACGGCAGTCAAGCTAATCTGTGTAGCTCCGCCCCCAGCACTGGTTGGCAACTTTCCAACAGTTCACAGTGTACAAAGAACTCTGCTCTCTAATTACATAGCAAAACCTGCTGACAGATTCCCTCTAACTTCTCTTGGTCTGATGACAGGTTCCAATTTGTGCACATTCTTATCCAGAACGGCATTTACAATTCTCGTGGCTTTTAGGCTGAAATTACAGTACAGTAGTTTTTGCAGTAGGTATTTTCGCATGTTCTGAATTGAAAAAGAAAATGACTTTGGTAAAATGTATCTAATAATAACCGGAGGAGCATTATTGCCTGTAAACGATGTAATAGGGGCAGTGTCTCTGCTATGGGGAATTGTGTAATAGCAGCAGAAAGACTGATGATGGCGATCCGACTCTTAGATTGGAGAATAGAAATACATCACATAGAAACATTAAGAAACCCTGAGCTAGATGAAATGATTACCTCAAATATTATGGGGGGTATGAGCGATCTCCGGTGTTTCACGGCAGCCCCCTCCATTAAGACTGTTTTGACCTGAAATAAGAATGAAAGAAATGAAAGAAATGCATATTCATTCATATTTAGTGCTATGAAATTAACTTCTCAATATATTTTATAAAATCGCCTAAATCAGACTGTGCAAACATGCAAAAGAGCGTAAAAAAGATAATATATATATATTAGTAAGAAACATTTTAAATGCACCTGAATGATGAGGGTGAGGCGATATGGCGCTTTGTTTTAAACACGAGAAACTAAAAAAAAAAAAGGAATATTCATATCTTCTCTGCAGCAAATGCTGCTGCAGAGAAGATATCAATGGCGGCTTCAGCACCAGTGGGGGGGACAGCGCTTACTGTAGCGCTGTCTCCTGCATGGCACACGGACTGCACACGGACAACGTCTGTGTGCGGTACATGTTTTACACGGACCCATTGACTTTAATGGGTCCGTGTAATCCGTGCGCTCCCACGAACACTGACATGTATCCGTGTTTGGCACACGGAGACACGGTCCGCAAAAAATCAATGACATCTGCACAGATGCATTAATTTTAATGTGTCTACGTGTGTCAGTGGCTCCAGTGCGTGAGGAAATTGTCACCTCACGTACCGGAGCCACTGATGTGTGAAACCGGCCTTAAACACACAACTTGCTCAAAAATTCTTGAGCATGGGAAAGCTGGTAGAGAGGTCTGTTGGCCAAATGACTATTTGGCCAACAGCTATTGCATGTGTATGGCACACAGTAAAACTTGGTATACAAAGAAGGAAGCTCCCACTTCGGCTATGTGCACACGTTGTGGAAAGGTGTGTGGATTTTTCCGCACTGATTTTGGTAAATCCGCAGGAAATCCGTAATGCGGAATTACCGCGGATTTACAGCTTTTTTTCACCATTTTTGTGTGGATTCCACCTGCGGTTTTACACCTGCGGATTCCTATTATGGGGCAGGTGTAAACCGCTGCGGAATCCGCACAAAGAATTGACATGCTGCGGAATAAACAACGCTACGTTTCTGCGCGTTTTTTTCCGCTGCATGTGCACTGCGGATTTTGTTTTCCATAGGTTTACATGATGCTGTAAACTCGGGGAAAACAGCTGCGAATCCGCAGCGTCCAATCCGCTGCCGATCCGCAGCAAAATCAGCAACGTGTGCACATAGCCTTACTCTTCAAGAGCAGAAATGTGAATTTAGAGACTGACAGAGGGAGCACAGAGTCATTTAGGTTACACCAAGGAAACAAGAGATGAAAGGGGTGCAATCAAAAGTATTCAACCACCAGGTTTATTAGCAAAGAGTATAAACTTTCTGCTGTTTAAAATAAGAACGATTTAAATCTCTCAACACAACTAATATAACAAGTGGTTTATCCAAATTCAACATGAAATGTCATTTGTGATGACTACTAAAGTCTTTCAGCTCACTAATATTTTGGTGGTCATTAAAGTGGTCCAAGAAGTTAGGAGAATAATTCATTGCCTTGCTCAAACAAGCTGTGTGTTTCTGTTTCAATAAAATCAGTGTTTTATCAGCAGGAGATGATCACTACTGGACTAGGTGTCTCATGCCTTCTTGTCAACTGTTCAGTGTAACCCCATCCACACCACTGTGTCAATGCAGCTTTGTGTCAATGCAGAGTGTACACAGAAATCTGCCAATCAGTGGTGCTGGCGGGGTTATACAGAGCTCAGCATTCTGAGCACTGCTAAATCTGCAACAGAGAAAACAGGGATTACATCAAAATAACAGCATGCAGACCAGCAAGTGGCACATCTCTGGAATCAGGGTCTCAACACCTACATCATACTGCTCACAGATTATATAGCAAAAATCTGGTAACAGATTCCCTTTAAGCCCAGGAAGCTTTGATTATATAATATAGATAGATAGATAGATAGATAGATAGATAGATAGATAATGTCTGTGTGTCTCATAGTGACAGGGACGTGTCGGCTAAGACTTGCACAATAGAGATGAGAGCTATGATATAAATAATTTCCGAATGGTATGGTTACAGATTGGACATTTTAAGATCAGTTATGTTGCTTAGCAATCAGTCGGTGATTAAGCTCTGCAGAATATACTGCAGATCAAAGAGAAATGAATGCTTCATATTATGTCTCACTGCTAAACATGTCATCTCTGGTTATAGCTTCTTTTAGGTGTCATTTCTGCATCTTCTTGGGTTGTACGGTCATACCTTCTCCTCAAGGCTGGACACCATGGAGGTCAGCTGGTTGAGTTTACTCATCATGCTACTCGTGCTCGGATCACCGGGAAGCTGTAAAGATCACACATAATACTCGTTACTAATAGACCAAGGCCATACTAATAATACTGCATGTAAACTGCTATATCCACCATTAATGTGGAGGCACCTCAGGCTGCGCTAGGAGTAGGAGATCAGCGGGCTAGAACAGGGCAGTAGACGGTATTAGTCCGTTCCGACATCTACACAGCTTATATACTGTACTGGATTGTAAGATCGGAGGTTTTGGACAAAAATTCTAGTTTCTGATCCAGTCCTAAATTTCCTGACCTTGGGGGAATAATTTATTGCCATCCCACAAAGGTCATCACATCTGAGACACTTACATGACCAGTTCTTCCCCAAGGATCAATACTAAGAAGCCAAAAACGGTTTTAATTCAGTGCCATATTCTGGTTCTCTGTAATGGTACCTGTTATGCCACACCACATACATGGCATCAACCAACACTCATTGGGAGGAATTCATCAAACACTTTTTGGCAGAAAACTGACATGAAAAGGTATAGTTTTTTCAGGCTGAAAAATCAGTGTAAAAAAATTATTTAAAATGTCTTTTGGCATGGGGATGTGCTTGATGCATGTGTGTGTTTTTCATCATTGACAAAACATGACAATATTCCGCAGCCCATTTGATAATGAGGTGTTGCCGGTACATGAGTGGGACACTATCCATCAGCTGTAATTGCAATGAGTGTGGACTGAGGCAACTTTTTCTCCAGCTATGCTCCCTCTTATCACACCTGCTGATCCAACCTGGCAAGCAGACAAGTTTTTTTGGATTAAAGAGGTTCCATACTGTCAGGAATGGAAAGGTGGCCACTAGAAATGAGTGGACCTTTTGAAATTAAAATTCGCTGGCATTGTCAAATTTGAAAAAAAGTCTGCAAAAAAAATAGGACAAATCTAAATAATGGAAAAGTTGAAACTGCACGAAAAATACAAGTGGGGTAGAAGAGAGAGAAAAAATACTGCTGACCCTTACAATCTACAGAAAAGAGAGATGACCCCGCTGATAATAAGAGCTTACACTCTATAGGAGAGAGAGGACCCTGCTGACCATAAGAGCTTACACTCTATAGGAGAGAGAGGACCCCGCTGATCATAAGAGCTTACACTCTATAGGAGAGAGAGGACCTTGCTGACCATAAGAGCTTACACTCTATAGGAGAGAGAGGACCTTGCTGACCATAAGAGCTTACACTCTACTCTATAGGAGAGAGAGGACCTTGCTGACCATAAGAGCTTACACTCTATAGGAGAGAGAGGACCTTGCTGACCATAAGAGCTTACACTCTACTCTATAGGAGAGAGAGGACCTTGCTGACCATAAGAGCTTACACTCTATAGGAGAGAGAGGACCCTGCTGACCATAAGAGCTTACATTCTATAGGAGAGAGAGGACCTTGCTGACCATAAGAGCTTACACTCTATAGGAGAGAGAGGACCTTGCTGACCATAAGAGCTTACACTCTATAGGAGAGAGAGGACCTTGCT
The DNA here is from genome assembly GCF_032444005.1 of Ranitomeya imitator. NCBI lineage: Eukaryota > Metazoa > Chordata > Amphibia > Anura > Dendrobatidae > Ranitomeya > Ranitomeya imitator. Next base: position 568,204,420 of record NC_091286.1, on the reverse strand, counting down.
GACCATAAGAGCTTACACTCTACTCTATAGGAGAGAGAGGACCCCGCTGACCATAAGAGCTTACACTCTATAGGAGAGAGAGGACCCCGCTGACCATAAGAGCTTACACTCTATAGGAGAGAGAGGACCCTGCTGACCATAAGAGCTTACATTCTATAGGAGAGAGAGGACCTTGCTGACCATAAGAGCTTACACTCTATAGGAGAGAGAGGACCTTGCTGACCATAAGAGCTTACACTCTATAGGAGAGAGAGGACCTTGCTGACCATAAGAGCTTACACTCTACTCTATAGGAGAGAGAGGACCCCGCTGACCATAAGAGCTTACACTCTATAGGAGAGAGAGGACCCCGCTGACCATAAGAGCTTACACTCTATAGGAGAGAGAGGACCTTGCTGACCATAAGAGCTTACACTCTACTCTATAGGAGAGAGAGGACCCCGCTGACCATAAGAGCTTACACTCTATAGGAGAGAGAGGACCTTGCTGACCATAAGAGCTTACACTCTACTCTGATAATATAGGACGAGCTCTGGGACGTGGGAACTCTGCTGACCGCAATCCCTAATCCTATCACGCACACTAGAAATAGCCGTGGATTGCTCCTAACGCTCCCTATGCAACTCGGCACAGCCTAAGAAACTAGCTAGCCCTGAAGATAGAAAAATAAAGCCTACCTTGCCTCAGAGAAATTCCCCAAAGGAAAAGGCAGCCCCCCACATATAATGACTGTGAGTAAAGATGAAAATACAAACACAGAGATGAAATAGAATTAGCAAAGTGAGGCCCACTTACTGAACAGACCGAGGATAGGAAAGGTAGCTTTGCGGTCAGCACAAAAACCTACAAAAGACCACGCAGAGGGCGAAAAAAGACCCTCCGCACCGACTCACGGTGCGGAGGCGCTCCCTCTGCGTCCCAGAGCTTCCAGCAAGCAAGACAATAAACAAAATAGCAAGCTGGACAGAAAAATAGCAAACCAGAGAAAAACAAGCAGGCAACTTAGCTTCTGCTGGGAAGACAGGTCACAAGAACGATCCAGGAGTGAACAAGACCAATACTGGAACATTGACAGGTGGCATGGAGCAAAGATCTAAGTGGAGTTAAATAGAGCAGCCAGCTAACGAATTAACCTCGTCACCTGTGGAAGGAAACTCAGAAACACCCACAGCCACCAGAGGAATTCCATGGACAGAACCAGCCGAAGTACCATTCATGACCACAGGAGGGAGCCCGACAACAGAATTCACAACAGAGAGGACCCCGCTGACCATAAGAGCTTACACTCTATAGGAGAGAGAGGACCCTGCTGACCATAAGAGCTTACACTCTATAGGAGAGAGAGGACCCCGCTGACCATAAGAGCTTACACTCTATAGGAGAGAGAGGACCTTGCTGACCATAAGAGCTTACACTCTATAGGAGAGAGAGGACCTTGCTGACCATAAGAGCTTACACTCTATAGGAGAGAGAGGACCCTGCTGACCATAAGAGCTTACACTCTATAGGAGAGAGAGGACCCCGCTGATCATAAGAGCTTACATTCTATAGGAGAGAGAGGACCCTGCTGACCATAAGAGCTTACACTATATAGGAGAGAGAGGACCTTGCTGACCATAAGAGCTTACACTCTATAGGAGAGAGAGGACCCCGCTGACCATAAGAGCTTACACTCTATAGGATAGAGAGGACCCCGCTGACCATAAGAGCTTACACTCTATAGGAGAGAGAGGACCTTGCTGACCATAAGAGCTTACACTCTATAGGAAAGAGAGGACCCCGCTGACCATAAGAGCTTACACTCTATAGGATAGAGAGGACCCCGCTGACCATAAACGCTTACACTCTATAGGAAAGAGAGGACCCTGCTGACCATAAGAGCTTACACTCTATAGGATAGAAAGGACCCCGCTGACCATAAGAGCTTACACTCTATAGAAGAGAGAGGACCTTGCTGACCATAAGAGCTTACACTCTATAGGAGAGAGAGGACCCCGCTGACCATAAGAGATTACACTCTATAGGAGAGAGAGAACCCCGTTGACCATAAGAGCTTACACTCTATAGGAGAGAGAGAACCCCGCTGACCATAAGAGCTAACACTCTATAGGAGAGAGAGGACCCCGCTGACCATAAGAGCTTACACTCTACAGGAGAGAGAGGACCCCACTGACCATAAGAGCTTATACTCTATAGGAGAGAGAGGACTTCACTGACCATAAGAGCTTACACTCTATAGGAGAGAGAGGACTCCGATGACCATAAGAGCTTACACTCTCTAGGAGAGAGAGAACCCCGCTGACCATAAGAGCTAACACTCTATAGGAGAGAGAGGACCCCGCTGACCATAAGAGCTTACACTTTACAGGAGAGAGAGGACCCCACTGACCATAAGAGCTTACACTCTATAGGAGAGAGAGGACTTCACTGACCATAAGAGCTTACAACTCTATAGGAGAGAGAGAACCTCGTTGACCATAAGAGCTTACACTCTATAGGAGAGAGAGGACCCCGCTGACCATAAGAGCTTACACTCTATAGGAGAGAGAGGACTTCACTGACCATAAGAGCTTACACTCTATAGGAGAGAGAGGACTCCGATGACCATAAGAGCTTACACTCTGTAGGAGAGAGGGTCCTGCTGACCATAAGAGCCTACACAGTATAGCAGAGAGAGGGAACCCCACTGACCATAAGAGCTTACACAGTATAGCAGAGAGAGGACCCCGCTGACCATAAGAGCTTACACTCTACGAGAGAGAGGACTCTGTTGTCCATAAGAGCTTACATACTGCAGGAGAGAGAGACTTACCCAGTGACTCTGGAGATGGAAAACAACTCATAAACTGTGCTCCACTGGGAATTGCTAATCAGTGATGGTCCCAGGTACTGACCACCACTGTACAAGGTATGAGAATCTGCTAGATGTTGTAGCTGCAGGATATAGTGGGGAGGCCTGTACAGCAACAATGACATTAGCCCGCTCTCTAATGCTTCAGCAGTGTGGAAAATGGTGATGGGGAAGGTTTTGCGTGAAACTGTTAACTTCAGGAATTTCGGATCGAATCGCTCATCTCTAGTGGCCCCGCATTTGCCATTAATTTGTATGGGATCTCTAAAAACTGAATATGTGCATATCCTACTGACATGCAATTAATGTCCCAAATGAGAACCCTTTACAACATAACCAACTTTTTATTTCCCTGTTTTAAAGCCTCATCACTTTCATGATTTCTTTTCATTGTCATTGGATGAATACACTCATTTGCAAATCTATGGGCTGAAAACCAATCTGAGAGGTGGATCCCATGGTGGATTGCCTAGACCAGATACTGTACAATTGTATCTATCGCTCATGTATGAGACATTTTAGAAAATGATAAAGAATTGAAACTTCATGATAAGAACCTCAAAGCAGGTAGTGGTGTAACTTCATAGCCCAAATGCAAAATCTCCAACAAGGCCCCCTGACTATCACCGATCTTCTCATAGCCAAAGTGACTTTTTGGGCCTCTTTTGGCTTCAAGGTGTGAGTCCGATTGCGCCCCCTGCACCATTACGCCCCTGAATGCAGGTTCTGTCACACCCGCTTTTTAAGTGGATTAAAGTTACCATTTTGCTTGGCGTGTCACGGCGCTGAGATCAGCAGTAATTTAACTTTTCCTATTACTATAAGTGAATGAGGTGTGATGATGGATCTTGCACCATACACACTACGTTAAACTTACGGGGGAGCGCTGCCTGAATCCGGGGGAGAGCTGAGGTTCAAATGTGCTCTGTAGGGATTCCAGCGCCGGCAGTGTACGGGTGATTTCACTAAGAGAACAATAGAAGTGTCAGATATTAGACCAATATACTGAAGAGTGAGGTTCAGGTGAAAAATAGTAGTGAAAATGTGACATCATAGCTCCGTTACTTATTACACACAGGTAGGAGTATGTGACAGGGCCTTATAGAAGGACTATAAATCAGCCATCACTGGCTATAGGTGATTAACTCATAGGCCCCGAGGTGGAAACATTCCTTCCATAGAGAGGGCAGACGACTTACGGAAAAATAATCATTTTGGACTGTTCACTGGGCGTGAGACATGAAGAAGCTGGTAGATGAGATGAGCACGCTGTGTATGAGATACATCACACAATGACATGAATTCTAGGAGGGGAAAGGGGCAAAAAGAAATTGAAGAAGGAGAAGAGATGCTGCACTTCCCCTTACCTCAGACAGCTGCCACCAAACTCGTCTGCCACTGCCCCCTCCTTTCCATACCTTTTCTTTGTGCTGTGATGCTTGGCTGTCTTCCCTCTGCACGCAGTACAGTAAAAGGGAGGGGACAGCAGGGAGGCAGACACCGAAGTAAAAGGAAGATTTCATTTGCAAGAAAGATATTCTTACACGTACAAGAGCACTCCTTATCCCATGGCCCTATATTATGTCGCAGAGGAAGACAGCGTATCAGTAACTGGTCTGACAGACCCTCCTGTAAAGCATCTCTACAATGGCAGGATGAGCCGCTGAAGGGCGAGTCTGTCCCAGATGTGCAGAGACAGCGAGGGGAGGAGGCGAGAACTAAGAGGATAGCTAGCAGAAATCTCCAGTCTAATGTTCCCTGTCATTGCCGTGTATGTATCCGTGTACAATCTGCAAGCATTCACTAAAGAGTGAAAACCACAAAATAGAATTTGGCAAGGAAGTGAACATATACCCGTCTACCGGTCAGGGCACTAGAAAGTTGGTTTTAGCTTCTTACCTTTCCGACTTATTCTATTGTCAAGTTATGAATGCACAATTTATTACAAATATACAGTGGGGAAAAAAGTATTTAGTCAGCCACCAATTGACCACAACTATGAGAGTCAAAATGAGAAAACAAATCCAGAAAATCACCTTGTCTGATTTGGCAAGATTAATTTTGCAAATTATGGTGGAAAATATGTATTTGGTCATTAACAAAAGTTCATCTCAATATTTTGTTATATATCCTTTGTTGGCAATGACAGTGGTCAAACATTTTCTGTAAGTCTTCACAAGGTTGGCACACACTGTTGGTGATATGTTGGCCCATTCCTCCATGCAGATCTCCTCTAGAGTACTGATGTTTTGGGTCTTTCGCTGGGCAACACAGACTTTCAACTCCCTCCAAAGGTTGAGATCTGGACACTGGCTAGGCCATTCCAGGACCTTTATATGCTTCTTATGAAGCCACTCCTTTGTTGCCCTGGCGGTGTGCTTGGAATCATTATCATGCTGAAAGACCCATCCATGTTTCATCTTCAATGCCCTTGCTGCTGGAAGGAGGTTTACTCTCAAAATCTCACGATACATGCATCATTCATTCTTTCATGTAAACAGATCGGTTGTCCTGGTCCCTTTGCAGAGAAACAGCCCCAAAGCATGATGTTTCCACCCCCATGCTTCGCAGTAGGTATGGTGTTCTTTGGATGCAACTCAGCATTCTGTCTCCTCGAAACACTTTGAGTTTTGTTTCTACCAAACAGTTCTACTTTGATTTCATCAGACCATATGACATTCTCCCAATACTCTTCTGGATAATCCAAATGCTCTCTACCAAACATCAGATGGGTCTGGACATGTACTGGCTTAAGCAGGGGAACACGTCTGGCACTGCAGGATCTGAGTCCCTGGCAGCTTAGTGTGTTATTGATGGTAGCCTTTGTTATGGTGGACCCAGCTCTATACAGGTCATTCACTAGGTCCCCCCGTGTGGTTCATGGAGTTTTGCTCACTGTTTTCATGATCTTTTTGACCCCACGGGGTGAGATCTTGCGTGGAGCCCCAGATCGAGATTATCAATGGTCTTGTATGTCTTCCATTTTCCAAGTTGCTTGCCTATTGCAGATTCAGTCTTCCCAGCCTGGTGCAGGACTACAATTTTGTTTCTGGTGTCCTTCAACAGCTCTTTGATCTTCACCATAGTGGAGTTTGGAGTGTGACTGTTTGAGGTTGTGGACAGGTGTCTTTTACACTGATAACAAGTTCAAACAGGTGCCATTACTACAGGTAATGAGTGGAGGACAGAGGAGCCTCTTAAAGAAGAAGTTACAGGTCTGTGAGAGCCAGAAATCTTGCACGTTTTTAGGTGACCAAATACTTATTTTCCACCATAATTTGCTAAATAAATCTTTCCAAATCAGACAAGGTGATTTTCTGGATTTGTTTTCTCATTTTGACTCTCATAGTTGTGGTCTACCTATGATGTCAATTACAGGCCTCTCTCATCTTTTTAAGTGGTAAAACTTGCACAATTGGAGGCTGACTAAATACTTTTTCCCCACTTTATATACATTTTTTCCCGTCTAAACTACAAAGTAAATGTGTCAACTTTAACTTTAGGCCTTTTAGAGATCATTTAATCTTCAACTTTCTAAACTGTTCACAATAACAGTAATTTTGACCAGGGGTGCCCACACTTTTACATGCCACTGTAACACAAGTGGATGTCTTACCCCTGTGATCATCAGCAATAAGTAAAATGTGAGGGCAGCCCTGTTCTGATCCTTTGGGGGTATTCTGCTGTGGAACCCCACATGGTATGTCCTGTTTTATCCCTTATTACCTCCCAGAGACTGAGAAAATAACGAACAGAGCTTACTCACCTTCTACGAGTCCAGTGCTGCCTCTCTGCCACTGATGTTGCCTTTGTTGATTAGCTGCAGCGGTGACATCACTTATACAGTGCTGCAGCCAATTACTGAGCTCAGTGGTTCATGTCACTTACATCAACTTTGCCACTGAACTCAGTGATTGGTTGCAGCAATTTTGAGCACTGAAGACGTGACATCACTGCTGCAGCTGATCAACAAAGATTGGAGCAGCAGCGGTGAGCCATTGCTCGACTAGGGAAAGGTGAGTAAAAGGTCAGTGTATTATTTTATCAGTCTCTCTCTGCGCCTGTGGAGTAGAAGTTAAAAAGAGGAAAACCCCTTTAAGAATGTTTATTATTTTAATTTTTAATCCTAGAAGACACTGAACAGTGACAGATGAGAACGATTCAGGATTGTTTCTTTATTTGGGAGCATTTAAGTAAATGCATTGATTTTGGATTGAAAGTGAAAATTACAGAGCCCATATGTACTTTGGGTTTGTTTTTTAACCTAGAAGAGAGTCCATATAATTCTCTTTCCTTTTACCTGTACAGCCCTGTGCAGAGAGTCATCAGGAGCTTTTTGAACTGAGGGAGGTTCTGACATCCATTGCGCACCATCTCACAATCGCTGGTGACTTGAAGACCCAAATACTGACGAATTGCCTGTAAGTGTTCCTCGGGTATGCTGTAACAGAAATAGAGTTGTTAAAAATACTATTGTAGTTATATAGCAAACTAACATAAATATACTAAGATTACGTATAGAAAACATATTTGCATAGTGAGCTCAATAGATGCTTATACAACATATGTGTGACGCTTCAGAAGATAAAAGCATATATTTTTTATTAACACGTGATTAAAAACAGATAATGGACATACACAGTCAGATATATAAAATACCAGCTAGGTGATCAATGATACTATGTAAGTGTATGACAGGGACTGTATATGCCTCTCCCCCTGAAAACAGCTTTTGGAAAAATTATGTTTAAAAATGTGGGGTTTTTTGTATTTCCATAGCAGTGTAAAATGTAAAGTGCATAGAACCTTATAGACACTAATACATGCGGTTATTCTAATGTACAGTGAATAGGGAAAATATAGGATTAGATTAGGTTAGGATATAAGGCAGTGTTCCCCAACTCCGGTCCTCAAGAGCCAACAACAGGTCATGTTTTCAGGATTTCCTTAGTATTGCACAGGTGATAATTGCATCACCTGGACAGGCAATAATTCAATCACCTGTGCAATACTAAGGAAATCCTGAAAACATGACCTGTTGATGGCTCTTGAGGACCGGAGTTGGGGAACACTGATATAAGGTGTAGTATAGGGCTGAGAGTTTAGAGTAAGAAAGGGAAATATGCAGTGGTGGGCATATTAGTTATAGGAAGTGGAAAATAGGTTTATAGATACGGTTAATATGTTTGGGACCAGCCCAGCATGGAAGTAGTGGGTCATATGAAAAGGGGAGCATTTACTGATTACATTAGATTGATAGATAAAGTGTTAGTAAGAGTACAAGGCCAGAAGGCTGGAGGGCATGAGAAGTTCGGATTGTTCTGACAGTATGAGAACATCAGCAACTATCTTCAGTGGACATTCCTGAAACGTCCTGGGCCTACAACCCAAAATTAGGCACTGGGAAGCATGCCTTATTCTCTTCCAGCAAGTGAAAGCCGGATGGGGAAACACGTGAGGTAGACGAGACGGGTCTTATCATTTCCACGGAGGAGGACAGAATATCCTAGGGGCTGAAGAAGCCAGTAAGCGAAGGGATAGCCCACGATGAACAAACCGAGAAAATGGAAACGTACTGTGCTTTTTCATCAATTGAACTCAGACTGTTAAGTAAAGTTTTACTGGTCGTTAAGAAGCGAGTGTCCACTGATTGGTGTGCGAGTGATCCTGGACCTAAGGATGTGGTTGAGCGAGGGCCTCCTGCTTGAAAGTGAGTAGGCTACATTGTCCATTGGGATACTGTACACTGGGATACTGTTTATTTGTGGGGTGCCAGGGTGAGGGAACGCAGCCCCCCAACCATGATTAACACTCTGTGTAGCTTACAGCTACCCTCATAGATGGTAAACAAAACATTAGATTGCATGATGAAGCTTGATGCATGTCAGGTTTGTTTTTTTCATAGGTGAGATTCTACTGATGTGTATATACTTTATTATGCCTAAGACCTTTTTTTTAATTGTATTTGTCATGCTTCTACCCAAAGAAAGATGTCGCACAGCGAAACAGGAGGGGAAGGAAGCTCTGCAACTAGGGAAAGATACAAGGGGGCACCCCTGATACTTGCCCTGTGCCACCCTGAGCTCCGTTGATGGGTTCTTTAACCCCATGCGGCGATCACATTGTTATCCCTGTCTTACCCTAAATACCAACCTGCTTAGTGAGAAGGATAGCAGAAATGCTATTCCCGCTCTACTGTAAAGACACAGTGGGGAAACAGACAAGGGCAAAAGAAAACTGCAATCATACAAAAACACTCTCAAACAATCGAGCGGGAAATAGGGAAGGAGAGGGTGAGGCAAACCAAATGGGGAATAGACCCTAGGAGACACACAAAAAACAAACTACACGCAGATACAGTTGTGTGAAAAAGTGTTTGCTTCTTCCTGATTTCCTATTCTGTTGCATGTTTGTCACACTTAAATGTTTCAGATCAACAAACAAATTTAAATATTAGACACAGATAACACAAGTAAGCACAAAATGCAGTTTATAAATGAAGATCTTTATTATTAAGAGAAAAAGAAATCCAAATCTACAGCGCCTTGTGTGAAAAAGTGATTGCCCTTAGCAGCAACAACTGCAATCAAGTGTTTGCGATAACGGGCAATGAGTCTTTTACATGCTCTGGAGGGATTTTGTCCCACTCATCTTTGCAGAATTGTTGTAACTCGGCCATATTTGGAGGTTTCCCAGAATGAACCACCTTTTTAAGTTAATGCCACAGCATCTCAATTGTATTAAGTTCATGACTTTGACTAGGCCATTTGAAAGTCTTAATTTTGTTTTTCTTAAGACATTCACAGTTAGACTTGCTGGTGTGTTTTGGACCATTGTCCTGCTGTATAACCCAAGTGCACTTCAGCTTTAGGTCATGAAGAGATGGCCGGACATTCTCCTTCAGGATTTTTTGTCAGACAGCAGAATTCATGGTTTCATTTACCACAGTAAGCCTTCAAGGTCCTGAAGCAACAAAACAGCCCCAGACAATCACACTACCACCACCATATTGTATTGTTAGTATCATGTTTCTTTTCTGAAATGCTGTGTTACTTCTACGCCAAATGTAATGGAACCTACAGCTTCCAAAAAGTTGAACTTTTGTCTTGTCAGTCCACAGAGTATTCTCCCAAAGGTCTTGGGGATCAACTAGATGTTTTCTGACAAAATTGAGCCAAGCCTTTATGTTCTTATTGCTCAGCAGTGGTTTTTGTCTTGAAACTCTGCCATGCAGGCCATTTTGCCCAGTCTCTTTCTTATGATGGAGTCATGAACACTGACCTTAACTGAGGCAAGTGAGGCTTGCAGTTCTTTGGATGTTGTTGTGAAGTCTTTTTTGACATCTTGGATGAGCCGTCGCTGCGCTGTTGGGGTAATTTTGGTCTGCTGGCCACTCCTGGGAATGTTCACCACTGTTCCATATTTTTTTGTGGATAATGTCTCGCACTGTAGTTCGCTGAAGTCCCAAAGCCGTAGAAATGGTTTTATAACCTTTTCCAGACTGATAGATCTAAATTACTTTGTTTCTCACTCGTTCCAGAATTTCTTTTGATCGCAGCATGATGTCTAGCTTTTGAGGATATTTTAGTCTATTTCACTTTATCAGGCTGGTCTTATTTAAGTGTTTTTTTTTTTATTGAGAACCGGTGTGGCAGTACTCAGGCCTGCGTGTGGCTAGGGAATTTGAACTCAGCTTCCCAAAGAAATGTTAACCCCTTACTGACAACCAATACGTCTTTTAACTGACCTGAGATATAAGAGAATAGCCTCCTCATGCAGGTGACAATCCAGCAGCTGTCGGCTGTACACTATAGCTGACAACTTGCTGCATTAGCCACGATCAGTGTTTGCACCATCCAAATCTGTTTAACCCCTTAGATGCTGCTGTCAATAGTGACTACATCATTATATATGGTTAACAGAGTGTGGGGGCTTCCTCTTTATCCCAGTTGGTGCCCTCAGATCATGATTTTGTGGTCCTGATATTTGCCGTGGCAATTCACGACCAAAGAGCGACCTTAGAGTCTGTCGGCTGTAGTAATCTGTTCAGAAGTTAGAGGCATTTAGGTGGTAAAACTACACGTTTTCATTTTTGTCATGCCACTTTGCATTAATTCCTGAAAATCACCTGAAGAGTTAATAAACTATCTGACAGCAGTTTTCAATATGTCAGGGGGTGCTGTTTTTTAAAATGGTATAAATGGTATAACTTTTGGGGGTTTCCCAATATATGGGACCCCTAAAGGCACTTCAAACCTGGATAAGTCCCTAAAAAAATAAATTTTGTAAATTTCCTTGAAAAAATTAAAAATTACTGCTACATTTTTAAACCTCCTAAACTGCTAGCAAAATAAAATAACATTTTACAAATGATGCTGATGTAAAGCAGACATGTGGGAAATTTTATTTAATAATGTTTTGCTATGGTATGACTATCTGGATTAAAGGGATAACCATTCAAAGTTTGAAAATTGCAAATTGCTTAACATTTTTCTCAAATTTCTGATATTTTTTATAAATAAACACAAAACATATCGACCTAAATTTACCATTATCATATAGTATAATGTGTCACGAAAAAACAGTCTCAAAATCACTGGGATTTGTTGAAGCATTCCAGAGTTATTACCGCATAAAGTGACACTGGTCAGATTTCAAAAATTTGTCTCCGTCACTAAGGGGATAAACCACAGTTAATTTGTGTTTTGTTTTTTTTATGGGGGGGGGGGAGGGCAATCTCTTTTTCACACGTGACCCTGTAGGTTTGAATTTCTTTTTCCCTTAATAATAAAGACCTTCATTTAAAACCTGCATTTTGTTATTACTTCTGTTACCTTTGTCTAATATTTAAAATAGTTTGGTGATATGAAACATTTAAGTGTGCCAAACATGCAAAGGAGTAGGAAATCAGTAAGGGGGGCAAACACTTTTTCACACAACTGTAGCCCGTATAATCTGGAGAAGAGCAACTAAAAAAAACTCACTATATAATACATAAAGCATTCTTTGGAAATAATTAAGGCTACTATACACCCTGGGACTGAAAAGTGACTATGCATTCCTCATGCATAGTCAGTCACTTACCTGGTGCCCTTCATTTGCCTCCCTTTGCCCCCTCCGCTCAGATCAGAGTCCCGTTCCTGCTGTTTCCAATTTGTCTACTACAGTGGCCTTAAGTGACCTCTGTTAATCCTCAACATATTAGGATGTATTTTTCCTATCAAAATATCTTAAAGCCGTCTACCTGCGTGTGTCCATGTCTTGCATCCTCTGTAACAATGTGTCGGACAGCAGCATGGAGTTAATTCCGGGGTCCACTTTTTCTGAAGTTAAAAGACATTCTTTCATTTCGGTTGATGCCAATGTAGAAACAAAGTTTCTTGGAGGTACATTTGGGGGCGCTGGCTCTGTGATCAATGATATAACAAGTAGAGCAATGGTTAGTGTCAAGGAATTTGCATGATCAAACAATAAAATCCAGATATCAAGCAAGGTGACTGCTAAGTCCCAGTGTCCAGTATAATATAAACTGAAGTTTTCCGATACTTCACTACATACAGTACATTAAATCTTCCTACAGTTTTGCGTATTCTTGTACAAATACGGATTTTTACCAGAGCTGTAGACTAAGATATGGATGGTACATCCAAAACTATTGCGGCTAAGCACAAATTGATAAAAATGAACATGAGATTCTTAGTTTAACATTTTGATCAGACTGTATGAAGCCCACAGCCACATGACAGTGAACCTCTCAGTGGGTCCCTAACCTTAAGGGTAAGTTCATACAGGACGTTTTTGCTGCATTTTTTTGCTGCTTTTTTATGCTAATTTTCAGCTGCTTTTTACAGTACCAGCAAAGCCTATGAGATTTCAGAAATCTCATGCAGACACATTGGTTCTTTATGTGATCAGTATTTTGTGCTTTGCTGCGTTTTTTGGACATAGAGCATGTCACTTCTTTCTGCGTTTTTTCAGCGTTTTTCACCCATTGATTTGAATGGGTGTTGAAAAAAAAGCAGCAAAAATGCAGGTATCATTATTTGCTGCGATTTTGCTGCTGAAAATTCAAGGACATTAGCATGGACAAAGAGAAAAAAAAGTCACCAAAAAACGCACCAAATACCAAACCAAAAAAGCACCAAAAATGCACCTAAACCTGCGTTTTTGACGCAGCTTCTTTCCTGCCAAGAAGATCAGGTTTTGCTGTAGGAAAAAAAAAAGCAGCAAAAAACTCCCTGTGTGAACTTACACTTAATGTGCTGCAGCGATAGTGCAGTAGCAGGGCGAACAACCGACCTGGTGTGAACGACCTGGTGCCCCACAGCATGGTCTGTCCCCTCTTTTTTTGTTTTACTTGGACTGGTAGTTGATTTGCCCCGCGGGCTAGGGGTACTCGGTACCAGGTCCGGTGTTCACAGGGGGATGTCACGGTGGCTGTGACCCGGTCCGTGGCCCTGGGCGCCCAGGTAAAAGGGAAAGGTCTTTAAAGGGATAAAGTTTATGTTCATGACGCCACCTGTGGTATTCGGTCAGGGTGACCAACGCTGCTTTAAGGTGTCCTCTGGGGTAATGTTATGGCAGCTAGATGGTATAACTTCCCACAGGTGAAGTATGTCCCCAGGGGTTCCCAGTGTGTAGATGGTGTAATGGTGAGAGGTGCAGTAAGGAACGAGGACACAAGTTTGCAGTCTCTTTACCTCGTTTACTGAAGTCTTCAGCAGCCACAATTCAAGGCACTGGATCACAGGGCAGGTAGAGTCTGGCTGGTTTGGAGGCAAGTCCAGAGTCCCCTTATTCAGGTGGAAAGTAAAAGCCTTCCTTTGCGCTGTAGTGGTGTAATCCCTTACTGCTAGAAGCTTCACATAAGGTCCTCACAGATGTTATCTCTCTCTCTATGTCCCCCAATTAGGATAGGACATAACCCGTATGACTGGTGACTTGAGCCTGTTTATAGGGTGTCTTAGATGACCCAGCTCTGCGGGGTGTCACCGTGCCTCCTGGGTGTTGGGTCGGACAGGTAACATGCAATTAGCTGTCCTGCCGGTCTCTGATGTAAGGCGTAGAGGTCCTTACAACCTCGGTGTACCGGCTACCGGTGTTCTGCGCCTCAGAAGGAGGCAGCCTGCTCGGGGCTGGTCCCCTTCTGGTATCCTCTCCTGTGCTTTCCTTTCCTGCATGCTCGCTGCAATAAATTCTGCTTTCTAAATGTCTCTTTCCGGGAGCTTCAGCTCTGAGGGCATGCACAGCTCCGTAAACCCTCTGTCCTCCTCCGACGGATGTCTGGAACTTTCTAACTTTCACTACAGACTACCAGTTATATATATATGGGGAGTCACCTAGTATATAGGATCAAAAGCTCCCCCTGGTGGCCTGGAGTGTGAATGTGTTGCATGTTTGTGGTACCTGGTTACAGTTATCCTTTCGTGCCTCCAAACGTAGCATCACTCTCCCCGTGCCGAAAGCGACATTACTGTGACGACCAGGACCCTGGGACGCCACATAGTTCTCCCATTTGGTCCATGCATTTCAAATTGGGAGGAGAAGGCAAAGAGGTTCCATCTATGTTTACACTCAGCTCACTGTCTGAGAACATGTGGAAGGTGAGTTCTTTATCTCTTTTCACCTGGTGTTAGTGCTGTATGGCAGGCATTGTTACTGTGGTGCTGTGCTTGTGTGGGGACGTGGATTGGGATTCTGGGGGCTCAGCATTGCAGCATGGGCTCTGTGGGCCACCAGGTTGCTCGCGTTGTTGGTGCACTATCAAAGAGGCAATGGTTGGAACATGGCACCTTGCCTTCTAGGTTATGGATCCACTAAGTGGTTTGCTGTGACGAAATTTACAAGTTTTGGCCAAAACAAAAAATCAAACCTTTTTTTTGCTAAAATGTCATTTACATTTTTTCATTTTCACTAATAGTAATAGGAAAAAATGGACCTCACAATTTGTTACACAGTTTCTACACAGTGATATCCAACATTTGGTGTAAAACTATAATTTTGGCACATAATTGGGCTTGGAAGGGAAGGTACACAAAAGCAGAAACCTCCCACAGGTGGCCCTATTTTGGAAACTAAACCCCTTGGGGAGTACATTTATGGATGTGTCTAGATGGGAACCCGTTACGAAAGTTCTTAGTGTGGAGCAATAAATGTGAACTGAGTCTTAAGGTACCATCACACTGAACGATATCGTTAACGATATCGTTGCTTTTTGTGACGTAGCAACGATATCGTTAACGAAATCGTTGTGTGTGACAGCGACCCCTGCTGGGAGATCGTTGGTCGCTGGGGAAAGTCCAGAACTTTATTTCGTTGCTGGATCTCCCGCTGACATCGCTGGATCAGCGTGTGTGACGCCGATCCAGCGATGTCTTCACTGGTAACCAGGGTAAATATCGGGTTACTAAGCGCAGGGCCGCGCTTAGTAACCCGATGTTTACCCTGGTTACCAGCGTAAAAGTAAAAAAAAAAAAACACTACATACTTACAGTACCTTCCGCTGTCTGTCCCCGGCGCTGTGCTTCTCTGCAGTCTGCACTGTGAGCGCCGGCCAGCCGGAAAGCAGAGCACAGCAGTGACGTCACCGCTGTGCTTTCCGGCCGCTGTGCTTACACAGTGCAGAGGAGAGCACAGCGCCGGAGGGCAGACAGCGGAAGGTAAGTATGTAGTGTTTGTTTTTTTTTACTTTTACGCTGGTAGCCAGGGTAAACATCGGGTTACTAAGCGCAGCCCTGCGCTTAGTAACCCGATGTTTACCCTGGTTACCCGGGGACCTCGGGATCGTTGGTCGCTGGAGAGCTGTCTGTGTGACAGCTCTCCAGCGACCACACAGCGACGCTGCAGCGATCGGGATCGTTGTCAGTATCGCTGCAGCGTCGCTTAGTGTGATGGTACCTTTATTCTGATTTTTGGGAAGCTGAATGAACAAATAAATATCAGTTTAAGAATTGTTTGAACTCAAAATTTGCTGGAATCATTAGCGGATGCCATGTCCCGTTTAGAGAGCCCCTGATGTGCCCAAACAAGTTTATAACATTGAGCCATGAAAATTAAAAAAATCACATTTTTCCCTACAAAAATGTTTTTTAACCTCAAATTTGGCATTTTCATAAGGGTAACAGAAGAAATTGTGATAGAAAACTACTGTTTGAGCTTACGGGAGGGCTAAGAAGGGAAGGAGCGTCATTTGACTTTTTGAATGTAAAATTTGCTGGAGTCATTAGCAGACACCATGACTCATTTGGAGAACCCATGATTTACCTAAACAGTGGAAATTCCCCACAAGTGACCCCATTTTGGAAACTATACCCCTCAAAGAATTTAGATGTGTGGTGAACACCTTGAACATCCAGGTCCTTCTCAGAACTTTATAATGTTGAGCCATGAAAATAAAAAAATAAGTTTCCCCACAAATGTTATTTAGCCCCAATTTTTTTTATTTTCACAAGGGTAACAGGAGAAATTACACCATACAACTTGTTGTGCAATTTCTCCTGAGTATGCCGAAACCCCATATTTGGGGGAAAACTACTTTTGAGGCACAGTGCAAAACTCAGAAGATAAGAAGCTCTATATTGGAGTTCAGATTTTGCTGGGATGGTTTGAGGGTGCCATGTCACATTGGCAGAGCCCCTGAGGTGCTAAAACAACAGAAATCCCCCATATGTGAGCTCATTTTAACTAATCCCCCCGTGAATTCATCTATGGGTGCAGTGATCATATTGACACCCCATGTGTCTCACAGCATTTGATGCCATTGAGCAGTGAATAAAGAATAAATTACATTTTTACCACTAAATTGTTGTTTTAGCCCCAAGTTTATATTTTTTTCTACAGGCTATTAGTAGCATTTTTACAACAAACTGAGGTCCATTTTTTCAGCTCAGAAGGGAAGGAGCGCCATATTATAGTGCAGATTTTAGTGTTATGATTTTCGGGTGCCATGACCTACTGAGAGAGCCCCTGATTTGCCAAAACAGAAGAAACACAACATAAGTGATCCCATTTTACAAACTACACCTGTCAACAAATTTATCTAGGGGTGCAGTCATCATATTAAGATCACGAGTGTGTCACAGAAATCTATACCATTGTGCAGTGAAGAAAAAAATTACATTTTTACCACTAAAATTTTGTTTTAGGCCTAGATTTAACATTTTCTCTCAAGAAGTGGGTAAAAATGGCACCATAATTTGTCCCACAATACCCCATATGTGGCTGTACAGTACTGCTTAGCCACATGGCAATACTTGGGAGGAACAGAGCGCTATTTGCCTCCTGGAGTGCAGTTTTTCTTAGAATTGTTTACGAACTCCATATACAGAGCATATAAGTGCTAGAAGAACATAATTCCTCCCTCAAGTGACCCCATTTTGGAAATTATACCCCTTTGGGAATTTATCTACAGGTGTAGTGACAATTTTGACTCCATGGGTGTTTTCCAGAAACAGGCAGCAGTGGATGATGCTGAGTGAAAATTTCAAACTGTCGTTGCACTGACCAGTATGCTATAGTGACCAGTACCTTATATTGACTAGTAAGTTATGTCCAGCTCATGCTTCTGGAGATGCGCATCCAAAAATCAGGCTGGCTCTCATCGCTTCAGAAATGCTAAACATGTGGACGCTATATGTGGTTTAGGCACACTGTGGGCCTTAGAAAGGAGGGGGCTTTTGGATTTGGGAGCTCCGAATTTCCTGAATTTCTTTTGGAGGGTGGGGAGCAATTTTGCTTTTCCAGAGCCTTTGTACAACCAGTAACATGGAAGCCCCTATATTTCCGTTAACAGATGACAGATCTAAGTGAGGACTTACTTTTTTTGTGGACTGATTTGGAGCTTTTGTTAGGAACATTTTACATAACGTTTTGGATCACATTTATTCTGCGCTCTACGCTGAGCACTTACATTGGGGTTTCCATCTAAATCTCTGAGTGACGTGATTCAGGTGAAACCCCCGAGGGATCCATTCACTATAATGAGGCTGCACAGTTAGTCTGGACTCAGTGTGACCTTGGTTCAGTGGTGCCCTTTTTAGAAGTGCACAAAACTGTGGCCGACTGCACTTTTATGCATGCCTAAAAAGAGGGACACCACCACATTGCCTCCATCTTCCTCATTATAGGGAATCTTCCAACAGTGGTTTGAATCATGTATTTCAAAAATTTACATGGAAATCCTGGTGTAAGTGCTCAGTGAAGGATGAATGTGAGCCGAGCCTTATGGCGATCTTTGGGAGGCAGAAGGAACAAATCAACAGAAGGTGAAGAATTGGTTTTATTTATCTTTTACACCCTTCCTCATGAGGTATAAATGATTAGGAGACTTTATTCTTCGGGTTGGTGGGGTTACAGAGATACCTGATTTATATATTTTTTTATGTTTGGCTGCTGTCATGCATTAAAAGAAGCTTTCTATTGCAAAAGCTAATTTTTTCCCTCGCCATATTTTGGAAGCTAAAATTTTTACATATTTTGGCCGACAGAGTCACGTGAGGACTTGTTTTTTGTGGGACAAGTTGATGTTTTTATTGGTACCATTTTCGGACACATGACATTTTTTGATCGCTTTCTATTCCGATTTTTGGGAGGCAGAATTAACAAAAAACAGAAATTCAGGAATAGTTTTTTTTTTTTTTTTTATGTTATTCCATCCACCTGTGGTAAAATGGATAAAGCAGCTACAGTATATTCTTCAGGTCAATATGATTACAGCGATAACATATTTATATATTTTTTTATGCTTTGGCGCCTTTACACAATAAAACTATTTTAGAAAAAAACAAATATTTTTGCATGGCTTTATTCTAAGAGCTATAACTTTTTTATTTTCCACTGATGGAGCTATATGACAGCTTGTTTTTTGCGGGACAATATTACGTTTTCAGCTGTACCATGTTTATTTATATTCATCTTTTTTATCTCGTTTATTCCACTTTTTGTTCGGCGGTATGATGATAAGGCATTGCTTTTTGCCTTGTGTCCACTAAAGGAGTTAACTAGTGGGACCGTTTTATAGGTCGGGCCCTCCAGACGCGGCAATACCAAATATGTGGACCTTTATTGTTTACATATTTTTTTCCATAAAAATATTAATTTATGTTGTGGAAGGTCAGGTCACTCAGCTGCTTCCCGAGGTAGACACAGGAACACTTTATATTCGTGTCACTGGGTGGTTTATTGCTTCATAAACCATATAGCCAAATCATAACACAAAACACAGCCTTTCTGGCACAAATGAAAATAAAACGTCCATACAAAAGTCCTCCCCAGTATGGCTTCAGCCTTCTGGGACAAGAACACATGGCAGCTCTCACTAGAGCTTCAGCCTGAAGGCTTCCTTCCTGCAAACAGACCAGGCAGAAAAAAAAAACAGTGGCTGGACAACCACATACTTGAGGTGGAGATATGGCGAGTAGGCATCCTGCCCATCTCTTTCACCTACTCACTATGAAAAGCTGAACCTGGTAACAACTGGTTTACTTTCAGCACATATCATGCTGGAGGGAAGCTTATGGGTTTCACATCACACAGGATAACAACCTTTACAACACATATCTCCCCTCACATCTCCAGCGACCCTATCACATATCCCCCCTTCTGCCCCAGACTGGGGTCTTTGGCATGTTCAGACACCAAACATGGAATTCAGGTTAGGGCCTATGCATTCTCAGATCTATGTTCTATGTGGAATCTGAAATTCTGGAGGTCTATGAACCATCTAGTCACCCAGGCATTCTTACCCGTCTTTTCCCTTAAACATCTCAGAGGGGCATGGTCTGAAGTTTGAACCTCTGGCCTAGTAGGTAATACTTCAGTGTATCCATGTCCCATTTTACAGCTAGACACTTCTTCTCGACAATGGCATAATTTTTCTCATGAAGAGAGCTTCCGGCTCAGATACAGGATGGAATGTTCTTCTCCATTTACTTCCTGGGACAGCATGACTCCCAACCTGACATTTGATGCATCTGTCTAGACTATGAACACTTTGCTGAAGTCTAGAGCAGGGGTCCCCAACTCCAGTCCTCAAGGCCCACCAACATGTCATGTTTTCAGGATTTCCTTAGTCTTGCCCAGGTAATAATTGCATCACCTGTGCAATGCAAAGGAAATCCTGAAAACATGACCTGTTGGTGGGCCTTGAGGACTGGAGTTGGGGACCCCTGGTCTAGAGAGACCAGAACCGGATGTTTACACAGAGCCGCTTCAGCTCCTGGAATGCCATCTCTGTCTCAGCAGTCCATTTAATTAGGCTCTCACTGGAGCTTCAGCCTGGAGGCTTCCTTCCTCCAAACAGACCAGGCAGAAAAAAAAGTGGCTGGACATTTAGCACACTCCAACCACACTCTTGAGGTGAGTAGGCGTCCCACCCATCTGTTACACCTACTTACCATGAGACCCAGACCCTGGTTTACTTTCAGCACATATCATGCTGGAGGGCAACTTATGGCTTTCACATCACACAGGATAACAACCTTTGCGACACAGATCTCCCCACTGACTGTCACAATTAATACAATTTATATTTTTTTTATTATTATTTTTTGATTTTTTTTTTTATATTTTTACAATTTTTCTTTCACTTTTTAAAACTTTTTTTTTTTTAAACCTTTTTTTTTACTTTGTCCCACTATGGGACTTTTTGTTTTTGCAGGCAGGTCACTTGTATAGCATAGGGATGCAGGAGCATCCCTATGCTATGCAAGCTGTCATCGCTACACTGACAGTCAAACTTGCTTCATTATCCTCTGAGCATGATCAAGCAACTTTGCTAGTTCTGGTGGCTCGGATGTTGTAATGACATCATCGTGTCACCATGGCAACGATCGGAACCCCACGATGATGACCCTTGGTCTTCGATCCAAGGGCAGAGGGGCTTTCTTCCCTCTGCCTGCTCCCGAAATGCTGTGATCAAGTTTAATTGCAGCATTTACAGGGTTAAAGTTCCGGGAGTGGAGCGGGATTGCTCCTGGCACTGAATGCCGAGTGTCACACAGAATTAGCTGACACACGGCAGTGATTGTGCGCGCACAGCATCTATTCTTGCAAAATCATGTGGATGTATCCATATGTCCAAGGTTAGCAAGTACCAAGCGACCTGAATGTATGGATAAGCCTAAGGTCGGGAAGGGTTTAAAGGGGCAGCGCGGGCACATGGTGAAATGCCCACAGCTGACAACTGGGAGGCATTTAGTTAATATGAACAGCTGCTAGATGTCTTCCAGCCAATAGCTGGGAGGCATCTTGTATGAAAGCCACCCTCCCCAATACGGATGTGCCTTAGCAACGCCTGTAGTATAGTGTTAGGTGTGTTCGTGTGTGCAATGTTGCCAGGTCCCCATCCCTAGTCTGTTAAAAGCTTTTTCCGTATCCTTTGTCCTGTTATTTCAGTATAGGTTGTCTTTTGTTTCCTTTGTTCGCTTCGGTGGTGTCTGTATCCTGAAACCGCATCCATGGTATCTTATTAGATAAGAGTGGACCAAGGGTTCCAGGAGTTTAGAGATGAAGCAGAGATTAGAGATAGGTCTTCAGTTAGAAGACCAGTTCTGATTAATGGATGTTTTTTTCAGTAAAGTGGTTATTATAACAAGGTGTTTGAAGAAGCAGAGAAAACACTGGATGAAAGAGTTTAAATATTTTAGATAGGTGCATGGTGAAGTCCAGGAAGAGGGGCTGGAGGAGGTGAGAGGGAATAGGGTCACTGATGAAGGTAGTAGGTGTCACAAGGAGATTTTCTCAAATGCCTCCAATTGTCATAGCGGTGTCAGCTTGTGTGTATTCCACAGATCCAGACACTCTTCCCTGTAACTCCATAGATAGCTATGGTCAGCACAGAGCGACGAAGGCGTCGACTTGTAGATCTGCAGCTCCTAGGCAGATTAGGAGTTAAATCTTTGCTGAACTAAGCTTGTTGATTGCCTTTGGTCACATGCTGCTGGGGCATCAGCCATGTTTGCACTTTCCCTATTTAAAGGGACTCTGTCACCTGAATTTGGCGGGACTGGTTTTGGGTCATATGGGCAGAGTTTTCGGGTGTTTGATTCACCCTTTCCTTACCCGCTGGCTGCAATATTGGATTGAAGTTCATTCTCTGTCCTCCATAGTACACGCCTGCACAAGGTGCAATCTTGCCTTATGCAGGCATGTACTATGGAGGACAGATAATGAACTTCAATCCAATATTGCAGCCAGCATGCAGCCAGCGGGTAAGGAAAGGGTGAATCAAACACCCGAAAACTCCGCCCATATGACCCAAAACCAGTCCCGCCAAATTCAGGTGACAGGTTCCCTTTAAGTTGGCTCCACAGGTAATGCCATCAATAGTTCTCTATTCTGGTCTGGAGAGTTGGACACGTCCTACTTATTTGTGGTTATTTCTAAAGTTGTTGCGAGTGATGCTTGCTTACCCCTTTCCTTTGCCCCCCCTAGATATCTTTACATTACTGTGTTGCCTTTTGGGCAATACACATTCCTTTATGTATTTCCTTGATAGAGTATTGTGTGATCATGCTTCCATTTCTGCCATGTTTGTTTCCCTTTGTATTTTCCCATACACTGTACATATTAAAGCTACTTAGGAGCATAGGAAGGAACAAGGCTCAGGCATCTTCAAAATCAGGGATAATCCTGGCACAGTGATAGCATGGGACCCCTAGCCTGAGGGTCAGAATAGGTGCACATCTATTATGCTAAATTCACACCGTGACAGTGAGTTGAGAAGAAGCAAGGAGCCTGATAACTTCTTCCATAACCAGTTCAGGGATGGAAAGTGAATTGTTGAAGTGTGGAATGGAACAGCATAGATCTGTTGTGAATTCTGTTGTCAGGCTCCCTCCTGTGGTCATGAATGGTACTTCGGCTGGTTCTGTCCATGGGCTTCCTCTGTTGGTTGTGAATGGGGCTGCGGCTTCTGAGTTTCCTTCCACAGGTGACGAGGTTAATTCGTTAGCTGGCTGCTCTATTTAACTCCACTTGGATCATTGCTCCATGCCACCTGTCAATGTTCCAGTATTGGTCTAGTTCACTCCTGGATCGTTCTTGTGACCTGTCTTCCCAGCAGAAGCTAAGTTCCTGCTTGTTTTTCTTTTGTTTGTTATTTTTCTGTCCAGCTTGCTATTTTGATTTTTGTCTTGCTTGCTGGAAGCTCTGGGACGCAGAGGGAGCGCCTCCGCACCGTGAGTCGGTGCGGAGGGTCTTTTGCGCCCTCTGCGTGGTCTTTTTGTAGTTTTTTGTGCTGACCGCAAAGTTACCTTTCCTATCCTCAGTCTGTTCAGTAAGTCGGGCCTCACTTTGCTAAATCTATTTCATCTCTGTGTTTGTATTTTCATCTTTACTCACAGTCATTATATATGGGGGGCTGCCTTTTCCTTTGGGGAATTTCTCTGAGGCAAGGTAGGCTTTATTTTACTATCTTCAGGGCTAGCTAGTTACTTAGGCTGTGACGAGTTGCATAGGGAGCCTTAGGAGCAATCCACGGCTATTTCTAGTGTGTGTGATAGGATTAGGGATTGCGGTCAGCAGAGTTCCCACGTCTCAGAGCTCGTCCTATATTATTTGTAACTATCAGGTCATTCCGTGTGCTCTTAACCACCAGGTCCATTATTGTCCTAACCACCAGGTCATAACAGTACAGGTGGCCCAAAGTATTAATGCATCTCAATAGAGGGATAAGAGAAGTTCTGAGACCATTTTTTTTTCTTTGCAGTGTGTTTTGTCTCTCTTTTCCCCTTTACCTCTGGGTGGTTCAGGATACAGGTGTAGATATGGACATGCAAGGTCTGTCCTCTTGTATGAATAATCTCACTGCAAGGGTACAAAACATTCAAGATTTTGTGGTTCAGAATCCGATGTTAGAGCCTAGGATTCCAATTCCTGATTTGTTTTTTGGGGATAGATCTAAGTTTCTGAATTTCAAAAATAATTGTAAATTGTTTCTTGCTTTGAAACCTCGCTCCTCAGGTGACCCTGTTCAACAAGTGAAAATCATTATTTCTTTGTTACGTGTCGACCCTCAAGACTGGGCATTTTCCCTTGCGCCAGGAGATCCGGCATTGCGTGATGTTGATGCGTTTTTCTGGCGCTCGGATTGCTTTATGATGAACCAAATTCAGTGGATCAGGCAGAGAAAATCTTGCTGGCTCTGTGTCAGGGTCAGGATGAGGTAGAGATATATTGTCAGAAGTTTAGGAAGTGGTCTGTACTCACTCAGTGGAATGAATGTGCCCTGGCAGCAATTTTCAGAAAGGGTCTCTCTGAAGCCCTTAAGGATGTCATGGTGGGATTTCCCATGCCCGCTGGTCTGAATGAGTCTATGTCTTTGGCCATTCAGATCGATCAACGCTTGCGTGAGCGTAAAGCTGTGCACCATTTGGCGGTATTATCTGAGCATAGACCTGAGCCTATGCAATGTGATAGGACTTTGACCAGAGCTGAACGGCAAGAACACAGACGTCGGAATGGGCTGTGTTTTTACTGTGGTGATTCCACTCATGCTATCTCCGATTGTCCTAAGCGCACTAAGCGTTTCGCTAGGTCTGCCACCATTGGTACGGTACAGTCGAAATTTCTTTTGTCCGTTACTCTGATTTGCTCTTTGTCATCCTATTCTGTTATGGCATTTGTGGATTCAGGCGCTGCCCTGAATTTGATGGACTTGGAGTTTGCTTGGCGCTGTGGTTTTTTCTTGGAGCCCTTGCAGTATCCTATTCCATTGAGAGGAATTGATGCTACGCCTTTGGCCAAGAATAAGCCTCATGACTGGACCCAATTGACCATGTGCATGGCTCCTGCACATCAGGAGGATATTCGCTTTTTGGTGTTGCATAATCTGCATGATGTGGTCGTTTTGGGGTTGCCCTGGCTACAGGTCCATAATCCAGTATTGGATTGGAAATCAATGTCTGTGTCCAGCTGGGGTTGTCAGGGGGTACATGGTGATGTTCCATTTTTGTCTATTTCGTCATCCACCCCTTCTGAAGTCCCGGAGTTTTTGTCGGATTACCGGGATGTATTTGATGAGCCCAAATCCAGTGCCCTACCTCCTCATAGGGATTGCGATTGTGCTATCAATTTGATTCCTGGTAGTAAGTTTCCTAAGGGCCGACTGTTCAATTTATCTGTGCCAGAGCACGCCGCTATGCGGAGTTATGTAAAGGAATCCTTGGAGAAGGGTCATATTCGCCCGTCGTCGTCACCATTGGGAGCAGGGTTCTTTTATGTGGCCAAGAAGGATGGTTCTTTGAGACCTTGTATTGATTACCGCCTTCTTAATAAGATCACAGTCAAATTTCAGTATCCTTTGCCGCTGCTGTCTGATTTATTTGCTCGGATTAAGGGGGCTTGTTGGTTCACCAAGATAGATCTTCGAGGGGCGTATAATCTTGTGCGTATTAAACAGGGCGATGAATGGAAAACAGCATTTAATACGCCCGAGGGCCATTTTGAGTACCTGGTTATGCCATTCGGGCTTTACAATGCTCCATCAGTATTTCAGTCCTTTATGCATGACATCTTCCGAGAGTACCTGGATAAATTCCTGATTGTATGTTTGGATGATATTTTGGTCTTTTCGGATGATTGGGAGTCTCACGTGAAGCAGGTCAGAATGGTGTTCCAGGTCCTTCGTGCAAATTCTTTGTTTGTGAAGGGGTCAAAGTGTCTCTTTGGAGTTCAGAAGGTTTCATTTTTGGGTTTCATTTTTTCCCCTTCTACTATCGAGATGGACCCTGTTAAAGTCCAGGCCATTTATGATTGGACTCAGCCGACATCTGTGAAGAGTCTGCAAAAGTTCCTGGGCTTTGCTAATTTTTATCGTCGCTTCATCAGTAATTTTTCTAGTGTTGCTAAACCGTTGACTGATTTGACCAAGAAGGGTGCTGATGTGGTCAATTGGTCTTCTGCGGCTGTGGAAGCTTTTCAGGAGTTGAAGCGTCGTTTTTCTTCTGCCCCTGTGTTGTGCCAGCCAGATGTTTCGCTCCCGTTTCAGGTCGAGGTTGATGCTTCTGAGATTGGAGCAGGGGCTGTTTTGTCGCAGAGAAGTTCTGATGGCTCGGTGATGAAACCATGTGCCTTCTTTTCTAGAAAGTTTTCGCCTGCTGAGCACAATTATGATGTTGGCAATCGAGAGTTGTTGGCCATGAAGTGGGCATTCGAGGAGTGGCGTCATTGGCTTGAAGGAGCCAAGCATCGTGTGGTGGTCTTGACGGATCACAAGAATTTGACTTATCTCGAGTCTGCCAAACGGTTGAATCCTAGACAGGCTCGTTGGTCACTATTTTTCTCCCGCTTTGATTTTGTGGTTTCGTACCTTCCAGGCTCTAAGAATGTGAAGGCTGATGCCCTGTCAAGGAGTTTTGTGCCCGACTCTCCGGGTGTTCCTGAGCCGGCGGGTATTCTCAAAGAGGGGGTAATTTTGTCTGCCATCTCCCCTGATTTGCGGCGGGTGCTGCAAAATTTCAGGCTGATAGACCTGACCGTTGCCCAGCAGAGAAACTGTTTGTCCCTGATAAATGGACTAGTAGAGTTATCTCTGAGGTTCATTGTTCGGTGTTGGCTGTTCATCCTGGAATCTTTGGTACCAGAGATTTGGTGGCTAGATCCTTTTGGTGGCCGTCTTTGTCGCGGGATGTGCGTTCTTTTGTGCAGTCTTGTGGGACTTGTGCTCGGGCTAAGCCCTGCTGTTCTCGTGCCAGTGGGTTGCTTTTGCCCTTGCCAGTCCCGAAGAGGCCCTGGACGCATATCTCTATGGATTTTATTTTGGATCTCCCTGTCTCTCAAAAGATGTCGGTCATTTGGGTGGTTTGTGATCGCTTCTCTAAGATGGTCCATTTGGTACCCTTGTCTAAATTGCCTTCCTCCTCTGATTTGGTGCCATTGTTTTTCCAGCATGTGGTTCGTTTACATGGCATTCCGGAGAACATCGTTTCGGACAGAGGTTCCCAGTTTGTTTCGAGGTTTTGGCGAGCCTTTTGTGCTAGGATGGGCATTGATTTGTCTTTTTCCTCGGCTTTCCATCCTCAGACAAATGGCCAAACCGAACGAACTAATCAGACTTTGGAAACATATCTGAGATGCTTTGTTTCTGCTGATCAGGATGATTGGGTGTCCTTTTTGCCTTTGGCTGAGTTCGCCCTTAATAATCGGGCCAGCTCGGCTACTTTGGTTTCGCCGTTTTTCTGCAATTCTGGTTTCCATCCTCGTTTCTCTTCAGGGCAGGTTGAGTCTTCGGACTGTCCTGGTGTAGATACTGTGGTGGATAGGTTGCAGCAGATTTGGACTCATGTGGTGGACAATTTAACATTGTCCCAGGAGAAGGCTCAACGTTTCGCTAACCGCCGGCGCTGTGTGGGTCCCCGACTTCATGTTGGGGATTTGGTTTGGTTGTCGTCTCGTTATGTTCCTATGAAGGTTTCCTCTCCTAAGTTTAAGCCTCGTTTCATTGGTCCGTATAAGATTTCTGAGGTTCTCAATCCTGTGTCGTTTCGTTTGACCCTTCCAGCTTCTTTTGCCATCCATAATGTATTCCATAGGTCGTTGTTGCGGAGATACGTGGCGCCTGTGGTTCCATCCGTTGATCCTCCTGCCCCGGTGTTGGTTGAGGGGGAGTTGGAGTATGTGGTGGAGAAGATTTTGGATTCTCGTATTTCGAGACGGAAACTCCAGTACCTGGTCAAGTGGAAGGGTTATGGTCAGGAAGATAATTCCTGGGTCTTTGCCTCCGATGTTCATGCTGCCGATCTGGTTCGTGCTTTTCATTTGGCTCGTCCTGGTCGGCCTGGGGGCTCTGGTGAGGGTTCGGTGACCCCTCCTCAAGGTGGGGGTACTGTTGTGAATTCTGTTGTCAGGCTCCCTCCTGTGGTCATGAATGGTACTTCGGCTGGTTCTGTCCATGGGCTTCCTCTGTTGGTTGTGAGTGGGGCTGCGGCTTCTGAGTTTCCTTCCACAGGTGACGAGGTTAATTCGTTAGCTGGCTGCTCTTTTTAACTCCACTTGGATCATTGCTCCATGCCACCTGTCAATGTTCCAGTATTGGTCTAGTTCACTCCTGGATCGTTCTTGTGACCTGTCTTCCCAGCAGAAGCTAAGTTCCTGCTTGTTTTTCTTTTGTTTGTTATTTTTCTGTCCAGCTTGCTATTTTGATTTTTGTCTTGCTTGCTGGAAGCTCTGGGACGCAGAGGGAGCGCCTCCGCACCGTGAGTCGGTGCGGAGGGTCTTTTGCGCCCTCTGCGTGGTCTTTTTGTAGTTTTTTGTGCTGACCGCAAAGTTACCTTTCCTATCCTCAGTCTGTTCAGTAAGTCGGGCCTCACTTTGCTAAATCTATTTCATCTCTGTGTTTGTATTTTCATCTTTACTCACAGTCATTATATGTGGGGGGCTGTCTTTTCCTTTGGGGAATTTCTCTGAGGCAAGGTAGGCTTTATTTTTCTATCTTCAGGGCTAGCTAGTTCCTTAGGCTGTGATGAGTTGCATAGGGAGCGTTAGGAGCAATCCACGGCTATTTCTAGTGTGTGTGATAGGATTAGGGATTGCGGTCAGCAGAGTTCCCACGTCTCAAAGCTCGTCCTATATTATTTGTAACTATCAGGTCATTCCGTGTGCACTTAACCACCAGGTCCATTATTGTCCTAACCACCAGGTCATAACATAGATCCTACTAGAGGACTGGGAGAAAATGTTCTGTTTTTTCTTTGAAATAAGTAGCCAAATTGTCAGTACTGATTCCAGTGAAAGGGTCCTGCACTTTAGGACTGAGGATGGAGTGAAAAGTGTCATAGAGTTATTTTGGATTGTTGGAAACTGTAGTGATGAAGGTGGTAAAGTAGGTTTGTTTGGCGATATGAAGTACATAGCTACGGTATATATTTTGAGTATAAACTTATAATGGATGAAGTCTTCTGAGGTAACAGAGTTTCTCCACAGGGACACCCAGGGCACCACTGGAAAAAAAACGTGTTTGCAGCATGTGCCAGGGTTATCTTCTGTCGGGATGTTCTATGTGGAAGGGATGTCGAGTCATCAAGGGCTCTTTCCAGTATTTTATTATAATGTATCAAAGCTAAGTCTAGACAGAAGAATGAGGAGATTTTGGCCAATGATGACTGTACATTTTTCATAAGTTTGTGGGCATTGATGGCACTTAAATTTCTAAATGTGTGATCTGTGGGGGTGTCCTGAGTGGAGCAACAAATTTTGATAGACAAGGAAAGAAGGTTGTGGTCAGAGAGTGTGATAAGGGAGTTAAAGAGCTTGTACATTACTTTTACATTGATGGTCTATCCTTAGGATCGGTCATCAATGTCTAATTGGCTGGGGTCTGGCACCCGGTACCCCAGCCGATCAGCTGTTATCGGTGGTGGTTGCAGCGAGCGCCAGCCGGAAGTACTTACTTGTGGAGTTCTCCGTCTACTTGTAGTGGCCATTGCAGGGTACTACACATCCGCCTCCTATACAAATCAGTAGGAGGCAGATGTGCGGTAATAGGCCCCAGACACTACAACTGCCAGCTCCACAAGTAAATATTTCCTGCTGGCGGTTGCCGCCACTGCCACTGTTAACAGCTGATTGGAAGGGGAGTTGGGTGCCGGACCCCGCAGATAAGACATTGACGACCTATCCTATAGATAGGCCATTAATGTAAAAGTAGTAGAAAACCTCTTTCGGAAAATCATATATTGAGCAAAATCGAATGAAGGCAAGATCCTGTGTATAACCGTCTTCATGTGTAGGAGAGTTAGTAAGCTATGAAAGGTCTCCAGACAGAAGATGAGGAGCAACTGGGAGGAGCAGAATATCAATAGGAATGTTAAAGTCCCTCATCATGAGAGTGGGAGTGTCATAGGACACATAATGTGGAAGCCAGAATGGAAAGTGATATGGGAAGTGGTGAGGTAGACTTGGAGCGTGGTACATAACTGTTACTTGCATAGAAGTTGTGTGAAGAAGTCCGATGGTGTTCACCTCAAAAGAAGGTAACATGAGGGTAATGAGGGTTACAAGAAGGGAATGAGTAGACTGTACTTTCTTTGTAAGCTCAGGTCGTTCAATGTATGCAGTAAAATGCTGGAAATGTTCTACCAGTCCATTGTGGCAATCGCCATTTTTTCTTGCTATCATATGCTGGGGCAGTAGTATGCGAGTATCTGACGCTAATAAGCTCAACAAACTTATCAAGAAGGCAAGCGCGGTTGTTGGCCTCCATCTGGACTCTTTTGAAGAGGTATTGGAGGATAGGATTCAGAAGTGTAGGGCTATAATGATCAATAATACACACCCGCTATACGAGCTGTTCTTGAAGCAGAAGAGCACATTCAGCAGCCGTCTAATTCTACTAAGGTGTAAGGCTTTGTGCACAGGCTGATGATTGGGGTGCAGAATTTTCTGCACAAAATCTGCATCTCCTGGCAGAAAACGCAGGTGCGGATTTGATGAGTTTTTTTAATGGAAGGATGCAGAAACGCTGCAGATCCGCACAAAAGAAGTGACATGCTACTTCTTTTTATCCGCAGCATTTTTCATGCAGAATTTTCCACACCATTAGCACAGCATTTTTTTTTCCTATTGACTTACATTGTACTGTAAATCACTTTGCGGATCTGCAGCATTTCTGCACCGCAAAAAACGCTGCGGATCCGCAGGAAATCCGCATCGTGTGCACATAGCCTAAGAAGGAGAAATTCAGGAAATCGTTTGTACCTACTGCTATGGGGATGAATAATAATTTCCTAAGAATGACTGATTACAGGTGTACCAATGTCAATTAACAGTGACTTATATACCTGAACTACCCACATTAATTTGTTTGTTTATGTAATGTTGGTATACTTGTGCAAGATTTGTGTCCTAATATTTTATGTACTAATAGTTTGATTAAAGAAGCAGATAAACACCTTCACATTACCTGCTCTCAGGTCTGGGGGTATAAGAAAAATGTAGACCACCATTTGAGAAACCTGCAGTGGCGATAATGTACAATTAATTCAGGTTTAAGTAAGAAAGTTAAGAGTATTGCCAATTCAGAAATTGCTTTTATTTTTTTTTACATTGTTTTTTTTTCACTGACATGCAGTAATAGTAATGTCACAATTTGTTCTTCGGATCAGTATGATTACAGCTATACCAGATTTATATAGGAGTTTTTTTTATGTTTTTCTACTTTTGCACACCAAGAACAGAGAAACAGACAGAGACATATGAAAGCTTGATATTTGTTTTCATAGCATTTTTTAACATATGAACATTTGATTAGAGATGAGTGAACCTTTTAAGGTTAGGTTCGATTAGGATCAGTGAACTTCCCGATATTCAACGAATAGTTCGCCAGTTAGCCAAATGTATCCGAACCCTATTGAATTCAATGGGAGGCAAACCAAATGCATAGAAAACACTTTCGGGGGTGGCCCAAAAGCTGCCAAAACACTCAAATTAGGGGTAGAAAATTAGAGGCAGACACCAGAAAAAGTGGCATCAATTGACCCAGAGTACAAATAGTATAATTGTGCAGCATGGATGCACGAGACAGGGTCTGGGAAAGGGCTTGGACCAGCATTTCTAGCTGAAACACTGTGACGGGGTGTACGGCAGAGCAAGAAGGGACAACAAGCCGAGGGATGATTCAACAGATTTATTATCAAGAACGCTGGAACAACACATGCAGGTAGATCTACAGAGTCCACAATTAGTCCAACGGAACAGATTCGGGGCACCTCCCGATAATCCTTGTGCCGGCTAACAAAGCAACAGTCCACAATTAGTCCAACGGAACAGATTCGGGGGCACCTCCCGATAATCCTTGTGCCAGCTAACAAAGCAATAGTCCACACGAGTCCAAGGAATCCCAAAACCATCCCACGAACGATGAGATATGTCCTCAGCTCAAGTCTCGCCCCGTTTGCTTCCGCAGTCACAGATGGACGTGGGGTCTTGCCTCGGCTAAGAATCCCTACTCCTTTTCCTTCAAGGGTCAACTCACATCTGATCTCAAAAATAAGAATGGATTGTCTGAACTCCTGGGATCAGCCCATGAAGGGGGTAGGGGTCACACCTTCTATTCAATGGTTGGGTCCACCAGAAGATTCTAGACTGGTCGGCTCCGCTTAGTCTATCCAGTATGTGCATTTGACTAGCCACCTGCTGTGAGGAAGAATGGCTATTCCTTCACTAGTGGTGTTGACAAAGCTTAATTACATTATAGCTCAGGGGTGCAAGTATTGGGGAAAGGAGACAGGTTAAGTTACAAAGTTACATACATCCCATGACATTGCAAAGTGTACAGTAAATACAACCAAAGAGAAGTCGCATCACATCATGACATATACAAAATACAGGACAGGGAAAAAGTACAGATCATGACAAACACTGCTCGGTAACAGGTGGGTAAGTGACAAGTGTAGGAACAAATATGAAGGAGACCCAACTGTCACGGTCAGCTGCAGCCGCTAGTGCGGCTCATCCCATAGACGCCCCCACGCCGACCAACCAAGACGGCATGGGGCACGCCTCCCTCGGGGACGCAATACGGACACTTTATACCGCAGAGGGGGACCCGGGCTACTCGAACTAGGGGAGGGCAGAGACCGGGGTTCTGTGGCAGCTGAGCATGTGGACAAGGAAAGAGACACATAGGACTTGATTACACCGCACAACTTCAGGTATAGAGAAAGTAAAGTTTACTAAAGTAAAGTCACACAGTACATAAATCAAACATGACTATGCCAGGCTCCCGATTCCACACCTCCCAGAATGGTACCACCCAGTGGACCCCAAGGCACCAACGGATCACCGAGGCACACATAGGCGGGACATCAGGACACAGGCAGGAAATCAGGGTACACGAGGTCATCAGGATGCAGGCAAGACATCAGGACACGAGGACATCAGGACGCAGGCAAAACATCAGGACACAGACACAGGGCCGCCATCAGGGCATTACAGCCGTGACTGGCATATGGGGCCCGGTGAGCAGAGGGGGCCCGCATCGGGCCCCCTCTTACCTGCTCACCGGGCCCCTACCGGCAGCCGCAGGCTGAACCGGGCCCTTAGCGGCGGCCGGCGCTACAACTGTACGCTATTGACATGCGGGCCCGCGCCCGCACGTCAATAGTTAACAGCCGCCAGCCGCAGCGTGCAGGTCGCCGGCGTCTGACGTCATTGTCAGTCGCCGGCGAGTGCACGGTGCAGCTGCGTGGAGAGATCAGGAGCGCGGCAGGTAAGCAGAATTTTTTTTTTTTTTTATTGATAGCGGCGATCCGGGGGGGAGGGGGTGGGGTGGGGGGGAGGCCCAGGGCAGTAAAGCTGGACACAGAGGGGGCAGTAAAGCTGGACACAGAGGGGGCAGAAAGCTGGACACAGAGGGGGCAGTAAAGCTGGACACAGAGGGGGCAGAAAGCTGGACACAGAGGGGGCAGTAAAGCTGGACACAGAGCTGGACACAGAGGGGGCAGTAAAGCTGGACACAGAGGGGGCAGTAAAGCTGGACACAGGGGGGGGGCAGAAAGCTGGACACAGGAGGGGCAGAAAGCTGGACACAGAGGGGGCAGTAAAGCTGGACACATGGGGGGCAGTAAAGCTGGACACAGAGGGGGCAGTAAAGCTGGACACATGGGGGGCAGAGTGCTGGACAGAGATGGGGCAGAGTGCTGGACAGAGATGGGGCAGAGTGCTGGACAGAGATGGGGCAGAGTGCTGGACAGAGATGGGGCAGAGTGCTGGACACAGATGGGGCAGAGTGCTGGACAGAGATGGGGCAGAGTGCTGGACAGAGATGGGGCAGAGTGCTGAACAGAGATGGGGCAGAGTGCTGAACAGAGATGGGGCAGAGTGCTGGACAGAGATGGGGCAGAGTGCTGGACAGAGATGGAGCAGAGTGCTGGACAGAGATGGGGCAGAGTGCTGGACAGAGATGGGGCAGAGTGCTGGACAGAGATGGGGCAGAGTGCTGGACAGAGATGGGGCAGAGTGCTGGACAGAGATGGGGCAGAGTGCTGGACAGAGATGGGGCAGGATTGGACACAGATGGGGCAGAGTGCTGGACAGAGATGGGGCAGAGTGCTGGACAGAGATGGGGCAGAGTTCTGGACAGAGATGGGGCAGAATGCTGGACAGAGATGGGGCAGAGTGCTGGACAGAGATGGGGCAGAGTGCTGGACAGAGATGGGGCAGAGTGCTGGACAGAGATGGGGCAGAGTGCTGGACAGAGATGGGGCAGAGTGCTGGACAGAGATGGGGCAGAGTGCTGGACACAGATGGGGCAGGATTGGAAACAGATGGGGCAGGATGGAGACAGATGGGGCAGGATGGGGAGATCATATGGGGCAGAATGGATACTCATGAGGGCAGGATGAGAGAACATATGGCTGGAGCCTGGAATGAGACACACGGGGGCTAGGATGGCGAATATTACCATAGGGGCTAATTAAGGGATATTATTATTGCAGTGATGTATTTATTTTATTTTTTGAGTATACTGTTTTAAATGGGGGGGCGGTCCTGTTACTGTGTAGAGTGATACTATGTTGCCTTCTTCATGTGGTGTAATGTGTTATGAAAGGTAATTCAGTACCACAATGGACATAGAGGTCAGCGCACATACAGTGACCTGGCAATAACCCAAAAAACAAGAACGAGCTCTGAGACGTGGGAACTCTGTTGACCGCAATCCCTAATCCTCTCCAACCACACTAAAGGCAGCCGTGGATTGCGCCTAACACTCCCTATGCAATTCGGCACGGCCTGAGAAACTAGCTAGCCTGAAGATAGTAAATAAGCCTACCTTGCCTCAGAGAAATACCCCAAAGGAAAAGGCAGCCCCCACATATAATGACTGTGAGTTAAGATGAAAAGACAAACGTAGAGATGAAATAGATTTAGCAAAGTGAGGCCCAACTTTCTGAACAGAGCGAGGATAGGAAAGGTAACTTTGCGGTCAACACAAAACCCTACGGAAACCACGCAAAGGGGGCAAAAAGACCCTCCGTACCGAACTAACGGCACGGAGGTACACCCTCTGCGTCCCAGAGCTTCCAGCAAGCAGAAAAAAACAAATTGACAAGCTGGACAGAAAAAAACAGCAAGCAAATAGCAAAGAGGAACTTAGCTATGCAGAGCAGCAGGCCACAGGAACGATCCAGGAGGAAACAGGTCCAATACTAGAACATTGACTGGAGGCCAGGATCAAAGCACTAGGTGGAGTTAAATAGAGCAGCACCTAACGACTTCACCACATCACCTGAGGAAGGAAACTCAGATGCCGCAGTACCACTTTCCTCCACCAACGGAAGCTCACAGAGAGAACCAGCCGAAGTACCACTTGTGACCACAGGAGGGAGCTCTGCCACAGAATTCACAACAGTAATGTAGAAGTTGGGAAAATTAAGTAATGTGTTCTACAAGCGGAACTCGAGATAACTGTTTTATTTCCTGCAGAGACGAGTCCTGGCTGGATGAAGTGATGGCGGTCTGTGCTGGATGAAAGATGAAGGACTTCACCTAGAGACGTCACTGGTGAGTCAGTGTTACCTATACACTGACACTATACACTGTATACTATATACAGAGGTCCTGTGTACAATGTCACCAGTGATCACTGTATTACCTATACATTATATACAGAGCTCCTGTGTGTAATGTCACCGGTGATCACTGTATTACCTGTACACAGCTACTGCTTAATAATTACAGATCTCCTGTGCATAATGGCACTGATGGTGATAGTATTGTGGGTTTTTTTTATTACTGATCAGTATTGTAGTATTCAGTCATTTGTGTTAATATGCGGTCTGGTCATGGTGTAGCGGTATTTGTTCCTTGTATTTTATATTATTCGATCACTGTGGTGGTTATGTGTCATCTGGTCATAGTGCTGTGGTATTTGTTCCTTGTATGTAGTATTATAGGTCATTTTACAAATTGAAATAAATAAAAATATACCTAAATTGTATTGCATATTTTAACAAATATTTAGTAGGTTACAGTAGAGTAGGGCCCGGCCAAAAGTGTCTACCGTGTTATGGTGGCGGCTTAAAAAATCTTTTGGCCAAAACAAAAGCTGGCAGCTATATGTGTGATCTGGTGATGGGAACTGTCAATGTGTGATAGGTGAGAAGTGGAGATTTTCCAAGAGAGAGCAGTGGGACTGTGGACAGTTCGTGGGGTGGAGCCTGGAGGCGGGGCTGGGGTGGAGCCTGGGCAGAGTTTCAAGGGGGCCCCGAAAATTTTGCCAGTATGGGGCCCCGAAATTTCTAGTGGCAGCCCTGCACAGACAGGACGTCGGGACATCAGGGTACATGAGGTCATCAGGACAACAGGGTACATCAGGTCATCTGGACATCTGGACCCAGGCTCACAGGCAGACATCAGACAGGAGTCATTCGGTTCCGGACATCCGACACAACCTACAGGCACAACCACAGTCATCAGGCTCCAAGCTCCATACAGCGGTCATCAGGTTCCAAGCTACGGCTGTCAGGCTCCAGGCATCGGACCTAGGAAGGAACTCAAGCGTGATGGTGCAAACCCCGCCGTACTGGACATGGTCCAGACAGGGTTACCACCGCATGGTAATCAGAGCACAGAGTAGTAGATGTTCAGCAGAAACACGGTTAGAAGAGACACAAAGTCACTGGGTTGAGGCTCCAGACGCAGAGGGATTCCAGGAACATAATCACAGCAGACACAGTTCAGACAGGTTCGGGTACAGGACAGGTACAGGATCAAGGACTTGGGCCTGGATATACCGCCTCCAGGACAGGCACCAGAACAGGACAAAACAGGAATCAAGGCAAGGACTTTGGTACCAAAATATAGACAGGAGAGGTGCAGGAACACAAACACACATAGCAAAGTTCAGGAGCTTTGTGAGTAGCTCAGGCCCCACCCATAGGGCAGGGGAACTCTATATAGGAGTTGCCCCTCAGCAACTGGCTGGGGACAGCATTTCAAGTACACACCCTAACCCTGATAAAAGCAGGGGAGGTGTGGCCGCGCACGCCCTAAGCACAAACAAAAACCATTACAGCACAATCAGTGCAGGAACTGAGGCTCAGGGCACCAGGCTGTGACTGCACGCACTGACACACGTGGAAAGTCATGCACCAGCTGCAAATGACCTCACACCCTGCGGACAGCTTCCACAGCGGCAACCAGGGACCGCACATGCGGATGGTCATGCAGCAGGGCAAAGACCTAACCACCCATGTACGGCTGAGCAGCAGAACAGGGATCTGAGAAGGCTTCATACAGGTAACAGCTGACAGTATCTCAGCTCAAATTAGGGGGAAAGGAGCAAAGGGTTAAAGCAAAGACATGCATTGTCACGCCGAAAACCAGATACAGACAGAATGGCGTGACACCAACTTGGAGTCAAAACATTTCCAAAAATTAAAGTCAGACACCAGGAAAAGTCGCATCAATTGACCAACAGTAGAAATTTTATAATGGCACATCAGTAAGTCATGGGCCATGCTCGAGAAAGGGTCTGGGCCAGCATTTACAGGTTTGAATTGAAGTTAAAATTAAAGGCACACTGTCACCTGAATTTGGAGGGAACAATCTTCAGCCATGGAGGCGGGGTTTTTGGGTGTTTGATTCACCCTTTCCTTACCCGCTGGCTGCATGCTGGCTGCAATATTGAATTGAAGTTCATTCTCTGTCCTGTCTGTTCAACGTGGATATTTTCTCTCTGAGCCCTGTTCATACAGGTACTATACAGATGATCAGGTTTTTAAATACATCAGATAGGGATTATATACATTAGACAGGACTGCTCTATTATGAGTATACCTTGGCGATTGGTGGAGCAGCTTAACATACTTTTTTTGCAAAAAACGTATTAACTAAATACCCTGTATTTTTTCATTTTTTGACTAGCACTTGCTTATTTACTGTGACTTTTTTACAACAGAGTATTTTTTGACCTCTCTGTGCGCTTTTGTGTATTCAAGTTCTTTGGTGGTGTGTTATGAAAGGTAATTCAGTACCACAATGGACATAGAGATCAGCGCACATACAGTGACCTGGCAATAACCCAAAAAACAAGAACGAGCTCTGAGACGTGGGAACTCTGTTGACCGCAATCCCTAATCCTCTCCAACCACACTAAAGGCAGCCGTGGATTGCGCCTAACGCTCCCTATGCAACTCGGCACGGCCTGAGAAACTAG
Source organism: Ranitomeya imitator (assembly GCF_032444005.1). Lineage (NCBI taxonomy): Eukaryota > Metazoa > Chordata > Amphibia > Anura > Dendrobatidae > Ranitomeya > Ranitomeya imitator. The sequence continues at coordinate 568,166,414 of NC_091286.1, read as the reverse complement.
CTAGCCTGAAGATAGTAAATAAGCCTACCTTGCCTCAGAGAAATACCCCAAAGGAAAAGGCAGCCCCCACATATAATGACTGTGAGTTAAGATGAAAAGACAAACGTAGAGATGAAATAGATTTAGCAAAGTGAGGCCCAACTTTCTGAACAGAGCGAGGATAGGAAAGGTAACTTTGCGGTCAACACAAAACCCTACAAACACCACGCAAAGGGGGCAAAAAGACCCTCCATACTGAACTAACGGCACGGAGGTACACCCTCTGCGTCCCAGAGCTTCCAGCAAGCAGTAAAAAACAAATTGACAAGCTGGACAGAAAAAAACAGCAAACAAATAGCAAAGAGGAACTTAGCTATGCAGAGCAGCAGGCCACAGGAACGATCCAGGAGGAAACAGGTCCAATACTAGAACATTGACTGGAGGCTAGGATCAAAGCACTAGGTGGAGTTAAATAGAGCAGCACCTAACGACTTCACCACATCACCTGAGGAAGGAAACTCAGAAGCTGCAGTACCACTTTTCTCCACCAACGGAAGCTCACAGAGAGAACCAGCCGAAGTACCACTTGTGACCACAGGAGGGAGCTCCGCCACAGAATTCACAACAGTACCCCCCCTTGAGGAGGGGTCACCGAACCCTCACCAGAGCTCCCAGGATGACCAGGATGAGCCATATGAAAGGCACGAACAAGATCGGGAGCATGGACATCAGAGGCAAAGACCCAGGAATTATCTTCCTGAGCATAACCCTTCCACTTAACCAGATACTGGAGTTTCCGCCTTGAAACACGAGAATCCAAAATCTTCTCCACAATATACTCCAACTCCCCCTCCACCAAAACCGGGGCAGGAGGATCAACATATGGAACCATAGGTGCCACGTATCTCCGCAACAATGACCTATGGAATACGTTAAGTATGGAAAAAGAATCTGGAAGGGTCAGACGAAAAGACACAGGATTAAGAACCTCAGAAATCCTATACGGACCAATAAAACGAGGTTTAAACTTAGGAGAGGAAACCTTCATAGGAATATGACGAGAAGATAACCAAACCAAGTCCCCAACCCGAAGTCGGGGACCCACACAGCGTCTGCGATTAGCGAAACGTTGAGCCTTCTCCTGGGACAAAGTCAAATTGTCCACTACATGAGTCCAAATCTGCTGCAACCTGTCCACCACAGTATCCACACCAGGACAGTCCGAAGACTCAACCTGCCCTGAAGAGAAACGAGGATGGAACCCAGAGTTGCAGAAAAACGGTGAAACCAAGGTAGCCGAGCTGGCCCGATTATTAAGGGCGAACTCAGCCAAAGGCAAAAAGGACACCCAGTCATCCTGATCAGCAGAAACAAAGCATCTCAGATATGTTTCCAAGGTCTGATTGGTTCGTTCGGTCTGGCCATTAGTCTGAGGATGGAAAGCCGAGGAAAAAGACAAGTCAATGCCCATCCTACCACAAAAGGCTCGCCAAAACCTTGAAACAAACTGGGAACCTCTGTCAGAAACGATATTCTCTGGAATGCCATGTAAACGAACCACATGCTGGAAAAACAATGGCACCAAATCAGAGGAGAAAGGCAATTTAGACAAGGGTACCAAATGGACCATCTTAGAGAAGCGATCACAGACCACCCAAATGACCGACATCTTTTGAGAGACGGGAAGATCTGAAATAAAATCCATAGAGATATGTGTCCAAGGCCTCTTCGGGACCGGCAAGGGCAAAAGCAACCCACTGGCACGAGAACAGCAGGGCTTAGCCCGAGCACAAATCCCACAGGACTGCACAAAAGTACGCACATCCCGCGACAGAGATGGCCACCAAAAGGATCTAGCCACTAACTCTCTGGTACCAAAGATTCCAGGATGACCAGCCAACACCGAACAATGAACCTCAGAGACAACTTTATTCGTCCACCTATCAGGGACAAACAGTTTCTCCGCTGGGCAACGATCAGGTTTATTAGCCTGAAATTTTTGCAGCACCCGCCGCAAATCAGGGGAGATGGCAGACACAATTACTCCCTCTTTGAGGATACCCGCCGGCTCAGATACACCCGGAGAGTCGGGCACAAAACTCCTAGACAGAGCATCCGCCTTCACATTTTTAGAGCCCGGAAGGTATGAAATCACAAAGTCAAAACGGGCAAAAAACAACGACCAACGAGCTTGTCTCGGATTCAACCGCTTGGCGGACTCGAGATAAGTCAAGTTCTTATGATCAGTCAAGACCACCACGCGATGCTTAGCTCCTTCAAGCCAATGACGCCACTCCTCGAATGCCCACTTCATGGCCAGCAACTCTCGATTGCCCACATCATAATTTCGCTCAGCAGGCGAAAACTTCCTGGAAAAGAAGGCGCATGGTTTCATCACCGAGCAATCAGAACTTCTCTGCGACAAAACAGCCCCTGCTCCAATCTCAGAAGCATCAACCTCGACCTGGAACGGAAGCGAAACATCTGGTTGACACAACACGGGGCAGAAGAAAAGCGACGCTTCAACTCTTGAAAAACTTCCACCGCAGCAGAAGACCAATTGACCAAATCAGCACCTTTCTTGGTCAAATCGGTCAATAGTTTAGCAATACTAGAAAAATTGCAGATGAAGCGACGATAAAAATTAGCAAAGCCCAGGAACTTTTGCAGACTTTTCAGAGATGTCGGCTGAGTCCAATTATGGATGGCTTGGACCTTAACAGGGTCCATCTCGATAGTAGAAGGGGAAAAGATGAACCCCAAAAATGAAACCTTCTGAACACCAAAGAGACACTTTGATCCATTCACAAACAAAGAATTAGCACGCAGGACCTGAAACACCGTTCTGACCTGCTTCACATGAGACTCCCAATCATCCGAGAAGATCAAAATGTCATCTAAGTACACAATCAGGAATTTATCCAGGTACTCTCGGAAGATGTCATGCATAAAGGACTGAAACACTGATGGAGCATTGGCAAGTCCGAATGGCATTACTAGATACTCAAAATGGCCCTCGGGCGTATTAAATGCAGTTTTCCACTCATCGCCTCGCTTAATACGCACAAGATTATACGCACCACGAAGATCTATTTTGGTGAACCAACTAGCCCCCTTAATCCGAGCAAACAAATCAGATAACAATGGCAAGGGGTACTGAAATTTAACTGTGATCTTATTTAGAAGGCGGTAATCTATACAAGGTCTCAGTGAACCATCCTTCTTGGCTACAAAAAAGAACCCTGCTCCTAATGGCGACGATGACGGGCGAATATGCCCCTTCTCCAAAGACTCCTTCACATAACTCCGCATAGCGGCGTGCTCAGGCACAGATAAATTAAACAGTCGACCTTTTGGGAATTTACTACCAGGAATCAAATCGATAGCACAATCACAATCCCTATGCGGAGGTAGGGTATCGGACTTGGGCTCATCAAATAAATCCCGGTAATCAGACAAGAACTCAGGAACCTCAGAAGGGGTGGATGACGAAATAGTCAGAAATGGGACATCACCATGTACCCCCTGACAACCCCAGCTGGACACAGACATGGACCTCCAATCCAATACTGGATTATGGACTTGTAGCCATGGCAACCCCAACACGACCACATCATGCAGATTATGCAACACCAGAAAGGGAATAACCTCCTGATGTGCAGGAGCCATGCACATGGTCAGCTAGGTCCAGTACTGAGGCTTATTCTTGGCCAAAGGCGTAGCATCAATTCCTCTCAATGGAATAGGACACTGCAAGGGCTCCAAGAAAAACCCACAACGCCTAGCATACTCCAAGTCCATCAAATTCAGAGCAGCGCCTGAGTCCACAAATGCCATGACAGAATACGATGACAAAGAGCAGATCAAGGTAACAGACAGAAGAAATTTTGACTGTACCGTACCAATGGTGGCAGACCTAGCGAACCGCTTAGTGCGCTTAGGACAATCAGAGATAGCATGAGTGGAATCACCACAGTAGAAACACAGCCCATTCAGACGTCTGTGTTCTTGCCGTTCAACTCTGGTCAAAGTCCTATCGCACTGCATAGGCTCAGGTTTAAGCTCAGGTAATACCGCCAAATGGTGCACAGATTTACGCTCGCGCAAGCGTCGACCGATCTGAATGGCCAAAGACATAGACTCATTCAGACCAGCAGGCATAGGAAATCCCACCATGACATCCTTAAGGGCTTCAGAGAGACCTTTTCTGAAAATAGCTGCGAGCGCACCTTCATTCCACTGAGTGAGTACGGACCACTTTCTAAATTTCTGACAATATACCTCTATTTCATCCTGACCCTGACACAGAGCCAGCAAATTCTTCTCTGCCTGATCCACAGAATTAGGCTCATCGTACAGCAATCCGAGCTCCAGGAAAAATGCATCGATATTACTTAATGCAGGATCTCCTGACGCAAGAGAAAATGCCCAGTCCTGAGGGTCGCCACGCAAAAAAGAAATAACGATCCTAACTTGTTGAACTGGGTCACCAGAGGAGCGAGGTTTCAAAGCCAGAAATAGTTTACAATTATTTTTGAAACTCAGAAATTTAGTTCTATCTCCAAAAAACAAATCAGGAATAGGAATTCTCGGTTCTAACATAGAATTCTGAACCACAAAGTCTTGAATACTTTGTACTCTTGCCGTGAGCTGATCCACACATGAAGACAGACCTTTAATGTCCATTGCTACACCTGTGTCCTGAACCACCCAAATGTCTAGGGGAAAAAAAAAAAAAGCAAAACACAGTGCAAAGAAAAAAAAATGGTCTCAGAACTTCTTTTTTCCCTCTATTGGGAATCATTAGTACTTTTGGCCTCCAGTACTGTTATGAAAGGTAATTCAGTACCACAATGGACATAGAGATCAGCGCACATACAGTGACCTGGCAATAACCCAAAAAACAAGAACGAGCTCTGAGACGTGGGAACTCTGTTGACCGCAATCCCTAATCCTCTCCAACCACACTAAAGGCAGCCGTGGATTGCGCCTAACGCTCCCTATGCAACTCGGCACGGCCTGAGAAACTAGCTAGCCTGAAGATAGAAAATAAGCCTACCTTGCCTCAGAGAAATACCCCAAAGGAAAAGGCAGCCCCCACATATAATGACTGTGAGTTAAGATGAAAAGACAAACGTAGAGATGAAATAGATTTAGCAAAGTGAGGCCCAACTTTCTGAACAGAGCGAGGATAGGAAAGGTAACTTTGCGGTCAACACAAAACCCTACAAAAACCACGCAAAGGGGGCAAAAAGACCCTCCGTACCGAACTAACGGCACGGAGGTACACCCTCTGCGTCCCAGAGCTTCCAGCAAGCAGTAAAAAACAAATTGACAAGCAGGACAGAAAAAAACAGCAAACAAATAGCAAAGAGGAACTTAGCTATGCAGAGCAGCAGGCCACAGGAACGATCCAGGAGGAAACAGGTCCAATACTAGAACATTGACTGGAGGCTAGGATCAAAGCACTAGGTGGAGTTAAATAGAGCAGCACCTAACGACTTCACCACATCACCTGAGGAAGGAAACTCAGAAGCCGCAGTACCACTTTCCTCCACCAACGGAAGCTCACAGAGAGAACCAGCCGAAGTACCACTTGTGACCACAGGAGGGAGCTCCGCCACAGAATTCACAACAGTGGTGTGAACAGGTTCCTACAGACTTGTTCGCTATGCAGGTGGCCCATGTGTTTTTGGTTTTATAATTGTTCTCTTGTTTCTACAAGACTGGGGAGTTCACCACTCCTCTGTGGGTCATTTGCATTGTAGCTGTTCCATCTCGCATGTTCAACGTGGATATTTTCTCTCTAAGCCCTGTTCATACAGGTACTATACAGATGATCAGGTTTTTAAATACATCAGATAGGGATTATATACATTAGACAGGACTGCTCTATTATGGGTATACCTTGGCGATTGGTGGAGCAGCTTAACATACTTTTTTTGCAAAAAAACGTATTAACTAAATACCCTGTATTTTTTTCATTTTTTGACTAGCACTTGCTTATTTACTGTGACTTTTTTACAACAGAGTATTTTTTTACCTCTCTGTGCGCTTTTGTGTTTTCAAGGCATACGTTGTGTAGCTGCCAAAGAAAAGGACTCGAGAAGCTCATCCAGTAACAGAAGTTGTCAGTTGTCTTTGGACAGAACGAGCCAGTGTTTGTTCAGTGGAGCTTTCAGTAACATTATCATCTACCCTACATACACCTTGAACACCAGACCAATTTTCCTTTTCACCACGACCTCGCTGTTTCACACTCATATTGGATGTACCCTTCCCCTCTTTTAACCAGCTATTTCACAACACCAGGCCCAAACCTGTCAGTCACCTGTCACTAAATTAATAATCAGTATTTATTTGATGACATAGTGGGGATGGACCACAGAATTAGCATAAAAGATTTATATGCTGAAATGTGGACTGGTGGCTGGACCACACAATTACCACAAAGGATTTAGATGTTGAAATGTGGACTGGTAGCTGGACCACAGAATTAAAACAAAGGATTTAGATGCTGAAATGTAGACTGATGGCTGGACCACAGAATTAGCACAAAGGATTTAGATGCTGAATTGTGGACTGGTGAATGGATCAGAGAATTAGCACAAAGGATTTAGATGCTGTAATGTGGACTGGTGTCTGGACCACACAATTAGCACAAATAATTTATATGCTGATGTCGAACTTCTGGCTGCACCAAAGAATTAGCACTCCAGATTTATATGCTAGAAGGTCAAATTTGACACAGGATCCTATCTGAACTAGCTGAGAATGAACCACTTAGCTATCTGACTACTTGCAGCAGCAGTAGCTTCACTACATTGTCACAGTCACAAAATGGTGCTGAAGCCACACGTGGTCTGTCTCTATAAGGATGGCTCTAAGAGGATAACAGCAGAAATATGCCAGAAACATAACCCCCTGCTATAGATGCTTCATTATTATTATTATTATTACTATGCTTCGTTATTGCTATCAATTTGACAATCGATCTGCTTCATCCTCAGGTATGTCCGCTGGCTGCAACCCCAATCCCATCACCATCACCCAACTTTCCTGATCCTTCTCACCCTGTATCCGTCTGATATTCCTGGTATGTTCGCTGGCTGCAACCTCAATCCCATCACCATCACCTAACTTTCCTGATCCTTCTCACCCAGTATCAGTCTACTATTCCTGGTATGTCCGCTGGCTGCAACCCCAATCCCATCACCATCATCCAACTTTCCTGATCCTTCTCACCCTGTATACGTCTGCTATTCCTGGTATGTCCGTTGGCTGCTATTACTTTTTTTTCCCCCTGCATGTTTTCTCACCTTAATTCCTTGATGCCAACACACAGTTGGCTTTATCTTTCCATTTGGATCTATTTCCCCTTGCATTTTCCCTTCTGACTTCTAATTAATTCCCTCCTGTGTCTGTGACCAGTCTCCCTGCTGCCCCTCCCCCTGATCACACCTGGCCTATTTCATGTGCACTTAGCTTGTTATAAATTCAGAGACACAGGTCTGTCTGGACAGTGGTCTGTCTCTATAAGGATGTCTCTAAAAGGATAACATCAGAAATTTGCCAGAAATGAGCCAGAAGTGAACAGAAGGTACGACTAACCACTGTTAATAAATGTACTAAATTTCTTTCCCTTTCTACCACACTTATTCTCATCATGCTGGCATACACTCTAACAGTTTTGGCTCCATTACTTCTCACTCTCCTTCGCTATCCCCAAACCCCAGCACCCTCTAACCAAGTAATAATCTCTCCTTCCCTCTTCCCTCCCCACCTGACCTCCTCCTCAACCTCAGATCTCTCCTAATAAAACACAAAACAAGCTGCCCACTCTCCTTCTCCCACCTGCTCTGTCTCTCTCTGCTCCTCACTGCTGGTGACATATCTCCCAATCCTGGACCCCCACAGCTCATACCTCCCATTACTACCACCTCCTATCGCTCCCAACCCAATATAAACACCCAAAATCTTGCCCACCTTAAATCCGTGCCCATGACACACACCCCCCTGCTCCCTCTTTCTGGATCACTATGGAATGCCTGCTCCATCTGCAATAAACTCCACGTGATTCACGACCTCTTTACCTCTCGTAATCTTTCCTTTCTGGGCATCACCGAAACATGGCTAACACCCTCTGACACAGCCTCCCCCGCTGCACTATGTTATGGTGGCCTCCACTTTACCCACACTCCTCGCCCTGGCAACAAACATGGTGCAGGAGTGGACCTTTTTCTTTCTTCCAACTGTACCCTTAAGCCAATCCCACCTCTACCCTCCCTTATCCTCCCCTCTTTTGAAGTCCACTCTGTCCGCATCTACTCCCCTTACAACCCCCAAATGGCTGTCATATACCGACCTCCGGGCTCGACTACTGCCTTTATTAACCAATTCTCCACCTGGCTCCTTCACTTTCTGTCTGCTAACATTCCCACCATCATCATGGGTGACTTCAACAACCCCTTTGACACCCACTAGTCAGCAGCCTCCAAACTCCTGTCCCTTACTTCATCTTTTGGACTTACACAGTGGCCCTCCACAGCCACCCACACAGACGGACATACATTAGACCTGGTCTTAACCCCCGCCTCTTCTCCCTATCTAACTTCACAACCTCCCCTCTCCCTCTATCTGACCACCATCTACTCACTTTCTCATCCCTGTCCTCCTCACCTATCACCCATGTCCAGCAACATGTGCACCCCCGAAGAAACCTCTCACACCTTGACACCCACACACTCTCTGACTCTATCCTACCACTAGCATCCATATCCTCACTCCACGACACAGACACTGCCACTAGTTTCTACAATGCCACTCTTGCATCAGCCATCGACTCGGTCACCCCTGTCATGCATAGCAGAGTGCGACAAATCAATAGACAACTCTGGCACAATAACATCACTAAAAAGCTTTGTCAAGTATCCAGAATTGAAAAAAGGCATTGTAAGAAAACGCATTTGCAAGATGATTTCACTGCACTCAAACAAGCAACAGTTGCATTCAAATCAGCTCTCACCTCTACTAAACAGGCATAATTTACATCCCACGTATCTTCTTTATCCCACAACCCCAAACAGTTGTTCAACACTTTTAACTCCCTCCTCTGACCACCACTGCCCCCTCCGAGTTCCCTAATCGTTGCCAAGAACTTTGCCATGCACTTCAAAAATAAGATAGACCAAACAAGGCAAGTCTTTGTTGTCAAACCACCACAACCCCTTTGTATACCAGACCAATGCCATAGCCCCATAACTTCCCTCTCCAAAATCACTGAAGGGGAGCTTGCTCATCTTCTCTCCAAATCACACTTCACCACTTGTGCGCTTGACCCCATCCCATCCCACCTCCTCCCCAACCTCACCACCACACTAATCCCATCCCTAACCCATCTCTTCAACCTATCACTAACTTCTGGTACCTTCCTCTCTGCTTTCAAACATGCCACAATCACACCTATCCTCAAAAAGCCATCCCTTGACCCGAGCGCTATGTCCAGCTATCGCCCCATATCTTTGCTCCCATTTGCTTCCAAACTCCTTGAGCAGCACGTCCATGCTGAAATTTCCTCTCACTTTGCGTCTAACTTCAACAACCTACAATCTGGCTTCCGTCCCCACCGTTCCACTGAGACTGCCCTGACCAAAATTACTAACGACTTACTTACAGCCAAAGCTAACAGACAATTCTCAACTGTATACTCCTCCTTCTAGACCTGTCCTCTGCCTTCGACACAGTTGACCACTGCCCCCTACTACAGATCCTCTCTTCCTTTGGTGTCAAAGACCTTGCCCTATCTTGGATCTCCTCATACCTTACCATTCGCACATTTAGCATTTCCTACTCCCATATTACTTCTTCATCTCGCCCCCTCTCTGTTGGTGTCCCTCAAGGCTCTGTCCTAGGACCCTTACTCACCTCAATCTATACACTCGGCCTGGGACAACTCATAAGGTCCTATGGCTTCCAGTACCATCTTTATGCTGATGACCCTCAGATCTACCTCTCTGGCCCAGATGTCACCTTTCTGCTCTCCAGAATCACAGAGTGTCTATCAGCCATATCCCCCTTCTTCTCCTCTCGCTTCCTCAAGCTCAATGTGGACAAATCTGAACTAATTATCTTTCTTCCATCTCGCATATCTTCCCTACCTGATCTATCTATCAAAATAAATGAAATCACACTTTCCCCTGTCCCCAAAATCCGCTGCCTCGGAGTAACCCTTGACTCTGCCCTGTCCTTCAAACCGCACATCCAAGCTCTCGCCTCCAGCTCAAAAATATTTCCAGAATCCATCCTTTCCTCAACCCTCACTCTACCAAAATGCTTGTGCATACCCTAATCATCTCCAGCCTCGACTACTGCAACATCCTCCTTTGTGGCCTACTTTCTAACACTCTCGCACCCCTCCAGTCCGTCCTTAACTCTGCTGCCGAACTAATTAATCTCTCTCCTCGCTACACTCCTGCCTCTTTGCAAATCCTTTCACTGGCTTCCAGTTTCCCAGCGTATCCAGTTTAAACTACTAACACAGACCTACAAAGCCATCCATAACCTTTCTACACCATATATTTCCAAACTAATCTCTCAATATCTTCTCTCACGTAATCTCCGGTCCTCCCAAGACCTCCTTCTCTCAAATTTCCCCCATCCTCTGAAATTCTGTTCCCCAACACGTCCGATTATCCAACACATTTGGAGCCTTCAAAAGAAACCTGAAAACCCACCTCTTCAAGAAAGCTTACAACCTGTAATGACCACACAGCCACTTCAACACCATCGGAGCTACTGCAACCCCCGGCCTACTGTCTCCTTCCCCATAATCCTGTAGAATGTAAGCCCGCAAGGGCAGGGTCCTCTTCCCTCCGTACCAGTCTGTCATTGTTAGTTTGTTTACTGTAAGTGATATTTGTATTTTGATGTAACCCCTTCTCATGTACAGCACCATGGAATTAATGGAGCTATATAAATAAATAATAATAATAATAATAATAATAAAATAATAATGTCCGCTTTATATATAGAGAGGGAAATGTGACTTTGGCAGCCAATGGCACAAGCTCTTGTGTCTGGACCTTCTGTATACGGATTGGCTACCGGAATCTCCACATGTTAATAAAAAAAAAAAGAATAACAGTCCGCCGCTACTCTGTCCTCGGACCACCCCTCCTCTCATCCCCCTGCTCATCAGCGCCACTATCCTAGCCAAAGTACTAGCAAAAGTCTTAGTGGAAACTTGATAATTTACCAAACTTTGACCGAATTTTGCTGATTTTGAGGAAATTGCTCGGGAGTCTGAACATGAATCTGACTGTGCAATGTTCGTACCGATTTGAGATTGGCGAACGTTTTCCAAAAAAGTTCGCTCATCTCTACTTTTCATCACTTTTTAGTACATTTTTATTTGTTAATGTGTTCACTAGAGATGAGCAGATCGCATAGCATAGTTTTGAGTTAGAGTAGAATTTCCTGATATCCGCGGTTCCACACAAATTATAACGCTTTTGTATTCCATTCATGATTTGCTAAAAAGAAAATTAGCCAGAAAAAAATAGCCCGTGCTGTCTTCTCCATAATGCCCTGCAGCTGTGACTTACTGTTTAAATTCAGAACCTGGGTCATTAGAGATCAGCGGTTCCCAGTTGGGCACAGGACTGGCAATTTGTATGGCAGAGTGAGTTTCCATCTTCCAATTCCACTGGTTAACTGAAATATACATATCATTCTCTCCCCTCCCCCTTTCCAGTTCTGAGATCCAAACAAATACATTTGCCGCAAATAAAGTTTTTGGGGTAAAATTCAGCAAAGCTGACAATTTAGAATTTCAAGAGATCCACTTATCTCTAGTGGTCACTGTATAGGAGAGAATGAAGCGCTAAGACTGTACAATGGGTGGAGGCTGGCATGACAAGGTTTTGGATAGAGATGGGGCAATTGCTAATGGGAAGGAGGTTTATATAAGAGCATTTATAGGACAGTTTTGGAGAGGAGTTCCTCAATTTCCCTCTCCATGAATCACACAACAAGTCCCACGCGCCCTCTCTTATATTTATTTAGTTCATCACAAGGGAATTGTTAAATCTGGGTCACAGTGGCTAATAGCATGGGGTGGTTTCCTTGAAGTTGGTTTTAAATTGGTATGGGGGATTATCAGGACATGAATTCCTCAGTTATAGCAGTTACTAGATGGTGGCCCGATTCTAACGCATCGGGTATTCTAGAATATGCATGTCCACGTAGTATATTGCCCAGTCACGTAGTATATTGCCCAGCCACGTACTATATTGCCCAGCCATGTAGTATATTGCCCAGCCACGTAGAATATTGCCCAGCCACATACTATATTGCCCAGCCACATACTATATTGCCCAGCCACGTACTATATTGGCCAGCCACATACTATATTGCCCAGCCACGTAGTATATTGCCCAGTCACGTAGTATATTGCCCAGCCACATAGTATATTGCCCAGCCACATAGTATATTGCACATCCACGTAGTATATTGCCCAGTCACGTAGTATATTGCCCAGTCACGTAGTATATTGCCCAGTCACGTAGTATATTGCCCAGTCACGTAGTATATTGCCCAGCCACATAGTATATTGCCCATCCACGTAGTATATTGCCCAGTCACGTAGTATATTGCCCAGTCACGTAGTATATTGCCCAGCCACATAGTATATTGCCCATCCACGTAGTATATTGCCCAGTCACGTAGTATATTGCCCAGCCACGTAGTATATTGCCCAGTCACGTAGTATATTGCCCAGTCACGTAGTATATTGCCCAGTCATGTAGTATATTGCCCAGCCACGTAGTATATTGCCCAGCCACGTAGTATATTGCCCAGTGACGTAGTATATTGCCCAGTCACGTAGTATATTGCCCAGTCACGTAGTATATTGCCCAGCCATGTAGTATATTGCCCAGTCACGTAGTATATTGCCCAGTCACGTAGTATATTGCCCAGTCATGTAGTATATTGCCCAGTCACGTAGTATATTGCCCAGCGACGTAGTATATTGCCCAGTCACGTAGTATATTGCACAGCAACGTAGTATACAGCACTGAGCCACGTAGTATACAGCACAGACACGTAGTATATTGCCCAGTCACATAGCATATTGCCCAGCCACATAGTATATTGCACAGCGACGTAGTATACAGCACAGAGCCATGTAGTATATTGCCCAGTCACGTAGTATATTGCCCAGCCACGTAGTATACAGCACAGACAAATAGTATATTGCCCAGTCACGTAGTATACAGCACAGACACGTAGTATATTGCCCAGTCACGTAGTATACAGCACAGACACGTAGTATATTGCCCAGCTATGTAGTATATTGCCCAGGCACGTATGTAACAGGTTACAAAATAAAAAAGAAACATATACTCACCATCCAAAGAGCCCGTTGTAATTCCGGCGCTTGTGTGCGGTGCACCCGGCAGCTTCCGGTCCCAGGATTGGTATGAACACAAGACGTGACGTCATGGAAGGTCCTTCTCCCATAGCATCTTTGGAAGCGGAACCTGTCGCTTGCAGTGCTGAGGACAAGACGCGACGGCGGAGGGTGAGAATAACGTTGTTTTTTTTAATTATTATTTTTAACATTAGATCGTTTTACTGCATATGCATATGCATATGCAGCATCAATAGTAAAAAGTTGGTCACACAGGGTTAATAGCTGCGTAACCGGAGAGCGTTACACCGCGGTCCGGTAACGCTGGCATTAACCCTGTGTGAGGGCTGACTGGAGGGGAGTATGGAGCAGGCACTGACTGACTGCGGGGAGGAACGAGCGGCCAATATTGCCGCCGGACTGCGGGCGTCGCTGATTGGTCGTGGCAATGGTCGTGGGCGTTTTGCCACGACCAATCAGCGACTTGGATTTCATGACAGACAGAGACCGCGACCAATGAATATCTGTAACAGAAAGACAGACAGACAGACAGAAAGACGGTAGTGACCCTTAGACAATTATATAGTAGATAGGTTGGTTTATTTGGTTTGGTGATTGGTGGGGCTTTCGGCAAAGGAATATCAGGTTACGGGTTATCTGTTATCCATTAAAGAATCCTTTGTATTCTTGGTGCACCTGAGCCTGTGGGTTGTGGCTGGGAGTAATCGTGTTTTACTATGGTGTTTTGTGTCACCAAATCTTGAAGCTTCATGGACCTTACAAAGCTTGACAAGTGGTTTCATAAATGTTTGTATTGATTATAATAAAGGCCGCTGTAGCCAATAATATCCAAACCCTTTGTGTCTGTGTTTATTTTGGGAAAAGAGGGTTTGGTTGATAAGAGCAGGGGGTACTCATTGAGGAGATAGTTGTGGATATGTGGACCACCGGAGAGTTGACAATACCAGCGTCAGGGATAAATGGTATGACAGTGTTATAGTTTGGGTTGTTGGGGACACGTTGATACCAAGTTTGTGTACATTTTTTGTTATCCACATAAAAGTTAGTGTTTTTAATGTCAAAATAGTTTTCTGAAATGCTTGTATTTTTTTTTTTTTTTAAGTTTTAAACATTTTTAACTCTTTTTTACCTAGTTCCGCCATGGGACTTGAACATTTCACACTGTGATTGCTGGACTGGTGAAGTGCAATACTTCTGTATTGCAGTGCATTAGACCTGTCAGTGTTAGGTAAACATAGCTGACAAACCTCCGGCCCTAAGTTGACCTTTGTTGGCTGTGGTAACCAGCGATTGCGTGTGCGAAGGTGCTGATGTGGTTAAAGAGAAGCCCCCTCCCTCGGTAGACCATCTAGATGCTGCTGCTATTGACAGGGGCAATGAGGGTAAACAGCTACAATTGGCTGTTCACCAATCGTGGAGAGTGCAGCCAAGTTTCAGCTATACATCAGCTGCACTTTTGCCTATCCAGGGGCGCTTTATCCTTATTCTTCAGCGGCTTAAAAAGGCAGCGCTAAGGAATGAGGCCAATAATTAACTGATGTAGAAAACAACACTTATTACCAGTCTACAGGATAACAGATACATGTATTATGGCTGGGGGTGTATCTCCTGTGCTAATGGAAAAGTAGTGTTCATGATTGACCATTGTAACTTTTATGAAACTGAAGGAGGACGCACACAGAAGTGAATGGAGCTATGGTACAATTACCTCCAAAGTCGATGAGTGTAGTAAAGCTGCACCAATATGTTCCAATATTTAGTTTTAATTAGCTGTAAATATCTAAGTAATATATTCCCCTATGAGAAATTCAAGTAAAATAAAAAGCAATAAATTCCTGACTATAAGGGGAAATATAAAAAAAAAATGTAGTGGCTTTTAGTCCATAGATAACACTGCATTGATGCTACTCTATGGGCGCTGCTATGCAGACACGTTCAATAAACTTTGTGGCCATTCTATGGTATTCTGAGTCGCATCCAAGACACTAATTCATTATTTATCATGTTTGCACATTTTCTTGCCCTTCAGTCATAATGTCGCTGCTAGTATTCCCGGCAGTATTGCCGGAGCTGTGCTGTTCACATCTACATGTGGATTCATCTGCCAACTAATGCACATGGCTTTTGCTTAGAGAAAAGAACCTGAGAATAACGGCCACCTCAATATCAAACTAGCCGACGAAATGTAACTGGGGTTACACAATCCATTAGGAAACCAGTAAGGACTCATCCACACATGTATGGAAAAATAGTTGTATGAATCTGTTTAATGCACTGAATTTCTTATCTAGTTCAAGGCCAGGCCATTTACCCCCATTCCTAACTAGACACATTTTTATGCTTTTTCATACATGCGGTTTAAAGAGCTGTAAATATTTTACTCGTTCTGATAATTAAATATTTTGGTCTCTATTCTGACTCATGGATATGTAGAACGTAGTGGTGCCTGGATAGACCTTTCTTTGTAGGCGCTTCCGTATTCACCTGTACTCACGTTCATACCGATTAATCAGACAGCTTAACTCAGCCACGATCTCATGTAAGAAGACTCCAGGAAAAGAGGGTTGCTTTAACTGAAATTCTTGTATTATGATGAAAGTAGCAGGTAAAAAGGAATATTCAACAGAGGACATGTAGTAGGATGCATACAGATGGAGGAATGATGACAAAATGGAGAATAAGGGCGAGAACAAACATACATCACGGGACTACAGTGAGAGAGTTGGGACAAAATACAGGGAAAGGCAAACTTCTGCCTAGAAAGAAGGATTGAACACAAGCAATGCAAACATTGAATGATTTCCCAAGTCGTGAGACATGACACTCCCTGTCTGAAATCCTTGGATTTCACGATGTCCGTAATTCTTCAAAGTCGTTCGAACCTGAAAAAACAAGAGGAAAGAAAACATGCATGCAATAATAAACATCAAAGATTTTAAAGTCCAAACTCGTTGTTGTCGACCCGTAGATCAAACCGAAAGATAAGTCCAAATATATTAAACCCATCTTCAGATTGGGGAAGCCGCAAACATGCCAACTCTTCCACCAACCCAGAATCCAATGGGAATGTTAACAGTTCAATCCAATGGAAAATGTCAATATTCAATAAAACTGGGGGACGAGGAGAAATGCTCCCCGCCGTGAGCAACGTCCAGGAGCATGTTCAGTTCATGTGATGTCCTCCTTTCGTAGAAGCAGCACGAGTTCAGTGACCGGGCGGAAGAAGATTCGGGTAGAGACCCCTTTTGTCACCTTAACTTCTACCTTACGAGTCTTTCCGTCCTCACTGGGTAGGACCTTGGCGATAAGTCCCATTGGCCAGTCATTACGATGAGCCTCTTTGTCCTTTAAGAGAACGAGGTCTCCTTCTTGGAGATTGGGACTGGGCGTCTGCCATTTGTGACGGTTTTGAAGCAAGTGCAAATATTCAGTCTTCCAGCGATGCGAAAACACGTTAGCCAGATGTTGTACTTGCCTCCACTGACGTTTGTAAATGTCCTTGTTATCGAAATTCCCAGGCGGAACTGTAGCAGCTCCAGTCTTCTGTGTAAGAAGTGTAGCTGGAGTAAGGATCGTTGGAGCATCGGGGTCGGATGATACTGGAACCAAAGGTCTAGCATTTATTATGGCTGACACTTCTGCGAGGAAAGTGACCAGAACTTCATGAGTAAGGGGAAGTTTATGGTCCAGCAACATGGAGTCGAGGATCCTTCGTGCAAGACCAATCATGCGTTCCCAAGATCCACCCATGTGTGAAGAGTGTGGAGGGTTGAATACCCAAGTGCATCCATTGTCGGACAAGAAGTTGTCAAACTGCAGTTCCTTGCAGGCTCCTACAAAGTTTGTGCCGCAGTTGGACCGGAGTTGCTTGGCAGGTCCCCGGATGGAAAAGAATCTTCTTAGGGCATTGATGAAGCTGGATGTATCCATGGATTCAATTATCTCGATGTGAACTGCACGGATACTGAGACAGGTAAATAGGACAGCCCACCGCTTACTGTTCGCAGCTCCTCCACGGGTTTTCCTGGTAACAACCGACCATGGCCCGAAGACGTCTACACCAACATATGAGAACGGTTGGTCCGTGCTCAGTCGATCTGCTGGGAGGTTCGCCATTTGTTGTTGTTGGTGTTTTTCTCGTAACCTTCGACACTTGACACATCTATGGAGAACTGAGGAGACGCACCTTTTCATTCCCATGATCCACAAGCCAGCAGACCTGATGGCACCTTCAGTAAGATGTCTGCCTTGGTGCTGTACACGTTCGTGATAGTGCCGAATCAACAGAGTAGTGACGTGATGTTGACCTGGAATGATGATAGGGTTCTGCTCCTTATCGTATAGGTCTGATTTACTTAAACGTCCACCTACTCTTAGAAACTTGAGATGATCGACTACTGGGTTCAAGTCGAGTAGGGTGCTGTTTTTGGACACACTGACTCCCTTGGTAATACTGCCAATCTCATGTGAATATTCTTCTTGTTGCACACACCTGATGATGACTTGTTCAGCATGGTCTATGTCGTCGGCAGTAAGACGACTCTTACACACGTGCCAACCATGGCACCCTGAGAGCTTGTCCTTTGTAAAACAGCGAGCAATGTGGATAAGACGAGCTACAGTTTGTACAACGGAGGACCAGCTTGAGAAGCGTTCAAAGCGGTGAGACTTCAAACCTTGCCTAGATGTCATTGAAGTATAGTGAGCAGAGATAGTTTGTCTTATCTCCTTGTCAGATTCTGGTTCCACCAGCTCATAAGCATTTTTGGTGTTGTTAGCACAGAAATCTTCGTACAGGAGACTAGGAGGCGCCAACCACATGTTATCACCAAGCTTAGAAGCAGCTGTGAGTCTTGTACCTCGGCCGGCTGGGTTTAAATCGGTGGAGATGTGATGCCACTGCTCAGGGGTAGAAAAACTTCTGATGCGCTCTACTCTGTTGCTCACATATGTATAGAACTGCTTCGTTTGGTTGTGTATGTACCCGAGTACCACTCTGCTGTCTGTGTAGAAGGTAAAGGAATCAATTGTAATGTCCATTTCGTCTCGTACAACTTCAGCAATTTCTACTGCCAATACCGCAGCGCAAAGCTCGAGTCTGGGTACAGAGTGTGCAGGCTTTGGAGTTAATTTGGTCTTACCCAGGATGAAACCACAATGTACCTTATTGGCTCCTAAGGTCATCAGATAAGCTACTGCGGCTATGGCTTCTGTAGATGCATCAGAGAAAATATGGACTTCTCTTCTGATGGCAGTCAAAGGTGATCTTGGAGAATAACACCGTGGAACTTGGAGTTGCTGTAAGAACTCCAGAGACTTCTTCCATGCTTCCCACCTTTGCTGTTTCTGAGTTGGAAGCGGGGTGTCCCAATCCGTGTTCTCGGCCGTAAGCTGTCTTAACAGTATCTTGCCTTGAATAGTGATGGGTGCTACAAACCCGAGAGGATCATAGATGCTATTTATGACAGATAGGACTCCTCGTTTAGTAAAGGGTTTGTCATAGGGTGACACTTGGAAGGTGAAGGTGTCCCGTTTGATATCCCACAGTAGACCAAGGCTGCGCTGTGTTGGAGGAACATCAGAACCCAAGTCAAGGTCTTTTAGGTTTGTGGCATGGTCCTCAGATGGAAACGCGTTCATTACCTCTTGACTGTTAGAGATAATCTTGTGGAGTCCGAGGTTTGATGTGGATAGCATTTCCTGTGTCCTGGAGAGTAGGTCAATTGCATCTTCACTTGTGGGCAAGGACTTGAGGCCATCGTCCACGTAGAAGTTCTTCTCTACAAATTGCCGAGCATCGGATCCGTACTCTCTCTCACCTTCCTGGGCTGTCCGTCTCAGACCATAGATCGCCACAGCAGGTGAGGGACTATTGCCGAAGACATGGACCTTCATCCGGTAGTCTATGACCTGATTGTTGACATTGTTGTCTTTGTGCCATAGGAACCTAAGATGGTTTCTGTTGTCTTCTTTCACGATGAAGCAATGAAACATCTGCTGAATGTCGGCCATTATGGCGACAGGTTCTTGTCTGAAGCGGATCAATACTCCAAGGAGGCTGTTGTTCAGGTTGGGCCCAGTTAGGAGCAGGTTATTGAGAGAGAGGCCTTCAAACTGAGCACTGGAGTCAAACACGACTCTGATCTGATTAGGCTTGCGAGGGTGATAGACACCAAAGGATGGAAGATACCAACATTCTTCTCCCTCCCTCAGTGGTGGCGCAGGTTCAGCATGATCTCTGTCAAAGATGTTCTGCATAAAGTCAATGAAATGCTTCTCCATCTCTGGTTTCCTCTTTAGGGTACGCTTTAAGGATGAGAACCTTGCAGTTGCTTGCTGCAGGTTGTTCGGCAACCTCACTCTTGGGAAACTAAAGGGTAAAGGAGCTACCCAACTGTTGGAGTCATCTTGAGCAAATTCTTTATCAATAACCTTTATGAATTCTTTATCTTCCCTTGTGGGTGCCAACTTGTTGTCACTACTTGTAGAGTCGAACACTGATGACCCGAGGTTTTCATCCCAGGGCTGGTGCGTGTTCATATTGTTGAAGGATTCCTGTTGCCACTTGGTGTTGCTCACTTTCTCTTTCACCTAGTAGTGATGTGGGCATGGTTGGAAATGGGTGCTGCGACCATTTGACAACATGTGTGTTTTGTAAGAGGAGATGTTGTTAGGTCTCTTCATCTTGTGTATGCAAACATTGCCTACGATTACCCAGCCTAGATCTAAGCGTTGGGCAAATGGTGCATCGTGTGGTCCGTTAATTTGCTGACGTACCTTGTGCAGCCGGAGAATGTCTCTGCCCAGCAGAATCAGGACATCTGCATTGTTGTTGAGGGCTGGTATGTTTGCTGTCCTCTTGAGATGTTGATGATGAAGAGCAGCCTCTGGCGTTGGGATCTCTTCTCGATTGGATGGAATCTGGTTGCACTCGACCAGTGTAGGTAAAGGTATCTCGACGGTGTTCTCGAGAGATGTCGCTGTAAGACCACTGGCCCTTCTCCCAGAAACCTCTGTAACACCACTGCAGGTACCTAAGGTGTAAGGGTAAGCATTTCCCTTTAAGTTAAACATATCAAAGAGTTCTGACCTTGCAAGTGATCGGTTGCTCTGATCATCCAGAAGGACATACACCTTCACGGCTTTCTCTGGGTGACCGTTGGGATACACGTTCACCAGGCAAATCTTCGCACAGGACTTGTCCCAGAGGTCTTCTCCGCAGACTTCTGTGCATGAAGAAGATATTGTGGTATGGCTTGCAGTTTGAGCTGCGTCCTCCCCGCCATGGCTCGTGGTGGGGGAAGGAGTAAGTGTAGAGTCAGGACGGAATGGGTGGAGTGCTTGTACGTGGTCCTCACTGTTACACTCCATGCACTTAATTGTAGTTTTACAGTCTTTAGCAAGGTGTTCAGTAGAAGCACAACATCTGTAGCATACCCCGAACTTCTTTAGAAGCTCCTTGTGTTCTTGGAGCGGTTTCTTCCTGAAGCCGATGCACTTTTTTAAGGGATGTGGCTTCTTGTGGATGGGACATTGACGATTTGGGTTCTCTATCTTTTCACCCTTGTTACTCTTGCCTGGGGCTGATGTTGGTAAGGGAAGAATATCCGTCTTCTTCACTGACACTGGACCCCTGCGGTTTCTGTCATTCGAGCGTGCGCTGACGTATTTAGAAGGAGGTGAAGCTGGGCCACTGGATTCTTCGTAGAAAAAGCTTGGGTCGTTCTTACGCTCTGCCACGTCTTTTATAAACTCACAGAAGTAGGAGAATGGAGGAAATGACACTTGATGGTCTTTCTTGTATTTTGACCCTAGTATAGTCCACTTTTCTTGCACGCTGTACGGTAGCTTGGAGATAATAGGATTTACTCCACGAGCAATGTCCAGGTAGCTGAGGCCAGGTAGGTGGGTGTCTGCCTTGGCCAGCTGGGGCTCTAACAGCAAGTCACTGAGCTCTAGGAACTTTGAACTGTCTTTGCTTGATATCTTTGGAAAACTCTGTAATCGCTTGAACAGTGCATCCTCTATGGCTTCTGGACTGCCAAAGTTTTTCTCTAGTCTTTCCCATGCAGCCATGAGACCAGCCGTTGGATTACTGATATGTACAGACCTGAGTCTCTTGACATGCTCTGTGGATTGTGGTCCTAGCCATCTGATTAGCAGGTCCAGCTCTTCGGCAGCAGTGATGCCAAGGTCACTAGTTACGGTTCTAAACGCATTTTTCCAACCTCTGTAATTTTCAGGTTGGTCGTCAAACCTTGTGAGACCAGTTTTAGTAAGTTTGCGGCGAATCATGTACCTTACGAAGTCGGACAAGTCTGTTCTTTCTGACTTAGGATGCACGAATGTAGGCTGAGCAGTGTTGTACATAGGGGTGGAGACGTCCTGGCATTAAAACGTGGGTAAGTATGGAGTGGCATATGCATTTAGTCCAGCAACCGGTTTGGTGGGTATAGTCTCTGCTACATGCGGAGCTGGCACTACGCGGTTGTCGAGAGTATAATGACCTGCCGGCATATTGGGTTGCGTGTAGATATTAGCCTGTGGAGTTTGGTGAGATGCGGGGTCTTGGCGCATACTGGAATACGAAGGAAGTTCAAGTTTGGGAGCATTGTACTGACCTTGAATGCAGGGTTCTGTAAGTGGATCGGCTTTCTGGTGCCCTGGAGAAGCATGAACGCCATCAGGAGTGTTAGTAATGATCTGCGGTTCGCCATTTTGGCTTAGCACGTAGTCTCTTGTGCGTTCAATAGGGTCTTCTGCCTCCACTTCACACAAACTGATGCTGTCTCTTTGACTCCCACTGATAGCTCGCTCCAGGATCCTTAACTCTGCCATGGCTGTCGCGTGCTCACATTCCTTCTCCAGAGCTTTCTTGCGTGCTGCATCCGCATCCATTTCTGCTCTCTTTTGTGCTGTGGCTGCATCCATTTCTGCTCTCCTTTGCGCAAAGGCGGCTTGTATCTTAGACGTTTCTGCCTTAGCACGTGCTCTTATAAGCTGCTTGCTGAGAGTGGAATATTTTGATGAACTTGACCTAGATGAGCGTTTTGAGTGCTTGGACAATTTAGATGAGCGAGTTGATGCATCTGGTGTCCGTGCAATTTTAGCCTCTAACTTGGTTTTAATGTCACGTACGGTGCAGTCTCTTTCAGAATTAAGCTGCTGGAAACTTTGCAATTCGTTTAAAGTCTCTGGCAGATTCAGTTTTTTCAGGAGAATAATGTATTGGTCAGTCTTCTCCATATACATTTGGTATGCTGTGCATAATTGTTCTAGGACTCCCTCAAGTGGTAACTCATGAGAAGCAGGCCTTGATACAGTGTCTATGTGATTCAGCACTTTCTCCCACAGTGAAGACACATCACTATACACGACACATTTTGCAGTCTCTAAATTCTCCATGACTTTCCATGTAGGTTTGACTGTACGTTTTCCCCTTTCACTAGCTGGTGGATGGGGATCTGGGTCTCTTTCCTGTGTTTGTAAGTCTGGTAGGGACATTGTATTCCTTGCTTCAGACATGATTTGATTGCAGGCAGGAAGAGTGGAGGATGAGGGTTATACTTCTCCCTGTTTATCTGCAGTGTGTGCTTCTATGCACGCTGGGGTCTGGCTGGGAACTGGGTTACTATCTATCTGGGAAATGTCCTTTTCCACTGAGGTTCAGCACAGACCTAGAATTACTGTCTCTGAAGGCAGGCTATTCCTTTTTACTATTCTGACTCATGGATATGTAGAACGTAGTGGTGTCTGGATAGACCTTTCTTTTTAGGCGCTTCCGTATTCACCTGTACTCACGTTCATACCGATTAATCAGACAGCTTAACTCAGCCACGATCTCATGTAAGAAGACTCCAGGAAAAGAGCGTTGCTTTAACTGAAATTCTTGTATTATGATGAAAGTAGCAGGTAAAAAGGAATATTCAACAGAGGACATGTAGTAGGATGCATACAGATGGAGGAATGATGACAAAATGGAGAATAAGGGCGAGAACAAACATACATCACAGGACTACAGTGAGAGAGTTGGGCCAAAATACAGGGAAAGGCAAACTTATGCCTAGAAAGAAGGATCGAACACAAGCAATGCAAATATTAAATGATTTCTCAAGTCGTGAGACATGACAGTCTCTTTTTGTCATGTTTCATTTTTATGTTATTGTCACACTCTTGTTATTCTTTTAACAATATTGGGTGATATTAGTGGGAAAATAAAGGCAATATGGGTGTGTTTTCCCTTTTTTTTCCTTTTTTTTTTTACAACTAAAATAAAAATAAATGTCAAATTTGTTTCCCTTTTATAACAATTATTTTTTAGGTATCAGACACTTTTTATTCACATGGGGAGGATAAGTAACAACATTTCGGATTGGCAGTGCCTTATTTTATTTATTTTTTACTTGCTTATTCTTTATTTCTCATTTATTTTACATATTGTGCCCAATAAAACATCATAAAAGACCTTTAGAAGGATTTTCAATATTTACATACTTTTTTCAATTTTATATTCCTTGCAACTGGGGTCTCCTAGGACCCAGCAGCTCCCCCCTACACCCAGTGATCACATGACCACTGGATCCAGAGGAGGAGGAGGAAGTGCTGTTAGCGCTTCCTATTACTGTATACACAACACTTGTTCAGCACTCTCTATGCAGTGATAGGGAAGGCAGAGAAGGTAAGAAACCATGTCTGCCTTCCCTATGAGGAGTCTGGCTGTGTCTGAGAGCCAGATTTCCTCTTCTGCTGCTCCACAATTGCATGCAACTGATCTACTATGTAATGATGTTTTAAAATTTCAATGGATAATAGAACACAGACCTCCTGGATGTTTAAAGTCTATGGGCCATCCAAAAGTAGTTGAAGGGGTTTTCTCACAAACAAAGTTAATTTTAAAGTTGATTTTAATCAATACATCTTGGAATAATAATAATTTCCACAATTGGATGTGCTGAGATAATCTTATAAATGTGCCCCTGCTGTGTACTGTGTAATGTCCGTGTCTGACTGTGGCGGCACATGGTCTGATCATAACACAGCTCCTGTGCAGCGGAGGACACAAAAGGGACTATACAGACATTACAGCACGGGATCACAGATGATTCTTTTTGTGAGATAAAGCATTTCGCTTCCTGTTTATAAAAAATGTTTTACCTCAGAGAAAGAATTATTTGCTATCCAGTGCTGTAATGTCTGTATACTTTTTATGCTAAGACTATCTCTAACCAGAACGGGGTCAGTTTAAAGTAGAACAAACAGCATGCATGAGAGTCCCAGATACTGCACTACAGTGAGCTTAGGTGTTCTTCGACCAGAAAGCAGGGTAACTCAACACGCCCATCTTTAGATGGCTGAGATGTAGAATTGTCATTGGGTTAGATTTGTGGCTGACAGGTCATAAGCTCCACAGTTTGCATCATCCACTGCTGTAATCTCCTCTGA
This sequence comes from Ranitomeya imitator, assembly GCF_032444005.1. Classification (NCBI taxonomy): domain Eukaryota; kingdom Metazoa; phylum Chordata; class Amphibia; order Anura; family Dendrobatidae; genus Ranitomeya; species Ranitomeya imitator. The sequence continues at coordinate 568,141,561 of NC_091286.1, read as the reverse complement.
AATCTCTCTGATGGTAATTTTGGTAACCAATTTGAAGGCCGTAAGGATGCACACATCCACTCACTTATTCGAGCATAAGGTTTGGACAGATTTAGATATTTCTTCAAAATATCTTACCCTGGTCTTCATCTGGTTCTTCGGGTCCCTCTTCTTCCTGAAGTACAGGGTTCTGTAGATTAGTGACTAGTCCTACATTTTCCTTTCTGTAAAAGTCAATCAGCTCCTGTAGGTTTGTGAAAAAGCGCATGGGAACTCCTTCAGATGCCTGCACAGAAATATTCATATTAGTTATTTTTGTAATCTATAGAATGAGAATAGTTATAGAAAGTTTTGCTGTGAATACAAAGGAAAGCATAATACCGCAATATATAAATGGATACTATAGTAAATAGCATACGTAGCAAAATATGTACAAGCTAAAAAGACATAAGTCATAAAAAACAACGTCTGTTATCTATAGATCTATTTTGCATTTTTAAATGTATGCTGTTTAGATCAATGTTATATTTATTCTACAGTGATTTACATTTACAGACATCAGCATCTCAGTCCCCAATGGGGCTCACAATCTAGATTCCCCTTCATTATGTCTTTGTAGTTTGGAAGGAAACTGGATCACCGGGAGGAAATCCACGCAGATACGGGAAAAACATACAAAAGCCTTGCAGATGTTGTTTTTGGTGGGATTTGAACCCAGAACCCCAGTACTGCAAAGCAGCATGCTAACCACGGAGCCACTGTGCTGCTCAATGGTAACAGAAATTGCTAAGCAGTCACTGGTGTCTGAAAATATCCATGGAACCATTTCAAACTGGGGTTACATGGCCAGTTTGGTTATAATTTTACTTACTTATAAAACACCTTTATATGCCACAGAACTTTGATTTCATTGCAACTCATAATTTTATAAGTGTGAAATTAAAGGCAATCTTTCACCAGATTTTACAATACAGGGTGGGCCATTTATATGGATACACCTGGGTGGGCCATTTATAAAGATGCATCCAAAATGGCCAACTTCAAAATGGCCACCATGGTCACCACCCATCTTCAAAAGCTTTCCCCTTCCCATATACTAATGTGCCACAAACAGGAAGTTGAAATCACCAACCATTCCCATTTTATTTAGGTGTATCCACATACATGGCCCACCCAAGTATATCCATATAAATGGCCCACCCTGTACAATCTGCATACATTATTAGGTTGATGTCTTACAACTTATGTACTTAGTTTGACAATCCTTTTTCTAATGGCTGGGAAAACCTTTTTGAAAGTTGAAACTCAATTTTCTGATTGGCAGTCCCTTAATGTCCTCCTCCCAGCTGCTGCTGAAATCTCAAACAAAAAAACAAACACAACAAGGATCCTTAAAATATAACTTTTAATAATTCAAGCTAAAAACTGTTTGTTCCAATTTATGAAACATAGGTATTTAAAAATGCAGCTCATAAAAGCCGAATCCAAACTACCTTGCGTGAGCCCTATTCCTGCTCCCTACCTGACAGCGGAGGTTGGCACCCTAAGTTTCTGCGGTAGGCGCCCCCGCTCCTCGACGACTGGCCCTAGTAGCCCTAAATAAACCCTATATTCCCTAGAAGAGATGTACCAGATATCACTACCACAAATGAAAAAAATATAAAAAATAAAAAAAATACACAGATAAGAATAGAAAAAATCAAAAAAATACACAAATAAGAATAGAAAAAATAAAAAAAAATAAACATAGCAAAAAAACAAAAATTTACTATTTTCCACCAGGCAAAAAAGTCCTTGAAAAGGGATAATAGAATATATCACAGCCAAATGGGTAAGAATAACACCAATGTCTCATTTATCAAAAAAAATTAACAGGCCACTCCATCCCATATTCATACTTTAGGGTAACCATATAATTCTGTACATCCAATGACGTTCCCTAAAAAGGGTGGGGGGACGTACCCAATACCCCCCAAAAAATGAAAAGAATATAAAAAATCAAAAAACTGCAAAACTAGGAATGAAGAAAATAAAAAAAATGAACATAGCAAAAAAACACAAATTTGTTGTTTGCCAGCAGACAAAAAGTCCCTAAGAGGGAATAGTACAAAGTCACACCCCAATGGGTAAAAATACCAATGTCTCGTTTATCCACAAAATATCGGCGGGCCACTCCATCCTAACATGTAGTTCTGCAAGTCCAAAAGTTTCTCAAAAGTCAAATGACTCCCAGATGTATAATGTTCCCAATAGGACAGTGGCCCACATCAGCACAAAGACATCCCAGGAAAAAACAGGGGACCACCAGAGCAGATTAAAAAACTGTCCAAAAACACCCCATAGTTCAATGCTGTATCAAACGCTTCTACTCATCTGCGTCCCAGAAGCGTTGTGGGTGGTTATACGATCATCCAGCTCCGTTAGTCTCCTGCCAGGATATCCTCCCTATTCAGCCTGACGCGTTTCCCCCCCGTGAGAATCCTGGGGGTTCATCTGGGGACATGGATCAATGCCACAGAGATATAAAGGTGCAGGATCACCGTACATACCGTTGCCGTCTTATATACTAGTCCGTCTCCTCCACGTGTAGACAGACCAGGCCCCTTTGCCGCACACCCAGAAGTGCATCACTGGAGCGCACCAGCGTTCCAGACACCTGGTGTGATGTTCTCAACAGAGCAGTGTACATTAAAACACACCGCGCATGCGTACCTATCCGACGCCCGCCCAACACAAGTTCAGGGCGGCGCGCACACTACAGGAATCGCATCTTAATGCTGCGCATGCGTAAATACCCCAATACAATCACAGCGCTCATACAGCGCACCCGGAAGTGCGTCACTGGAGCGCACCAGCGTTCCAGACGTCTGACATAAAATACTCAATACAGCGGTGCACCTATCAGGGGAATCTCCCTCCGACACTAGAGCACACCACGCATGCGTCTAGATCCGACGCCCGCCCAGCATAAATCCAGGGGAAATCTCACACTTCTCACTACAAGCTGCAGCTGTCTGTCAGGCTGGGTAGGCAAACACTGAATACACTTGGACTCATGAGCTCTCTCACTCTTTAACTGGGCTCATGAAATTATTTTATAACCAGAGATGTATCTAGGTTTTCCAGCACCTATGTCAAGAATTCAATTTGGTGCCCCCTCACTACTCCTCCACTCAAGCAGTTTGAGTAGTTGTCATGTGACCACCAAAATAATCACCATAACCCCCAGCAGTAGACAAATACATCACCACAACTATCATTGGTACACGAATATATCAGCATAAAAACATCAGTATAGAAATACATCACCAAAACCACCAGCAGTACAGAAATACTTCAACAAAATCACAATCAATACATGAATATATCAACATAAAAACAATCATTATAGAAATACATCACCAAAACCATCAGCAGTACAGAAATACATCACCAGAACCACAATCAGTACATGAATACATCACCAAGCTTAGTACAGAAATCAATTGTAATGTCAACTCATCTCTATATACAATTATATTATATGAAGCTAAAACTTCCAGTATGTCCTTAACAATGGTAAGGTGATACTGGGGCTTATTGTTATCAGTCATCATCAGATCACACAAGAACCACAATATTGATGAAAGTTAGTATCACAAATAAACATTTACATCCAGGTACCTTCCTGTTTGAATGGAGACATTGTATTCTCTTCTTCATCTTGTTCAGACGCCATGATGACTTTTCACATCCACAACTCATATCTGCAGACTTCCATCATTCCCGGTCTTCTGCAGCACTTCTTGACCATGTGACCTTAAAAATAGCAGCATGATTATAATGCTTCTGAAAAAATATCTGCCCTACACTATGCCCCTGAAAAACTAATTACCCCTTACTGCATTCCCTGCACAAACTATGATGCCACACTGTCCCTCTTATGGGAGTTGCCCTCCACACTGCCCTCTCATTTACATCAGGGCTCCCTCTTTACACTGTCCTCTCAAACTGTTTCCCTCTAGTTCCCATTCTCTATACTGTGCCCTCTCATCATATTCCCCCCTCCTCGGCATACTGTCCCCTCCTTGCTGTACCCTCACATTGTCTCCCAATACTGCCCCCTTTCTATACTGCCCCCACACTACCCAGTTTCTATTCTGTGCCCCTTCACACTTTTCTTCCCCATAATGTCTCCACACATTATCCCCCTCAATAGTCTCCTCAAACATTTCCCCCCTCCCTCCTCATACTGTCTCCTCACATATTTCCCCCTTGCACTCCATACTGTTTCCTCATACATCACCATAGTTTCCACACCTGTTCCCTCCCACTCCTCATACTGTTTCATCACATATTACACATTCCCCAAACTGTCTCCTCAGATCCCCCTTGCGCTCCAATCTGCCATACTGTCTCTTCATAGTCACCCTCACTCCCCAAACAGGTCTCCTTAACTACCCATGCTGCCATACTGTCTCTTCACAGGTCCCTCTCGCTCCCAATACTGCCTCCTCACAAGTCCTCTTCACTCCCCATACTGAAATACCGTCTCCTCACAGGTCCCCCTCACTACCCATACTGACATACAGTTTCTTCATATGTCTCTCTTGCTCAATAAACTGCCATGCTGTACCCTCACAGGTCCTCTTCGTTCACCATTCAGACATACTGTCTCATCACAGGTCCCCTCCTCAAACTGTCTGCACCAATCCCACTCCCCGCTCCTCATTCTATGTCTACACTAATTCCATCCTCTCCTCATACTTTGTTCACAGCACCAATTCCCCAACTCCTCATACTGTGTCCACACCAATTTCCCCCCATTCCTCATACTGTGTCTGCAGCACCAATCTACCCTGCTCATCATACTGTGTTCTAGCACCGATCACCCCTCTAGTCATACTGTCTCCACAGCACTAATCTTCCCAGCTCCTCATACTGTGTCCATAGCACTAATCCCCCTCACTGCTCATACTGTGTCCGCAGCACCAATCAATAACTCCTCATACTGTTTGCAGCACCAATCTTACCCACTCGCCATACTATGTCCACAGCACCAATCTTCCCCATTTCTCATACTGTGTCTGTAGCACCAATTCCCCCACTTCTCATACTGTGTTTGCAGCACCAATCTCCTCAACTCCTCATACTGTGTCCGCATAACTAATCTTCCCCGCTCCTCATACTGTGTCTACAGCACCAATCCCCCACTCCTTATACTGTGTCCACAGCATCATTCGTCTGTCCACACCAATCCCATCCCCGCTCCCTATATTGTCTCTTCCCCAACAATAAATCTTTTCTTTCATCAGCTCCAGGGGAGCACTTACCTGACCAAAGTTTATTGCGCCTATGCAGAGCCAGAGAGTGTCAGCAGAGTTATCAACTGACTCTGCTGACATTGCCCTGACCCGGAAATGCCGGCAGTCAGGGCTTCATTGGATTCGCATCTGATAGCCGGCTCAGAGAATGGCCGAATCCCACTAGAGGGAGTGGGAAAATGCAGCTGCCGGGGATACACCTTCGATTGATGTATCAGTCAGCCTAATGGCGCCCCCTGCCTGCTGCACCCAAGGAAATACACCACTTTCCCCCTTCAGATACACCTCTGTTTACAACCATTCTCATACAGATTACCAAAGTAGGTGTTACATCTTCAGATTTGATATATCTCTTTAATTATTATGGTTACATTACATATATAGCACTATCATATTCTACAGCACTTTACAGACGTTATCATGACGGTTCGCTTTGGAGCTCACAATCTAAATTTTCAACAAGGTTGAATTTTTTGTAACTGCTGTGTTGATGTGGGTCACTTTTGCAAAGCAACCCCACTGACAATTATTATACACTACCATGTAAAAGTTTAGGGTCACTTAGAAATTTCCTTATTTTTAAAAGAAAAGCACAGTTGTTTTCCAATGAAGGTAACATTAAATGATTCAGAAAAACACTCTATACATTGTTAATGTGGTAAATGATTATTCTAGCTGTAAACGTCTGGTTTGTAATGCAATATCTTCAAAGGTGTATAGAGGCCCATTTCCAACAACCATCACTCCAGTGTTCTTATGGTACTTTATGTTTCCTAACTGTGTTAGAAGGCTAATGGATGGTTAGAATACCCTTGAAAACACTTGTGCAAGTATGTTAGCACAGCTAAAAACAGTTTGGCTGATTAGAGAAGCTATATACCTGACCTTCGTTTGAGCTAGTTGAGAATTTGGAGCATTACATTTGTTGGTTCCATTAAGCTCTCAAAATGGCCAGAAAAAAAGAACTTTCATGTGAAACTCGACAGTCTATTCTTGTTCTTAGAAATGAAGGCTATTCCATTCGAGAAATTGCCAAGAAACTGAAGATTTCCTACAACGGTGTGTACTACTCTCTTCAGAGGAGAGCAAAAATAGGCTCTAACCAGAGTAGAGAAAAAACACCAAACCCAGAAAAAGAAACTAAAGAAGAGAGAGAGATAAAAACAAGGAATTCATATAGGTGTATCTTTATTGAAGTAGCAGCAAGTCAAATTACAAAAAATGATAATAATATATAAAAATTAAATACAAAAAAATATATAAAAAAGAAGTGCAACACGAGACAACCAATAAGGTATAAAATAATTAATTTACATAGAAAGCCTGATATTTTTTATATATTATGCCATATGTCCGGAATAAAGATGATAAAAACGATCTCAGGACGTAAAAACAGTGAACAAGAAATACTTGTTAAAATATGTATATATTTGATAAAAAAAAGCAAGTGATAAACAGCTGTATAGTGCAATATCTAGCAAAAAAATAAAAAATATATAAAGTGCATAGGTGCCACAGAAAAAAAAGGGGGAGGGGGAAACGGACAGTCTATGTTGGTAAAGCACAGAAGTCCCACAGTGTATTCAGAAGAATATGGCTGATGCCTGTGACAAATGTCACAAAATAACCACTGTGTAGCAATATTGCCTATGGAAACCATAAAGTGAAATAGTGCCACCACTAAAAAGAGGGGGAGGGGGAATAGCGATGTGAATATAACACAGCTATCCCAAACGTACCATAGATCAAAAGGAGGTAAAATAGTTATAATGGTCCGGACATATAAAGTACCTTATAAAATTGGTGTCAGCGTGCACACGTGCCCCGACGCGCGTTTTGGTAGAGATTCCTTCGTCAGGGGGGTGTACTGCTCCCTTCAGAGGAGAGCAAAAATAGGCTCTAACCAGAGTAGAAAGAGAAGTGGGAGGCCCCGCTGCACAACTGAGCAACAAGAAAAGTACATTAGAGTCTGTGGTTTGAGAAATTGATGCCTCACAAGTCCTCAACTGGCAGCTTCATTAAATAGTACATGCAAAACGCCAGTGTCAATGTCTACAGTGAAGAGGTGACTCCAGGATGCTGGCCTTCAGTGCAGAGTGGCAAAGAAAAAGCCAAATCTGAGACTGGCTAATAAAATGAAAAGATTAATAAAAAGAAAAGCCTTACTAACTATGTTACTATGTTAATATGGGCAAAAGAACACAGACATTGGACAGAGGAAGATTGGAGAAAAGTCTTATGGACCGACGAATCCAAGTTTGAGGTGTTTGGATCACACAGAAGAACATTTGTGAGACACAAAACAACTGAAAAGCACGGTGGAGGTAATGTGATGGTCTGGGGTTGCTTTAGTGTTGGTAAAATGGGAGATTTATACAAGGTAAAAAGGATTTTGAATAAAGAAGGCTATCTCTCCATTTTGCAACGCCATGCCATACCCTGTGGACAGCGCTTGATTGGAGCCAACTTCATCTTACAACAGGACAATAACCCAAAGCACACCTCCAAATTATGCAAGAACTAATTAGGGTAGAAGCAGGCAGCTGGTATTCAATCTGTAATGGAGTGGCCAGTGCAGTCACCAGATCCCAACCCCATTGAGTTGTAGTGGGGGCAGATTGACCGTATGGTGTGCAAAAAAGTGCCCATCAAGCCAAACCAACTTGTGGGAGGGACTTCTGGAAGCATGGGGTGAAATGTCTCCAAATTACCTCAGCAAATTAACTGCTAGAATGCCAAAGGTCTGCAATGCTGTAATTGCTGCAAAGGGAGCATTATTTGACGAAAGCAAAGCTTGAAGGAGAAAATTCTTCCTTGCAGATCCTCTCCAGTTCCGTCAGGTTGGATGATGAACGTTGGTGGACAGCCATTTTCAGGACTCTCCAGAGATGCTCAATTGGGTTTAGGTCAGGGCTCTGGCTGGGCCAGTCAAGAATGGTCACAGCGTTATTCTGGAGCCACTCCTTTGTTATTTTAGCTGTGTGCTTAAGGTCATTGTCTTGTTGAAAGGTGAACCTTCGGCCAAGTCTGAGGACCAGAGCACTATTGAAGAGGTTTTCATCCAGGATATCTCTGTACTTGGCCGCATTCATGTTTCCTTCAATGATAACCAGTCGTCCTGTCCCTGCAACTTAAAAACACCCCCATAGCATGAAGCTGCCAAGACCATGTTTAATTGTTGGGATTGTATTGGGCAGGTGATGAGCAGTGCCTGGTTTTCTCCACACATACCGCTTAGAATTATCACCAAAAAGGTCTATCTTCGTCTCATCAGACCAAAGAATCTGATTTCTCATAGTCTGGGAGTCCTTCATGTGTTTTTTAGCAAACTCCATGCGAGCTTTCATAGGTCATGCACTGAGAAGAGGCTTCCATTGGGCCACTCTGCCATAAAGGCCTGACTAGTGGAGGGCTGCAGTGATAGTTAACTTTGTAGAACTTTCTCCCATCTCCCTACTAAATCTCTGGAACTCAGCCATAGTGATCTTGGGGTTCTTCTTTACCTCTCTCACCAAGGCACTTTTCCGACGATTGCTCAGTTTGGCTGGACGGCCAGGTATTGGAAGATTTCTGGTGGTCTGACTTATAACCAGGGCCGGCTCCAGGTTTTTGAGGGCCCCGGGCGAAAGAGTCTCAGTGGGCCCCCCCCCCTTTAACACATACCACGATTCATGATCGCATATAACACAGCCCACGTAGCATATAACACAGCCACGTAGCATATAACACAGCCACGTAGCATATAACACAGCCATGTAGTATATAACAGCCCACGTAGCATATAACACAGCCACGTAGCATATATCACAGCCCACATAGCATATAACAGCCCATATAGTATATAGCACAGCCACATAGTATATAACATGGCCCACATAGTATATAGAACAGCCATGTAGTATATAGCATAGCCCACGTAGCATACAACAGCCCATATAGTATATAGCACAGCCCACGTAGTATATAGCACAGCCCACGTAGTATATAACACGGCCCATGTAGTATATAGAACAGCCATGTAGTATATAGCACAGACATGTAGTATACAGCACAGCCCCCCTCCCCCCAAGAATGGCCCCATAGTCCAGTTCAGCACTCACTGTTATAGTTAAAAAAAAAAAACACTCCTCACCTCTCAACGTGCCCGCGCTGCTCCCTGCTCCGGTCTTGGCTGCTGCCGCAGCACTGCCTGACACAGCGAGTGCGCGATGACATCATCGCGCACCCGCAGTGTCAAAGGCAGAGCGGGGAATGAGGGGAGAGGGAGCGTCATGTGACGCTCTCTCCTCCACCATTTGCTTTGAACTTTACCGGCAGATGCCGGTATAGTTCAATGCAGCAGGGGAGTCAGCACTGGTGGCAGGCGGGCCCCCCTGCCTTACAGGGGCTGTGTGATTTGCCGCTAGCTGAGGGCCCCTGAGGAAGCGGGGGCCATAGGCACTGGCAGCTGCCTGCCCCTAACGCCGGCCCTAAATGGGTCCCCCTGTCTCGCCAGGACCCCGGCGCTTGCCCAGGTACGCCGGGTGCTGACGCCGGCCCTGCTTATGACCATGTGATATTTCAGTTTTCATTACATTTGCAAAAAAGTCTACATTTCTGTTTTTTTCACTCAAGATGGGGTGCAGACTGTACATTAATGTGAAAAAATGTACTTTTTTTGAATTTACCAAATGGCTGCAATGAAACAAAGATTGAAAAATGTAAAGGGGTCTGAATACTTTCTGTGCCCACTGTATGTATGTATGTATGTGTATATATCAGAGGCGTAGCTAGGCTTTTGGTCTTGGGGGGGCGAAGCTTCTGAGTGGGCCCCTAACCAGGTAACCTTGATTACAACTCGATGACGCCCCCCTAATAGTGGAGAACCTCAGCAGATGACCGCGCTGTTACTGAAGATAATCTCTATATAACGACCAACATGGATATTACCGCCATATGGTCAGTGGTAGATACCAGTCCTACAGAACATATAAGAGATCACAGCACAGTTATAGATAATGACTTACTATTGACGTTCTTTATGATGGAATCGTTCACTTTTCCCGTCTTTTCCATCTGGCCCAGACCGACATGACAACTTCTTCCAGCTACAACTTGACTGCAGAGAAAACAACAAAGACACATTTCACTTCTCACATTCCAGCCATCATCATCTATTCCCAACCTGCACAAACCCCTCATCCTGCTGCTACCCCAATACTGAGCAGCTGCTGCCGTATGTGTCTCCCTATTACTTCCCCTGATACCCCAATACTGAGCCGCTGCTGCCGTATGTGTCCCTATTACTGCACCTGCTACCCCAATACTGAGCCGCTGCTGCCGTATGTGTCCCTATTACTGCACATGATACCCCAATACTTAGCCTCTGCTGCCGTTTGTGTCCCTATTACTGCACCTGATACCCCAATACTGAGCCGCTGCTGCCGTATGTGACCCTATTACTCCACCTGATACCCCAATACTGAGCCGCTGCTGCTGTATGTGTCTATATTACTCTATTACTGCACCTGATACCCCAATACTGAGCCTCTGCTGCCGTATGTGACCCTATTACTGCACCTACTCTGTGGTTCTCTGTACCCTCAAAATTCTAAAGCACCCCTCTATAATATAGTAATGCCGGGTGCAAGTGCCCTAGAAAACAGAGCCCATATTTTGCCTCTAGAAAGTAATAATGCCCTCTGTGTGCCCCTTTGATAGTCACAGTAACCTGAGTTCCCCTATTACAATAAGTGCCCACTTTAAATTTAATAATGTCCCGAGTCTCCCCCCCGTACAGCTTCCCTATACACAGTATAATGCCCCCTAACTGTATAGTACCATCCGCACAGTATACTGACCCCTTAGTAGCCTTCAAACTGTTTGATGGCTCCAACACTGTAATCCCCACACTGTATGATGGCCCCATAGATAACCGCCATCTATATATATAATTGTCTAAGGGTTTAATTGTCTGTCTGTCCTGGAAATCCTGCGTCGCTGATTGGTCAAGGCCGCCAGGCTTCGACCAATCAGCGACGGGCACAGTCTCTGATTGGTCGAGACCAGCCGGCCTCGACCAATCAGCGACGGGCACAGTCTGCCGCAAATTCTGGAATCATCATTGTCCTCCACTGCTGTCAAGTGCCACCATTGTGTTTTCTAAGGGTCTAATTGTCTGTCTGTCTCGGATATCAGCCAATCAGCGATATTAGTGCGGGATTTAAACACCACTGACAGCGCAACATACATACATACATACATATTCTAGAATACCCGATGCGTTTGAATCGGGCCAACATCTAGTATTGTATAATGTGCCAGATAGTCCTCAATATAGCACAAGGCAGCACCCCTATAGGCAGACCCTGTAGTTTAAAGCACCCCCAATAGGCAGACCCTGTAGTATAAAGCAGCACCACTCCATAGGCAGATCCTGTAGAATAAGGCAGCACTCCCCTCATAGGCAGATCCTGTAGAATAAGGCAGCAGTCCCCCCTATAGGCAGATCCTGTATATAAGGCAGCACTCCCCCATATAGGCAGATCCTGTATATAAGGCAGCACTCCCCCCCATAGGCAGATCCTGTATATAAGGCAGCACTCCCCCACTATAGGCAGATCCTCTATATAAGGCAGCACTCCCTCCCATAGGCAGATACTGTATATGAGGCAGCACTCCCCCTATAGGCAGATACTGTATATAATAATAATAATAATAATTTTATTTATATAGCGCCAACATATTCCGCAGCGCTTTACAAATTATAGAGGGGACTTGTACAGACAATAGACATTACAGCATAACAGAAATACAGTTCAAAACAGGCAGCACTCCCCCCCTATAGGCAGATACTGTATATGAGGCAGCACTCCCCCCTATAGGCAGATACTGTATATGAGGCAGCACTCCCCCTGTTGTGAATTCTGTGGCAGAGCTCCCTCCTGTGGTCACAAGTGGTACTTCGGCTGGTTCTCTCTGTGAGCTTCCGTTGGTGGAGGAAAGTGGTACTGCGGCTTCTGAGTTTCCTTCCTCAGGTGATGTGGTGAAGTCGTTAGGTGATGTGGTGAAGTCGTTAGGTGCTGCTCTATTTAACTCCACCTAGTGCTTTGATCCTGGCCTCCAGTCAATGTTCTAGTATTGGACCTGTTTCCTCCTGGATCGTTCCTGTGGCCTGCTGCTCTGCATAGCTAAGTTCCTCTTTGCTATTTGTTTGCTGTTTTTTTTCTGTCCAGCTTGTCAATTTGTTTTTTTTCTGCTTGCTGGAAGCTCTGGGACGCAGAGGGTGTACCTCCGTGCCGTTAGTTCGGTACGGAGGGTCTTTTTGCCCCCTTTGCGTGGTCTTTGTAGGGTTTTGTGTTGACCGCAAAGTTACCTTTCCTATCCTCGCTCTGTTCAGAAAGTTGGGCCTCACTTTGCTAAATCTATTTCATCTCTACGTTTGTCTTTTCATCTTAACTCACAGTCATTATATGTGGGGGCTGCCTTTTCCTTTGGGGTATTTCTCTGAGGCAAGGTAGGCTTATTTTCTATCTTCAGGCTAGCTAGTTTCTCAGGCCGTGCCGAGTTGCATAGGGAGCGTCAGGCGCAATCCACGGCTGCCTTTAGTGTGGTTGGAGAGGATTAGGAATTGCGGTCAACAGAGTTCCCACGTCTCAGAGCTCGTTCTTGTTTTTTGGGTTATTGCCAGGTCACTGTATGTGCGCTGACCTCTATGTCCATTGTGGTACTGAATTACCTTTCATAACATCCCCCCTATAGGCAGATACTGTATATAAGGCAGCACTCCCCCTCTATAGGCAGATACTGTATATGAGGCAGCACTTCCCCCCCTATAGGCAGATATTGTGTATGAGGCAGCACTCCCCCCCCTATAGGCAGATACTGTATATGAGGCAGCACTACCCCCCTATAGGCAGATACTGTATATGAGGCAGCACTTCCCCCTATAGGCAGATATTGTATATGAGGCAGCACTCCCCCCCTATAGGCAGATACTGTATATAAGGCAGCACTCCCCCCCTATAGGCAGATACTGTATATGAGGCAGCACTACCCCTCCTATAGGCAGATACTGTATATGAGGCAGCACTTCCCCCCTATAGGCAGATATTGTATATGAGGCAGCACTCCCCCCCTATAGGCAGATACTGTATATGAGGCAACACTCCACCCCCTATAGGCAGATACTGTATATGAGGCAGCACTTCCCCCTATAGGCAGATATTGTATATGAGGCAGCACTCCCCCCCTATAGGCAGATACTGTATATAAGGCTGCACTCCCCCCTATAGTCAGATACTGTATATAAGGCAGCACTCCCCCCTATAGGCAGATACTGTATATGAGGCAGCACTTCCCCCTATAGGCAGATACTGTTGAATAAGGCAGCCCACATAAAAACACAGCAAATAAATACTCACCTCTCTTCCTCCTTGTTCCAGCGGTGCTTCCTGCTCCTGCTCATCTGACAGCGGGCGCTGGGCTGTGACGTCATCGCGCCCGCTGTCAGTGTGAGGGATGATGGGAGGAGCGCAGCGCTCCTTCCCTCATCACTGCGGTGAGCTGTATCGGCTAGATGCCGAGACAGCTCACCATGCGATGACAGGCGGGGGGCCCACTGCTGGCACCGGGCCCCCCCCCCGCCTGCCCAGGGGCCCCATAGCAACAGAGCAGTGAGATGATATTGATTCTCCCTGCTCTGCCGCAGAATGTAACTGCATCGGCGCGCTGCGTGTGCCAATGCAGTTACAGTAGCGTAGCTCCCGGTGGGCCCCCTCAGAGCGCGGGGCGATGGCCCCCTCTCCCCCCCCCTGGTAGCTACGCTACTGGTATATATAGTCCTTTAGTTCATCATATATGGCTTTACAAATCATTCATTATTCAAGCCTGTATCTCTCCAGTCACTGGGTGACAGGACAGTTGCTGAACTGTGCAATGTTAGCGCACACAGTTCTTTACCCCATACCAGGGGTTACCTCTTAGGAGCTCCTGCTCCACAGAGTGATGTATTTCAAGTGTTTATTTCGGTTAATGTTGATGATCATGGCTTACAGCCAATGGAAACCCAAAAGTCATTATCTCAGTAAATTAGAATACTTTATAACACCAGCTTGAAAAATGATTTTAACCCCTTAATGACTGGAGTTTTTTTTTTTTTTTTTCACTTTTGCGTTATTTTTTTGTCAATATGGCCATGTGAGGGCTTATTTTTTGCGGGACAAATTGTTCTTTTGAATGACATGATTGGTTTTACCATCTTGCGTACTAGAAAACGGGGAAAAAATTCCAAGTGTGGTGAAATTGCAAAGAAAGTGCAATCCCAAACTTGTTTTTTGTTTGGCTTTTTTGCTAGGCTCACTAAATGCTAAAACTGACCTGCCATTATGATTCTCCAGGTCATTATGATTTCATAGACTCCAAACATGTCTAGATTCTTTTTTTATCTAAATGGTGAAAAAAACCTCCAAATTTTGCTAAAAAAATGAAAAAATTGCCTCATATTCCATTACCCGTAACGTCTCTATTTTTCGTGATCTGGAGTTGGATGAGGGCTTATTTTTTGCGTGCCGAGCTGACATTTTTAATGATACCATTTTGGTGCAGATACGTTCTTTTGATTGCCCGTTATTGCATTTTATTGCAATATCATGGTGACAAAAAAAACGTAATTCTGGGGTTTTGATTTTTTTCTTGCTACACTGTTTAGCGATCAGGTTAATCCTTTTTTTTATTGATAGATCGGGCGATTCTGAATACGTCAATACCAAATATGTGTAGGTTTGATTTTTTTAAAATTGTTTTATTTTGAATGGGGCGAAAGCGGGGTGATTTAAACTTACTTTCTTTTATTTTTTTCATATTTTTAAAAACTTTTTAAAATTTTTTGGCATGCTTCAATAGCCTCCATGGGAGGCTAGAAGCTGCCATAACTCGATTGCCTCTGCTACATGAAGGTAATGCTCAGATCGCCCCTATGTAGTAGAATTACAGCATTGCTGTGAGTATTGACCACAGGGTGGTGCTCATAGCATCAACAACCATAGAGGTCAGCAGGAGACCTCTGGTTGTTATGCCGACGCACCGATGACCCCCGATCATGTGATGGGGGTCACCGGTGTGCTCATTTCCGGTCGGATGGCCAGAAGCGCTTGACAGAGTTTGACAGCGGCATTTAACTAGTTAATAGGCATGAGCAGATCGCGATCCCGCCTGCGCCTATTGCAGACACATGTCAGCTGTTCAAAACAGCTGACATGGCCCGGCCATGGCTCCGGCTGTGGGCCCGCATCAAAGCGGGGGTTCTGCCATCAGATGTACTATTCCGTCCGATGGCAGAAAGGGGTTAAAATACGAAATACTGAAATGTATGTTCAGTAAATGCACTCAATACTTGGTTGGGGCTCCTTCTGCATCAATTACTGCATCAATGCGGCATGGCATGGAGGCGATCAGCCTGTGGCACTGCTGAGGTGTTATGGAAGCCCAGGTTGCTTTGATAGCAGCCTTCAGCTCATCTGCATTGTCGAGTCTGGCGTCTCATCTTCCTCTTGACACTACCCCATAGTGATACTGTTGTTTTTAAACCAGTATAGAAAAAAAAAAGTTATTCAGCTCACCATTAGGGCAGTCCCACACGTCCAGATAATTCCGGTACTGGAAAAATTGGTACCGGAATTATCCGTGTCCGTGTGCCCGTGCGTTTCTGTGGCACATCAGTGTGGCACACGGGTGGCACATATGTGCCGCCCGTGCGCCCACTGGGTACCACACGCACTGTGCAGGAGACAACGCTAAAGTTTAGAGCTGTCCCCTGCATCTGGTGCGGAATCTGCCATTCATATCTTCTTTGCAGCAGCGTTTGCTGTAGAGAAGATATGAATATTCCTTTTTTTTTGTTTCTCATGTTTAAAGTAAAGATCCATGTCCCCACCCCCCTCCCACCCCCTGTGCGCCCGCCCGCTGTTCTTAAAATATTCACCCGGCTCCCTCGCTGGCTGGCGCTGCTTCCTGTCCTGGCCGCATCTTCTTCCTGTATTGAGCGGTCACGTGGGACCGCTCATTTACGGAAATGAATATGCGGCTCCACCCCTATGGGAGGTGGAGCCACATATTCATGACTGTAATCGGCGGCCCCACGTGACCGCTCATACAGTAGAAGGTGCGGCCAGGACAGGAAGCAGTGCCAGCCAGCGAGGGAGCCGGGTGAGTATTTTAAGAACAGCGGGTGGGCGCACAGGGGGTGGGAGGGGGGTGAGCACATGGATCTTTATTTTAAACACGAGAAACAAAAAAAAAAAGGAATATTCATATCTTCTCTACAGCAAACGCTGCTGCAAAGAAGATATCAATGGCGGCTTCAGCTCCAGTGGGGGGGACAGTGCTTACTGTAGCGCTGTCTCCTGCACGGCACACGGACTTTTAGACAGACCCATTGACTTTAATGGGTCTGTGTAATCCGTGCGCTCCCACGAACACTGACATGTCTCCGTGTTTGAAGAAGCAAGATAAGTGAAAGCAGTCAGAGGGGAGCGCAGAGGAATCGACCCAGGGAAGGGGAGATAAAAGGGAGTTGTCGAGCACCACCGCAGCTCCAGCTGAATACTTCCAAAGGAGGATAAGAGCATGTGTCAAACAGAAATCAGTCCCAGGAGCACTCCCACCTGAAGAAGACGGTGTTTACCGTTGAAACGCGTTGTGGTAAACTACATATGTTATCTGAGTTTCCTTCAGCGCTCCTGGGACTGATTTCTGTTTGACACATGTCTCCGTGTTTGGCACACAGAGACACGGTCCGCAAAAAATCAATGACATCTGCACAGATGCATTGATTTCAATGTGTCTACGTGTGTCAGTGGCTCTGGTACGTGAGAAAACTGTCACCTCACGTACCGGAGCCACTGATGTGTGAAACCGGCCTTAGATGAATTTCTCTGGCTTTGGGTGTGGACTCCACGATGCTGCTCAGAAAAAGCAGCTGTGGTAGTCAAACACAATGCCAAAAATAAAACATGCTGTTAAAATAGTGAGTGATGGATTACGCGTTTCGAGCGAAAGTGTTCTTAATCATAACCATATCAAACCAGGTATTGGTACTTTTGGCAGTGTGGACAGGTGCCAAGTCCTGCCGGAGAATCAAATTTCTGTCTCCAAAAAGCTTGTCAGCAGAGGGAAGCATGAAGGGTTCTAAAATTTCTTGGTAGACGGATGCATTGATTTTGGTCTTGATAAAACACAGTAGACCTACACCAGCAGGTGACATGGCTCCCCAAACCATCACTGATTGTGGGAACTTCACACTAGACCTCAAGCTGCTTGGATTGTGGCCTCTCCACTCTTCCTCCAGACTCTGGGACCTTGATTTCCAAGGTCTACTGTGAAGTTTTTACAATCAGTGATGGTTTGGGTTTGCCTGTAGCAAAGATGGATTCTCATGCATTTGTGTGCATGTTCAGCTTATGTACGTGATAATGCATATAGCAATATTTCTTGCATGTGTGTCTTCTATTCTTGTCACATCCGTTGTTGATACACTTTAACCACAATGAGTTCTGCACACTTTTTTTATTTAACATCTACTCTAGTCTTTTATATATGTCACCAGTGATTCTTCGTACAAGGAGTCCTGTCGTTGGCAGAGTGCCATCCCCTTTGGTTTTTGAAATGACAGAATATATATGAGATATTACTGTATATCTACAATGACAGATAAAGCTTGTTGATGTTCGTGAATTAAACTTGTGGTTTCAGGGTAAAGAAAAGTTCAGGAGTGTTTAAAGACAAACAAGCAATGAATAGGGTTACCGAGTGTGGGTCTACATACATACATTAGGGAATTCCTAAAAATTGTTAAAATATACCAATGATTGGAAATACCTTTTATATAAACCCAGACAGTACATGGATATGTTACTTGGCTGCAAAATGGAACCATACAACCAGGCAGCTGTGGTTTCAGTTTCAATCGAGGACAAACCAGCACTCCAGGATACTAGAAGAGCCCATTGTATAAGCCCAAGTTCTTACACAGTAATGGCCACAATACATCATATACAGAGGAACATACAGATGACCCTGTCAGAATGTCGGACAAATGTTCTCAGTCGGGCAAAGAAAGGTTATCTTTTTCTGCTTCAGTCCCTCCACTCCTCTGCTCCTGTTAGCTTCAGTGAACAGAGGAATGAATGTTTAGAATACCTAACAGCAGTGTCGGAGTGCGATGACAAGGGCCCACCAGCAACATTGACTTTGGGGGGGCCCATTTTTCATCTGCATACAAATATTATACTACCTTCGTTCACAAATGTACCTATATCTCTATATAATAATAAACTGGGTAGCGTGGTTAAAGGGAAGCTGTCTGTTATGGCTGGCAATCAGGCAACACAGCGTGCAGTAATCAGCGCACATACAGAGATCTGGTAATAACCAAAAACAATAGGACGAGCTCTGAGACGTGGAATCTCT
Source organism: Ranitomeya imitator (assembly GCF_032444005.1). Classification (NCBI taxonomy): domain Eukaryota; kingdom Metazoa; phylum Chordata; class Amphibia; order Anura; family Dendrobatidae; genus Ranitomeya; species Ranitomeya imitator. Next base: position 568,122,833 of record NC_091286.1, on the reverse strand, counting down.
GTAGACTGCAGTACCTGATCTATCCTCACAACAACTATAAGCAGCAGTGGATTGCGCCTATCAACTACCTATGCAACTCGGCACTGCCTGAGGAGCTGACTAGCCTGAAGATAGAAATACAAGCCTGACTTACCTCAGAGAAATACCCCAAAGGAATAGGCAGCCCCCCACATATAATGACTGTTAGCAAGATGAAAAGACAAACGTAGGAATGAAATAGATTCAGCAAAGTGAGGCCCGATATTCTAGACAGAGCGAGGATAGCAAAGAGAACTATGCAGTCTACAAAAAACCCTAAAACGAAAACCACGCAAAGGGGCAAAAAGACCCACCGTGCCGAACTAACAGCACGGCGGTGCACCCCTTTGCTTCTCAGAGCTTCCAGCAAAAGTTAATAGCAAGCTGGACAGAAAAAACAGTAAACAAACTAGAAGCACTTATCTAGCAGAGCAGCAGGCCCAAGGAAAGATGCAGTAGCTCAGATCCAACACTGGAACATTGACAAGGAGCAAGGAAGACAGACTCAGGTGGAGCTAAATAGCAAGGCAGCCAACGAGCTCACCAAAACACCTGAGGGAGGAAGCCCAGAGACTGCAATACCACTTGTGACCACAGAAGTGAACTCAGCCACAGAATTCACAACAGTACCCCCCCCTTGAGGAGGGGTCACCGAACCCTCACCAGAACCCCCAGGCCGACCAGGATGAGCCACATGAAAGGCACGAACAAGATCTGGGGCATGGACATCAGAGGCAAAAACCCAGGAATTATCTTCCTGAGCATAACCCTTCCATTTGACCAGATACTGGAGTTTCCGTCTAGAGACACGAGAATCCAAAATCTTCTCCACAATATACTCCAATTCCCCCTCCACCAAAACAGGGGCAGGAGGCTCCACAGATGGAACCATAGGTGCCACGTATCTCCTCAACAACGACCTATGGAATACATTATGTATGGAAAAGGAGTCTGGGAGGGTCAGACGAAAAGACACCGGATTGAGAATCTCAGAAATCCTATACGGACCAATAAAACGAGGTTTAAATTTAGGAGAGGAAACCTTCATAGGAATATGACGAGAAGATAACCAAACCAGATCCCCAACACGAAGTCGGGGTCCCACACGGCGTCTGCGATTAGCGAAAAGCTGAGCCTTCTCCTGGGACAAGGTCAAATTGTCCACTACCTGAGTCCAGATCTGCTGCAACCTGTCCACCACATAATCCACACCAGGACAGTCCGAAGACTCAACCTGTCCTGAAGAGAAACGAGGATGGAACCCAGAATTGCAGAAAAATGGAGAGACCAAGGTAGCCGAGCTGGCCCGATTATTAAGGGCGAACTCAGCCAACGGCAAAAATGACACCCAATCATCCTGGTCAGCGGAAACAAAACATCTCAGATATGTTTCCAAGGTCTGATTGGTTCGTTCGGTCTGGCCATTAGTCTGAGGATGGAAGGCCGAGGAAAAAGATAGGTCAATGCCCATCCTACCACAAAAGGCTCGCCAGAACCTCGAGACAAACTGGGAACCTCTGTCAGAAACAATATTCTCAGGAATGCCATGTAAACGAACCACATGCTGGAAGAACAAAGGCACCAAATCAGAGGAGGAAGGCAATTTAACCAAGGGCACCAGATGGACCATCTTAGAAAAGCGATCACAGACCACCCAAATGACCGACATTTTTTGAGAAACGGGAAGGTCAGAAATGAAATCCATCGAAATATGTGTCCAAGGCCTCTTCGGGACCGGCAAGGGCAAAAGCAACCCACTGGCACGTGAACAGCAGGGCTTAGCCCTAGCACAAATTCCACAGGACTGCACAAAAGCACGCACATCCCGTGACAGAGATGGCCACCAGAAGGATCTAGCAACCAACTCCCTGGTACCAAAGATTCCTGGATGACCGGCCAGCACCGAACAATGAAGTTCAGAGATAACTTTACTAGTCCACCTATCAGGGACGAACAGTTTCTCGGCCGGACAACGATCAGGTTTATTAGCCTGAAATTTCTGCAACACTCTCCGCAAATCAGGGGAGATGGCAGACACAATGACTCCTTCCTTGAGGATACTCGCCGGCTCAGATAACCCCGGAGAGTCGGGCACAAAACTCCTAGACAGAGCATCCGCCTTCACATTTTTAGAGCCCGGAAGGTATGAAATCACAAAATCAAAACGAGCAAAAAATAACGACCAACGGGCCTGTCTAGGATTCAAGCACTTGGCAGACTCAAGATAAGTAAGGTTCTTATGATCAGTCAAAACCACCACGCGATGCTTAGCACCCTCAAGCCAATGACGCCACTCCTCGAATGCCCACTTCATGGCCAGCAACTCTCGGTTGCCCACATCATAATTACGCTCAGCAGCAGAAAATTTCCTGGAAAAGAAAGCACATGGTTTGAACACTGAGCAACCAGAACCTCTCTGTGACAAAACCGCCCCTGCACCAATCTCAGAAGCATCAACCTCGACCTGGAACGGAAGAGAAACATCAGGTTGACACAACACAGGGGCACAGCAAAAACGACGCTTCAACTCCTGAAAAGCTTCCACGGCAGCAGAAGACCAATTAACCAAATCAGCACCCTTCTTGGTCAAATCGGTCAATGGTCTGGCAATGCTAGAAAAATTACAGATGAAGCGACGATAAAAATTAGCAAAGCCCAGGAATTTCTGCAGACTTTTTAGAGATGTCGGCTGAGTCCAATCCTGGATGGCCTGAACCTTAACCGGATCCATCTCGATAGTAGAAGGGGAAAAGATGAACCCCAAAAATGAAACTTTCTGCACACCGAAGAGACACTTTGATCCCTTCACGAACAAGGAATTAGCACGCAGTACCTGGAAAACCATTCTGACTTGCTTCACATGAGACTCCCAATCATCTGAGAAGATCAAAATGTCATCCAAGTAAACAATCAAGAATTTATCCAGATACTCACGGAAAATGTCATGCATAAAAGACTGAAAAACAGATGGAGCATTGGCAAGTCCGAACGGCATCACCAGATACTCAAAATGACCCTCGGGCGTATTAAATGCCGTTTTCCATTCATCTCCCTGCCTGATTCTCACCAGATTATACGCACCACGAAGATCAATCTTAGTAAACCAACTAGCCCCCTTAATCCGAGCAAACAAGTCAGAAATCAATGGCAAGGGATACTGAAACTTAACAGTGATCTTATTAAGAAGGCGGTAATCAATACACGGTCTTAGTGAACCATCCTTCTTGGCTACAAAAAAGAACCCTGCTCCCAATGGTGACGACGATGGGCGAATATGTCCCTTCTCCAGGGACTCCTTCACATAACTGCGCATAGCGGTGTGTTCAGGTACGGACAAATTAAATAAACGACCCTTAGGGAATTTACTACCAGGAATCAAATCGATAGCACAATCACAATTCCTATGCGGAGGTAGGGCATCAGACTTGGACTCTTCAAATACATCCAGAAAGTCCGACAAGAACTCTGGGATGTCAGAAGGAATGGATGACGAAATAGACAAAAATGGAACATCACCATGTACTCCCTGACAACCCCAGCTGGTTACCGACATAGAGTTCCAATCCAATACTGGATTATGGGTTTGTAGCCATGGCAACCCCAACACGACCACATCATGCAAATTATGCAGTACCAAAAAGCGAATAACTTCCTGATGTGCAGGAGCCATGCACATGGTCAGCTGGGCCCAGTACTGAGGCTTATTCTTGGCCAAAGGTGTAGCATCAATTCCTCTCAACGGAATTGGACACCGCAAAGGCTCCAAGAAAAATCCACAACGTTTAGCATAATCCAAATCCATCAGATTCAGGGCAGCGCCTGAATCCACAAACGCCATGACAGAATATGATGACAAAGAGCACATTAAGGTAATGGACAAAAGGAATTTGGACTGTACAGTACCAATAACGGCAGAGCTATCGAACCGCCTAGTGCGTTTAGGACAATTAGAAATAGCATGAGTAGAATCACCACAATAGAAACACAGTCTGTTCAGACGTCTGTGTTCGTGCCGTTCTACTTTAGTCATAGTCCTGTCGCACTGCATAGGCTCAGGCTTACTCTCAGACAATACCGCCAGATGGTGCACAGATTTACGCTCGCGCAAGCGACGACCGATCTGAATGGCCAAGGACATAGACTCATTCAAACCAGCAGGCATAGGAAATCCCACCATGACATCCTTAAGAGCTTCAGAGAGACCCTTTCTGAACAAAGCCGCTAGTGCAGATTCATTCCACAGAGTGAGTACTGACCATTTCCTAAATTTCTGACAATATACTTCTACATCATCCTGACCCTGGCATAAAGCCAGCAGATTTTTCTCAGCTTGATCCACTGAATTAGGCTCATCGTAAAGCAATCCCAGCGCCTGGAAAAATGCATCAACATTACTCAATGCAGAATCTCCTGGTGCAAGAGAAAACGCCCAGTCCTGTGGGTCGCCGCGCAAAAAAGAAATAATAATCAAAACCTGTTGAATAGGATTACCAGAAGAATGAGGTTTCAAGGCCAAAAATAGCTTACAATTATTTCTGAAGCTCAGGAATTTAGTTCTGTCACCAAAAAACAAATCAGGAATCGGAATTCTTGGTTCTAGCATCGATTTCTGATCAATAGTATCTTGAATCTTTTGTACATTTACAACGAGATTATCCATTGAGGAGCACAGAGCCTGAATATCCATGTCCACAGCTGTGTCCTGAAGCACTCTAATGTCTAGGGGAAAAAAAAGACTGAAGACAGAGCTAAGAAAAAAAAATGATGTCAGGATTTCTTTTTTCCCTCTATTGGAAATCATTGGTGTGGCTCCTTGTACTGTTATGGCTGGCAATCAGGCAACACAGCGTGCAGTAATCAGCGCACATACAGAGATCTGGTAATAACCAAAAACAATAGGACGAGCTCTGAGACGTGGAATCTCTGTAGACTGCAGTACCTGATCTATCCTCACAACAACTATAAGCAGCAGTGGATTGCGCCTATCAACTACCTATGCAACTCGGCACTGCCTGAGGAGCTGACTAGCCTGAAGATAGAAATACAAGCCTGACTTACCTCAGAGAAATACCCCAAAGGAATAGGCAGCCCCCCACATATAATGACTGTTAGCAAGATGAAAAGACAAACGTAGGAATGAAATAGATTCAGCAAAGTGAGGCCCGATATTCTAGACAGAGCGAGGATAGCAAAGAGAACTATGCAGTCTACAAAAAACCCTAAAACGAAAACCACGCAAAGGGGCAAAAAGACCCACCGTGCCGAACTAACAGCACGGCGGTGCACCCCTTTGCTTCTCAGAGCTTCCAGCAAAAGTTAATAGCAAGCTGGACAGAAAAAACAGTAAACAAACTAGAAGCACTTATCTAGCAGAGCAGCAGGCCCAAGGAAAGATGCAGTAGCTCAGATCCAACACTGGAACATTGACAAGGAGCAAGGAAGACAGACTCAGGTGGAGCTAAATAGCAAGGCAGCCAACGAGCTCACCAAAACACCTGAGGGAGGAAGCCCAGAGACTGCAATACCACTTGTGACCACAGAAGTGAACTCAGCCATAGAATTCACAACAGCTGTCACCCCGAAAATCGCGGGTGAGGTAATTATACTCACCCAGGGGCAGTCCCACTGCTGGTCCGGTCGGATGGGCGTCTCTGGTCCGCTGCGGCGCCTCCCATCTTCATTCCAAGACGTCCTCTTCTGATCTTCAGCCACGGCTCCGGCGCAGGCGTACTTTGTCTGCCCTGTTGAGGGCAGAGCAAAGTACTGCAGTGCGCAGGCGCCGGGCCTCTCTGACCTTTCCGGCGCCTGCGCACTGCAGTACTTTGTTCTGCCCTCAACAGGGCAGACAAAGTACGCCTGCGCCGGAGCCGTGGCTGAAGATCAGAAGAGGACGTCTTGTAATGAAGATGGGAGGCGCCGCAGCGGACCAGAGATGCCCATCCGAGCGGACCAGCAGCGGGAGAGTATAATCTAACGTCTTTTTCTCCTCTTTCAGGTAACATCGTGGGCTTATCTACAGCATTACAGAATGCTGTAGATAAGCCCCTGATGCCGGTGGGCTTACCTCACCCGCGATTTTCGGGGTGACAGGATCCCTTTAATGAATGATGAGATGCTGTTAATTTCTATACAGAGTGAATCAAGTGAATTATGCCAATTACTGCCCATACAGTGGAGTTGGGGGACCAGATCTACAAGGGGCCTACCGGGGGATTTCCCTGTTACCCAGTGGGCCAGTCTGAGCCTGCCTAACAGGACGCTGATCTCACCCAACATCAGTCTAGAGCAAATGTCTTTACGCAACCTGTCCTACTTGGTCACAGCTGGGATGGCTGGGAAACAACTGTGGAGTTTGTATGTTCACCCCGTGTTTGTGTGAGTTTCCTCCGGGTTCTCCGGTTTCCTGACACACTCCAAAAACCTACTGATAGGGAATCTAGATTGTGATCCCCAATGGGGACAGCAATGACAATGTCTATAAAGTGCTGTGGAATTAACCCTTTTGCCCTCGAGCCTGTTTTAACCTTCATGACCAGGCCAAATTTTACAATTCTGACCAGTGTCACTTTATGCGGTAATAACTCTGAAACACTTCAACAGAGCCAGCTGATTCCAATATTATTTTTGTGACATATTGTACTTTGTAATAGTGGTCTGAAATTTGCGAAAAACTTTGCAAGTTTCAAACTTTAATTTTTTTTTTAGCCTTAAATCAGAGAGTTATGTTACCAAAAAAAGATAATAAACAACATTTCCCACATGTCTACTTTACATCAGCAAAATTTTGAAATATATATATTTTTTTCTTAGGAAGTTAGAAAGGTTACAAATTGACCAGCGATTTCTCATTTTTACAATAAAATTTACAAAACCATTTTTTTAGGGACCACATCACATATATAGTAACTATGAGGAGTCTATATGACAGAAGATACCCAAAAGTGACATCATTCTAAAAACTGCACCCCCTCAAGTTGCTCAAAACCACATTCAAGAAGTTTTTTTAACACTTCAGGTGCTTCACAGTAACTGTTGGAATGTGGAAGGAAAAAATAAACATCTTTCTTTCACAAAAATTTTACTTTACACCCACTTTTTTTTTATTTGTTGTGCAATTTCTCTTTAGTACGCCAATACCCAATATGTGGAGGAAAACTGTTGTTTGGGTGTACGGCAGGGCTTGGAAGGGAGGGAGCGCCACTTGGCTTTTTGACTGCAAAATTTGCTTGTTACTAAAGTGTTTACTAAAGTTCCTAAAGACAAGTGTGTCAAATACCTAATCCTTATTTTAATGAAACACAATTATCCAAGCTTAGCCAACATGTAGAACAGTATGTTAGGCTAGGTTCACACTTGCGTATTGGGACTTTGCGGACGGCGTACTTATCTTTAGCATTGGGCATGCAGGACATGCAGATGTATGCGGATGCGTCATTTTGACGCGCCAGCTGACCGCACGGGAGCGCAACTTGTCAAAACGACGCATCCACATACATCTGCATGTCCTGCATGCCCAATGTTAAAGATAGTAGTTCAAAAAAAGGAAGCAGCACACCACTGTCTGTGAATAAGGAGCTATTCTATTGTCGCCATCATGGGCTAAATAAAATACCTCCTTATTCACAGACAGTGGTGTGCTGCTTCTTTTTTTGGACTACTACTTGCAAGGTTTGGTATATGCCTGTGGAAGCTTTTTTGCACCCAGATTCTTTCTAGGCTGAATGTGCTGCTCGATTTTTCTATTTCCAATGTTAAAGATAGGTATGCAGGACACATGGAGAAGTAGGCGGTCCTAAATGGAAGGGAGGAAGTACGCAGCCATCCGCAAAGCCCCGGTACGCAAGTGTGAACCTAGCCTTAGCCACTTGGTGAGTATCAGAAGTTTTGATCACCTTGAACCTTTTTCATGTTAATTCAGTAATGTAACATAAAAAATGTTAAATGTCACATCATAACAAAATAATGAAATTGCTATCTCTTAACAAGTGATTTACTTTTCTGGATGTTTTGACTGTAATAGGTCCTACACTGGCACCTCATTTTCTAAACATTATGCAGGACATTTTTTTCTAAAGCTCATAGAAAATGGCAAATTGTGGCCCAGTCTTTGTATGAATTGTCTGGGGAATATGATCAGTTTATTACAGTGTTTCCATTGTGGACTGTTGTAGGTTATAGAGGTGATATACACTACCTCTAGATATTCACACAATATATAACTGATTGTATGAAATTAACTTCCTTCTAGTTTCAGGTTGAATCATGTAAAACTTCACTTCCCCTTTTTTTTAATTCAGGATGTGAGGAGTAGTGGTTACATAAGGTGCTTTTTATTAGATCAGTCCACCAGTGAATGTTAGAGCATGTGGATGAGTTCTATAAAAAAAACAGATTTTTGTTCCAGACTATGGAGCAATAGTTAACCCCTTCACACCCAAACATGTTTCCACCTTCATGAACAGGCCAAATTTTACAATTCTGGAACGCTTCAACGGATCCTACTGATTCTGAGATTGTTTTTTTCATGACATACGAACTACATAATAGTGGTAAAATTTGTTCAATATGACTTGCGTTTATTTGTGAAACAAATTGGAAATCTGGTGAAAATTTTGCAATTGTAAAACTTTTAATTTTTATGCCCATAAACCAGAGAATTATGTCACACAAAATATGTAATGCATAACATTTCCCACATGTCTACTGTACATCAGCATAATTATTCAAACATAATTTTTTTTTAAGAAGTTAGAAGGGTTAAAAGTTTTTCCAACAAAAATTTACAAAATAATTTTTTTTAGGGACCACATCACAATTCAAGTGACTTTGGGAGGCCTATATGACAGAAAATACACACATTTTACACAATTATGAAAAATGCACCCCTCAAGATTCTCAAAACCGAATTCAAGAAGTTTATTAATCCTTCAGGTGCTTTACAGGAACTGAAGCAATGTAGAAGGAAAAAATGAACATTTTACTTTTTTTTCCAAATTTTTTTTTTAATTCAAATCCACATTTTTTTATTTTCTCAAAGGCAACAGGAAAAAATTTGTTGTCAATTTCTCCCGAGTGCAGTGATACCCCATATGTGGGAAAAAACTACTGTTTGGGCACATGGCATAGCTTGGAAGGGAAGGAGCACCGTTTGACTTTTTGAATGCAAAATTGTCTGGAATCAAGAACGGACGCTATGTTGCATTTGGAGAGCCCCTGATGTGCTTAAACAGTGGAAACCCCCAGCAAGTGAACCCATTTTGAAAACTAGACCCCTCAAGTAACTTATTTAGATTTGTGGTGAGCACCTTGAATCCCCAGGTGCTTCACAGAAATTTACAACATTGAGCCGTGAAAATTAAAAAAAAACTAATTTTTTCCAAAAAATGTTCTTTTAGCTCTAGTTTTTATTTTCACAAAGGTAACATGAAAAATGGCACCATATTTTTGTTGTGTAATTTCTCCTGAGTATGCTAATACCCTAATAATACTAATAATACTAATACTGTTTTGGTGTGTATGGGTGGATACTCTACCAATCTGCACATTTGAGTGAGTTGGTCTATTCTCAAAGACTGTACACGTTGGCAGGCAGGTAGCACACTTATGCGGTTCCCTACCCTTGGCTCAACACCTGAGTCTCTAGTTTGCTACATGCTTAGGGTGCCAGTCAGGCACAAGTTCGGTAACATCAGGACTGGGGTAACTAGCCGCCTAGCTTAGCATCTGTTTCATTCATGTGTGCGGTTAGCACAATTCAGTTACAGAGCAAGCTCAATCCACGTGCTAACATCCCTGTGACGTTAACAGGGTATAGTACTTAGCATTCCTAGTGCAGTACCTCTCTGTGAAGTAACTGAACTAGGTACTCGGTGTTCCGATCACTCTGTGTGGCGGTAACACAGTGTGTTTAAGGTAACACTCGCTATTTTGCTCCGTCATTGTTCACACTAGAAGCAGGTTCATCTCTGCATGTGGACCCCAGATTGCGATTGCACTTTATTTGATATTTTAATTGGTGCAATCCGCCAACCCTAACACAGTGCACAACTTAGAAGGGAATGAGCGCCATCATTTAGTGCAGATTTTGGTTATGGTTTGCAGGTGAATTGACCCACTGGGAGAGCCCCTGAGGTGCCAGAACATCAGAAGTCCCCCATAAGTGACCCCATTTTACAAACTACATCTCTCAATCAATTCATCTAATTTAGATTGTGAGCCCCATAGGGGACAGTGATGATAATGTGTGCAAACTGTAAAGCGCTGCGGAATATGTTAGCGCTATATAAAAATAAAGATTATTATTATTATCTAAGGTGCTGTGATCACATTGACACCATGGGTGTGTCACAGAATTTTATACTATTGGGCAGTGAGGAAAAAATTATTATATTTTTACAACAAAAAAATTAGTTTTAGCTCCAGATTTTACATTTTCTCGTGGAAAAATGGCTGTACAGTACTGCTTATCCACACAGCGAGACTCGGGAAGGACAGAGCGTTACTTGCCTCCTGGAGCTCAAATTTTCCAAGAATAGTTTGCAGACTCCATATACACAGCCCCTAAGTGCTGGAAGAGCAGAATCCCTCCTCAAGTGACCCCATGTTGGAAATTATACCCCTTTGAGAATTTATCTACCAGTGCAGTGATAATTTTGACACCATGGTGTTCTCCAAAAACAAGCAACAGTGGATGTTGCTGAGTGAAAATTGCATATCTGCTATTGTAGTGCCCGTACGTTGTAGCGCTCAGTACATTGTAGTGCCCAGTATGTGTGGGCATTTAACATGTGGATGTTAAACGTGGTTTAGACAGACTGTGGGGCTCAGAAGTGTGGGAGGCATTTGGATTTGGGAGTGCAGAATTTTCTGTCTTTCTTTTGGGGATCTAGGAGCCTAAGTGCTTTTCCAGAGCCTTTATACTAGCAGTAACGTGGAAGCCCCTTAGATTTCCATTAACAGATAACAGACTTGAGTCGGGACTTGCTTTTTTTGTGGACTGAGTTGAATTATTTACTGGGAACATTTTATATAACGTGTGGGATCACATTTATCTGGCTCTCTACACTTAAAACGAATATCGGGGTTTCCATCCAAATCCCCAAATGACCCAATTCAGATGAAACCCCAAGGTATCCCTTCACTATAATGAGGCAGCAGAGTTACTCTGGACTCAGTCTGGCCTCTGTTCAGCGGTGTCCTTCTTTTCAAAGATGCACAAAACTGTGGTTGACGGCACTTTTATGCACGGTCACCGGCAGATCATAGGCTGGACAGCATCCACAGTGCCTCCATCTGCCTCTTTATTGGGATTCTGTCTCAATCATGGATTTCAGAGATTTAAATGAAAACAACGGTTCTAGCGCGCAGTGTAGAGCGCAGGATAAATGTTAGCCGAGCCTCACTGTGATCTTTGGGAGGCAGAATGAACAAATCAAAAGCAGGTCAAGAATTGGTTTTATTTTTTACACGTTCCTCGGCAGTATAAGTAACTAGATGACTTTATTCTTTGGGTCAGTGTGATTACAGTGATACCAAATTTATATTGATTTTTTATGCTTGGCTGGTATCACACATTGAAAGAAAAATTTCCTTTGTAAAAACTGCATTGCCATATTTTGAGAGCTATAATTTTTCCATATTTCTACCGGCAGAGTCATGTGAGGGCTTGTCTTTTGCGGGACGAGTTGACGTTTCACCAATTTCGGGCACATGACACTTTTTGATCGCTTTCTATTCCAATTTTGGGGAGTCAGAATAAATAAAAAACATAAATTCATTAATTGTTAGTTTTTAAAGTTTTTTATGCCGTTCTGCATGTGGTTTTCGGGTAAGTACAATTACAGTGATAACACATTTATCATTTATTGTCTGCAGTGTGATTCCTATAAGTGTGTCCTAGAAGTGTGAAGTTTAAATTAGAATTAAAACCAGAAGGATGTATACAGACTGTGCCCTGCTATCTGCCACCATCGCACTCTAACCAGGTATGTTCATGCACCCAGCTCTCCAGCCTGCTCTCCTGCCTTGTCTGTCTATGAAGTGCACATAGTACATCACCCAACTTTCCACACAAACTTTCCTCTGCTCCTAGCAATCACATGGTATGCCTTTCAGCTAACCCCAGCCTACCCCAGTGTTATTTATGACCTTGCTTACTCTGGCTTGATTGTATGCATCTGGTCCACTCTTAATTCTCTGACCAAGATGAGTAGAGGCCACTCCTCTCTGCTTCACACCTGGATGCACTTAGTTGTACATATATTGCATAGAACAAGTCTGCAATGACTTTAGTCTGCAGTGTGATTCCTATAAGTGTTTCCTAGAAGTGTGAAGATTAATTTAGAATTAAAACCAGAATTGAACCAGAAGGGAACTGAAGGTAACTGGCCAGTCACTGTACACAATTTTTCTTTCACTTTCATCCTTCTTCACTTTCTGCAAACTCCCCTAATGCAAAAAAAAAGGGGAGAAGCCAGCACTGCTTATGGTCAGAACGCAATAACTGAAGTGCAATTGCACATAAATTCTAACTGTATTTCAAATATGAGACATTTAGCAAACAATTGATCAATTCTTGCCTTTCCTGGCACCAAGGGAGTGATTCTGAAAATGCTCCAGGTACAGTTCGCATTTAATGTGGTCCTTTTTTTTTTATACATTCAGGAAGCCATAATGGCACAACGTAAATAAAATACGAAGATTAGGACTGCCCCATTATGAGATTGCCGTGAAGTGGTGGGGTAGCTCAAAGAATTGATCAATTGTTTGCTAAATGTCTCATATTTGAAATACAGTTAGAATTTATGTGCAATTGCACTTCAGTTATTGCGTTCTGACCATAAGCAGTGCTGGCTTCTTCCCTTTTTTTTTAAACTCCCCTAATCCCTTCTCCTAGTAAAGAACTGTTCATCTCTTCTTCAATCCTCCCCATCCAGCTCACCTCCTCCTCAGAACTGTTCCTTAACATACAATCCTGTCTCCAAGCAGCCACCTCATGCCCTCTCCTGCTCCCACCTGCTAACACTTTCTCTGCTCCTTCTCTCTGCTGGTGATATCTCTCCAAATCCTGGTCCTCCTAACCACATCCCCACAGTCAGTTCTACCTCCCATCCATGCTATATCACAAATTTCCGTAACTTCTCTAACCTTATACCCATTTGCCCAGCCCCCACTTCCCCTGTCCCACTAACATTCCTACATCCACGATCTTTTTGTTACTACCAAACTTTCCTTCCTAGCCATCACCGAAACCTGGCTCACCCCTTCTGACATAGCCTCTCCTGCTGCACTTTCATATGGTGGCTTCCGCCTTTCTCACACACCCCGCCCCAGCAGCAAGCATGGTGGAGGAGATGGTTTTCTCCTTTCAGATAACTGCTCCTTCACCATAATCCCACTGCCAACCTCTGTTACCCTCCCTTCCTTTGAGGTGCACTCTGTGCACATCTATGGCCCCGCCAACCTCCAACTGGCTGTCATTTACCGCCCCCAGGGCCAGCCCCCACCTTCTTTGACCACTTCACCACCTGGCTACTTCATTTCCTTTCTGCGGACATCCCCACTATCATCATGGGCGACTTCAACATACCCATTGACACTTCCCTCTCAGCTGCCACTAAACTATCTATCTATCTCTCACTTCCTCCTTCGGCGTCACTCAATGGTCTTCTGCAGCCACTCACAAAGATGGTCACGCATTGGTCCTCATCTTCACCTGCCTCTGCTCCCTATCTAACCTCTCTAACTCACCTCTTCCTCTTTCTGACCACAATCTTTCCTCTCCACTCCTTGTCTACAATCCCCATCCCACAAACTTGCACACGCTCGCAGAAATCTTAAACACCTTGATCTACATTCACTCTCTGAATCCCTCCTCCCTCTCACAGACATAAGTTCCCTACACAATGCGGATGACGCTGCGGCTCTATTTAACCCCACAATAGCTTCAGCTTTGGAATCTCTTGCCCCTCTCACACATACCAAAGCTCGCAAAATCAACAGACAGCCCTGTAACACCAGCCTGACCAAAAAACTGAGGCGAGCTTCCAGGGCTGCAGAGCGGAGATGGAAAAGATCCCACTCCAACAAGCACTTTATCGCATTCAAACAGTGCTTGACTACTTTCAAGACCACACTCGCCACAACAAAGCAAACCGACTTCTCATCTCTCATTTCCTCCCTGTCTCACAACCCTAAACAAACACTTCAACTCTCTCCTCCGTCCCCCACCACCTCCTCCCTCCCCACTCATCTCAGCTGAAGACTTAGCCTCATTTTTCAAGCAGAAGATTGAGAACATCAAAGACAGTTTTAGTCGACAACCCCCAGAGCCCTTCCTCCCAACTACCCAGCCCTCCACCTCCAAAACCAACTTCTCCACCATTACAGAAGATTGACTCGCCACTCTACTCTCAAGATCGCATCTCACCACCTGTGCACTTGACCCGATCCCTTCCCACTTCATCCCAAACCTCGCCACAGTCTTCATCCCAACCCTAACCCATCTCTTCAACCTATAACTAACAACTGGTGTTTTCCCCTCAAGCTTTAAACATGCCTCAATCACACCTATCCTCAAAAAACCCTCTCTTGACCCATCCTCTGTATCTAGCTATCGCCCTATATCACTTCTCTCCTATGCCTCAAAACTACTGGAACAACACGTCCATCTTGAACTGTCCTCCCATATATCTTCCTGCTCCCTCTTCAACCACTTACAATCAGGCTTCTGGTCACACCACTCCACTGAAACTGCCCTTACTAAGGTCACTAATGACCTATTAACTGCCAAGAGCAAGCGACACTACTCTATCCTCCTCCTCCTGGACCTGTCCTCTGCCTTTGACACAGTGGACCATTCCCTATTACTACAGACTCTCTCATCCCTTGGCATCACAGACTTGGCCCTATCCTGGATCTCGTCATACCTAACTGACCGAACATTCAGCGTCTCCCATTCACACACCACCTCCTCACCTTGCCCCCTCTCAGTCGGAGTCCCGCAAGGTTCAGTTCTAGCGCCCCTGCTCTTCTCCATTTACACTTTTGGCCTGGGACAGCTCATAGAATCTCACGGTTTTCAGTATCATCTCTATGCTGATGATACACAGATCTACATCTCTGGACCAGATATCACTACCCTACTAACTAGAATCCCTCAATTTCTATCCGCTATTTCATCCTTCTCCGCTTGATTTCTAAAACTTAACATGGACAAAAAAGAATTCATTGCCTTTCCCCATCTCACGCGACCCCCCCCCCAACGAACCTATCCATTACAGTAAACGGCTGCCCACTCTCCCCAGTCCCACAAGCTCGCTGTCTCGGGGTAATCCTTGACACTGATCTCTCCTTCAAACCGCATATCCAAGCCTTTTCCACTTCCTGCCGCCTTCAACTCAAAAATATTTCACGGATCCGTTCATTCCTAAACCAAGAATCTGCAAAAACCCTAGTCCATGCCCTCATCATCTCCCGCCTCGACTACTGTAACCTCCTGCTCTGTGGCCTCCCCTCTAACACTCTCGCACCCCTCCAATCTATTCTAAACTCAGCTGCCCGACTAATCCACCTGTCCCCCCGCTATTCCCCCCCGGCCTCTCCCCTCTGTCAATCCCTTCACTGGCTCCCCATTACCCAGAGACTCCAGTACAAAAGCCTAACCATGACATACAAGCCACAACCTGTCTCCTCCATACATCTGTCACCTCGTCTCCCAGTACTTTCCTGCACGCAACCTCTGATCCTCACAAGATCTCCTTCTCTATTCCCCTCTTATCTCCTCTTCCCACAATCGCATACAAGATTTCTCTCGTGCATCACCCCTACTCTGGAACTCTCTACCACAATATATTAGACTCTCACCTACCATCGAAACCTTCAAAAAGTACCTGAAAACCTACCTCTTCCGGCAAGCCTACAACCTGCAGTAACCACCGATCGACCAAACCACTGCACGACCAGCTCTATCCTAACCTACTGTATCCTCACCCATCCTTTGTAGATTATGAGCCCTCGCGGGCAGGCTCCTCTGTCCTCCTGTACTAGTTGTGACTTGTATTGTTCAAGATTATTGTACCTGTTTTTATTATGTATACCCCTCCTCACATGTAAAGCTCCATGGAAAAAATGGCGCTATAATAATAAATAATAATAATAATTTATATTGTTCATGTCTTGGTGCTTTTACACAATAAAAATGCAGCGCCCCAGAGACCTGGTCGTTGCAGTAATGTCGCTCTGCCACTAAGGAGAGTAATGGTACGTCTGATGGCACTAAAGGAGTTCATCTGACCAGGTATCACAAGCACACATTACACTTCACACTCCGGCCACTAGGGGGAGCAAAAGGTTCTATTTATTAGGCCACTCCTCACACTGGTAAAACTAGGGGTTGGATAGGAAGTTAGTACAGAAGCTGACTGGGTTTTGCCCAGGCAACATCCCGTGGCAGGGGGTGTTGCGGGGGAGACTTCAGAGGGGTCCCTGTCAGGCGTGGGAACCTGGCAGAGACTTAGCGACAAGAACAGAAAGCCACGGAACCGCGCCTGCACTACCTTGCGGCGGTATCCTTAGAAAGGACACGAAGCGAAGGATATTGTGGGCAGTGAGAAATGAGATCAAGCACAAAGGAGAGCCAGTAGGAGTCGTGCCCCGAGAACGGCAACATCCTACTGAGGCACGTAGCCGGTGACCAGAACACCGAGGAAGTAACTGACTTTATGCCTTACTTCAAATACCACAGGACAGTTAATTATAGGTTGGCTGTCTACCATACATCACCTAAGCAGACATGGGGCAACCGTGGAGAGGGGCGTCTCTAGGGTCCCAGAATAGCTCCGAGCCTTCCCGTCAAACGGGTGCGTCCTAGCCATAACAAACTTGGGGGACGGAGAGAGAAAGAACTAGAAAGAATGAGAAAGAACTAGAACAGAAGTTGTGAGGACTATCCCGAATGCTCAGCAGGGAAGCACTACAACACACAGGCTTTAGTGGTAGGCAACGATTTCCACCTGCGAAGGGAACTCTGGATGTGCCTTCGGACCGGCCGGTCTCAGACAGCCCTGTTAACAGTGCTCTGGATTGACGATCCTGAAGTCACCAGTAAAGAGGTAAAGAGACTGCAACCCTGTGTCCTCGTTATTGACTGCATCTCACACCATCGCCACCTACACCACTGGGAAGCCCTGGGGACTCACTTCACCTGTGGGAAGGTATACAATCTAGCTGCCATCACATCACCCCAGTGGACCCCGAGCAGCGTCGGTCACCCTGACCGAACACCACAGGTGGCATCACAAAACCTTAGCCGACTTTCATCATCCCTTTTATTGGACGCCCCTTAGCAGGGTCACGGACCGGGTCCAGCCACCGTGACATCCCCAGAACTGAGCCAGAGAGGATCGGTACCGAGTAACCCGCGGCCCTGCGTCTGGGGGCGCTCCAAAAACTATTATAGATAAAATAATAATTTTTGCATCACTTTATTCTGAGAGCTATAATGGGGAGAAAAACGTTAGATTTGAACATGAAGCCAGAAAATAAACTGATGAAGGATATGAGGTGCGGCAAAGAAGACCCAAGATATCATTCTCGGAAGGGAGGTAAGAAAATTTCTAAAATAATCCACAGGGATGAGATTGGAACAAAACAAAATCCTCTAAACTGCATGCTCGCAAATGCCAGAAGCCTGACAAACAAGATGGAAGAACTAGAAGCAGAAATATCTACAGGTAACTATGACATAGTGGGAATAACCGAGACATGGGTAAATGAAAGCTATGACTGGGCAGTTAACCTACAGAGTTACAGTCTGTTTAGAAAGGATCATAAAAATCGAAGAGGAGGAGGGATTTGTCTTTATGTAAAGTCTTGTCTAAAGTCCGCTTTAAGGGAGGATATTAGCAAAGGGAATGAGGATGTTGAGTCCATATGGTTTGAAATACATAGAGAGAAAAATAGTAACAAACTTCTCATTGGGGTCTGTTACAAACCCCCAAATATAACAGAAATCATGGAAAATCTACTACTAAGGCAGATAGATAAAGCTGCAACCCATAATGAGGTTCTTGTAAAGGGGGACTTTAACTACCCGGATATTAACTGCGAAACAGAGACCTGTGAAACCTATAAAGGCAACAGGTTTCTGCTGATAACCAAGAAAAATTATCTTTCCCAATTAATGCACAATCCAACCAGAGGAGCAGCACTTTTAGACCTAATACTATCTAATAGACCTGACAGGATAACAAATCTGCAGGTCATTGAACATCTAGGAAATAGCGACCACAATATTGTACAGTTTCACTTGTCTTTCGCTAAGGGGACTTGTCAGGGAGTCACAAAAACACTGAACTTTAGGAAGGCAAAGTTTGACCAGCTTAAAAGAGATACCATTAGTCTGGTTGACTGGGATAATGTCCTCAGAAATAAGAATATAGATAATAAATGGGAAATGTTTAAGAACATCCTAAATAGAATAAATAATAAAAGGACAAGAAATAGGAAAAACCCAATGTGGCTAAACAAATAAATAAGAGGGGCAATTAACAGTAAAAAGAAAGCATTTAAACTACTAAAGCAGGATGGCACCGTTGAAGCTTTAAAAACTATAGGGAGAAAAATACTTTACAAGCAGTAGAAAGAAATGCGGCACTCACCCGTCTATGCTTGTGAAATCGTGCTGTTTTTATTGGACCGACATGAAGAAGTTGTTACATGTCCATGTAATACATCAGGCATACAGGAGGGTGCGGGGAGAGAAGGTGGACGACGGCCGTTTCGCACAAAGTGTGCTTCGACAGGTGGCACTTTGTGTGAAACGGCCGTCGTCCACCTCCTCTCCCCGCACCCTCCTGTATGCCTGATGTATTACATGGACATGTAACAACTTCATGTCAGTCCAATAAAAACAGCACAATTTCACAAGTATAGAAGGGTGAGTGCCGCATTTCTTTCTACTACTTGTTCATTAGACTATATGCTATTAATGCTGAGCACCTCAAACCCCGGGATTTCGTGCAGGCTGTTAAATTGGATTCATGTGCATCCAAGTCCTGATCGTGTACTCCTCTGGTGCCGTTCATTCCACATATATTTTCTCTTTTGGTCAGAAAAATACTTTATCTAAAAAACTAATTAAAGCTGCCAAAAAGGAAACAGAGAAGCACATTGCTAAGGAGAGTAAAACTAATCCCAAACTTTTCTTCAACTATATCAATAGCAAAATAATCAAAAGTGAAAGTGTAGGTCCCTTAAAAAATTGTGAGGAAAGAATGGTTGTAGAGGACAAGGAAAAAGCTAATATATTAACCTCTTCACGACATGCCCCGTACTAGTACGGCGCATGTCGTGTCTCCCCCTTTGATGTGGGCTCCAGCGGTGAGCCCACATCAAAGTCGCGACATGTCAGCTGTTTTGTACAGCTGACATGTGCGCGCAATAGCGGCAGGTGAAATCGCGATTCACCCGCCGCTATTAACCACTTAAATGCCGCTGTCAAACGCTGACAGCGGCATTTAACCGGCGCTTCTGGCCTTTGGCCGGAAACACTCGCATCGCCGACCCCGTCACATGATTGGGAGTCAGTGATGCGTCAGGATAGTAACCATAGAGGTCCTTAAGACCCCTATGGTTACTGATGCTGGTTTGCTGTGAGCGCCACCCTGTGGTCGGCGCTCATAGCAAGCCTGCAATTCAGCTACATAGGAGCGATCTGATGATCGCTGCTATGTAGCAGAGCCGATCAGGCTATGCCAGCTTCTAGACTCCCATGGAGGCTATAGAAGCATGGCAAAAGTAAAAAAAAAATGTTTAAAAAAAATCTGAAAAAAAAAAAAAAAATATAAAAGTTTAATTCACCCCCCTTTTGCCCCATCCAAAATAAAGCAATAAAAAAAATCAACCATACAGATATTTGGTATTGCCGCGTTCAGAATCACCTGATCTATCAATAAAAAAAGCTACCTGATTGCTAAACAGAGTAGCGAGAAAAAAATTTGAAACGCCAAAATTACATTTTTTTGGTCGCCTCAACATTGCAATACAATGCAATAACGGGCGATCAAAAGCACATATCTGCACAAAAGTGGTATCATCAAAAATGCCAGCTCGGCACGCCAAAAAATAAGCCCTCACCCGACCCCAGATCACGAAAAATGGAGACGCTACAGGTATTGGAAAATGGAGCAATTTTTGTTTTTTTTTGTTTTTTAGCAAAGTTTGGAATTTTTTTTCACCACTTAGATAAAAAATAACCTAGACATGTTTGGTGTCTATTAACTTGTAATGACCTCGAGAATCAAAATAGCAGGTCAGTTTTAGCATTTAGTGATCCTAGCAAAAAAGCCAAACAAAAAACAAGTGATGGATTGCACTTTTTTTGCAATTCCACCACACTTGGAATTTTTTTTCCTGTTTTCTAGTACAAGACACAGTAAAAGCAATGGTGTTGTTCAAAAGTACAACTCATCCCACAAAAAATAAGCCCTCACAGGTCCATATTGAAGGAAAAATAAAAAAGTTATGGCTCTGGGAATGAGGGGAGCTAAAAAACGAAAACGCAAAAACGAAAAAGGGCTACGGCATGAAGGGGTTAAACACCTTCTTCTCCATGGTATTCACGGTGGAAAATAAAATGCTAGGTGAAATGCCGAGAGACAAAGAAAACCCTATACTAAGGGTCACTAATCTAACCCAAGAAGAGGTGTAAAACTGGTTAAACTAGATTAAAATAAATAAATCTCCGGGTCCAGATGGCATACACCCACGAGTACTAAGAGAACTAAGTAATATAATAGACAAGCCATTATTTCTTATATTTAGGGACTCTATAGCGATGGGGTCTGTTCCACAGGACTGGCGCATAGCAAATGTGGTACTAATATTCAAAAAGGGCTCTAAAAGTGAACCTGGAAATTATAGGCCAGTAAGTCTAACCTATAGTGTTGGTAAAATATTTGAAGGGTTTCTGAGGGATGTTATTCTGGATTATCTCAATGAGAATAACTGTTTAACTCCATATCAGCATGGGTTTATGAGGAATTGCTCCTGTCAAACCAATCTACCGTATATACTCGAGTATAAGCCGACCCCCCTAATTTTGCCACAAAAAACTGGGAAAACTTAATGACTCAAGTATAAGCCTAGGGTGGAAAATGCAGCAGCTACTGGTAAATTTCAAAAATAAATATAGATACCAATAAAAGTAAGATTAATTGAGACATCAGTAGTTTAAGTGTTTTTGAATATCCATATTGAATCAGGAGCCCCATATAATGCTTCATACAGTTCATGATGGCCCTATAAGATGCTCCATACAAAATACGCCCCATATAATGCTCCATACAGTTTATGATGGGCTCCATAGGATGCTCCATATTAAAATATGCCCCATATAATCCTGCACAAATGTTGATTATGACCCCATAAGATGCTCCATACAGACATTTGCCCCATACAATGCTGCACAAATGCTGATTATGGCCCCATAAGATGCTCCATAGACACATTTGCCCCGTATAATGCTCCACAAATGTGGATTATGGCCCCATAAGATGCTCCATAGACACATTTGTCCCATATAATGCTGCACATGGCCCCATACAGATATTTGTCCCATATAATGCTGCACATGGCCCCATAAGATGCTCCATACAGATATTTGCCCCATATAATACTGCACATGGCCCCATAAGAAGCTCCATACAGATATTTGCCCCATATAATGCTGCACATGGCCCCATAAGATGCTCCAAACAGATAATTGCCCCATATAATGCTGCACATGGCCCCATAAGATGCGTCATACAGATATTTGCCCCATATAATGCTGCACATGGCCCCATAAGATGCTTCATACAGATATTTGCCCCATATAATGCTGCACATGGCCCCATAAGATGCTCCATACAGATTATTGCCCCTTATAATGCTGCACATGGCCCCATAAGATGCTCCATACAGATAATTGCCCCATATAATGCTGCACATGGCCCCATAAGATGCTCCATACAGATATTTGCCCCATATAATGCTGCACATGGCCCCATAAGATGCTCCATACAGATATTTGCCCCATATAATGCTGCACATGGCCCCATAAGATGCTCCATACAGATATTTTCCCCATATAATGCTGCACATGGCCCCATAAGATGCTCCATACAGATATTTGCCCCATATGCTGTTGCCGTCATTAAAAAAATTAAAATCATCACATACTCACCTCTCAGGCCCCCGACACTTGCTATATTCACGTGCTCCGCATTACAGCCCCGCCCTCTGACCTGAGAGTCACTGCAGAGAACGTGGAAGACGCAGCGGCACCGACGGTGGAACGGGGAGCAGGTGAATATCGCGCACTGTGTTATACTCACCTGCTCCTGGTGCCGTCGCTGCACATCTGTTCCCCGGCACCGGCAGCTTCTTCCTGTAGTGAGCGGTCACATGGTACCGCTCATTACAGTAATGAATATGCGGCTCCACCCCTATGGGAGTGGGGTCCATATTCATTACTGTAATGAGCAGTACCATGTGACCGCTCACTACAGCAAGAAGCTGCTGGCGCCGGGGAAAAGACGTGCAGGGACCGCACCAGGAGCAGGTAAGTATTATTACACAGCTTTGCTCCCCCTCCCCTGCTGACCCCTGAGTATGACTCGAGTATAAGCCGAGAGCGTTACTTTCAGCCCAAAAAAGCTGGCTGAAAATCTCGGCTTATACTCGAGTATATATGGTAATCAGTTTTTATGAAGAGGTAAGCTACAGACTGGACCAAGGTGAATCATTGGACGTGGTATATCTTGATTTTTCCAAAGCGTTTGATACCGTGCTACACAAGAGGTTGGTACACAAAATGAGAATGCTGGGTCTGTGGGAAAATGTGTGTAAATGGGTTAGTAACTGGCTTAGTGATAGAAAGCAGAGGGTGGTTATAAATGGTATTTTCTCAAACTGTGACCAGTGCGGTACTGCAGGGGTCGGTGTTGGGACTTATTCTCTTCAACATATTCATCAATGATCTGGTAGAAGGTTTACACAGTAAAATATTGATATATGAAGATGATACAAAACTATGTAAAACAGTCAATACAAGAGAAGATAGTATTCTGCTACAGATGGATCTGGATAAGTTAGAAACTTGAGCCGAAAGGTGGCAGATGCGGTTTAAGAATGATAAATGTAAGGTTATACTCATGGGAAGAAAGAATCAATATCACCAGTACACACTGAACGGGAAACCACTGGGTAAATCTGACATGGAGAAAGACATGAGGATCCTAGTTAATGATAAACTTGGAGCAGCCAGTGCCCGGCAGCGGCTGCCAAGGCAAACAGGATCATGGGATGCATTAAAAGATGTCTGGATACGCATGATGAGAGCATTATACTGCCTCTGTACAAATCTCTGGTCAGACCGCACATGGAGTACTGTGTACAGTTTTGGCAAAAGACAGAAGAAGAAAGACTAGACCAATAATGGTATGCACACCCATGAATAGCACAAAAAATCAAAATACTTTAATTACACCTCAGAGAAAGACAAACACAGAATAAAACCATTTAAAAAGGCCTAAGTATAGGACCAATGACCATCACCCTATAAAGATCATGCATGATATAATATAACCAAAGCATAAAGTACATATAGCAATAAATATAAATAATGTAATTGGTTATATAAATACAGATACAAAAATGTCTCTTGTTAATGGGTCTCGTTCATCAGTTAGCAAGAGGATATAATAGAACAAACATAATATTGCAAATACAAAAAAGAAGCTGAATAATGGCACACAGTACACTGCAATCATATATATACATTAGGGTAGCCCCATATGCTAGACCTGGCTGTACGGTAGATAGCAGTGTTATATAAACATGCTCCGTACCTAGACAATCCTAGCCCCGATATTCCTATCACAATGTAAGCTTAAAGGGACTCTGTCACCTGAATTTGGCGGGACTGGTTTTGGGTCATATGGGCGGAGTTTTCGGGTGTTTGATTCACCCTTTCCTTACCCGCTGGCTGCATGCTGGCTGCAATATTGGATTGAAGTTCATTCTCTGTCCTCCATAGTACATGCCTGTGCAAAGCAATCTTGGCTTGTGCAGGCGTGTACTATGGAGGACAGAGAATGAACTTCAATCCAATATTGCAGCCAGCATACAGCCAGCGGGTAAGGAAAGGGTGAATCAAACACCCGAAAACTCCGCCCATATGACCCAAAACCAGTCCTGCCAAATTCAGGTGACAGGTTCCCTTTAAGCTGTATATATGAATCCCAACCAGGTATATAACGAGACACCTACAGTCATTAGGTTCTAACCAGGAAAAAGGTGCACTGCCAATTCAAATGAGAGGAATACCGCAGGCTGAGGCACCCAAAAGAGGCTCCCCTATCCTGTCTCTTGACTCTTTTGGGTGCCTCAGCCTGCGGTATTCCTCAGCACCGGTGCCATATTTCCTACTTTTGGCATTTTTTGTTCCACCTCGCTTAATCTTTTGGGTACAATGCACATTGCAATCACGGGACTCAGCTTACCCCCAAGATATATGGTATATATATTGCTGTGCTATCTTACACTTTTTTTTACAAATATCCTCATTTTTTTTGCATGGTTTGCACGTTGTCTGACCTCCATGCAGGTCATTGCACTTTGGCACTTTAATCATTCAGCTTGTGTTTAATATATTCATTTTATATTTTTTATATACACCTATATTTTATATTTGTTTGGCTATTGATGCACTTTGGCACTGTGCTGTTGATTTTTATTGATATATATTTTTTTTACATTACACTACATCTGAATTCTTTGGCACCTTTTGATACGCACAGCTGAAAGAAAAAATCCTTATATTTGGAACTGTTGGGGGTCTTGCTGGATATAATCATATCTATTATCCTATGTAATCCTGCTCTTGCGCACTTTTGTATATCTTTTTATATTTTTTAATTTATGTAATCATTGCCACTCCTATAAATAAAGGCATATTTTAATTATTCTCGTGCTCATATACTATCTGGTGATTCTTTGTTTCGTATTGCTTTGGTATTAGTCTAACCAAGGGGTGGAAGAGATGGAGGAAGTGCTGCATGAAGTAGACCCCGTGCAGGCAGCCCGGGCAGATAATCGACAACAGCATCGACAGGTCATGTGGGTTAATGGGAAACTTATGCAGGGACTAAGAGATTCCGGGGCAACTTTGACCCTTGTGAAGCCTTATTTCGTCCAGGACCAAGAGAAGATGGACCGGACAGTGGCAGTCCGTGTAGCAGGGGGAGCTATACATCGACTGCCCACTGCCAGGATTCACCTGAACTGGGGAGTCGGAGGTGGCCTTGTTGAGGTCGGCTTGATGGAGGATTTGCTTACAGATGTCTTGCTGGGAAATGATTTGGGGCCCATGTTGTCTGCCTTCTTGGTTGCCCCTCTGGCTGAGACATATCCTGTGACCACCCGGAGACAAGCTCGAGCTGCGGAGGCGGAATCACACTCAGAGGAGGCCCAGGTAAGACATCCCAGCCCTACACGTATTCCCATAGCCAGACACATTTCTTGGGCCACCCCAGATGAATTTAAGAGGGAGTTACTTGAGGATCCTTCATTGGAGGGATATCAGGGGAAGGCACAGGAGGGGAGAGGGGTACTGGAACGGAAACAGTTTGTATGGAAGCAGGGACTCCTCTACCGGACCACAGAGCAGCACCACACAGGGACGAGCCCCACTATAAAACGACAGCTGGTAGTTCCCAAGAAATATAGGCAGGAGTTACTGCGAATCTTTCATGACATACCCTTGGCCGGGCACTTCGGCGTCAGTCGCACCAGGCATCGTCTGACACCAAACTTCTTTTGGCCGGGGGGTAACCTATGATGTTCGTCAGTACTGCCAGACCTGTGACAGTTGCCAGCGCATTGGCAAGAGGGGAGATCGATGCAAGGCCAAATTACGCCCCCTCCCCATTGTGGAGGAACCATTTAGCCGAGTAGCGGTCGATCTGATAGGGCCGTTAGCCAAACCCAGTCCATCAGGGAAAAGGTATATATTGACACTGGTAGATTATGCCAAACGGTATCCAGAGGCGGTTGCGTGACCTAACATACTGGCAGAGACGGTGGCGGCCGCCCTGCTCCAGGTTTTCTCACGGGTTGGATTTCCCCGGGAGATTATCTCTGACAAGGGTACCCAGCAGAGGTGACAAACCAACTGTGGAAGCTGTGCGGCGTAAAGTCCATTAGAAGCGCCCCGTACCACCCGCAAACCAATGGGTTGTGTGAACGCTTTAACGGGACATTAAAACAACTCATTGGGACTTTTACCAGGACCTACAGGGACTGGGAGAAATTCCTGCCACACCTCCTGTTTGCCTATCGGGAGGTGCCCCAAGAATCCACGGGGTTCTCCCCATTCGAGCTGGTATATGGGAGATGGGTAAGGGGACCTCTAGACTTAGTGCTAGAACACTGGGAAGGGGAGGGCCTCATAGAAGGAGTACCTATTGTACCCTATGTGCTGGAATTCCGGGATCGCCTACAGGAGCTGACCCAGGCTGTACGTGAGAACATGCAGGTGACCCAGCGGCGCCAGCGCGTATGGTACAATCGGAGGACCAGAGAGCGCACCTTGGAAATAGGACAGAAGGTCCTGGTGTTAGAGCCCACTAGGCAGAACAAGTTCCAAGCTGCATGGCAGGGGCCCTATAAGATAGTGGGGAAAATAGCCGACACAACCTATAATGTCGCCGATTGTGACGTCCCCAGGGTTATCCGCATGTTCCACGTGAATATGCTGAAGCCCTACCGGGAGCGCCCTGAAAAGGTAGTGGCCATCTGTGCACCTGAAGCAGAGGATTTAGCCGGACTTCCCTTGCCGGATGTCTTAGAGGAAAGGACTCAGTCTAAAACATGGGACCAGGTACACTTGGGTGAAGACCTACGCCCCCGGGAGAGACAACAAGCGGAGTTGTTGAGGCAGCGACAGAGGATGTTTTTGGGGAGACCAGGGTACACTCGCCTGGCACAACACAAGGTTGAGACCCAGGATCAGACCCCCCTGCAACAATACCCCTTCCGCGTCCCTGAGTCTGTACGAGAGGAGATGCGACAAGAGATACAAGAGATGTTGCGCTTAGGGGTCATTAAAGAGTCAGATAGTCCCTGGGCATCCCCCGTAGTGTTAGTGCCCAAGAAGGATGGGACTACACGGTTTTGTGTAGACTAACGTAAGCTCAATGAGAAAACAGTGATGGATGCATATCCCATGCCGCATGTGGATGAGTTGTTAGACCGGCTGGCGAGGGCAAAGTATTTGACCACCATCGATCTATGCAAAGGCTACTGGCAGATTCCCCTTAGTCCTTAAGCTATTCCCAAGTCGGCATTTGTCACCCCGATCGGCTTATTCCAGTTTCGAGTTATGCCATTCGGGATGAAGACTGCCCCGGCGACCTTCCAGAGGCTGGCTGACCGGCTTCTGGATGGCCTCCATGACTATGCTTGTGCCTACCTGGACGACATCCCCATCTACAGTGCGACATGGGAAGAGCATCTAAATCACCTAGAAACAGTATTGGACAGGATCCACAAGGCCGGAATCACCCTGAACCCAAACAAGTGTCACATGGGCAAAGCAGAGGTTCAGTATTTAGGGCATTGGGTGGGAAGTGGGAAAAGGGGACCAGAACCAGCCAAGATTGAGGCCATAGCCAAATGGCCCTCCCCACGCACTAAAACCCAGGTCATGGCGTTTCTAGGGACCGCGGGGTATTACAGGAAATTCGTTCCCAATTACAGCAGCGTAGCCAAGCCCCTCACTGATCTGACCCAACCAACCCCGCCAGGTAACCTGGACCCCAGAGTGTGAGGAAGCCTTCCACCAACTAAAGGACGCCCTCACCAATACCCCTGCATTGGCCGCACCCAATCCAACTAAACGTTTCCTTGTTCACGCAGACGCATCTATATTTGGATTGGGGGCAGTACTGAGCCAGGTCGGGCCGGACGGCCAAGAACACCTGGTAGTTTACCTGAGTCGGAAACTACTGCCCCGTGAAGTAAGCTATGCGGCCATCGAGAAGGAGTGCCTGGCGGTAGTATGGGCACTCAAAAAGCTGCAACCATATTTGTATGGATGACAGTTTTCCCTCCTAACGGACCATAATCCCCTAGTCTGACTTAAACGGGTCTCCGGAGACAACGCCAGATTGCTGCGGTAGAGTTTAGCCCTACAACCTCTGGACTTCACCATCCACTACAGACCCGGCAAACAAAATGGACTAAGTCGACAAACGGAACTTGTACAAACCCCATAAACTTCGGTCATCCCCAAACCGATCCATTAAGGATCAGACTGTGTATGCCGATCGCGTCGCTGAAAAGGGGAGCCGTGTTACGTGTTACGGAACCACTCAGCACCCGGAATATGTTGTGCAGTTATATGTATGTATAATAGGTTCCATGTGAGATGCATGTCCCTAATGCATCAGCCCACAGGCTGCGCCCCTGGGCAGAGGGGACACGATATTCCCCTTTTGTCCGCCCCTACCTTTGTAATTCCCACAGTAAATATCGGCCACCTGCGGCTATTGTAATGTATATCTGGCTTGCTGCTTTTCTATTGGCCTGCCCTCTTTATCTGTGTGATATATTCTGTGTCCTGTGAGTAAGAGTAACGATTCAGCGATGTCAGCGGGAGATCAGCAACCAAAATAAAGTCCTGATCATTCCCCAGCGACCAACGATCTCCCAGCAGGGACCTGATCGTTGGTCGCTGTCACGCATAACGATTTCGGTAACGATAAAAAGCAACTATATCGTTAACGATATCATTATGTGTGACGGTACCTTTAAGTGTTGTCAGACTGGAAATACGTGGAGAAGCAGTAATGTTTTATATGCGCCCATGAAACCAAGCAATTCCAGCCAGCGTCCTTCATTCAGACTCCAGCCAAAGCAGAGTGGACCTCCTGAAACACGGGGTGGTACTGAAAGAGGTACCCCAGCTTGGAAGACCCCGTTACACTCTATATCTGTTTTCTCAATATAGGAAAAACTCACTGTGACTAAAGAGGTGGAAGGCCGTATATGACCCTTTGCCACACTTTTTTTGTATATCCTCTTTCAAAGCCTCCGTCTCAAGAATTAAGAGGCTAAACAAACGAGACTTTGGCCTCTTAGCACCTGGTATGAATTCGAAAGCACAATCATATGTCCTATGCGGTGGGAGAACTTCACACTCAGTCTCAGAGGACACATCATCAAAATCCTGAATGAATTCAGGAAGGTGAGACCTCACCGAGGCCAAGGACTTTGTTAAACAACCAGAAAAATAAGCGTTAACCTCCCGAGCATCCCAATTTAATAGTAAAATTGTGTTTAACTAATCAATGTAAGCCTAGCATTTACTTTTATAAGTAAAGAACGAAACACCATAAATGTAATTGATTCAGAGTGTAGTACCCCTACTTTCATACATACATCCTGAACATTGAAGATAACATGGCTTTGAGACAGAATTATAAATCGCTGACACTTCAATGGGAAGACCGGGAGTAGAGACATTATAACCACAGTTTACAGTGAAGTCAGAATCAATAAGGTTCAAACTTCACACAGGTTTTTCTTTCCTTTTAGAAATTCCTTCATGTATTTAAAACATTGAACCATGACGTGACTTGAACTACCATAATATAAACAAGAATCAATACGTTTTCTATGTACCGTACCTTCTCGCAAGCAACAATTTGCATAGAATCACCAGTCTCACCTGATGTAGGAGACACTACGAAAACACCTTTTAATGATTCTTTATTCCTCAGACATCAGTCTAAACGGATAGCAAGGGTCATAACCTCCTCTAAAAATTGTGGACAGGAACTGTAAGTAATCCTGTCCTTAATCTGATCCAACAATCACTGGCAGGGTCGTTCCAAGAGGTCTCCACATCCCAAAGTCTGAAGGCAGTATTCCTCAGCTCTTTGACCTCCTTGAACCAATTTACAGATTATTCACTACAGGGTCAGCCTTGACAGAGTCGTCATAAATGAGACAGAGAGCTGGGAGAAATGCCTCTACAGAGACCAACTTTGAAGAATCCTCAGGCAAAGAAAAAGCCCATGTGGATCTCCATATGGTAAAGACAAAATAATGCCTACTTGTTGACTCTAAGACCCAGAGGATACTGGACATAACCGGAAGTATAATTTACATGAAGCAGAAAAAATTAATAACTGTCAAAGCAATCCAATAATTTTACCTTAGGTTCCGACGTGGTATTCTAATTAGCTTGGTCACTAGAAGTGACCGAATGTGCATGTTGCTGTTGGTCCCTAATCTCTGGAACCTCCAGAGGCAAGGTCAGTAGTTTTGCGGCCAAGGCACAAACCGGAAACCGTCATAGGGCTGTTAGAAATTCAGCTGTATGACCTCTCACTTTCAGCTCCTTAGCCCAACTGCCATTTCTTCTCTCAGACCAGAATGGATCAAGGGGAGTCTCTGGAGCTCCCCTTTCTGGCCGGAGGTGGTAGTGCAGTTTTGCTATTTTAGTATTTGTGTCTAGTGTCAGTAACTATTTTTGTGGCAAATACCCCTAGGGGTGCCACATTCCCCCTTAGTTAAGAACAGTACTCCAGGACTGTGGGACGATAACATTTTGAAATAACAATTAATATGTACAGAGTCTTAAAAATGAGGGCGTGAGAGACTTTGCCTTAAACCTGCAGGAAGCCCTTAAATCACTTACACTGGCTGAACCCATTTTTAACACCGGAGCGGATAAACTGCTAAGAGATGAATTTATTGAGGGACTCTACACCCCTTCTCACTGGGGGCATGTGAGCATGCTTGTTTTTAAGAACCCTGAATTGACATTTGCCCAATTAAAGGAGAGCGTTATACGTCTCCAGCTGGCAGAGGCACCTCGGGATCAGGAGCCTGCGCAACTCATGGCAGAGGCTCCTCAACAACATGGAGTACCAGTGACATCAGCTATGTCCGGGGCCATTGCTAAGCCCCTGGGGCCCAGTACTAATGAGGCTCTTCAACAAAAGCTTGACTCTTTAACTGATATTGTTGCTTCAATGGCTAAAACCATGCAGGAGATGAGAGGACCCAAGATGGAGTTGTCAAACCGTAGAGAAGGTGTTCCATGGATGAGACCCCGGAGATACCCGACATGGAGAGGACGACCCCGCGACCGCTACCAACCGGATGGACAGCCCATTTGCCGCCGTTGCCAGCAGCCAGGCCACTTTGCACGAGATTGTGATTTAAACGGGAATCCCCTGGGAATGCGGGCCGCTTCGCAGGAATGAACTTTCAAGGCCCAACACCCTGGCACGACAGGTACATCGGAGGACGACCCATTATCCCTATCGTGCTGGACGGAATGCCCCTCAACGCTTTGCTGGACACAGGTTCCCAGATTTCATCTATACCGTATATCCTTTATAAGAGGTACTGGGCTGATGCAGATATTGATAAAGGGCCCTCTGATGTTGAACTAGATATATGGGCCAGTAATGGTAAGTTGGTACCGAAACTAGGATTCAGGGAGATGACCATAAAGATTGGTAAAGTAGAATTGAAGAAACAGGGTATAATTGTTGTTGATGTTGACCGGCGGAACTGTGAACCAACTGTATTGATAGGAATGAATGTGTTAGAGAACTGCTTTTCCGAAGTCATTTCTGTCTTACAGCAAATTGCTGAAACTGCCCAATCCTGCCAGCAGAGAGTTCTCCGGAGGGAAATAAAAGTATTGATGTTAAGGCAACAGGTAGAAGTTGCAGGTGGAGAAATCGGCAGTGTGAGGGTAAGTGATTCAACGTCTATTGTAATCCCACCAAAAACAGAAATGCTGGTATGGTGTAGAGCAGCCATTGGTACTAAGGGACGAGATTATCAAGCCTTAATAGAACCAGTGTACACCGACAGCAGGCCCACTATACTCACAGCACGAGGGATAGTCGAGGTACACCGGGGACGAGTGCCGGTACGACTTTTGAACTGTGGAGAAGAAGAGGTCACTTTGCCAAGGTATGCTACAATGGCAAAGCTATATACTGTTGACAACAATGCCATCATAACCATTGAGCCCTTAGAACCAACCTGTCAGGTGGAAGGCAATGGCTCAGATGGAGAAATGGAGGATTGGTGCCAACAGCTACACGTGGGCATAAATTCAACACCTACCCATCAAAAACAAGGGGTGTATAGGCTAGTGACGGAATATGAACAAGTCTTCAGTAAACACCCATTGGACTTCGGACGGATAGAAGGGGTAGAACACACAATCCCCACAGGTGACCATCCCCCAATAAAAGAAAGATATAGACCCATACCGCCCGCTCCCTATCAATGTGCAAAAGATATGCTGAGGGAAATGAAACAGGCCGGGGTAATAAGAGACAGCTGTAGCCCCTGGGCGGCCCCTCTAGTGATTGTCAAAAAAAAAGATGGAACTATGAGAATGTGCGTAGACTACCGGCAGATTAATAACATCACCCATAAAGATGCCTACCCTTTGCCTAGGATAGAAGAGTCCTTGACTGCTTTGAAATCTGCTAATTATTTTTCCACCTTAGACTTAACAAGCGGGTATTGGCAAGTCCCTGTGGCTGAGAGAGATAAGGAAAAGACGGCATTCACCACATCAATGGGTCTAAGTGAATTTAATCGCATGCCGTTCGGACTCTGCAATGCATCCGGTACCTTCCAGAGGCTGATGGAATGCTGCCTCGGACACAAGAACTTCGAGACCGTCCTCCTGTACCTAGATGATGTGATCGTCTACTCAAAGACTTACGAACAACACTTAAAAGACTTGGCAGAAGTGTTCGAAGCCTTATCCAGGTATGGCATGAAAATCAAGCCATCCAAATGTCACCTTCTCAAGCCAAAGGTACAGTACCTGGGACACATCGTGAGTTCGGAGGGAGTAGCACCGGATCCCGAGAAAATAACCGCCATAAGGGATTGGCCGAGACCTACCAGCGCAAAAGAAGTGAGGCAATTCCTGGGATTGGTGGGTTACTATCGCAGATTTATAAAAGGATTTACCAAGTTGGCAGCACCCTTGCAAGACGCCTTGGTAGGGCAGACGAAGAAACCTTCAAACCGAAACCCTCCTTTCCAGTGGAACGACGAAAGGGAAGACTCCTTTGAACAACTAAAGAAGGCACTAACCGGAGAAGAGGTTCTGGCATACCCAGATTACCATCAACCTTTGATCCTATACACCGATGCCAGTAATGTGGGACTAGGAGCGGTGCTGTCACAAAAGCAAGAAGGTCGGGAGAAAGTCATCGCCTTTGCAAGTAGAAAGCTCCGGCCTACTGAAAGAAATCCAGAAAATTATAGCTCCTTCAAATTGGAACTACTGGCAGTAGTTTGGGCTGTGACGGAACGTTTCAAACACTATCTGGCCGCTGCAGAATTTATTGTCTATACTGACAACAATCCGTTGACCCACCTGGACACAGCCAAATTAGGTGCGTTAGAACAGCGATGGATAGCCTGGTTATCTAATTACAACTTCAAGATCAAGTATCGAGCAGGTCGCAAGAATGGAAATGCCGATGCCCTATCCCGGATGCCACACTTGAGAGATGTAGAAGAAGAAACGGGGGAGCTTGAACAAATTGAACTACCAGCCTTCCATCATCCCAAGGCAAAACATCATCAGTCAAGTACCTATCAGAAACAACAAGAGGTGAATTTTAATCCGTTAGCACACCATAGATGGGCTGACACCCAAGACAGCAATCCGGCTGTGAAGTTGGTGAAGGAACTGTTAACTGAGCAAAGTGCATATCCCGATGAGGATGCCCCAGAAGAGACGCATCAACTCTGGAAAGAGAGAGGCAAAATGTTCCTGTATCAAGGGAAGCTCTGTAGAAGGTACACCAATCCGAAAACACATGAATTGGTTTGGCAGATTATCGTGCCTAAACAAGATGTCAAGATGGTCCTCGAAGCTTACCATAATGGTGCTGTTCACTTTGGTTGGAAAAAGTTAGAAGTACTTCTAAGAGAAAGATTTTATTGGGTCGGGATGAGAAAATCAATCGAACAGTGGTGCAGAAATTGTGGCCCGTGCAACCTCAGAAGAAACGATCAAAAGAACCAAAGAGCACCACTGCAGCCCATAATCACCAAACAACCACTTGAACTTGTAGCCATAGACCACGTGAAGTTAATACCAAGCCGGTCCGGCTATGTCTATGCCTTGACCATCGTGGACCATTATTCACGCTTCTTGGTAGTAGTACCCGTAAAAGATCTGACAGCAAAAACAGCAGCCAAAGCGTTCCAAACGTACTTTTGTAGACCCCATGGATATCCGGAACAGGTTCTCACCGACCAAGGTACAGCCTTTGAATCAGAGATCTTCAGAGAATTCTGTAATATGTATGGTTGCAAAAAGATCAGGACGACGGCCTATCATCCACAAACAAACGGCTTATGCGAGAAGATGAACCATATTGTAATAGACCTACTAAAGACTTTACCTGAGACAGAAAGGAATCAATGGCCAGAGAAATTGCCTGACTTGGTGGATCTGTATAATCATGTCCCGGTGAGCTCCACCAACTGCATCCCAGCTTATCTTATGCGTGCAAGACCCGGCCAATTACCAATCGATCTAGAAATGGGAATTCTGAAACCAGACGCAGAAGTTCAAGACTCCAATTGGGATATCATACGGCAAAAGCAGTATCGCCAAGTGCAAGAGAGTGTGGAAAGAAGCCTTCAGCAAACTAGAGAAAGACAAGAGCGAACTTTCAACCAGAATGCTCTAGCGACCCCATTAAGACCGGGTGACCAAGTGCTCAAGAGAAATCGTCGAACCAATAAACTGGACAATCAGTGGGAAGCCGTACCCTACACAGTTTTACCAACAAGAGTGGATAATCCTAAAATGTGTCTCATTAGCAAAAACGGAGGCTTAACATCTGTACTAGTGTCAAGAGACAATCTTAAATTATGTCCGGAAGCATTGAAAGAGCCAGACGTTGTCCAGCCAGAACCAGAACTTATTCAACCCATACAGGTTCAACCAGTAAAGGAAAAAGAAGAGGAAGTGCATCACACCTGTATAGGAGACTTTCCCAAAACCCTACTAACATACCATGGTGCAGTAGTGGTTCCCATGGTGGCCTTTTATCCAACACCGAACCCAATACCAGAAGTCCCAAGACAGGAAGAGGCTGACCCCGTACTACAGGAGGTTCCAGGCCAGGAAGAACAGATTCCTGAAAAGAGTAATCCCATTCACGGTGGACTTGCCAACTCCATAGTTATGGAATTATCTTTAGCAGAGCGGGCAGATACTACATCCGCAGTAGACAGTAGTACTCCACATGAAGAGATACCGCTATTACGTAGATCACAGCGTAGTACCCAGGGTCAATTACCGGCCAGGTATGCAGATTACCAACTATAAAGCTCATAATGTGAATTGTATATATGTTATGCCGTATATAGTTAAACAGAAAATGTAGTATAGTCATTGTTATCAGTCTGCAACGTTTAAGCCCAGTACCTACAGAGACTTGTCTGTATGAACTTCTTGCATATTCTTGAACTTGTTATCAGCCCGGAGGCACTAAATCAAAGCTCCGGAAAGACTGCTTTTTGAACTTTGCTTTTTGCTCTTTTTGAACTTTCTTTAGACTTTATATTGAGTACCTTCAAGGGTAGAACTGTATTAATGGACGCTATTTGAAGTGACTTTTTACAGAACTCTATTTTTGTTTCCTTGAGTGGTTTTTGTAACTTTTCATTTTTAAGACTCTGTACATATTAATTGTTATTTCAAAATGTTATCGTCCCACAGTCCTGGAGTACTGTTCTTAACTAAGGGGGAATGTGGCACCCCTAGGGGTATTTGCCACAAAAATAGTTACTGACACTAGACACAAATACTAAAATAGCAAAACTGCACTACCACCTCCGGCCAGAAAGGGGAGCTCCAGAGACTCCCCTTGATCCATTCTGGTCTGAGAGAAGAAATGGCAGTTGGGCTAAGGAGCTGAAAGTGAGAGGTCATACAGCTGAATTTCTAACAGCCCTATGACGGTTTCCAAGCCCAAATCACCGGCCTGAGGAGAAGAGGGACAGAGAAAAGGGACATTGTGAGAACCGGGTAGCATTAATCACTACCCAGAACAGGCGCAAAGACGGATACCGGATCCGTGGCTGTATTCATTATATATAATACAGCAACCGGAAAAACGTGAGGTGATATCAGCTTCACTAGGGCCGGACGCAGCAACAGACACAGAGTTCAGCGGTACTCCCGGAGCGGGTAAGCCGATAAAAGGACTCGGGTTGCCCGTCGAACCAGGACCCGGAGGGGACAGATTGGGCCGGCAGCCAGTTCACATACAGCAGCAGGGCCACACAGAAATTGCGCACAATAAGAGGCGAAGACCCCGGCAGGGTCAAAGTAACTCAGAGTTCCCATACAGACTCCGGTGACAGGACTGGTTGTAAATCCTTTTATGTTAAAGTAAACTGGTTAAACGTTTCAGTGCCTCAGTCTTTCATTTGGACAATAGCCATCTATCCAGGATCGGGATCATCGCCGCTGGGAGAACCTGCTGCTGATCAAGTAAGTGCCTGTCCCCTCACGATACCCCTTACACTGTGCATTGCCTGAGGCCACAGCACCGGGTCAAGCCACCCGTGACATCCCCCTCAAGAGACATACCCCATTGGTCCAGTGCTGGGTATCCCGGTCTCTTGGGCGTCACAGATGCGTCAGAACACACTAAATGGCCTGGCTATAATGTTATTACTGAGCTCTTACACTCACGCGGGGATGAACAAACCAGGTGAGGTGTTAAACCTGCACACTACAGGTTCATATTCAGACTAGCCAAAACTATAAGCAGACTTTTATTGGTCGCTGCCAAACCGCGCAGGTTGATATCCTAAAATGATGTAATGTTAGCCCCCCCGCAAAGTGACAACAAAATATAGCGGGGGTCTCATGGCCTCATAGACCCTAATAGGGCTTTCTTTTGGCCATTTCTATTAGAAAGGTCAGGGAAGAGTCTAGCTGAGGTGAGCTATTTTTAGAAGTTCTGCTTTTGACCGGTTTTTACTGGATGCTTTGGCGCCTCTTTCAACGGTTTTCATTGTGAGTGTTTTTGGTGGTCTTTTTCAAATTATAAAAGCTGCTGCTCTGAGGATTTTATTCATTCCATCGTCGCTGAAGGAACAAGAAGAGACCTATCCTGAGGATGGAGTCCCTCCTTCAGCAGCTTCTAGCAAGAGCCGGTGGTGAGGATGGAGTCGACTGGCTGAAGCACTGCCTAGCTATAAAACCTTCCGTGGCAGTTGCTGATGCTGTCCCTCCTCCGGAACAGAGCCCGCAGTCACAGCCGCCGTGTCAAGAGGTCCCGGCCCAGCCGAATCCCATTGCCTGAGGTCCAGGAGACGGAAGATGCCTTTCTCTCCATCGGCGTCTCCCGCGACATCCAGCCGCAGCATGAGAGAGGAGAACAGGAAGTCTCGGCGCCCTCCCCAGAAGTCTCGCAACCCGGCGCGAGACTTCCGCCACCATCATCAGAGAGCTCCGGCCGCATCAGCTGTCGCGTCGGGGAGGTGTTCCGGTCACTGCAGCCGTAAAAGCGCTGTGGTGATTTTGGCTCAAAGCACCTCGGCGGCGGCAGCAGCGGCGGCTCCTCAGAACATCGGAGCATCTCCGGGGGACCAACAGACATCGCAGTCTGAGGAGGACGAAGAAGTGGCGTTATCCGCAGCTGTATGCACGAGCTTGCCCAACTTGGAGGGCTTGAGCTCCGACTGCACGAAGGACCGGAGGACCAGCGATCAGCCAGCAAGGAGTGAGACTTAAGGTGTGCCCCTGTCTATCCCACATAATCAATTGAGAGATATAGTTAATAATGTGGTAGCAGAAGCATTAGGGGAAGCTGTTGGCTCCCGTTCCAATTTGCATTGTCACAACACTTTACCCACGGAAAATTCTTTAGGTAGCATTACACCTATTAATCCGTTCAAAGAAGCTCTTACTTGTGAGCTGTCTCCGTTAGGATTCCATCTGAGCCCTTCCATTAAAGA
The DNA here is from genome assembly GCF_032444005.1 of Ranitomeya imitator. NCBI lineage: Eukaryota > Metazoa > Chordata > Amphibia > Anura > Dendrobatidae > Ranitomeya > Ranitomeya imitator. Next base: position 568,084,718 of record NC_091286.1, on the reverse strand, counting down.
GCTGATATGGAATAATCACTATATCGACATTTTTTCTTTACTGCCACGTAAAGATCAGCTGATTAAGTCCAAAAAGAAGGACGATAAAGCTGAGGCTAAAGATTTTAAATGGGGTAATGTTAAATCTTTTAACAACTGGGTGCAAGCTTTTTCTATTTTTGCTGCAGTTTTGGGTGAAAAATCTCCCCATCTCTGCAGCAAATTGTTTCAGCACTTAGACATAATTTTGGAGGCTTACCGTAACTTCGGCGGCTACGCCTGGCTGAATTACGACGAAGCCTTTAGACACAAATTATCTGTGCACCTGGAGCTACATTGGGGGGTCAAAGATATTGGCCTATGGATCAATTTGATGCTCCCGCAGAGGAACACCATTAGCAGACAGCCTCCAAGTAATTGCAATAAAAGGGGAGTCTGTTTCGCTTACAATGAGTCATTTTGTAAGTGGAACAGCAACTGCAGATTCCGCCACGAATGTTCATTTTGCAGGAACTCTCACCCTATAGCAAAATGTTTTAAAAAGCAAGCAGCTCAGCAGTCATCCATCAAAGAGCCTAATTCAAAAAGCTCAGACTCCAGTGATCTTGTCAAACATGATCCCCTGGTTAAACAAATATCCAAACAAAGTGAGCAGTAAACTTCTGTTTAATGGTTTTTATGAAGGTTTTTTCATCCCTCAATTTAAAGGGGTTGGCTGCAGGGCCGCGCTTAGTAACCCGATGTTTACCCTGGTTACCAGCGTAAAAGTAAAAAAAACAAACAGTACATACTTACCTTCCGCTGTCTGTCCCCCGGCGCTGTGCTTTCCTGCACTGTGTAAGTACAGCGGCCGGAAAGCAGAGATGATGTCACCGGCGCTCACAGCCAGAGCAGAGAAGCACAGCGCCGGGGACAGACAGCGGAAGGTAAGTATGTAGTGTTTTTTTTTTTTTACTTTTACGCTGGTAACCAGGGTAAACATCGGGTTACTAAGCGCGGCCCTGCGCTTAGTAACCCGATGTTTACCCTGGTTACCAGCGAAGACATCGCTGAATCGGCATCACACACGCCGATTCAGCGATGCCTGCAGGAAGTCCAGTGACGAAATAAAGTTCTGGACTTTCTGCAGCGACCAACGATGGCACAGCAGGATCCAGATCGCTGCTGCCTGTCAAACTGAACGATATCGCTAGCCAGGGCGCTGCAACGTCACGGATCGCTAGCGATATCGTTCAGTGTGAAGGTACCTTTAATGTCTAAATCAGACATTAAATCTGCTTTTAGATTGCTTCCTGTTCACCCTGACGGTTTCAATTCTTTAGGTTTTTACTTTGATGGTTGTTTCTTTTTCGATAGATGCTTACCAATGGGTTTTTCTTAATCTTGTTTTTATTTTGAAAGCTTTTCTTCTTTTTTACATTGGATTTTGCATTTAAGTCTAATCATTCAGGTATACTACATTATTTGGATGACTTCCTTTTTATTGGTCCTGCCAGTTCTTCAATTTGTGGTGACACTCTTAACAGCTTTATTCAATTGTGCAGCAATTTTGATGTACCAATCGCTCATAAAAAAACGGTTGGTCCATCAAAATGCATTGAGTTTTTGGGTATTACCCTCGATTCTCAGAAAATGGAATCCAGGCTCCCTGACGATAAAATGTGCAGATTGTGTCACGTCCTATCCAAATTTTTATTAGAAAATAAGGTTACCCTTAAAGAAATCCAATCATTGTTGGGTTTGCTAAATTTTGCAGCTTGGATAATTCCGGTAGGTCAAGTCCTCTCTAGAAGACTGTATGACGCTACTAAAGGCTTGTCATCACCTAAGGCTCACGTTAGAATTTGTTCCGATTTAAAAGAGGATGCCAGGATTTGGCTTTCCTTTTTGTCGGACTATAATGGTAGGTCTTGTTAAAAATCTTCTTTTGTTTCTGCTGACTCTTTTCCATTTTTGTATTCAGCGGAGGCTAATTCTGGCTGCGGCATTCTATTTGATTCTCATTGGGTCTATGTACCTTGGCCTGAGAGCTGGGTGTTTAAAGGAATAACTCTCAATTCTGCGGTTTTGGAACTTTTTTCTATTTTTCTGGTGCTTCATTTATGGGGCTCGTATATGATGAACTCTAGAATGTTATTATTTTCCACTAATCAGGCGGTGTTTTTTTCCATGAATACTTTATCGTCAAAAAACGGATGGGCAGCGAAAATTTTAAAGGGAACCTGTCACCCCGAAATTCGCGGGTGAGGTAAGCCCACCGGCATCAGGGGCTTATCTACAGCATTCGGTAATGCTGTAGATAAGCCCCCGATGTTACCTGAAAGAGGAGAAAAAGACGTTAGATTATACTCACCCAGGGGCGGTCCCGCTGCTGTTCAGGTCAAACGGGCGTCTCCGGTCCGCTGCGGCGCCTCCCATCTTCATTACAAGACGTCCTCTTCTGATCTTCAGCCACGGCTCCGGCGCAGGCGTACTTTGCTCTGCCCTGTTGAGGGCAGACAAAGTACTGCAGTGCGCAGGCGCCGGGCCTCTGACCTTTCCGGCGCCTGCGCACTGCAGTACTATCCTCTGCCCTCAACAGGGCAGAGCAAAGTACGCCTGCGCCGGAGCCGTGGCTGAAGATCAGAAGAGGACGTCTTGTAATGAAGATGGGAGGCGCCGCAGCGGACCGGAGATGCCCGTTTGACCTGACCAGCAGCGGGACCGCCCCTGGGTGAGTATAATATAACGTCTTTTTCTCCTCTTTCAGGTAACATCGGGGGCTTATCTACAGCATTACAGAATGCTGTAGATAAGCACCTGATGCCGGTGGGCTTACCTCACCCGCGATTTTCGGGGTGACAGGTTCCCTTTAAGGCAAACAGTTTTGACATGCTTGAATTGTAATATTTGGCTGAAGGCGAATTTGGGCAAAAGCACATTGGTTATAGTAGCTGATTCATTACGTACTCGTCAGTGGATGAATTTTTATCAACAGGTGCCCAACGCGGACGCAGAGGCGACCTTCTTACCTCCTTCGGTCTGGGACATAATTTAAATTTAAGTGCCTATTTTATTGAACATTCCCTGTCAAAAAGATCATGGGCTGATTACACGGCTGGATGGATTAATTGGAATAATTTTTGCAATTTACATGGTTTTGATTCTTATTCTGCTAACCCTGTCTCAGCTTTGAATTTTCCAGAATTTATGGTCTCTAAAGGTTTATCTTATTCCGCTATAGCTAAGTGCATTGCAGGTGTTTCGTTCTTTTTAAAGCTTTCTGGCAAAACCGCATTAACTAGCCTTTTTCCGGCGAAACAGTTCTTGAAAGGCTTTAGAAAGAATAATTTTTTTCCCGATGCGAGACGACCTATTTCTCTTTCATTATTAAGGGATTTGTGCTCTTGTTTGATTCATGTTTGTTTGAATTCTGATGAAGCTTGTTTGTTTAGCTTAATTTTTTCACTTTCTTTTTTTGCTGCACTTCGCATTAGTGAAGTGGTTTCCACTAAGAAATCTGAACCCTCCGGGCTAATGATCTCAGATATCCAGATGCATGATTCTTTTGTTGTTCTATTTATAAAGAAATCCAAAACAGACCAGTTGGGCAGGGGTGCCAGGCTGAAAATTCAATCTATCTCTGACCCTATTATTTGCCCAGTGGTTAACTTGTCTAGGTGGTTAATTATTAGGCCCAGGGTTCAGGGCCCTTTATTTGTTCATGCTAACCTCACTCCAGTTACCGTATTTCAATTTAACTTTATTCTTAAGAAATGCTTGAGCTTTTTAGGCAGAGAGAACCTGAGAATTACCGTGTATACTTGAGTATAAGCCGACCCAAGTATAAGCCGACCCCCCTAATTTTGCCACAAAAAACTGGGAAAACTTATTGACTCGAGTATAAGCCTAGGGTGGGAAATGTAGCAGCTACCCGATAATGTCAAAAATAAAAGTAGATACCAATAAAAGTAAAATTAATTGAGACATCAGTAGGTTAAGTGTTTTTGAATATCCATATTGAATCAGGAGCCCCATATAATGCTCCATACAGTTCATGATGGGCCCATAAGGTGCTCCATATTAAAATATACCCCATACAATGCTGCACAAAGGTTAATAATGGCCCCATAAGATGCTCCATAGAAACATTTGCCCCATACAATGCTGCATAAAGGTTGATGGCCCCATAAGATGCTCCACACATTAGGGGCCCCATGAGATGCTCCATACATTATGGCCCCATGAGATGCTCCACACATTATGGCCCCATAAGATGCTCCACACATTATGGCACCATGAGATGCTCCATACATTATGGCCCCATAAGATGCTCCACACATTATGGCCCCATACATTGTGGCCCCATGAGATGCTCCACACATTAGGAGCCCCATGAGATGCTCCATACATTATGGCCCCATGAGATGCTCCACACATTATGGCCCCATAAGATGCTCCACACATTATGGCACCATGAGATGCTCCATACATTATGGCCCCATGAGATGCTCCACACATTATGGCCCCATACATTGTGGCCCCATGAGATGCTCCACACATTAGGGGACCCATGAGATGCTCCACACATTTTGCCCCATACGATGCTCCTCATATATGCCCCATAAGATGCTCCTCATATATGCCCCATAAGATGCTCCTCATATATGCCCCATAAGATGCTCCTTATATATGTGTTGTGAATTCTGTTATTGAACTTCCTCCTGTGGTCATGAATGGTACTTCGGCGAGTTCTGTCCATGGACTCCCTCTGGTGGCTGTGAGTGGAGCTGCTGCTGCTTCTGAGGTTCCTTCCACAGGTGATGGAGTTTATTCGTTGGCTGGCTGCTCTATTTAACTCCACTCAGATCGTTACACCATGCCAGCTGTCAATGTTCTTGTACTGGTTCAGTTCGTTCTTGGATCTTTTCTGGTGACCTGTCTACTCCAGCAGAAGCTAAATCCCTGCAAGTTAATTATTTGTTCATGGTTTTCTTGTCCAGCTTGCTATAATGATTTTGCCTTGCTAGCTGGAAGCTCTGGGATGCAGAGTGGCACCTCCGCACCGTGAGTCGGTGCGGAGGTCTTTTTGCACACTCTGCGTGGTCTTTTGTAGTTTTTTGTGCTGACCACAAAGATACCTTTCCTATCCTCTGTCTGTTTAGTAAGTCGGGCCTCCCTTTGCTGTAACCTGTTTCATTTCTGTGTTTGTGACTTCATCTTAACTCACAGTCAATATATGTGGGGGGCTGCCTTTTCCTTTGGGGAATTTCTCTGAGGCAAGGTAGGCTTTATTTTCTATTTCTAGGGCTAGTTAGCTCCTAGGCTGTGAAGAGGCGTCTAGGCCGAGTTAGGTACGCTCCACGGCTATTTCTAGTTGTGTGATAGGATTAGGGGTTGCGGTCAGCAGAGTTCCCACTTCCCAGAGCTTGTCCTGTGAGAGTTTAATGATCAGGTCGTTCCGGGTGCTCCTAACCACCAGGTCCATAACAGTACAGCTGGCCCAAAGTATTAATGTATCTCAATAGAGGGATAAGAGAAGTTCTGAGACCTTTTTTTTTCTCTGCAGTGTGTTTTGTCTTTCTTTTCCCCTTAACCTCTGGGTGGTTCAGGACACAGGTGTAGATATGGACATTCAAGGTCTGGCCTCTTGTGTGGATCATCTCACTGCAAGGGTACAAAACATTCAAGATTTTGTGGTTCTGAATCCAATGTTAGAGCCTAGAATTCCAATTCCTGATTTGTTTTCTGGGGATAGATCTAAGTTCCTGAATTTCAAAAATAATTGTAAACTGTTTCTAGCTTTGAAACCCCGCTCCTCTGGTGACCCCGTTCAACAGGTAAAAATCATTATTTCTTTGTTGCATGGTGACCCTCAAGACTGGGCATTTTCCCTTGCGCCAGGAGATCCTGCATTGCGTGATGTTGATGCGTTTTTTCTGGCGCTTGGATTGCTTTATGACGAACCTAATTCAGTGGATCAGGCAGAGAAAATCTTGCTGGCTTTGTGTCAGGGTCAGGATGAAGCGGAGGTGTACTGTCAGAAGTTTAGAAAGTGGTCTGTGCTTACTCAGTGGAATGAGGGTGCCCTGGCGGCAATTTTCAGAAAGGGTCTTTCTGAAGCCAATAGGATGCCATCGTGGGATTTCCCACACCTGCTGGTCTGAATGAGTCTATGTCCTTGGCCATTCAGATCGATCGGCGCTTGCGGGAGCGCAAAGCTGTGCACCATTTGGCGGTATTCTCTGAGCATAGGCCTGAGCCTATGCAGTGTGATAGGACTTTGATCAGAGCTGAACGGCAAGAACACAGACGTCGGAATGGGCTGTGTTTTTACTGTGGTGATTCCACTCATGCTATCTCCGATTGCCCTAAGCGCACTAAGCGCTAGGTCTACCACCATTTTTACGGTACAGTTTAAATTTCTTTTGTCCGTTACTCTGATTTGCTCTCTGTCGTCCTATTCTGTTATGGCATTTGTGGATTCAGGCGCTGCCCTGAATTTGATGGACTTGGAGTTTGCCAGGCGCTGTGGTTTTTTCTTGGAGCCCTTGCAGCATCCTATTCCATTGAGAGGAATTGATGCTACGCCTTTGGCCAAGAATAAGCCTCAGTACTGGACTCAATTGACTATGTGCATGGCTCCTGCACATCAGGAGGATATTCGCTTTTTGGTGTTGCATAATCTGCATGATGTGGTCGTTTTGGGGTTGCCATGGCTACAGGTCCATAATCCAGTATTGGATTGGAAATCTATGTCTGTGTCCGGCTGGGGTTGTCAGGGGGTACATGGTGATGTTCCATTGCTGTCAATTTCGCCTTCCACTCCTTCTGAAGTCCCTGAGTTTTTGTCAGATTACCGGGATGTATTTGAAGAGCCCAAATCCGGTGCCCTACCTCCTCATAGGGATTGCGATTGTGCTATTAATTTGATTCCTGGTAGTAAGTTTCCTAAGGGCCGACTGTTTAATTTATCTGTGCCAGAGCATGCCGCTATGCGGAGTTATATAAAGGAATCCTTGGAGAAAGGTCATATTCGCCCGTCGTCATCACCGTTGGGAGCAGGGTTCTTTTTTGTGGCCAAGAAGGATGGCTCTTTGAGATCTTGTATTGATTACCGCCTTCTTAATAAGATCATAGTCAAATTTCAGTACCCTTTGCCGCTGCTGTCTGATTTGTTTGCTCGGATTAAGGGGGCTAGTTGGTTCACCAAGATAGATCTTCGAGGGGCATATAATCTTGTGCGAATTAAACAGGGCGATGAATGGAAAACAGCATTTAATACGCCATTCGGGCTTTCTAATGCTCCATCTGTGTTTCAGTCCTTTATGCATGACATCTTCCGAGAGTACCTGGATAGATTCATGATTGTATATTTGGATGATATTTTGGTCTTTTCGGATGATTGGGAGTCTCACGTGAAGCAGGTCAGAATGGTGTTCCAGGTCCTTCGTGCGAATTCCTTGTTTGTGAAGGGGTTGAAATGTCTCTTTGGAGTTCAGAAGGTTTCATTTTTGGGTTTCATTTTTCCCCTTCTACTATTGAGATGGACCTTGTTAAAGTTCAGGCCATTTATGATTGGACTCAGCCGACATCTGTGAAGAGCCTGCAGAAGTTCCTGGGCTTTGCTAATTTTTACCGTCACTTCATCGCTAATTTTTCTACTGTTGCTAAACCGTTGACCGATTTGACCAAGAAAGGTGCTGATGTGGTCAATTGGTCCTCTGCGGCTGTAGAGGCTTTTCAGGAGTTGAAGCGTCATTTTTCTTCTGCCCCTGTGTTGTGCCAGCCAGATGTTTCACTCCCATTTCAGGTCGAGGTTGATGCTTCTGAGATTGGAGCAGGGGCTGTTTTGTCACAAAGAAGTTCTGATGGCTCGGTGATGAAACCATGTGCCTTCTTTTCTAGAAAATTTTCGCCTGCTGAGCGCAATTATGATGTTGGCAATCGAGAGTTGTTGGCCATGAAGTGGGCATTCGATGAGTGGCGACATTGGCTTGAAGGAGCCAAGCATCGCGTGGTGGTCTTGACGGATCACAAGAATTTGACTTATCTCGAGTCTGCCAAACGGTTGATTCCTAGACAGGCTCGATGGTCGCTGTTTTTCTCCCGTTTTGATTTTGTGGTTTCGTACCTTCCGGGCTCTAAGAATGTGAAGGCTGATGCCCTGTCAAGGAGTTTTGTGCCTGACTCTCCGGGTGTTCCTGAGCCGACGGGTATTCTCAAAGAGGGGGTAATTTTGTCTGCCATCTCCCCTGATTTGCGGCGCGTGCTGCAGAAGTTTCAGGCTGATAGACCTGACCGTTGTCCAGCGGAGAAACTGTTTGTCCCTGATAGATGGACTAGTAGAGTTATCTCTGAGGTTCATTGTTCGGTGTTAGCGGGTCATCCGGGAATCTTTGGTACCAGAGATTTGGTGGCTAGATCCTTTTGGTGGCCTTCTTTGTCACGGGATGTGCGTTCTTTTGTGCAGTCCTGTGGGACTTGTGCTCGGGCTAAGCCCTGCTGTTCTCGTGCCAGTGGGTTGCTTTTGCCCTTGCCGGTCCCGAAGAGGCCCTGGACGCATATTTCCATGGATTTTACTTCAGATCTCCTTGTCTCTCAAAGGATGTCGGTCATTTGGGTGGTTTGTGATCGCTTCTCTAAGATGGTCCATTTGGTACCCTTGTCTAAATTGCCTTCCTCCTCTGATTTGGTGCCATTGTTTTTCTAGCATGTGGTTCGTTTGCATGGCATTCCGGAGAACATCGTCTCGGACAGAGGTTCCCAGTTTGTTTCGAGGATTTGGCGGTCCTTTTGTGCTAAGATGGGCATTGATTTGTCTTTTTCTTCGGCTTTCCATCCTCAGACAAATGGCCAAACCGAACGAACTAACCAGACTTTGGAAACATATCTGAGATGCTTTGTTTCTGCTGATCAGGATGATTGGGTGTCCTTCTTGCCTTTGGCTGAGTTCGCCCTTAATAATCGGGCCAGCTCGGCTACTTTGGATTCGCCCTTTTTCTGTAATTCTGGTTTCCATCCTCGTTTCTCTTCTGGGCAGGTTGAGCCTTCGGACTGTTTTGGTGTGGATACTCTGGTGGACAGGTTGCAGCAGATTTGGACTCATGCGGTGGACAATTTGACATTGTGCCAGGAGAAGGCTCAACGTTTCGCTAACCGCCGGCGCTGTGTTGGTCCCCGGCTTCGTGTTGGGGATTTGGTTTGGTTGTCGTCTTGTCATGTTCCTATGAAGGTTTCCTCTCCTAAGTTTAAGCCTCGTTTCATTGGTCCGTATAAGATTTTGGAAGTTCTCAATCCTGTGTCATTTCGTTTGGCCCTTCCAGCTTCTTTTGCCATCCATAATGTGTTCCATAGGTCGTTATTGCGGAGATACGTGGCGCCTATGGTTCCCTCCGTTGTTCCTCCTGCCCCGGTGTTGGTCGAGGGGGAGTTGGAGTATGTGGTGGAGAAAATTTTGGATTCTCGTATTTCGAGACGGAAACTCCAGTACCTGGTCAAGTGGAAGGGTTATGGTCAGGAAGATAATTCCTGGGTTTTTGCCTCTGATGTTCATGCTGCCGATCTAGTTTGTGCCTTTCATTTGGCTCATCCTGATCGGCCTGGGGGCTCTGGTAAGGGTTCGGTGACCTCTCCTCAAGGGGGGGGTACTGTTGTGAATTCTGTTATTGAACTTCCTCCTGTGGTCATGAACGGTACTTCGGCGAGTTCTGTCCATGGACTCCCTCTGGTGGCTGTGAGTGGAGCTGCTGCTGCTTCTGAGGTTCCTTCCACAGGTGATGGAGTTTATTCGTTGGCTGGCTGCTCTATTTAAGGCCACTCAGATCGATACTCTATGCCAGCTGTCAATGTTCTTGTACTGGTTCAGTTCGCTCTTGGATCTTTCTGGTGACCTGTCTACTCCAGCAGAAGCTAAGTCCCTGCTAGTTAATTATTTGTTCATGGTTTTCTTGTCCAGCTTGCTATAATGATTTTGCCTTGCTAGCTGGAAGCTCTGGGATGCAGAGTGGCACCTCCGCACCGTGAGTCGGTGCGGAGGTCTGTTATGACCTGGTGGTTAGCAGCACCCGGAATGACCTGATAGTTAAAACTCACACAGGACAAGCTCTGGGATGTGGGAGCTCTGCTGACCGCAATCCCTAATCCAATCACACACACTAGAAATAGCCGTGGAGCGCTCCTGACTCTACCTAGGCGCCTCTTCACAGCCTAAGAGCTAGCTAGCCCTAGAGATAGGAAATAAAGCCTACCATGCCTCAGAGAAATTCCCCAAAGGAAAAGGCAGCCCCCCACATATATTGACTGTGAGTAAAGATGAAAGTCACAAACGCAGAAATGAAACAGGTTTCAGCAAAAGGGAGGCCAGACTTACTAAATAGACAGAGGATAGGAAAGGTAGCTTTGCGATCAGCACAAAAAACTACAAAAGACCACGCAGTGTGTGCAAAAAGACCTCCGCACCGACTAACGGTGCGGAGATGCCACTCTGCATCCCAGAGCTTCCAGCTAGCAAGATAAAATCATGATATCCAGCTGGACAAGAAAACAATGAATGAATTAGATACTATCAGGAACTTAGCTTCTGCTGGAGTAGACAGGTCACCAGAAAGATCCAAGAGCGAACTGAACCAATGCAGAAACATTGACAGCTGGCATGGAGTAACGATCTAAGTGGAGTTAAATAGAGCAGCCAGCCAAAGGATAGACCACATCACCTGTGTAAGGAACCTCAGAAGCAGCAGCTCCACTCACAGCCACCAGAGGGAGTCCATGGACAGAACTCACCGAAGTACCATTCACGACCACAGGAGGGAGTTCGATAACAGAATTCACAACAGTACCCCCCCCTTGAGGAGGGGTCACCGAACCCTCACCAGAGCCCCCAGGCCGATCAGGATGAGCCAAATGAAAGGCACGAACTAGATCGGCAGCATGAACATCAGAGGCAAAAACCCAGGAATTATCTTCTTGATCATAACCCTTCCACTTGACCAGGTACTGGAGTTTCCGTCTTGAAACACGAGAATCCAAAATCTTCTCCACCACATACTCCAACTCCCCCTCGACCAACACCGGGGCAGGAGGATCAACGGAGGGAACTATAGGCACCACGTATCTCCGCAACAACGACCTATGGAACACATTATGGATGGCAAAAGAAGCTGGAAGGTCCAAACGAAATGACACAGGATTAAGAACTTCAGAAATCTTATATGGCCCAATGAAACGAGGCTTAAACTTAGGAGAGGAAACCTTCATAGGAACATGACGAGATGACAACCAAACTAAATCCCCAACCCGAAGTCGGGGACCAACACAGCGCCGGCGGTTAGCAAAACGTTGAGCCTTCTCCTGGGACAATGTCAAATTGTCCACCGCATGAGTCCAAATCTGCTGCAACCTGTCCACCACAGTATCCACACCAGGACAATCCGAAGGCTCAACCTGCCCTGAAGAGAAACGAGGATGGAAACCAGAATTGCAGAAAAAAGGAGAAACCAAAGTAGCCGAGCTGGCCCGATTATTAAGGGCGAACTCAGCCAGAGGCAAGAAGGACACCCAATCATCCTGATCAGCAGAAACAAAGCATCTCAGATATGTTTCCAAAGTCTGATTAGTTCGTTCGGTTTCGCCATTAGTCTGAGGATGGAAAGCCGAAGAAAAAACAAATCAATGCCCATCTTAGCACAAAAGGACCGCCAAAACCTTGAAACAAACTGGGAACCTCTGTCCGAGACGATGTTCTCCGTAATGCCATGCAAACGAACCACATGCTGGAAAAACAATGGCACCAAATCAGAGGAGGAAGGCAATTTAGACAAGGGTACCAAATGGACCATCTTAGAGAAGCGATCACAAACCACCCAAATAACCGACATCCTTTGAGAAACAGGGAGATCAGAAATAAAATCAATGGAAATATGCGTCCAGGGCCTCTTTGGGACCGGCAAGGGCAAAAGCAACCCACTGGCACGAGAACAGCAGGGCTTAGCCCGAGCACAAGTTCCACAGGACTGCACAAAAGAACGCACATCCCGTGACAAAGAAGGCCACCAAAAGGATCTAGCCACCAAATCTCTGGTACCAAAGATTCCAGGATGACCAGCCAACACCGAACAATGAACCTCAGAGATAACTCTATTAGTCCATCTATCAGGGACAAACAGTTTCTCCGTTGGACAACGGTCAGGTCTATCAGCCTGAAACTTCTGCAGCACGCGCCGCAAATCAGGGGAGATGGCAGACAAAATTACCCCCTCCTTAAGAATACCCGCCGGCTCCGGAACACCCGGAGAGTCAGGCACAAAACTCCTTGACAGGGCATCAGCCTTCACATTCTTAGATCCCGGAAGGTAAGAAACCACAAAATCAAAACGGGAAAAAAAGAGCGACCATCGAGCCTGTCTAGGATTCAACCATTTGGCAGACTCGAGATAAGTCAAATTCTTGTGATCCGTCAAGACCACCACGCGATGTTTAGCTCCTTCAAGCCAAAGTCGCCACTCCTCGAATGCCCACTTCATGGCCAACAACTCTCGATTGCCAACATCATAATTGCGCTCAGCAGGCGAGAATTTTCTAGAAAAGAAGGCACATGGTTTCATCACCGAGCCATCAGAACTTCTCTGCGACAAAACAGCCCCTGCTCCAATCTCAGAAGCATCAACCTCGACCTGAAACGGGAGCGAAACATCTGGCTGGCACAGCACAGGGGCAGAAGAAAAACGACGCTTCAACTCCTGAAAAGCCTCTACAGCCGCAGAGGACCAATTGACCACATCAGCACCTTTCTTGGTCAAATCAGTCAACGGTTTAGCAATACTAGAAAAATTAGCGATGAAGCGACGGTAAAAATTAGCAAAGCCCAGGAACTTCTGTAGGCTCTTCACAGATGTCGGCTGAGTCCAATCATAAATGTCCTGAACTTTAACAGGGTCCATCTCGATAGTAGAAGGGGAAAAAATTAAACCCAAAAATTAAACCTTCTGAACTCCAAAGAGACACTTTGATCCCTTCACAAACAAGGAATTCGCACGAAGGACCTGGAACACCATTCTGACCTGCTTCACATGAGACTCCCAATCATCCGAAAAGACCAAAATGTCATCCAAATATACAATCATGAATCTATCTAGGTACTCTCGGAAGATGTCATGCATAAAGGACTGAAACACAGATGTTGCATTAGAAAGCCCGAATGGCATAACCAGGTACTCAAAATGGCCCTCGGGCGTATTAAATGCTGTTTTCCATTCATCGCCCTGTTTAATTCGCCCAAGATTATACGCCCCTCGAAGATCTATCTTGGTGAACCAACTAGCCCCCTTAATCCGAGCAAACAAATCAGACAGCAGCGGCAAAGGATACTGAAATTTGACTGTGACCTTATTAAGAAGGCGGTAATCAATACGAGGTCTTAAAGAGCCATCCTTCTTGGCCACAAAAAAGAACCCTGCTCCCAATGGTGACGACAACGGGCGAATATGACCCTTCTCCAAGGATTCCTTTATATAACTCCGCATAGCATCATGTTCTGGCACAGATAAATTAAACAGTCGGCCCTTAGGAAACTTACTACCGGGAATCAAATTAATAGCACAATCGCAATCCCTATGAGGAGGTAGGGCACCGGATTTGGGCTCCTCAAATACATCCCGGTAATCTGATAAAAACTCAGGGACTTCAGAAGGAGTGGAAGGCGAAATTGACAACAATGGAACATCACCATGTACCCCTTGACAACCCCAGCCGGACACAGACATAGATTTCCAATCCAATACTGGATTATGGACCTGTAGCCATGGCAACCCCAAAACGACCACATCATGCAGATTATGCAACACCAAAAAGCGAATATCCTCCTGATGTGCAGGAGCCATGCACATGGTCAATTGTGTCCAGTACTGAGGTTTATTCTTGGCCAAAGGCGTAGCATCAATTCCTCTCAATGGAATAGAATGCTGCAAGGGTTCCAAGGAAAAACCATAGCGCCTGGCAAACTCCCAGTCCATCAAATTCAGGGCAGCGCCTGAATCCACAAATGCCATAACAGAATATGACGACAGAGAGCAAATCAGAGTAACGGACAAAAGAAATTTAGACTGTACCGTACCAATGGTGGCAGATCTAGCGAACCGCTTAGTGCGCTTAGGACAATCGGAGATAGCATGAGTGGATTCACCACAGTAAAAACACAGTCCATTCCGAATTGTCTGTGTTCTTGCCGTTCAGCACTGGTCAAAGTCCTATCACACTGCATAGGCTCAGGCCTATTCTCAGAGAACACCGCCAAATGGTGCACAGCTTTGCGCTCCCGCAAGCGCCGATCGATCTGAATGGCCAAGGACATTGACTCATTCAGACCAGCAGGCGTGGGAAATCCCACCATGACATCCTTAAGGGCTTCAGACCCTTTCTGAAAATTGCCGCCAGGGCACATTCATTCCACTGAGTAAGCACAGACCACTTTCTAAACTTCTGACAGTACACCTCCGCTTCATCCTGGCCCTGACACAAAGCCAGCAAGATTTTCTCTGCCTGATCCACTGAATTTGGTTCATCATAAAGCAATCCAAGCGCCAGAAAAAACGCATCAACATCACGCAATGCAGAATCTCCTGGCGCAAGGGAAAATGCCCAGTCTTGAGGGTCACCACGCAACAAAGAAATAATGATTTTTACTTGTTGAGCGGGGTCACCAGAGGAGCGGGGTTTCAAAGCTAGAAACAGTTTACAATTATTTTTGAAATTCAGAAACTTAGATCTATTCCCAGAAAATAATTCAGGAATAGGAATTCTAGGCTCTAAAATCGGATTCTGAACCACAAAATCTTGAATGTTTTGTACCCTTGCAGTGAGAAGATCCACCCAAGAGGACAGACCTTGAATGTCCATATCTACACCTGTGTCCTGAACCACCCAAAGGTTTAGGGGAAAAGAAAGACAAAACACAGTGCAAAGAAAAAAAAAATGGTCTCAGAACTTCTCTTATCCCTCTATTCAGATGCATTAATACTTTGGGCCAGCTGTACTGTTATGACCTGGTGGTTAGGAGCACCCGGAATGACCTGATAGTTAAAACTCACACAGGACAAGCTCTGGGATGTGGGAGCTCTGCTGACCGCAATCCCTAATCCTATCACACACTAGAAATAGCCGTGGAGCGCTCCTGACTCTACCTAGGCGCCTCTGCACAGCCTAAGAGCTAGCTAGCCCTAGAGATAGGAAATAAAGCCTACCATGCCTCAGAGAAATTCCCCAAAGGAAAAGGCAGCCCCCCACATATATTGACTGTGAGTAAAGATGAAAGTCACAAACGCAGAAATGAAACAGGTTACAGCAAAAGGGAGGCCAGACTTACTAAATAGACAGAGGATAGGAAAGGTAGCTTTGCGATCAGCACAAAAAACTACAAAAGACCACGCAGAGAAAATCCGCAAGAGGGTTAATCGTTCCATGGAAAAAATTTTACCTTTAATTACAGGTTTTTCTTTCAAGCATTCGGACTTGGAAGGTTTTTTGCCAGGTTTATTTAGACTAGACATGGTCCATTTATCAGATATAGGCCTGGATATTTTTAATTTGAACTTGCAGAATATTATTGAGAAATGGCTGTGTGGTTTGGGGGGAGACATGACTCGATGAGTCTTGGCCTTGTGGGAAAATCACCCAGTCATGGGTGGATTGGTTTTTTGGACATTTTTGGAATTTGTGGTTTATTATATGATGAGTTATTTATTGGGCATTTACTAAGTTTTATGTAACCCTAAATAAACTGCACGGCCATTTTTATCCAATAAAGTGTTTGTCTATTTTATTCGTATGAATGGGCCTTATGAGGCCATGTTAGCACCCCCGCAAAGTGACAACAAAATATAGCGGGGGTCTCATGACCTCAATAGACCCTAATAGGGCTTTCTTTTGGCCATTTCTATTAGAAAGGTCAGTGAAGAGTCTAGCAAAGGTGAGCTACTTTTAGAAGTTCTGGTTTTTACTGGATGCTTTGGCACCTCTTTCAATGGTTTTCATTGGCGGTGAGTGTTTTTGGCGGTCTTTTTTGAATTATAAAAGCTGCTGCTCTGAGGATTTTATTCATTCCTTCGGCGCTGAAGGAACAAGAAGAGCCCTCCCTCCCTTTATTGTTAATTTTATTTTATTGTCGTGTAGTTTATTTGTGGGAAAATCACCCAGTCATGGGTGGATTGGTTTTTTGGACATTTTTGGAATTTGTGGTTTATTATATGATAAGTTATTTATTGGACATTTACTACGTTTTATGTAACCCTAAATAAACTGCACGGCCATTTTTATCCAATAATAAAGTGTTTGTCTATTTTATTCGTATGAATGGGCCTTATGAGGCCATGGAGTATAACCCAAAACAACAACAGAACGGAGAGCACACAGAAAGAGGATGAGACACAGTGCTAAAGATGTGTTCATACAGTCATACATGAAAGACGGAAGAAAAAGCAACAAATCCAAAAAGATCTTTGGTGTACGTGAAAACCCCAGACCCTGAATGTAACAAAATGAGAAAAGAGCTTAGAAGGGGAACATGCAAACAAACCGCATGAGAAGCAATAGAAAAAACCTCAGAAAGGTAATCCTTTACTGGGGAGCTGGGTCTACACACATCCATCTAACTTAGAATATAGTCAGCAAAGACTGCATGTGCCAGGAGAGTATAAATAGTCCCTCCCAAGATGTAATAGGACAAACCAAAATGAAGAACTGAAAACACCTGTATAGTAGCAACACAGCAAACCAAAGACAAGAGCATTATCAGCAGTTGGACAGAGACAACATGAGCTGTGGTTAAACAAAGAGGTAAACCCACAGCCAGTGAGTACCAGAGTCGAGCCATGACAATACGTCCAACATCCTGGTATATATTGTCATGAATCCACACCGCTGCCACCAATATGTCACAATTCACACCGTGACCGTCACCCCCACGTCACAGGTCGGGGTGACTTTAGGCCAACAGACGGCTATCACGTGTGCAGGGGGCTTGTCTTAGTTATCCCTCAACTCCACAATGTGATGAAAAAACACACACAAGGCTATTGGCGTCTTTGTTTACAGCAGGGGCTTATTTTAGCTATCCCACTGCTCTTCAATATACCACGAACTGCAAGGATTTATGTATATCCCGCTTACAGTTCCACTTGAAACTTACAGCTCCCTGGCGCCCCCCTTACTCTCAGGTCAGATTAGGTATTGCACCTAGGGTAATTAGTCGCCAGAAAGGCTGCCTGCTATGTACTGGCTATTGGGCACAATGCAGCGACGCAATATAAATACTCCCACTCAGGCAGGAACAATAATTATCAACGCCACAGTTGCTACAAAAACTCCCAACTACCCAGTACAAAGGTATGCTGCCACCAGCTTCGATTAAATGGGTCCAAAGCTAATCCAAAACAGTAGCGTGATTCCCTTCAGAAGACTTAGGGTACGTTTTAGGGCAGAAGAACGAATCTAGTATTAAATATTATAGTCCATCAAAGGTTTAAGGCAGTGTTTATAAAAAGTCATATAAAGATGTTACAATATGAGACAATTGAAAATATGTACAAGGTAATTATAAAAATAACAGGGGTTAAATGAGAAATTAACACTTACATGTGTTCAGGACATTGCAGGCAACCAGGCTAGTGGGGGGAGGGGGAGTTCCCATATGTCCCAGTTCATCAGGACTGGCAGTCATGCTTCTCAGGTAAAACTAACTGCTGGGGGTCTGGCAGAAACTTATAAACCGCAGCCTGTGACATCACCAACAGGGCTGGCTTACTCAGACCCTCCTATCTCTTTAGTCTTACTAGATTTAACACAAGTTTGTCTAATGCCTGTATCTCCACTACAGAACATGTCAGGATCATAACACACCAGCATTCATCTTGTATTAAGATTTGCTCTCTATAGATACTAAATTCAGGCTAGTAGGGACACTCGGTTCCAGAGAAATCCGTACTCTGTCCCTGTTGGACTTGGAGGCTCCTGCTTACAGTGATGGATAGATGTGCCGATGGACTTTAGCAATATGTACTCATTATTTTCCTAGCCCAAATCGTTGGCCCAGAATCTTACAAGATTAATTCAAAGAGCCTCATGCTTTAAAAGAACTTCTATACCAGTTTCAGCTGGTACAACTGTCTATGCATCTATGCCGATCGTAAAAATTCCTTTAGGAGGGGCATGAGGGATTTGGGAGCTGAAAGTCAGGAATGCAGCAAGAAGCCATAAAAGCTCTTCTACACACACATTCAGAAACAAAGGGAGCCAGAGAGAGAAGGGGGGGGGGGGGGGGCTGGCCCGCAGCTGCAAAATCATATTATATTTCATACAATATCATGACATATACAGTACAGACCAAAAGTTTGGACACACCTTCTCATTTAAAGATTTTTCTGTATTTTCATGACTATGAAAATTGTACATTCACACTGAAGGCATCAAAACTATGAATTAACACATGTGGAATTATATACTTAACAAAAAAGTGTGAAACAACTGAAATTATGTCTTATATTCTATGTTCTTCAAAGTAGCCACCTTTTGCTTTGATGACTGCTTTGCACACTCTTGGCATTCTCTTAATCAGCTTCAAGAGGTAGTCACCGGGAATGGTCTTCCAACAATCTTGAAGGAGTTCCCAGAGATGCTTAGCACTTGTTGGCCCTTTTGCCTTCACTCTGCGGTCCAGCTCACCCCAAACCATCTCGATTAGGTTCAGGTCTGGTTACCGTGGAGGCCAGGTCATCTGGCGTAGCACCCCATCACTCTCCTTCTTGGTCAAATAGCCCTTACACAGCCTGGAAGTGTGTTTGGGGTCATTGTCCTGTTGAAAAATAAATGATGGTCCACCTAAACGCAAACCGGATGGAATAGCATGCCGCTTGCAAGATGCTGTGGTAGCCATGCTGGTTCAGTATGCCTTCAATTTTGAATAAATCCCCAACAGTGTCACCAGCAGAGCACCCCCACACCATCACACCTCTTCCTCCATGCTTCACGGTGGGAACCAGGCATATAGAGTCCATCCGTTCACCTTTTCTGCGTCGCACAAAGACACGGTGGTTGGAACCAAAGATCTCAAATTTGTACTCATCAGACCAAAGCACAGATTTCCACTGGTCAATTAATTGTGTTCTTTAGCCCAAACAAGCCTCTTCTGCTGGTTGCCTGTCCTTAGCAGTGGTTTCCTAGCAGCTGTATTACCATGAAGGCCTGCTGCACAAAGTCTCCTCTTAACAGTTGTTGTAGAGATGTGTCTGCTGCTAGAACTCTGTGTGGCATTGACCTGGTCTCTAATCTGAGCTGCTGTTAACCTGCGATTTCTGAGGCTGGTGACTCGGATAAACTTATCCTCAGAAGCAGAGGTGACTCTTGGTCTTCCTTTCCTGGGGCGGTCTTCATGTGAGCCAGTTTCTTTGTAGCGCTTGATGGTTTTTGCAATTGCACTTGGGGACACTTTCAAAGTTTTCCCAATTTTTCGGACTGACTGACCTTCATTTCTTAAAGTAATGATGGCCACTCGTTTTTCTTTACTTAGCTGCTTTTTTCTTGCCATAATACAAATTCTAACAGTCTATTCAGTAGGACTATCAGCTGTGTATCCACCAGACTTCTGCACAACACAACTGATGGTCCCAACCCCATTTATAAGGCAAGAAATCCCATTTATTAAACCTGACTGGGCACACCTGTGAAGTGAAAACCATTTCCGGTGACTACCTCTTGAAGCTCATCAAGATAATGCCAACAGTGTGCAAAGCAGTCATCAGAGCAAAAGGTGGCTACTTTGAAGAACCTAGAATATAAGACATAATTTCAGTTGTTTCACACCTTTTTGTTAAGTATATAATTCCACATGTGTTAATTCATAGTTTTGATGCCTTCAGTGTGAATGTACAATTTTCATAGTCATGAAAATACAGAAAAATCTTTAAATGAGAAGGTGTGTCCAAACTTTTCGTCTGTACTGTATGTTCCTCATCCTGGCCCCATCCTAGTATATATCCTCCATCCTGGTATATATGTTCACCATCCTGCTTTATATATATCTTTTACCCTGGGCCCCATCCTGGTATATATATCCCCCATACTGTTATATATGTTCCCCATCCTGTGCCCTCCTGGTATATGTCCCCCATTCTGCTGATGTTCTTTAATGCATAGAAAAAAAATCATTATACTCACCTTCCTTCCTCTCCCGCACCATCCAGTGTCTTTTCTGAAGCCTGCAGCTGACTTCAGCATGCAAGTGATGGGAGCACATGACTTCATTGCCATGCGTTCCCAGTCACGTACACGCTGACATCAGCTACTGGCCTCTGATTGGCCCTCGGCGTGTATTGCAGTGCAAGCACCCGACTCGTCTCTGTGCCACAATACATTTCAATACACTAGGACGCACATCCAGTTGAAGACCTCGGAGGGCCTGGACGTGACCGCTGCAACAGCAATCGTTACGCACCTGGCTCCAGACATCTGTTCTTGAGATTGGGGTCCCAGAGCTCAGCAACTTATGATCTATGCTGTCAATAGGTGTTAAGTTGTAATGGTGGGACAACAAAATAAAAGGCTAAGTTTAGTACTTAATTATTTTCCATTTTTTGCTTTTCCCTCTTCTTCTTGTAAGAACCATAGCTTTTTTATTTGTTGATTTAGTCATATTACGGTTTGTTTTTTTGCGGAATGAGTTGATGCACTGGAAAGCGGGAAAAAATTGCATGTGTGGCAAAACTGCAAGAAAAAAAGCAATTCTACAATTATTTTGTTTTATTATTATTTACTATGTTCACTATACAGTAATAATTACCTGGCAATATGATTCTGCAGGTCAGTTCGATTATGGAGATATCAAGCAAGCATTGTTTTTTTTTATCTAAGTGGTGAAAAAATCGGA
The DNA here is from genome assembly GCF_032444005.1 of Ranitomeya imitator. Classification (NCBI taxonomy): domain Eukaryota; kingdom Metazoa; phylum Chordata; class Amphibia; order Anura; family Dendrobatidae; genus Ranitomeya; species Ranitomeya imitator. The sequence goes on along the minus strand of NC_091286.1, from coordinate 568,063,846 downwards.
AATTAGTAAAAGAAAAGATTTGTTTTTGTCGCAATTTTCCGAGAACTGTAACATTTTCAATTTTATGGTCAATGGGGGTATGTTGATAGAGCAGACATTTAATGGCGTAACAATACCACAAATGTATATTTGTATTTATTTATTTTAATGGGGAAGAGAAGGGTGATTTGAATTTTGACATTCAGAATTTTTTTTTCATATTTTAAAAAACTTTTTTTTATTTTTCACTGTACTTATTAGTTTCCTTAGGGGACTTGAACCAGCGATCATTTGATTGTGCTGCATAGAGCAATATCACAGTTTGCTGTATATAGGAAAAATCATGGTCTCCTGTGAACACCAGTCAGAAGTTAGTGTCCACAGTAGAACCAGCATGGCAGGCACGGGGGTCATCAGCAGAACCCCGGGTGTCATGTCAATCATCGGAGCGTCACGATCACATCACGGGAAAGCTGACTGGTGCAAGGCATGACGTGCCCCCCTGCCAGTTATACAGTGCCTACAAGTAGTATTCAACCCCCTGCAGATTTAGCAGGTTTACACATTTGGAATTAACTTGGCATTGTGACATTTGGACTGTAGATCAGCCTGGAAGTGTGAAATGCACTGCAGCAAACAAGAATATTATTTCTTTGTTTATTTTTTTTTTAAATTGTGAAAAGTCTTTTCAGAGGGTCATTTATTATTCAACCCCTCAACCCACCAGAATTCTGTTTGGTTCCCCTAAAGTATTAAGAAGTAGTTCAGGCACAAAGAACAATGAGCTTCACATGTTTGGATTAATTATCTCTTTTTCCAGCCTTTTCTGACTATTTAAGACCCTCCCCAAACTTCTGAACAGCACTCATACATGGTCAACATGGGAAAGACAAAGGAGCATTCCAAGGCCATCAGAGACAAGATCGTGGAGGGTCACAAGGCTGGCAAGGGGTACAAAACCCTTTCGGTACAAAACCCTTTCCAAGGAGTTGGGCCTACCTGTCTCCACTGTTGGGAGCATCATCCAAAAGTGGAAGGCTTATGGAACTACTGTTAGCCTTCCACGGCCTGGACAACCTTTGAAAGTTTCCTCCCGTGCCGAGGCCAGGCTTGTCCGAAGAGTCAAGGCTAACCCAAGGACAACAAGGAAGGAGCTCCGGGGAGATCTCATGGCAGTGGGGACATTGGTTTCAGTCAATACCATAAGTAACGTACTCCACCGCAATGGTCTCCGTTCCAGACGAGCCCGTAAGGTACCTTTACTTTCAAAGCGTCATGTCAAGGCTCGTCTACAGTTTGCTCATGATCACTTTGAGGACTCTGAGACTGACTGGTTCAAGGTTCTCTGGTCTGATGAGACCAAGATCGAGATCTTTGGTGCCAACCACACACGTGACGTTTGGAGATTGGATGGGACTGCATACGACCCCAAGAATACCATCCCTACAGTCAAGCATGGTGGTGGCAGCATCATGCTGTGGGGCTGTTTCTCAGCCAAGGGGCCTGGCCATCTGGTCCGCATCCATGGGAAGATGGATAGCACGGCCTACCTGGAGATTTTGGCCAAGAACCTCCGCTCCTCAATCAAGGATCTTAAGATGGGTCGTCATTTCATCTTCCAACAAGACAACGACCCAAAGCACACAGCCAAGAAAACCAAGGCCTGGTTCAAGAGGCAAAAAATCAAGGTGTTGCAGTGGCCTAGTCAGTCTCCTGACCTTAACCCAATTGAAAACTTGTGGAAGGAGCTCAAGATTAAAGTCCACATGAGACACCCAAAGAACCTAGATGTAATGTATTGTACATAGTCTGTTAAGAGTCTTGTGCTTGGGTGCGAGGAAGACACAGGAGACAGAGGTTTAGTTATAACTTGCTTGTATTACTTCATACAAGTAGGTCACAGGGAAAAGGGCTTCACACAATTGCAGGTACACAGGCAGGAGACACGGCAGATGGCACGGCAGGTAGGAGTAAACATTAAGTCCAACATTTAGCACAAACTGGTTCCAAGTCTCTCTCTGTTACTTCCCTTGCAAATGTAGATCAGCATGCAGAAAAGTTCCAGTGTCCAGAGATCCTCAGTAGTAGATGGAGAGTCCAAGGCTTCCAGGAGCAGGTAACAGGCTGACTGCAGACATGATTCAGAAGCACTGATTGAACAGCTGAGGCTGCTTAAAAAGGCAAGAGGCTTAGAACAGGGCGGAAACACAGAAGCTAGAAACTCCATACTGACTCAGGGCAAAGTAGCTGCAGCAGGACAAAGCAAAATGGCCGACGGAAAAACCAGATTACAATAACAGAAAATCACAGCAGATATAACAAAGAGACCGAGAACCTTACACTAGATAACTTGGAGAAGATCTGCATGGAGGAGTGGGCCAAGATAACTCCAGAGACCTGTGCCGGCCTGATCAGGTCTTATAAAAGACGATTATTAGCTGTAATTGCAAACAAAGGTTATTCCACAAAATATTAAACCTAGGGGTTGAATAATAATTGACCCACACTTTTATGTTTAAAATTTATAAAAATTTAACTGAGCAACAAAACTTTTTGGTTTGTAAGATTTATGCATCTGTTAATAAATCCTGCTCTTGTTTGAAGTTTGAAGGCTCTAACTTATTTGCATCTTATTAAACCTGCTAAATCTGCAGGGGGTTGAATACTACTTGTAGGCATTGTATGTACAGTAAATGCCGTCAGAGAGTGTGAGCTGCATTTAACAGATTAACAGCCGCAGGCACGCTTCCTATTAGAGGCAGATGATGGCTGAATATCACAGCCATCACATGCTGGGAAAGATCTGGGCTCAGTTTCTGAGCCACCTTCAAAGTCAGGGAGCTGGTGTATGATGTAACTATATGTTATACGTCAGTAAGGAGTTAAGATGATGGGGTCCTAATGGCCATAGATGCAGGTGTCAGTAAAGGAAAAAAGAATTCAAGACAATTCAAAGTAGCAATCTTAGATATCAATATTGATCATTTAAATATCCTTGCCTCATAACCTGATTGTCTATTTCTGAGGGCAATTTTCTACTTAAATGCAAGTATTTTGAGCTAAAAATCAATTTTGCAATTTGATTTAATTAACAATTTGGCACCATTTTGCTTTTAAAATTTCTTTGTCTCTCTGCACTTTCAACTCTGATGTGATCTATGGTGATAAATCATCTGAGAGAAGCTCAGAAAAAGACATATAAAAGAATTAGAAACTCCCCCATCAGATTGTCAGGGCGAGCTCACTGATGGATTCTCGGTTGCAACCAGCAATAGTCAGTGCAGCACAAAATCTAGAGGCAAATGATGCAACATTTTTAATGACACCCAATTACCAAAAAATATTTTTAGCCCAAAATACATGCATTTATGTAAGAATAAAAAATTGTTGCCAAAGGTGGACAACCCTTTCTACAAAAGTAAATGACCTCCATTTACAGACAACTGTTTCAGGGTTCATGTAAAAGGATCACATTGGTGAAGTCTATGATCTCACATAACCAGGAATTTGCAGAACCTAGCAGCTATAGAGAAAGCTTTAGCATCTTTGGAACTGCTGAGCTCTGCAGATATTCTGGCATTTTTTCCACCAATTTCTACATGTCTAGTTTAGCTCCACTGTAATAAAATAGATGTGCAAAATCCACAACTTGTGTCATTGTATTAAAAAATGAGTTGTGTAATCTGGAACAAACTGTACATGTGAAACAAAAAAGGGAAGTATCTAATCACTGTACCGCAGCCAGAATCCATCTGCTAACTACCACTGAAAGCCTGAGACGCGTAGCACAGAAATGTTCTCTGAGACTCTGACCCTCTTTACAAAGTCACATCTATGGCAAGACCAGAAAAATGGTCAGACTTTCTGTGATGTTTTAAGCCTCATTCACACCAGAGATTCCAGCCCTTGTTTACTTTTTTTTTATAGATCATTGTTCATCTCTAAAATTAACATTGATAACTATTGTGGTTTTGAAAATGAGGAAGAAGTAAAGTTAGCGACGGTTGCTTTGTGTCAGTATTATTGAGTATAGCCCAAAGAGAAAACGGAGTACTCAGTCCAGGGTTTGTAAAAAGTACATATTACTTTATTCCATCAATAATTTATATCAAACAAATATAACACAAATTTACATATAGAGGGTTAGGTCAGTCACAGGTATACCGGCAAAGTAGTATCAAAACATAAAGTGCCTAGTGCTCATAGTCATTATGGGAAGCATCACCCATCAGCACATATCTTAGCTCACATCAAATTTACTGCATAATTGCGGCATAGTAGTATGTAACAGTAGTTACAGTAGTTATCAGGGGAGTTTACCCATCTAGTTATCAAGAGCCGGACCCGTGTCTCGCCGCCACCGACGCGCGTTTCGCTGCTCTTTTTCAAGACCGCACCTTATGCTTCCCATAATGACTATGAGCACTAGGCACTTTATGTTTTGATACTACTTTGCCGGTATACCTGTGACTGACCTAACCCTCTATATGTAAATTTGTGTTATATTTGTTTGATATAAATTATTGATGGAATAAAGTAATATGTACTTTTTACAAACCCTGGACTGAGTACTCCGTTTTCTCTTTGGGCTATATTGTAACTAGGAGTTTCCACTCGAAAGAGATTGTCAGAGACACAAGGGTCTTATAGACGTGTCTCATGGGCTTCAGATTATTAAGAGTGTTCTATTTGGTTTGGCTTTATACAGTATTATTGAGTGCAGGACTCCACAGCGTCTGTGTCAGTTGGAAGATGACCCGAACAGCACCTATTCTTGGCTCCCTTCCATATGTTGTACTGGCACACACTGGACAAATAGCCATGCCAGTATCTAATTATAAGCATAGGAATATGGGTAAAATAAATAATAGTGCCATGCATTGGTTCCTATAATGCTCCCACCACCATATACTGCAAATAAAAAATACTGCACAATGGCCTAAAACACGATAGATCTGAGTTGTACAGTTCTGACAGAAAGTAAGCCAACTACAGCGGTGTAAATTTAGATCAGACAGTTTTAAAATTAAGAGGATCTGTTATCCAACAGTCATGAATACACAGTAATCCAGTATATACAGCTCTGGCAAAAATTAAGAGACCACTGCACAGTTTTATAAAAATGAGTTTCTCTACATGTCTGACAGCCATTCCATTCCAGTGTCAGATGAATTCCAACCAGAGTACACCTCATGCTACTTAATGTGCTTCTGATTAGGGGATCGCCTGAACCAAAACTTATTTAGTGAAGGAAAGAATTAAAAAAAACACTCCTGCTGTGGTGTTCACAATCTTCTTGCAGGAGGACAAGCTGGATGGCAAAACAAGTGCTAGTATTATCCCAAAAGTAATAGGAATGAAAAAAAATAACTTTTAACCATGCCAAAGGAGTTGAAAAGAAAAGTCTTGAGTGAGGAAAAGAAGGGCTTAATTCTGGCTTTACTAGCAGAGGGACACAGTGAGCATCTTGTTGCCTCTATCCTTAAAATTTCTAAGACGGCAATCCATTACAACAAGGTCAAGCAGCAGACACTGGGGACAAGAAAGCTACAGATCGGCAGAGGGCGAAAACGACTCTCCACTGACCGAGATGACCGTCATCTTATTCAAATCTCACTCAGCAACCGCAGGATGACATCAAGTGACCTACAAAAGGAATGGCAAATGGCAGCTGGGGTGAAGTGCACGGCAAGAATAGTTCGTAACAGGCTCCTAGAGGCAGGGCTCAAGTCATGTAAAGCTAGAAAAAAGCCTTTCATCAATGAGAAGCAAAAGAAAGCCAGGCTGAAGTTTGCCAAAGACCATAAGGATTGGGCCATAGAGGACTGGAGTAAGGTAATCTTCTCTGATGAGTCTAATTTTCAGCTTTGCCCAACACCTGGTCGTCTAATGGTTAGACGGAGACCTGGAGAGGCATACAAGCCAAAGTGTCTTGCACCCACTGTGAAATTTTGTGGAGTATCGGTGATGATCTGGGGATGCTTCAGCAAGGCTGGAATTGGACAGGTTAATCTTTGTGAAGAACGTATGACTTAAGCCGCATAGAAGGTTACCCCAGCAAAACAGTTGATCAGTTGATTCCTTCTGCTCAGGCAATGTTCCCCAACTCTGAGGACTGTTTTTTCCAGCAGGACAATGAACCATGCCACACAGCTAGGTGAATCAAGGTGTGGATGAAGGGCCACCATATCAAATCCCTGTCTTGCCCAGCCCAATCTCCAGACCTGAACCCCATTGATAACCTCTGGAATATAATCAAGAAGAAGATGGATAGTCACAAGCCATCAAACAAAGAAGAACTGCTTACATTTTTGCACCAGTAGTGGCATAAGGTCACCCAAAAGCAGTGTAAAAGACTGGTGGAAAGCATGCCAAGACACATGAAAGCTCTGATTAAAAATCATGGTTATTCCACAATATATTGATTTCTGAACTGTTCCTGAGTTAAAACATTAGTATTGTTGTTTCAAATTATTATGAACTTGTTTTTTGCATTATTTGAGGTCTGCAAGCAATGCATTTTTTTGTTATTTTGACCATTTTTCGTTTTCAGTAAATAAGTACAAAATTTATTGCTTGGAAATTCGGAGACATGTTGTCAGTAGTTTATAGAATAAAAGAACAATTTACATTTTACTCAAAAATATACCTATAAAGAGTAAAATCAGACAAACTGAAAATTTTGCAGCGGTCTCTTAATTTTTGCCTGAGCTGGATATATATTCAAAGACAACACTTAAAGTAGGTTATCTGAGACTTTGGTTATTTTTTCCTACGGGGCTAAAAACTTACAGTTATTGATAACTTCTGACGCGCCTTCACATTTACTAGAGTACAACTAACTGCCTTTGGCGTAATTGATTCCTCCAGATTGTGACTTTTTATGATGGTATACATATATCTTATGTCTGCTGGGAGCAGCCTTTATACTACATTCCCTACAGTTAGTCTGTAACTGATGAAGGTCTATGCGACTGAAAGGTTTTCTATATACAACAAGTTTGGACTGCATTACAGTTCACCTTGGCATCTTGAAATTGAGTGCCGGGTTTATATTTTATACTTCTTTATGGTTTGGGAACCTACCTTGGCACCTGCTACAGTAGTGCTCACGGTGTTTTTTCATTAACATCATACTGATTTTCAGCTGGCTTCCTGCAGTTTGGCAGTGGGGAGCCGGCTGTTAATCAACATGACTTCAGCAGTCATGCCCTGTCCACAGAGCAGAAGAGAAGAAGCCGTAGAGTCACCTGCAAGAGTGGTCCATTACCACTGATCCAGCAGTGATCATTACCAGGTTGAACAGGCAGGTAATTAGCACCTACCGGCCTGTAAATTCTTATCCACATAGATGAATTATCAAGTCCCGGATAATCCATTTAAGGGTTGCCTCTTTATATTCCGTATATATAAATATATATATATGGATTACTGTGTGTTCCAACCAGTGCTGATTCTCTGTTAGTGTCGCATGATGCATCATACTAACTAGTTCAATATTCATCATGGAAAGCATCAGTAAAGGACATCTTTTATGCCACATATTCACTCATTACCGTGTAACGGTCCAAGCACTGACTGTCCGCTTTACTCTTGACCCAAACTTGACATCATCATAAATGTTTATGAGATTGTTCAGTTCATTTGGTCAATGAATCATAGTCCGTGCACGGACCGTGATGTGTGATTGCACAGCCTTAGTCTGGAGCACTCGGAGCACTCAGCATGCCCCTGCAGTTACCAAACAGCCCATTGATTTGCAATGGTTTATTAGACCTCTGATGGCACTACAGGAAGATTAAACACTTGCTAAAAACCTGAAGCATGCAGGACAGCCATGTCCTCAGAACCTTCTCACAAAGTCATGTCTATGGAAAAAACAAAAAAAGGCCCAGGTTCATCCGCAGTGATCACACGGTGATCAACTTAATTAGCAGAAGAACCTTCTAGCAAAAAATGATTGTCCAAAGTGGACAACCCCTCAAATTTTTACATCCATTGCATTTTTTTTGTCGTGTATCCATCTAGCACTACAGTTATCGGAACAGTATCCTGGTGGTCTTGAGAGCTGAGATCCTCCTGCGTTCCTTGCTGGCCCAGTGTCTACATTGAAGATGTTCTGATGATTTGCTTTCTTGGAAGCATGGTCTTTATTGAAGCCACTATGCATTGACCCAAGAGATACTGGCCCCCATCTTGTGTGCAGCGCAGACTGATATTGGCGAGCCTTCTGGTTTATTAGGGAATGGAAAAAAATAGTCATGAGCTCCTCATCATAGCTCACAATAGTGGTTGTTAGACACTACTGTCACAAAAACTGAAAGCAGAAGTAGGAGCACAATGAGACAAGTTTACAAGAAATGAATGCAAACTGCTGCAGCCTACGAGTTTAATTTTTTTGGTTTGAGAACACTTTCATTTCAGATAGGTTGTTAATAACAATATAAATACATAAGGCCAGCTTCAGATGGGAATAACATGGGCACAGCTGCAGCAGTGATAACAAGTGGTTCTACTGAACCAAGCATACTGTAGGTCAGAATTGGATCAAAAGGGTTGGTTGAAACTGGCCTGATTCTACTGACTGATGCTACTCATGATAAGAAATAGTGCCACAATGAAGACAATAGTAGTTTGTCATTTCGGAAGCCATTGCGAGAGTAGTTAAAGGTACCGTCACACTAAGCGACGCTGCAGCAATACCGACAACGATCCGGATCGCTGCAGCGTCGCTGTTTGGTCGCTGGAGAGCTGTCACACAGACCGCTCTCCAGCGACCAACGATGCCGGTAACCAGGGTAAACATCGGGTAACTAAGCGCAGGGCCGCGCTTAGTAACCCGATGTTTACCCTGGTTACCATCGTTAAAGTAAAAAAAAAAAAACACTAGATACTTACCTACCGCTGTCTGTCCCCGGCGCTCTGCTTCTCTGTACTGGCTGTCAGCGCCTGGCAGCCGGAAAGCAGAGCGGTGACGTCACCGCTCTGCATTCCGGCCGCTGTGCTCACAGCCAGAGCAGAGAAGCACAGCGCCGGGGACAGACAGCGGTAGGTAAGTATGTAGTGGTTGTTTTTTTTACTTTAACGATGGTAACCAGGGTAAACATCGGGTTACTAAGCGCGGCGCTGCGCTTAGTAACCCGATGTTTACCCTGGTTACCAGCGAAGACATCGCTGAATCGGCGTCACACACGCCGATTCAGCGATGTCAGCGGGAGATCCAGCGACCAAAGAAAGTTCTGGACTTTCTTCCCCGACCAGCGACAGCACAGCAGGGGCCTGATCGCTGCTGCCTGTCACACTGGACGATATCGCTAGCCAGGACGCTGCAACGTCACGGATCGCTAGCGATATCGTCTAGTGTGACGGTACCTTAAGGGTCATCTACAGCAGTTCAGATGTAGGAATTGTCAGGCTATGTGCACACGTTCAGGTTTTTTCGCATTTTTTTCCGCATTTTTCGCGATAAAAACACTATTAAAACTCATTAAAACGCATACATTATGCATCCTATCATTTAGAATGCATTCTGCATGTTTTGTGCACATGATGCGTTTTTTTCCACGAAAAAAATGCATCGTGGTAAAAAAAGCAGCATGTTCATTAATTTTGCAGATTTTCTGCATTTTTCCCGCTATTCTATGTATTTGGGAAAAAACGCACAAAAAACTCACCAAAAACGCATCAAAAACGCATGAAAAAATGCAAAAAAAACGCATGCGGATTTCTGGCAGAAATGTCCGGTTTTTATCAGGAAAATTTCTACCAGAAATCCTGATGTGTGCACATACCCTTAGCAATGGAGAATTGTTGCAGTAACTGGAGGAGATTTGGATGTGAAATCCTATTAAAATCAGCTGCCAGATTTCACAATAGAAACTGTATATATTATTTAATGGCTCAGTAGGGTCTCCACCTACCCAGCGTGGCTGACAGCTGCAGCTTGTACTGAGCAGTGTGAGATTTCAGCAGCAGCATGGAGGAAGGACACTGTGGAACTGTCAATATGGAAATTGAGTTTAAACTTTCAAAACATATTATACAACCATTAGTAAAGGTTTGGCGTATTTAATGCACCAAGTCATTAGGTCTCAGACATTAATCTAATATGGTATGCAGTTTGTATTGTAAAATTTGGTGACAGATCCACTTTAGTATCAAACTCAGAAAATTATGAGATGAAATTATTCACCAGTCCTTGAATATTACAAATTTTCTGACCTCTCAAATGTCTTGATCTCTTTTTTTTAGCAAGTATTTGCAATCCCCATATAACATTCATTCTGGGACATCTTATGTTAGATCTCAGCTGTTCCTCTGTATTTCCCCCTGGCAATGTAGGAGTGTGACAATGTCAGTATGTGTAGAGACACCCTATTAATAAAAGGAAATGTAACACCCATTGTTAATTACCGTAGTTAAACATTTAGTGATCGTGCAGATAACCGTATTATCTGTAAGATCGAATCACACTTGGACCAATATTATTCTATGGGGCCATATAAATGTCTGATGAAACTATTTGTTCCACTCCTGGTTTTGGCTTACAAATACTGATGTAAAATACTGACCAAATACTGCTAGTGTGACGGCAGCCAGAGGAAACACATGCAGGGATTGCCTACCAAAAAAGGCAAACGATACATGTGGTGCGGCTGTCGAACAGTTGTGAAACATGCAGCAGCGGGGACTCGAACATATTTTTTGAGCACGTTGAAGTCACTTGGTTAGCACACGAGCATGATCGGAAAACATCTTATCTGAGCCCGCTCACTCATCACTAGAAATAATCACAACATGCACAATTTGCATCTGATATTCGGATTGTACCCATCCCTACAAGTCAACGAGTGATTGGAAAATACACTTGACATCTGAGTGTAGTCTGAATTTCACGGACTGACAAATTGAAGAAAATGGAGAAATTTTGTTTCATCTTCTCCTCATCCAAGAAAATCGGATCAGACTATGATCACATTCTAATCAGAGTTTAGCATAATCAGCCATATTCTCCCGCATGAGAGAATCATACAATGGTAGGCCAGTCTCACACGTCCAGATAATTCCGGTACCGGAAAAATCGGTACCGGAATTATCCGTGTCTGTGTGTCCGTGTGCTCACATGGCACATCAGTGTGGCACACGTGCGGCATCCATGTGCTGCCCATGTGCCGACTGGGTACCACACGCACCGTGCAGGAGACAGCGCTACAGTTAAGCGCTGTCCCCTGCATCTGTTGCTGAAGCTGCCATTCATTTCTTCTCTCCAGCACCTCCCTATGGGGAGGTGGAGCCGCATATTCATGACTGTAATGGGCGGCACCACGTTACCGCTCATACAGGAGAAGCTGCGGCGAGGAGAAGAAGCAGCGAGGGAGCCGGGTAAGTATTTTATTAACAGCGGGGGTGGCGCACAGGGGGTGGGAGGGGGTTGGGGACAGGGATCTTTTTTTTAAACACCAAAAAAAAAAAAGATTTTTCATATCTTCTCTCCAGCGAACGCTGCTGGAGAGAAGAAATGAATGGGGCTTCAGCACCACACTGGGGGGACAGCGCTTACTGTAGCGCTGTCTCCTGCACGGAACACGGACTGCACACGGACAGCATCCGTGTGCGGTACGTGTTATACACGGACCATTGACTTTAATGGGTCTGTGTAATACGTGCGCTCCCACGAACACTGACATGTCTCCGTGTTTTTCAGATGGACACACGGTCCGTGAAAACACGCTGACATGTGCAGAGACACATTGATTTGAATGTGTCTACGTGTGTCAGTGTCTCTGGTACGTGAGGAAACTGTCACCTCACGTACCGGAGCCACTGACGTGTGAAACCGGCCGTAGAGTTGGAAGGAACCTCCAGGGTCGTCATGTCTAAACACCCCCCTCAATGCAGGAGTTACTAAACTATCATACACAGATCTCTGTCCAGCCTCTATTTGAAGACTTCCATTGAAGGAGAACAAACATAAAGAAGAGGAATGTCACTGTGCCGACATAGAAGGAATACAATACAAATGTTTACAGCATTGGAGGCCCTTTTACAAACTTACAGCTGCTAAGGCTAGGGTCACATTGTGTTAGTGCAATCCGTTTAGCGCTAGCAGATTGCGCTAACGCAATGTTTTTACCGGGGCCGCGTTCCGGGGTCGCGGTAACGTCCCCGCTCTCGCAGATCCCCGATCTGCGAGAGCGGGGAACGGACCGCGGGCGCGCCTCGGACGCTGCAAGCAGTGTTCGCGGCGCGCCACAAAACACCGGAGCGTCGCTAGCGCGTGCCGAACATGGCACGCGCTAGTGCTGCGCGTTCCCATTGCCGTGAATGGGCGCGCTAACGGACGCGTTGCACGGCGTTAATTTCGCCGTGCAACGCTGTCCGTTAGCGCGTTCCCATTAACGCAATGGGAACCTAGCCTAAGACTGTTTTTTTCTGCTTGGATAGTTCCATTTTGTACACCCTTACATTATGGGTGCATTCTAGCAAGTCAGTTCATACTACATTTTTTTTTAGGAAAGAAAATTATTTTAATTTAGATTAAAGTATTTAACGCAAAGTCAGAAATGTGAGAGATTCCAGGAAATGTGCAATGATTGTTTAACACAGAGGCTTATAAATATACCGTATTTACTGACAATTAACATGGCTGAGTCAGAACCTAGAAAAACTAATTTCAACTTTGCTCGCAGTGAGATACGCCAAGATCCCGGTAATGATACGCGGTAATGGCATCCTGTGTGCTGAACAGCCATATTTACTAAACAGCCGGGCTTCATGTAATGGCACGTGACGCGAACAGAAGGCGCAGTACACAACAGGCACTGCTAGATCGACTGCAAAAATACATCCCAGCATCATCATTTCTAGTTTGGAAGGCTTTAGATTTTTTTTTCCACGCTTGCATTCATGTTTGCAGTTTTGATAAACAAATATTCCAGAATTATTCTTAGCCAGTTTTGTAATATGAATATATTGGGCATTGTATCCAGGACAAAGTGTAACCAGTATATTCTTCTGTCTTGCAAAGACATTTAAATCTGCTATTCGAGAGCATATTGCCGAAAGTATTAGTATATTTGCTGGTAGGCACAGATCTTGCATTTGGATCCCACCTGGACTAAAATAGACTTTGCAATGAAAGATTATACGAACCTACCCCTTCTCAGTGCATTGCATCCTTCCTCTGGCTGACTCTGTCCACTTGTTTTAGCTAGACTTCTAAAAAGCTCATTTTATTTTCAAGCAGAAAAAGTTTCAAAAAATATTTTACAGTCATTCTGACATGGATTTTCAAAGTAAGTACATCGGCTTCACTAGGTCTCTATGGGAGTATTTCGACTGATGAAGGATTGAGTAGTTTCAATCCAAATTTCCAATCCTTTCATTGTACAGATAAATCACTGCAAGGAGAGTTCGGTAGCTGCTTTTTCCCATAGAGAACAAGTGAATGCTCAGCTGAGTTGGGTGACAGATATCTAAGGTGTATGGGCACATTAAGACATTTATTTACATTTAGTTTATATTTTAAAATTTGACAACTTCCCTGTAACATTTTAATACATCACATATAACCCGTAGCCCTTACAGGGGTTGTCCGGCTTTGGGGTACAAGTCTGCTGTCACTCTATGACTGCGCACTTTATGGATTCTCTGGTGCCAGGACCGGGAATGGGTGATCATGTGACCACAAGTATACAATTTGCATACTTCCGCCACATTCCGACTAGACTTATCAAGTCTCTCTCACTTCACTTTTGTTGCACACGTCTAGTCGGCACATGACAATGTATGCAAATTGACTACTTGCAGTCACACGTCCACCAGTTCCTTGATCGAACAACAGAGAATCCTGATAGAGCGCACTGTGAGGATTCACAAGTCTGCAGTCACATAGAGTGACTGCAGACTTGTACTCTAAGGCCAGACAACCCCTTTAATTAACCATAGTAGCTATGATGGCATAGTGGCTTTTTGGCATCCACCTTACAACTGAGGCACATATCCAGTCACCATTACCAATCCAAATTGTAAACTTCAGAAGCTGGGTCCTCAGGATATCAGCTGCACTCGACCAGTAGCGTACTGGAGCGGTAATAAATGATCGCAGAGTGACTCACATAACTACAGCACACGCCAGCCAACATCTACACAAGATTTGGGACAAAATCAAATCACTGCATTGAAAACCTTCATCCTTCACCAGCTACAAAGGAGGAATTACTGGGATCAAGTGAATCATTTCATGAAGTTTGCTCAATGTGTTTTCTCTGGAGGATTGTATGTCACCTGCTACTTTATCATTAAATTTTAGAAACCAAAAGGGAGAAAGTGACAAATGATTGATCAGATGTACAGGATGACAATGACGCACAGTTAACATTTAGACAGCGAACAATGCAATATATAAGGGTTTGTTAAATAGGACCTTAAATAGGACCTGACACTAGCTGCAAATACCGTATGTACTTTACCTGGTATAAATATTGCCGTTCTCTAGAATCCGGCTTTGGTTTTCTTTTGTTCCTGCTCCCCTCCTTTCCTGAGATATGGCCTCATCTGCCCTGTTTTGTAAATCTAGACTTATTAGTCAACTGGGCATGGTCCTCAAGATGACTCCCACAGAGAAGAGTTGAGGACCACACCCACTTGTTTTTCAAGACTAGTTTTATATACAGGAAAGAGAGGGCCATATCCCAGGAATGGAGAGGCATAGGAAAAAAATGAAAAATGATGCCAGAATCTGAAGAACAGAGGCAAAGTAAGAAAATATATGTGTGTGAAGAACACATATACTGTGGTATGCTTACTGTAGGGTGTAAATGGGTGGTGCATGACAAAAGATACCGTGTTACTGTATATACCATGCCATTGGATCAGACACCTGCCATAACACATTGTATCTGTTTTCTAGAGAATTCTTTTAAGCCATTGTTATTTGAGAATAGAATTAGATGTGGATTTTTACATACAAAAAAACTTACATAATAAATGTATGTAAATGTCTCTTACCTGCACTGAAAGCTGGTTCTCATTGTTCTGTAAAATCCTGTATGTGTAGACGCACTTCTGGAATCTGAAATCACAAGTGGTACTGTCACACAAGATCCATAGTATATACCTCACTCAGTAATACCCTCACTCTAGACTTTCCTCCCATTTACCCTAACACCTTGGATGATACAAAAGTCATTTTAACCCATCGGATCCTGGAGGCGTTCTTCAATATTTTTGCACTACTGACTGACTGAACAATTAGATTAATGTACAATGCTTGTTTCGGAACTTTCTATTCATGCACACTCAGATGTACTAAGCTGGAGAAATAAGAGCTATAATGTTCATGGGTAGCGTTTTTGAAATAGTTTTGCATCTTCCTAATTTTTCCAGAAGGTGCCGTGTATAACTTGTGTTTCACAATATTAAAAAAAATAAAATAAAATAAAAAAGGGGCCTTATCACAGTTTAATAAGACCAGCTTACTATTGGCTTTTTCTCACAGCAGGAAAAATGGACAAATATATAATACTAGATGGTGGCCCGATTCTAACGCATCGGGTATTCTAGAATATGTATGTAGTTTATTTATGAAGCTTATGAAGATTTCAGAATAAGGCTAGGGTCACATTGCGTTAGTGCAATCCGTTTAGCGCTAGCGGATTGCGCTAACGCAATGTTTTCTATGGGGCTGCGGTCGGGGTCGCGGTAATGTCCCCGCTCTCGCAGATCCCCGATCTGCGAGAGCGGGGAATGGACCGCGGGCGCGCCTCGGACGCTGCAAGCAGCGTCCGCGGTGCGCCAGGAATCACCGGCGCGTCGCTAGCGCGTGCCGAACATGGCACGCGCTAGTGAAGCGCGTTCCCATTGCCTTCAATGGGCACGTTAACAGACGCGTTGCACGGCGTTAATTTCGCCATGCAACGCTGTCCGTTAAACGCGGTCCCATAACGCAATGGGAACCCAGCTTAATGCAATGAATACACAGGATTCGGCCGGCCGGGCGCGACCAAATCCGTGCCAATTCGCGGCCGGACTGCGTCTGTCGCTGATTGTTCGTGGCC
This sequence comes from Ranitomeya imitator, assembly GCF_032444005.1. Lineage (NCBI taxonomy): Eukaryota > Metazoa > Chordata > Amphibia > Anura > Dendrobatidae > Ranitomeya > Ranitomeya imitator. Next base: position 568,047,809 of record NC_091286.1, on the reverse strand, counting down.
GGCCGGGTGCGAACAATCAGTGAAGCCAGGGCGACCTCCAGGTTTTTGAGGGCCCCGAGCGAAAGTGTCTCACAGCCCACATAGCATATAACACAGCCCACGTAGTATATAGCACAGCCCACGCAGTATATAATACAGCCCACGTAGTATATAGCACAGCCCACGTAGTATGTAGCACAGCCCACGCAGTATATAACACAGCCCACGTAGTATATAGCACAGCCCACGTAGTATATAACACAGCCATGTAGTATATTGCACAGCCACGTAGTATATAGCACAGATCACGTAGTATATAGCACAGCCCACACAGTATATAACACAGCCCACATAGTATATAACACAGCCACGTAGTATATAGCACAGCCACGCAGTATATTGCACAGCCACAGCCAAAAATAGCTATATACTCTCCTTCCGGCGGCCCCCGATCCAGCCCAGGCCTTTAGCGATGCTCCTCGTGACGCTCAGTTCCCAGTAATGCCTTGCGGCAATAAACTGTGATGATGTAGCGGTCTCGCGAGACCGCTATGTCATCTGCAATGCATTCTTGAGACCGGAGCGTCGCGAGGAGCGGGAAAGGCTTCCGCGGACGCCGGAAGGTGAGAATATAATGATTTTTTTTATTATTATTTTTAACATTATATGTTTTTACTATTGATGCTGCATAAATAGTTGATCTCACTTACACTGCCATTAGGCAGCGTTAACGGACTGCGTTACACCGCGTTATGCCGCGATGTAACGCAGTCCGTTTAATGGACTGCTAAAACGCTATGTGGGCGCTGACTGGAGGGGAGTAGGGAGGGGCCAATTCACGGCCGGACAGTGCCTGTCGCTGATTGGTCGCGCCCAGCCAGCCGCGACCAATCATGATGCAGGATTTCCGTGACAAACAGACAGACAGAAAACAGACGGAAGTGGACCTTAGACAATTATACATATAGATATACCCAGATACCCAGACTGAGTCTGACATAGCAGGGGGTGTCCTTACTTAGCAATCCTCTGCTCTGTCTTAGGCCGGTTTCACACGTCAGTGCCTCCGGTACGTGTAGTGACAGTTTTCTCAAGTCCTGGAGACACTGACACACGTAGACCCATTCAAATGATTGGGTCTATGCAGATGTCAGCGTATTTTGACGGACCGTCTATCCGTGTGCAAAACACGCAGACATGTCCGTTCTTATCTGGACACACAGCCCGCCAAACGTCCCGCACACGTGCACACGGAAAACAGTGTACACTGTCCTCCGTGCGCATAGATGGCCACAGGGGAAGCAGTGCTACTGTAAGCCGCTGTTCCCCTGCGTGTGGTGCTGAACCTGGCTTTTATCCATTGTCCCCTGCTGTGTCGGCGAGCAACGCGAGCAGGGGACAATGAATGAAAGGAAAAAATGACGTGGGGTCCTCCCTATATTTTACAACCAACCCGGCATAACTCACAGGTGCGGGCTGTTTTTCTCAGGCTGGTAAGGGGCCATGCATATGGACCCCCCAGCTTAAAAACAGCAGCCCGCAGCTGCCCAGAAAAGGTGCATCTATTAGATGCACCAATTCTGGAGCTTTGCCTGGTCCTTCCCACTTGCCCTGTAGCATAGGCAAGTGGGGTAATGAGAATTTAATGTCACCTTCCTATTGTAAGGTGACACTAAGCCGGCGTAGTAATGGAGAGATGTCAATAAGACACTTATCCATTACTAATCCTAGAGTAGCTAATCAAACACCACACAGTAAGAAAAAAGTTTTAATGAAATAAAACAATATACACATTTTTTCCATCTTTATTAGTCTGCCATTCCAAGCGAAGGCCTCGATCTCCTGGAAAAAAGGTAGAAAAAAAAAACCAACAATATACCATACCTGTCCGCTGTATAGTCAGTTCCATGCCGTAATCCATATCTAGGGGAATTTACAGTTTACAATCGGGAGCGCTGCTAATGCGACCGCGTCCGGCTGTAAACTACAGGTGAATGAATGAAACACTGGGAGCGGAGCTTTGGTGACTAGTGATGAGGTCACCGAAGCTGCGCTCCCTGGCGGCCTGAACTAAAATGAACTCTTCAGCGTGGGAAAAACATAATTTAAAAGTCGCCAGGGCCTGAGCCGCACAGGAAACTAGTATGACAGGCTCCTGGATCAGGCTGCATGTATCAGCTGTTCCCTTTAAGTGGTAAGGAATTTGAGAGAAAAAAGAGTGTCCAGTTGCTTTTGATCTCCATCTCCCCCCTTCCCATAACATGATGGCGAGGTGCTGACAGGTTGTCACAGCAGCTTTGAGTCTACTGAAGGCCCTCATGTCTGCACATTCACAGCACCATCACAGTATAGCAGTCTATTGTATCGGTGACAAGACTATTGCAGGTTTAAGATCCCTAAGATGACAGATGTAAAATATACTGTATATATATATTGTAGCGTTTCCCTTACTTCGGGTCTTGGGGGACACTCACTTTGCACGGGAATAACGCATACAGGCACGATTTCTCACACAAATTAAGTCCATTTCGGTTTATTAAAGCATCATAAACCGCACCGTAAGCCAGGTTACACACAGTCTGTTACTTTATCACGTGTGGCTTTACAAAACATTCGGTAGTCTCGTCTTTTATCTCCATTACAGTTCATTACATGCATCAACGGAACATATTAAACCCCGACAGTCTGTTCCAATGGCAGATACGTCTCTGCCATATATTACGGGTTTTTCTCATACCAGGGGTTACCTCTCAGGACCTTCGGCTCCACACACTGACTCCTGCCAGTGCTGGTCCACAGGAAAACTGCCTCACTGGGATCACCGTCCTTGGGATCAGGGCACCTCGGATAGTCCAGACCCACAGCAGGAACTGTAGCTTCCCCAACACAGAAACCGTCTCAGGCTCTGTAGATGCAGCCTTTCCATGCGCTTCCAGGAAGTCCAGTCACAGGCACTTCCAACACACAGGCCATCAGTCCATGATCTTACCAAGTGCTTACAGGACTCCAGTCCATCCGAGGACAGTCCAACATCCTCGAGCATTCAGTCCATAGCCTCAGCAGTGCTTCCAGGACTCCAGCCCTCTTCAGGACAATCCAACACTGACCGTCCACTAGGTCCATGGTCTCAGGTGCTTCCAGGACTTCTCCAATGCCAGGAGACTCCAACACTGACCGTGCAGGACCTTGCACATGGAACAAACAGATCTATACACAGGAACCATGTGACCCACACCCTGGTCACCTTACATACCTGTAGCCACTCCCCTGGGTGGGAGTGTGGGTGTGTGTGGCTAGTTTGACCCTCCCATCTCTCATAACTAGCCCTGCCAGTCTCCCTTAGAACTACACCATTACTTGTGGGACTACAGGTCCCAGAACACCAACCAAACTTCAGACTGACAGCGCAGAGTGTCTTCCTCTGCAACACACACCGGCCATTTACATTCCTGCCGGACTTTGTCTCATCACATTTATGCCTCCAAGCGCATCTTGAAGTGCACATACAGCGCCCCCTGGCTGTGACATGGGTCACTGCACCACTATATATATATATATATATATATATATATATATATATATGTCTGCTAGTGTGGTGCTTTTGCAGCCCACTATAGTACACCCAAGCAACATTGAGCAAAGCACAGGGTCAAAGACTGTTTAAAGTTGGGCATAGTCCCCTCTGGCTTCTTTCTCATTTTCAGATTACAAAGAGAAAAAAAACCCCCATAAAAAAGATACTTTATTAAATAACACAAAATAGAACAAAACCCCAAAAAGACAAGAAAGCCCTAAATACTCGGGCAATCCACCAAGGGAGAAAAAATTCTACCCACCTAGATAGTCTATTGGTAGGCTGGAAGACTATATAAAATAGGACCAATGTATACACTGATAATATACTGGTGGTACAAACGTGTGTTGACCTACATCAAATACCAAGGGTGCAAGGATATATGTGAAATTATCCCTACAGTAGATGAAAAAAAATATCCCTGAGACTGTACACCTACCTAGATGCGGAGGTTGGCACCCTAGAAGATGAAACGAGAATGGCGCCCCCGCTCGTGCGATGGCTGACCCTAATCTCCTACTATCTCCCTATAAGGAGTAGAGCAGGAAAGAGAGGCCAGATGGCTGATAATGTTCAATGAAGTTTATGTGTTATGTGATTTACTAACACAGTCGGTCCTCCCCTCCAATGTGATGTTAGAAAAAAGGGATAGTACTTATAGATAAACCACGCACATATCACAAATCAAATCTTGGCATACCTAGTAATATGCCCTTATACACAGTACCAAGTGCAACAGAGATCCTATCCTCACCAGTCCCACCACAAATACATAAAAAGCCAAATACAAAACAGGTAAATATGCCGCGCCTAATATCCAAGAGTGTCACCACATATAACCACTCCACATAGCAGTACAAAGAATGTACAATATGCACAAAACGATACTTATCTGCTATGTTTGTATCAAATCAGTAGTGGACAGACCAATCCGGTGACACTTAGGCGGCTACAGGCACATAAATGACTCTCGACGCGTTTCCCCCAACACGGGTTCATCAGGAGAGGTAAGAAGATAACATGGCAGTAGATAACATGGCAGTATGGAATTGTCCAGAAAATATATATGTCTGCTAGTGTGGTGCTTTTGCAGCCCACTATAGTACACCCAAGCAACATTGAGCAAAGCACAGGGTCAAAGACTGTTTAAAGTTGGGCATAGTCCCCTCTGGCTTCTTTCTCATTCTCATCTAAAGGAAGTAAAACTGTTCTGCTTGTTTGTTACTGCTGAGAAAATGCGTATGCCAGTGGGTTGTAATGTTAAATTAAAAGCCTGTTCCAGCAGTTAATATTAACTACACAGTCCGCAAAGATCTGGTACATAGTTAAACCCCATTGCATTCTAACAACATCTCAGTGTAGACTGGTGTCCTGTTATCTGCAGAATGCCCCTCAGGTATCAATGAAAAGTCGCAGCTGCTTTAGAGCCTACATGCCCCACTCTAAAACTACTGGATAATTGAATCTGCCCTGCTACAGTTTCCTGATACTTCTCCAATGCTGCAGAGACAAAGCTGCCTCTGCTATTAGCATGGTAAAGTGCAGCCAAGGGAGAAGCTCAACCGTGCCACTCGTCTGAACAGTCAATCTTCAGGAGCACACCCCACCTTCCTCTTCCATCCCGGAAAATGGGAACTTGGAAAGCACAGGAGGAGAATTTTGGCATCAGAGGTGAAGATTATGCTCCGTATGTGTAAAAATATGCCACAAAATTCTGTGATAGGAATGCCCCTTAAAATGTTGTTAGGTGTCATAGCACTGTTACAAGATATACCAAGGCTAGGGGCTTCTTCCCTATTTCTAAACCTAGGGGCGCCCTAATTATCTCTGCCCCTTGGATTATTTCTGATGGTGAAGACTGTTGTGAATTATGTGGCAGAGCTCCCTCCTGTGGTCACAAGTGGTACTTCAGCTGATTCTCTCTGTGAGCTTCCGTTGGTGGAGGAAAGTGGTACTGCGGCTTCTGAGTTTCCTTCCTCAGGTGATGTGGTGAAGTCGTTAGGTGCTGATCTATTTAACTCCACCTAGTGCTTTGATCCTGGCCTCCAGTCAATGTTCTAGTATTGGACCTGTTTCCTCCTGGATCGTTCCTGTGGCCTGCTGCTCTGCATAGCTAAGTTCTGCTTTGCTATTTTGTTTGCTGTTTTTTTCTGTCCAGCTTGTCTATTTGTTTTTTCCTGCTTGCTGGAAGCTCTGGGACGCAGAGGGTGTACCTCCGTGCCGTTAGTTCGGTACGGAGGGTCTTTTTGCCCCCTTTGCGTGGTTTTTGTAGGGTTTTGTGTTGACCGCAAAGTTACCTTTCCTATCCTCGCTCTGTTCAGAAAGTCGGGCCTCACTTTGCTCTGAGGCAAGGTAGGCTTATTTTCTATCTTCAGGCTAGCTAGTTTCTCAGGCTGTGCCGAGTTGCATAGGGAGCGTTAGGCGCAATCCACGGCTGCCTCTAGTGTGGTTGGAGAGGATTAGGGATTGTGGTCAGCAGAGTTCCCACGTCTCAGAGCTCGTTCTATGTTTTTGGGTTATTGTCAGGTCACTGTATGTGCTCTGACCTCTATGTCCATTGTGGTACTGAATTACCTTATCATAACAGAAGACGCCAAGGCCACATGCCTTGCTTAGGCCCTAAATTAGCCCTTATCTGTCCCATCCCCCACCCAGGTAAGCTGGGAGTTGTAATGTACAAGAATATGCAAACCAGACTAACAAGGGAAGACATAAAGGGATAAAAGAAAATAGCAATCATACAAATATGCACTCACAAACAACATCAGGAACTAAAAGAAAGAAAAAACATAGGAGAGGATGAGGATATGGACACAGACAAAATCACCAAGCAGCAGTCTTCAAAACAACACTCCAAACGTCTCCTCAAACAACCAACACCTCCAACTCCAGAACCAGGCAGTATGAAACTAATATTGGCAATCCCTAAATGCCAGAGGTGAGTATATATAGCAGAGGGGAGAGGCCAACACTGAATAGCCGAGACCATCAAAGCTGGAAAGTTCCAGGAACCCACAACTAAAGAGATTAACCCCTGCAAGGCTACCAGAAACCTGCACTGTTTAATATGATGGTGAAGTGCTTCTAATCAGTGCAGGAGTATGTGTAATCAGACACCGCGGTCTTCTGGCACCTCTCTGTAAACTCGTGACAATACCCCTCCTTCTAAGAGGGACCTCAGGAACATCAGGCCCGGGTCTATTAGGGTGTGCGAAGGGAAAAGACTAGATCAACCTGACCGTATGGACATCCGATGCTTGTACGTGACCCGTGGAAGCGTGTTAAACGCGGAACGGTCGTAGTCCTGTCCTTTTGCCTGCATACCTGCTTTCGTCCTGCCCTCAAAAACCATCAAAAGCTTTCTTAAATAAAGGACTTAGGATTTTATGACACAGTAAATGGAGTGTTGCTGCTTTTTTCTCTATATTGGAACGCACAGAGGTGTATCTAGGTTTTCTGGCACATTGGGGAAGAATTCAGTTTGGCGGCACCCCCCCTCCCCCCCCAGGGCATATGCGATCTGCACACTATAGGTACCGTCACACTAAGCGACGCTGCAGCGATACCGACAACGATCCGGATCGCTGCAGCGTCGCTGTTTGGTCGCTGGAGAGCTGTCACACAGACCGCTCTCCAGCGACCAGCGATGCCGGTAACCAGGGTAAACATCGGGTTACTTAGTGCAGGGCCGCACTTAGTAACCCGATGTTTACCCTGGTTACCATCGTTAAAGTAAAAAAACAACCACTACATACTTACCTACCGCTGTCTGTCCCCGGCGCTCTGCTTCTCTGGTCTGGCTGTGAGCACAGCGGCCGGAAAGCAGAGCGGTGACGTCACCGCTCTGCTTTCCGGCTGCCCGGCGCTCACAGCCAGAGCAGAGAAGCAGAGCACCGAGGACAGACAGCGGTAGGTAAGTATGTAGTGGTTGTTTTTTTACTTTAACGATGGTAACCAGGGTAAACATCGGGTTACTAAGTGCGGCCCTGCGCTTAGTAACCCGATGTTTACCCTGGTTACCAGCGAAGACATCGCTGAATCGGTGTCACACACGCCGATTCAGCGATGTCAGTGGGAGATCCAGCGACGAAATAAAGTTCTGGCCTTTCTTCCCCGACCAGCGACATCACAGCAGGGGCCTGATCGCTGCTGCCTGTCACACTGGACGATATCGCTAGCCAGGACGCTGCAACGTCACGGATCGCTAGCGATATCGTCTAGTGTGACGGTACCTTTAGTCACATACCCATAAGCTCCTCTCCCTAATGCTCTCAATGTTCAGTGAAAAACTGAGAGAAGCAGGAAGAGAAGCTCGTTGTCACAGGACCATAAGTATGAAAGTCGCATATGAGTGAAATGTCCATGTGACAACTACTGGAACCTGCAGAGCTGAATCCTGACATCGCAGGCTTCTGAATTCTCACAACTAATGCATTGCAGACTTTTAGGATTCTCCCTTGCCGGTGGACAGTCATGTTAACACAAGTATGTGATTTGTATACTTCTAGCCACATTCTGACTAGACGTGCCCGGCCTCGCTCAGTTCATTTTCATTGAGTGAGGCCACACATGTCTAGTCAGCACGTGGCCGCATGTATGTAAATCGCAAGCACGAGAGAATCCTGACAGCGTGCAGTGCGCACTGTGAGAAGTCAGAAGTCTGCAGGCACAAAGAGTGACTGCAGACTCATCACAAACCTGGACATCCCCTTTAATGCTCCTAACAAATAAAAACATGAGAATGTCAGTATCACAAATACCATTTACATCCAGGTACCTTATAGATGACGTCATCTCTGGAGTTGTTCTCCTTCTTTTCTTAAGTTTGTCCAGACCCCATGATGAGTTTTCTCATCCACAGCCGTCTCTGCAGACTTCCATTTTCTCCACTCTTTTGCAGAAAATCTCCACATGTTGCCCTTAAAGATAAAAGTGTCGTTATAATGCTCCTGAATAAAACATTGCCCTTCACTATATTGTCGGCACAAAATATGACCCCCACATTGTCCTTCTTACGGTACATGCTCTTTACACTGACCTCTCCTTTCCATACTGCCCCCCTCTTCACACTATCCTCTCATACTGTGTCCCCCTATAGGGCCCTGTATTTATACTGTACTCTCTCATCATACTCCCCCTCCTTGGTTTACTGTCCCCTCCTGGCTATGCCCCCACTACTCAGTTTCTATTCTGTGCCACTCAATTTTCATCCCCCATACTGTCTCCTCACACTATTCCCCTCTCTCCTCATAGTGTCTCCTCTCACATCTCCCCTGTTCACCATACTGTCTCCTCATACAGTACAGACCAAAAGTTTGGACACACCTTCTCATTTAAAGATTTTTCTGTATTTTCATGACTATGAAAATTGTACATTCACACTGAAGGCATCAAAACTATGAATGTGGAATTACATACTTAACAAAAAAGTGTGAAACAACTGAAAATATGTCTTATATTCTAGGTTCTTCAAAGTAGCCACCTTTTGCTTTGGTGACTGCTTTGCACACTCTTGGCATTCTCATTTCACTTCACAGGTGTGCCCTGTCAGGTTTAATAAGTGGGATTTCTTGCCTTATAAATGGGGTTGGGACCATCAGTTGTGTTGTGCCGAAGTCTGGTGGATACACAGCTGATAGTCCTACTGAATAGACTGTTAGAATTTGTATTATAGAAAAAAAAGCAGCTAAGTAAAGAAAAACGAGTGGCCATCATCACTTTAAGAAATGAAGGTCAGTCAGTCTGAAAAATTGGGAAAACTTTGAAAGTGTCCCCAAGTGCAGTGGCAAAAACCATCAAGCGCTACAAAGAAACGGGCTCACATGAGGACTGCCCCAGGAAAGACCAAGAGTCACCTTTGCTTCTGATGATAAGTTTATCCGAGTCACCAGCCTCAGAAATTGCAGTTTAACGGCAGCTCAGATTAGAGATCAGGTCAATGCCACCCAGAGTTCAAGACACATCTCTACAACAACTGTAAGAGCTCTTTTCCACTTGCGAGATAAACGTCCGTGTCTCGCATGTGAAAACCAAGCTCTGGTGCCGGCACTTAGGAGCGGAGAGTGCGGCTGCATAGCAACACATGGAGCTGCACGCTCCGCTCCCAAGTGCCGGCGCCAGAGCTTGGTTTTCACATGCGAGACACGGACGTTTATCTCGCAAGTGGAAAGGAGCCCTTAAGAGGAGACTTTGTGCAGCAGGCCTTCATGGTAAAATAGCTGCTAGGAAACCACTGCTAAGGACAGGCAACAAGCAGAAGAGACTTGATTGGGCTAAAGAACACAAGGAATGGACATTAGACCAGTGGAAATCTGTGCTTTGGTCTAATGAGTCCAAATTTGAGATCTTTGGTTCCAATCACCATGTCTTTGTGCGACGCAGAAAAGGTGAACAGATGGACTCTACATGCCTGGTTCCCACCGTGAAGCATGGAGGAGGAGCTGTGATGGTGTGGTGGTGCTTTGCTGGTGACACTGTTGGGGATTTATTCAAAATTGAAGGCATACTGAACCAGCATGGCTACCACAGCATCTTGCAGCGGCATGCTATTCCATCCGGTTTGCGTTTAATTGGACCATCATTTATTTTTCAACAGGACAATGACCCCAAACATACCTCCTGTCTGTGTAAGGGCTATTTGACCAAGAAGGAGAATGATGGGGTGCTACGCCAGATGACCTGGCCTCCACAGTCACCAGACCTGAACCCAACCGAGATGGTTTGGGGTGAGCTGGACCACAGAGTGAAGGCAAAAGGGCCAACAAGTGCTAAGCATCTCTGGGAACTCCTTCAAGATTGTTGGAAGCCATTCCCGGTGACTACCTCTTGAAGCTCATCAAGAGAATGCCAAGAGTGTGCAAAGCAGTCGTCAAAGCAAAAGGTGGCTACTTTGAAGAACCTAGAATATAAGACATATTTTCTGTTGTTTCACACTTTTTTGTAAGTATATAATTCCACATGTGTTAATTCATAGTTTTGATGCCTTCAGTGTGAATGTACAATTTTCATAGTCATGAAAATACAGAAAAATCTTTAAATGAAAAGGTGTGTCCAAACTTTTGGTCTGTACTGTATAGTTACCCCCTCACTTTCTATATTGCCTGCTCACCTGAATCGCCATACTGTGTCTGCACACATCCCATCACCCTCACTTCCCGTACTCTGAAATACATTTTTCACATTGCTATTCATACTGTGTCCGCATACATTTCCCCGTTCGCTCCCCATACTGTCTGCACCCATCCTCTCATACTGTTACCTCATATATGCCCCCCCACTCCCCCATACTGTTTCCTCATACATGCCACCCATTCCCCAGTACTGTTTCCTCATTTATGCCCCCCATTCCCCTGTACTGTTTCCTCATACATGCCCCCATCTCTCCCTTTGCTCTTCATTTAGTGTCCTCAAATCTACCCACACATTAAATCCCTCCATCCCCACTACAAATCTCCCCACACACAATAAGTAACCCCATCTCTACTCGAAATCTCCCCACAAACATTAAATCCCCCATCCCCACTCAAATTCTCCCCACACATAATAAATTCCCCCATCCTCACTCACATTCTCCCCACACACATTAGACACCCTCATCCCCACTCCAGTTCTCCCCCACACAATAAATCCTCCATCACCACTCCAATTCTCCCCACACATAATAAATCCCCCCATCCCCACTCAAATTCTCCCCACACACATTAGAAAACTACCATCCAAACTCCAATTCTCCCCCCACACAATAAATCTTCCCATCCCCACACTAATTATCCCCAAACACATTAAACACCCTCATCCCCACTCCAATTCTCCCCACACATAATAAATCCTCCCATCCCCACTCCAATTCTCCCCACACATAATAAATCTCCCATCCCCACTTCAATTCTCCCCACACACATTAAACACCCCATACCCACTCCAAGTATCCCCACACATAATACATCCCCCATCCTCACTCCAATTCTCCCCACACATATTAAACACCCCCATCCCCACTCAAATTCTCCATACACATAATAACATAATAAATCCCCCATCCCCACTCCAATTCTCCCCACACAATAAACACCCCCATCCCCACTTCAATTCTCCCCAAACACATTAAGCATCCTCATCCCCACTCTATTTCTCCCCACACATAATAAATCCCCTCATCCCCACTCCAATTGTCCCCACACATAATAAATCCCCCATCCCCACTCAAATTCTCTCCATACACAATAAATGCCCCCATCCCCACTCAAATTCTCCCCACATGCACTTATTCTTTGGTATCTTCAGCTCCACTGTAGCACTTACCACAAGAGTTCCCCTCTACAGTGTGGGCGAGTGACGTCAGCAGCGTGATCACATGACATGATCACCCTGCTGGCATCGCTCTGACTCGGCAGTCAGAACTTCAATTGTACTCACTTCTATAAGATGCGAGTACAATTGATCCCTGGGAGCCGGCGCGCTGCAGCTTCACTGTGCCAGCTGTCAGCTTGACAGGTGGCACAGAGAACAGCCAACTTTCAGTCTGGGGGGTGGCAGAATGCAGCCGCTGGGGAAGACACTGCGGACCGCCGCATTAGGCGGCCTGACTGCGCCCCCCTGCCGGCTGTGCCCGGGGCACATGCCCCGGCTGCCTCCCCCCCAGATACGCCTCTGGCAAACTAAGGCGGAAAGCTAAAGGATTAATGACAGCCACAATCTTATAAGGACCGATGAACCTGTATTCCAATTTTCAAGAAGGAACCTTCAATTTAATGTTCCTCGAGGACAACCACACCAAATCACCAACATCCATGTCCGGACCCACAAAATGTCTATGATTAGCCTCACACTCATATTCCTGAAGAATGATTCCTATTAAAAGAGCAGAACTGAGGATGAAACCCGTAGGCCCCGAAGAACATAGACTTACCAGTAGACTCATGACAATGGTTATTCACCACAAATTCAGCTAGAGGTAAGTAAATAACCCAATCCTCTTGATTCTCAGACACAAAACACCTAAGATAAGTCTCAAAATTCTGGTTAACACAATTAGTTTGCCCATTAGACACCACACCACGAAAATAATTGTATTAACTGCAGATAGAGTTAGATCAATGATGACGTCAACCGATAAATGAGTCAAAGGTCAACTGGGAATTGACAATGGTTGGCAAGACTCAGACAAATGAGTATGAGGGGTCTTGGAACCCACACAAATGCTGCAGGTAGTTACATACTCCCAAATATCCTGTTGTACCCCAGAACACCACAGTACGTCTGTCTCTCTGGCGGAGTACCGCCGCTCTCGCTGCTTCTCTTCAGACCGAACTTGGGCCACAGCCTTCCATAGCAAACTGTGTTTGCCTAGGAGCCCTCACACCAGCATATTGTACCGCCCCACAGCATTACTTCAGTAAGGTGTTTTACTCGGCTACACCAGATAAAATGGAATTGTTCTGAGGAAGGTCCATTGGGACCGAAAACGTTTAACAAGCATCTGTTGAATCTGTGTCTGGACGTACAATAAAAATCAACAAATTACCACTTCATAACTTATTTGAGTGCCAAGTCTTTGTTATATATTGATTCGTGGGTTGGACACCCTACTTGAGCACCAGCCTCTCACCTATTGACTGAGTGCCATGTTTATGTACTATATTTACTACCCAGATGTCTGGCCAACTCCGAATTATGATGTTCACTTAAAACTTTAAAACAGAGATTCTCAGGTACAAACAGTTTATCTAATAGACAGGCAGCAGGGGCATCCTCCTGAGACTCTACCACCTCTTTCTCAAGGTCAGAACATATAGATGCAATAACCACCCTTTTTGTAGTAGAGGAACAGATTCACAATTATATCTGACCCCAGGAAAACAGCAAGATAAAGCATGCGCCTTAATGTTTTTATTCCCCGAATATACGACCCTTTCCACCATAGAAAAAACACACTCCCCCTTTATGCCGAACTACAGTGGGACCAAAAGAACAAGTCACCTCACCCAACTGCATGGGTTCCTCAGTTTATTCAGACCAAGGTTCCCTTAACCCGGGACCCACAGCTAATTGGAGCATCTCTTTATGTCTCTGGCAAAGACAGCGGTACACATAGATAGCCAGAGACATGGCCACCTCAAGACAAACCAAAGTCTCATTCAGAGCAAAGGCATCCTTTACTCTCACAGATAGCCCTTGACAGAACTGGCTATGAAGCGCAGAGTCATTCCACTAAGTATTTGTAGACCACATCTGAATCTCTGAGCAATATTCCTCTGCTGGCCTGTCTTCCTGCTGAAGCTGAAGTAGCTTACACTCGGCCAAGGAGACGCAGTCGTTGTCATCGTATATATGACCCAGAGCCTGAAAAAAATTTCTTGATATAGAAGATGCTAAGCACAGCCTAAATAGGGGAGGTGCACAGTCATAGGTGCCCAAACCTGAACGTATACAATATAAAGTGACTAGCACACTCCAGGGTGTTGTGATGCAAAAAAGTGGGGATTTATTACATACAGTAAATCACAAACGTTTCGGTCGATACTGGACCTTCATCAGTGTGCTAGGTATAATTGTATACTTGTATGGCCCCAAAAACAATAGAATACTTGGATTTGCATCAATCAGACATGCTGGAAAAAAAGGCAACAAGCCGGGAGGAAACAGAACCAGGCTGGTCAACTGACGGTGAGTCAGAATAATAGGTGGCGCTGAGGCTTAAAACAGCTGTCAGTACGCCGGGACACTAGGGATAAATGCGGTATCCACCGCTAATAGAGTGTGTGTTTTTTTCCAGCATGTCTGATTGATGCAAATCCGAGTATTCTATTGTTTTTGGGGCCATACAAGTATACAATTATACCTAGCACACTGATGAAGGTCCAGTATCGACCGAAACGTTTGTGATTTACTGTATGTAATAAATCCCCACTTTTTTGCATCACAACACCCTGGAGTGTGCTAGTCACTTTATATTGAAAAAAATTCCTTAACCTTCCAAAGTGACTGAGAGTCTGCTGGGAGAGAAAATGCCCAGGCTTGGGGGTGTCATGAGTCATTAAGTGATTCGGAGCAGCTCTGGGTCTGCTTGAATCTAAATGTAGTTTTTTCCTTTGGTCCGCCAAGAGTTAATGTCAGTCTCTTGCTGGCAGTTTCTTTCAGGCTGGTCAGCTGGTTGGTAACCTCTCCCACCTCTTTTTTAATTACAATCCCCACCCGTTGCTCCTCTGATCCCAAGGAGTGAGGATGTAATTTAAAGTAAAACAACAAACTTGTTTCGCCCCCCCAGAGAACCTGTCAGGCAAAGCGATCTTGGGTTCCACCAAGGGTTACCTGGGAGTCCTGGTCCCTAAACCAGATGAGTCTTGGTGGTGCAAAAGAACAGTTCGTAGGTCTGCCATCTCCAGGCTGAGTTGCTGCAGTTGCCCTGCCAGAGCAGTCACTGAATCAATGATGCATTAAAATAAATGGTTTGGGTTAGTGTTAATGTAATGGCACTGTTGCAGGATATCCTGGTGCTATGGGCTCCTTCCCTATCCCTAAAGCTTGGGGAGCCCTAGCTATCACTGCTTCCCAGAATACTTCTGATGGTGAAGATGCCGGGGCCTTGCTTAGTTCCTACATCAGCCCTTATCTGTCCCCTCCTCCACCCAGGTAAGTGGGGAGTTGTAGTGCATAAGAATACAAGAACCAGACTAGCAAGGGATGACGTACAGGGATAAATGAAAAATACTAATCACACAAATATGCACTCTCATACAAGTGGAACACTGGAAAGTAAAGGAAGGAAAAACCAAATAGGAGAGGATGGGGATATTCACAAATACAAATCATCAAGCAACAGTCTTCAGAACAACACTCCAAATGCCTCCTCAAATATCCAGCACCTCCAACTCCAGAACCAGGCAGTATGAAACTAACATTAACATTTCCTGATTGCCAGAGATGAGTATATAGAAGAGGGAAGTGGCCAATACTGAATAGCTGAGACCATTAAAGCAGGAAGGCTCTAGGAGCTCTCAACAATCCCTGCACTGCTAGCAGAAACCTGCACTGTTTAATATGGTGGTGAAGTGCTTCTAATTAGTGCAGGAGTGCGTTAAATCAGACACCATGGTCTGTAGTCTACCCTTTAGGCCTCATTTATGGGTCTTTCTTTATATCTGCATAGAAGAAAAACTGAATTTCTGTCTTTTCTCCTAATTTTCATACGTTTTTCAGCCTGTCTTCATTTTAGCATGAGGGAGACATTGATTTTTCACAACTTTTTCTACCACTTAGACAGTAAAAAATGGACAGCACTCAGATACAACATGGATGGGATTCCTGTGTTATCATGAATTCATTGACCTGAATGAGCATTTTTAATCTGCAAATTGGATAAAAAAGGGACTTGTCTTTGACGTGTTTGTGGTCTGCAAAGAAAAAGATACCTGAACATGCCCACAGACTCTAATGGAATAGCACGGATGAAACACGTGTATGAAACAAAAACTTGTAATAGGGTCTAACTTATATTTCTTGTAGTCTGGTTGGTGCCAAAACAGAAATTTAGGCAAAATGTAAGTTTGTGAATCAATTTATATTAATAAATAAAATAATAGCAGACATCTAGTTACAGAGGAATCATGGAAACCAAATATCACTGTCAGTTATCTAAGTGTAATGGTTAGTGAGAAATCTTTTGTCTATGAAAATGTCTATTATTCTTACCAAAAAAAACTTTGTGATAACTTTTACTGATTTTCCAACATTTTCATTTTTACCAGCTTAATTGTTTTATATAAGGCATGTATAGATTTCCTATAGATACAATTCCTTGAGACTTTCCATTCTGTCACGTCGTTAAGTTTTATATACTTTATATTATTTACTAATGATGAAAATTTCTAACCAAAATGTTTGAAGCAGCATCTTCCTCTTGGGTTGTCACCAAGCTTTCCTCAGCTTTTGAAAAGGCAGTACTACTTCCCCTTCTAGCTTGATTTGCATTTTGCATTGACATGTAATAGATGGCATGTAATACATATATAGAAAAGCTGGAGACGTGTAATGGTGGCATTTTGGATTTCACCCAATTTTATTCAAATTAATTTCCCAATATTGATATAGCAGAATTATAATCCGCAGTAACGTACACAAGTTGCAATCACCCGATTCCTCATAATATGAGATTGAGAAATTACTAAACAGAACACCATAGAAAAAACATCCAATACATCATTTTAACTTATGAAGATATATTATTCACACATGGCAAATATTTGCAAAGATTCCTGCTGCTGTTCCAGTCATTGACATGGGACTTGCAGAATTATTGCACCTGTTACAGAGCAAACTCCATTCATATGTGTGGGCCAGATACTAAGGCAATGTGCACACGTTTAGCATTCGCAGCAGATATTTCAGCTGCAAAAATCAGTGTTGGCAGGAAAAACGCTTCATGAAATACACTGAAAGCTTTGAAAATACGTTTTGAAGGTTGAAATCTTCAAGGAATAAATAAGCAGCGTGTGCATGAGATTTCAGGAAGCTCACTCACTTTGCTGGAACTGTAAAACACTGTTTTTTTGCACAGTAAAAAACTGAGGCCAAAAAGCAACATGTGAACAAGCCCTAGCTAGCAGAAATTTCTGCAACATGTGTTCTGCTTATAAAAAATACCCTAAAGTATTTATAGTTGCATCATTGAACAATTTCAGAAAACACGTCTTGGCGTTTCCAAGATAAGGGCAATATAACAATAATAGCAATAAGTAGCATGTCACTTACAGCACACAAAGAGCATATGCCCGGCACACAGATTCACTATCTCGCACAAGGAAACTGCCATCCTTGCCAGCCTGTGACAGCAGATCTTCAGCTTTGGAGCGAGTGATGTACCCATGGTACCAGTTTAAAGACATCTCAGGAAGAGTCAGTGCAGATTTTCCATAGGCCTCCCCCCTGCTTGTCCTCTCTGCAGTCAGGATCAAACTCTGCACTTGTTCAGGAGCCCAAATGTTCTCCCTAAGTTCTCTTGTTCTCGGTGTGTTACATTGTTTCCTGTTTTAAATGCAGAGATGCAAAGGAAACAGTAACATGGGGACTTCCTTATTGTAACCACAGCTGAGAAGGGAGGGGGTGGCTGAAACGCATGACAAATTTGTACTATAGCACCAGGCAGCTGGATGTTACTAGGAGCAATTATGTCAAATTGTAGTTATAATAATAATAATAATAATAATAATTTTTATTTATATAGCGCCAACATATTCCGCAGCACTTTACAATTAAGGGGGGACATGTACAAACAATAAATTCGGTACGAGTTAAGACAATTTAAATAGTGACATTAGGGGTGAGGTCCCTGCTCACAAACTTACAATATACAAGGAAATGGGGGGACACAATAGGTGAAAACTGATTGTTATTTCAGGTCTGGCAATTATAATAAATAGGGATTTTCATATAAAGCTGCATGATCCGGTCATCAGCCCGTGTGTTTAAGTGCAATAGTCAAGTATCAAGTGCAGTTATGTGCATGGAGGGTGTGGAGACAGATGAATAGTAGGGTGCAGATTCACATGCAGATAATATTTGGAAGGAGGGAACAGGACAAAGTTAGTTTACTGAGTAGTTGGTGGTAGGCTTGTTTGAAGAGATGGGTTTTTAAGCGCGCTTGAATAGGTCGTGGCTAGGTATCAGCCTGATCGTCTGGGGAAGTGCTTTCCAGAGAGCTGGCGCAGCACAAGAGAAGCCTTGGAGACGGAGGTGTGAGGTTTGGATTACAGGGGATGTTAGTCTTAGGTCATTTGTAGAACGGAGGGCACGTGTAGGGCGAAAGACAGAGATGAGAGAGGAGATACTGTATAAGGCGGTGCAGAACTGTGGAGAGCTTTGTGGGTGAGAGAGATGAGTTTATACTGGACCCTGTAGCGAATGGGTAGCCAGTGTAATGACTGGCACAAGATGGAGGCATCGGTGAAGCGGCTGGACAGAAATATGACTCTGGCTGCAGCATTCAAGATGGATTGGAGAGGAGAAAGTTTGGTAAGAGGGAGACTGATCAGAAGAGAGTTGCAGTAGTCCAGACGGGAATGAATAAGAGCAACAGTAAGAGTCTTAGCAGTTTCAACGGTGAGAAAAGGTCGGATTCTGGAGATGTTTTTAAGATGCAGGTGACAAGAGTGAGTGAGTGATCGGATATAGGGAGTAAAGGAAAGTTCGGTGTCGAATATGACCCCAAGACAGCGGGCATGCTGTTTGGGAGCTATGGTTGAACCCTCCAGGGTAATTTTGATGTTGGGTAGAGTGAGGTTAGTAGAAGGGAGAAAGACAAGAAGTTCCGTTTTGGAGAGATTTAGTTTCAGGTAGAGGGAGGACATGATGTTAGAGACAGCAAACAGACCATCCTTGGTATTTTGAATTAGGGTAGGGGTGATGTCGGGGGAAGAAGTGTATAATTGGGTGTCATCAGCATAGAGATGATACTGGAACCCAAATCTGCTGATTGTTTGTCCAGTAGGGGCCGTGTAAAGACAGAAGAGGACTGAGCCTTGCGGAACCCCGATAGTAAGGGGACGGGGAGAGGAAGAGGAGCCAGCAAAAGATACAGTGAAGGAGCGGTCAGAGAGGTAGGAGAAGAACCAGGAGAGTGCTGTGTCCTTGAGGCCTATAGAGCGGAGCATAGTGAGGAGGAGCTGGTGATCCACAGTGTCAAATGCGGCAGAGAGATCCAGGAGAATCAGCAGAGAGCAATGACCTTTGGATTTAGCTGTTATTAGATCATTAGAGACTTTAGTGAGGGCAGTTTCAGTGGAGTGTAAAGAGCGGAAACCAGATTGTAAGGGGTCAAGAAGATAATTATCCGAGAGATAGCGGATTAGGCGGGAGTGGACCAAGCGTTCCAGGAGTTTAGAGATGAAGGAAAGGTTAGAGACAGGTCTGTAGTTAGCAGTGCAGTTCTGGTCCAGGGATGGCTTTTTAAGTAAAGGGGTTATGATGGCATGTTTAAATGAGGAGGGAAAGATACCTGAAGAAAGAGAGAGGTGAAATATTTTAGTCAGATGAGTGGTGACCACTGGTGAGAGAGACTGCAGGATATGTGAAGGAATGGGGTCACTGTTGCAGGTTGTAGGCCGAGCAGAAGCAAGGAGCTTGGAAACTTTTTCTGAAACAGGCTCAATGATGTCTAGTGAGCTTGAGGTGCGGCAGGGAAGGGGATCCAGGCACTGAGGAGATTGGCCTGAGATATTCTGATGGATGTGGTTGATTTTTTCTAAGATATAAGTGGCCAGATCCTCACCGCTAAGGTTGGTGATGGGGGCCTGTATTTTAGGTTTCAGGAGGGAGTTTAAGATTTCAAAAAGTCGTTTGGGGTTGTTGGATAGTGAGGTGATGAGGGTGGTGAAGTAGGATTGTTTGGCCAGATAAAGGGCAGAGTTATAGGTTTTGAGCATGAACTTATAGTGGATGAGGTCTTCTGCTAGGAGAGATTTTCTCCACTGCCGCTCTGCACACCTTGAGTAACGCTGAAGAAAGCGTGTTTGCATAGTGTGCCAGGGCTGCCGTTGTCTGTGTCGGGTCTTTCTGCGTGTAGAAGGTGCTGCTTCATCCAGGGCATTCTTCAGTGTAATATTGAAGTGTGACAATGCTAAGTCTGGACAGGAGAGGTAGGAGATGGGGGCTAGAGATGTGTGGAGATTGTCCAAAAGCTGCTGGGTATTAATGGTACGTGTATTCCGATAATTGTGGTAAGTGGGGGTGTCCCGGGTGAGGAGACAATTCTTGACAGAGAAGGAAAGAAGGTTGTGGTCCGAGAGCAGGAGAGGGGAGTTAATAAAGTCGTGCAGCGAGCCGGGATGGGAGAAAACCAGGTCCAGAGTACTCCCATCCTCATGCGTAGGAGAATTGGTAAACTGTGAGAGGCCGTTATATTTAATTCTGCGGGATAAATTTAGTGAGATGGGAAACTTTACACTAAAACTGCCACCAGCAAACAGTCTTCTATGGAAAAAATTGCGCTACAGTATAGGAGGTATATGTCCTCATCCACACACTGCACATTTGTTTAGTATTTTTCATTAGTATTTCTAAGCCAAACTAGGAATGGATCCTAAATAGTGATGAGTGAGTATACTCGTTGCTCGGGTTTTCCAGAGCACGCTCGGGTGATCTCCGAGTATTTGTTAGTGCTCGGAGATTGAGTTTTCATCGCCACAGCTGAATGATTTACAGCTACTAGCCAGGCTGAGTACATGTGGGGGTTGCCTGGTTGCTAGGGAATCCCCACATGTACTCAGGCTGGCTAGTAGCTGTAAATCATTCAGCTGAGGTGATGAAAACTTAATCTCCGAACACTAACAAATACTTGAAGATCACCCTGGCGTGCTTGGGAAAACCTGAGCAACTAGTACACTCGCTCATCACTAATCCTAAACAGAGGGAGAATATATTAGAAAGATTCATGTTAATGTCTCTTTTTTTGTATCCAATACTCATTTTGACTTACAAATACTAATGCAAAATAATTAAATGGTTTGGCCATTACTTTTTTATTGATTTCCCTAGGATATGCAATCAATATCTGATCAGTGGGGGTGTGAGACCGGGCACCCCATCGATCAGATGTTACCTATGCTGGCTGGAAGTTTTCGGATGCTGCAAGAAAAAAGCAGCTCCATTAAAACTACAGTAGTCATGGCCAGGTATTATAGATCCCCTCTATATCCAAATTATATCCAAATTTATAGGGGGTAATTCTATAGTACCTGGCCGTGGCCACTACAGAAATGACAGAGCTGCTGTATTCCAACAACATCTGAAAAATTCCTATCGCCACCATGCCAGCTGTCACACCCCCACTGATTAGATATTGTTGACCTATGTAGTGGAGAAACCCTTTAAAACAAAATGTTTCCATCAATTCAACATACCCATATGAAAGCACTTTGTCACTCCGTCGCATTTACTGCAAGAGAAAGTACAAGAAGAGATGGCAACAACAGCTGTGTTGGCACCAGAATATGGAACTATAATTTTTAGGGATTCTGTGGGGACCATCATACATTATAGGGAACTGTGTGAGCACTTTCAAGCATTATTGGGGGCTGTGTAGAGACCTGCATATGTTATGGGGGGCTGTGTAGGGACCAGCACATGTTATTGCGGACTGTGTGAGGACCAGCATATCTTATTGGTAGCTGTGTGGGGAACACCATACTCAATGGGGAGCTGTGTGGAGGCCATCATACATTTTGTGGAGCTGTCTGAGGGCCGTCATACAATATGGGGGCTGTGTGGGGACCAGCATATGTTATGGCGCGCTGTGTGGGAAACATCATATGATATGGGGCTGTGTTAGGGCCACTATACGTAAAATGGGGCTGTATAGGGAACAATATGCATTATGGGGGAACCAGCATAGTCTTTGTGGGGCGGATATCATACTGTGTGGGTATGATTTGCTCTATTGCTTTGAGGCATTGGGGTATGTGATGCCATCATAAGGTGCAGGAAGTGAAATTTTAGGTTCACTATACTCTATGAGGTCAGTGGAAGGAGATGAGAACACTAATGGGCCTCAGTAGAGGTAAAATAACCATGTCTTGAAAAGTTGGGATGTAAGTTCTTCTGTGGCTGGAGACAGCATGGGCCTGAGTGCTTTCAAATGAAAGTTCTGAATTTCAGTCTCAGTCCATTCCTGTAGGACGCTATAAAAGAATTTTTAATGAACTGAAGAGTGAAGGAGGATGTTATCAGAGTCTTATGAATTAGGAGTGGGGAAGGAAGCTATAGAATAACTTATAATGAATTAAGTGTGGGTGAGGATGCTATACAGGGACTTATAATTGGTGGTGGGGAGGACCCTATTAGGGACTGTGAGGGTTTGGCTCACTCAGCTGCTTCCCAAGGTAGACACAGCAATGCTTCTTGTGGTAAAAAAAACCTGCTGGTTTATTGGGGAACAACACACATCGTAGCAGTGTTCAGCAAAGTAAACAGAGGCTTTTTGGCATTACAGTAAACTAAAAAGATAACGCATAACAAAGTCCAATTGTGCGACAAGTTCGCCAGCTCAGACAACTGTACTGGTGTACTGGAAACACCCATCAGGTGTCAAAAAGGCCGTCTTCTCCTTGAGACTCTGGGACATCGGGATCTGCCAGAAAACCTTTATCAGGTCGTGGGTTGTGATGTACCTCGTGGGCCCAAGTCGCTCAATGAGTTAGTCATGCACAGGTTCGTCAGGTAAATGCGGCTCTACTAACACATCGTGTTCCACCACCTGTGTAGGCCCTGGCAACTTCAAGAATAGGTCACTGTTCCACTGCAGCAGTTCTTGACACTGTTGCTTCTGGGCCAACATTAGTGTCTCTGCAATTGTGAACTCCTCCACTTTGGCTTCAGGACGGACCCCCAGACAAGTAGCTTACAGCGATTCCTGATCTCGCCATGGTTTGCGCAAGTTCACATGGTACACTTGGTGCAGCTTTCTGCGACCAGGCTGGTGTACCTTGTAATTCACCACCTCTTATGGGCCTTGCCACTTGGCTAGGAATTTGCTCTCCACAGTAGGGATAAGTACTAGCACGCAGTCCTGGGGTTTGAACTGCCTCAGCCTTGCTGATTGATTATATACCATCGCTTGGGCTTCCTGTGCCAGGAGATGTTCCTTCACAGTTGGCATCATGAGCACATCCTCTCCTGCAACTGAGCGACATGCTCAATGACACTCTGGTGTGGTGTGACCTCGGCTTCCCAGGTTTACTTGCCAATGTCCAGGAGCCCTCATGGATGCCGACCGTACAGGAGCTCGAATGGCGAGAAGTTAGTGGAGGCTTGAGGGACTGATGGAAAAAAGAAGAAATGGAAGCAGATAGTCCCGGTCTTGACCGTACTTCTCAATGACCCTCTTGAGCATGGCCTTCAAGGTCTTATTAAAGAGCTCCACCAGGCCATCGGTCTGTGGATGGCAAACTAAGGTTCACAGCTGGACCATCTGGAGGACTCTGCACAGCTCCTTCATCACTTTGTTCATGAAGGGGGTTCCCTGGTCTGTCAAAATCTCCTTTGACAGGCCCGTCCTAGCAAAGATATGGACCAGCTCCCAGGCGATACTCTTAGCTGAAGATTTCCTTAGTGGCACTGCTTCAAGGTACTGGATTGCATAGTCCATGACCACTAAGATGTACTGATGGCCTTGTGCAGACTTGACTAGGGGACCAACTAGGTAAATGGCAATCATCTTAAAGAGGACCTCTATCACCGGCAATGGGACTAACGGACTTCAGAAGTGAGAAGAAGGAGCGGTTATCTGAGAGGTGGGGAAAAACCTACAATAATTTAGGATCTCCTGGTAACATCCTGTTCAATAGAACCTCCTCACTACTCACTCCTGAGTTTTCTCTATCCCCAGATATCACCCCAAAACATGCGAATAGGCTATGTTTAAAACCCTCCACCGAGGGAAAGTATGGGGAACAGGATCTGTTCCGCAGGACTGGCGCATAGCAAATGTGGTGCCAATATTCAAAAAGGGCTCTAAAAGTGAACCTGGAAATTATAGGCCAGTAAGTCTAACCTCTATTGTTGGTAAAATATTTGAAGGGTTTCTGAGGGATGTTATTCTGGATTATCTCAATGAGAATAACTGTTTAACTCCATATCAGCATGGGTTTATGAGAAATCGCTCCTGTCAAACCAATCTAATCAGTTTTTATGAAGAGGTAAGCTATAGGCTGGACCACGGTGAGTCATTGGACGTGGTATATCTCGATTTTTCCAAAGCGTTTGATACCGTGCCGCACAAGAGGTTGGTACACAAAATGAGAATGCTTGGTCTGGGGGAAAATGTGTGTAAATGGGTTAGTAACTGGCTTAGTGATAGAAAGCAGAGGGTGGTTATAAATGGTATAGTCTCTAACTGGGTCGCTGTGACCAATGGGGTACCGCAGGGGTCAGTATTGGGACCTGTTCTCTTCAACATATTCATTAATGATCTGGTAGAAGGTTTACACAGTAAAATATCGATATTTGCAGATGATACAAAACTATGTAAAGCAGTTAATACAAGAGAAGATAGTATTCTGCTACAGATGGATCTGGATAAGTTGGAAACTTGGGCTGAAAGGTGGCAGATGAGATTTAACAATGATAAATGTAAGGTTATACACATGGGAAGAAGGAATCAATATCACCATTACACACTGAATGGGAAACCACTGGGTAAATCTGACAGGGAGAAGGACTTGGGGATCCTAGTTAATGATAAACTTACCTGGAGCAGCCAGTGCCAGGCAGCAGCTGCCAAGGCAAACAGGATCATGGGGTGCATTAAAAGAGGTCTGGATACACATGATGAGAGCATTATACTGCCTCTGTACAAATCCCTAGTTAGACCGCACATGGAGTACTGTGTCCAGTTTTGGGCACCGGTGCTCATGAAGGATATAATGGAACTAGAGAGAGTACAAAGGAGGGCAACAAAATTAATAAAGGGGATGGGAGAACTACAATACCCAGATAGATTAGCGAAATTAGGATTATTTAGTCTAGAAAAAAGACGACTGAGGGGCGATCTAATAACCATGTATAAGTATATAAGGGGACAATACAAATATCTCGCTGAGGATCTGTTTATACCAAGGAAGGTGACGGGCACAAGGGGGCATTCTTTGCGTCTGGAGGAGAGAAGGTTTTTCCACCAACATAGAAGAGGATTCTTTACTGTTAGGGCAGTGAGAATCTGGAATTGCTTGCCTGAGGAGGTGGTGATGGCGAACTCAGTCGAGGGGTTCAAGAGAGGCCTGGATGTCTTCCTTGAGCAGAACAATATTGTATCATACAATTATTAGGTTCTGTAGAAGGACGTAGATCTGGGGATTTATTATGATGGAATATAGGCTGAACTGGATGGACAAATGTCTTTTTTCGGCCTTACTAACTATGTTACTATGTTACTATGTAACTATGTATTTTCCCGAGGAGTGGATGAACCTGTCCATCACCACCCGCTTGACCATCTGGGCAGGAGTGGAAGTCTCTGGCTGCAACCACTTTTGGTCTAGGTGCAACAACTCAAACATTAGCGAGCGATGGGGTTTTGTCCAGTGGTGAACTTGCTGAGCTCTAATGGACATTGTTACTCCCAGGCATGCCAAGATTTCAGTTTTTATTTGGCGTATTCTTTGGCTCCTGGAAGGGCAAGTCATAATATGCCTTTTGAGGTTCTCCCTACAAATATTTCGCAAGTACCTCCACCCACTGCTTGAAAACACTCAGAAAGGCTTCTGCAGCGCCCCAGAGACCTGGTCGTTGCAGTATTACGCTCTGCCACTAAGGGGAGTGATGGTACGTCTGATGGCACTAAAGGAGTTCTCCTGACCAGGTATCACCAGAACACTTTACACTTCACACTCTGGCCACTAGGGGGAGCAAAAGGCTTTATTTATTGGGCCACTCCTCACACTGGTAAAACTAGGGGTCGGGGAGGAAGTTAGTTAGAAGCTGACTGGGTTGGATTCAGGCAACATCCCATGGCAGGGGGTGTTGCAGGGAGAAGACACAGGGGGGTCCCTGTCGGGCGTGGGAACCTGACAGGTGCCTAGCGAACAGAACAGAATGTAACGGAACCGCGCCTGTACACCCCGTGGCGGTATCCAAGAAAGAGACACGAAGGGAAGGATATTGTGGAACAGTGTAAACGAGATCAAGCACAAAGGAGTACCAGTAGGAGTCGTGCCGTGAGACCGAGGCAACATCCTACTGAGGCGTGTAGCCGGTGGCCGGAACACCTCGGGAGTAACTGACTTTAGGCCTTACGCCGAACTCCGCAGGACAGTTAATTATAGGTTGGCTGTCTCACCTAAACACCTACGAAGACATAGGGGGCAACTGTGGGAGAGGGGCGTCTCTAGGGTCCCGGAAGAACTCCAGGCCTTCCCGTCATACAGGTGCGTCCTAGCCATAACATACCTGGGGGATGTTGAACTAGTAACATCTGGAACTAAAGAGAAAGAGAGAGCTGTAGAGAACGAACGAACGAGAACAGCAGTTGTGAGGACTATTCCAAATGCTCAGCAGGGTAGGACTACAACACAAACAGGCGCTAGTGGTAGGCAACGATTTCCATCTGCGAAGGAGACTGTGGATGTGCCCATCGGACCGGCCGGTCTCAGATAGCCCTGTTAAGCGTGCTCTGGATTGAGGATCCTGAAGTCTTCAGTAAAGAGGTAAAGAGACTGCAACCCTGTGTCCTCGTTATTGACTGCACCTCACACCATTACCATCTACCTTACTGGGAAGCCCTGGGGATATACTTCACCTGTGGGAAGGTATACCATCCAGCTGCCATTCCATCACCCCAGCGGACCCCACAGCAGCGTCGGTCACCTTGACCGAACACCACAGGTGGCATCACGAACCCTTGACAGACTGTACCACCTTTATTGGACGCCCCTTAGCAGGGTCGCGGACCGGGTCTAGCCACCATGACAGCCTGAGAACCGAACTAGAGAGGCCCGGTACCGAGAACTCGTGGCCCTGTGTCTGGGGGCGCTCCAACTTGGCGTTACAAACAGGATCCTACTTAAGCCTGAGAAGCAGGTCATGTGTGCCTTGGAACTGAGATTGAAAGGTGTTGGACTGTGATTTATTGCAAGGACTGTGTATTGCCATCTGCCGCAAGATTCCCGCCAAAACTGCCGCCATTGTAGTGCCACGAGGAGCGCAAGAGAAGAAGAAGGGCGTGGAGGTGGGCGTGAGTAAGCTGGAGAGCGCGAAAGATAATGGCCGCCCAGTCTAAATATTTCTGCACCTTGAGGACATGTCCTGTTATGACCTGGTGGTTAGGACAATAATGGACCTGGTGGTTAAGAGCACACGGAATGACCTGATAGTTACTAATAATACAGGACAAGCTCTGAGACGTGGGAACTCTGCTGACCGCAATCCCTAATCCTATCACACACACTAGAAATAGCCGTGAATTGCTCCTAACGCTCCCTATGCAACTCGTCACAGCCTAAGGAACTAGCTAGCCCTAAAGATAGAAAAATAAAGCCTACCTTGCCTCAGAGAAATTCCCCAAAGGAAAAGGCAGCCCCCCACATATAATGACTGTGAGTTAAGATGAAAATTACAAACACAGAGATGAAATAGATTTAGCAAATTGAGGCCCGACTTACTGAACAGACAGAGGATAGGAAAGGTAACTTTGCGGTCAGCACAAAAACTACAAAAAGACCACGCAGAGGGTGCAAAAAGACCCTCCGCACCGACTCACGGTGCGGAGGCGCTCCCTCTGCGTCCCAGAGCTTCCAGCAAGCAAGACAACAATAAAAATAGCAAGCTGGACAGAAAAATAGCAAACCAGAGAAAAACAAGCAGGAACTTAGCTTCTGCTGGGAAGACAGGTCACAAGAACGATCCAGGAGCGAACTAGACCAATACTGGAACATTGACAGGTGGCATGGAGCAATGATCTAAGTGGAGTTAAATAGAGCAGCCAGCTAACGAATTAACCTCGTCACCTGTGGAAGGAAACTCAGAAGCCGCAGCCCCACTCACAACCACCAGAGGAAGCCCATGGACAGAACCAGCCGAAGTACCATTCATGACCACAGGAGGGAGCTTGACAACAGAATTCACAACAGTGTCCGTCAGCAGCTGAGATCCGCCTCCTGATCCTCAATGGGGGGTGGAGGAACATGAAACGAAACCGCCCACGAAGAAGAGAGCGGGAAAGAGACCAGGAGGCGATCCACGTGGAGGACGCCATGGCCGGCCGCTCAGACCCAGACAGCGGGGTTGAAGCAGAGGGCTCCCTCAGCTACCCGGACGAGTACAACAGCCAGAGCCTCACATCCGGAACCGGACTAATGCAGGGTGAGATGGAGGACCTTGCGGAGCAGCTGCTCCAGTGGAGGCTTGAGACCAAGGCCTCGTGTCAGGAGGCACCAGCGGAGGAACTCCCGACCCCGGATCCTGTACCACCCTTGGAGTCGGCTGCAACGGAGGAAGCCATGCCGACCGGTGAGTCCGCCGACCCTACCCTGCCAGCGGAAGACTTGCTGATAGGCCCGGTCGCAGCGCCCCCTTCCCCGGGGACCCACAAACTCCAACGCCTTCTGCAATGGGACCAGGCCACGGGCATGGAGCACTTCTTAAAGGCCCCGATCTCGCCGCTCACCATGCCAGGCGAGGTATATGCGGAGCGCACGGTGTGCCGCTAGGTGAACCCGGGATCTGACTTTATGGGGTTCCCCGGGGTGAAGACACGAGAAGGGGAGATGGTGGAGGCCCTTAGCTGGGAGGAGTACCAGTCCCAGCTGGATCGGCAGTGGGAGGAGCAGGAGAAACAGCACCAGGCCCAGCGGGAAGCTCACTATCGGTGGGATCTTGAGATAAAGGATCGGGCCCGCAAGGACCGCACCGCTCACCAGGCCCCGCGCAGGCAGGGCACCGTAGTGGACTTTAAGCTCCGTAGGGGATGGGGCTTCATTAAGGAGCCGGACCTGTATTCTGAGGTTTTCGTAAACCGGAGGGATGTGGAATCCCATCTCAAGGAAGGCCACCCGGACTGCGATCTATACAAGGGGGACGAAGTCACCTACACCCGGCACTTCGGGGAGAGGGGGTGGTTCGCCCTGAATGTGCGCAAGCGGCCAGTCTCCATGACATCATCGATCAAAGCGGCGGAGAAGCCGTCCCCCATAGCGAGCGTGCCCCCTTGTGACCGGACCACGACCGTCACCAAGACCACGGTGGTGACCCCTACATGCACCGTTGTGAAAACTACCACTTGCACCGTGGACACTGCTACTACAGTGGTGGTGGAGAGCTCGACCTCAGGAGTGGTTGGCGCCTCGGTTGTTGTGAGGTCCAGGACAATTGCCACACAGACCCCTGACTGGAGCCCGGGATCTCCTGTGACCACACCGAGTGCCCGCGAGTACCCGGCGGGGTGGCCCCGCCCACTGCTGCCGGTGGAGTTGTCACGACCACTAACGCCGAGGAAATAAACCTCGGAGATCCGAAGATGTAAATAGTTAACTGTTTCCTGCTTTTGCTGCTGCTTTAAACCCGTCCAGGGTTATTTCTTAAAGGGGTCCCTTTGTTTACCCGGGATCCCTATTGTTTATAGTTCTTTTTCTACTTTTGCACAGTTATCATTGTTCCAAAGACAGCAGGATCATGGACGGTGAATGATTCAAAACTGTTTTTGTATATAGTTTGCACCTTCTTAAAGGTGCTCCCTACTGGTTTTACAAGCGAAAAAAGACTTTGCGAAGATAATGCTTCTGGACATGACGCAGAAGGTCTTGCTTTCAGTGGACTTGCAGACAGAGAGAGAATCTGCACTACCTCCTAGAGACTTGGGTCCCTCTTAAAGGGAATGTTTACATGATTGCTTTAATAAAAGTTGAAACGTTAATAATGTTGAAATTTAGAAAGTTTGATAATGTTGATAGAGACTGAGGACAGGAAAGCTTGAAAGTGAACCCGTAGGGGTTAGAGAGAGAGTCCTCCTGAGAACTGTAGTAAGATGGTCGGCACAATGACAGTAGGCCCAGTTAAGGAGCTAGGCGGTCCTGCATTGGGGAAGCTAGAATGGAAAGAAAAGTTGAGTTATTTATATAGTATTGTATGGTAGGCCTTTAGTGGGTTCAGCTTATACGCCCTTAAAGGAAAAAGTTAAATTATTGTTCAGAGTTTGCACTTGGTAGAATACCCAGCTGGGTACTGAGAGTTATTTATAGTCAACATGTTATTTAAAAATATTTAATTTTGTTTGTACCGTTCAAGTGTCCTCACCTCCCATAAAGGGAAGCATTGTTCTATTTACTTGTTTTAGCATTTCAAAGATTTTGTATGTCTTTTGCTGCAATGTATTGTTGTTCTTCTTCCCAGTCCAGGAGTACTGGATTTAACCGGGGGGAGTGCAGCGCCCCAGAGACCTGGTCGTTGCAGTATGACACTCTGCCACTAAGGGGAGTGATGGTACGTCTGATGGCACTAAAGGAGTTCTCCTGACCAGGTGTCACCAGAACACTTTACACTTCACACTCCAGCCACTAGGGGGAGCAAAAGGCTTTATTTATTGGGCCACTCCTCACACTGGTAAAACTAGTGGTCGGGGAGGAAGTTAGTTAGAAGCTGACTGGGTTGGATTCGGGCAACATCCCGTGGCAGGGGGTGTTGCAGGGAGAAGACACAGGGGGGTCCCTGTCGGGCGTGGGAACCTGGCAGGTGCCTAGCGAACAGAACAGAACGTAACGGAACCGCGCCTGCACACCCCACGGTGGTATCCAAGAGAGAGACATGAAGGGAAGGATATTGTGGAACAGTGTAAACGAGATCAAGCACAAAGGAGTACCAGTAGGAGTCGTGCCGTGAGACCGAGGCAACATCGTACTGAGGCGTGTAGCCAGTGGCCGGAACACCGCAGGAGTAACTGACTTTAGGCCTTACTCCGAACTCCGCAGGACAGTTAATTATAGGTTGGCTGTCTCACCTAAACACCTACGAAGACATAGGGGGCAACTGTGGGAGAGGGGCGTCTCTAGGGTCCCGGAAGAACTCCAGGCCTTCCCATCATACGGGTGCGTCCTAGCCATAACATACCTGGGGGACGTTGAACTAGTAACATCTGGAACTAAAGAGAAAGAGAGAGCTGTAGAGAACGAACGAATGAGAACAGCAGTTGTGAGGACTATTCCGAATGCTCAGCAGGGTAGGACTACAACACAAACAGGGGCTAGTGGTAGGCAACGATTTCCATCTGCGAAGGAGACTCTGGATGTGCCCATCGGACCGGCCGGTCTCAGATAACCCTGTTAAGCGTGCTCTGGATTGAGGATCCTGAAGTCTTCAGTAAAGAGGTAAAGAGACTGCAACCCTGTGTCCTCGTTATTGACTGCACCTCACACCATTACCATCTACCTTACTGGGAAGCCCTGGGGATATACTTCACCTGTGGGAAGGTATACCATCCAGCTGCCATTCCATCACCCCAGTGGACCCCACAGCAGCGTCGGTCACTTTGACCGAACACCACAGGTGGCGTCACGAACCCTTGACAGACTGTACCACCATTATTGGACGCCCCTTAGCAGGGTCGCGGACCAGGTCTAGCCACCGTGACAGCCTCAGAACCGAACCAGAGAGGCCCGGTACCGAGAACTCGTGGCCCTGTGTCTGGGGGCACTCCACTTCCACATCATCCCCCGGGGTCATTTTTACATGGCTCATCTTATCATTTTCTGGACGTATGAGTCATCACCTAGAGTTGGGGAGAAGATCGCCATCCTCCCACAAACCTCCTTTTCGAGGAGTCCCATTTGCTGTGTTAGCGCCTCCTGCTGTTGTTGCTGCTGCTGTTGAAGCTGTTGTGCCAACAGTTTATTTGTCTCCTGTTGTGCCATTTACTGCTGTTGACTGGCGAGCTGGTGCTTCTGAGGGAACTGGACCAGATGCTTCACAAGCTCCTCCGTGCTGCTGGACCTCTCGTGCTGGATGGAGGATTTCACCCAGGACATATAGTTGTCCACAGCCTCTCTGCATGTTCTTGGAACGCTGCCCGCATTCAAAATACTTCGTGTGAGGGGTTGACTCAGCTGCTTCCCAAGGTAGAGACAGGAATCTTTCTTGTGGTAAAACACCTGCTGGTATATTGGGGAGCAACATAAATCGTAGTAGGATTCAGCAAAGTACACAGAGCCTTTCAGGCATTATGGCAAAACAAAAAAGATAAGGTTTAACAAAGTCCAATTGTCTGAGGGATTTGCCCGCTCAGACCACCGTGTGTCTTCAGCTCCACCTGGAGCCACCGTTTAGAGCCTTTTCTCACCAAAAACAACACACACACTGCCTCTCAAGGCCAGCCATTTAAACCCAGACCATGTGACTGATCACATGACTGTGACATTTCACAGGTCCTGTTAGCGCACGGCTCTGATGACTCTGCAGGTGGAGATATGGTGGACATTTTCCACTCTATAGATGCTCACCTAAAACTAGCCCATGTATGCAACTTTAATCAAACCCTCACAACACATAGTGTGCTGGAGGAAAATACTCTGGTTTTACATAACTGACGCCCAGTGGCGTAACTACAAAGTTATGGGCCCCTGTGCGAACTTTCAAATGGGGCCCCCCCACCATGCCAAAATATTTTCCACCCAAATTCACATTTTCCCTATTAATTACTTCCCTATTAATTAATTCCCTACATGCCCCGGCTGCCCCCCCTAGATACGCCACTGCCCTAGATACGCCTCCTTGCCTATTCCACCACTTCCATCATTTCCTCCTCCACCACCATCCCCATCCTTGTCCATTCCACCACTTCCATCATTTCCTCCTCCACTACTATCCCCATCCTTGCCCATTCCACCACTTCCATCATTTCCTCCTCCCCCACCATCCCCATCCTTGCCCATTCCACCACTTCCATCATTTCCTCCTCCACCACCATCCCCATCCTTGCCCATTCCACCACTTCCATCATTTCCTCCTCTACCACCATCCCCATCCTTGCCCTCTCCTCCCTCTACACACACACACACACACACCATTTACTTCTCTGCACATTCCCCTGCAGAGCGCAACATACACACACACCTCACCTCTCCTCACGCTCTGCCGCAGCATCTCATCGCCTTCCTCTGACACAGCCGGCCGCTGGCTGATGACATCATCCAGCGGCGCGTCTGTGTGAGAGGAAGCAGGAAGACAGATCGCTGGGCAGCGGCGCTGCAGGGATTTCTCCCTGCCTGCCGCAGCCACTCTGCAGGGGCTCCCCTCCACCTCTGCTCACATTGGGAGTCGGCGCTCTGCAGCTTCTCTGTGCCGGCTGTCAGCTTGACAGTCGGCGCACAGAACAGCTGAGTCCCAGTGCGGGGGGCAGCAGAATGCAGCCGCCGGGGGAGACGCTGCGGACCACCACATTAGGCGGCCTGACTGCGCCCCCCCTTGCCGGCTGCGCCCTGCCCCCCCTAGATACGCCTCGGACTGTTGCCATGCGGGAGGGATCTCCTGCACTGCAACATGGTGTCGGCCGGTGCCACTGACCTGCCGGGCGGCGGGCCCCTGACCTGCCGGGCCCCGTCGCAGTGGCGACCGCTGCGACCGCGGTAGTTATGCCACTGCTGACGCCATTATGCGCAGTGACATGTATCTCACTTTATATACCGTGCCAGTGACCCTGTCACAGGACTTATGAGTTGGAGGGTGGGGAGGACACTTTGCAGGGACTTAATGAATTGGAGTATGCTACCAGGGACTTATAATTAATTTACTGATGGGGGAGGGTTCTATCAGGGACTTATAATGAAGGAAGGAGTGGGAAAGGATGCTATACACAGGACAGGAACTTATAATGAATTTGGGGAAGAGATGACATGAAACAGGGACTTATAATGAATTATGGAAATAACACAGGACAAGGACTTAAAAAGAATTGGGGGAGAATGACTGATTAATTTATATTTATTGGGCATAAAAAATTACGCTTATTGGGGAACACAGTGCTGCTCAGTGCTTATCAATTTATATTTTGAATGGTATGTGGCTAATTGCATATTAATGGTGGGGTACATATTTGTATTCAGGGACGCAGTGTGGGAGATTTTTTATTCTTGAGACAAATGTATATGTTTCCTTGTTATTTTCAGGTGTAGCAAGATAAGTTGTGACTGGAAGATGTCGACATGAAGGTCTGATCAGATGAAGAAGAAACAAAAGAAAATAACTCTAATCGGATGAAAAGTCTCCCATAAGTCACTGGATGTAAATATTTATTCTGTATCTACCACTGGTGGACACAGACCGAAGAACAAGAACAATGTAGGGGCCCTTTCCAGCCCAAGAGCTCCTAAAAATGCAAAATTGCACCTGCTTTGGAGGTAGAAATGGGCCCCCTTACCTCTTGGGCCCCTGTGCGGCTGCACAGGTTGCACCAATGATATGTCCGCCTCTGGTATCTACACTGATGACTATGACTATGACTTGCAGTAATGCTCTTGATTATTAAACAATCTCCTTTAGGCTCCATTCAGACATTCGAGTGAAATGTCCGTGTGCTGCCTTTTTTTTCATCAGATGGCACATGGATTAGTAGAGTTTCATACATCCATGCACACATCCGTGAAAATCACAGATTTGAGAATGAGGTCCTTGAGACTCAGAGCATGTTCTTTTCTAATACTATTTTGAGGATCAGAATAGGACATACCGTATATACTCGAGTATAAGCTGAGATTTTCAGCCCATTTTTTTGGGCTGAAAGTCCCCCTCTCGGCTTATACTCGAGTCATACGCAGGGGTCGGAAGGGGAGGATGAGCGGGGGCTGTCTAATTATACTCACCTGCTTCTGGCGTGGTCCATGCAGGTCCCTGGCTCCCTGACGCCCCAGCTTCTTCCTGTACTGAGCGGTCACATGGTACCGCTCATTACAGTAATGAATATGCAGCTCCACCTCTATGGGAAGTGGAGCCGCATATTCATTACTGTAATGAGCGGTAACGGTGACCGCTCAGTACAGGATGAAGCTGCGGTGTCGGGGAAGTAGAGACTGCACAGCGCGAGGAACAGGTGAGTATAATGGGGAGGGGAGCGCTGCACTGCGTGATATTCACCTGCTCCTCGTTCCGGCGCTGCTCCGTCTTCAGTGTCTTCTGCAGTGACGCTCAGGTCAGAGGGCGCGGTGACGTGGTTAGTGCGCACCCTCTGCCTAAACGTCAGTGCAGAAGACGATGAAGATGGAACGGCGCCGTAACGAGGAGCAGGTGAATATTGAAAGTGCTGGGGCTTGAGTGAGAGAGAGGTGAGTATGTGATTTTTTTTTTTTATCGCAGCAACAGCAAATGGGGCAAGTGTTTGTATGGAGCATCTATGGGGCCATAACGTTTGTGCAGCACTGTATGGGGCAAGTGTCTACATGGGGCCATAATCAACGTTTGTGCAGCACTATATGGGGCAAGTGTCTGTATGGGGCCATAATGTATGTGCAGCACTGTATGGGGCAAGTGTCTATATGGGGCCATAATCAATGTTTGTGCAGCACTGTATGGGGCAAGTGTCTGTATGGAGCATCTTTTGGGGCCATAATCAACATTTGTGCAGCACTGTATGGGGCAAGTGTCTGTATGGAGCATCTTATGGGGCCATAATCAACGTTTGTGCAGCACTGTATGGGGCAAGTGTCTGTATGGAGCATCTTATGGGGCCATAATCAATGTTTGTGCAGCATTATATGGGGCAAGTGTTTGTATGGAGCATCTATGGGGCCATAACGTTTGTGCAGCACTATATGGGGCAAGTGTCTGTATGGGGCCATAATTAACGTTTGTGGAGCACTATATGGGGCAAGAGTCTGTATGGGGCCATAACGTTTGTGGAGCACTATATGGGGCAAGAGTCTGTATGGGGCCATAACGTTTGTGCAGCACTATACGGGGCAAGTGTCTGTATGAGGCCTGTTGTGAATTCTGTTGTTAAGCTCCCTCCTGTGGTCATGAATGGTACTTCGGCTGGTTCTGTCCATGGGCTTCCTCTGGTGGTTGTGAGTGGGGCTGCGGCTTCTGAGGTTCCTTCCACAGGTGACGAGGTTAATTCGTTAGCTGGCTGCTCTATTTAACTTCACCTAGATCATTGCTCCATGCCACCTGTCAATGTTCCAGTATTGGTCTAGTTCGCTCCTGGATCGTTCTTGTGACCTGTCTTCCCAGCAGAAGCTAAGTTCCTGCTTGTTTTTCTCTGTTTGCTATTTTTTCTGTCCAGCTTGCTATTTTGATTTTTGTCTTGCTTGCTGGAAGCTCTGGGACGCAGAGGGAGCGCCTCCGCACCGTGAGTCGGTGCGGAGGGTCTTTTTGCGCCCTCTGCGTGGTCTTTTTGTAGTTTTTTGTGCTGACCGCAAAGTTACCTTTCCTATCCTCTGTCTGTTCAGTAAGTCGGGCCTCACTTTGCTAAATCTATTTCATCTCTGTGTTTGTAATTTTCATCTTAACTCTCAGTCATTATATGTGGAGGGCTGCCTGTTCCTTTGGGGAATTTCTCTGAGGCAAGGTAGGCTTTATTTTTCTATCTCTAGGGCTAGCTAGTTCCTTTGGCTGTGTCGAGTTGCATAGGGAGCGTTAGGAGCAATCCACGGCTATTTCTAGTGTGTGTGATAGGATTAGGGATTGCGGTCAGCAGAGTTCCCACGTCTCAGAGCTTGTCCTGTATTATTAGTAACTATCAGGTCATTCCGTGTGCTCTTAACCACCAGGTCCATTATTGTCCTCACCACCAGGTCATAACAGAGACCATAATTAACGTTTGTCGAGCATTACGGTATATGGGGCAAGTGTCTGTATGGAGCATCTTATGGGGCCATAATCAGCATTTGTGCAGCATTATATTGGGCAAATGTGTCTATGGAGCATCTTATGGTGCCATTATTAACCTTTATGCTGGAATATATGGGGCATTTTTTAATATGGAGCATCTTATGGGGCCATCATAAACTTTATGGCGCATTATATGGGGCTTCTGATTCAATATGGATATTCCAAAGCACTTAACCTATTGATGTCTCAATTAATTTTACTTTTATTGGTATATATTTTTACTTCTGACATTTACCGGTAGCTGCTGCATTTCCCACCCTAGGCTTATACTCGAGTCATTAAGTTTTCCCAGTTTTTTGTGGCAAAATTAGGGGGGTCGGCTTATACTCGGGACGGCTTATACTCGAGTATATACGGTATTCAATGGTCTGTCTGTGTGCTTTCCAAAAAAAATATTTTTTCTATCCCCTAGTTATTTTCCTGTGAGTGATTTGGAATTTTTAAGCATGATTAAATAGAGTTTGGAATTTTATTCAAAGGAGCTGGAACAACCTCTTTTATATCCTCCATTGTCTAGTTAGAATGGGGTTTCGCGCACCTGGAAGATTTGGATACATGGTGAGCTGACCTTCCTGCTTCTTACATAGAATGAGTGCAGACATTTAACTCAAGCTCGGAAAACCCCTTAAATTACTACATCCTGGAATTGGCCTCGTTGTTTGGATATGATTGTTCTAAATATTTACCTAAACGTTGCTCAGCCAAAAGGGATAAATGTGGGCACTTTTGGAGTATTATGATATTTTAAACATTATATTTTAGAACTTTTTGGGTTCTACAACTCTTTACTTCTATCTCTTCGATGCTGCATTTTAGAACTGGTTTCAGAAGGTTACTCTGTGCAGATTTCAGGACCAACTTGGTTTGGAAAGACAAGGTGATGCTGTAAAATGCTGCTTGTCCTACTGAATGTGTGGCAGACAGGGGACCCATTCTATAACTAGATTAGATAACTCGTTGCAGCATTTGAGGCTAAAGGTGTAAAATTGTTATGCTGTGACACTTTATTATGATTAAAGGAGTCTGTCAACAAACTCATTCTGATTTCAAGAGGACCTTTCACCAGTCTGAGCATGACAATTTGATCACATCTTAGAATAGTGACTGCAGAACGGAATAACATGTTTTTAATTTTTCATGTCCATTGGAGAGATATTAGCTTGTAAAGTTTAGATTCTAATTTCTGCTTCAATTAAGGGGGCATTATCAAAGATTCATCTCTGGGGCGTGTACTTTCCCTCCTGCATGATATTGTCCATTTATAAGCAGGTGGGGTTATGCAGTTAAAAAAAAAATAAAAATCACTCCCCTATGGAAGCTTAGACCTGGCCCTCTCTGTGTGAGACGTGTAATGAAACAGAGCCCTGCTCTCCTCACTGAGCTCTTTACAGGCATCTACTGTGATTACAAGCTTTGAGGAAAGTAAAATAGAGTTATGTGTCTTTACAAACACCTCTTGCAGTTCTCATTTAATGGCAGTCATTGTGGGGGGTGAAGGAATAGAACAGAGCTTTGTGTCATTACTAGTGTTGAGCGATACCGTCCGATACTTGAAAGTATCGGTATCGGATAGTATCGGCCGATACCCGAAAAATATCGGATA
Source organism: Ranitomeya imitator (assembly GCF_032444005.1). Lineage (NCBI taxonomy): Eukaryota > Metazoa > Chordata > Amphibia > Anura > Dendrobatidae > Ranitomeya > Ranitomeya imitator. The sequence continues at coordinate 568,009,302 of NC_091286.1, read as the reverse complement.
TCGCCGATACCGATATCAGATACCAATACAAGTCAATGGGACATCAAGTATCGGAAGGTATTCTCATGGTTCTCAGGGTCTGAAGGAGAGGAAACTCTCCTTCAGGTTCTGGGATCCATAGGGATGTGTAAAATAAAGAATTAAAATAAAAAATATTGATATGCTCACCTCTCCGGCGGCCCCTGGACTTCACGCTGCTAACCGGGAGGCTTCTTTGTTTAAAAAGCGCGCCTTTCGGACCTGTGAATGACGTCCCGGCTTCTGATTGGTCGCGTGCCGCCCATGTGACCGGCACGCGACCAATCAGAGGCCGCAACGTCATTCGCAGGTCCTCAATTCCTAGAATTAGCAGTTTTGTGAATGAGAATGACGTCGCGGCTTCTGATTGGCCGTGTGCCGCCCATGTGACCGGCACGCGACCAATCAGAGGCCGCGACGTCATTCGCAGGTCCTCAATTCCTAGAATTAGCAGTTTTGTGAATGAGAATGACGTCGCGGCTTCTGATTGGCCGCGTGCCGCCCATGTGACCGGCACACGGCCAATCAGAAGCCGCGACGTCATTCTCATTCACAAAACTGCTAATTCTAGGAATTGAGGACCTGCGAATGACGTCGCGGCCTCTGATTGGTCACGTGCCGGTCACATGGGCGGCACGCGACCAATCAGAAGCCGGGACGTCATTCACAGGTCCGAAAGGCGTGCTTTTTAAACAAAGAAGCCTCCCGGATAGCAGCGTGAAGTCCAGGGGCCGCCGGAGAGGTGAGCATATCAATATTTTTTATTTTAATTCTTTATTTTACACATCCCTATTGATTCGATACCGATACCCGATATCACAAAAATATCGGATCTCGGTATCGGAATTCCGATACCGCAAATATCGGCCGATACCCGATACTTGCGGTATCGGAATGCTCAACACTAGTCATTACAAACATCTCTTGCTGATTTCATCTTATGGCAGTATAGAGGACTTGGGCTGTCAGTGCCCTGAGATGAAAGCTGAGATGACAAATTAAAAAACAAACTACATTTTATTAAGCTTTGCAGGTAGTACAGTATTCCTTGATGTGGCCAGTTTAAGATTCTAAAACTGGTGAAAGGTGCTCTTTAATCACCGGCATGCTTTATAGAGATGAGCGAATTTGATCGGGTCAGGGCTAATTTGGCAAGCTATAGCACTTACCGAATAAGCTACAACGGGAACCCAGCTTCCTGGAGCGCTCCCGATAATTAGCTGTTCGGCTCCACAGCTGCATGTGTCGCGGCTGTGTGACAGTCACAGCACATGCATGGACAGCCTGTTTGTTGGGCTCTCCATGCATGTGTCCTGACAGTGATACAGCCGTGACACATGCAGCTGCGGAGCCGAAGAGCTGATCAGCCGGATTGATCCAGGAAGCCGGGTTCCCTCTGCAGCTTATTCGGTAGGTGCTATAGCTTTTCAAATAAGCCCTTACCCGATCAAATTAGCTCATCTCTAATGCTTCATTGTGAAACCCTGCAGCATTTCAGCATTAGGTATCTTTTTTAAATTTAGTAGATATCTATTTAATCTTAGTCTTTTTTCTGAGAACAAATGGAAAGGCAAGCTTTTTGTTTATCTCTTTACTTGGTGTTGTTGCTATTTATGTAGGCTGGGGTGATCCAAAGCCTGGCAGGAGGTGTGCTCTTGGGCACTGCCACCCGGCTCACTTTCCCTGAGGATCGGTATTAGGCCGGGGTCACACTAGCGTATTGCATCCAATGCGAGAGCATCGGATGCTATATGCCAATGACACTTGGCTCCTGCTCTGCTGTCAGCAGGAGCCGAGTGTCATGCGTCTGTGCTCCGAGCTGCTCGCAGAGAGCGGATCGGAGCACAGCTGCGGAGGTGGCGGAGAAATGAATTTCTCCATCTCATCAATTTCCGGGGTCGGCGTATAACACACATCACTCAGATGATATCTGAGTAATGTGCATTGTCTCACTCACACCCTTACGCCTATATGGGTGCGAGTGAGCAGAGACTCGGCCGAGCGTCGGTGACAATCGCAGCATGCTGCGATTTCACTCGCACACTGAAAACGGGCGAGGAAAAAAAACGTTATGTGAGTTGCCCCATAGAAGAATACTGGTCAAGTGCTATGTGATTTTTTTATCGCATAGCACTCGTCCGTATTAAGCCTCTAGTGTGACGCCGGCCTTACAGAAGTGGTGGTTGTCAGGCAGTGCTGCACCTAGACCCATTTACAGAGATTACCATGAGGTGGTAATGGACATATACACTTAATGACTTGACTTAATTGATATTTTTATATTTAAACACAAAAATCCCGACAATGATGCCATGGTGGGTAGGAAGAATTTAAAAGTTTCCTTTTAAGGTCACTTGACATTTTAGTAGACTCAGTTGCAATTTACAGTATGGAAAGCAACACTACATTCAAAAATAGGAAGCAAAAACTGTTGCATTGTAATGCTAATGTTGCAAAATGTCACGTTATTTTGGTTAGGTTATGTTGAGCTGTTCATTTTACTGTCAATTTCAAACATCATGCACAAAACATGAATGAAAAATAAATACTTTGTGTGGAGAAAAAGAGGGTAGGTGCAGCACACAACAAAGGAAACAATGTTCATTCCGGTTGGAGTTAACTGGAGGGTGCCGATCACGCTGGTGAAAGAAGTAATGGTAAGAAGTAGAAGATTCCGATCCAGGACCAAGTAATAAAAAACCTTATTTTATTACAAAACCATTAAAAGAAGTTAAAAGTAACACCTGACGCGTTTAGGTGCATAATGCGCTCTTAGTCACTGGATACGTTTCAGGAGTAAAGAGGCATGATGGTATATGGCAGGAGCCAATCATTTACAAGTTAAGAGTACGGTAATTGCATTACATGCACAGGAGCTTTGTGATTCCAAATTAATTCAAATTCTGAAAGAAGTATAATATGAATAGAAAAAAAACAAATAAAGAATAGCAGCAGAAAGGCAAAGATACATGGACAAAATGATACACAAATTTACTACTTTATTATTCATAGTTTAGTCAATATAAAATAAATCATTTTTATAGTTCATGCTTTGTGTCTAATTGAAGAATCCGATAGGCTTCTCTAAGGGCATGTGACAAATCCCCTTTATGCAAAAAGTAGAATGTTGTAACCAACTCATCAGGGGGTATACCAGCAATCACTGTGAATCAGCGTTGCGCGTGCTAAAGCATGCGCAACGCTGATTCACAGTGATTGCCGGTATACCCCTAGTTTGTGGATCCCCCACGGAGCTGGAGGGATTCCGCTCTACCTTTCCCCTGATGAGTTGGTTACAACGAAACGCGTAGGGAAATATGTTTTGATCTTTGGGGTTTAAACTATCTGTTTAAAACAGCGTGGATGAGTAGAAGTGTGGCCAGAATTATAGGCCCCCCCCCTCTGGATGCTGTGATTACGAGAGGTCTTACCCACATCAAAAGGAAATTCCGAGGTGAGACCGTTCCAACTATTATTTTACATTGATCGCACCTACTGCATCTCCATGTGACAGGTGGGGGCAGGTGACATGCGATATGTAACATATATGTGAGATATGTGATATATGTATGTGAGTGTATATTGTGCTCCGGCTTTTTCCCTTTAGAGACTGACACATTCATGTGAATCAATAGATCTCGGGGATTAGATTATTGTGTTATTCCCCTCGAACGGGAATTTTTTCCTTGTTGAGTCTTCTATGTTCTTATTTAGTTGGTTATACCAACTTTTTAGCGTATATTGATTAAAAGTTATTTTTTATTATTATTGGTCACACCCTGCTTTAAACATTGTATCAGACTGGTGCATATCACATTGAGTTTGTTTTCCCTTTGAAGTCGCCACCTATGTGGATCCCAAGTAGGATCAACACATAGTTCTCCAAAGTCAGCTGCACACCTTATTGGATTATACAACATATGGAGAAGAGTTGCCTAAAGAATTGATTCCTTGAGAATCTCAACGTGCATTTCTTACCGATAAAAGGTGAGCATAACTACAATTAAAAGAATTTTTTTAACTGTTAGTAAAAACGTATTACGCTCAGAGGAAGCGCCACACTTGTTTCTTTTCCCTCTTTCCCTAAACCAGGGTATTTCTAAAGAGCATGATATCAAGGAAAGAAATGTGTATCGATGGATGATTTAATGTAAACCATGAATTACATGTGTTGGAGTTTATGTAATTCAAAAATTCTGGAATCCTGTTTCTATCTCCTTTCCCTTAAAAAGATCATCAACATATCTTCCATACCACATGATAAGTGGAAAAAAGGGGTTATCCTATGTAAAAATGAAAAACTCCTCCCACCAAGACATAAAAAAGATTTCTGACATGAGAGAGAATTTAGATCCCATTGAAGCATCAAGTGTTAGCAAAAAAAAGTTCTAGAATAGAAATTGTGACCCAAAAGATATTCTGAAGATAAAATAATAAACTGTTTCAGTTGTAGAGAGTAGGAACTGTACCTATCAAGGTATTATTGTATCACCGTATTGGCTAGTGCGTGGGGAATTCAAGAATATAAATTGATTACATCTATTGTAACAAAAGAAAAATCTGATTGCCAATGATATGATTCAAATACCATGAAAACTGAGGAGGTGTCACAGAGCCTGAAGTTTTAACTACCAGCGGTTGAAGATGCTCATTAAGCTACTCAGTCAGATTCTCATTGAGGGATCCTATACCAGAAATTATAGGGCATGGCAAAGGTATAAATACATTCTTTCGGGTATCGGGAAGCCCATGAAAAATGGGTGTGATGGGATGACCAGGTAAAAGTCATTTGTGTAATTTGGAACTAATGATACCCATAAGCACATGTTCTTGTAGACATTTGGACAAGATATTTTTGAAGGAGGGTGTGGGATCAGTGGTTAGGAGTCTATATGTGTGGCTATCACTGAAAATGGAGCAATCTAATTGGCAATATAATGATGTGTCCATAACAATGATACAGCCTGTTTTGTCACATTGATGTATAGTCGAATTGTGGTTGCATTGTAAATCAGTGATAGCTTGAAATTGCTTCTTGCTTAAATTTTTGCTGTGATTGGAGTCCTTTATGTGTTCAATTCATGCAATCTTCTTAAATCTTGTCCTACCAAGGTTTGAAATGGTTTTAGGAAGTTTCGCCCCCAGTAGTTCGCCCCCAGCATTTCGCCCCCAGCAGTTCGCCCCCAGCAGTTCGCCCCGAGGTACACTTCGCCCCCGAACATTTCGCCCCCGAACATTTCGCCCCCAGCATTTCGCCCCCAGGATGTTTCGCCCCCGCACATTTCGCCCCTGTACATTTCGCCTCCAGCAGTTCGCCCCCAGGATGTTTCGCCCCCGGATGTTTTGCCCCTGGATGTTTCGCCCCCAGCAGTTCGCCCCCGCACATTTCACCCCCAGCAGTTCGCCCCCGGATGTTTCGCCCCCGGATGTTTCGCACCCGGATGTTTCGCCCCCGGATGTTTCGCCCCCAGCAGTTCGCCCCCACACATTTCGCCCCCAGCATTTCGCCCCCGGATGTTTTGCCCCCGGATGTTTCGCCCCCAGCAGTTCGCCCCCGGATATTTCGCCCCCAACAGTTCGCCCCCGGATGTTTCGCCCCCGGATGTTTCGCGCCCAGCAGTTCGCCCCCAGCAGTTCGCCCCCGGATGTTTCGCCCCCGGATGTTTCGCCCCCAGCAGTTCGCCCCCGGATGTTTCGCCCCCAGCAGTTCGCCCCCAGATGTTTCGCACCTAGCAGTTCGCCCCCGGATGTTTTGCCCCGGATGTTTCGCCCCTGGATGTTTCGCGCCCAGCAGTTTGCCCCCGGATGTTTCACCCCCAGCTTTTTGCCCCCCAGATGTTTTGGCCCCAAATTAGGCAGGGAATTTTGGCCTTGTGTTTTAGCCCTAAGACCTCTTTCACAGTAGCCACTTTCCCAAGTGCTAAGCACTGGAAAATCGCTAAGAAGATTGCCAATTTTGAATATACTAGATGGTGGCCCGATTCTAACGTATTGGGTATTCTAGAAGGCGCAGCCACGTGGTATGTTGCACAGGTTATGTAGTATATTGGACAGTCCACATAGTACATTGCACAGGCCATGTAGTATATTGGACAGCCGAAGTAGTATTTTGGACAGCGCATGTAAATTGCACAGTCCACGTAGTAAATTGCACAGCACATGTAGTATATTGGCCAGCCGACATAGTATATTGCACTTGTCACGTAGTATATTGCACTGCCCACGTAGTCTAGGAATGTGGGCACTATATTCGTGTTAAAAAAAAAAATAATAAAGATATACTCACCTCAGCCACGGGCCCTGAAGTCCTCGCGCCTCTCTGCAGTGCTGGCAGTGGCTTCCGGTCTGAGCATAGGACCTGCGATGATGTTGTGGTCACATGACTGTGACATCATCGCAGGTCCTGGACGCATAGCATCGTTCGGACCGGAAGGCACGGCGTGCACTGGAGAGAGGCGCGGAGGACAGCGCGACATCGGAGGGGGTGAGAATAACTTTTTTTTAATTTTTTTTATTTTTAACATTACATCTTTTCACTATTGATGCTGCATAGGCACGATCAATAGTGAAAAGTTGGTCACACAGGGTTAATAGCAGCATTAACGGAGTGCAGTACACCGCGATCCATTAACGCTGGCATTAACCCTGTGTGAGTGGTCAGCGGTGAGTGCAGGGCAGTGAAGCAGCGGCCATTTTTCTGGCAGCCTGTGACCGTCGCTGATTGGTCGTGGCAATGGTCGTGGGCGTTTTGCCATGACCAATCAGCGACTTGACAGACAGACAGACGCCGCGACAAATGAATATACGAATAAAACGTTACAGACAGAAAGACGAAAGTGACCCTTAGACAGTTATATAGTAAATAAGTCAATGGTTGGAAAAGTGAGGTGTTGTTTCGGCCAGCTCTTTTTATTTTATTACAGGAGCTATTTTTGAGCACTTAGCATTCATCAATAGCCTGTATCTTATGGGTCATTACCGAGAGCGCTCACAAAAGCGCTCTGAAAAATGCCAGTAAAGCACGTGCTTTGGAGTTCTAAAACAGTGGCAGCATAAGGGTGCTTTTACACTTTCGCTACATATGCACTACAGGCCGCCCGTTCGCTTCTGTGATGCTGCATTCCGCTAACCTGCAGTGGAACGAAAAGAAGAAAAAGCTCTTCTTTTTATTCTGACACTGATAGCGGAATGCGGCATAATAAAAGCGAACGGGCGGCTGCAGATCGCGGAACCGAGCCGTTCACTTATATGGGCAATGCGAGCGGAATGCCAGCATTCCGCCAGCATTGCCCTGGGGTCAGCTGGATGTCAGATCCAGAGCGGATTGACCTCTGGCGGCCACAAACACAAGTGTGAAACCACTCTAAAATTACAGTGTGCAAGAGGCCTTAAATCTAAACAATTTTGAACTTTTACCTGACCCAGCACTGACCTGCTTTGTTGCAAGTTGACCCAGCACTGACCTGCTTTGCTGCAAGTTTTGTTGCAGATGTAACAAGTAGCAGGTCACATGTCCTGCAAGTTACATTAGACTAGCTTTTATTCCACCTGTACATCAGAATATAGCAGTGTCTGAAATTTCCACAAAGAGAGAAGTGTACTGCCACAAAAAATCAGTCAGCTTCCACAGCAATTCACTTTCTACAACTATGAATTCAGTTCTGTCCAAACGTGGAAGGAGGAAGTTGGTCCATGAGAATCACATTTACTTATTTTCCAAACGAACCGCTGATGATGTCCATTCCATCTGGGTATGTGAAAAACGGTCGACTTGCAAGGGACGTGTTTGGACCAATGAAGAATCTGGCGAAGTTGTGAAAGTAGTCAATCTTCACAGTCACGCAGCACAAGCTGCAAGACCTGAAGCAATCCGACTTGTTAATGAGGCAGTCACCAGGGCAAGGACAACACAGGAGACACCACAACAGATTCTCACAGACGTCGTTTCAGGAGCCCATTCTAATGTTGCAGCACTTCTCCCAAGGAAAGCATCACTGAAGAGGACAATACGATTAGCAAGGCAACTTGGCAATATCCCAAGGTTACCTCAAACCCTTGATCAACTTGTTATCCCCCTGGAGTTCCAGGAGATCAGTATTGATGGTGTCCAGCAGCAGTTCCTTCTGCATGACTCTGGTAAGCTACTTAACCATTTAACATTGTATTAAAACAATTCCATTATGCATAATTATTGCAAAGTTTATTTTGCACAAATGTGAAAAATGCTAGACTGTAAGGTGCTGATATAAAATACTATGTGATTTTTGCCTTCAAGGGAAACTTTGAGGGTAATATAATGTAGTGAGGCCTACTGATTCCAACTAGTGTTGGCCGATCACTGGAAAGATAGGATCAGATCGGGCTGATCATACCAAAAGATTGGAATTAATTCTCCAGAGCTATATATATATATATATATATATATATATATATATATGCGCTCCTTGTAAGTAAAAAATGAGGGCACTCACCAGTCTTCGGTAAAGTGACTTCTTTATAAACAACGACAACTCCAGATAAAAGTCATGGCCGGGGGAGAGGGAGCCGAAGCTCGTGTGAGCAGGGGAGGACGACGGCCGTTTCGCGCTATGCCTGCGCTTCTACGGGTCGATTTGTTCTCAGGACAGACAGCGGATATAGTGCACCGGCCAGACACACCCCGCCACCAAATCCCTCCCACAAACCATAAAAATACAAAAAGCACATATTAAAAACTAAAGTTAAAAACAATACATGGCTTATGGAGTACATATATGCCATGGAACACAAATCGCTACTGAAGAGATGTCAGCAAATGCTATACCAAATTATCGCTCTATGACCTGTCAATTGTGTTCACTATACGTGACACTGCGCCCATAAGACAACTACAGAAAAATGGACATATCGACTCTGTCATTGAAACCAAGCGGGCCCATGGCATTACAGCGCAGGATCCACCTGGCTTCACATCTCAAGAGCAGATTGTCCAAATCACCACCTTGGGCAGGCAAATTCACCTTTTTGATGCCAGCAAAGGTAAGACATTCAGTCCTACCACCGTGTTTCTCCCTCATATGGGAAATGAATCACGGGACACCTTTTCCTGATGCTACTGACCTGCAATGCTCTCGAAAACGGACATACATCGGGCGGATAGTTTTGCCGATATAATATCGCTTGCAAGGACAGAATACAATATACACTACATGATCAGTTTTACACGTGATGAAATCATTAACCGTGTGTGACACTGCACCTATACGGAGAAACCGCTCTGTAAGGTGCTGCTGACAGCACGAGCAATGGCCGCACCTAAAATTGCCTTTAGGGGACATCCCATTTAGCCAATTAGTATTTGATTTAGTGACGCGGTTTCTTACCAATCTATCTCTTAACCTTGCACTTCTTCTATTGGCTATTAAGGGGCCTCTTGCTGCTACGTCGGCTAACTCCTTATCTCTCTCCAACAGGTGCTAGTTCTTTTTAATAGCTAACCTAATTTGCTGGTCCATGTTGCTATATTTAAAGCAAAAAGTAAATCTTTTCCCAATCTCCTGTCTCTGGGAGGGCGGTTTTTTAACAACCCCTTCTATCCTCTCATTTTTTACTCTGTCCAAAGTAGAGCAACCTCTCTGGGTAACCCCTTTCTCTAAATCTGACTTTCATCTCTTCTGATTGACGGTGAAACCCCTTCACACGAGCTTCGGCTCCCTCTCCCCCGGCCATGACTTTTATCTGGAGTTGTCGTTGTTAATAAAGAAGTCACTTTACCGAAGACTGGTGAGTGCCCTCATTTTTTACTTACAAGGAGCGCATGGATGGAAGTCTTTTTTCTATGAAGGAGCACCTGAGGTCCGCTGTTAGCGGCATAGCGAGGAGTCACATCTGATATCCCTGAATAGAGTTCATTATGACAGTTGATTAAGGGTCGGTGCCGCTCAGTTTTTTACTTTTTTACTTTTTTTTTTTTAACTTTTTTTAACTTTTTGCGGTGATATATATATATATATATATATATATATACACACTGTACGCCCAAACAGTGTGTGTGTATATATGTGTATATATGTGGGTGGGTGATGGTGGTCTGGCACTTGTGGAACTTTGTAATGCAATAAAGGATTTGTATAGGACTTCAGCAGTGCGGAGGTATTTCTTCATGGATGCATGTTAAGTACGGGCGGAAACCAACCCCTGCTCTAGCAGCACACTGAGTCCTCAGTTGAGCCACTCTTCTTCCAGTTTTCTTGCATATATACAGTACAGACCAAAAGTTTGGACACACCTTCTCATTTAAAGATTTTTCTGTATTTTCATGACTATGAAATTTGTACATTCACACTGAAGGCATCAAAACTATGAATTAACACATATTTAATTACAGTTAGGGCCAGAAATATTTGGACAGTGACACAAGTTTTGTTATTTTAGCTGTTTACAAAAACATGTTCAGAAATACAATTATATATATAATATGGGCTGAAAGTGCACACTCCCAGCTGCAATATGATAGTTTCCACATCCAAATCGGAGAAAGGGTTTAGGAATCATAGCTCTGTAATGCATAGCGTCCTCTTTTTCAAGGGACCAAAAGTAATTGGACAATGGACTCTAAGGGCTGCAATTAACTCTGAAGGCGTCTCCCTCATTAACCTGTAATCAATGAAGTAGTTAAAAGGTCAGGGGTGGATTCCAGGTGTGTGGTTTTGCATTTGGAAGCTGTTGCTGTGAGCAGACAACATGCGGTCAAAGGAACTCTCAATTGAGGTGAAGCAGAACATCCTGAGGCTGAAAAAAAAGAAAAAATCCATCAGAGAGATAGCAGACATGCTTGGAGTAGCAAAATCAACAGTTGGGTACATTCTGAGAAAAAAGGAATTGACTGGTGAGCTTGGGAACTCAAAAAGGCCTGGGCGTCCACGGATGACAACAGTGGTGGATGATCGCCGCATACTTAATTTGGTGAAGAAGAACCCGTTCACAACATCAACTGAAGTCCAGAACACTCTCAGTGAAGTAGGTGTATCTGTCTCTAAGTCAACAGTAAAGAGAAGACTCCATGACAGTAAATACAAAGGGTTCACATCTAGATGCAAACCATTCATCAATACCAAAAATAGACAGGCCAGAGTTAAATTTGCAGAAAAACACCTCAAGAAGCCAGCTCAGTTCTGGAAAAGTATTCTATGGACAGATGAGACAAAGATCAACCTGTACCAGAATGATGGGAAGAAAAAAGTTTGGAGAAGAAAGGGAACGGCACATGATCCAAGGCACACCACATCCTCTGTAAAACATGGTGGAGGCAACGTGATGGCATGGGCATGCATGGCTTTCAATGGCACTGGGTCACTTGTGTTTATTGATGACATAAGAGCAGACAAGAGTAGCCGGATGAATTCTGAAGTGTACCGGGATATACTTTCAGCCCAGATTCAGCCAAATGCTGCAAAGTTGATTGGACGGCGCTTCATAGTACAGATGGACAATGACCCCAAGCATACAGCCAAAGCTACCCAGGAGTTCATGAGTGCCAAAAAGTGGAACATTCTGCAATGGCCAAGTCAATCTCCAGATCTAAACCCAATTGAGCATGCATTTCACTTGCTCAAATCCAGACTTAAGACGGAAAGACCCACAAACAAGCAAGACCTGAAGGCTGCGGCTGTAAAGGCCTGGCAAAGCATTAAGAAGGAGGAAACCCAGCGTTTGGTGATGTCCATGGGTTCCAGACTTAAGGCAGTGATTGCCTCCAAAGGATTTGCAACAAAATATTGAAAATAAAAATATTTTGCTTGGGTTATGTTTATTTGTCCAATTACTTTTGACCTTCTAAAATGTGGAGTGAATGTAAAGAAATGTGTACAATTCCTACATTTTCTATCAGATATTTTTGTTCAACCCTTCAAATTAAACGTTACAATCTGCACTTGAATTCTGTTGTAGAGGTTTCATTTCAAATCCAATGTGGTGGCATGCAGAGCCCAACTCGCGAAAATTGTGTCACTGTCCAAATATTTCTGGCCCTAACTGTATATACTTAACAAAAAAGTGTGAAACAACTGAAATTATGTCTTATATTCCAGGTTCTTTGCTTTGATGACTGCTTTGCACACTCTTGGCATTCTCTTGATGAGCTTCATGAGGTAGTCATGGGAATGGTTTTCACTTCACGAGTGTGCCCTGTCAGGTTTAATAAGTGGAATTTATTGCCTTATAAATGGTGTTGGGACTAGAGTTGAGCGACCTTGACCTTTTTAGAGTCGAGCCGGGTTTTGCGAAACCCGACTATGTCCAAAGTCGGGTCGAGTGAAATCGGCCGATTATGACGTAAAGTCGGGATCGACCGAAACACGAAACCCAATGCAAGTCAATGGGGCAGCATAGTCGGCAGTGAGTGGGGGCCAGGAAAACACCTAGAGTGCCCATTTTAATGTCAAAACCATCCATTCTTCTTAATGAAGCTTGTCAAGCGTAATTTACCTTATAATAATTGGAAGGCATTTGAAATTGGGGGTCATTTGGCTAAAGTTGTGGGGGGTAGGGCTGGTTCAAGTAATTAGTGGGCCCAGGAAATCTGGACCACGTCACGGCAGTGGAGCAGGGAGAGGTAAGTATTTCAACTTTGCAAGTGCTGTGAACCTGAGCAAGCAGGGGGGGCCCACTCGTTGGCATTGGCACTGGCACAGGGCCCCTCAAAGTACAGCGGTGTGTTTGCACGGCGGGGGCGCCTCCCACCGGCAGCAACACTTTTGCGTACTATGAGAGGCCCTGTGCCAGTGACGTCGCCAACTAGTATTCCTCCCCCCACCTGATGAAGGAACCTGCACTTTCATCTGCACCTTCCTCTTTGTCCCCGTGTAAGGTGGTATGGTATGCGGGAAGAGCAACCTGACTTTCAGCAGGGTCACAATGTTGTTGTGTAGCGTGCACGGGGAATGTTGCGTTATGGGTCAATGTACCAGCAGACTCATCTATCACTGGCTGGGCAATGGGCACGATGAAGTGGAAACACAGATATAGGCCCAAAGAAGAAAGTGGGCTAAATGCAGTTCAAAATTGGTAACACAGGAATAACCAGGGGGCATTGCAGTGGAGGACAACTGGAATGAGAGGCTGACACAGAGAGTAGGGCCAAATCAGTAAGTAGTCGAAATGCAGTTCAAAATTGGCAACCGTAGTAAACAGGCGGCACAGCTTTGTTCAGTGGAGGAGAACAGCAAGGAGTGGCAGACACCGATAGTAGGCCCCAAACCAACTAGTACGCCAAATGCAGTTGTTCCATTTAACCACAATTTAATGAGAGCCTGAAGATAGAAGCTCAGGAAAGGCAACCTGGGGAACACCTTGGAGTGTAACACACCATCTCTCTCCACCCCATACCCATTTTGTATGGCCTAATGCAGTGTACTTTTCTACAACTACTAAACGAGAGTCGGAAGACCGAAGCAATGGCAAGGAAACCTGGGGAACACCTTAGAGTGTAACACACCCTCTCTCTACACCCCATACCCAATTTGAAGGTCTAATGCAGTGTAGTTTCCAAGAACTACTAAACGAGAGCCGGAAGATCGAAGCTCAGGAAAGGCAACCTGGGGAACACCTTGGAGTGTAACACACCCTCTCGCTACACCCCATACCCAATTTGAAGGCCTAATGCAGCGTAGTTTCCAACAACTACTAAACGAGAGCCGGAAGATCGAAGCTCAGGAAAGGCAACCTGGGGAACACCTTGGAGTGTAACAAACCCTCTCTCTACACCCCATACCCAATTTGTAGGCCTAATGCAGCGTAGTTTCCGACAACTACTAAACGAGAGCATGAAGATCGAAGCTCAGGAAAGGCAACCTGGGGAACACCTTGGAGTGGAACACACCATCTCTCTACACCCCATACCCAATTTGAAGGCCTAATGCAGCGTAGTTTCCAACAACTACTAAACGAGAGCCGGTAGATCGAAGCTCAGGAAAGGCAACCTGGGGAACACCTTGGAGTGTAACACAACGTCTCTCTACACCACGGAAGGGATGATTCTTAGGAAGGAAGGCTGTTGGAAATAAGCATTGCGCGTCCGAGGGTGATTAGATTCTTATTAGGTATATACTCACCCTCGGACGCGCCCTGCTTCTTTATTTGGAATGAATGTTTATTTGCAATGTGGTGTTGACTTTCTCTATTATTTTGGTAATTAATGATTTTATTATTTTCATTATTTTGCATCTTCTCGGCAATAATATAAAGAAGACGCGACAGGACAACACTCGGTGGATGCCATATGTGTGTTTTCAATTTAAAAAACCTTTCAGTTAACTACTTGCAGGAGAAAGTAATTGTAGCTGGTGGCCATTTTTAGTACTGTACCAGATTTTAGCTGTTTGTTTGTTTTTAATGTCAAAATGTCTGCATTTGATATCTCACCAGTATTTTCTTTTTTATAAGCAAAATCCTTTTTTTTTTATTTTATGATGTTGGTTCAAGGGGTACACGGGCAGCAGTAGACAGGTCAGTGGAGGCCTAGTGGAAGGAGGGACCGCAGACAGGCTTCGAAGCCCTAACATAATAAATTGGGCTGCCTGTAGGCAATTTAAAATTGGTTCCAGGGGAACACGGGCAGCAGTAGACAGGTCAGTGGAGGCCTAGAGGAAGGAGGGACCGCAGATGCGCCAATGTTTCCCCCATACCAAATTTGTAGGCCTAATGCAGTGTAGTTTCCAACAACTACTAAACGAGAGCCGGAATTTCGAAGCTCAGGAAAGGCAACCTGGGGAACACCTTGGAGTGTAACACACCCTCTCTCTACACCCCATACCCAATTTGAAGGCCTAATGCAGTGTAGTTTCCAACAACTACTAAACGAGAGCCGGAATATCGAAGCTCAGGAAAGGCAACCTGGGGAACACCTTGGAGTGTAACACACCCTCTCTCTACACCCCATACCCAATTTGAAGGCCTAATGCAGTGTAGTTTCCAAGAACTACTAAACGAGAGCCGGAAGATCGAAGCTCAGGAAAGGCAACCTGGGGAACACCTTGGAGTGGAACACACCATCTCTCTACACCCCATACCCAATTTGAAGGCCTAATGCAGAGTAGTTTCCAAGAACTACTAAACGAGAGCCGGAAGATCGAAGCTCAGGAAAGGCAACCTGGGGAACACCTTGGAGTGTAACACACCCTCTCGCTACACCCCATACCCAATTTGAAGGCCTAATGCAGCGTAGTTTCCAACAACTACTAAACGAGAGCCGGTAGATCGAAGCTCAGGAAAGGCAACCTGGGGAACACCTTGGAGTGTAACACAACGTCTCTCTACACGACGGAAGGGCTGATTCTTAGGAAGGAAGGCTGTTGGAAATAAGCATTGCGCGTCCGAGGGTGATTAGATTCTTATTAGGTATATACTCACCCTCGGACGCGCCCTGCTTCTTTATTTGGAATGAATGTTTATTTGCAATGTGGTGTTGACTTTCTCTATTATTTTGGTAATTAATGATTTTATTATTTTCATTATTTTGCATCTTCTCGGCAATAATATAAAGAAGACGCGACAGGACAACACTCGGTGGATGCCATATGTGTGTTTTCAATTTAAAAAAACTTTCAGTTAACTACTTGCAGGAGAAAGTAATTGTAGCTGGTGGCCATTTTTAGTACTGTACCAGATTTTAGTTGTGTGTTTGTTTTTAATGTTAAAATGTCTGCATTTGATATCTCACCAGTATTTTCTTTTTTATAAGCAAAATACTTATTTTTATATTTTCTGATGTTGGTTCCAGGGGTACACGGCCAGCAGTGCCCTGGTCAGTGTAGTAGTAGTTGAAAGAATGGACCGCAGACAGGCATCGAAGGCCTAAAATAATAACACATGGCTGTAGGCAATTTTAAATTGGTTCCAGGGGTACACGGACAGCAGTGGTGTGGTC
Organism: Ranitomeya imitator; assembly: GCF_032444005.1. NCBI lineage: Eukaryota > Metazoa > Chordata > Amphibia > Anura > Dendrobatidae > Ranitomeya > Ranitomeya imitator. Next base: position 567,993,380 of record NC_091286.1, on the reverse strand, counting down.
AGTGGAGGCCTAGTGGAAGGAGTGACCGCAGACAGGCATCGAAGGCCTAAAATAATAACACATGGCTGTAGGCAATTTTAAATTGGTTCCAGGGGTACACGGGCAGCAGTGACCTGGTCAGTGTAGTAGTAGTTGAAAGAATGGACCGCAGACAGGCATCGAAGGCCTAAAATAAAAAAATTGGGCTGGCTGTAGGCAATTTTAAATTGGTTCCAGGGGTACACGGGCAGCAGTGGTGTGGTCAGTGGAGGCCTAGTGGAAGGAGTGACCGCAGACAGGCATCGAAGGCCTAAAATAATAACACATGGCTGTAGGCAATTTTAAATTGGTTCCAGGGGTACACGGGCAGCAGTGACCTGGTCAGTGTAGTAGTAGTTGAAAGAATGGACCGCAGACAGGCATCGAAGGCCTAAAATAAAAAAATTGGGCTGGCTGTAGGCAATTTTAAATTGGTTCCAGGGGTACACGGGCAGCAGTGACCTGGTCAGTGTAGTAGTATTAGAAAGAACGGACCGCAGACAGGCTTCGAAGGCCTAACATAATAAAATTGGGCTGGCTGTAGGCAATTTTAAATTGGTTCCAGGGGTACACGGGCAGCAGTGGTGTGGTCAGTGGAGGCCTAGTGGAAGGAGTGACCGCAGACAGGCATCGAAGGCCTAAAATAATAACACATGGCTGTAGGCAATTTTAAATTGGTTCCAGGGGTACACGGGCAGCAGTGACCTGGTCAGTGTAGTAGTAGTTGAAAGAATGGACCGCAGACAGGCATCGAAGGCCTAAAATAATAACACATGGCTGTAGGCAATTTTAAATTGGTTCCAGGGGTACACGGACAGCAGTGGTGTGGTCAGTGGAAGTCTAGTGGAAGGAGTGACCGCAGACAGGCTTCCAAGGCCTAACATAACAAACTTGGGCTGGCTGTAGGCACTTTTAAATTGGTTCCAGGGGTACACGGGCAGCAGTGGTCTGGTCAGTGGAAGTCTAGTGGAAGGAGTGACCGCAGACAGGCTTCCAAGGCCTAACATAACAAACTTGGGCTGGCTGTAGGCACTTTTAAATTGGTTCCAGGGGTACACGGGCAGCAGTGACCTGGTCAGTGTAGTAGTAGTTGAAAGAATGGACCGCAGACAGGCTTCGAAGGCCTAACATAACAAACTTGGGCTGGCTGTAGGCACTTTTAAATTGGTTCCAGGGGTACACGGGCAGCAGTGGTCTGGTCAGTGGAAGTCTAGTGGAAGGAGTGACCGCAGACAGGCTTCCAAGGCCTAACATAACAAACTTGGGCTGGCTGTAGGCACTTTTAAATTGGTTCCAGGGGTACACGGGCAGCAGTGGTCTGGTCAGTGGAAGTCTAGTGGAAGGAGTGACCGCAGACAGGCTTCCAAGGCCTAACATAACAAACTTGGGCTGGCTGTAGGCACTTTAATTGGTTCCAGGGGTACACGGGCAGCAGTGGTCTGGTCAGTGGAAGTCTAGTGGAAGGAGTGACCGCAGACAGGCTTCGAAGGCCTAACATAACAAAATTGGGCTGGCTGTAGGCACTTTAAATTGGTTCCAGGGGTACATGGGCAGCAGTGTATGGTCAGTGGAAGTCTAGTGGAAGGAGTGACGGCAGACAGTCTTCGAAGGCCTAACATAACAAAATTGGGCTGACTGTAGGCACTTTTAAATTGGTTCCAGGGTAACACGGCCAGCAGTGGCCTGGTCAGTGTAGTAGTTGTAGAAAGAAGGGACCGCAGACAGGCTTCGAAGGCCTAACATAACAAAAATGTCAAAACAATGGTATTGTCAGTGCCAGGCATTGAAGGATGTCAGCGCCTAGACTACACATTGGTGAAGCTGTGAGAGATAATTTTGCTAGTGGTAGAGCACTGTTTGAGCTGGGGGGGGGAACTGTCTTGTGGCCGGCGTTACAGGCACAGGGCCCCTCATATTACAACGGTGTGTCTGACGTTGGGTGCGCACCACCACCGCCAGAGACACTTTATTGTACTATGAGGGACCCAGTGGCAGTGCCGTCGACCAAAAGCGGCCACACCCACCTCTTCAGACAAACAGCACTCTCAAGGGTCCAAGCGCAAAGTGGCGATAGCACGGCCCCGTGTGGGGAGTTTGGCCATTTCGTGAGGTGGAAACATGTCGTATGCTGGACAATCAGGTGAAGAAAATTACGAGATTGGAAAAGTCATTCAGAATAGTCCACAGGCAAGACCTTTTCATAGGAAAGCTAGGTGTCAGCCGGGCAGGGTGGGGCAAAAGATTTTGAAATCCAGTTGTGGTTCATTTTAATGAAGGTTAGATCATCTACATTTTGGGTAGCCAGACGAGTCCTTTTTTCTGTTAGTATTGAACCTGCAGCACTGAATACTCTTTCTGATAGGACACTAGCTGCCGGGCAAGCAAGCTCCTGCAATGCATATTCTGCCAATTCTGGCCAGGTGTCTAATTTGGATGCCCAGTAATCAAATGGGAATGACGGTTGAGGGAGAACGTCGATAAGGGATGAAAAATAGTTTGTAACCATACTGGACAAATGTTGTCTCCTGTCACTTTGAATTGATGCTGCAGTACCTGTCCTGTCTGCGGTCATAGAAAAATCACTCCACAACCTGGTCAGAAAACCCCTCTGGCCAACGCCACTTCTGATTTCTGCCCCTCTAACACCTCTGGTCTGCTGGCCCCTGGAGCTCGTGTGAGAACGATCACGGGCGCTGTGTGCAGGGAATGCCAGAAGCAAACGGTCAACAAGAGTTGATTGTTTTGTTGCTAATATTAGTTCCAAGTTCTCATGTGGCATAATATTTTGCAATTTGCCTTTATAGCGAGGATCAAGGAGGCAGGCCAACCAGTAATCGTCATCGTTCATCATTTTTGTAATGCGTGTGTCCCTTTTGAGGATACGCAAGGCATAATCCGCCATGTGGGCCAAAGTTCCCGTTGTCAAATCTGCGGTTGTGCTTGGTTGAGGGGCAGTTGCAGGCAAATCTACGTCACTTGTGTCCCTCAAAAAACCAGAACCCGGCCTTGCCACGCCACCAATTTCCCGTGCCCCCGGGAAAGCTTCCTCATTAAAAATATACTCATCCCCATCATCCTCCTCATCCTCCACCTCCTCTTCGCCCGGTACCTCGTCATGTACACTGCCCTGACCAGACAATCGCTGACTGTCATCAAGGCTTTCCTCTTCCTCTGGTGCAGACGCCTGATCCTTTATGTGCGTCAAACTTTGCATCAGCAGACGCATTAGGGGGATGCTCATGCTTATTATGGCGTTGTCTGCACTAACCAGCCGTGTGCATTCCTCAAAACACTGAAGGACTTGACACATGTCTTGAATCTTCGACCACTGCACACCTGACAACTCCATGTCTGCCATCCTACTGCCTGCCCGTGTATGTGTATCCTCCCACAAAAACATAACAGCCCGCCTCTGTTCGCACAGTCTCTGAAGCATGTGCAGTGTTGAGTTCCACCTTGTTGCAACGTCTATGATTAGGCGATGCTGGGGAAGGTTCAAAGAACGCTGATAGGTCTGCATACGGCTGGAGTGTACAGGCGAACGGCGGATATGTGCGCAAAGTCCACGCACTTTGAGGAGCAGGTCGGATAACCCCGGATAACTTTTCAGGAAGGACTGCACCACCAGGTTTAAGGTGTGAGCCAGGCAAGGAATGTGTTTCAGTTGGGAAAGGGAGATGGCAGCCATGAAATTCCTTCCGTTATCACTCACTACCTTGCCTGCCTCAAGATCTACAGTGCCCAGCCACGACTGCGTTTCTTGCTGCAAGAACTCGGACAGAACTTCCGCGGTGTGTCTATTGTCGCCCAAACACTTCATAGCCAATACAGCCTGCTGACGTATGCCAGTAGCTGCCCCATAATGGGAGACCTGGTGTGCAACAGTGGCAGGTGCGGATGGAGTGTTTGTGCGACTGCGGTCTGTGGACGAGCTCTTGCTTCTGCAGGAGGACGAGGAGGAGGAGGAGGAGGAGGAGGGGGTGCGAACGGCTACAGACAACTGTTTACTAGACCGTGGGCTAGGCAGAACTGTCCCAAACTTGCTGTCCCCTGTGGACCCTGAATCCACCACATTTACCCAGTGTGCCGTGATGGACACGTAACGTCCCTGGCCATGCCTACTGGTCCATGCATCTGTTGTCAGGTGCACCTTTGTGCTCACAGATTGCCTGAGTGCATGGACGATGCACTCTTTAACATGCTGGTGGAGGGCTGGGATGGCTTTTCTGGAAAAAAAGTGTCGACTGGGTAGCTCGTAGCGTGGTACAGCGTAGTCCATCAGGTCTTTGAAAGCTTCGCTTTCAACTAACCGGTAGGGCATCATCTCTAACGAGATTAGTCTAGCTATGTGGGCGTTCAAACCCTGTGTACGCGGATGCGAGGCTAAGTATTTCCTTTTTCTAACCATAGTCTCATGTAGGGTGAGCTGGACTGGAGAGCTGGAGATCGTGGAACTAGCGGGGGTGCCGGTGGACATGGCAGACTGAGAGACGGTGGGAGATGGTATTGTTGCCGCCGGTGCCCTAGATGCAGTGTTTCCTACTACGAAACTGGTGATTCCCTGACCCTGACTGCTTTGGCCTGGCAAAGATACCTGCACAGATACAGCAGGTGGTGCGCTAAATGGTGGTCCTACACTGCCGGAAGGGATGTTGCGTTGATGACTAGCTTCATTGGCCGAGGGTGCAACAACCTTAAGGGACGTTTGGTAGTTAGTCCAAGCTTTCAAATGCATGGTGGTTAAATGTCTATGCATGCAACTAGTATTGAGACTTTTCAGATTCTGACCTCTGCTTAAGGAAGTAGAACATTTTTGACAGATGACTTTGCGCTGATCAATTGGATGTTGTTTAAAAAAATGCCAGACTGCACTCTTTCTAGCATCGGATACCTTTTCAGGCATTGCAGACTGAGCTTTAACCGGATGGCCACGCTGTCCTCCACCAGGTTTTGGCTTTGCCACGCGTTTTGGGCAAGATACGGGCCCGGCAGATGGAACCTGTGGCGATGTTGATGCCTGCTGCGGCCCCTCCTCCTCCTCTGCTTCAGAACTGCTGCCGCCTGCACCCTGTTCCCCCAATGGCTGCCAATCGGGGTCAAGAACTGGGTCATCTAATAACTCTTCTTGTACCTCCTGCGCAACTTCGTCTGTGTCACCGTGTCGTTCGGTGGTATAGCGTTCGTGATGGGGCAACATAGTCTCATCAGGGTCTGATTCTTGATCAGCACCCTGCGAGGGCAATGTTGTGGTCTGAGTCAAAGGACCAGCATAGTAGTCTGGCTGTGGCTGTGCGTCAGTGCACTCCATGTCAGATTCAATTTGTAATGGGCATGGACTGTTAACTGCTTCACTTTCTAAGCCAGGGACGGTATGTGTAAAGAGCTCCATGGAGTAACCCGTTGTGTCGCCTGCTGCATTCTTCTCTGTTGTTGTTTTTGCTGAAGAGGACAAGGAAGTGACTTGTCCCTGACCGTGAACATCCACTAACGACGCGCTGCTTTTACTTTTACCAGTTTCACGAGATGAGGCAAAAGAGCTAGAGGCTGAGTCAGCAAGATAAGCCAAAACTTGCTCTTGCTGCTCCGGCTTTAAAAGCGGTTTTCCTAATCCCAGAAAAGGGAGCGTTCGAGGCCTTGTGTAGCCGGACGACGAACCTGGCTCCACAGCTCCAGACTTAGGTGCAATATTTTTTCCCCCACGACCACCTGATGCTCCACCACTACCACTACCCTCATTACCAGCTGACAATGAACGCCCCCGGCCACGACCTCTTCCACTAGACTTCCTCATTGTTTTAAAAACGTAACCAAACTAACGTTATTTGTTGCAGTCACACAACTTACACGGTGAGCTATAACTTCAGTATGATTTAGCTACCCCTTTACAGGTTGGTGAGACCACAGCGAAAATCAGGCCCAATGTTACACACTCTTTTTTTGGTGGCTGCAAATTAGAGAGATGCCCCACACGCAGGACTGTCACTGAAGCACAAATGTTAATATTAATGTCACACTATTATTTTTTTTTTATTTTTATTTTTTTCAGGAACACTTTAGAAACCCCCCCAAAAAAAAAAAATAGATTTTTGCAGGGAGAATTTAGAAAACAAATGTAACAAACTATATGCTTTCTATGGGCCACTGAGTGAGAGATGACGCACACAGGAATCAGGAGTGGCACACAAGCCCAGAGGCCAATATTTTTCTACCAATGATTGATGGAGTTATTTTCTCTGGTAGATTTTGGAACCCAAATCAAGGAAAAAAAATGTAGGCTTTCTATGGACCACAATTGGAGAGAGAGAGAGAGAGAGAGAGAGAGATGGCACACCCAGGAGTCAAGACTGGCACACAAGCAGAAAGGCCAATATTAATCTCCCACTGTTTTTTTTTTTTTTTTTTTTTTTTCAGGGAGACTTTAGAAAAAAAAATAATAAAAAAAATATGATTTTATCAGGAAGAATTTAGAAACCAAATAAAATAAAATGATTTTTTCAGGGAGAATTTATAAAACAAATAAAAACAAAAATAGGCGTTCTATGGCCCACTGACTGAGAGATGACGCACACAGGAGTCAGGAGTGGCACACAAACCCAGAGGCCAATATTTTTCTACCAATGATTGATGTAGTTATTTTCTCTGGTAGATTTTAGAACCCAAATCAAGGAAAAAAAATATAGGCTTTCTATGGACCACAATTGGAGAGAGAGAGAGAGAGAGAGAGAGAGAGAGAGAGAGATGGCACACCCAGGAGTCAAGACTGGCACACAAGCAGAAAGGCCAATATTAATCTCCCACTGTTTTTTTGGTTGTTTTTTTTTTTTTTTTTTCAGGGAGACTTTAGAAAAAAAAAATAATAAAAAAAATATGATTTTATCAGGAAGAATTTAGAAACCAAATAAAATAAAATGATTTTTTCAGGGAGAATTTAGAAAACAAATAAAACCAAAAATAGGCGTTCTATGGCCCACTGACTGAGAGATGACGCACCCAGGAGTCAAGACTGGCACACAAGCAGAAAGGCCAATATTAATCTCCCACTGTTTTTTTTTTTTTTTTTCAGGGAGACTTTAGAAAAAAAAATAATAAAAAAAATGTGATTTTATCAGGAAGAATTTAGAAACCAAATAAAATAAAATGATTTTTTCAGGGAGAATTTAGAAAACAAATAAAACCAAAAATAGGCGTTCTATGGCCCACTGACTGAGAGATGACGCACCCAGGAGTCAAGACTGGCACACAAGCAGAAAGGCCAATATTAATCTCCCACTGTTTTTTTTTTTTTTTTTCAGGGAGACTTTAGAAAAAAAAATAATAAAAAAAAAAAGATTTTATCAGGAAGAATTTAGAAACCAAATAAAATAAAATGATTTTTTCAGGGAGAATTTATAAAACAAATAAAACCAAAAATAGGCGTTCTATGGCCCACTGACTGAGAGAGAGAGAGAGATGGAACGCTTAGTACTGGCACACAAGCCCAAAGGGCAATATTAATCTCCCTTTTTTTTTCCAGGGAGAATTTCTAAAACCCAAAAAAAAAATAAAATAGGCTTTCTATGGCCCACTATTTGTGAGAGAGATGGGACGCTCAGGACTGGCACAGATGGCACGCTCAGGACTGGCACAGAAGCCCAGAGGCCAATATTAATCTCCCTTTTTTTCTGGGAGAATTTATAAAACCAAAAAAATATTTAAATAGGCTTTCTATGGCCCACTATTTGTGAGAGAGATGGCACGCTCAGGACTGGCACAGATGGCACGCTCACAACTGGCACACAAGCCCAGAGGCCAATATTAATCTCCCTTTTTTCAGGGAAAATTTATAAAACAAAAAAAAAAAATAAATAGGCTTTCTATGGCCCACTATTTGTGAGAGAGATGGCACGCTCAGGGCTGGCACAGATGGCACGCTCAGGACTGGCACACAAGCCCAGAGGCCAATATTAATCTCCCTTTTTTTCAGGGAGAATTTATAAAACCCCCAAAAAAAATGAAATAGGCTTTCTATGGCCCACTATTTGTGAGAGAGATGGGACGCTCAGGACTGGCACAGATGGCACGCTCAGGACTGGCACAGAAGCCCAGAGGCCAATATTAATCTCCCTTTTTTTCTGGGAGAATTTATAAAACCAAAAAAAAATTTAAATAGGCTTTCTATGGCCCACTATTTGTGAGAGAGATGGCACGCTCAGGACTGGCACAGATGGCACGCTCACAACTGGCACACAAGCCCAGAGGCCAATATTAATCTCCCTTTTTTCAGGGAAAATTTATAAAACAAAAAAAAAAATTAAATAGGCTTTCTATGGCCCACTATTTGTGAGAGAGATGGCACGCTCAGGGCTGGCACAGATGGCACGCTCAGGACTGGCACACAAGCCCAGAGGCCAATATTAATCTCCCTTTTTTTCAGGGAGAATTTATAAAACCAAAAAAAAAAATAAATAGGCTTTCTATGGCCCACTATTTGTGAGAGAGATGGCACGCTCAGGGCTGGCACAGATGGCACGCTCAGGACTGGCACACAAGCCCAGAGGCCAATATTAATCTCCCTTTTTTTCAGGGAGAATTTATAAAACCCCAAAAAAAATAAAATAGGCTTTCTATGGCCCACTATTTGTGAGAGAGATGGCACACTCAGGACTGGCACACAAGCCCAAAGGCCAATATTAATCTCCCACTGTATTTTTATCAGGGAGAATTTATACACCCCACAAAAAAAAATACAGAAAAATGAAAAGGCTTTCTATGGCCCACTATGTGAGAGAGATGGCACACACAGGGATGGCACTCTAGCAGAAATGCCAAATTGCCAATCTTAATCTCCCACCAAAAAAAAAAAAAAAAAAAAAAACAGGGAATGTCCTACAATTACTATCTCCCTGCCTGCAGTAATCTCAGCCAGGTATGGCAGGCAGCTACTATCTCCCTGCCTGCAGTAATCTCAGCCAGGTATGGCAGGCAGCAATAAGGAGTGGACTGATGCACAAATGAAATAAAAAGTGTGGACAAACAAAAAAGATAGCTGTGCAGAAAGGAAGGAACAAGAGGATTTGTGCTTTGAAAAAAGCAGTTGGTTTGCACAGCGGCGTACACACAGCAATGCAGCTATCAGGGAGCCTTCTAGGGCAGCCCAATGAGCTACAGCGCTGAGGGGAAAAAAAAAAAAAAAAAAACTTCCACTGTCCCTGCACACCGAGGGTGGTGTTGGACAGTGCAAATCGCTGCAGCACAAGCGGTTTTGTGGTTAATGGACCCTGCCTAACGCTATCCCTGCTTCTGACAAAGCGGCAGCAACCTCTCCCTAAGCTCAGATCAGCAGCAGTAAGATGGCGGTCGGCGGGAACGCCTCTTTATAGCCCCTGTGACGTCGCAGACAGCAAGCCAATCACTGCAATGCCCTTCTCTAAGATGGTGGGGACCAGGACCTATGTCATCACGCTGCCCACACTCTGCGTTTACCTTCATTGGCTGAGAAATGGCGCTTTTCGCGTCATTGAAACGCGACTTTGGCGCGAAAGTCGCGTACCGCATGGCCGACCCCGCACAGGGGTCGGATCGGGTTTCATGAAACCCCGACTTAGCCAAAAGTCGGCGACTTTTGAAAATGTTCGACCCGTTTCGCTCAACCCTAGTTGGGACCATTAGTTGTGTTGTGCAGAAGTCTGGTGGATACACAGCTGTTAGTCCTACTGAATAGACTGTTAGAATTTGTATTATGGCAAGAAAAAAGCAGCTAAGTAAAGAAAAACGAGTGGCCATCATTACTTTAAGAAATGAAGGGCAGTCAGTCTGAAAAATTGTGAACATTTTGAAAGTGTCCCCAAGTGCAGTTGCAAAGATCATCAAGTGCTACAAAGAAACTGGCTCACATGAGGACCGCCCCAGGAAAGGAAGACCAAGAGTCACCTCTGCTTCTGAGGATAAGTTTATCTGAGTCACCAGCCTCAGAAATCGCAGGTTAACAGCAGCTCAGATTAGAGACCAGGTCAATGCCACACACAGTTCTAGCAGCAGACACATCTCTACAACAACTGTTAAGAGGAGACTTTGTGCAGCAGGCCTTCATGGTAAAATAGCTGCTAGGAAACCACTTCTAAGGACAGGCAACAAGCAGAAGACACTTGTTTTGGCTAAAGAACACAAGGAATGGACATTAGACCAGTGGAAATCTGTGCTTTGGTCTGATGAGTCAAAATTTGAGATCTTTGGTTCTAACCACCGTGTCTTTGTGCGACGCAGAAAAGGTGAACGGATGGACTCTACATGCCTGGTTCCCACCGTGAAGCATGGACGAGGAGGTGTGATGGTGTGGGGGTGCTTTGCTGGTGACACTGTTGGGGATTTATTCAAAATTGATGGCATACTGAACCAGGATGGCTACCACAGCATCTTGCAGCGGCATGCTATTCCATCCGGTTTGCGTTTAGATGGACTATCATTTATTTTTCAACAGGACAATGACTCCAAACACACCTCCAGGCTGTGTAAGGGCTATTTGACCAAGAAGGAGAGTGATGGGGTGCTATGCCAGATGACCTGGCCTCCACAGTCGCTAGACCTGAACCCAATCGAGATGGTTTGGGGTTAGCTGGACCGCAGAGTGAAGGCAAAAGGGCCAACAAGTGCTGAGCATCTCTGGGAACTCCTTCAAGATTATTGGAAGGCCATTCCCGGTGACGATCTCTTGAAGCTCATCAAGAGAATGCCAAGAGTGTGCAAAGCAGTCATCAAAGCAAGAGGTGGCTACTTTGAAGAACCTAGAATATAAGACATATTTACAGTTGTTTCACACTTTTTTTTGTTAAGTATATAATTCCACATGTGTTAATTCATAGCTTTGATGCCTTCAGTGTGATTGTACAATTTTCATAGTCATGAAAATACAGAAAAGTCTTTAAATGAGAAGGTGTGTCCAAACTTTTGGTCTGTACTGTATAATGGCTCCAAGCTGCGCTGTTAAAAAATAAACAAACCCAGTTATTCAACTCTCTCCGGTGTCCAGCGCTGTCTCCGGCAGTGCAGGGAATTCCGAAATCCCAACGCTATGCATTCTGGGTTGTGCATCACCTCCTCTGCACATGTGCCGGGCTGTTCTGTGACGTGATGTGGTGCTTTCCCAGGACCGTCTAGTGAGCGGTTCTGGGATCACTCTCCATTGTAGTTATAGTACGGCAGGCACAGAGGCGGCGATGCGCCGCCCGGATTTCGGGATTCCCTGCACTGCTGGGCTAGGAGCCGGAGCCAGTACTGGACACTGGAGAAAGAGGTGAGTAACTGGGTTTGTTTATTTTTTAACAGCGCAGCCTGGTGCCAATTACTAAAGCGCTAAATATGCACACATGCTGTACGCCCGTACAGTGTGTGCGTATATATATATATATATATATATATATATATACGCACACTGTTCGGGCATGTATGCCTGGACAGTGTTTTCAGATTACGGAGGATTCCGATTTCTAATTCTGATCATCATCATGATCTGGCTACAAATCGGATCGTAATTTAAAATAACGATCAGCCTGAAAATCGTAATAAATTACGATCTTCAGTGATCGGATCGGCCAGCACTAATTCCAAATATGCAGCATTGTACTGGCCATACCTGTCCTGGATGCTGCCCCGGAGTTCAGCCTCGCCTGTCTGGGGCATGCACGGGCTGAACTGCCATCGCCGGCTGATTCCTCGGCTCTCGTAGTTCAGTCCTGCAGATCCGTGGACAGGTCGGGCTGAACTCCGGAGCTCAGGTGAGAGATACGCCATGATTTGCAGAGGCATTTTGCCTGCTGCTTGCAAGCACTTTTTAAGCGCTTTGGCAAAACGCTTCTGCAAATAGGGGACGTGGCCAAGCTCTGCTATGGGCGTGGCCATGCCTTGCTATTGCCTAAACCGAGCGTTTTTCCATTGGTTTGCAGGCATTTTTCAGGAGGTTTCCCTCTTGCCCATTCCCTTGAATGGGCAAGTTAAGCACGGGATCCGCCGGAAAATAGCTTTAAAGCTATTTTCCGGCGGGGCGTTTTCTGGCCCCAGCCGGAATCTGCCCGTAACCCGCACCATAGACATGAAAGGGCAGGTTTCATTCAGGAAACACAGCACGGAATACACCTGTAAATCCAGCTTGTCTGGATAAAGCCTGAGGCCTCGTGCCCACTGATGGAAGGGGATTGCGGAGCGGCATCTCTGCAGCGGCTGTAATTGCGGTAGCAACTGCAGATCCCACAGGAATCTATTTGTGCCTGCAATTGTGGCCACTATTGTGGTACCCTAATTCTGTATCAAAATCTTCACTTAACTCTATGGATTTAGGTGCAGGTTTTAGTGCAGGATTTCAGCCTCTTATCTAAATGGCTGGAATTTTCTTTGTATAATGGCAGCATACATTGACATGCTGCACTGCATGTTTTTTTTGTAAACAAAATTTTTTCATCAGCATGTGGATGGGATTTACACATTAATGCTGCATATGACCCCAGCCTAATGGACCATTCAGTTATGCTTTAGGGCAAAAGCACACTGGTGATTTTACTGGCGTTTTTTGCATCCTGCACAATCCTCTCAATGAGACAGCATAGTCATGAACGTCCGCCCTGCCCACCCGACGACTAGCGCGCCCATCCGCTTGAATGGAACACCTCATTCAGGCGGGCGGCCCTCCCAGTCGTTCATTCAGACGTCTAGCCGCACGCCGCGTCTGGATGCGGCTGTCAACTAGACAGCTGTTCAGCATGGCGGCGATCGGCCGTGCTGAACGGCCGTCTAGTTGAAGGGTATAAAGGTACCCTAAAAATGTGACCTATTTCAAGTTTGGAAGCAATTTTAATTTTAAACAAAAATATATCATTTTCCACTGGGACAATATACAGTGGGGCAAAAAAGTATTTAGTCAGTCAGCAATAGTGCAAGTTCCACCACTTTAAAAGATATGAGGCGTCTGTAATTTACATCATAGGTAGACCTCAACAATGGGAGACAAACTGAGAAAAAAAAATCCAGAAAATCACATTGTCTGTTTTTTTAACATTTTATTTGCATATTATGGTGGAAAATAAGTGTTTGCTCAGAAACAAAATTTCATCTCAATACTTTGTAATATATCCTTTGTTGGCAATGACAGAGGTCAAACGTTTTCTGTAAGTCTTCACAAGGTTGCCACACACTGTTGTTGGTATGTTGGCCCATTCCTCCATGCAGATCTCCTCTAGAGCAGTGATGTTTTTGGCTTTTCGGTTGGCAACACGGACTTTCAACTCCCTCCAAAGGTTTTCTATAGGGTTGAGATCTGGAGACTGGCTAGGCCACTCCAGGACCTTGAAATGCTTCTTACGAAGCCACTCCTTCGTTGCCCTGGCGGTGTGCTTTGGATCATTGTCATGTTGAAAGACCCATCCACGTTTCATCTTCAATGCCCTTGCTGATGGAAGGAGGTTTGCACTCAAAATCTCACGATACATGGCCCCATTCATTCTTTCATGTACCCGGATCAGTCGTCCTGGCCCCTTTGCAGAGAAACAGCCCCAAAGCATGATGTTTCCACCACCATGCTTTACAGTAGGTATGGTGTTTAATGGATGCAACTCAGTATTCTTTTTCCTCCAAACACGACAAGTTGTGTTTCTACCAAACAGTTCCAGTTTGGTTTCATCAGACCATAGGACATTCTCCCAAAACTCCTCTGGATCATCCAAATGCTCTCTAGCAAACTTCAGACGGGCCCGGACATGTACTGGCTTAAGCAGTGGGACACGTCTGGCACTGCAGGATCTGAGTCCATGGTGGCGTAGTGTGTTACTTATGGTAGGCCTTGTTACATTGGTCCCAGCTCTCTGCAGTTCATTCACTAGGTCCCCCCGCGTGGTTCTGGGATTTTTGCTCACCGTTCTTGTGATCATTCTGACCCCACGGAGTGGGATTTTGCGTGGAGCCCCAGATCGAGGGAGATTATCAGTGGTCTTGTATGTCTTCCATTTTCTAATTATTGCTCCCACTGTTGATTTCTTCACTCCAAGCTGGTTGGCTATTGCAGATTCAGTCTTCCCAGCCTGGTGCAGGGCTACAATTTTGTTTCTGGTGTCCTTTGACAGCTCTTTGGTCTTCACCATAGTGAAGTTTGGAGTCAGACTGTTTGAGGGTGTGCACAGGTGTCTTTTTATACTGATAACAAGTTTAAACAGGTGCCATTACTACAGGTAATGAGTGGAGGAAAGAGGAGACTCTTAAAGAAGAAGTTACAGGTCTGTGAGAGCCAGAAATCTTGATTGTTTGTTTCTGACCAAATACTTATTTTCCACCATAATATGCAAAAAAAATGTTAAAAAAACAGACAATGTGATTTTCTGGATTTTTTTTTCTCAGTCTGTCTCCCATAGTTGAGGTCTACCTATGATGTAAATTACAGACGCCTGTCATCTTTTTAAGTGGTGGAACTTGCACTATTGCTGACTGACTAAATACTTTTTTGCCCCACTGTATGTTGTAAAAAACTATTGGTTTGCCCCTTCACACTAGATTTTGCTTCAGGTTTTTTATTATGAAATCCGAAAATCTGGAGCAAAATGTGAGTTTTTAATGTGAGATATGAACAGAGGCTTCTGATTAGGATTTTTTTTTTTTGTGAATTTATCCCAAAATTCTCTGTCTGCTGCTTGTTACACTTTTTCTGTTATTTCCTCTACTAATACTTTCATTTTAAATTAGGAAATGGACACAGCCGTATGTTGATATTTGGAACAAGAGACACTCTCCATCTACTGGCACAAAGTAAAGAGTGGTTTGCTGATGGCATGTTTTTCACTACACCAGCCTTGTTTAAGCAACTTTACACAATCCATGTAGTCCACAGCGGCCTTGTTGTTCCGCTAGTGTACACCTTGCTGACAGACAAGAGCCGTTCTACATACCAGAGGTTGCTGCAAGAGCTGAAGAACTTGCAGCCTGGACTGCAGCCAGGCAACCTGATGTTGGATTTTGAACTAGCTGCAATACAGGCATTTGAAAGTGAGTTCCCCAACCTTGTGAAGACTGGTTGCTTTTTCCACTTATCACAGTCGGTTTGGCGTAAAGTTCAAAATGAAGGACTCAAGATGCAATACCAAGGTGACCATGAATTTGCCCGTTGGATACGCATGATACCTGCCCTGGCCTTTCTACCACCACAGAATGTTGTGCAATCATTTGAAGAGTTGGTGGAAGATCCTGACTTTCCACAAGAAGCAATACCTATTGCTAACTATTTTGAAGACAGCTATATCGGTCGAATGAATTGCAGAGGACGTCAAGCACCTTTGTTTCCAATTCAATTCTGGAATGTGTATGAGCGAACATTGAATGATCAACAGCGAACAAATAATGATGTCGAAGGATGGCACCGTAGCTTTCGAGAAACATGTGGTACTCTTTTCCAAAATGTATACCGGTTCATTAACTGTCTGAAACATCAGCAAGAGCTCCATAGTTTTGAAATTATTCAGATAATAGCAGGAAATCCCATTGCTGCAAGAAACAAAAAGTATGCTGCAATTTCAGCAAGGGTTAAACGTATCGTGCAAAATTTCAATAATAGAAGCTTGATGGATTATCTGAGAGGCATTGCCTACAGCTTTGAATTTTAGTTCATGGTCACATATTGTATGTTTTGAGAGCAGTGTTCTTAGCTGTAAAATAATTCAAGCATTATAACCTGTAATTTGTATTTTCTCTTTTTCTCTAATCCTTCCCCTCTATACCTTTTTATGTTTCTTGTTTAAACAGTTTTGATACATACAGTTAAAGCATAACTCTACAAAAAATATGTTATGTTATAGTACCTGTGCCCATGATATTCATTTCCAAAGGAGACCTTCCAGCAGCTTCACTTCTGTGTGAAAAGTCTCATCCAAGTTAAAGCTCCATGTGCTGCAGGATTTCAGTGGTTGCTAAGGAGGTTGTTTCTCCTTAGTAGCAGTACTTGTGGATGGATTCTAGAGGGTGTGGCTGCACAGGAGCATGCAACTAACAATATATTCCCTATGATGTATAAAGGGCTGCTGGTTTACAGCCCTCGGCAAAGCCCCCCTATGTGTTCCATCCTGTAATGGCTTTACACAGGCAGGGGGAGCCCTCCTCTTGTCCAGGAAAGAGCACATGAGCGGAGGGTGAAAGGGAGCTTTGCATAGGGCTGTGAACAAGCAGCCCTGAATGTATCATAGGGAGCCAGGATCCGTTCTGCTACCAAGGGGGCACGACCTCCTTAGTAACCAATGAAATCCTACTATTTTCCTGTCTGTTTGTAAAATGACTCATCTAGAAAACAAAGTTTTAAAATAAAAAAACTAATTTGATCAGAATTATATATCTTAGACTCATATGGTGTATTATTAGTGATAAGCAAACCTGCCAATGTTCAGTTCAGGCAGGTCTTTCCCGGATGCGAAAGATCCAGGAGCAAATTGCTAGAGGCAAAACATCCAGGGATGAACTGCTGGGGGCAAAACATCTGGGGGTGAAACATCCGTGGGCGAACTGATGGGGGCGAAACATCTGGGGGCGAACTGCTGGAGGCAAAACATCCGGGGGGCGAACTGCTGGGGGGAAACATCCGGGGGCGAACTGCTTGGGGACGAAGCATCTGGAGTTGAAACATCCAGGGGCGAACTACTGGGGGCAAAACATCCGGGGGCGAAACATCTGGGGGCGAACTGCTGGGGGCGAAACATCCGGGGGCGAACTGCTGGGGGCGAAACATCCGGGGGCGAACTGCTGGGTGCGAAACATCCGGGGGCGAAACATCCGGGGGCAAAACATCCGGGGGCGAACTGCTGGGGGCGAAACATCCGGGGGCGAACTGCTGGGGGCGAAATGTGCGGGGTCGAACTGCTGGGTGCGAAACATCCGGGGGCGAAACATCCGGGGGCGAAACATCCGGGGGCGAACTGTTGGGGGTGAAACATCCGGGGGCGAACTGCTGGGGGCGAAACATTTGGGGGCGAAACATCCGGGGGCGAAACATCCGGGGGCGAACTGCTGGGGGCGAAATGTGCGGGGGCGAAATGTGCGGGGGCGAAACATCCTGGGGGCGAAATGCTGGGGGCGAAATGTTCAGGGGCGAAGTGTACCTGGGGGCCAACTGCTGGGGGCGAACTGCTGGGGGCGAAATGCTGGGGGCGAAACTTCCAACTCCCGTTTGAAATACATCTAAAGAAGGTACTCAGGATTGAAGATGATAGTACGTGTCATTTATATCCTGATCTCTGATAGATTCGGCTTGATCCCCTTTGTCCTGCAGAAATGTTAAGGTGAGAAGTGCATTTTGTTTCATAAATGAGAGTGATGCAGAATGCTGCCGTGCCTGGATGTTATTAAGTTTGTAGTTATCAGTATGGCTTGTTCCGAAAAAAATGTTTTTTGACTGTTAATAATCTGGTAAATTTATTGATGTCTTTAATGGTGCTGAATAAATCAAAATTTTGACTCTGAACAAAATTTAGGCCCTTCGCCAAGAATTCAATTTGATCATGTGAAAAAATTCTCCTACTAAATACTTTGTAGTATCCCTTAGTAATAAAATGATAATTGAGAACAAACACTGTTACTCATACAGCAGGCTCTATTACTCATACTGTTACACACCTGTCTCGGGTGCTGGCTCTGCTCCCTTTCCCTCAGTCCGCTGTCCTCTGCTGTGCTCCACATTGGGTTTTGCAGGTTGCCCGTTGTGTGTCATCATCTCCCTTGGCCTTTCAAGGCCCGTGACAACACACACATACATTGGCTTGTGAAAGTATTTACCGCCTTGGCTATTTACCTATTTTATTACATTACAACCTGTGTTTAATATTTTTGTAATAATAATAATAATAATAATTTTTATTTATATAGCGGCAACATATTCCGCAGCGCTTTACAAATTATAGAGGGGACTTGTACAGACAATAGACATTACAGCATAACAGAAATACAGTTCAAAATAGATACCAAGAGGAATGAGGGCCCTGCTCGCAAGCTTACAAACTATGAGGAAAAGGGGAGACACGAGAGGTGGATGGTAACAATTGCTTTAGTTATTCGGACCGGCCATAGTGTAAGGCTCAGGTGTTCACGTAAAGCTGCATGAACTAGTTAATTGCCTAAGTATGTAGCAGTAATGACACAGAGGGCTATTAACTGCATAAAGTGAATGAGAACATGATGCGAGGAACCTGATTGTTTTTTTATTTTTTATATAAATAGGCCACACAGGGATCGTTAGGTTAATGCATTGAGGCGGTAGGCCAGTCTGAACAAATGAGTTTTTAGGGTACGCTTAAAACTGTGGGGATTGGGGATTAATCGTATTAACCTAGGTAGTGCATTCCAAAGAATCGGCGCAGCACGTGTAAAGTCTTGGAGACGGGAGTGGGAGGTTCTGATTATTGAGGATGCTAACCTGAGGTCATTAGCGGAGCGGAGGGCACGGGTAGGGTGGTAGACTGAGACCAGAGAGGAGATGTAGGGTGGTGCTGAGCCATGGAGTGCTTTGTGGATGAGGGTAGTAGTTTTGTACTGGATTCTGGAGTGGATGGGTAGCCAGTGTAATGACTGGCACAAGGTAGAGGCATCGGTGTAACGGTGTTTTTGTAATCCAATTTGTGTGCGATGCTTCAGCATTAAATAGGTTAAGTTGGTGAAGTGAAGTGAGAAAAATATATAAATTAAATGTATGGAATCAAATAACTCAAAACTGGCATGTGCATATGCATTCTCCCCTTTTGCTATGAAGCCCCTAAACATTTCTGGTGCAAGCAATTACCTTCATAAGTCACATACTTAGTGAAAGAAAGTGTGCAATTTAAGTGTCATGTGGTCCGTCAGTATACTGTTCATATACCTTTTCTGAAAGGTCACAAAGGCTGCAACACCATTAAGCAAGAGAAACCACTAACTAAACAACACCATGAAGACTAAGGTAATCTCATACAAGTCATGGACAAAGTTGTTTAGAAGTACACGTCAGGGTTGGGTTATAGAAAAATATCCCAATCTCTGATGATCCCCTGGAGCACCATCAAATCTGTTATCATCAAATGGAAAAAACACAGTACCACAACAAATGTGCTAAGAGAGGGCCACCCACCAAAATTCTCAGCCCAGGCAAGGAGGGCGTTAACCAGAGAGGCAGCACAAAGACCAAAGCTAATCCTGAAGGAGCTGCGGAGTTCCCAAACAGAGACTGGAGTATCTGTTCATAAGACCACAATAAGCCGTGCTCTCTATAGAGGTGGCCTTTATGGATGGGTGGGCAGAAAAAACCTTTACTTACTCACAAAAATTGTAAGGCTCATTTTGGGTTTGTCAAAAGACATAAGGGAGAGTCCCCAAATGTATGGAGGAAGATGCTGTGGTCAGATGAGACCAAAATTGAACGTTTTGGCCACCAAAGTAAATGCTATGTTGGGCATTAAACCAACACAGCTCATCACCTCAAGAACATCATCCCCACAGTGAAACATATTGGTGGCAGCATCATGCTGTGGGGGTGTTTTTCAGCAGCAGGGGCAGGGAAAATGGTCCAAGACGAAGGGAAGATGGATATGTTTCAGTCTGTCAGTGATTTGAGATTGGGACAAATGTTCACCTTCCAACAAGATAATGACCCAAAGTATACTGCTAAAGCAACACTCTAGTGGTTTCAGGGGAAACATGTAAATGTTTTGGAGAGGCCTAAAGTCAAAGCCCAGACCTTAATTCAATTAAGAATCTGTGGTCAGATTGCTGTTCAATAGAGGAAACCATCTAACTTTAAGGAGTTGGAGCAGTTTTGCCTCAAGGAATGGGCAAAAATCCCAGTGGCAAGATGTGGAAAGCTCATAGAGACTTATGCAAAGCGATTTGCAGCTGTAATTGCTGCAAAAGGAGGCGCTACAAATTATTGACTTTAGGGGCTGAATCGATATGCACACTGAAGTTTTCAGTTATTTTGTCCTACTTGTTGATTGTTTCACAACAAAAAGAAAAACCAAATGTTCACAGTTGTAGGCATGATCTTTACATGGCTTAATGCATACCCTCATAAAAAATAGCTAAATTTCTGGTTGTGAGGTAGTAAAACTCGAGAAATTCCCAGTGGGCTGAATACTTTTGCAAGCCACTGTCAGTCTTTGTTTTGTTACTCAAGACTTTAGTTTGTTACTATTCTCCTCTTGCTTCTATCCCTGCTTATCTGTTGACTTCACTGCATCCATCCTGCTGTTCACAAGATTACTCAGGGTGTCTCGTCCTCGCTCTCCATGTGTCATCCTGCCAGCTATGCAGATGCTAGGGGCCCATGTGCCAACCTGGACCTAGAGCTTAGTGGATCCATTTCACAAGGTAAGCTGTAATACATACATAGTACCAGGCTCTGTTACTCACATACAGTATAGGCCGGCGTCACACTTGCGAGTGCTATGCGAGAAACTCGCGCAAGTCTCTCGCATCGATACACGGCACTGCCGCTGGCACTCGGGACTGGAGTGTGCAGCTGCATAGAAATACATGCAGCCGCACACTCTGGTCCCGAGTGCCGGCGGCAATGCCAGGTATTGATGCGAGAGACTCGCGCGAGTATCTCATATTGCATTCGCAAGTGTGACCCCGGCCATAGTAGCAGGCTATTTTACTATTTTACATTATTATTTGATGGTTTTTTTGTTTGTTATTAAAAAACACTTTTATTTGATTGGATGGGTGAAATATGCTAATTTATTGAGACAGGTTTTTGGGGTTATCAGGAGTTGTATGCCAAAATCATCAGTATTAAAACAATAAAAGACCTGACAAATTTCAGTTGGTGGATAATGAATCTATAATATATGAAAGTTTAATTGTAATCATTACATTATGGTAAATAATGAAATTTAACACTAAATGCTAATTTTTTGAGAAGGACCTGTATAGTAGCAGGTTCTGTCACTAAAATATAGTAGCAGGCTGTTACTTACACATAGTAGCAGGCTGCTACTCATATATGAATGTTACTCATGCATAGTAGCAGACTCTGTTACTCATACATAGTAGCGGGCTATGGTACTCACATAGTAGCAGGCTGTTACTCATACATACAGTGGGGGAAATAAGTATTTGATCCCTTGCTGATTTTGTAAGTTTGCCCACTGACAAAGACATGAACAGTCTATAATTTTAAGGGTAGGTTAATTTTAACATTGAGAGATAGAATATCAAGAATAAAATCCAGAAAATTACATTGCACAAATTATATAAATTTATTTGCATTTTGCAGTGAAAAATAAGTATTTGAGCAATCTGGCTATCAAGACTTAATACTTGGTGGAAAAACCCTTGTTGGCAAGCACAGCAGTCAAATTTTTTTTGCAGTTGATGATGATGTTTGCGCACATGTCAAGAGGAGTTTTGGTCCACTCCTCTTTGCAGACCATCTCTAAATCATTAAGATTTTGAGGCTGTCGCTTGGCAACTCGGAGCGTCAACTCCCTCCATAAGTTTTCTATGGGATTAAGGTCTGGAGACTGGCTAGGCCACTCCATGACCTTAATGCGCTTCTTTTTGAGCCACTACTTTGTTGCCATGGCTGTATGTTTTGGGTCATTGTCTTGCTGAAAGACCCAGCCATGACCCATTTTTATTATCCTGATGGAGGGAAGAAGGTTGTCGCTCAGGATTTTATGGTATATGGCTCCATCCATTCTCCCATTCATGCAGTGAAGTAGTCCTGTGCCCTTAGCAAAGAAACATCCCCAAAACATAATGTTTCCACCTCCATGCTTGACTGTGGGGACGGTGTTCTTTGAGTCATAGACAGCATTTCTCTTCCTCCAAACACAGCGAGTTAATGCCAAAAACATCAATTTTTGTCTCTTCTAACCACATCACATTCTCCAAATCACTCACAGAATCATCCAGGTGTTCATTGGCAAATACAGACGGGCCTGCACATGTGCTTTCTTGAGCAGCGGGACCTTGCGGGCACTGCAGGATTTTAAACCTTTACAGTGTAATGTGTTACCAATGGTTTTCTTGGTGACTGTGGTCCCAGCTGCCTTGAGATCATTAACAAGTTCTCCCCATGTAGTTTTAGGCTGATCTCTCACCTTCCTCATGATCAAGGATACCCCACGAGGTGAGATTTTGCATGGTGCCCCACATCAATGTTGATTGGCAATCATTTTGTATTTCTTCCATTTTCTCACTATTGCACAGTCGTCTCCTCACTCAGCACCTTACTTATGGTTTTATAGCCCATTCCAGCTTTGTGCAGGTCTATGATCTCGTCCCTGACATCCTTATAAAGCTCTTTGGTCTTGCCCATGTTGTAGAGGTTAAATTAATTGAGTCTGTGGAAAGTAGTCTTTTATAAAGGTGACTATGTAAGACAGCTGTCTTTAATGCAGGTAATGAGTTGATTAGCAGCATCTAACTGGTCTGTAGGAGCCATAACTCTTAATGGTTGGTAGGGGATCAAATACTTATTTCTCACTGCAAAATGCAAATACATTTATATCATTTATACAATGTGATTTTTGGGATTTTAATTTTGATATTCTATCTCTCAATGTTAAAATTAACCTACCCTTAAAATTATATACTGTTCATGTCATCTATCCCCGAAACAGCTGTCTGTGGATGGATACCATGCTTGGCATAGGTGGCTTTCCTTCATAGGATGCTGCCCTTCCCGTGGTTGTTCCTTCCCGGGGAAAGGCCTGGCTATTCACTGCTTGCGTCGAGAAACACGTGATGGTGTCTCCGCAGCTTCTTTACATGCATCTGCATATTTCCCATAAGGGATGGGGGCAGTGTTCTGGAATCACTGCGTTGAGAAACACGTGATGGTGTCTCCGCGGTGTTGGATGTTTTGGTCTCCCTGAGGCCAATCATCTGTGCCTTTATAGCCTTTTTACTAGACACTGCTCCTAATAGCCAGATTCCTACTCCACACTGATGAGGGGCAAAAACCCTGAAACAGCTGTCTGTGGATGGATACCATGCTTGGCATAGGTGGCTTTCCTTCATAGGATGCTGCCCTTCCCGTGGTTGTTCCTTCCCGGGGAAAGGTCTGGCTATTCACTGCTTGCGTCGAGAAACACGTGATGGTGTCTCCGCAGCTTCTTTACATGCATCTGCATATTTCCCATAAGGTATGGGGGCAGTGTTCTGGAATCACTGCGTTGAGAAACACGTGATGGTGTCTCCGCGGTGTTGGATGTTTTGGTCTCCCCGAGGCCAATCATCTGTGCCTTTATAGCCTTTTTACTAGGTACTGCTCCTAATAGCCAGATTCCTACTCCACACTGATGAGGGGCAAAAACCCCCAAACAGCTGTCTGTGGATAGATACCATGCTTGGCATAGGTGGCTTTCCTTCATAGGATGCTGCCCTTCCTGTGGTTGTTCCTTCCCAGGGAAAGGCCTGGCTATTCACTGCTTGCATCGAGAAACACGTGATGTGTCTCCGCAGCTTCTTTACATGCATCTGCATATTTCCCATAAGGGATGGGGGCAGTGTTCTGGAATCACTGCGTTGAGAAACACGTGATGGTGTCTCCGCGGTGTTGGATGTTTTGGTCTCCCCGAGGTCAATCATCTGTGCCTTTATAGCCTTTTTACTAGGCACTGCTCCTAATAGCCAGATTCCTACTCCACACTGATGAGGGGCAAAAACCCCCAAACAGCTGTCTGTGGATGGATACCATGCTTGGCATAGGTGGCTTTCCTTCATAGGATGCTGCCCTTCCCGTGGTTGTTCCTTCCCAGGGAAAGGCCTGGCTATTCACTGCTTGCGTCGAGAAACACGTGATGGTGTCTCCGCAGCTTCTTTACATGCATCTGCATATTTCCCATAAGGGATGGGGGCAGTGTTCTGGAATCACTGCGTTGAGAAACACGTGATGGTGTCTCCGCGGTGTTGGATGTTTTGGTCTCCCCGAGGCCAATCATCTGTGCCTTTATAGCCTTTTTACTAGGCACTGCTCCTAATAGCCAGATTCCTACTCCACACTGATGAGGGGCAAAAACCCCCAAACAGCTGTCTGTGGATGGATACCATGCTTGGCATAGGTGGCTTTCCTTCATAGGATGCTGCCCTTCCCGTGGTTGTTCCTTCCCAGGGAAAGGCCTGGCTATTCACTGCTTGCGTCGAGAAACACGTGATGGTGTCTCCGCAGCTTCTTTACATGCATCTGCATATTTCCCATAAGGGATGGGGGCAGTGTTCTGGAATCACTGCGTTGAGAAACACGTGATGGTGTCTCCGCGGTGTTGGATGTTTTGGTCTCCCCGAGGCCAATCATCTGTGCCTTTATATACTGTTCATGTCTTTGTCACTGGACAAACTTACAACATCAGCAAGGGATCAAATACTTGTTTTTCCCACTGTAGTAGCAGACTCTGTTACTCATACATAGTAGTGGGCTGATACTTACTCATACACAGTAGCAGGCTATGTTACTCATACATAGCAGCAGGCTGTTACTCATACATAGTTGCAGGCTGTTATAGATGGTAGCGGGCTGTTACTCATATATAGTAGTAGGATCTGTTACTCATACATAGCAGCAGGCTGTTACTCATACATAGTAGCAGGCTGATATACATGGCAGTAGGCTGCTACACATACATAGTAGGCTTTTTTACTCATTCATATGTGGCACCCCAGGAGTACGGTTGCCACAATGTCATTGCTTTTCTCACGGGGGGGGGGGGGAAATATCATGCATGGAGGTACGGAGGGATCCCCTTTGCAGCTGATACAAACATACAACACCTTCCTGACTCTGACAGGTCAGAAGGAGGAGCTCTAAACCCGTTTTCAGGGGACCTTCCCTATAAGTTCTGGTCTGGAGGTGGGGTTAGAGAGTTCTCTGTGAGACAGTGAAGGGAGAGGAAGCATGTGAGGAGAGGGGCTAGGAGTGGAGCTGTGACTGAGCTCTTCCCAGGATTATGCGCACAAGAAACTGGACATCGGAGTCCATGGTTGCACGGGTACTAAAGGCCCAGCAAGTAGAACCGGAGGGCAAGAGATTGCAGGTTTCCTGGCCCATCTGACACCTGGAGGCAGAACAGCAGGTCAGGAGCCTGGGTCTGCCAGTGAGAAGACAGTGCCCATGAAAGGCTCATGCTGTCAACCATATGGGTTAGGAGTAACAGACACTGAGCCAAGTACGTCGGAGGATGACCGGTCCTCCCAATTGTGATTGATGGCATCCCAATGAACGCTTTACTGGACACCGGTTCCAGATGACAACTATGCCATATATTCTTTACAAACGGTACTGGGCCAACTCTTATATTACCCATGGCCCAGATAATGATTTGACAATAGTGGCCAGCAATGTCAGCCTTTGCCACAAGTGGGGTATAAGGAGGTGACCATTAAGGTGGGGCGAGTAGAGTTGAAAGCCCAAGGTCTGGTAATTGTAGATATTGATTGGCAAGAATGTAACCCAATGATGACCTTAGGTACCAATGTGATATAAAATTGTCTTGGCGAGGTTATTGTTTTATTGCAACAGGTAGCCGAAACTGACAATTCTGGTGAGCAGTAGGTCCTGCAAAAAGAAATCAAAGCCATGATGCATAGACAACAGGTAGAACTGTCTGGTGGAGAAGTCGGCAGAGTCAGAGGGAGTGATCCAATCCCCATTGCAATACCCCCTTGGAGTGAAATGTTAATCTGGTGTCAGGCAACAATAGGCCTCAGGGGTCAAGATTACCAGGCTCTAGTAGAACCCATATATTCTGATAGTAGGCCCACCATTCTGACAGCCAGAGGGGTAGTCGATGTCCACAAGGGGAGGGTAGTGATACGCATCCTGAATTGTAGGGCAAAAGAGGTCCATTTACCCCACCCTTGCCAAACTCTTCACTGTCAGTATCAATGCCATACAAGCAACATAACCCTTGGTCCCGTCCGACCAGGTGGAGGACAATGGCTCTGCAGGACAGCTGGAGGATTGGTGTCAACAGCCTTATGTAGGCACTGATTTCACTCCTTTGCATCAAAAACAAAAGGCTTACCAGGTGGTCCAAGAATATGAGCGGGTATTCAGCGAACACCCACTAGACTTTGGGCAGGTAAAAGGGGTCCAACACCATATCCCACTCTGGAGATCATCAGCCCATTAAAGAGAGGTACCAGCCTGTACCTCCAGCTCACTATCAATGAGCCAAGCGTATGATACGGGAGATGAAGGAGGCTTGGGTGATCAGAGGCAGTTGTAGCCCCTGGGCAGCTCCGTTAGTCCTCGTTAGAAAGATGGTACAATGAGGATGTGTGTTGACTACAGGCAGATTAACCGCACTACACATAAGGATGCCTACCCGTTACCCAGGATAGAGGAATCATTAGCTGCACTAAAATCCGCAAACAATTTCCCCACCTTAGATCGCACCAGTGGGTATTGGCAGGTTCCCGTGGCAGAGGCGGATAAAGAGAAGATTGCCTTCACAACACCAATGGGCCTCTCTGAGTTCAACTACATGCTGTTCGGACTTTGCAACGCACCAGGGACATTCCAGAGGATGATGGAGTGTTGCTTCGGGCACAAGAACTTTGAAACCGTTCTGCTGTACCTGGATGATGTCATCGTCATCGTCTTCTCCAAAACCTGTAAAGACCACTTGAGGCACCTGGCCGAGGTGTTTGAAGCCCTGTCCAACTTTGGCCTGAAAGTGAAGCCGTCTAAGTGCAACCTGTTGAAGCCCAAGGTGCAATACCTAGGTCAGGTGGTAAGCGCCGAAGGTGTGGCACCAGACCCTGAGAAAGTCACCGTGATCAGGGACTGGCCAAAATTCAGCACCATTCATGAAGTACGACAGTTCCTCGAGTTGGTAGGCTACTACCGGAGATTCATCAAGGGTTTCACTAAGATAGACGCACCCCTGCAAGATCATCTGGTGGGCCAGTCCAAGAAGGCTAAGAACAAGAATCCTCCATTCGAGTGGAACGACATGCTAGAAGAATCCTTCACTCGATTGAAGTTGGCTCTCATGGGAGATGAAGTTCTGGCCTAACCTGACTGTGACCAACCATTTGTACTCTACACAGATGCCAGCAACGTGGGATTAGGAGCCGTGCTGTCACAAATACAGAAAGGTAGAGCGAGAGTGACTGCCTACGCCAGCAGGAAGCTTCGTCCCACTGAAAGGAACCGTGACAACTATAGTTCTTTTAGGCTGGAATTTCTCGCCATAGTCTTGGCTGTGACCCAGTGATTCAAACTTTACCTGGATTCAGCAAAGTTTACTGTCTTCACGGACAATAATCCACTGGCTCATCTGGAAACCACAAAGCTAGGTGCACTGGAACAGCGATGGTTGGCCCGGTTGTCCAACTATGAGTTTACCATCAATTACCGAGCAGGACATAAGAACGATAATGCTGATGCGCTGCCCAGGATGCCCAATTTACCAGATGTGGGAGAAGAACTGGAAGAGCTAGAAGAAATCGAGTTACCTGTTCTGTCCCCACATGAGGCGAATGGAGGTGTCATTGACTAATAAGAGTTGTGAGAGAAAGAGTCGTACCTTCGTATTTCTTCGATGTGAGGCAGACAGGACCAATGCTGCTCAGCCTCCGGAGAGATGATGCTCACCAGTGATTGTGCAATCCAGACTTGTTTATTAAGGAAATCTGGACATACAGCGTATAACTGGTAATACAGTACTTTCTCCAGAAATGCAGGTGTAGACAAGGTACAGTAAGAAGTAGCACCAAGAATGACTGCAAGTGTGAGCAACAAAGAGCAGCAAGAGGTCGAAAGACTGATGCCTTCCTAAGCCTGGTTCAAAAGCATGTCCTCTCACAACAGAAAGTAAACTGAAAATGGCTGCAGAGGAAGAGAAGACTTGACCCCTGAACCAGAAGTGAAAGACATGCCCACAAGAATAAATGAATAACAAGCTGCCATATGGAAAAAGGCCATTGGGTGGCAGCAGAGTAAAATACAGAGTAAAATATAACATATATAA
The DNA here is from genome assembly GCF_032444005.1 of Ranitomeya imitator. Lineage (NCBI taxonomy): Eukaryota > Metazoa > Chordata > Amphibia > Anura > Dendrobatidae > Ranitomeya > Ranitomeya imitator. The sequence continues at coordinate 567,965,421 of NC_091286.1, read as the reverse complement.
CAACATACATGTGCAGCGCCCCAGAGATCTGGTCGTTGCAGTAACGTCGCTCTGCCACTAAGGGGAGTGATGGTACGTCTGACTGCACTAAAGGAGTTCTTTGACCAGGTATCACCAGCACACATTACACTTCACACTCCGGCCACTAGGGGGAGTAAAAGGCTTATTTATTGGGCCACTCCTCACATTGGCAAAACTAGGGGTTGGACAGGAAGTTAGGCAGAACGAAGCCTGGGAGAGCTCCAGGGAGGACCTGTCAGAACTGGGAAATCTGGCAGGTACCTAGCGAAAGGACAGATTGTTATGGAACCGCGCCTGCACTACCTTGTGGCGGTATCCAAAGAAAGGACACAAAGCGAAGGATATTGTGGACAGTGAGAAAACGAAATCAAGTACATAGGAGAACCAGTAGGAGTCATGCCCCGAGAATGGCAACATCCTACTGAGGTGCATAGCCGGTGGCCGGAGCACCGAGGAAGTAACAGTCTCCACGCATTACTTCAAACAGCGGCAGGACAGTTAATTACAGGTTGGCTGTCTACCATACAACACCTAAGAAGGACATAGGAGGCAATCGTGGGAGAGGGGCGTCTCTGGGGTCCCAGAATAACTCCAGGCCTACCTGTCATAAAGGTGCGTCCTAGCCATAACATACCTGGGGGGACGGAGAAGAGAAAGATCTAGAAAGAACGAGAACAGAAGTTGTGAGGACTATCCTGAATTCTCAGCAGGGAAGCACTACAACACACAGGCGCTAGTGGGTAGACACTGATTTCCACCTGCAAAGGGAACTCTGGAAGTGCCTTCGGACCGGCCGGTCTCAGACAGCCCTGTTGACAGTGCCCTGGATTGAGGATCCTGAAACCTTCAGTAAAAGGTAAAGAAACTGAACCCTGTGTCCTTGTTATTCCTCGCACTACGCACCATCACCCTTTATTGGACACCCCTTAGCAGGGTCACGGACCAGGTCCAGCCACCGTGACATTCCCAGAACTGAGCCAGCAGAGGACCGGTACCGAGTAACCCGCGGTCCTGCGTCTGGGGGCGATCCACATGGAACATCACACTCCCCGTCTGAAATTCCATAAGGGATTTCACTATTGTGATGCAGTGACCCCTGTGACAGCTAGGGGGCACTGTGAGTGCTCCTTGGAATGTGCATGGAGGCATATCTATTGTGATAGTCATGGTGAAACAGTGACTGGCTGTGTTGTGAATGGCCGATATGTGTTGCAGAGGGAGTCTGAGTAGTAAGTCTGATGCAATGTTGTTGTTCTGGGACCTGTAGTCCCTCAAGTGTGTATATGTATGGTGTAGGTGTAAGGGAGACTTACTAGGCTAGTTGTGTGAGATGGGTGGGACAAACTAGCCACACATCCACACTCCCACCCAGGGGAGTGGTTAAGGATATATAATGTGACCAGGGTGTGGGTCACATGCCCCGTGTGGTTCCAGTGGAAGGTCCTGGAGAGCCTGTGTGTTGGGAGGTCCTGGGAATAGGACCGGATCCCTGAATAGCACACTGGACCATCTGTGTTGGATTTCCTGGGAGTAGGAGTCCTGAATAGCACATGGTGGGGCTTAGGACCTGGTGAGCCTGGAGTGTTGGATTTTCCTGGGAGTAGGAGTCCTGAATAGCACACTGAACAACCTATGTTGGATTTCCTGGGACTAGGAGTTCTGAAGAGCACATGGTGGGGCTTTGGACTTGCGGGTGGCCTGGGGTGTTGGACGAGGTCCTGAATAGCACCTGGACAGGTCACATGTGCGGTTCATGTGGGGAAGCTACCGTCCTTCGGTGGGTCTGGACTGACTAAGATATGCCGCCCAGGCAAGTTGGTGATCCCTGTGAGGCAGTTTTCCCGGAGGAATGGACTGACAAGGAGTCAGCAGGTGGAGCAGGAGCTCCAGTCAGGTACCTATACAGACTGTTGGTGCTTGTGATGTTCCATGAACTGTGTGGTCTCCCACGGTGACTGAACGGAGTGAGGTTCGGCGCGTTTAGAGACCGCGACCCAGTGTCATATGCGCTGTATGTGACTTGGAACATTAGTGAAGAGTACGGCGTACGGACACCCATGGGAACTGGACGAAGTGAGAGGTCCAGCATGTTTAGTGTCTGTGAGCCAAAGCCGTAAATGAAGTGTTAAGACAAAGCTGCAAGTGAATATCACCAGTTGGTGCCTATTGTGTTCTATGGCATGTATAATATGAACTGTGCATAACCCGGTTTATGACACTTTAATAAACCGCATGGACTGTTTTGTGTTCAAAAATCGTGCCTGACTACGTTAATCCCGTGCCAAGCGAGTGTCCCCCAATACACTTAGTGAGAGCAATCTTACACTATATTAATGTCCTTAAAATAATGTCCAACAACCTAGAAAATGAAACCAAACATGCATGCAATGCAATAACAACAACTTTAAACAAGATAAGACATTAAGTCAGTTCCTGAGATAATTCAAAGGAAAACCCATCTTCGGATGAGAGAAGCCGCACTAGGCCAAACTATCTCCGACCCAACTGTAATCCAATGGTTAAGTACTAGTGCAGTGTTCTGTTCATGGTTTATCCTCCCGGAATGTCCTCAGTAGACAGTGGTTTTTGGCAGACGTGCCATCCGTGACAGTCTTTGTCTCCATGTGAGTTGTGATAAGATCTCGCAATGTGGACTAACCTTGCCATACTCTTGACAAGTTTCATCCAATTGGAGAAGTGGTTGAAGCACTGGCAACCAAGGGTGGAGGTTGGTTTAGCGTTCGTGGCCAGAGCACTGACCTCGGAACGGACTTTTGGATCATCATCCGGATCCTGGATGCTGAAGACTTCCTGGAAACATTCACTTCCCTTCTGTTCCAGAAGAAACTTTGGACCTGAAAGCCAAGAAGAGTTAGCAAAGGAATTTATAGACATAGGTCTAGTGGCATGGTCGGCTGGATTAAGTTCAGATGGAATATAGTGCCACTGTTCAGGTTTGGAAGACCTTCTTATTCTCTCAATGCGGTTACTGACATACACGTAGAAGCACCTTGTTTGGTTGTAGATGTAATCTAAGACAACTTTGCTTGACTCAAAGGCTCTCATGACAGCCGGGCTGTTTGAAGCAATTTTGTGCAGTCTAAGCTTAGCTCGGTACAGCATATGTTGGGTCCTTTTAAGTAGGTCGATTGCCGCTTCTTCTGTAGGTAGAGACTTTAGTCCATCATCTACGTAGAAGTCTTTCTCTACAAAGTCTCTGGCGTCTGTTCCATACTCAGACTCTCCTTCTAGTGCGGTTCTCCGCAAGCCATATGTTGCCACTGCGGGTGAAGGGCTGTTCCCGAATACGTGCACCCGCATGCGATACTATACCATCTCTTTGCTGGGGTCATTGTCCTTGTACCACAGGAACTTCCTGTGGTCCTCTCTGACTATGAAACAGTGGAACATCTGTTCAATGTCGGCGGTGATGGCAATGGGCTCTTTCCTGAACCTCATCAACACTCCTACTAGGTTGTTTGTCAGATTAGGACCTGTGAGGAGGACATCATTGAGAGATACGCCTTGATGTTTGGCGCTTGAATCAAAGATAACTCTAATTTGTTTAGGTTTCTTCGGGTGATATACTCCAAATGAGGGTAGGAACCAGCACTCCTCGTTTTCCTTTAAGGGAGGCGCTGGCTCCGCATGGTTGTTACGGAATATTTTGCCCATAAAGGTGATGATGTGCTCTTTCATCTCCGGTTTATTGCTTAGTGTGTGCTGGAGAGAGTTGAATCTGGACAAGGCTTGTTCATGATTGTTTGGGAGCCTTACCCTGGTAGCTCGGAAGGGTAAGGGGAAAACCCAGTGATTGGTCTCATCCTTAAGGAACTCATTGTCCATTATTCTAATGAATTCCTTGTCTTCCATAGACGGGGCTACTTTGTTGTCATCCTTAGTGGTACGAAACACCGATCTTCCCAAGTCGTCTGCATAGGGAGAAGGGATAACATCGGGCAGCTGTACAGGATCTGGAAGCTTTTCCTTCACCTCATAGTGATGAGGACATGGTTTGCAGAAGGTAGTGCGCCTGTCTCGGCGTACGTAGGTCTTAAATTAATGGACTCCTGTTCGGTCCAAGCATACATTTCCTATGACTACCCACCCCAAGTCAAGTCTCTGGGTGTAGGGGGCATAGTCAGGACCATTACACTGTTGGCGGACCTTATGTATACTCAAATTGTCTCTGCCGAGCAGAAGTAGGATTTCAACATCTGTGTCCAAAGGTGGGATAACGCTGGCTAGGTGCCTTAAGTGTGGTTGGTGGAAAGCAGCTTCCGGGGTAGGGATCTCATCCCTTTGATCTGGTATTTGATCGCATTCGATTAGCATAGGTAGGGGTATTTCTAAGTCTTCATTGACAGGAGAAGCGATGAAACCTTGTGCTCTTCTGCCGCTAGTCTCTATGCGCCCCGAACAAGTATTCAGAGTGTAGGGTGTTGCTGGTCCCTTGATTCAAAAGGCTTCAAAGAACTTAGGTCCAGCTAGGGATCGATTGCTCTGATCATCAATGATGGCATACATTTTTACTGCCTTCTCTGGTTGCCCTTCTGGATAGACTTTGATTAGGCATATTCTGGCACAGCATTTAGCATTTTGATTCTCCCCATATACCTCTGAGCATGAGCAGGAAACAGCTGTGGTGAACTTGGCATGATTCTGTGGCTCCCCGCCATGGTTTGTAGCGGGACTAGAGGTAACTGCGACTGCTGGATCGCTGGTGGCTGAGGCTGGGTGCAAGGCTGATGGGTGTCTGTCGCTGTGACACTCTTCACACTTTTTTTTTTGTTCAAATAAATTTTTATTAAGAATAACAAGACAATTAACATGTTACATTTACATTTTCAATACAGAGTATTTCCCCTTCCCCTCCCCCTCCAAACAACCCTCTTCAATCCCAAAGCCCCCCACCCCTACCCCACAAAGCAGCTCATCTTGTTAATTACTTCCATCATTAAGACAATAGAGTATCTAATCCCTCAACCTATCGTATAAGCCACACTTTACATTACTATCCCATAGCTATCCATGAAGACCACATTTTATTGAACGTTTCAATTTTCCCTCTCTTCTTATAAATCCCCTTTTCCAGTGTCAGGCCCTGTTTCACATACTGGAGGAACTCTCCTCTTGACGGCGGCTCTTCCCTAATCCAATTTCGAGCTACCACCTTCCTAGCCATGTATAGCAATCTGGCTATAGCTATCTTTAGGTGTTTATCCACTCCAATCTCATCCACGCATCCCAACAAACATACAACTGGATCCCTTGGCACCGTGCATCCATACGCACCTTCCATACGACTCAAAACTACCACCCAGAAGGCAGCCAACCTCGGACATGTCCACATCATATGGAAAATATCTGCATCCGTAGACCTACACCTCGGACATTCAGAGTCATTACGCAATCCTGCCTTATATAGCACCATTGGAGACTTATAAACTCTGTGTATCACATAAAGCTGTGACAGCCTATACGGTTCACTCAGCGACAGTCTTGGGACCCATTCCAACACCGACTCCCAAGTCTCATTATCCATTGGACCCAGATCCCTTTCCCATTTAGCTCTCGCCATTATTGGAAACCCCAATAGGAAAGTGTGCAACAGATCCCTATACAGCGTGGATATGACTCCTCCAGTCGTCCCGTCATTACACACATACTCCAGTACTATATCCCTTTGAATCCTAATACCTCCGTTCCTATTCTGAGCTCCAAAAGCATGCCTCATCTGCAAATATTGATACTCCCCTGCAGTCCCGATACCAAATTCCGCCTGCAATTGGGAAAATGATTTCAGTTCACCTTGCTCAATTATTTGGTATACGTACTGAATCCCTTTGCTCAACCACTCTATCAGTACCCCCAATGCCTCAAATTCTTTCAGATTGTTATTATGCCATAGCGGCGAGTATCTAGTCACGTCCGTGATCCCACGTATATGCCTCAATCTACTCCACGGCTTGCGTATCAACAGCACAGTCGGATGTAACTTCCCCAGACTCTCCAAGGATCCATCCTCCAAACATTGCACCACTGGCCTTCTTTTTGTCACCACCTCCATCAACCGCTGTACTGCCCCAGATGACCCCTCATGCGCCCAGCCCCTTAGATGCTGACACTGGACTGCAAGAAAGTACAATTCCGGGTTAGGCAATGCCAGACCCCCATCATCCTTGGGTCGCTGAAGTGTCTCCAGTTTGATACGCGGATGCTGCCTCCCCCATATCAAGTTCCTAAACAGAGAGTTAATCTGTCTAAACTTCCCGCGTGGTATCCAAACCGGTGCATTGTGGAGAATATACAGTAATTTCGGCATCAGAATCATTTTGATAAGATTCACCCTACCTACCACTGATAAATGCAGCTTAAGCCAAGCATCCGCCTTTGCCTTGAGGTCACCCAAGATTGGAGTCAGATTCTCATGTATATACTCAGTGACCGGCATAGATACCCATATTCCAAGGTATTTAAATTTACTCGTCACCTCCAGTCGTCCATCCTCCAATGGTTCCCCACCCTTATCGTCCACCTTAAACAAGATAGACTTACTCCAATTTATCCTAAGCCCCGACACTGATCCGAATCGTTCAATAATCCCTATGGCTCCCTCCAAGGATGCAACTGGATCAGCCAGAAACAACAGAATGTCATCCGCATACAACGCCACCCTTTCTTCAATCACCCCATATTTAAACCCCGTCATCTCATCAGACCGTCGAAGTGTAGCGGCCAGCGGTTCCACAGCCAGAGCAAACAGAAGGGGGGAAAGCGGACACCCCTGTCTCGTCCCTCTAGCCAATTGTATGGTCCGTGACAACTCCCCGTTTACCCTAACCCTGGCCATCGGCATCGAATACATTAGTTGAATCCAGGATATGAACTGCGGCCCAAACCCCATTTTTCGCAACACCTGCCAGAGATACCCCCACTCCACACTATCGAACGCCTTGTGAGCGTCTAAAGATGCAATAACTCTCTGGCCACAGTTATCGGCTCTGAGTTGCAAGTTCATATACAGCCTTCGTAAATTAATCGCAGTTGACCTATCAGGCATAAAGCCAGACTGGTCTGAGTGTATCAGGCCAGAAATAACAGTTGTCAACCTCATCGCCAACACCTAAGCCAGGAGTTTAACGTCGATAGTAAGCAAAGAAATTGGCCGATATGAGTCCAGCTGTGTCGGGTCTTTCCCCTCCTTTGGAATCACCACTATTGTGGCCTCCCGCATAGATGCCGGTAGCCTTCCACCATTCCTAGCCTCCTCCAAGACCGCCTTCAATTTAGGGATCAACACTTCCCCCAAGCTTTTATAAATTTCGGCAGGAAATCCGTCTACGCCAGGCGCCTTCCCATTAGCCATCGACTGCAATGCCCGTCCCAATTCCTCCTCCGTAATGGGAGCCTCCAAATCCTCCCTATCTGTATCACTCAGCCTCGGGAGCTCCAATTCCTCAAGGAACGCCACCGTGTCCTCCATTGACCCATCTACCCGAGAGGAGTATAAGTCTGCATAGAATTCTGCAAAAATCTCCAAAATCTCTGAAGTCTCAGAAACAGCAACACCACTCCCCGACACCAAAGAGTGAACAAAGGAAGTATTTCTCTGGGCAGATGCGACCAGCGAAAGCAAATGACCCACTGAATCACCCTCCTGGTAGTAGGCCAGATTCATGAATTCCCTCTTCCTTTCAGCCTTACTCAGCAAGACCGCCTCCAACTGACTCCGAGCTGCCTTTAACCTCCTCCCAGGCTCCAGAGTACCCGTTATTACCATCTCATCCTCCGCCACCCTCAGCCCATCAATCGCCAACCTCTCTGCCTCTCTCGATTTCCTCTTACACCTACTAATATCCCTGAACAACAGTCCTCTCAAGTACGCTTTCATGGCTTACACTCTTCACACTTAACGGCAGATTTACAGTCCTTGGCCATGTGTTCTGATGAAGCGCAGCACTTGAAACATACCCCAAGTTCGCTGAGGATTTTCTTGCGCTCCTGCATGGTTTTCGACCTGAAGCCTCTACATTTGTTCAGTGAGTGTGGTCTTTTGTGAATGGGATACTCACGATTGAAAGACTTATCCCTCGATGGAATAGTGTACTGCTTATTGGCAGGTACTGCAGGTGATGGCAAGTTAGTCTTTCTGACGCTTACACTGTTCCTCGAGTCCTTGCGTCTATGTGCGACGCTTTCATACCTTGATGAAGGTGTTGCTGGAGCTGCAATGTTAGACACCAGGAAGTCGAGGCTAGGGTCGTTCCTCATTTGGGCTTGTTCGTCAATGAACTTGCAGAACTGAATAAACGGAGGTAAGGTGACGTCATGTGACTTTTTATACCTGGAGACACACACTGCCCACTTCTCTTGCAGACTATGTGGCAGCTTTGAGATGATTGTGTTCACTCAATGGGCAGTGTCCAGGTAGCACAGTTCAGACAGACGAGGGTCTCTTTTAGCAAGATCCAGCTCCATAAGCAGGTCACTTAAGTCCAGAAGCTTGTGGGCTTCCTTAAGGTTGATCCTTGGAATGTTCTGCAATCTCTTCAATAGGGACTTTTCTATGGCTTCGGCGCTGCCGTAGGTTCTTTCAAGTCTCTGCCAGGCCGCAGCGAGACCTGCTTCAGCCTGCCCCACATAGACAGTCCTAAGACTCTTGATACTGTTTGTGGATTCAGGACCCAACCATTTTACCATGAGGTCGAGCTCCTGCTCCGTGGATAGGTTGAGATCAGCAATGGCGGCCTTGATGGTTGCTTTCCAGGCTCTATAGTTCTCTGCACGGTCGTCGAATTTTGAGAGGCTAGTGCTGATTAGCTCCCTGCTCACCATGAACCTGTCAAACTCAGACATGTCTGATCCTTCACTCCTTGTTACCGCAGTAGCTTGTGGTACCCCTCGGGTGTATATGGTGTGTGGCATGGAAGGGTGAATTGTTCCCGGGTAAAATGATGTTGCTGTAGGGTTGAGCTGTGGTTTAACCTTTGGAGATTCTGATGACTGCTGCTTGAACTGTGGAGGCGGGCTGGAGTGTGCCTTGCAGTCGTCTTGCGGTGATGACTGCTCCTGAGAGGGTGCATCACGGCGTTGGTCTTGGGTCTCTGTAGGGGCTGTGGGTGATACTGGCACCATAGGTTGGGCCGACTTGGACGCTTCCGCAATGTTGGGTTAACGTCGCTGGAGAAGGTGTGCGCTGCAGGTATCTGTTTCTGCACGTAGTCTCTCGTACGAACAGCTGGGTCGTCTTCTTCTTGTGGTGGCAGGCAAATTAGGTCGAGGTTTTGCTTCACTGCTTGCTCGAGTATTTTTACTTCGGCTAATGTGATTTCTTCCTCCATTTCTGTTTGAAGAATCTTTGTTCGGGCCTCTGCTTCTGCTTCTACCTTCCTGGCATCTGCTTTCCTAACTTCTGCTTCAGCTTTCTTTTCTGTGTAGGAACGTCTTAGTTTGGACCGCTTTGCGTTTAAACGGGCCTCTAGAATTCTGTCGCTGAGAGCTGAAGTTCTTGAGCAGGATGATTTGTATGACCGAACAGAGTGTTTAGATGAGGTTGACCTGTGCGATCTAGTTTCTTGCAGATGGGCGATACGAAGCTTTGCTTTATCCTTGGCGTCTTGCACAGCGGCATCCCTTTCTCTGTCTGTGGAATCTGCCTTGCTTAAAGGGAAGGTGCCATCAAAAAATTTTTTTTTCAGAAATTGTAAAAATGTAAAGAATTAATGATTACATTTTCTTAAAAATATTATCATTTGTTTATAATTTAGTAAAATATGAAAAATAATTTGAAAAGTTTTGGAATTTCCACTTTTAAACACTAGGGGGAGCAGCTGCTGAAATTTCAGAAAAACCTAGTGTACAATCACATTACTGCACTGCAGTAATTATGGGCGGAGTCTGCTGACTTGTGTGATGTCTCCACTCCTCTCCTTCTGGGTGTTTGCTAAGAGATTAGAGAGGATGATATTCAGGAACCAAATGAGCAGCCATTTTGTTGGTGACTGCAGAGTATGGCTGCCGTCACACTATCAGTATTTGGTCAGTATTTTACCTCAGTATTTGTAAGCCAAAACCAGGAGTGGAACAATTAGAGGAAAAGTATAATAGAAACATGTGCACCACTTCTGCATTTATCACCCACTCCTGGTTTTAGCTACAAATACTGAGGTAAAATACTGACCAAATACTGATAGTGGACGGCAGCCTTAGGCTACTTTCACACTAGCGTTGTTGGCTGTACGTTGCAATGCGTCGTTCAGGAGAAAAAGCACATCCTGCAAAGTTGTCTGCAGGATGCGTTTTTTCCCCATAGACTAACATTACCGACGTATTGCCACACGTCGCAACTGTCGTGCGACGGTTGTGTCATGTTCTGGTGGACCGCCGCCACAAAAAAGTTACATGTAACGTTTGTTTGTGCGTCAAGTCCGCCATTTTCGACCGCGCATGCACGGCAGAAACTCCGCCCCATCCTCCCCAGACCTTACAATGGGGCAGCGGAAGCGTCGTAAGACTGCTTCCGCTGCCCACGTCGGACATTTCTTTCACAGCATACGTCGGAACGTCGGCCCGACGCACTGCGACAGGCCCGTACCGTCGCTAGTGTGAAGGCAGCCTTATACTGACAAGTAGACAGTTACCGAGGATGGCAGGCAGCAAGGATTCTGGGAGATATGTGGTGGAGGGAGCAGGGTGACAGCAGCACAGAGTATTTCAGGAGAGCAGTGTGCTGGTCTATAGGGGCCCCCTGTTTGGTGCACAGAGCAGCCAGAGATTGTACATAGGGCGCTGTCTTTTATACACATGGATGGACCATCTGCTCCACAGAAATCCAGGAAACATTTCTGCGGATTGATGGCCTGGTCTGATCCAGACTTTGCATGCAGACCCCATTCCCCTCCTCAGATCCTGTCTTCCCCATCCTGTCCTGGCGATGTGTGAAAACGAGGTGACAGGCGCAGTCGGGGTGACGCTGGGAAGGAAATGTAGCCATATAGTAACGATAAAAATGAGACCCCTCTCTTCAGCTGCCTCACCAGCCTTCCCCTGACTACACCTAAATGGAGGTCATGCTGCCCCCTCTATTACCCCAGACCCGCGTGCAGGTGCTCAGCCAGAACCACCATAGAATGGGTCCGCTTTCTGAAGATAATACTGCCATAGTGTTCTCACATAATACCGCCATATAGATCACACATAATACCACCAGTGTTCTCACATACCACCATATAGATCACACAATACTGCCAGTGTTCTCACATAATACCGACATATAGATCACACATAATACTGCCATAGTGTTCTCACATAATACCGTCATATAGATCACACATAATACCACCAGTGTTCTCACATACCGCCATATAGATCACACAATACTGCCAGTGTTCTCACATAATACCGCCATATAGATCACACAATACTGCCATAGTGTTCTCACATAATACCGCCATATAGATCACACATAATACCACCAGTGTTCTCACATACCGCCATATAGATCACACATAATACTGCCAGTGTTTTCACATAATACCGCCATATAGATCACACACAATACCACCATATAATTCTCACAATACTGATCAAGCATAATACCACCATACAGATCACATAATACCGTCATATAGATCTCACATAATGCCATAATACAGCATTGCGCCCGCAGCTCCTGTTATCGCACGCATTGAGTTGTGTGTGCAATGGGGAAAGATATGCAGGGGGGAGAGGAGTGCATAGAAGTGGATTAGATACACGGTTCACCAGACAGTATCACACAAGAGAGGATTAGATACACGGCTCAGCATAATATCACACAGTATAGGATTAGATACACGGCTCAGCAGACAGTATCACACAGGAGAGGATTAGATACACGGCTCAGCAGACAGTATCACACAGGAGAGGATTAGATACACGGCTCAGCAGACAGTATCACACAGGAGAGGATTAGATACACGGCTCAGCAGACAGTATCACACAGGAGAGGATTAGATACACGGCTCAGCATAATATCACACAGTATAGGATTAAATGCATGGCTCAGCATAGTATCACACAGGAGAGGATTAGATGCATGGTTCAGCATAGTATCACACATGAGAGGATTAGATACAGGGGCCAGCAGACAGTATTACACAGGAGAGGATTAGATACATGGCTCAGCACAGTATAGTGATAGATGCACGGTCTGATGTCCTGTGAGGAGCTGCAGTGAGGTTGGAGCAGCACAGAGCCTCCCCCATCCCCCTCTGTTACCTCTCTGCAGCTCCTGATAGAGGACATCAGACGGCAGCACTCCTTCACCCTCTCTAGGGATTACAGCCACACACCAGGCAGCAGAGGACAGGGAACGGCCGCTGACAGTATGAGGGGAGACAGATGTAGCTGCCTCTCCAACAGCACAGCTCAGTCACAGTGGAGCTCACAGGTACACTCCACTGTAGGCTGAAGCAAGAAGGCGCCGATCTCCTGCCTCTGCTGTGATGTGGAGACAGCCCAGGGGGCGTGGCCACATCACAGCACAATGATAGCTATGGGGTCGCCTCCCGACTGCAGCCTCCTATGTCCAGGGCTGCCGTATTTGCACAGTGTAAGTGTCGTGCTGGGACTCTTACACTGCTGCAAAGCAAAATGGCGGTGCCCAGTGGCTGCAAAAATAATTAATAATAAAAAATATATTAAAGTTAAAAAAAATTATTTTGTATTAAAAATAATTGTTTTTATAAACAATTATTTTTAATACAAAAACAAAATTGTGGCACCTTCCCTTTAACTCTGATAGTGCTTCGTCTATTTTAGAGTCTTTTAGGAAGGCAGCATACTTTGTGGACAGCCTCTTGTATCTGCCGTGGGCCACGTCTAGCTGTCTTATAGTGTCCTGTAAACTCGCTGCATCATCTTTGTGGCGTTGGATGCTTGACATGAGGAAGGCGACTCGTTCCCTTAGGTCATCCAGGTTGTCATTGAACTCATCCCTTGTGGAAAAGTAATTCTCGAGGACCTTTAATGTTGGCTTGATGGAGCGTACTGGTCATACATCTGGGTCTGCTGCGGAAGCGAGCTCTGCTTCCCGGTCTTCATAATGGATAGTATCGGGTTGTATTTGCTCTGTTTCAGCACTGGAGAACTGCGTAAGGTCGTTTTCGGCCATTTTGATTTAAGGTGCGCTGTCCCTTTAACCCCTTTTTGTCATTGGACGTGCTATTCCGTCCATGTGGGGTGGGCCAAATTCCCACGGACGGAATAGTACGTCCAGGGCGATCGGCCGGGTGTCAGCTGCCTATCGCAGCTGCCATCCTGCGCTATGTGCCAGGAGCGGTCACGGACCACCCCCGGCACATTAACCCCCGACACACCGCGATCAAACATGATCGCGGTGTGCCAGCGGTATAGGGAAGCGTCGCGCAGGGAGGGGGCTCCCTGGAGGCTTCCCTGAGACCCCGCAGCAACGCGATGTGATCGCGTTGCTGCGAGGGTCTCCTTACCTCCCTCCCTGTAGCAGGCCCGGATCCAAGATGGGCGCGGCATCTGGGTCCTGCAGGGAGGGAGGTGGCTTACCAAGTGCCTGCTCAGAGCAGGTAACCGCTGGTACCGCTGAAAGCGTCATCTTGTCCCGCAAAAAACGAGCTGCCATACAGCATCATCAGCAAAAAATAAAAAAGTTATAGTCCTCAGAATAAAGCGATGCAAAAATAATTATTTTTTCTATAAAATAGTTTTTATCGTATAAAAGCGCCAAAACATAAAAAAAATGATATAAATGAGGTATCGCTGTAATCGTACTGACCCGAAGAATAAAACTGCTTTATCAATTTTACCAAATGCGGAACGGTATAAACGCCTCCCCCAAAAGAAATTCATGAATAGCTGGTTTTTGGTCATTCTGCCTCACAAAAATCGGAATAAAAAGTGATCAAAAAATGTCATGTGCCCGAAAATGATACCAATAAAAATGTCAACTCGTCCCGCAAAAAACAAGACCTCACATGACTCTGTGGACTCAAATATGGAAAAATTATAGCTCTCAAAATGTGGTAACACAAAAAAATATTTTTTGCAATAAAAAGCGTCTTTCAGTGTGTGACGGCTGCCAATCATAAAAATCCGCTAAAAAACCTGCTATAAAAGTAAATCAAACCCCCCTTCATCACCCCCTAAGTTAGGGAAATATTAAAAAATTTTAAAAAATGTATTTATTTCCATTTTCCCATTAGGGTTAGGGTTGGGGTTAGGGCTAGGGCTAGGGCTAGGGTTAGGGCTAGGGTTAGGGCTAGGGTTAGGGTTAGGGCTAGGGTTAGGGCTAGGGTTAGGGCTAGGGTTAGGGCTAGGGCTAGGGTTAGGGTTGGGGCTAGGGTTAAGGCTACAGTTAGGGTTGGGGCTAAAGTTAGGGTTAGGGTTTGGATTACATTTACGGTTGGGAATAGGGTTGGGATTAGGGTTAGGGGTGTGTCTGGGTTAGAGGTGTGGTTAGGGTTACCATTGGGATAAGGGTTAGGGGTGTGTTTGGATTAGGGATTCAGTTATAATTGGGGGGTTTCCACTGTTTAGGCACATCAGGGGCTCTCCAAACGCGACATGGCGTCCGATCTCAATTCCAGCCAATTCTGCGTTGAAAAAGTAAAACAGTGGTCCTTCCCTTCCGAGCTCTCCCGTGTGCCCAAACAGGAGTTTACCCAAACGTATGTGGTATCAGCGTACTCAGGACAAATTGGACAACAATGTTTGGGGTCCAATTTCTCCTGTTACCCTTGGGAAAATACAAAACTGGGGGCTAAAAAATAATTTTTGTGGGAAAAAAAAGATTTTTTATTTTCACGGCTCTGCGCTATAAACTGTAGTGAAACACTTGGGGGCTCAAAGTTCTCACAACACATCAAGATAAGTTCCTTGGGGGGTCTAGTTTCCAATATGGGGTCACTTGTGGGCGGTTTCTGGGGCTCTGTAAACGCAATGTGACACCTGCAGACCATTCCATCTAAGTCTGCATTCCAAATGGCGCTCTTTCCCTTCCGAGCCCTCCTATGCGGCCAAACGGTGGTTCCCCCCAACATATGGGGTATCAGCGCACTCAGGACAAATTGGACAACAACTTTTGGGGTCCAATTTCTCCTGTTACCCTCGAAAAAATACAAAACTTGGGGCTAAAAAATAATATTTGTGGGAAAAAAATTTTGTTTTATTTTTACGGCTCTGCATTATAAACTTCTGTGAAGCCCTTGGTGGGTCAAAGTGCTCACCACACATCTAGATAAGTTCCTTAGGGGGTCTACTTTCCAAAATGGTGTCACTTGTGGGGGGTTTCAATGTTTCGGCACATCAGTGGCTCTACAAACGCAACATGGCGTCCCATCTCAATTCCTGTCAATTTTGCATTGAAAAGTCAAATTGCCCTCCTTCCCTTCCGAGCTCTCCCTTGCGCCCAAACAGTGGTTTACTCCCACATATGGGGTATCACCATACTCAGGACAAATTGTACAACAACTATTGTGGTCCAATTTCTTCTCTCACCATTGGGAAAATAAAAAATTGGGGGCGAAAAGATAATTTTTGTGAAAAAAAATGATTTTTTATTTTTACGGTTCTGCATTATAAACTTCTGTGAAGCAATTGGTGGGTCAAAGTGCTCACAACACCTCTAGATAGGTTCCTTAGGGAGTCTAATTTCCAAAATGGTGTCACTTGTGGGGGGTTTCAATGTTTAGGCACATCAGTGACTCTCCAAACGCAACATGGCGTCCCATCTCAATTCCAGTCAATTTTGCATTGAAAAGTCAAATGGCGCTCCTTCGCTTCCGAGCTCTGTCATGCGCCCAAACAGTGGTTTACCTCCACATATGGGGTATCGGCGTACTCAGGACAAATTGTACAACAAAGTTTGGGGTCCATTTTCCCCTGTTACCCTTGGTAAAATAAAACAAATTGGAGCTGAAGTAAATTTTTTTGTGAAAAAAAGTTAAATGTTAATTTTTATTTAAACATTCCAAAAATTCCTGTGAAACACCTGAAGGGTTAATAAACTTCTTGAATGTGGTTTTGAGCACCTTGAGGGGTGCAGTTTTTAGAATGGTGTCACACTTGGGTATTTTCTATCATATAGACCCCCTCAAAATGACTTCAAATGAGATGTGGTCCCTAAAATAAAATGGTGTTGGAAAAATGAGAAATTGCTGGTCAACTTTTAACCCTTATAACTCCCTAACAAAAAAAAGATTTTGGTTCCAAAATTGTGCTGTTGTAAAGTAGACATGTGGGAAATGTTACTTATTAAGTATTTTGTGTGACATATCTCTGTGATTTAATTGCATAAAAATTCAAAGTTGGAAAATTGCGAAATGTTCAAAATTTTCGCCAAATTTCCATTTTTTTCACAAATAAACGCAGGTAATATCAAAAATTTTTACCACTATCATGAAGTACAATATGTCACGAGAAAACAATGTCATAATCACCGGGATCCGTTGAAGCGTTCCAGAGTTATAACCTTATAAAGGGACAGTGGTCAGAATTGTAAAAATTGGCCCGGTCCATAACGTGCAAACCACCCTTGGCGGTAAAGGGGTTAAGAAACTGAACGTTTGAATTGGGGGCTGGAAATCGCGGTGCAGCTTAGTTGCGAACCCCTGATAAGATTCCCAAGGTGATTTTGGAGAATCGTGGGGTTCTCCAGTCCGACGATCTGCAGTGATGTGGTATAATACACAGAGAGTCTTTATGCACAATGCGGTCTGAGGTGATGCTGCAGGGCTTCAAGGCAGTCTTTCGACTGTTCTGTCCCCACATGAGGCGAATGGAGGTGTTGTTGACTAATAAGAGTTGTGAGAGAAAGAGTCGTACCTTCGTATTTCTTCGATGTGAGGCAGACAGGACCAATGCTGCTCAGCGTCCGGAGAGATGATGCTCACCAGGGATTGTGCAATCCAGACTTGTTTATTAAGGAAATCTGGACATACAGCGTATAACTGTTAATACAGTACATTCTCCAGAAATGCAGGTGTAGACAAGGTACAGTAAGAAGTAGCACTAAGTATGACTGCAAGTGTGAGCAACAAAGAGCAGCAAGAGGTCAAAAGACTGATGCCTTCCTAAGCCCGGTTCAAGAGCATGTCCTCTCACACAGAAAGTAAACTGAAAATGGCTGCAGAGGAAGAGACTTGACCCCTGAACCGGAAGTGAAAGACATGCCCACAAGAATAAATGAATAACAAGTTGCCATATGGAAAAAGGCCATTGGGTGGCAGCAGAGTAAAATACAGAGTAAAATATAACATATATAACAACATACATGGAACAGCACATTACCAGCCTTCCATCTCTCCGAGGCGGCCCAGTGCTCCCACTGCATGAGGAACAAGCAATATGGCAGGCAATAAGCCATGCTGAACCCGTTGCCCCATCATGGATGGGCAGAGACACAAGACAGCGACCTGGCAGTCCGCCTGGTAAAGGAATTGCCATCACAGGCTGATTCACTCCCTAATCCAGATGCTCCACAAGAGACCCAACAGTTGTGGAAAGAAAAGGGCAAGTTGATCATCTATGAGGGTAAATTGTGTCGGAGGAACATCAACCTGCGCGCACACAAAATAGTCTGGCAAGTGGTAGTCCCGAAGCAGGATGCGCCAATCGTCTTGGAAGCATACCACGATGGAGCAGGACATTTTGGGTGGAAGAAGTTGGAGTTCCTACTACGTGAAAGATTCTACTGGATTGGCATGAGGAAAGCCATTGAGACGTGGTGCCGAGAATGAGGCCCATGCAACCTGCGCAGGAAAGACCATAACAGCCAGCGAGCCCCACTACAGCCCATAGTCACCAAACAACCACTTGAACTGGTAGCTTTGGATCTCATCAAGTTAACCCTGAGTAGGACTGGCTACACCTACGCTCTGACTATAGTGAACTATTACTCAAGGTTCCTAGTATTTGTGCATGTCAAGGACCAAACAGAGAAGATGGCAGCCAAGGCATTTCAACAACACTTTTATCTACCACACAGTTACCTTGAAAAGGTACTAACTGACCAAGGCCTAGCCTTTGAAGCAGAAGTGTTCCAGGAGTTCTGTAACCTGTACGGATGCAAGAAAATCAGGACAATGCCGTATCATCCACAGACAAATGGCATGTGTGAGAAAATGAACCAGATGGTAATTGACCTGTTGAAGACCTTGCCCCTGGAAGAGAGAAACTTGTGGCCAGAGAAGTTGCCAGACCTGGTAAAGCTATACAACCATATCCCGGTAAACTCCATCAACTGTACTCCGGCCTACCTGATGAAAGCGAGACATGACAAGTTACCCATTGACTTGGACAAGGGAGTTCTAACACCTAAAACAACACCACCAGAAGGCAACTGGGACACAGAGTGGCAGCAGCAATACTGCAAAGTGCAAGAGTGCGTGGAACGAAGTTTGTCCCAGGCCAGGCAGAGACAGGAAAAGAACTACAACCAACAAGCTCCAGCTACTCCTTTGGTACCGGGAGAAGAGTTCCTCAAAATAAAGAGGAAGATGCACAAACTGGACGAATGAAAAAATTACACACTGAACAAAGCAAAAAAGATTAATGTATGAGAATGCAAATACCCATCAAGTGATGACCAAAAAATATGAATAATGTGAAGCTTTATTCTGGAGTGAATGGCAGACCATTCAGGAGGTTAAATTGTAAAAGGGAGGAAAAACCGAACTATAAAGTCCAATAAATGAAAATAGAAACCAATAAGTGAATGAAGTACAAAAATATTTATTTAAGACAAAAAAGAGGGAAGCACAAAGTGATAACAGGATGCTAACAATACAAAGTGTATATCTGCCCGTTACACAAGATGACCACAAGAAAAAGAGAGATCATATAATGCTGACATCAATAAACACAAAACATGAATAAACCACTAAGTGTGATAATTCTACAAAAGGGGAGTCAATGTACTCACAAAAATTAGACTAAATGCATGTAATTATGTTTGCATGTCTAAATATCTGTAATAGTGTGCAAAGGTAAGATAGAGAGACCCCAGATGGAGGTTATAAAAAACTTGTATGTCTATTTCAGAGTACATATAGTAAATTTCAGTTTGGCACATTACCACAAGTATTTTAGACAGGTAAAAGGAGCCTTGCAACTCACTCACAAACTGGACGATCAGTGGGAGGCTGAACCATACACCGTCATGCCTTCAAACTTTGATAATACCAAGGTATGCTTTATCAGTAAAGATGGAGGAGAAACCTCAGCGGCAGTGTCAAGGGATCATTTAAAACCATGCCCTAATCAACTAAAAGGATTGAAGACCAAGACATTCCTCAGCCAATGGAAGAGGTGAAGGAAAAGATCAGTACTTGGCGAGTTCCCTCCAAATTGGACAAGAGTGAACCAGGCCATAGTTGTGCCCGCTTTGACCTTTCCTCAGCTAGTAGTGCCAGAAAGAGATGCGACTCAAGACCAGCCTGAAGACCAGTAGGCTCAAGCAGCAGATGCCACACCAGCAGCGGAGCAAGAGAATCCATCCCCTGCCAGCGGTGAATCTGTCAGACCCATGGTGAGTCTAAGAAGTCACAGACTGTTGCTCAGTTTATCAGTAAAATGCAGGCCTACCAGTAGCACAGACACTAGCGTGTCCACAACATCAACAACCAACACACCAGACCAAGCTAGATCATTAGAGATACCTGTACCACCACCCGTAGTATCAGAGGTCAGGTCCCAGCCTGGTATAAGGACTAAAAAGTAAATGTGTTGATGATGTAAATAAGTTAATAATGTATGTAACTGCATCCGTTAAGCATGACAGCCTACAGAGACTTACTGTATGAACTTTTAAATATTCATAATAACCTGTTGAAGGATGATTGGGCCACAGGACTATGAGTGGCCAAACCCTAACTTGTATATACACTGCTCAAAAAATCAAGGGAAGTAGAGGAGCTGTGGAGACACCATCACGTGTTTCTCAACGCAGGCAGTGAATAGCCAGGCCTTTCACCGGGAAGGAACAACCAAGGGAAGGGCAGCATCCAATAAAGGAAAACATCCAATAAAGGAAAACCACCTATGCCAAGCATGGTATCCATCCACAGACAGCTGTTTCGGGGTTTTTGCCCCTCATCAGTGTGGAGTAGGAAACTGGCTATCAGGAGCAGTGCCTAGCTTGGCATAGGTGGTTTTCCTTTATTGGATGTTTTCCTTTATTGGATGCTGCCCTTCCCTTGGTTGTTCCTTCCCGGTGAAAGGCCTGGCTATTCACTGCCTGCGTTGAGAAACACGTGATGGTGTCTCCGCAGCTCCTCTACTTGCATTTGCATATTTGGGGGCAGTGTTCTGGATCACTGCGTTGAGAAACACGTGATGGTGTCTCCGCGGTGTTGGATGTTTTGGTCTCCACGAGGTCAATCATCCGTGCCTTTATAGACTTTCTACTAGGCACTGCTCCTGATAGCCAGTTTCCTACTCCACACTGATGAGGGGCAAAAACCCCGAAACAGCTGTCTGTGGATGGATACCATGCTTGGCATAGGTGGTTTTGCTTTATTGGATGTTTTCCTTTATTGGATGCTGCCCTTCCCTTGGTTGTTCCTTCCCGGTGAAAGGCCTGGCTATTCACTGCCTGCGTTGAGAAACACGTGATGGTGTCTCCGCAGCTCCTCTACTTGCATTTGCATATTTGGGGGCAGTGTTCTGGATCACTGCGTTGAGAAACACGTGATGTGTCTCCGCGGTGTTGGATGTTTTGGTCTCCACGAGGTCAATCATCCGTGCCTTTATAGACTTTCTACTAGGCACTGCTCCTGATAGCCAGTTTCCTACTCCACACTGATGAGGGGCAAAAACCCCGAAACAGCTGTCTGTGGATGGATACCATGCTTGGCATAGGTGGTTTTCCTTTATTGGATGTTTTCCTTTATTGGATGCTGCCCTTCCCTTGGTTGTTCCTTCCAGGTGAAAGGCCTGGCTATTCACTGCCTGCGTTGAGAAACACGTGATGGTGTCTCCGCAGCTCCTCTGCTTGCATTTGCATATTTGGGGGCAGTGTTCTGGATCACTGCGTTGAGAAACACGTGATGGTGTCTCCGCGGTGTTGGATGTTTTGGTCTCCACGAGGTCAATCATCCGTGCCTTTATAGACTTTCTACTAGGCCCTGCTCCTGATAGCCAGTTTCCTACTCCACACTGATGAGGGGCAAAAACCCCGAAACAGCTGTCTGTGGATGGATACCATGCTTGGCATAGGTGGTTTTCCTTTATTGGATGTTTTCCTTTATTGGATGCTGCCCTTCCCTTGGTTGTTCCTTCCCGGTGAAAGGCCTGGCTATTCACTGCCTGCGTTGAGAAACACGTGATGGTGTCTCCGCAGCTCCTCTACTTGCATTTGCATATTTGGGGGCAGTGTTCTGGATCACTGCGTTGAGAAACACGTGATGGTGTCTCCGCGGTGTTGGATGTTTTGGTCTCCACGAGGTCAATCATCCGTGCCTTTATAGACTTTCTACTAGGCACTGCTCCTGAAAGCCAGTTTCCTACTCCACACTGATGAGGGGCAAAAACCCCGAAACAGCTGTCTGTGGATGGATACCATGCTTGGCATAGGTGGTTTTCCTTTATTGGATGTTTTCCTTTATTGGATGCTGCCCTTCCCTTGGTTGTTCCTTCCCGGTGAAAGGCCTGGCTATTCACTGCCTGCGTTGAGAAACACGTGATGGTGTCTCCGCAGCTCCTCTACTTGCATTTGCATATTTGGGGGCAGTGTTCTGGATCACTGCGTTGAGAAACACGTGATGTGTCTCCGCGGTGTTGGATGTTTTGGTCTCCACGAGGTCAATCATCCGTGCCTTTATAGACTTTCTACTAGGCACTGCTCCTGATAGCCAGTTTCCTACTCCACACTGATGAGGGGCAAAAACCCCGAAACAGCTGTCTGTGGATGGATACCATGCTTGGCATAGGTGGTTTTCCTTTATTGGATGTTTTCCTTTATTGGATGCTGCCCTTCCCTTGGTTGTTCCTTCCAGGTGAAAGGCCTGGCTATTCACTGCCTGCGTTGAGAAACACGTGATGGTGTCTCCGCAGCTCCTCTACTTGCATTTGCATATTTGGGGGCAGTGTTCTGGATCACTGCGTTGAGAAACACGTGATGGTGTCTCCGCGGTGTTGGATGTTTTGGTCTCCACGAGGTCAATCATCCGTGCCTTTATAGACTTTCTACTAGGCACTGCTCCTGATAGCCAGTTTCCTACTCCACACTGATGAGGGGCAAAAACCCCGAAACAGCTGTCTGTGGATGGATACCATGCTTGGCATAGGTGGTTTTCCTTTATTGGATGTTTTCCTTTATTGGATGCTGCCCTTCCCTTGGTTGTTCCTTCCCGGTGAAAGGCCTGGCTATTCACTGCCTGCGTTGAGAAACACGTGATGGTGTCTCCGCAGCTCCTCTACTTGCATTTGCATATTTGGGGGCAGTGTTCTGGATCACTGCGTTGAGAAACACGTGATGGTGTCTCCGCGGTGTTGGATGTTTTGGTCTCCACGAGGTCAATCATCCGTGCCTTTATAGACTTTCTACTAGGCACTGCTCCTGATAGCCAGTTTCCTACTCCACACTGATGAGGGGCAAACACCCCGAAACAGCTGTGTGGAGTGAGGTTTTCTGGAGCAATCCAGACCCTTTTGCAGAGAATTCTGTTTTTTTCTGTGGTCGTTTGTACCGACAGCTTTGAAGATGAGTTATGTGAAGAACACCATCCGAGTGACGTTGGAGCCATCTATCCGGGCAAGGAACAGCGTGGTCTTTATTGTACGTGACCTTATTGAGGAAAAGGCTGGAGGAAAGCGGGAGAACATCTATAGCATCAATGAGTTCCCTAATCAAGGTAACTACGATGTTACTTTTATGTCGGAGCATTATTGCCTGAATGTCTATGAGTGGTTTCGGAATCATGCCGGAGATCCCTGTTTGAAGGGAGTGAAATGTGAACCACTGTTTGGTCTTCAGGAAAGGCAGGTGACTATCACTGTCTATAACCCCTTTACTGAACCTGCATTGTTGGAGAGCTTCCTCTCACAGTATTGTGACTTTGTTTCAAAGGGAGAGAAGCAAGTGAACTGTTTATGAATCTTCAATTGTCGATACAAATATCGTGTAAGGTTCAGAAGAGATCCTGGCAGTGTGGGTGGGTTCAGACACCCTCCGGCGAACTTCTCTGTGGCAGGGCATAGGGGTTTCCTCACGTACCCTGGGCAGCCTCTGTTTTGCAGGAGATGTTTCTCTTTTGGACATGTCCAGGCAGACTGCCAGAAGGGGCAGTGTTGCCGAAACTGCAAGAAGGAGGGGCATATGGCTGGTGATTGCCCGATGGCTAAGACCTGTGACATGTGTGGTAGTAGTGACCACATGTATAAGGATTGTCCGTGGAGGGCGCCTAGACGCTCAGAGAGTGAATGGAGAGAGGAGGAGGAGAGAAGGAGGAGGTTGGCGACTATCAGGAAGGAAACTGAAAGAATGGAGAGAGAGGAAAGGAGGGAGAGGGAGAGGGAAAGACGCTCTGTGACTCCAGATGACATTGTGCTAGCACCCTGTGGTACTATGAGTGATGCACAGAAGGAAGATAAGGAGTTTTGGTTGGCGGCAAAAAAAGTAGAGAAGGGGTTTAATAAGGAAGATCAGGAAGAAGATGAGGAAGAAGATGATGACTCTACTGTGCCTGAAATGTTTTCTCTTGAGGAAGCAATGGATGCAACGGAGGAAGACGTGCGTATTTCTGAAGCTGAGAGCCCTGTGCACCCCTCAGATCCTCAGAATATTAGAGGGCTTTCTTCAGATCAGGACAGGGGTGCGAATAAGTGTCAGAGGGAGGAGGATGGGGAAAGTGATGAGGCATGCAGTAGTATGCCTAAGAGGAAAATTGGGCCAGCTAAAAAAAAATGGAGTGAGCACGAAGGGGTTAGTGGTTCAGAGACTTGCTGTTCAGTCCGAATGGCAGAGGAGGACAATGGTGATACTGGGTAAAATGAAAGCTCAGTGGATCTGTTTTTTTTTTCTCTCCTTTCTGTGAGTCTTGACCTTTGTCAAGGGCTTTTTGTGTAATGTGTGTAGTTTTGTGGTAATTTTTGCATTGTTTTTTGTTTTTATAGTATGGGTTTTTCTATAGTTTCTCAAAATGTGAGAGTTTTTAAGAAAGCGAGGAGGAGAGCAGCAATTTTGGATTTTTTAGCTATGCAGAGTGCATCTATTTTTTGTTTGCAAGAATGTGGGATTGTGGATGGTGTGAAAGGGGATGAGTGGTCTTATGGTGCGTCTGTGTGGTCTGGTAGTGCAAATAATAGAAATGATGGTGTGGGTATTTTAGTTAAGGGGCAGGAGGTTGTTTTGAATAATTATTTGGTGGTGGAGGTGGGGAGGTGTATCTTAGCAAATTTTGAATATAAAAATGCTAAGTTTTGTGTTATCAATATTTATGCGCCAGTAGAAAAAAATGAGCGTAAGTTATTATTTGAAAAAGTGAAGCTTTTTGTTCCAGGAAGAGTGCCTGTGGTGATTGTGGGTGATATGAATTGTGATGTGGGGGGAGTGAATGTGGATGTGTCTGGAAAAGTTTTGCTGGAGTTAGTTACTGACTTTGATTTGAGTGATATGCAGCGTGTGTGTAAGGTTAACCCTTTGTTAGATACCTTTTTTTCTGATAGTGGAAGAGCACAGTCCAGGTTGGATTATTGTTTTATTTCTAAAAATATTATTCCTGTTGGATATAAGCAGGATAGGGTCGTTTTTTCGGACCATGTTTGTGTGTTGTGCGAGTTAGATATTAATGTTAGTGGTGTGTTTGGAAAGGGTTTGTGGAAATTAAATGTGAAATTGTTGGAAAATGAAGTTGTGAGGAAGGAGTATGTGAGAAAGTATGAACAGTGGTGTAAAAGTAAGGAAAGTTTTGGGAATGTTTGTGAGTGGTGGGATTGGGTTAAGAGGCAGACAAAAAAGTTTTTTAAAAGTGTGGGGTATTAATTTGCGGCAATTAAGAGGGAAAAGTTTGTTAAGTTGAATGCCCGTTTATGTTTATTGTATAAATTGAGGGAAGTAGGAATGGAGGTGGAGGAGGGGATAAAAAAGGTTAAAAAAGAAATTAAAGAGTTTTTGGAAGAGAAAGGGAAGAGTATTATTTTTAGGGCAAAAATTGATAGAATGGAGCAAGATGAAAGGTGTTCGAGGTTTTTCTTTAAAAAGGTTTTTGGGAAAAAGCAGAGTATGGGTGTTTTGAATGCAGAGGATGGAAGAGAGGTAAGTGGGGAGGATATGTGTGAACAAGTGGCTAAGTTTTATGAGGAGCTGTATGCAGTGAAGTGGAGGGATGAGGCTTTGAAGGAGGATGTACTAAGTGTATTAGAAAATAAATTGAGTGAGATGGAGAGAGAGAGAGTGATGGGTGAGGTGACAGGTGATGAGG
This sequence comes from Ranitomeya imitator, assembly GCF_032444005.1. Taxonomy (NCBI): domain Eukaryota; kingdom Metazoa; phylum Chordata; class Amphibia; order Anura; family Dendrobatidae; genus Ranitomeya; species Ranitomeya imitator. The sequence goes on along the minus strand of NC_091286.1, from coordinate 567,939,964 downwards.
TATGGAAGGTAATGAATAGCATGGCGTTAAATAAGACTCCAGGAGAGGATGGACTTCCTATAGAGTTTTATAGGGTGATGTGGCATGTGATTGGTAAGGATTTTGTGGATATGTGTAAGTACAGTGGGGCAAAAAAGTATTTAGTCAGTCAGCAATAGTGCAAGTTCCACCACTTAAAAAGATGAGAGGCGTCTGTAATTTACATCATAGGTAGACCTCAACTATGGGAGACAAACTGAGAAAAAAAATCCAGAAAATCACATTGTCTGTTTTTTTTTAACATTTTATTTGCATATTATGGTGGAAAATAAGTATTTGGTCAGAAACAAACAATCAAGATTTCAGGCTCTCACAGACCTGTAACTTCTTCTTTAAGAGTCTCCTGTTTCCTCCACTCATTACCTGTAGTAATGGCACCTGTTTAAACTTGTTATCAGTATAAAAAGACACCTGTGCACATCCTCAAATAGTCTGACTCCAAACTCCACTATGGTGAAGACCAAAGAGCTGTCAAAGGACACCAGAAACAAAATTGTAGCCCTGCACCAGGCTGGGAAGACTGAATCTGCAATAGCCAACCAGCTTGGAGTGAAAAATTCAACAGTGGGAGCAATAATTAGAAAATGGAAGACATACAAGACCACTGATAATCTCCCTCTATCTGGGGCTCCACGCAAAATCCCACCCCGTGGGGTCAGAATGATCACAAGAACGGTGAGCAAAAATCCCAGAACCACGCGGGGGGACCTAGTGAATGAACTGCAGAGAGCTGGGACCAATGTAACAAGGCCTACCATAAGTAACACACTACGCCACCATGGACTCAGATCCTGCAGTGCCAGACGTGTCCCACTGCTTAAGCTAGTACATGTCCGGGCCCGTCTGAAGTTTGCTAGAGAGCATTTGGATGATCCAGAGGAGTTTTGGGAGAATGTCCTATGGTCTGATGAAACCAAACTGGAACTGTTTGGTAGAAACTCAACTTGTTGTGTTTGGAGGAAAAAGAATACTGAGTTGCATCCATCAAACACCATACCTACTGTAAAGCATGGTGGTGGAAACATCATGCTTTGGGGCTGTTTCTCTGCAAAGGGGCCAGGACGACTGATCCGGGTACATGAAAGAATGAATGGGGCCATGTATCGTGAGATTTTGAGTGCAAACCTCCTTCCATCAGCAAGGGCATTGAAGATGAAACGTGGCTGGGTCTTTCAACATGACAATGATCCAAAGCACACCACCAGGGCAACGAAGGAGTGGCTTCGTAAGAAGCATTTCAAGGTCCTGGAGTGGCCTAGCCAGTCTCCAGATCTCAACCCTATAGAAAACCTTTGGAGGGAGTTGAAAGTCCGTGTTGCCAAAACATCACTGCTCTAGAGGAGATCTGCATGGAGGAATGGGCCAACATACCAACAACAGTGTGTGGCAACCTTGTGAAGACTTACAGAAAACGTTTGACCTCTGTCATTGCCAACAAAGGATATATTACAAAGTATTGAGATGAAATTTTGTTTCTGACCAAATACTTATTTTCCACCATAATATGCAAATAAAATGTTAAAAAAACAGACAATGTGATTTTCTGGATTTTTTTTTTCTCAGTTTGTCTACCATAGTTGAGGTCTACCTATGATGTAAATTACAGACGCCTCTCATCTTTTTAAGTGGTGGAACTTGCACTATTGCTGACTGACTAAATACTTTTTTGCCCCACTGTATATGTGGTCTAGTATGGAGGTGGCTGAGAGTATGCGTGCAGGGATGGTTGTGTTAATACCTAAAAAAGGAGATTTGAAGAGTTTAAAAAATTGGAGACCGATAACGTTGTTGAATTGCGATTATAAGATCTATGCGAAAGTAATGGCGAATAGGATGCGTGATGTGATAGAGAGTGTGATTGGGGATGAACAGTGTTGTGCAGTGCCTGGGAGACGTATACATGAGTGTGTGTGTATGTTGAGAGATTGTTTGTGGGACTGTATGAGTCGGAAGAAGAGTGTATTTGTTTTGAGTTTGGACTTTGAAAAGGTGTATGATCGGTTATCACATAGTTTTTTGTTCCGGGTATTATTGAGAATGGGGTTTCCGCCTGATTTTGTTTGGAGGGTGAGGAGCTTATATAAAGACATTTATAGTTGTGTTTTGATGAATGGTTCTGTGGGTAGAAGAGTGAATGTTTTTTCAGGTGTGCGACAAGGTTGTCCTTTGTCTCCTGTGGTTTTTATTTGTGCGATTGAACCGTTGCTTTGTATGTTGAGGAAAGATATAGTGATTAGAGGAGTACAAGTGCCAGGAGGTGGAGGGAGGGAATGGAAGGTTAGTGCTTATATGGATAACGTGTGTGTGTTGTGTGATTCAGAGTATTCTGTGAGGCGGGTGAAGTTATTAGCGTCAATTTTTTGTGGTGCGTCAGCATTTAAGGTGAATTGGGAGAAGAGTGAGTGTAAGGTTTTTGGGGGAGGGGTTTTAAGTAAGGATGTAGGAGTGAATGAGGTGACTGGGTCTATTAAGGTTTTGGGGGTGAAATTTTCAGAGAGTTTGGATGGGAAAGAAAGTTGGGATGATGCGAAAGGAAAGGTTGAGCGGAAGTTATGTTTTTGGAAGATGAGAAGTCTTTCGTTTTTTGGAAAAATCTTAGTTATTAAAAGTGTGATTTTGCCTATTTTCTTATATATTGCAGTGGTCTTTCCGCCGGGGTATATGTGTATGAGGGGGTTAAATAGGATTCTGTTTGTGTTTTTGTGGAATTCTAGAATGGAGAGGGCTAGGAGAGAGGTTTTGGTGAAACGTTTAGAAAAAGGTGGGTTGGGTTTTCCAAACCTTGAGGTGTTTTTTGGTGTAAATATTGTGGTTTTTGTGTTGAGGGTGATTAGGATGGATGGCAAGTTTTCTTGTCTGTGTAGGTTTTTGTTTGGGGCATATTTATTTCGTTTGAAGTGGCGAGAGAGGGATCTGAGGTATCCGGTTGCTTTTGACGTGCCTAGATGGTATGTGTGGGTTTATAAATTTTTGATGAAGTATGAGTTATGTGATGTGGATGTTAGGTTGTTGAGTAATAAGAAGGCTGTATATAGGATGATTGAATGTAGAGAGACAGAGTGTGGAATAAACATGGTAAGAGGGAATGATATAGAAAAAGTATGGAAGAAAGTGCGGTTAGACGGTATGACGAATAGGCAGAGTGAGATTGTGTGGCAGTCTTTGCATGGAGTGTTACCAGTTAGGGAATTTCAGAAGAATCGTGGGTTGGGGAGAAATGATATGTGTCTGAGAGGTGGGTGTGGTGGAAGGGAAAGTGTAATACATGTGTTTTGGAATTGTCTTTATGCTAGGGAGGTGATTGGAAGAATGGGACCGTTGTGTAAAGAATTGTGTGGTGTGAGCTTGTTATCATTCGAGTTGTTCATGTTTGGCTTGGGAATGTGTGATGGAGTGAAGGAGAGAGTGTTGTGGTTAATAGTTGCATGTATAAAGGAAGTATTATGGGATGTGAGGAATGTGTATGTTTTTAAGAGAAAGGAAATTGTAGTAAAGAATAGTCTAAAAGTGATTTTGGGGAAGATGTATGTGTGTTTTCTATGGGATAAAAGAAGAAGGGGGGAGGTGGATGCCGAAGGGATTTGGAAGGTGAAGAAGTGGAGATACCTTGTAAATATGTCTTGACTTGTTTTTTCTGATGTTGTAGTAAATTGAAATTTTCCGATGATGATGGGAACAGCTTTTGTGTTTTGGATTTGACGCAGCTGTTTGGGATTTTTCTTTGGTCTTGGATTTCTGGACCGTGGATTTTCCCATCTGAGGGAAGAAAAAAAAAAAAAAGAAACATCTGTCTGTGGATGGATACCATGCTTGGCATAGGTGGTTTTCCTTTATTGGATGTTTTCCTTTATTGGATGCTGCCCTTCCCTTGGTTGTTCCTTCCCGGTGAAAGGCCTGGCTATTCACTGCCTGCGTTGAGAAACACGTGATGGTGTCTCCGCAGCTCCTCTACTTGCATTTGCATATTTGGGGGCAGTGTTCTGGATCACTGCGTTGAGAAACACGTGATGTGTCTCCGCGGTGTTGGATGTTTTGGTCTCCACGAGGTCAATCATCCGTGCCTTTATAGACTTTCTACTAGGCACTGCTCTTGATAGCCAGTTTCCTACTCCACACTGATGAGGGGCAAAAACTCCGAAACAGCTGTCTGTGGATGGATACCATGCTTGGCATAGGTGGTTTTCCTTTATTGGATGCTGCCCTTCCCTTGGTTGTTCCTTCCCGGTGAAAGGCCTGGCTATTCACTGCCTGCGTTGAGAAACACGTGATGGTGTCTCCGCAGCTCCTCTACTTGCATTTGCATATTTGGGGGCAGTGTTCTGGATCACTGCGTTGAGAAACACGTGATGGTGTCTCCGCGGTGTTGGATGTTTTGGTCTCCACGAGGTCAATCATCCGTGCCTTTATAGACTTTTTACTAGGCACTGCTCCTGATAGCCAGTTTCCTACTCCACACTGATGAGGGGCAAAAACCCCGAAACAGCTGTCTGTGGATGGATACCATGCTTGGCATAGGTGGTTTTCCTTTATTGGATGTTTTCCTTTATTGGATGCTGCCCTTCCCTTGGTTGTTCCTTCCCGGTGAAAGGCCTGGCTATTCACTGCCTGCGTTGAGAAACACGTGATGTGTCTCCGCAGCTCCTCTACTTGCATTTGCATATTTGGGGGCAGTGTTCTGGATCACTGCGTTGAGAAACACGTGATGGTGTCTCCGCGGTGTTGGATATTTTGGTCTCCACGAGGTCAATCATCCGTGCCTTTACAAAAAATAAAGGGAACATTTAAACAACAGAATATAACTCCAAGTAAATTAAACTTCTGTGAAATCAAACTGTCCACTTAGGAAGCAACACGGTTTGACAATCAATTTCACATGCTGTTGTGCAAATGGAATAGACAACAGATGGAAATTATTGGCAATTATCAAGACACCCTCAATTAAAGAGTGGTTCTGCAGGTGGGAACCACAGACCACATCTCAGTACCAATGCTTTCTGGCTGATGTTTTGGTCACTTTTGAATGTTGGTTGTGCTTTCACACTCGTGGTAGTATGAGAAGGAATCTACAACCCACACAAGTGGCTCAGGTAGTGCAGCTCATCCAGGATGGCACATCAATGTGAGCTGTGGCAAGAAGGTTTGCTGTGTCTGTCAGCGCAGTGTCCAGAGGCTGGAAGTGCTACTAGGAGACAGGGCAGTACACCAGGAGACATGGAGGGGGCCGTAGGAAGTCAACAACCCAGCAGCAGGACTGTTACCTCAGCCTTTGTGCAAGGAGAAAAAGGAGGAGCACTGCCAGAACCCTGGAAAATGACCTCCAGCAGGCCACAAATGTGCATGTGTTTGCACAAACGGTTAGAAACCGACTCCATGAGGATGATCTGAGTGCCCGACGTCCACAGATGGGGGTTGTGCTCACAACCCAACACCGTGCACGATGCTTGGCATTTGCCACAGGACACCAGGATTGGCAAATTCGCCAATGGCACCATTTGCTCTTCACAGATAAAAGCAGGTTCACACTGAGCACATGTGACAGATGTGACAGTCTGGAGACGGCATGGAGAGCGATATGCTGCCTGCAACATCCTTCAGCATGACCGGTTTGGCAGTGGGTCAGTAATGGTGTGGGGTGGCATTCTTTGGAGGGCCGCACAGCCTTCCATGTGCTCTCCAGAGGTAGCCTGAACTGTCATTAGATACTGAGATGAGATCCTCAGACCTGTTGTGAGATCATATGCTGCTGTGGTTGGCCCTCGGTTCCTCCTAATGCAGGACAATGCAAGAACTCATGTCGCTGGAGTGTGTCAGCAATTCCTGCAAGATGAAGGTATTGAAGCAATGGACTGGCCTGCCCGTTCCCCAGACCTGAATCCGATTAAAAACATCTGGGACATCATGTCTCACACCATCCACCAATGTCACGTTGCACCACAGACTGTCCAGGAGTTGGCGGATGCATTAGTGCAGGTCTGGGAGGAGATCCCTCAGGAGACCATCCGCCACCTCATCAGGAGCATGCCCAGGCATTTTAGGGAGGTCATACAGGCACATGGAGGCCACACACTACTATGCATCATTTCCTTGTCTTGAGGCATTTCCACTAAAGTTGGAACAGCCTATAACTTCATTTTCCACTTTGATTTTGAGCATCATTCCAACTCAAGACCTCCGTGGGTTATTAGTTGTGATTCATGTTGATCATTTTTAGGTTTTTTTGTTCTCAACACATTCCACTATGTAATGAATAAAGATTTACAATTGGAATATTTCATTCAGTGTTATCTAGGATGTGGGATTTTAGTGTTCCCTTTATTTTTTTGAGTAGTGTAGTTTCCAACTTGGCTCAGGAATAAACAATGGACAATGACGAATTAACTAATCGTCACTAGGACTGTTTTTGAGCTTTGGTTTTTATAATTTTTACTTTTGAAATCTTGTAAATAGCTATAATTGTTCACTTGTTTATATGTTTATATTTTCTCAGTCCGGGAGTACTGAATTTTACTAGGGGGGAATGTGGCACCCCGGGAGTCTGGTTGCCACAGTGGCATTGCCTCCCTCAGAGGGGTGATGTTATGCCTGGAAGCAAGGAGGGGTCCCCTTACCAGGTAACACCAGCAACCAACACTTTTTCCTTACTCCAGACCAGAAGGGGGAGTTCTAACACCCAGTATCAGGGGAGCTTCCCTATAAGTTCTGGCCTGGAGGCAGAGTTAGTGAGTCTGATGGAGAGAGTGATAGGAGAGGAGAGAAGCTGAGGAGAACCTGGGGAGTGGAGCTGTAACCAAGCTCATCCCAGAGCTGAGCGGTAGATACTGGACACCGGAGTCCGTGGTTACACAGGTACTGAAGTCCCGGCAGCTAAATCCGGAGGGCAGGAGACTGCAGGTCTCCTGGCCCCTTCTAACACCCAGCGTCCCAGCAGCATATCAGAACCCGGAGCAGCCACAAAGGAGCGACACCTGTAATAGGCTCATGTGGCCTGCCATGTGGGTAACGTTTTATTCTAACTGTCAGACAGTGAGAGGAACTTGAGCAGAGCTTAAAGCAGCAAGGACCTAAGAGGAAAGTGCAGTAGGAAGGCCTCCGAACCTACCTGGCTAGGTGGATCCTAAATTGCTTCCAGGCTGCTTGGATCTCCATTATCATCTGTTACCACTGCCCCGGACTGCACCTTCAACCATTGAGAAAAGGTATAGAAGACTACAGTCCTTGTGTCCTCCAGTCATTTCCTGCACCCTCAGTCCTGCACTCCAACATCCACAATCCCTTACAACAGTACCAGTAGCCCTAGGGCCCCTCTCCACCTGTGGGGAGCAGAACCATCCCAGCTGCATCACCATCGGCCCCAGAGGTCTCCTTAAGCAGTGTCGACCACCTATTGCTGAACACCACAGGTGGCGTCATGTTAAATCCCCTATAAACTTTCCCTCATCATTTTTATTGTGCGCCCAGGGCCACGGACTGGGCCACTGCTGCCGTGACAACTCCCTGAGAACTGTCTGACCCGGTTCCAAGTACCCCACGGTCCTAGCGGGCGTCGCATAGGTAATCAGTGTTAAAGTAGTGGACAACCACTTTAAATATTAATGTGTCCCTTCTCTGGTCCAAAACTGGCCTTGTGGCTAACTTTTGGGGCTAATGAGAATTACGTTTTCTTCCAGTCCTCCAGACAGTTTTGTACCAGGAGCTTATTTGGCCAAGAAGATCTGATTTCTATAAGTGCTGGACAATCAGTCCCTATAGAAATCAGATCTTCTTGGCCAAATAAGCTCCTGGTGAAGGACTGGCCATTTTTCTGATCCGAGTCTGATCAGTGTCAGTTTGCTCCATTGCCAGCAGCTGCAGGAAAGGCTCCAGCTGACACTGTGCACGCTACTGAAGAGCAATGAATACTCACTGCTGTGTGCACAAACAGTCCCGGCATGCAGAGCAGTGAGTATTCCAGCAGCTGCCCTTCGGCTTGCAAGCAGCGCATGAGGTCCCTGCCATGTGCTGCTTACAAGCATAAAGCAGCTGCTGGTAACAGAGCAGGACACTGCAAGGGAATGCTGGAAGGTAAGTGTAATGTTTGTTGTTTTTTTTTAATGGTTTCTGATGGGGCAATGCATACCAGGATGAGGGGTGGAGGCCATGCATACCAGGATGGTGGTGGGGGCCAGTCATACCAGAATGAGAATGGGGCCACGCGTATCAGGACTGGGATGGTGGCCAATCATACCAGGATGCTAAAGAGAAATGAATATTCATTGCCCTCCATGCCCATTGGTGTGGAATGCAGTGAATATTCATTTCTCTTTAGCCGCAGCCGCAGCTCCTGCCTCTGTGACCCGCTGCTCCACCAATACCGCTCCCCCACCTCCCCACCACAGCAAGAGGTGGTACATCTGCACTATAAGACGCACACCCCATTTTACTCCACATTTTTGAAGGGAAAAGTGTAGCAATATGTTATATGTTCATGTGGCCTCTAGGGGTCTCACTACTTTTATGTGTGTTCTATATTCTTTGTTTGGAACTTGTTGGATGTTGTTGTACTCGGAATTCATGTAATGGAGGTTGAGACATGATGTGAATAAAGAGCCTGGAGATACTCACCGAGTGTGATTTATGACAGGATTCATCAAACAGAACATGGTGGCAGCCGGGCACAGAACCTGCAAATTCTTAGAGCTTATATGAGGCTGGAACTGCACAGATCACTGCAACTGTAAGTACAGATTCCCTGACAGTACAGAAAAATGGAGACTGGTCTGAAGCCCCCTCAGAGACTGGATGTCACTTCATGTAATCTGTCCCAGACTTGGAGACATTGGAAGGAAGAGTTTACACTGTATGTGGATCTGACTGTGGGCCCCACTGATGACAAACGGAAAGTAAAGCTGTTTTATTACCTAATTGGGGAAAGTGGCAGAGAATTATCCCACACCTTGCTCCCAGACACAGACAACCTCATCCTAGCAGACATTGTGCAGGCATTTGATAAACACTGTGACCCAAAGAAGAATGAGACAGTGGAAAGACATAAGTTTTTCACAAGACATCAGGAGGATGGTGAAAATGTGGACAGATATCTGACAGAGCTGAGGAGACTTGCAGAAACATGTGGCTTTGGAGAGATCAAGGACAGAATGGTGTGTGGCATAAAGGACAGTCATCCCAAAGAAAGATTACAGTGAGAGGAAGGCATGACTTTAGAGAAATGTATGCAAATCTGCAGGGCTGCTGAGCTCACAAAGCACAGCCTGAAGATGATGGCAGGCACCAGTGAGAATGATGATGACAAGGTACATGCAGTATCTATGAAAGGGAAGACAGGACCAGACTACCCTATAAACACTGTCCACTGCAAGTATTGTGGGAAAAGACATGAGAGAGACAAAACCAAGTGTCCAGCATATGGGGAAACCTGCAGGTCATGTGGCAAGAAGAATCATTCCTCTGCTGTCTGCAGGCAAGGAAGAGGCAAACAGTACAGACAGCTCCACACTGTGACACCAGACACTGACAGTGCAGAGGACATTACATGGCTACAAATGCAGTCTACAACAGAGAAAGTCAATGTAGTTGGGCAGTCAGTAGTGAAGGATGCCAAGCAGCTTTATGCAACATTCTTGTTGGATGAGAAGCCCATTAGATTTCAGCTGGATTGTGGAGCAAGCTGCAATGTAATTTCATTTGATCTGCTAAACAAACAGGTTTCTATTGAGCCAACTGACAAGGTACTGGTGATGTACAACAAAAGTGTTCTGAAACCAATGGGGACATGTAAGCTAAAAATACGAAACCCATGTAACAGAAAGAGTTATAGAGTTGAATTTACCGTGTTACGGGGTGGTAACCATGTACCATTACTGGGAGTAAAAGCAGTTCAGGCAATGGACTTAATAAAAGTACAGTCTCAGAACATTATGTCTGTTGAAGTTGCCCAGGATATACAAAATCCAAAACTAAATGCAGAGCACAACTTGGACATGCAGAAAATAAAAGCAGAGTATGCTGATGTATTTGAAGGTGATGGATGCTTTGAAGGTAAATATAGGCTAGAAATTGACAATACAGTGCAGCCCACCAGATTACCTACAAGAAGAGTGCCTGTAGCGTTAATTCAACCGCTGAAAGTAGAACTGCAAGATCTACAGAGAAGAGGCATGATAGCACCAGTCCATAAGAGCACAGATTGGATCAGCAGTTTGGTCATAGTTCAGAAACCATCGGGCAAGTTAAGAATATGTATTGATCCTAAGCCACTCAACAAGGCGCTGAAACGAAATCATTACCCAATGCCAACATTAGATGATGTTCTACCAGATTTATCAAAGGCTAAAATATTTTCTGTATGTGATGTAAAAAATGGATTCTGGCATGTGGCCCTGACTGAAGATTCAAGTTTATTGACAACATTTTCTTCACCATTTGGACGCTTTAAATGGCTGAAAATGCCCATGGGACTAAAACCTGCTCCAGAGATATTCCAGCAGAAATTGATGCAGGCTTTGGAAGGACTTACTGGAGTGAAGACAATAGCGGATGATATACTAGTAGTGGGAGAAGGTGAAAATATGGAATCTGCAATCAAGGATCACGATCAGAAGATGATACAATTTTTGGACAGATGCAGAGAAAAAAACATAAAGCTGAATTTGGACAAATTCAAATTGAAAATGACAGAAGTAGCCTATATTGGTCATCGACTGACTTCAACTGGGGTCAAAATGGATCCTGAAAAGGTGAGAGCAATACAAGATTTGCCTACCCCTACTGATGTTTCTGGAGTACAACGATTTTTGGGCATGGTGAATTATCTCTCAAAATTTTGCAGACATCTGTCAGACATGTGTGAGCCACTGAGACAGCTAACCCACAAAGATGTGCGCTGGGAATGGACAGAAAGCCAGGAGACTGTTTTCCGAGCAGTAAAGAATGCCATTGCAGATACAGCAACCCTAAAGTATTTCGATCCAGATCGAGAAGTGGTGGTACAATGTGATGCCTCGGAAAAAGGCCTTGGAGCCACATTAATGCAGAACAAACAGCCAATTGCATTTGCAAGCAGAGCCCTTACAACAACAGAGCAGGGATATGCGCAGATTGAGAAGGAACTACTGGCTGTGGTATTTGGGATGGAGAAGTTTCACCAGTACACCTACGGTCGACGGGTAACAGTGCAGTCAGATCACAAACCATTGGAGAGCATTACAAAGAAACCATTACTAAATGCCCCAAAGAGACTACAGCACATGCTGTTGCGACTTCATAAATATGATGTTGACATCGGGTACTGTCCAGGAAGAGACTTACTGATTGCAGATACGCTAAGCAGAGCTTACCTTCCTATCACAAATGATGAGGAGGAAGACATTGAAACCATCAATATGTGTAACTACCTTGCAGTGTCAAAAGAAAAGGTCAAGCAAATCCAGACTTGTACAGAGAAGGATAAAAGTCTCCAGAGTTTAAAGACTGTCATCTTGCAGGGCTGGCCAAAATACAAGCAGCATGCTCCGAGGGAAGTCTCACCATTCTTCCACATAAGAGATGAATTGTCAGTGCAGCAAGGAATCATCTTTAAAGGAGACAGGGCTGTTATACCTGAAGTTCTCAGAAGAGGCATATTGAAGACATTGCACTCTTCTCACTTAGGCATGGAAGGATGCCTACGGCGTGCACGAGAATCAGTTTATTGGCCAAGAATGAATGACCACATAAAAAATTACATAGCACAATGTGAAATATGTGCATCCTGCAATGATAAGCAACCAAAGGAGACATTGCAACCTCATGAAATTCCACATAGGCCTTGGTCAAAAATAGGAACAGACTTGTTCACATGGAATGACAAAGAATACCTGATTACAGTGGACTATTTCTCTAACTTCTGGGAGGTTGATTTGGTGCAGGACACAAGGGCGAGAACAGTGATTAAAAAACTCAAGGCCCATTTTGCCAGGTATGGCATTCCAGATATCGTTTTCTCTGACAATGCGGCACAGTTTACGTCGGAAGAATTCAAAACTTTCAGTAAGAAATGGGAATTTGAACACCAGACGTCTTCTCCAAGATATCCTCAGAGTAATGGGAAAGCAGAGTCAGCAGTAAAAACGGCCAAAAGACTCATGCAGAAAGCAAACCAGGCGGGTGCTGATGTATATCTGTCTATACTGGATCATAGAAACACACCCACCCAAGGCCTAGACAGCAGTCCGGCACAGAGGCTCATGAGTAGGCGTACAAAGACACTAGTACCAACTGCGTGTCATCTGTTAGAGCCAAAGCTGCTGGGAAACATCGAAGCTAAATTACAGAAGAATCAAGCTAGGCAAGCTTTCTATTACAATAAATCTGCAAAGGATCTGCCGGAGCTCCAGAGAAATGACAACATTCGGCTGCAGCCAAGCACCACATTTGACAAACACTGGCAAAAGGCAAAGGTTGTCCAGAAACTGGGACTGCGGTCTTACGAAATTCTAACAAATGACGGAAGAAGACTAAGGAGGAATCGAAGATATTTGAGGAAAACGCAAGAAAGAGATGATTCATGGCCTTTTGAACAGTATCCAGACACCCAAGACAACGAGGCAGCAAGTACAAGTCAGGCACCAACAGTGACAGCTGACCATCAGGGTGAGGACTCTGGCCAGAGACAGACAATATCAGAAGAACTACCAGATGTACCAGATGTAGAAAGTGACACATCTTATATTACCAGAGCTGGCAGAATTAGCAAAAAGCCGGCGCACCTCAAAGATTATATCTAACTGGACGTACTAGGTTAATTTCTAACTTTGTCATAGTATACATTAGTTTAGTATCTTGTATTGTTCCTCTAGTTAAAAGAGAAAGGATGTAGCAATATGTTATATGTTCATGTGGCCTCTAGGGGTCTCACTACTTTTATGTGTGTTCTATATTCTTTGTTTGGAACTTGTTGGATGTTGTTGTACTCGGAATTCATGTAATGGAGGTTGAGACATGATGTGAATAAAGAGCCTGGAGATACTCACAGAGTGTGATTTATGACAGCATTCATCAAACAGAACAAAAAGTGCTTTTTATAGTCTGAAAAATATAGTCATTTCTCCATCTTCTCCATTCTTTGTGTCCGCTTAGATCTGATTGTAGTCCAGTGTGTCACACTCACCCATATACTTGTATGGGTGCTCGTGATCCAAATTTTAGAGCCACTCGCAGCATGCTGCTCTGACATCCCAGTGGCATTGCTTTCCTCACGGGGAGAGTGATGTCACGCTTGGAAGCGAGGAAGGATCTTCTTTATCAGGTAAACACAATCATGCAACATGTTCACACTCCAGGAGATAAGGGGGAGCTCTGATTCAGCTTGTGGGTGGCTCCCCTATATATATTCTGGTCTGGAGGGAAAGTCAGTTCCTGTCAGAGAGACAGACAAGAAGGGAGCAGAGGGGCCGTGCAGCCATGAGAAGTGCAGCAGCTCCTTGAAAGAGAGAAAGAGAAAGAAGCTGTGGGACAGCTTCGTGCATTGTCTTCTTTGGTCTGGGTGCACTATATATATTTTATATATTATTTATTGTTCTTTATTAATGTGCAGTATTTATTATTGATATACCCAGCCTTGGAGCTGTATACTGTGATTTTTTGGAGAGGGCTAAATAAGCATCTATAATTAATATAACGCTGGGAGCGTCACTGTGTCCGAAGCCTTTATAGAATGCGCTGGCGCAAGCGCCGGCGCAGTCTGGGCCTAACAGAGTGACGCTCCCGGGAGATCGCGGTATGCGTAAACACTGAACGCACACCACGATCTCCAACAGAGAAGCAGGGACCGCCAGGAGGGTGAGTATCGCCTATATTCACCTGTCCTCCGTTCCACCGCTGAGCGCCGCCATCTTCCCGGTCTTCGGCCTGTGACCTTCAGTTCAGAGGGCGCGATGACGCGCTTAATGCGTGCCGGCGCCACCCTCTGACTGACCAGTCACAGCCAGAGGAAGATGGCGGTGCTCAGCAGTGGAACGGAGGACAGGTGAATATAGTAAGTGCTGGGGGGCCTGAGCTGGCGGCGATACCGGCACCTGACCCCCACAGTGCGCCGGTGTCCCCGCCTGCTCAGGCCCCCCAGCACTCGGCGTCCTGTTTACCGTCACCGGAGGTAGAGGACGGCAGGTACTGTAGGAGGTGAGGAGGGAATGGCGGCGGCCGCTGTGGCCCCGGGACGGTGCCGAGTGCAGGAGCGCGGCCCCTACGTGCACTATGTGTGCAGGGGAACCGGTCACCACCCCATCACAGCACAGGGCCGCTGTACGGGGCGGGGGCGGGCTGTGGCCACTGATCCAGCTGACGGAGCCACACAAAGGACAACAAGCGCACATGTGTCTCCCGCGGATAATAAGAGTGGGGGGATGACAGGGTGCACACAACGACGGCTCTGTATAGTGTGTATATCTATGTGTGCACACAGGGACTTCTACATACACTACATACACACTCTAGCTATATGCACACTATACCGTATATACACACAATCAGCCAGAGGAAGATGGCGGCACTCAGTGGTGGAACGGAGGACAGGTGAATATAGTAAGTGCTGGGGGGCCTGAGCTGGCGGCGATACCGGCACCTGACCCCCACAGCGCGCCGGTGTCCCCGCCTGCTCAGGCCCCCCAGCACTCGGCGCCCAGCGACTATAGGTGAGTATGTTTTTTTTTTTTTTTTATATTGCAGCAGCAGCATACGGGGCATATAGAATGGAGCATGTTAAGGGGGCCATCAACCATAATGGAGCAGTGTACGGGGGCATATAGAATGGAGCATGTTAAGGGGGCCATCAACCATAATGGAGCAGTGTACGGGGGCATATAGAATGGAACATGTTAAGGGGGCCATCAACCATAATGGAGCAGTGTACGGGGGCATGTAGAATGGAGCATCTTATGGGGGCCATAAACCTTTATGGAACAGCGTACGGGGCATACACTATGGAGCATCTTATGGGAGCCATAAACCTTTATGGAGCAGTGTACGGGGGCATATACTATGGAGCATCTTATGGAGGCCATCAACCTTTATGGAGCAGTGTACAGGGCATATACTATGGAGCATTTTATGGGGGCCATAAACCTTTATGGAGCAGTGTATGGGGCATATGGATGGGAGCAGCAAATTAAAGAATGGTGGCGCAGGATGGGAGCACCACATGACAGAATGGGGGCGCAGGATGGGAGCAGCACATGACAGGACGGGGCGCAGGATGGGAGCAACACATGACAGGATGGGGGCGCAGGATGGGAGCAGCAAATGACAGGATGGGGATGCAGGATGGGTGCAGCACATGACAGGATGGGGACGCAGGATGGGTGCAGCACATGACAGGATGGGGACGCAGGATGGGTGCAGCACATGACAGGATGGGGGCGCAGGATGGGTGCAGCACATGACAGGATGGGGACGCAGGATGGGTGCAGCACATGACAGGATGGGGACGCAGGATGGGTGCAGCACATGACAGGATGGGGACGCAGGATGGAGCAGCACATGACAGGATGGGGACGCAGGATGGAGCAGCACATACCAGGATGGAGACCATATGCCAATATAAATGCTCGCCACCCGGGCGTAGAACGGGTTCAATAGCTAGTTGATTATATACAACTCAGGTACTTTATAGCACTTTGGAGTGCAATACACTGTGTTTGGCGGCTATTTTGTGTTGTTCCCCCTTTTTTATCTATGTATTGTACGTATATATGTAATAAAATGACATTTTAATCTTCTACTATGGCATTACTTCCGCTGTGTTTGTAGGATTAGTAAAATTGGAAGTGCCTCTATTAGGCCAGAATATTTTGGTTAATTAGATCAGATTGTAGTCCAGTGTGTCACACTCACCCATAGACTTGTATGGGTGCTCGTGATCCAAATTTTGGAGCCACTCGCAGCATGCTGCTGTGACATCCCAGTGACATTGCTTTCCTCACGGGGAGAGTGATGTCACGCTTGGAAGCAAGGAAGTATCTTCTTTATCAGGTAAACACAATCATGCAACATGTTCACACTCCAGGAGATAAGGGGGAGCTCTGATTCAGCTTGTGGGTGGCTCCCCTATATATATACAGACCAATAAATGCAAAAAGAACAGCGCTCCATCCAGGTGTAGAAATCTTGAAAAATAAGCTTTATTCAGCCATGTCACAGCACGTTGCTGTGACATGGCTGAATAAAGCTTATTTTTCAAGATTTCTACACCTGGATGGAGCGCTGTTCTTTTTGCATTTATTGGTCTGGTTATATCCGGGACGGTTCCCTGGATGTGGAACGGGCGCCCCAGTATTGTGAGTGCTGTCAGCTTTCGCTTTTTATATTCCCCTATATATATATTCTGGTCTGGAGGGAAAGTCAGTTCCTGTCAGAGAGACAGACAAGAAGGGAGCAGAGGGGCCGTGCAGCCACGAGAAGTGCTGCAGCTCCTTGAAAGAGAGAAAGAGAAAGCCGAATGGATTGCAGAAAGCTTGTAGGAGAAGTGAAGCGCAGGAGAGTGAGAACTGGGGATAATAGCTGCGACTGGGCTACCTCCCTACAGAGCGCAGACACCGGTAGCCGGAAGACCGAGGTTGTGAGGGACTCCACAGCTCACAGCAGAAACCGGCAGGACAGCTGGATTACAAGTCACCTGTCCACCCTGACACCTGGAGACACAGTGGCGCATAGAGCCTGGGTCATGATAGAGACCCTGTAAAAAGACTCGAGCCACCTGTCATACGGGATAGTGTCCTACTTCCAAGAAGGACAGAGAGAACACGTGAAATCCTTGTGAGAGGCCTAGGGCAGCAAGGAACTACACCACAGTTTTAGAGGGAAGCCTTCTAACTCCACCTGCTAAGGGGGACTCCCAACTCGCTTCCAAGCTGGCCGGATCCTACCTGTACCTGTGATCTGGTGCCCTGGACTGTGGCTGCCTGAATTCATCAGTAAACCAGGTAAAGAGACTGCAAACCTGTGTCCACCGTTTCTTGCTACACCACCCACCATATTTATCTATACACCGGGAGCCCTGGGGACCCAGCTTCACCTGTGGGAAGGCATACCATCTTAGCTGCATTAACATCATCCCAGTTGACCCCTTTTAGCAGCGTCAGTCACCCCTGACTGAGAACCACATGTGGCGTCACAAACAAACTTTATTCACAAAACCCCTATAAAGACATTCCCTTTTACTTAGGGGAATGTCTTAGGCGGGTCGCTGCCACTGTAACACATCCCCTTTAATTAACTGGACCCGGTACCGAGTACCCCATGGCCCTGTTGGGCATTCCATCTTGGCGTCACGAACAGGATGGACCGACCCATTGAAGTGCGTCATGTGCGCCTAAGAGACTGTGTTGTACTGAGAGACTGTTGAACTGTAAATTGCCACTAAAACCGCCGCCATTATAGCACCATGTGGCATGCAGGGGGAGAAGGGCGTGTTGTCGTGGGCGGCCCCTGGAGGAATGGCGCGAGAGCTATAGCCGCCCCTCATCAGTACTACTATGTCCAAGAAATCTGTCCATCAACAAGTGAAATCCACCTCATAGTTTGGTATTGCTGGAAGAAGAAGAGCAACCGCCCACGAAAAGAGGCATGGTAGAGTGAAACCGCGGGAAATTGGACCGAGGAGCGAGTACCAGAGTGTATTGTGGAGCAGGAGGACTCCCCTGCAAGAACTGTACCCATCACTGAAGCTAGATCCGGACCTCCTGCAGAGAGAGGTAGAAGAACTTACCCGGCAGCTTGTGCAGATGCAGCTGGAGGCTGTGGCTGGGTGGAAGGAGACCTTCATCGGGAGCCTTACCGGATGACCGTTGGCAGCCTCGTCCGGCCCGGAGCAGAAAGAAGATCTGGCACTCCGGAAGGAGAGGTAAGGGGCATGACCCTGACCCTGGCGGCGGAAGGCCCGACAGCTAGGCCCGATGTACTAGCCACCACTGCTGTACACCCCCGACCAGGGTTTTGGGTTCCTTGGTGAAATGTCACCGTACGCCCAGGTTACCTCAGCCTCCAGTCCCGCAGTGACCCCTGCGCTACATGATACCCTGGTGGGCCCTGTACCGTCCCTGCCAACGCCGAGGCCTGGAGAAGTACGCCATCAGCTACACCGGGACTAGGGAGATGGTAGCTCAAATCAGTTGTCAGCTCCACTAATCCCAATCTGTGAGCCCCAGGCTAGCTATCAGGAACCCGTGGTGTTCACAGAGGGACCCACGGAGGAGGACATTATTGTGCTCCAAGGGGAAATCCCCATCATAACATGGCGGGAGCATTGCAGACGGTGGGAGGAGAAAGAGAGGCAGGAATCCCTGGCCCAGAAAGCAGCCTTTGAGGAAAGGAACTTGGAAGGAAAGGCCCGAACAAGTTACATCACTAGGGCAGAAAGAGAATCACTGCGGCAGGGAGAAGTAGTGGTCTTCAATCAGCAGAGAGGCTGGGGTTTCACTAAGGGGACAGGAATGATCTTTGTTAACCGGAGGGATGTGGAATCCCAATTAATGGAGGGACACCCGGACCGGGATCTGTGTTCCGGTGACAGAGTGACATATACCCGCCATATCGGCGACAAAGGGTGGTACGCTCTGGACTGTAGGAGATGTGTCAGATAGTTAACGTATGTACAAGTGATAGTGTGTACTGCAGAGAGAGTTTCGTATATTTGTAGGAGAGTTAAAGAACTACAATAACTTTTTTTCTTTTTTCATTAATCTTCCTATTATGTGCCACTGAAAACATCCACTGTGTTTATTTTAGCAATATTACATTTTATCATGCTGTAGCAGCACATCTTCAGTGCTGGATCCAGCTCTCATGGGGTTAATCGACAACTTCCTTTCTCCTGACTTATTGTGCTCTAATACTACAAGTTCCATGATGCATTGCACTGGCCACTAAGCCCAAACCTATCACACCCACTCTAAAACACACCCAAACCCCACCCTCTATCTTCAAAAAGATCTGTGATGTCATTTCTGTCCAACCTCCTCTTTTACATTTGTCCAACCCACACTCCATTACACACAGATAGGTAGATAGATAGATAGATAGATAGATAGATAGATAGATGGAATTAGATAGATAGATAGATAGATAGATATGGGACAGATAGATAGATAGATAGATAGATAGATAGATAGATAGATAGATAGATAGATAGATAGATAGATACAGATATATCTATATATCTATGTCTATTTCCATAGATATGTCCATATCCATATTTATAAACCCCTTCACCCCTGGAGCTTTTTTCGTTTTCGTTTATCGCTCCCCTTCTTTCCAGAGCCATAATTTTTCCGTCAATATGGCCATGTGAGGGTTTGTCTTTTGCGGGACAAGTTCTACTTTTGAACGACATCATTGGTTTTACCATGTCGTGTAGCAGAAAATGTGAAAAAAAATCAAAGTGCGATGAAATTGCAAAAAAAGTGCAATCCCACACTTTTTTTTTGCTTGGCTTTTTTGCTAGGTTCACTAAATGCTAAGGCTGTGTGCACATGTTGCGGATTTGATTTCAGGTCCGCAGCGTTTTTTGCCGCACAGAATTGCATCAAATCCACAGTTTGGTGCATGACCAATGTAAGTCTATGGGAGCCGCAGACTTGTTGTGCATATGCTGCAGAAAAGGCCGCACCGAAATGCAGCTTTTTTTCCCGCAGCATGTCACTTCTTTTGTGCTGAACTGCAGCGTTTCTGCACCCTTAGACTTGCATTGAGTCAGGCACATCCGTAGAAAAACCTCAGATGTAAAAAAGATCTGCAGTTTTGCTGCGGATGTGGGTCAGAGAAACGCTGCAGTTTGGGAGGAGGGAAGTGTGTGGGTGGTGACTGTGTGCGTGTATGTGCGGGCAGGGTCTGCGGGATGTTCGGATGTGTGGGTGTGTGCGGGACTGTGTGTGGGGCTGTTTGGGTGTGTGCGGCGCTGTTTGGGTGTGTGCAGGGCTGTTTGGGTGTGTGCGGGGCTGTTTGGGTGTGTGCGGGGCTGTTTGGGTGTGTACGGTGCTGTTTGGGTGTGTGCGGGGCTGTTCGGGTGTGTGCGGGGCTGTTCGGGTGTGTGCGGGGCTGTTTGGGTATGTGCGGGACTGTGCGGGTGTGTGCGGGACTGTTCGAGTGTGTACAGGGCTGTTCGGGTGTGTGCGGGACTGTGCGGGTGTGTGCGGGACTGTGCGGGTGTGTACCTGGCTGTTTGGGTGTGTGTGGGACTGATTGGGTGTGTGTGGGACTGTTTGGGTGTGTGCGGGGCTGTTCGGGTGTGTGCGGGGCTTTTCAAGTGTGTGCGGGGCTGTTGGGTGTGCGGGGCTGTTCAGGTGTGTGCGGGACTGTTCGGGTGTGTGCGGGGCTGTATGGGTGTGTGCTGGGCTGGGGAAAGCCGACGGCCGGGGGCCAATATTTGTAGCCTGGGAAGGGGTTAATACCCATGGCCCCTCCCAGTCTATGAATATCAGCCTGCAGCTGTCTGCGTAGCCTTTACTGGCTATTAAAATAGGGGACCCCCCAAAAAATGATGTGGGTTCCCCCTATATTTTATAGCCAGAAAGGCTACGCAGACAGCTGTGGGCTGATATTCATAGCCTAGAGAGGGGCCATGGATATTATCCCCCCGGCTACAAATACCAGCCAGCAGCCGCCCCAGAAACGGCGTATCTGTAAGATGCGCCAATTCTGGCACTTAGCCCCTCTCTCTTCACTCCCGAGTAGCGGTGGGATATGGGGTAATAAGGGGTTAATGTCACCTTGCTATTGTAAGGTGACATTAAGCCTGGTTAATAATGGAGAGGCGTCAATAAGATGCCTATCCATTATTAATCCTATAGTAGTGAAAGGGTTAAAAAAAATAAAGGCACAGCCAGAAAACAGTATTTTAATATTCTTAATTTAACCATACTTACCATACTCAATCACCTGCAAAAAATTTAAAATAATAAACCGTATACTACTGTCCGACGCTGTCCAATTAATAACGAGTGTCCCACGACGATCTCCCCTATAGAACAGTGACATCGGGTAATGTCACTGCTCTATAGGACCTCCAATGACACACTGACAGGAGACATTGGCTCCTGCAGTGTATCACTGAGGTTACCTCAGTTCAGGGTCTCACTTTATGGCATTGCTGCGTGGGAACTTTCTTACACAGCAGTGCCAGAAGTGAGACTAGGGACTATTTTCTCATAGGGGTGTAGGAATACATTGTGGGGAATACATTGTGGAAAGATACCTTGCATCATTGTATTCCTAGAGCCCCTGGAGAGTGGTCACATCAGCTGATGCAGCTGCTCTCCACGGGAGATCGTCGAGGGACACTCGTTTTAATTGGATTTCTACGGATCAGGGAGTAACATAGTAACATAGTAAGGCCGAAAAAAGACATCTGTCCATCCAGTTCAGCCTATATTCCATCATAATAAATCCCCAGATCTACGTCATTCTACAGAACCTAATAATTGTATGATACAATATTGTTCTGCTCCAGGAAGACACCCAGGCCTCTCTTGAACCCCTCGACTGAGTTCACCATCACCACCTCCTCAGGCAAGCAATTCCAGATTCTCACTGCCCTAACAGTAAAGAATCCTCTTCTATGTTGGTGGAAAAACCTTCTCTCCTCCAGACGCAAAGAATGCCCCCTTGTGCCCGTCACCTTCCTTGGTATAAACAGATCCTCAGCGAGATATTTGTATTGTCCCCTTATATACTTATACATGGTTATTAGATCGCCCCTCAGTCGTCTTTTTTCTAGACTAAATAATCCTAATTTCGCTAATCTATCTGGGTATTGTAGTTCTCCCATCCCCTTTATTAATTTTGTTGCCCTCCTTTGTACTCTCCCTAGTTCCATTATATCCTTCCTGAGCACCGGTGCCCAAAACTGGACACAGTACTCCATGTGCGGTCTAACTAGGGATTTGTACAGAGGCAGTATAATGCTCTCATCATGTGTATCCAGACCTCTTTTAATGCACCCCATGATCCTGTTTGCCTTGGCAGCTGCTGCCTGGCACTGGCTGCTCCAGGTAAGTTTATCATTAACTAGGATCCCCAAGTCCTTCTCCCTGTCAGATTTACCCAGTGGTTTCCCGTTCAGTGTGTAATGGTGATATTGATTCCTTCTTCCCATGTGTATAACCTTACATTTATCATTGTTAAACCTCATCTGCCACCTTTCAGCCCAAGTTTCCAACTTATCCAGATCCATCTGTAGCAGAATACTATCTTCTCTTGTATTAACTGCTATACATAGTTTTGTATCATCTGCAAATATCGATATTTTACTGTGTAAACCTTCTACCAGATCATTGATGAATATGTTGAAGAGAACAGGTCCCAATACTGACCCCTGCGGTACCCCACTGGTCACAGCGACCCAGTTAGAGACTATACCATTTATAATCACCCTCTGCTTTCTATCACTAAGCCAGTTACTAACCCATTTACACACATTTTCCCCCAGACCAAGCATTCTCATTTTGTGTACCAACCTCTTGTGCGGCACGGTATCAAACGCTTTGGAAAAATCGAGATATACCACGTCCAATGACTCACCGTGGTCCAGCCTATAGCTTACCTCTTCATAAAAACTTATTAGATTGGTTTGACAGGAGCGATTTCTCATAAACCCATGCTGATATGGAGTTAAACAGTTCTCATTGAGATAATCCAGAATAACATCCCTCAGAAACGCTTCAAATATTTTACCAACAATTGAGGTTAGACTTACTGGCCTATAATTTCCAGGTTCACTTTTAGAGCCCTTTTTGAATATTGGCACCACATTTGCTATGCGCCAATCCTGCGGAACAGACCCCGTCGCTATAGAGTCCCTAAAAATAAGAAATAATGGTTTATCTATTACATTACTTAGTTCTCTTAGTACTCGTGGGTGTATGCCATCCGGACCCGGAGATTTATCTATTTTAATCTTATTTAGCCGGTTTCGCACCTCTTCTTGGGTTAGATTGGTGACCCTTAATATAGGATTTTCATTGTGTCTTGGGATTTCACCTAGCATTTCATTTTCCACCGTGAATACCGTGGAGAAGAAGGTGTTTAATATGTTAGCTTTTGCCTCGTCATCCACAACCATTCTTTCCTCACTATTTTTTAAGGGGCCTACATTTTCAGTTTTTATTCTTTTACTATTGATATAGTTGAAGAACAGTTTGGGATTAGTTTTACTCTCCTTAGCAATGTGCTTCTCTGTTTCCTTTTTGGCAGCTTTAATTAGTTTTTTAGATAAAGTATTTTTCTCCCTATAGTTTTTTAGAGCTTCAATGGTGCCATCCTGCTTTAGTAGTGCAAATGCTTTCTTTTTACTGTTAATTGCCTGTCTTACTTCTTTGTTTAGCCACATTGGGTTTTTCCTATTTCTAGTCCTTTTATTCCCACAAGGTATAAACCGCTTACACTGCCTATTTAGGATGTTCTTAAACATTTCCCATTTATTATCTGTATTCTTATTTCTGAGGATATTGTCCCAGTCTACCAGATTAAGGGCATCTCTAAGCTGGTCAAACTTTGCCTTCCTAAAGTTCAGTGTTTTTGTGACTCCCTGACAAGTCCCCCTAGTGAAAGACAGGTGAAACTGTACAATATTGTGGTCGCTATTTCCTAGATGCCCGACCACCTGCAGATTTGTTATTCTGTCAGGTCTATTAGATAGTATTAGGTCTAAAAGTGCTGCTCCTTTGGTTGGATTCTGCACCAATTGTGAAAGATAATTTTTCTTGGTTATTAGCAGAAACCTGTTGCCTTTATGGGTTTCACAGGTTTCTGTTTCCCAGTTAATATCCGGGTAGTTAAAGTCCCCCATAACCAGGACCTCATTATGGGTTGCAGCTTCATCTATCTGCTTTAGAAGTAGACTTTCCATGGTTTCTGTTATATTTGGGGGTTTGTAACAGACCCCAATGAGAATTTTGTTACCATTTTTCCCTCCATGAATTTCGACCCATATGGACTCGACATCCTCATTTCCTTCGCTAATATCCTCCCTTAAAGTGGACTTTAGACAAGACTTTACATAGAGACAAACCCCTCCTCCTCTCCGATTTTTACGATCCTTTCTAAACAGACTGTAACCCTGTAAGTTAACTGCCCAGTCATAGCTTTCATCTAACCATGTCTCGGTTATTCCCACTATGTCAAAGTTACCTGTAGATATTTCTGCTTCTAGTTCTTCCATCTTGTTGGTCAGGCTTCTGGTGTTTGCGAGCATGCAGTTTAGAGGATTTTGTTTTGTTCCAATCTCCTCGCTGTGGATTGTTTTAGAAATGTTCTTACCTCCCTTCTGAGTATGTTTTCCTGGATCTTCTTTGTTCAAGTCTAATGTTTTTCTTCTCGTCCCCTCTTCTTCTAGTTTAACGCCCTCCTGATGAGTGTAGCGAGTCTTCTGGTGAATGTGTGTTTCCCAGGTTTGTTGAGGTGTAGTCCGTCTCTGGCGAGGAGTCCATCGTACAAGTAATTCACACCGTGGTCCAGGAATCCGAATCCTTGTTGTCTGCACCATCGTCTTAGCCAGTTGTTTGCATCAAGGATCCTGTTCCATCTCCTGGTGCCATGCCCGTCTACTGGAAGGATAGAAGAAAAAACTACCTGTGCATCCAGTTCCTTTACTTTCTTCCCCAACTCTTCAAAGTCTTTGCAGATTGTCGGTAGGTCCTTCCTTGCCGTGTCATTGGTGCCAACATGTATCAGAAGAAATGGGTGGACGTCCTTGGAGCTGAAGAGCTTTGGTATCCTATCGGTCACATCCTTGATCATCGCACCTGGAAGGCAGCATACTTCTCTTGCAGTTATGTCCGGTCTGCAGATGGCTGCTTCTGTGCCTCTCAGTAGTGAGTCTCCCACCACCACCACTCTTCGTTGCTTCTTGGCTGTACTTTTTGCTGTCACTTGTTGCTGTGTGCCCTTTTCTTTTTTGCTTGCTGGTATTGCTTCATCCTTAGGTGTGCCATCTTCATCCTCTACAAAGATTTGATATCGGTTCTTCAGTTGTGTGGTTGGTGATTTCTCCATGGTCTTCTTGCTTCTTTTGGTCACATGCTTCCACTCATCTGGTTTTGGAGGTTCTCTGACACTTTTTTCACCTTCTGTGACCAGTAGAGATGCTTCTGTTCTGTCTAGAAAGTCTTCATTTTCTTTGATGAGTTTCAAAGTTGCTATTCTTTCTTCCAGACCCCGCACCTTTTCTTCTAAAAGGGCCACTAGTCTACACTTCTGACAGGTGAAATTTGATTCTTCTTCTGGTCGATCTGTGAACATGTAGCACATGCTGCAGCTCACCATGTAGGTTGTCACATCTGCCATGTTGCTCCTAGATCCTGCTGACTTGCTGTGTGTTTTCCTTCTTGTGTAATCTACTCAGCCAAGCTCTCTTGCAATAATGTCCTACAGGCAAAAATTTGCACGCCGTAAGGCGCGCGGTTTGGTGATGTTTTCCAAGCAGCTGGTCCCGGTTGTACCCAACGATCTTCTAGCTTAGGGAGACTCTTCGCTTTTCCCAGAAGGCACCTGGAATATGCAAATTAGCCTCCTCAAGCTTGAATCCCTGGTTTGGTGATGCTTTCCAAGCAGCTGGTCCCGGCTGTACCCAACGATCTTCTAGCTTAGGGAGACTCTTCGCTTTTCCCAGAAGGCACCTGGAATATGCAAATTAGCCTCCTCAAGCTTGAATCCCTGGTTTGGTGATGCTTTCCAAGCAGCTGGTCCCGGCTGTACCCAACGATCTTCTAGCTTAGGGAGACTCTTCGCTTTTCCCAGAAGGCACCTGGAATATGCAAATTAGCCTCCTCAAGCTTGAATCCCTGGTTTAGTATAGTGTTTGTTTATTATTTTAATATTTTTTACAGGTGACACTGGCTTCGGGGATCAAGCTGACAAGTGATGGTGAGTATGTAATCTGTTATATGTACTGCATGTCTATATGTATGTACTGTATGTATGTACTGTATGTGGCATGTTATATGTTGCATGTTGCATGTCGCATGTTGCATGTCGCATGTCGCATGGTGCATGTCGCATGGTGCATGTCGCATGGTGCATGTCGCATGCCGCATGGTGCATGTCGTATACAGCATGGTGCATGTTGCATGGTGCATGTCGCATTTTGCCTGTCGCATGCTGCATGTCGCATGGTGCATGTCGCCTGGTGCATGTCGCATGGTGTATGTCTGTATGTGTGTTGTATGTATGTCTGTATGTGTGTTGTATGTATGTCTGTTGTATGTCTGTATGTATGTTGTATGTATGTTGTACTGTATGTGTGTAATGCATGTTTTTGTTTTTTTTTAACACATTAGCCGGATGATGGGACTAATACTGTCCCATCATTGGCTAATGTGTCACTCACTGTCACTGTAGCAGGCAGAGCCCAATGGGACTTGTAGTCCCATCGGACGATGCCTGCACACAGAGACACACACACCAATGACCCCCGCCGCCCGCCAGCCAGCCAGCCAGCCAGAAGCATACCAAAGCACAGCCAGCGGACCCACCGCACACACCCGCAGACCCCAGCACCGTCCGGTGCTGGCACATCACGGCGCAGCCCTATCGCACCTCCTGGCACAGGCACATCACGTCGCAGCCTTACCGCACCGCCCGGCGCCGGCACATCACAGCGCAGCCCTACTGCACCGCCCGCTGCTGGCACGCAGACCCCTGCGCCCACCCATCACATCACATCACATCGTACACATCCCTGCCTAGCCCCGCCCGCCCCCAGCACAGGCCTGCAGCCCCCAGCGATGCCCACAGCCCAGTCACTCTTGATGAGTGACCGCTGTCTGTGGGGGCTGGTCACGCCTGCTCATGACGTCACGTCAATTTCCAGAGTCTGGAAATTGACGTGACGTCGGCGGAAATTAGCGGCGGCTGCAGCCTGGGGGTCACGTGACCCAGACTCAGCCTCCGCCATAGCGCCGCTCACAGGCGAAAACAGCAGCAAAAGGTATTTACAAAATTCATTAGGGGCACCGGGGGGATACATTGGGGGGGGGGGGGGTTAATTGAAAGTAGTGGATAACCCCTTTAATGTTTTTGCACTGTTTCAGAAGAAATGATGCTCAACATAGTATTCCCATAAGGGGTCATTGTTATTTAATATATAATGTCATAAGAAAGATCTATTTATGAAAAGATTACTTACTAAGTTGTATTAAAGTTATGTAATGTTAAAGTATCAATTACCTCCCATAAAGGGAAGCCTAAGTTTAACCTGTTTACATGCATTTCAAAAAAACCTACACCACAGCGCTAGAGGGAAGGCTTCTAACTCCACCTGGTAAAGGGGACTCCCAACTCGCTTCCAAGCCGGCCAGATCCTACCTGTACCTGTGATCTGGTGCCCTGGACTGTGGCTGCCTGAATTCATCAGTAAACCAGGTAAAGAGACTGCAAACCTGTGTGCTCCGTTTCTTGCTACACCACCCATCATCTTTATCTATACACCGGGAAGCCCTGGGGGCACACTTCACCAGTGGGAAGCCATACCATCTTAGCTGCCATAACATCACCCCAGAGGACCCCTTTTAGCAGTGTCGGTCACCCCTGACCGAGAACCACAGATGGCGTCACGAACAAACTTTATTCACAAAACCCTTTTAAAGACATTCCCTTTTACTTGGGTGTCCAGGACCACTGTCGGGTTGCAGCCGCCGTGACACATCCCCTTTAAGTAACCGGACCCGGTACCGAGTACCTCACTGCCCTGGCGGGCGTTTCACTGCAATTTTTTTTCTTTTCAAAACAAAAACTGTCAGTGGGGTCACGGGCTAAAGGCAAAGTCACACAATGCCGCATCTCTCAACTTTTAAAGACAGGACTTTCTATAGAATGAAAGTTTACAAACAACTAAGCAGCAAAAATATTCAGAATACTTCCAGCTTAAAATTAATTATTGGCTGGTTTGCTGCAGTTTTTCTTCCACTGGAAATAATGTATAGGAAAAAGGATCAAAAAGTTTAGAGGAAAACAAGTAAACAAGCCCACCATGTGGATGATCACCGTATAAAGCCTTCAAAGCACTTGTAGCTAGAGATGAGCGAACATCTTCGGCTCCCTCCTTATTCGGCAAGCTATAGCGCTTACCAAGAAGCTGCATCGGGAACCCAGATATCTGGAGCACTCCCGATAATCAGCTGTTCGGCGACGCAGCTTCATGCGTCACAGCTGTGTGACAGTGAGGCTATGTACACACGTATTCTTGGCCACTGCAGATTTTTCCGCAGCGGATTTGATAAATCTGCAGGGCAAAAACGCAGCATTTTTGCTGTAGATTTATCGCGGATTTATCGCAGTTTTTCTGCAAATTTCACTGCGGTTTTACAACTGTGGTTTTCTATTGGAGCAGCTGTAAAACCGCTGCGGAATCCACAGAAAGAAGTGACATGCTGCGGAATGTAAACCGCTGCGTTTCCGCGCATTTTTTTCCGCAGCATGTGCACAGCGTTTTTTGTTTCCCATAGGTTATATAGATAGATAGATAGATATCCATATTCATTCAATTATGTTTATGTATTTGTTATCATTTCTTAATATTATTATTTTATTTTTTTTATAAATAGGGTTGTGTGTGTGGGGTGTCAATTTCTGCTGCATTCAAGAGGAGATACCTGCTAACCCCTCACCTTATATTAGTCCCTATAACCCAAACCCCCCATCACCCAGGCCTGGATTGCTAATCGGCCCAGTCGGGCAGATGCCGGTGGGCTGGCGGCTAAGTGGGCTGCCACTGGCCCTTTGAGATGGGTGGGGAACCTCCAGCACCACATACGGCCCGCAGGCAGGTCGCCACAATCTGCAATTCTCCAGCAGCAGCCGCATCCTGACAGCCGTTTAACCCCCAAGTGCATGCAGCATTCATTACAGAACTCTGCCTGCACAAGACTGCATTGCTGATTTCATCGGTGTCGGCGGGGTTAGCACCGGGTGGGTGGGGTTACGCCCAATGTTCTCCTGTAGTGTCCCGGAAGAGGAGCTGCTGCCAGCCAGAGAGAGCAAGTCCAGAGCGATCTCTGTGCTGGCAGCTCAGTGCCTGTGTGCAAGTAATTTCCATGCCTGGTGATCTGTGCCCCTCAGCTATGTGCCCCCCAGCTATGTGAACCAATATAAACTCTGTGCCCTGTTGTGAATTCTGCTCTTGGGTTCCCTCCAGTGGTTGTAGGTGGGAATGCAGTTGTCTCTGAGTCACAGACCTGGCCAGGTGTATCGGATGATTACAATTCTGACTGGGATATTTAAGTGGGCAGGATCCTTTAGCCCTTGCCAGTAGTCAATGTTCCTTGTGAAGTGTTGGATTACTTTCTGGCTTCTCCTGCTCGCTGCCAATTTCAGCAAAGATAAGTGTTTGTTTTTTGTTTCTGTGGCACACTGCCGGTGTGCTTATTTCAGTTTTATTCCTGCTCTGATTGTAGGATTCACTGGAGTTGCAGATTTATGCTCCTACATCAGTAAGATGTAGGAAGTTTTTGTATATTCTGCTGTGGGTGTTTTGAAGGGTTTTTATACTGACCGCACAGAACTCTGTCCTATCCTGTCCTATCTAGCTAGAGTGGCCTCCTGTGCTAATCCTGTTTTTCTGCCTGTGTATGTTTTTCCCTCTCCGACTCACCGCCAATATTTGTGGGGGGCTGTCTATCCTTTGGGGATTTTCTCTGAGGCAAGATAGTATTCCTATTTCCATCTTTAGGGGTATTTAGTTATCCGGCTGTGACGAGGTGTCTAGGTGTGTTAGGTACACTCCACGGCTACTTCTAGTTCCGGTGTTAAGTTCAGGATTGCGGTCAGTACAGTGGCCACTTTCTCCAGTGAAAGTTCTCATGCAGCTCCTAGGTCACCGGATCATAACAGTACTACTGGCCAACAATGAGTTAAATGCATCTCAGAAGAAGGGAAGGAAGCTCTTGAGCCATTTTTTTTTCTCCAGTCTGTTTTGTCTTCTCCTCCCTCTTAATCTCTGGGTGGCTGAGGAGCCTGGTGCAAGCATGAATGTTCAGGAATTAGCTTCTCGTGTAGACCAGCTTGCTGCTAGGGTGCAAGGTATTTCTGATTATATTGTTCAAACTCCTGCTTTAGAACCAAAGATTCCTACTCCTGATTTGTTTTCTGGTGACAGGTCTAAATTTTTGAGTTTTAAAAACAACTGTAAACTGTTTTTTGACCTGAGACCTCGATCCTCTGGTGATTCCATTCAGCAGGTAAAAATCGTAATGTCCCTGCTGCGTGGCGACCCGCAGAATTGGGCGTTTTCCCTGGAATCTGGGAATCCGGCTTTGCTTAATATTGACTCCTTTTTTCAGGCTTTAGGACTATTATATGATGAACCTAATTCTGTGGATCAAGCTGAGAAAACCTTGTTGGCCCTGTCTCAGTGTCAAGAGGCGGCAGAATTGTATTGTCAGAAATTCAGAAAATGGTCTGTGTTGTCTAAATGGAATAATGATGCTTTGGTGGCAATTTTCAGAAGGGGGCTTTCTGAATCCGTTAAAGATGTTATGGTGGGGTTTCCCACGCCTTCCGGTCTGAGTGATTCTATGTCTCTGGCCATTCAGATTGACCGACGCCTGCGGGAGCGCAGAACTGTGCGCGCTGTGGCGTTATCCTCAGAGCAAATTTCTGAGCCTATGCAATGTGATAGAATTCTGTCTAGAACGGAACGACAAGGTTTCAGACGTCAAAATAGGTTGTGTTATTATTGTGGCGATGCTTCTCATGTCATTTCTGTCTGCTCTAAGCGGACAAAGAGGATCGCCAGTTCAATTACCATCAGTACTGTACAACCTAAATTTCTGTTATCTGTGTCCTTGATCTGCTCATTGTCATCATTTTCTGTCATGGCGTTTGTGGATTCAGGCGCCGCCTTGAATTTAATGGATTTTGAGTTTGCCAAGCGTTGTGGTTTTCCCTTGCAGCCTTTGCAGAACCCTATTCCTTTAAGGGGCATTGATGCTACACCCTTGGCTAAAAATAAGCCCCAGTTTTGGACACAGGTGACCATGCGCATGGCGCCAGCCCATCAGGAAGATTGTCGATTTCTGGTGTTGCATAACTTGCATGATGCTATCGTGCTGGGTTTTCCATGGTTGCAGGTACATAATCCTGTGTTGGACTGGAAGTCCATGTCTGTGACTGGTTGGGGTTGTCAGGGGGTTCTGTTATGATCTGGTGGCCTTGGAGCAGCGTGAGACGTACTCTGGAGAAGGTGGTACCTGTACTGACCGCAAACCCTGAACTTAGCAGCGCAACTAGAAGTAGCCGTGGGGGGTACCTAACACTCCCTAGACCCCTCGACACAGCCTAAGAACTAACTACCCCTAAAGACAGAAACAGGAAACCTATCTTGCCTCAGAGAAAATCCCCAAAGGATAGACAGCCCCCCACAAATATTGACTGTGAGAGGAGAGGGAAATAACATACGCAGACATGAAATCAAGATTTAGCATAGGAGGCCATACTAGCTAAAAAGAAAGAATAGAACAGAGTACTATGCGGTCAGTATTAAAACACTAGAAAATATCCACCACAGAAAATACAAATCACCACATCTGACTAAAGACATGGAGGATATATCTGCATCTCCAGAGACACAGCTTGGCTGCAAAAAATCCTTCACAGACAAAGCTGGACAAGACAAAACATGAAAATGCACAGAACTATAAGGTCCACAGCAGGTGGACAGCAAAAACAAAGCCAGGACTTATCTTTGAAGAAAAGCACAGCAAACAGGAGAGACCAGAAGGGATGTGAATCCTCCAAAAACAATGGACAACTGGCACTGACTAAAGGATCAAGCAGGACTAAATAGCTGAGTCCAAATTGAACACACCTGATAAATGCTGCGATCCACAGACAGCAGCACTACCACTCATAACCACCGGAGGGAGCCCAAGAGCAGAATTCACAACAGAGTTCATAATGATGTTCCTTTGATGTCAATCTCCCCTTCTTCACCTTCTGAAATTCCAGAGTTTTTGTCTGATTTTCAGGATGTATTCGATGAGCCCAAGTCCAGTTTCCTTCCACTGCACAGGGACTGCGATTGTGCTATTGACTTGATTCCAGGCTGTAAGTTTCCTAAGGGTCGACTTTTTAATCTATCTGTGCCTGAACATACCGCCATGCGGAGCTATATTAAGGAGTCTTTGGAGAAAGGGCATATTCGGCCATCTTCACCGTTGGGAGCGGGGTTCTTTTTTGTTGCTAAAAAAGATGGTTCCTTGAGACCCTGTATAGATTATCGCCTCTTGAATAAAATCACGGTCAAGTTTCAATACCCTTTACCTTTGCTTTCCGATTTGTTTGCTAGGATTAAGGGAGCTAGTTGGTTTACGAAGATTGACCTTCGGGGGGCATATAATCTTGTTCGTATTAAGCAGGGTGATGAATGGAAAACTGCGTTTAATACGCCCAAAGGCCATTTTGAATACCTTGTGATGCCATTCGGACTCTAATGCTCCATCTGTTTTTCAGTCCTTCATGCATGATATCTTCCAGACTTATCTTGATAAATTCTTGATTGTATATTTGGATGATATTTTGATTTTTTCCGATGATTGGGAGTCTCATGTGCAACAGGTCAGGATGGTATTTCAGATCCTTCGTGACAATGTGTCTCTTTGGGGTGCAGAAAGTCTCTTTTTTGGGCTTCATTTTTTCTCCTTCGTCTATAGAGATGGATCCGGTTAAGGTTCAGGCCATTCATGATTGGATTCAGCCCACATCCGTGAAGAGCCTTCAGAAATGTTTGGGTTTTGCAAATTTTTATCGCCGTTTCATTGCTAATTTTTCCAGCATGGTTAAACCCTTGACCGATTTGACGAAGAAAGGCGCTGATGTGGCGAATTGGTCCTCTGCGGCTGTCTCTGCCTTTCAGGAGCTTAAACGTCGATTTACTTCTGCTCCAGTGTTACGCCAACCGGATGTTTCTCTTCCGTTTCAGGTTGAGGTTGACGCTTCTGAGATTGGGGCAGGGGCCGTTTTGTCTCAGAGGGATCCTGTTGGTTCCTTAATTAAACCGCGTGCCTTCTTCTCCCGTAAGTTTTCGCCTGCTGACCGCAATTATGATGTCGGCAATCGGGAGTTGTTGGCTATGAAGTGGGCGTTTGAGTAGTGGCGACATTGGCTTGAGGGAGCTAAGCACCGTATTGTGGTCTTGACCGATCATAAGAATTTGATTTACCTCGAGTCTGCTAAACGGCTGAATCCTAGACAGGCTCGATGGTCCTTGTTTTTTTCCTGTTTTGATTTCGTGGTCTCGTACCTTCCGGGTTCTAAGAATATTAAGGCTGATGCCATCTCTAGGAGTTTTTTGCCTGATTCTCCTGAGGTCTTAGAGCCGGTCGGTATTCTGAAAGAGGGGTTGGTCCTTTCTGCCATTTCCCCTGATTTACGACGGGTTCTTCAGGAATTTCAGGCTGACAAACCTGACCGCTGTCCTCTGGGGAAATTGTTTGTTCCTGACAGATGGACTAGTAGAGTGATTTCTGAGGTTCACTGTTCCGTGTTGGCCGGTCATCCTGGCATTTTTGGTACCAGAGATTTGGTTGGTAGGTCCTTTTGGTGGCCTTCATTGTCACGTGATGTGCGTTCTTTTGTGCAGTCCTGTGGGACTTGTGCGTGAGCCAAGCCTTGTTGTTCCCATGCTAGTGGGTTGCTTTTGCCATTGCCAGTCCCTGAGAGGCCCTGGATGCATATTTCGATGGATTTTATTTCTGATCTTCCGGGTTCCCAGAAGATGTCTGTTATCTGGGTTGTTTGTGACCGGTTCTCTAAGATGGTTTATTTGGTGCCCTTACCTAAATTGCCTTCCTCTTCAGATTTGGTTCCGTTGTTCTTTCAGCATGTGGTTTGTTTGCATGGTATTCCGGAGAATATTGTGTCCGACAGAGGTTCCCAGTTTGTTTCTAGGTTTTGGCGGGCCTTTTGTGCTAGGCTGGGCATTGATTTGTCTTTTTCTTCGGCGTTTCATCCTCAGACAAATGGCCAGACCGAGCGAACTAATCAGACCTTGGAGACTTATTTGAGATGCTTTGTGTCTGCTGATCAGGATGATTGGGTGGCCTTCTTGCCATTGGCCGAGTTTGCCCTTAATAATCGGGCTAGTTCTGCTACCTTGGTTTCGCCTTTCTTTTGTAATTTTGGTTTTCATCCTCGTTTTTCTTCTGGGCAGGTTGAGCCTTCTGACTGTCCTGGTGTGGATTCTGTGGTGGACAGGTTGCAGCAGATTTGGGCTCATGTGGTGGACAAGTTGGTGTTGTCTCAAGAGGAGGCTCAACGTTTTGCTAATCGTCGTCGGTGTGTTGGTTCCCGGCTTCGGCTTGGGGATCTGGTCTGGTGGTCTTCCCGTCATGTTCCTATGAAGGTTTCTTCTCCTAAGTTTAAGCCTCGGTTTATTGGTCCTTATAGGATTTCTGAGATTATTAATCCGGTGTCTTTTCGACTGGCGCTTCCGGCCTCTTTTGCTATCCATAATGTCTTCCATAGATCTGTTGCGGAAATATGTGGAGCCCGTTTTTCCCTCTGTTGATCCTCCGGCCCCTGTGTTGGTTGATGGGGAGTTGGAATATGTTGTTGAGAAGATTTTGGATTCCCGTTTTTCGAGGCGGAAGCTCCAGTACCTGGTCAAATGGAAGGGTTATGGCCAGGAGGATAATTCTTGGGTTTTTGCCTCTGATGTCCATGCTGCTGATTTGGTCCGTGCCTTTCATCTGGCTCGTCCTGATCGTCCTGGGGGCTCTGGTGAGGGTTCGGTGACCCCTCCTCAAGGAGGGGGTACTGTTGTGAATTCTGCTCTTGGGTTCCCTCCAGTGGTTGTAGGTGGGAATGCAGTTGTCTCTGAGTCACAGACCTGGCCAGGTGTATCGGATGATTACAAATCTGACTGGGATATTTAAGTGGGCAGGATCCTTTAGCCCTTGCCAGTAGTCAATGTTCCTTGTGAAGTGTTGGATCACTTTCTGGCTTCTCCTGCTCGCTGCCAATTTCAGCAAAGATAAGTGTTTGGTTTTTGTTTCTGTGGCACACTGCCGGTATGCTTGTTTCAGTTTTATTCCTGCTCTGATTGTAGGATTCACTGGAGTTGCAGATTTACGCTCCTACATCTTTCAGTAAGATGTAGGAAGTTTTTGTATATTCTGCTGTGGATGTTTTGAAGGGTTTTTATACTGACCGCACAGAACTCTGTCCTATCCTGTCCTATCTAGCTAGAGTGGCCTCCTGTGCTAATCCTGTTTTTCTGCTTGTGTACGTTTTTTCCTCTCCGACTCACCGCCAATATTTGTGGGGGGCTGTCTATCCTTTGGGGACTTTCTCTGAGGCAAGATAGTATTCCTATTTCCATCTTTAGGGGTATTTAGTTCTCCGGCTGTGACGAGGTGTCTAGGTGTGTTAGGTACACTCCACGGTTACTTCTAGTTGCGGTGTTAAGTTCAGGATTGCGGTCAGTACAGTGGCCACTTTCTCCAGTGAAAGTTCTCATGCAGCTCCTAGGTCACCGGATCATAACAGTGCCCCCAACTATATGCCCCCTGTGATCTGTGATCCCCAGCTATATACCCCCTGTGATCTGTGGCCCCCAGCTATATGCCCCCCTGTGATCTGTGCCCCCAAGCTATATGCCACCCTGTGATCTGTGGCCCCCAACTATATGCCCACTGTGATCTGTGCTCAACTATATGCCCCCCTGTGATCTGTGCCCCACAGCTCTATGCACCCCTGTGATCTGTGCCCCCCAGCTATATACCCCCTGTGATCTGTGGCCCCCAGCTATACGCTGGCATTCTCTTGATGAGCTTGAAGAGGTAGTCACCGGAAATGGTCTTCACTTCACAGGTGTGCGCTGTCAGGTTTAATAAGTGGGATTTCTTGCCTTATAAATGGGGTTGGGACCATCAGTTGTGTTGAGTACAAGTCGGGTGGATATACAGCTGATAGTCCTAATGAATAGACTGTTAGAATTTGTTTTATGGCAAGAAAAATGCAGCTAAGTAAAGAAAAATGAGTGGCCATCATTACTTTAAGAAATGAAAGTCAGTCCGAAAAATTGGGAAAACTTTGAAATTGTCCCCAAGTGCAGTTGCAAAAACCATCAAGTGCTACAAAAAAACTGGCTCACATGAGGACCGCCCCAGGAAAGGAAGACCAGGAGTCACCTCTGCTTCTGAGGATAAGTTTATCCGAGTCACCAGCCTCAGAAATCGCAGGTTAACAGCAGCTCAGATTAGTGACCAGGTCAATTCCACACAGAGTTCTAGCACCAGACACATCTCTACAACAACTGTTAAGAGGAGACTTTGTGCAGCAGGCCATCATGGTAAAATAGCTGGTAGGAAAACACTGCTAAGGACAGGCAACATGCAGAAGAGACTTGTTTGGGCTAAAGAACACAAGGAATGGACATTAGACCTGTGGAAATCTGTGCTTTGGTCTGATAAGTCCAAATTTGAGATCTTTGGTTCCAACCACTGTGTCTTTTGCAACGTAGAAAAGGTGAACGGATGAACTCTACATGCCCGGTTCCCACCAGCATGGAGGAACCAGGAGGTGTGATGGTGTGGGGATGCTTTGCTGGTGACACTGTTAGGGATTTATTCAAAATTAAAGGCATACTGAACCAGCATGGCTACCACAGCATCTTGCAGCGGCATGCTATTCCATCTGGTTTGCGCTTAGTTGGACCATCATTTATTTTTAAACAGGACAATGACCCCAAACACACCTCCAGGCTGTGTAAGGGCTATTTGACCAAGAAGGAGAGTGATGGGGTGCTACCCCAGATGACCTGACCTCCACAGTCACCAGACCTGAACCCAATCAAGATGGTTTGGGGTGAGCTGGACCGCAGAGTGAAGGCAAAAGGGCCAACAAGTGCTAAGCATCTCTGGGAACTCCTTCAAGATTGTTGGAGGACAATTTCCGGTGACTACCTCTTGAAGCTCATCAAGAGAATGCCAAGATAATGCAAAGCAGTTATCAAAGCAAAAGGTGGCTACTTTGAAGATCCTAGAATATAAGACATATTTTCAGTTGTTTCCCATTTTTTTGTTATGTATATAATTCCACATGTGCTAATTCATAGTTTTGATGCCTTCAGTGTGAATGTACAATTTTCATAGTCATGAAAATACAGAAAAATCTATAAATGAGAAGGTGTGTTCAAACTTTTGGTCTGTACTGTATATGCCACCCTGTGGTCTGTGCCCCCAAACTAAATGCACCCCTGTGATATGTGCCCCCCAGTTATATGCCCCCCCATGATCTGTGCCCCCCAATTATATGCCCCCTGTGATCTGTGCCACCCAACTATATGCCCCCCTGTGATCTGTGCCACCCAGCTATATGTCCTCCTGTGATCTGTGCCCCCAACTGTATGCCCCCCTGTGATCTGTGCCCCCAACTTTATGCCCCCTGTGATCTGTGCCCCCCAGCAATATGCACTCCTATGATCTCTGTGGCGCCCAGCTTTCTGCCCCCTTGTGATATATGTGCCCCCTGTGCCCCCATGCTATGTACCCCCCTGTGATATTTGTGCTCCCATGTGATCTCTGTGCCCTCCAGCTATGTGCCCTCCTGTGATTTTCGTGCCACCCCCCGGTGATCTCTGTGCCCCCAGCTATGTGCCCCACTGTGATCTTTGTGCTCCCCCTGTGATATCTGTACCCCCTCCGTGATCGTCATGCCACCCCATGGTGATCTCTGTGTCCCCCCGGTGATCTATGAGCCCCACCCCGTGATCTATGTGCCTCCCCGGTGATGCCTGTCCCCCCAGTGCTGTATATCCCCCTTTTTTGTTTCCTGCTCTACTCACGTCTTAGCCAGCGACTCACTCCTCTGCTCCCCCGACGATGGACGCACCTCAGCTGTTCATCCTCTCTCCATCTCTATACCTGGGGGAGTCCCAATATGGAAACTTTGTGTATGTACAGAACTTGCACTATCACCTGTATACTGTATATAGACTGCTGTGTATAAAATACATAGGTGACACTGGCTGCTAAGTCTGTGTATAATCACAGTATCACCTATATAATATATATACAGCAGTCTATATACATTATATAGGGGATACTGTGACATAGGCCAGGGTCACACTAGCATGTGTGATGCGAGAAACTCGCACGAGTCTATCGCATCAATACCTGGCACTGCCGCCGGCACTCGGACTGGATCGTGAGGTTACATATATTTCTATGCAGCCCCACGCTCCGGTCCTGAGTGCCAGTGGCAGCGTCGGGTGTTGATGTGAGAGACTCGTGCGAGTTTCTCGCATCACACACGCTAGTGTGAAACCGGCCTTATAAATACAATATATGGGTGATACTGCTGTACTTATGTTACATAGGTGATACTACGACTATACACCCATCACAGTATCACCTATATAATGTATATAGAGCAGTCACCTATATGATGTATGCAACAAAATATAGTATAATGCTGTCTTAATATAGTGTATAATGTAGAGTTGTGCGTGTGTATATACATATAGAGTATATATATATATATATATATATATATATATATGTATATATATATATATATACCGCATATAAAAAATGTACAGATGCTTATATAGTATGTTGCTGTGTATATAGTATATAGTGTGGAACCCACACTATATACACTGGCCCATCTCTATACTATATACTATATACACAGCTCGACTCTATATTCCTTACCGTAGTATATATTGTGGAGCTGTGTATACTTCTCCTGTCCTGTAGACATGGTGTAATTCTGAGTAACATAGTAACATAGTAATGTGACGCCCAAGAGACCGGGATACCCAGCACCGGACCAATGGAGTCTGTCTCTTGAGGGGGATGTCACGGGTGGCTTGACCCGGTGCTGTGGCCTCAGGCAATGCACAGTGTAAGGGGTATCATGAGGGAACAGGCACTTACTTGATCAGCAGCAGGTTCTCCCAGCGGTGATGATCCTGATCCTGGATAGATAGCTATTGTCCAAATGAAAGTCTGAAGCACTGAAATGTTTAACCAGTTTACTTCAACATAAAGGGATTTACAACCAGTGCTGTCACCGGAGTCTGTATAGGAACTCTGAGTTACTTTGACCCTGCCGGGGTCTTCGCCTCTTATTGTACGCAATTTCTGTGTGGCCCTGCTGCTGTATGTAAACTGGCTGCCGGCCCAATCTGTCCCCTCCGGGTCCAGGTTCGACGGGCAACCCGAGTCCTTTTATCGGCTTACCCCCTCCGGGAGTACCGCTGAACTCTGTGTCTGTTGCTGCGTCCGGCCCTAGTGAAGCTGATATCACCTCACGTTTTTCCGGTTGCTGTATTATATATAATGAATACAGCCACGGATCCGGTATCCGTCTTTGCGCCTGTTCTGGGTAGTGATTAATGCTACCCGGTTCTCACAATGTCCCTTTTCTCTGTCCCTCTTCTCCTCAGGCCGGTGATTTGGGCCTGGAAACCGTCATAGGGCTGTTAGAAATTCAGCTGTATGACCTCTCACTTTCAGCTCCTTAGCCCAACTGCCATTTCTTCTCTCAGACCAGAATGGATTAAGGGGAGTCTCTGGAGCTCCCTCTTCTGGCCGGAGGTGGTAGTGCAGTTTTGCTATTTTAGTATTTGTGTCTAGTGTCAGTAACTATTTTTGTGGCAAATACCCCTAGGGGTGCAACATTCCCCCTTAGTTAAGAACAGTACTCCGGGAGTGTGGGACGATAACATTTTGAAATAACAATTAATATGTACAGAGTCTTAAAAATGAAAAGTTACAAAAACCACTCAAGGAAACAAAAATAGAGTTCTGTAAAAAGTCACTTCAAATAGCGTCTATTAATACAAGTTCTATCCTTGAAGGTACTAGGAAAGGCACTGCACTTTGTGTCCAGGAATTTAGTTCCATTTTTCCAACGGAGTTATCAATATAAAGTCTAAAGAAAGTTCATAAAGAGCAAAAAGCAAAGTTCAAAAAGCAGTCTTTCCGGAGCTTTGATTTAGTGCCTCCGTGCTGATAAAAAGTTCAAGAATATGCAAGAAGTTCATACAGACAAGTCTCTGTAGGTTCTGGGCTTAAACGTTGCAGAATGATAACAATGACTATACTACATTTTCTGTTTAACTATATACGGCATAACATATATACAATTCACATTATGAGCTTTATAGTTGGTAATCTGCATACCTGGCCGGTAATTGACCCTGGGTACTACGCTGTGATCTACGTAATAGCGGTATCTCTTCATGTGGAGTACTACTGTCTACTGCGGATGTAGTATCTGCCCGCTCTGCTAAAGATAATTCCACGACTATGGAATTGGCAAGTCCACCGTGAATGGGATTACTCTGATCAGGAATCTGTTCTTCCTGACCTGGAACCTCCCGTAGTACGGGGTCAGCCTCTTCCTGTCTTGGGACTTCTGGTATTGGGTTCGGTGTTGGGTAAAAGGCCACCATGGGAACCACTACTGCACCATGGTATGTTAGTAGGGTTTTGGGAAAGTCTCCTATACAGGTGTGATACATTTCCTCTTCTTTTTCCTTTACTGGTTGAACCTGTATGGGTTGAATAACTTCTGGTTCTGGCTGGACAACTTCTGGCTCTTTCAATGCTTCCGGACATAATTTAAGATTGTATCTTGACACTAGTACAGATGTTAAGCCCCCGTTTTTGCTAATGAGGCACATTTTAGGATTATCCATTCTTGTTGGTAAAACTGTGTAGGGTACGGCTTCCCACTGATTGTCTAGTTTATTGGTTCGACGATTTCTCTTGAGCACTTGGTCACCCGGTCTTAATGGGGTCGCTAGAGCATTCTGGTTGAAAGTTCGCTCTTGTCTTTCTCTAGTTTGCTGAAGGCTTCTTTCCACACTCTCTTGCACTTGGCGATACTGCTTTTGCCGTATGATATCCCAATTGGAGTCTTGGACTTCTGCGTCTGGTTTCAGAATTCCCATTTCTAGATCGATTGGTAATTGGCCGGGTCTTGCACGCATAAGGTAAGCTGGGGTGCAATTGGTGGAGCTCACCGGGACATGATTATACAGATCCACCAAGTCAGGCAATTTCTCTGGCCATTGATTCCTTTCTGTCTCAGGTAAAGTCTTTAGTAGTTCTATTACAATATGGTTCATCTTCTCGCATAAGCCGTTTGTTTGTGGATGATAGGCCGTCGTCCGGATCTTTTTGCAACCATACATATTA
Organism: Ranitomeya imitator; assembly: GCF_032444005.1. Classification (NCBI taxonomy): domain Eukaryota; kingdom Metazoa; phylum Chordata; class Amphibia; order Anura; family Dendrobatidae; genus Ranitomeya; species Ranitomeya imitator. Next base: position 567,898,754 of record NC_091286.1, on the reverse strand, counting down.
CAGAATTCTCTGAAGATCTCTGATTCAAAGGCTGTACCTTGGTCGGTGAGAACCTGTTCCGGATATCCATGGGGTCTACAAAAGTACGTTTGGAACGCTTTGGCTGCTGTTTTTGCTGTCAGATCTTTTACGGGTACTACTACCAAGAAGCGTGAATAATGGTCCACGATGGTCAAGGCATAGACATAGCCGGACCGGCTTGGTATTAACTTCACGTGGTCTATGGCTACAAGTTCAAGTGGTTGTTTGGTGATTATGGGCTGCAGTGGTGCTCTTTGGTTCTTTTGATCGTTTCTTCTGAGGTTGCACGGGCCACAATTTCTGCACCACTGTTCGATTGATTTTCTCATCCCGACCCAATAAAATCTTTCTCTTAGAAGTACTTCTAACTTTTTCCAACCGAAGTGACCAGCACCATTATGGTAAGCTTCGAGGACCATCTTGACATCTTGTTTAGGCACGATAATCTGCCAAACCAATTCATGTGTTTTCGGATTGGTGTACCTTCTACAGAGCTTCTCTTGATACAGGAACATTTTGCCTCTCTCTTTCCAGAGTTGATGCGTCTCTTCTGGGGCATCCTCATCGGGATATGCACTTTGCTCAGTCAGCAGTTCCTTCACCAACTTCACAGCCGGATTGCTGTCTTGGGTGTCAGCCCATCTATGGTGTGCTAACGGATTAAAATTCACCTCTTGTTGTTTCTGATAGGTACTTGACTGATGATGTTTTGCCTTGGGATGATGGAAGGCTGGTAGTTCAATTTCTTCAAGCTCCCCCGTTTCTTCTTCTACATCTCTCAAGTGTGGCATCCGGGATAGGGCATCGGCATTTCCATTCTTGCGACCTGCTCGATACTTGATTATGAAGTTGTAATTAGATAACCGGGCTATCCATCGCTGTTCTAACGCATCTAATTTGGCTGTGTCCAGGTGGATCAACGGATTGTTGTCAGTATAGACAATAAATTCTGCAGCGGCCAGATAGTGTTTGAAACGTTCAGTCACAGCCCAAACTACTGCCAGTAGTTCCAATTTGAAGGAGCTGTAATTTTCTGAATTTCTTTCAGTAGGCCGGAGCTTTCTACTTGCAAAGGCGATGACTTTCTCCCGACCTTCTTGCTTTTGTGACAGCACCGCTCCTAGTCCCACATTACTGGCATCGGTGCAGAGGATGAAAGGTTGATGGTAATCTGGGTATGCCAGAACCTCTTCTCCGGTTAGTGCCTTTTTTAGTTGTTCAAAGGAGTCTTCCCTTTCATCGTTCCACTGAAAAGGAGGGTTTCGGTTTGAAGGTTTCTTTGTCTGCCCTACCAAGGCGTCTTGCAAGGGTGCTGCCAACTTGGTAAATCCTTTTATAAATCTGCGATAGTAACCCACCAATCCCAGGAATTGCCTCACTTCTTTTGCGTTGGTAGGTCTTGGCCAATCCCTTATGGCGGTTATTTTCTCGGGATCCGGTGCTACTCCCTCCGAACTCACGATGTGTCCCAGGTACTGTACCTTTGGCTTGAGAAGGTGACATTTGGATGGCTTGATTTTCATGCCATACCTGGATAAGGCTTCGAACACTTCTGCCAAGTCTTTTAAGTGTTGTTCGTAAGTCTTTGAGTAGACGATCACATCATCTAGGTACAGGAGGACGGTCTCGAAGTTCCTGTGTCCGAGGCAGCATTCCATCAGCCGCTGGAAGGTACGGGATGCATTGCAGAGTCCGAACGGCATGCGATTAAATTCACTTAGACCCATTGGTGTGGTGAATGCCGTCTTTTCCTTATCTCTCTCAGCCACAGGGACTTGCCAATACCCGCTTGTTAAGTCTAAGGTGGAAAAATAATTAGCAGATTTCAAAGCAGTCAAGGACTCTTCTATCCTAGGCAAGGGGTAGGCATCTTTATGGGTGATGTTATTAATCTGCCGGTAGTCTACGCACATTCTCATAGTTCCATCTTATTTTTTGACAATCACTAGAGGGGCCGCCCAGGGGCTACAGCTGTTTCTTATTACCCCGGCCTGTTTCATTTCCCTCAGCATATCTTTTGCACATTGATAGTGAGCGGGCGGTATGGGTCTATATCTTTCTTTTATTGGGGGATGGTCACCTGTGGGGATTGTGTGTTCTACCCCTTTTATCCGTCCGAAGTCCAATGGGTGTTTACTGAAGACTTGTTCATATTCCGTCACTAGCCTATACACCCCTTGTTTTTGATGGGTAGGTGTTGAATTTATGCCCACGTGTAGCTGTTGGCACCAATCCTCCATTTCTCCATCTGAGCCATTGCCTTCCACCTGACAGGTTGGTTCTAAGGGCTCAATGGTTGTGATGGCATTGTTGTCAACAGTATATAGCTTTGCCATTGTAGCATACCTTGGCAAAGTGACCTCTTCCTCTCCACAGTTCAAAAGTCGTACCGGCACTCGTCCCCGGTGTACCTCGACTATCCCTCGTGCTGTGAGTATAGTGGGCCTGCTGTCGGTGTACACTGGTTCTATTAAGGCTTGATAATCTCGTCCCTTAGTACCAATGGCTGCTATACACCATACCAGCATTTCTGTTTTTGGTGGGATTACAATAGACGTTGGATCACTTACTCTCACACTGCCGATTTCTCCACCTGCAACTTCTACCTGTTGCCTTAACATCAATACTTTTATTTCCCTCCGGAGAACTCTCTGCTGGCAGGATTGGGCAGTTTCAGCAATTTGCTGTAAGACAGAAATGACTTCGGAAAAGCAGTTCTCTAACACATTCATTCCTATCAATACAGTTGGTTCACAGTTCCGCCGGTCAACATCAACAACAATTATACCCTGTTTCTTCAATTCTACTTTACCAATCTTTATGGTCATCTCCCTGAAACCTAGTTTCGGTACCAACTTACCATTACTGGCCCATATATCTAGTTCAACACCAGAGGGCCCTTTATCAATATCTGCATCAGCCCAGTACCTCTTATAAAGGATATACGGTATAGATGAAATCTGGGAACCTGTGTCCAGCAAAGCGTTGAGGGGCATTCCGTCCAGCACGATAGGGATAATGGGTCGTCCTCCGATGTACCTGTCGTGCCAGGGTGTTGGGCCTTGAAAGTTCATTCCTGCGAAGCGGCCCGCATTCCCAGGGGATTCCCGTTTAAATCACAATCTCGTGCAAAGTGGCCTGGCTGCTGGCAACGGCGGCAAATGGGCTGTCCATCCGGTTGGTAGCGGTCGCGGGGTCGTCCTCTCCATGTCGGGTATCTCCGGGGTCTCATCCATGGAACATCTTCTCTACGGTTTGCCAACTCCATCTTGGGTCCTCTTAAAGAGTCAAGCTTTTGTTGAAGAGCCTCATTAGTACTGGGCCCCAGGGGCTTAGCAATGGCCCCGGACATAGCTGATGTCACTGGCACTCCCTGTTGTTGAGGAGCCTCTGCCATGGGTTGCGCAGGCTCCTGATCCCGAGGTGCCTCTGCCAGCTGGAGACGTATAGCGCTCTCCTTTAATTGGGCAAATGTCAATTCAGGGTTCTTAAAAACAAGCATGCTCACATGCCCCCGGTGAGAAGGGGTGTAGAGTCCCTCAATAAATTGATCTCTTAGCAGTTTATCCGCTCCGGTGTTAAAAATGGGTTCAGCCAGTGTAAGTGATTTAAGGGCTTCCTGCAGGTTTAAGGCAAAGTCTCTCACGCCCTCATTAACTTTTTGTTTGCAATTAAAGAATCGTACTTTAGCTTTGCTGCTGGCAGTGGTTTCAAATGTAGCTTTTAATCCAGCAAATATGCGTTCAACAGTGCTTTTCAGATCAGCTGCCCATGCTGTGACTTCTCGCTTAGCATGGCCACTTAACTGCATCATCAGGAGACTAACACGCTGAACTTCACCCACGGGGAACATGCCAAAATGGGCCAGCATCTTTTCTCTGAAATCGTCGAGGGTATTAGGCTCACCTTCATACATTGGAAGCCATGGGCCACCCGGGGTATATGGCATCAGCACCGGCATGATGGGCGCCACTCCTTGCACCGCTGCGCTACCGGACTCTCTATCGACACTCTGTCTTTCAGCTGCATTAGCATCGCCGGGTGCTGCGGCGTCTCCGTGCTGCGACATACTGTGCCCCCTTAGTTAATCCGGACCCTTCCGGTCCTCCGCTTCCGTCGGGATAGTGTAGATTCGTTCTGCTGTGCAGCAGGATCGATTTTCCCCTTGCTCTGATGTCAGAGCGCTCAGCTTGGTGCCGCCCACAATGACACGCCCCCTGCTGCTCTCACCCACCGCGCTCTGTAATGACGGATTCTGAAGTTTTTCAGTTAGACTGGGGCTCAGGTGATGGCGTAGCTCAATTAACAGTCTCGTGCCTAACGGTTATGAAGTGATTACCTCAGGGGATGGCGGCCATCTTTACTCCATTATAACCAATGGGGAAAAGTCAATTTCAATAGTTTTCAATGGGGAATGGATTTTTCTTTAATAAAGTCAATTTTCAAGATTTTTCATCCAAGTTTTCACAGTTTTGGGCTCCAATCACGGCACACAATACCCGGTATACGGGCTGGCTAGATCCTGTTCGTGACGCCAATTGTGACGCCCAAGAGACCGGGATACCCAGCACCGGACCAATGGAGTCTGTCTCTTGAGGGGGATGTCACGGGTGGCTTGACCCGGTGCTGTGGCCTCAGGCAATGCACAGTGTAAGGGGTATCGTGAGGGGACAGGCACTTACTTGATCAGCAGCAGGTTCTCCCAGCGGCGATGATCCCGATCCTGGATAGATGGCTATTGTCCAAATGAAAGACTGAGGCACTGAAACGTTTAACCAGTTTACTTTAACATAAAAGGATTTACAACCAGTCCTGTCACCGGAGTCTGTATGGGAAGTCTGAGTTACTTTGACCCTGCCGGGGTCTTCGCCTTTTATTGTGCGCAATTTCTGTGTGGCCCTGCTGCTGTATGTGAACTGGCTGCCGGCCCAATCTGTCCCCTCCGGGTCCTGGTTCGACGGGCAACCCGAGTCCTTTTATCAGCTTACCCCCTCCGGGAGTACCGCTGAACTCTGTGTCTGTTGCTGCGTCCGGCCCTAGTGAAGCTGATATCACCTCACGTTTTTCCGGTTGCTGTATTATATATAATGAATACAGCCACGGATCCGGTATCCGTCTTTGCGCCTGTTCTGGGTAGTGATTAATGCTACCCGGTTCTCACAATGTCCCTTTTCTCTGTCCCTCTTCTCCTCAGGGCGGTGATTTGGGCCTGGAAACCGTCATAGGGCTGTTAGAAATTCAGCTGTATGACCTCTCACTTTCAGCTCCTTAGCCCAACTGCCATTTCTTCTCTCAGACCAGAATGGATTAAGGGGAGTCTCTGGGGCTCCCCCTTCTGGCCGGAGGTGGTAGTGCAGTTTTGCTATTTTAGTATTTGTGTCTAGTGTCAGTAACTATTTTTGTGGCAAACACCCCTAGGGGTGCCACATTAACATAGTTAGTAAGGCCGAAAAAAGACATTTGTCCATCCAGTTCAGCCTATATTCCATCATAATAAATCCCCAGATCTACATCCTTCTACAGAGCCTAATAATTGTATGATACAATATTGTTCTGCTCCAGGAAGACATCCAGGCCTCTCTTGAACCCCTCGACTGAGTTCGCCATATCCACCTCCTCAGGCAAGCAATTCCAGATTCTCACTGCCCTAACAGTAAAGAATCCTCTTCTATGTTGGTGGAAAAACCTTCTCTCCTCCAGACGCAAAGAATGCCCCCTTGTGCCCGTCACCTTCCTTGGCATAAACAGATCCTCAGCAAGATATTTGTATTGTCCCCTTATATACTTATACATGGTTATTAGATCGCCGCTCAGTCGTCTTTTTTCTAGACTAAATAATCCTAATTTCGCTAATCTATCTGGGTATTGTAGTTCTCCCATCCCCTTTATTAATTTTGTTGCCCTCCTTTGTACTCTCTCTAGGTCCATTATATCCTTCCTGAGCACCGGTGCCCAAAACTGGACACAGTACTCCATGTGCGGTCTAACTAGGGATTTGTACAGAGGCAGTATAATGCTCTCATCATGTGTATCCAGACCTCTTTTAATGCACCCCATGATCCTGTTTGCCTTGGCAGCTGCTGCCTGGCACTGGCTGCTCCAGGTAAGTTTATCATTAACTAGGATCCCCAAGTCCTTCTCCCTGTCAGATTTACCCAGTGGTTTCCCGTTCAGTGTGTAATGGTGATATTGATTCCTTCTTCCCATGTGTATAACCTTACATTTATCATTGTTAAACCTCATCTGCCACCTTTCAGCCCAAGTTTCCAACTTATCCAGATCCATCTGTAGCAGAATACTATCTTCTCTTGTATTAACTGCTTTACATAGTTTTGTATCATCTGCAAATATCGATATTTTACCATGTAAACCTTCTACTAGATCATTAATGAATATGTTGAAGAGAACAGGTCCCAATACCGACCCCTGCGGTACCCCACTGGTCACAGCGACCCAGTTAGAGACTATACCATTTATAACCACCCTCTGCTTTCTATCACTAAGCCAGTTACTAACCCATTTACACACATTTTCCCCCAGACCATGCATTCTCATTTTGTGTACCAACCTCTCGTGCGGCACGGTATCAAACGCTTTGGAAAAATCGAGATATACCACGTCCAATGACTCACCGTGGTCCAGCCTATAGCTTACCTCTTCATAAAAACTGATTAGATTGGTTTGACAGGAGCGATTTCTCATAAACCCATGCTGATATGGAGTTAAACAGTTATTCTCATTGAGATAATCCAGAATAACATCCTTCAGAAACCCTTCAAATATTTTACCAACAATAGAGGTTAGACTTACTGGCCTATAATTTCCAGGTTCACTTTTAGAGCCCTTTTTGAATATTGGCACCACATTTGCTATGCGCCAGTCCTGCGGAACAGACCCCGTCGCTATAGAGTCCCTAAAAATAAGAAATAATGGTTTATCTATTACATTACTTAGTTCTCTTAGTACTCGTGGGTGTATGCCATCCGGACCCGGAGATTTATCTATTTTAATCTTATTTAGCCGGTTTCGCACCTCTTCTTGGGTTAGATTGGTGACCCTTAATATAGGGTTTTCATTGTTTCTTGGGATTTCACCTAGCATTTCATTTTCCACCGTGAATACCGTGGAGAAGAAGGTGTTTAATATGTTAGCTTTTTCCTCATCATCTACAACCATTCTTTCCTCACTATTTTTTTAAGGGGCCTACATTTTCAGTTTTTATTCTTTTACTATTGATATAGTTGAAGAACAGTTTGGGATTAGTTTTACTCTCCTTAGCGATGTGCTTCTCTGTTTCCTTTTTGGCAGCTTTAATTAGTTTTTTAGATAAAGTATTTTTCTCCCTATAGTTTTTTAGAGCTTCAATGGTGCCATCCTGCTTTAGTAGTGCAAATGCTTTCTTTTTACTGTTAATTGCCTGTCTTACTTCTTTGTTTAGCCACATTGGGTTTTTCCTATTTCTAGTCCTTTTATTCCCACAAGGTATAAACCGCTTACAGTGCCTATTTAGGATGTTCTTAAACATTTTCCATTTATTATCTGTATTCTTATTTCTGAGGATATTGTCCCAGTCTACCAGATTAAGGGCATCTCTAAGCTGGTCAAACTTTGTATCTGCTCTTATTATGTGTGTAATCAAAAGTTTGGACACACCTTCCCATTTAAAGATTTTTCTGTATTTTCATGACTATGAAAATTGTACTTTCACACTGAAGGCATCAAAACTATAAATTAACAAGTGGAATTATATACTTAACAAAAGAGTGTGAAACAACTGAAATTATGTTTTATATTCTAGGTTCTTCAAAGTAGCCACCTTTTGCTTTGATGACTGCTTTGCACACTCTTGGCTGGTGGGGTTTGTGTGGCAGGGCTGCTTTTTTGTCCCAGTCCGGCCCTGCCATCATCTTCCAGCAAGACAATGACCCAAAACATACAGCCAAGTAAACAAAGGAGTGGCTCATAAAAACCAAAAAGCACATTAAGGTCATGGACTGGCCTAGCCAGTCTCCAGACCTTAAACCCATGGAAAACTTATGGAGGGAGTTGAAGCTCTGAGTTGCCAAGCGACAGACTCAAAATCTTAATGCTTTAAGGATTATCTGCAAAGAGGAGTGGACCAAAATTCCTCCTGACATGTGCACAAACCTCATCATCAACTACAAAAAACATCTGACTGCTGCACTTGCCAACAAGGGTTTTACCACGAAGTGTTAAGTCTTTCTTGCCAGAGAGATCAAATACTTATTTCTCACTGCAAAATGCTAATACATTTATATAATTAATACAATGTGATTTTCTACATTTTATTTTTGATATTCTATCACTCAATGTTAAAATTAACCTACCCTTAAAATTATAGACTGTTCGTGTCTTTGCCAGTGGGCAAACTTACAAAATCAGCAAGGGATCAAGTACTTATGTTCCTCACTGTACATCAGCATAATACATTACAATACATTAGACACATGTTACTTTTACATATAAAACTGCAGGATGGTATTCACATAGTGCGTCTGTCATCTTAAGGGGCAGGGACGGGGTAAGACAGTTCACATCCCTACACATGGTGCAGATAGTGGAAGGCTACACTGCTCTGGTAAAATGTTTCTATGGGGAGCTCCATCCTTCAGAGCCTGCTAGTAAACTCAGTACACTCTTGGCAATGGAATTCGGTAGTTTATACAGTAATGAAAGCATACTTTTCTTTACTAATAAATAATGTAATATAATTTGGAAAAAGAAAAGCATTTAATGTTGTTGGCTGTTTTGCAATATAGAGCTGAAGATGTTGAGTCTGGTAGACTTGCATTCAATGTTTTGCAATCACCATGTGGGGGAGCTGTTGTCCTGCAGACATAAGGATTACATAATTGCTGTTTGCCAGTATTTCAGGTCTATGGTGAAATAGATCAAGCTCAAGAAATATAGTATAGAAATGGCTGAAAATGGTATTTAAGGGCATACCTAAATTTTGAGTGGGACATTATTCACCAGCACATATTTCACTTGTGGAATCAAACATGGTAATGTTAGCAATGAATCACACGTGGGATTTCGCCATTTTCTTGGCGCTAGGTGCCACTTGTTATAGGCATAATGAAATATATAAAAACTGAACATCAATCCTTTCACTTTATACTATATAAAAATGTAAATATTGTATCTATTTTTGCAATGAGCTGTAATAGCTGTCTATGTATAAGGCCCCATTCTGACATCTAATTTTCACATTTTGTGCATTCTACATTTTTTTTAAAAAGATGGTATATTGTCTCTGTGAGAGAATCAGGCTGATTATGTTAATAACACTTTGCTCATTTTGCTCAAACTCTGATCTGGTTATTTAAAGGCTATGTGCACACGTTGCGGATTCTCTGCGGATCCGCAGCGTTTTTTGCGGTGCAGAAATGCTGCAGATCCGCAATTGATTTACAGTACAATGTAAATCAATGAGAAAAAAAATGCTGTGCACACTTTGCGGAAAATCCGCTGCGGAAATGCTGCCGTTTAAAAGAAGTAGCATGTCACTTCTTTTTTGCGAAGAAAACCACAGGGGTAAAAAACGCAGCAAATCCGCAAGAAAACCGCAGCAAAGACGCACAAAAAATGCTGCGGAACCGCACAAAAAATGCAACAAACACAACAAATCCGCAGGTGCGTTTTCTGCCGGGAGAGGCAGAATCCGCACCAGAAATTCCTAAGCCTAATCCGCAACGTGTTCACATAGCAGTGTGATCCGATTCTCTCACATGCGATGAAGAACTTCCCTGCGGCACGCCCGTTGTCTTGTGGTTATATTTGATTCAGATCACATCTGATCACTTGCTCGTTCATGTCACCTACACCTCAAAAACATCTCTAGAATTTGATATTTTCATACAAAAGACTCTTACTGTTGCCCTTATTCATTCTTGTCTATCCAGCCTGAATGCAGAAGCCAGGATCATATTCCATTCCAACTGCTACACCGATGCCTTTACTCTGTGCCAGCCATTGCGCTGGTTACCTATCCACTACAGAATCCAATGTAAACTTATCACTCTTAGGCTGCCGTCACACTAGCAGTACTTGGTCAGTATTTTACATCAGTATTTGTAAGCCAAAACCAGGAGTGGGTGATAAATGCCGAACTGGTGACGTGTTTCTATTAGACCAGCGTCACACTCAGCGTATAAAAATACGGTCCGTAATTTACGGCCATAATACGCAGAAAAGTCCCCAAAATAGTGGTCCTTATCTCCTCCGTAGGCAGGGTGTGTCAGCGTATTTTGCGCATGGCATCCTCCGTATGTAATCCGTATGGCATCCGTACTGCGAGATTTTCTCGCAGGCTTGCAAAACCGACATACGGACATACAATGGATCCATGTTCTCAAAAAATCGTAACATCATATATACTGTCTATATATATATATACAGTGGGGCAAAAAAATATTTAGTCAGTCAGCAGTAGTGCAAGTTCCACCACTTAAAAAGATGAGAGGCGTCTGTAATTTACATCATAGGTAGACCTCAACTATGGGAGACAAACTGAGAAAAAAAAATCCAGAAAATCACATTGTCTGTTTTTTTAACAATTTATTTGCATATTATGGTGGAAAATAAGTATTTGGTCAGAAACAAAATTTCATCTCAATACTTTGTAATATATCCTTTGTTGGCAATGACAGAGGTCAAACGTTTTCTGTAAGTCTTCACAAGGTTGCCACACACTGTTGTTGGTATGTTGGCCCATTCCTCCATGCAGATCTCCTCTAGAGCAGTGATGTTTTTGGCTTTTCGCTTGGCAACACGGACTTTCAACTCCCTCCAAAGGTTTTCTTTAGGGTTGAGATCTGGAGACTGGCTAGGCCACTCCAGGACTTTGAAATGCTTCTTACGAAGCCACTCCTTTGTTGCCCTGGCGGTGTGCTTTGGATCATTGTCATGTTGAAAGACCCAGCCACGTTTCATCTTCAATGCCCTTGCTGATGGAAGGAGGTTTGCACTCAAAATCTCACGATACATGGCCCCATTCATTCTTTCATGTACCTGGATCAGTCGTCCTGGCCCCTTTGCAGAGAAACAGCCCCAAAGCATGATGTTTCCACCACCATGCTTTACAGTAGGTATGGTGTTTGATGGATGCAACTCAGTATTCTTTTTCCTCCAAACACGACAAGTTGTGTTTCTACCAAACAGTTCCAGTTTGGTTTCATCAGACCATAGGACATTCTCCCAAAACTCCTCTGGATCATCCAAATGCTCTCTAGCAAACTTCAGATGGGCCCGGACATGTACTGGCTTAAGCAGTGGGACACGTCTGGCACTGCAGGATCTGAGTCCATGGTGGCGTAGTGTGTTACTTATGGTAGACCTTGTTACATTGGTCCCAGCTCTCTGCAGTTCATTCACTAGGTCCCCCCGTGTGGTTCTGGGATTTTTGCTCACCGTTCTTGTGATCATTCTGACCCCACGGGGTGGGATTTTGCGTGGAGCCCCAGATCGAGGGAGATTATCAATGGTCTTGTATGTCTTCCATTTTCTAATTATTGCTCCCACTGTTGATTTCTTCACTCCAAGCTGGTTGGCTATTGCAGATTCAGTCTTCCCAGCCTTGTGCAGGGCTACAATTTTGTTTCTGGTGTCCTTTGACAGCTCTTTGGTCTTCACCATAGTGGAGTTTGGAGTCAGACTGTTTGAGGGTGTGCACAGGTGTCTTTTTATACTGATAACAAGTTTAAACAGGTGCCATTACTACAGGTAATGAGTGGAGGAAAGAGGAGACTCTTAAAGAAGAAGTTACAGGTCTGTGAGAGCCAGAAATCTTGATTGTTTGTTTCTGACCAAATACTTATTTTCCACCATAATATGCAAATAAATTGTTAAAAAAACAGACAATGTGATTTTCTGGATTTTTTTTTTCTCAGTTTGTCTCCCATAGTTGAGGTCTACCTATGATGTAAATTACAGACGCCTCTCATCTTTTTAAGTGGTGAAACTTGCACTATTGCTGACTGACTAAATACTTTTTTGCCCCACTGTATATATATATATATATATATATATATATATGTCTGTCAGTGAGACACATATATATATATATATATATTAATATTTCATTCAGCGCGAGATAGCTTTAAAGCCGGTAATGCAATTGCCGGCTTTTGCCATCTCCTTCCTAAACCCGACATGATATGAGACATGGTTACAGACAGTAAACCATCTCATATCCCCATTTTTTTGCATATTCCACACTACTAATGTTAGTAGTGTGTATGTGCAAAATTTGGGCGCTCTAGCTATAAAATTAAAGGGTTAAATGGCGAATAAAATTGGCGTGGGCTCCCGCGCAATTTTCTCCGCCAGAGTAGTAAAGCCAGTGACTGAGGGCAGATATTAATAGCCTGGAGAGGGTCCATGGTTATTGGCCCCCACTGGCTAAAAACATCTGCCCCCAGCCACCCCAGAAAAGGCACATCTGGAAGATGCACCTATTCTGGCACTTGGGATATGGGGTAATGAAGGGTTAATGTCACCTTGCTATTGTAAGGTGACACTAGCCAGATTAATAATGACCTCGAGCGTGGGAACTTTTCAGAATATTTTCCCAGCCTCGAGGTCATATGAGGACAACCAGCAGAGGGCGCATCACCGCGAATGAAGGTAACTACAGGTCATTGACCTACTTTCCATTCATTCGCTGGGGTTTTACAGGCAGGAGCACAGCTGCATTATAGCAGAGCTCCTGCCTGTAAAATAATTTAACCCCTTCAGATGGATTTACATCGTGGGACGTGGCAGATCATCGGAAGGTATGAGATATTTTTTTATTTTTCCTTTGTTACAGAGCGAGGGTCTTCAGGTGGATTAAGAGTCTAATAAAATATTACAACAATCTGTGTCTTTATTTCATTAAAAGACTTTGTAATAATGTGTGTGTGTGTGTGTGTGTGTGTGTGTGTGTGTGTGTGTGTTTTAACCATTTCAGACATTTGGATTAATAATGGATAGGTGTCATAATTGACGCCTCTCCATTATTAATCTGGCTTAATGTCACCTTACAATAGCAAGGTGACATTAACCCTTCATTACCCCATATCCCACCGCTACACGGGAATGGAAAGAGAGTGGCCAAGTGCCAGAATAGGCGCATCTTCCAGATGTGCCTTTTCTGGGGTGGCTGGGGGCAGATGTTTTTAGCCGGGGGGGCAATAACCATGGACCCTCTCCAGGCTATTAATATCTGCCCTCAGTCACTGGCTTTACTACTCTGGCGGAGAAAATTGCACGGGAGCCCACGCCAATTTTATCTGCCATTTAACCCTTTAATTTAATAGCTAGAGCGCCCAAATTTTGCACATACACACTACTAACATTAGTAGTGTGGAATATGCAAAAAAAATGGTGATATGAGATGGTTTACTGTATGTAAACTATGTCTCATATCATGTCGGGTTTGGGAAGGAGATAGCAAAAGTCGGCAATTGAATTGCTGGCTTTTAAGCTATCTAGCGCTGTATGAAATATTAATATATATACATATATGTGTCTCAATGACATATATCTATATATATATATATATATATACATATATATATATATACCTATTCTATGTGTACACATTTATTCTACTTATTCTATTGTAAGCTGTGTGATTTTACTGTACACCGCACTGAATTGCCAGCTTTTCTCTCTAACACCGCTGCGTATTTCTCGCAAGTCACACTGCTGGTCCGTGTGTAATCCGTATTTTTCTCGCCCCCATAGACTTTCATTGGCGTATTTTTTGCGCAATACGGTGACAAACGCAGCATGCTGCGATTTTCTACGGCCGTAGAAGACCGTATAATACGGATCCGTTAAATACGGCTGATAGGAGCAGGGGCATAGAGAATCATTGGGCCGTGTGTTATGCGTATTTTACGGATGTATTTTCTGCGCTCATACGTCCGTAAAACTCGCCAGTGTGACGCCGGCCTTATACTTTTCCTCTAATTGTTCCACTCCTGGTTTTGGCTTATAAATACTGATGTAAAATACTGACCAAATACTGCTAGTGTGAAGGCAGCCTTACACACAAACCTCTGCACAGTTCTGCATCACCCTACATCTCCCTCATCTTTGTCAATCTCCCTACCCATGTCCTCCGTTCCGATAATGATCTAAGACTAATATCCTCAATAATCTGAACCTCCCACTACCATCTCAAATTGTGACATTTCTTTGGAATGCACTACCCAGAACAATTCGATGAATTCCCAATATCCACAGTTTTAGGCATACTCTAAAAACACATTTCTTTAGACTGGCCTATCACCTCATCTCACTTATGTAACTATTCCTGTTTTGCCCTGCCCAAATTTTCTTCCAAATCCTTGACACATCTGTTTACATACCATCCATGCACTTAGTAGCCCTCTGTATATGTACGGCAAAGAAACTGTCTAGTTACCGGTTCATGCAGCATTATGTGAACACCCTATTTATTATACTGATGGCTCGACCATAGAGTGCAAGCACATTTTAGGCTAGGGTCACATTGCGTTAGTGCAATCCGTTTAGCGCTAGCGCTAGTGGATTGCGCTAACGCAATGTTTTTTATGGGGCTGCGGTCGGGGTCGCGGTAACGTCCCCGCTCTCGCAGATCCCCGATCTGCGAGAGCGGGGAACGGACCGCGGGCACGCCTCGGACGCTGCAAGCAGCGTCCGCGGCGCGCCAGGAATCACCGGCGCGTCGCTAGCGCGTGCCGAACATGGCACGCGCTAGTGAAGCGCGTTACCATTAGCGTGAATGGGCGCGTTAACGGCCGCGTTGCACGGCGTTAATTTCGCCGTGCAACGCTGTCCGTTTAACGCGGTCCCATAACGCAATGGGAACCCAGCCTTACCATTTACCTTTTGTGTCTCCCCTATTTCCGCATGGATTATAAGCTTGCGAGCAGGTCCCTCACTTTTCTTGGTATCTGTTGAATTATTTATAACAGACTCTGTTATGTAATTATTGTCTGTACAAGTAGTCTCTGCAATGTACAATGCTGTGAAATACGTTGGCGCTGTAGAAATAAAAATGATTATTTCTCCATCTTCTCCATGTCTCTGTGAGCGTACATCGGACTGCACTCGAATGACATCCAAGTGCAGTCCGATTTTTTACTCACACTCATAGTCTTCTATGGGTTTGGGTCGTCCGATTATCTGAGCCACTCATGGAATGCTGTAATGCAGGGGTGTCAAACTGCATTCCTCGAGGGCCGCAAACCGTGCGTGTTTTCAAGATTTCCTTAGCTTTGCAGAAGGTGCTGTAATCATTATGTGTGTAGGTGATTAAATTATCACCTGTGCAGTACAAGGCAGCACAGTGGCTCTATGGTTAGCACTGCAGCCTTGCAGCACTGGAGTCCTGGGTTCTAATCCCACCCAGGACAACATCTGCAAAGAGTTTGTATGTTCTCCCTGTGTTTGTGTGGGTTTCCTCTGGGTACTCTGGTTTCCTCCCACATTCCAAAGACATACTGATAGGATATTTAGATTGTGAGCCCCATCGGGGACAGTGATGATAATGTGTGCAACCTGTAAAGCGCTGCGGAATATGTTAGCGCTATATAAAGATTATTATTATTAAAACATGACCTGTTTGCAGCCCTTGAGGAATGCAGTTTGACACCCCTGCTGTAATGTTTTCTCATGCCAAATCAGTGTGAGAAAGAAATGCAGATCTGCACTGCCCCATAGAATAACATTGGTTCCAGCTCTAGCCAATGAAAACATCGGATAGCACTTTTCCGACGATATGCTTGTGTGAGCCTAAAGGCTAGCGCATGCGCATTTTGCAGACAACTGGCTATTTCCTATTTCTATTTTATTTGCTGCCTGACGGTCCAAATTTGTGGAACAAACTATCCCATTCAAGTGAATGGGTCAGCAAAATAAAAACAGACAGCTCATGTATGTAGTTTCACAATCCGCGTGCTGTCTGGTTTTCTCCGACTGGTTACAAGGAAAAGCTTGAAAAACCTCCATTATTTTTTTTTTCATTTGAGAAAAATGGCTGAAAAAATTGGAATCAACACAATGATGAAACTTAGTTACATAGTTACATAGTTATTAAGGTTGAAGGAAGACTATATGTCCATCTAGTTCAACCCATAGCAAACTTGGAGCTTTTCTTTTTCATGAAGAAATGCCATTACACAGTGCCTTACAGATACAGTATCAGTGTCACTGTCCCCAAAGCATCTCACAATCTAAATTCCATATTAGTATGTCTTTGGGGAGAAATTAGAGGAAATCCACACAAGCTTGTGGAGAATATACAAACTCTCCTTGTAGATGGCGTCCTTGGTCAGATTAGAACATAAAAATCCAGTTCTAGCAAACCACTGGGCCACCGTGCCGTCCAGTTCTATCATAGTTTTCAGGGTTTTATTATACGCTAACCCTTCCACATGTGGTGGAAGTGGGTGATATTTCACACACTTGTCGCTCTGCCGGTTCGAAACGAATGCTGGACAGATTGAACAACTCTCCGGGCATTGTCTCCGTGCAGACGACAGGACATTCCCAGGACATTCATTTCCATCGTAATGTGAGGAGGGGTTAATGAAGATAATGAACTGAAAAATGTAAAATAAAAAATACTTAACATGAAAGCTTGATTTACACAATAAGTCATTTCCTGATGACACTTTTTCTTTAAAATTAGTAAGGGTCTGATCTGTGGAAGAGATCAGTTTTCCCAATCCACCATTCACATACTACTGATGGTGTATTCCATTGTAATAATAATAATAATAATAATTTTTATTTATATAGCGCCAACATATTCCGCAGCGCTTTACAAATTATAGAGGGGACTTGTACAGACAATAGACATTACAGCATAACAGAAATACAGTTCAAAACAGATACCAGGAGGAGTGAGGGCCCTGCTCGCAAGCTTACAAACTATGGGGAAAAGGGGAGACACGAGAGGTGGATGGTAACAATTGCTTTAGTTATTCGGACCAGCTATAGTGTAAGGCTCAGGTGTTCATGTAAAGCTGCATGAACCAGTTAACTGCCTAAGTATGTAGCAGTACAGACACAGAGGGCTAATACTGCATAAAGTGTATGAGAACATGATGCGAGGAACCCTTTTTTTTTTTTTTAAATTATAAATAGGCCACACAGGGATCGTTAGGTTAATGCATTGAGGCGGTAGGCCAGTCTGAACAAATGAGTTTTTAGGGCACGCTTAAAACTGTGGGGATTGGGGATTAATCGTATTAACCTAGGTAGTGCATTCCAAAGAATCGGCGCAGCACGTGTAAAGTCTTGGAGACGGGAGTGGGAGGTTCTGATTATTGAGGATGCTAACCTGAGGTCATTAGCGGAGCGGAGGGCACGGGTAGGGTGGTAGACTGATACCAGGGAGGAGATGTAGGGTGGTGCTGAGCCATGGAGTGCTTTGTGGATGAGGGTAGTAGTTTT
This sequence comes from Ranitomeya imitator, assembly GCF_032444005.1. Taxonomy (NCBI): domain Eukaryota; kingdom Metazoa; phylum Chordata; class Amphibia; order Anura; family Dendrobatidae; genus Ranitomeya; species Ranitomeya imitator. Next base: position 567,881,279 of record NC_091286.1, on the reverse strand, counting down.
GTACTGGATTCTGGAGTGGATGGGTAACCAGTGTAATGACTGGCACAGGGTAGAGGCATCGGTGTAACGGTTGGTGAGGAATATGATAATGGCTGCAGCATTCAGGACAGATTGGAGCGGGGAGAGTTTTGCAAGAGGGAGGCCGATTAGTAGAGAGTTACAATAGTCCAGACGAGAATGAATAAGTGAAACAGTAAGAGTTTTTGCAGAGTCAAAAGTAAGAAAAGGGCGAATTCTAGAAATGTTTTTGAGATGCAGGTAAGAAGAGCGAGCCAGTGATCGGATGTAGGGGGTGAATGAAAGGTCAGAATCAAGGATGACCCCAAGGCAGCGGGCATGTTGCTTTGGAGTAATGGTGGAACCGCACACGGAGATGGCAATGTCAGGCAAAGGTAGGTTAGTAGAGGGAGAGAACACGAGGAGTTCAGTTTTTGACAGGTTTAGTTTCAGATAGAGGGAGGACATGATGTTAGAGACAGCGGTAAGACAATCACTGGTGTTTTCTAAAAAGGTCGGTGTGATATCAGGAGCAGAAGTGTATAATTGGGTGTCGTCAGCATAGAGATGGTACTGGAAACCAAATCTACTGATTGTTTGTCCAATAGGGGCGGTATACAACGAGAAGAGTAGGGGGCCTAGGACTGATCCTTGAGGAACCCCAACAGTAAGGGGAAGGTGAGAGGAGGAGGAACCAGCAAAACATACAGTGAAGGATCGGTCAGAGAGATAGGAGGAGAACCAGGAGAGAATGGTGTTCTTGAGGCCGATGGAGCGGAGCATAGTGAGGAGGAGCTGATGATCCACAGTGTCGAATGCTGCAGAGAGATCCAAGAGAATTAGCATGGAGTAGTGACCACTAGATTTAGCTGTTAGTAGGTCATTAGAGACTTTAGTGAGGGCAGTTTCAGTAGAGTGTAAAGAGCGGAAGCCAGATTGAAGAGGGTCGAGAAGAGAGTTATCTGAGAGATAGCGGGTAAGACGGGAGTGGACCAGGCGTTCGAGGAGTTTAGAGATGAAGGGAAGATTAGAGACAGGTCTATAATTAGCGGCACAGTTTTGATCGAGGGATGGTTTAAGTAATGGATGTATGATGGCATGCTTAAATGAGGAGGGAAAAATACCGGAAGTGAGGGAAAGGTTGAATATTTTTGTTAGGTGAGAGGTGACAGCCGGGGAAAGGGACTGGAGGAGATGTGATGGAATGGGGTCACTGGTGCAAGTGGTCGGGCGAGAAGATGCAAGGAGCCTGCTTACTTCTTCTTCTGTAACTGCTTCAAAGTCAGAGAGTGAACTAGATGCAGTGGGGGAGGGAGGACAGTGCATGGTATGAAGAGATTGGGAGATGACTTCCTGTCGAATGTGGTCAATTTTTTCTTTGAAGTAATTGGCCAGATCGTCAGCACGGAGATCCGTGGTTGGGGCCTGCTCTCTTGGGTTGAGTAGGGACTGGAACGTGTCAAAGAGACGTTTAGGGTTATTGGACAGGGAGGTGATGAGGGTGTTGAAGTAGGTTTGTTTGGAGAGGTGAAGGGCAGAATTGTATATCTTTAGCATGAACTTATAATGGATGAAATCTTCGGGTAGATTAGATTTTCTCCACAGACGTTCTGCGCACCTGGAGCACCGCTGCAGGAAACGTGTTTGCAGCGTGTGCCACGGTTGTTGCCGTCTGTGCCGAGTTGTTTTATGTATAGGAGGAGCAGCTTCATCCAGAGCACTTTGCAGGGTTTCATTGTAATGCTTCAATGCAGAATCAGGACATGAGATGGAGGAGATAGGGGCCAATGAGGACTGCAAGTTCTTCATAAGTTTCTGGGTGTTAATGGCCTGTATGTTTCTATAAGTGTGGAAAGTGGGGGTGACCTGAGCAGGATGGCAGTTCTTGATAGAGAATGAAAGAAGGTTGTGGTCAGAGAGCGGGAGAGGGGAGTTTGTGAAATCATCCACTGAGCAAAGTCGGGAGAAGACCAAGTCAAGGGAGTTTCCATCTTCATGTGTTGGAGAGTTAGTATGCTGCGAGAGGCCAAAAGAGGAGGATAGAGATAAAAGGTGAGAAGCAGATGGGGAGAGGGGAGAGGCAATGGGGATGTTGAAATCACCCATGATAAGGGTGGGGGTGTCACAGGAGAGAAAGTGTGGAAGCCAGGTGGCAAAGTGATCCAGGAACTGATGAGAGGGGCCGGGAGGACGATACACCACCGCCACTCGCATCAGGCTTCTAGGCATCATTGCAGCTCCTGCGAGCACTGGTCGTTATATCTGCCTGGTTGCAGAGGTAACAGGCTGGCAAAACGTTTTACATCTAAAACCACTCAGAAGGACAAATGCACGAAAATGGACATGATTGTAATTTGCATTACAGATGAGACTTTATTTTCAGTGTGTAAGTTGGTGTGTCCCCCTCAGAGGAGATAGGTGTTGGGGAAGGAGGGCAAATAAATGCTTCCTGAAGTAAAGGTACCGTCACACTAAGTGATGCTGCAGCGATACCGACAACGATCCGGATCGCTGCAGCGTCGCTGTTTGGTCGCTGGAGAGCTGTCACACAGACCGCTCTCCAGCGACCAACGATCCCGAGGTCCCCGGTAACCAGGGTAAACATCGGGTAACTAAGCGCAGGGCCGCGCTTAGTAACTCGATGTTTACCCTGGTTACCATCGTTAAAGTAAAAAAAACAACCACTACATACTTACCTACCGCTGTCTGTCCCCGGCGCTGTGCTTCTCTGCTCTGGCTGTGAGCGCCGGGCAGCCGGAAAGCAGAGCGGTGACGTCACCGCTCTGCTTTCTGGCCGCTGTGCTCACAGCCAGGCAGCCGGAAAGCAGAGCGGTGACGTCACCGCTCTGCTTTCTGGCCGCTGTGCTCACAGCCAGAGCAGAGAAGCACAGCGCCGGGGACAGACAGCGGTAGGTAAGTATGTAGCATTTGTTTTTTTACTTTAACGATGGTAACCAGGGTAAACATCGGGTTACTAAGCGTGGCCCTGCGCTTAGTTACCCGATGTTTACCCTGGTTACCAGCGAAGGCATCGCTGAATCGGTGTCACACACACCGATTCAGCGATGTCTGCGGGGAGTCCAGCGACGAAACAAAGTTCTGGACTTTCTTCCCCGACCAGCGACATCACAGCAGGGGCCTGATCGCTGCTCCCTGTCACACTGGACGATATCGCTAGCGAGGACGCTCCAACATCACGGATCGCTAGCGATATCGTCTAGTGTGACGGTACCTTAAGAGTCAAAGTACGGGTGAACAGACCTGAAAAAGTGCAATTACGTGCAATAGTTACTGTAGCCAAAGCCTGGTGAATGTGACCAGTAAGGAACAAGTAGATGCACCTGAGGTAGCCAGTGGGCCAAAGACAAGTGGAAGAGCCTACTAATCCAGAAGGGTAACAATTGGTTTGGCAAGTGGCACTATGAGGACGAAGACTTGGAGTGCACATTCAGGAGGGAACCATCCAGTTGTGTGTACTGTGAGGGCAGGAGCCTGGGGTTCTGAGAGTCACTAATGCTGAGAGCAGAGTGAACCGTGAGAAAAGAACCAAGTATGTGATCCTAAGAGTGTGGACTGAAGGAGTGGTTGCAAATCCACTGGTATTAAAATGGTGATGCAATCTCAGGTGCCAAGAATGTTGGCAAGCACTGTCAGACACAGACAGAAGGAGACCCCCTGTGCAAGAACAATATATTAGCTGGTTGCAGTCAAATATCTCAACACAATGCACAGCTCCACATGTTTTGAACACTTGAGCCCCTGAGCGGCTTCATAGGTTGCACCAATGATATGTCCGTCCCTGGTGGAAAGACCAGAGTCTACATAACTTTGGAAAAATTCTGCATTTGTGCAATGTTAAAAGTACAGGTGTCTCTGGAGTGCCCCAACCAGGGCAGTGGGGTACTCGGTACCAGGTCCTGTCACTCTTAAAGGGGATGTTACGGTGGCTGCAACCCGGTCTGTGACCCTGGGCGTCCAATTAAAGGGGAAAGGTCTTTTAAGAAAAAAGTGTTTATAAGTCTGTCGTGACACCACCTGTGGTGTTCGGTCAATAGTGGGACCGACGATGTGTTAAAGGGGTCCTCTGGAAGATGTTGTCGCAGCAATGATGGTAACGCTTCCCACAGGTGAAGCGGGGTCCCCAGGGGTCCTAAGGTGTATGATGGTCATGACGGTTGCCAGTAAATGAGTAAAAGACACAAGTTGTAAGTCTTTACCTGGTTTACTGTAGTTGGCAGGCCACAGTCCAGGATACCAGGCACGGGTGATGGTGGTCCGGCGGGCTCAGAGGCAATGAGAGGATCTCCTACCCAGTTGAGGTCCGTGAGCTTTTCCAACTAGCGCTTGCTGTATATGAAGTCCCTGCTGCCTGAAACTTTCTGCACAGTCCTCTATTCCCCCTGTCCTGAGACAGGTACCTGCATGACAGGCAGCTTGAGACGTTTTACAGGGACTCTATCATGCCCTGGGCTCCTCAGGTGCTGCTGCATCTCAGGTGTGGTGTATGATTTTATGCCCTCCAATTCTGCCAAGTATCATACAGTTCCATTAAGGCCTCGGGCTCCCGGTACCCGATACTGCGTTTCGGCTCTGAGAGTGCCTGGTCACAGTTCTCCAGTTCTGCTCCTTTCCTCTCCAGATCCTCCACATACAACCCCTTGGGTTATCTGTCCTTTCCAGAGGCTGCAGCTCCCTCATGGCTGCCAGGCTTCTCTGTCTGCTCTCAGTTCCAGACTTCCTTCTGCTTCAGTCTCCCTGGACCAAATAACTAGCTCCTCCTCCAGGTCAGGATACATATAGCTTAGGGAAGCTCCCCTGAATCCGGGTCCTGAGCTCCCCCTCCTGGCCTGGATTTGGAATATGTTGTGTATGGGTGCCTTACCTGGTGAAGAGAACTCCATTGCCTCTTAGCATGATATTACCCTCCCCGAAAGGAAAGCAACATCACTGCAGCAAACGGTCACCTGGGGTGCTGCATCTCCATGGGGGAAAACTGATTAAAGCCACATTAAACTGTTCTTTATGTTTGGTTTCTTGTCGAGGAGCCAGTGTATGCTTGGTACACACTACAGAGGGTGCAGTCACTTCTATTTTGCCCTCCCCTGTTATACAGTTTCATTGTAGGTGGCATGCACATGCCTGTGTATTCAAGGGGAAGTGCTACTGACAAATAATCATTTTTATGTCAGCATAAAAGATTTCATCAGCCTCACGCTAAACTGAATGTGTGCAAATTCTAGAGAACAGCCACACAAACCCCGTCATTCAGGACTGGGTGGATGCATAGTATCACAATTGCACAAATATAAGGATTTCTTAAGGTGTCAGTCGGCTTACAGCGTATTAGTCATATCTGTTCTGTGAGACCAGGCACACTGCCTATCACCTACTAAGTACACCACGAAAAGTACTGGCACCCCAGTCTCCTACAACAGCCAAACTGCATTCTGCAAAAAATGTGAACATAAGGAGTCAAGATGGATGACCTAATTGTGCACTGGATCATTCCATTATCTGGTCAGATTTAGACTAATTAGCATAGACTATAAATAGTTTAATAAAAGTGTCCGTTATAATAACTAGATGTAAGATTCCTGTATTGTTCTTCAGTACAAGAGTAGATTTAGGGTTTTTAAAGCCAATGTTTAGATAAGATCTCTCAATCCATCATGTTCTATGTGCTGCATATGACTCAGACTTGAATAATCATGCAGGAATGTAAAAGTAAAAGGCACACGGTGTGAACCAGCTGTTTGACAACATAAATGGGAGTTAGAATAAAATATAATAGTTCCCTGGAAAATTGTACTTTACTTAAAGGTAAAAAATAGATTATGTAAGAATGTAAAATGCCTGCATGATAAGAAATACGGTAATAACTCAGAATTAAAGGAGCTTCAATCAAAAGGTGGTGAGAGCAGATGGTGTATACTGGCCCTATGTGAGTAGAGCTCTACGTACATGATGGCAATGATCCTATATCCCCGCCACCAGCATCACAAGGGTCAGGTACATCCAATAATTAGGCACAACGTGTTTGTTGACCATTGGTTATTGGTTATTTTGGTCATTTTGGCCAAATTGCAACAACTTGAAACCTGAAAAAGAAAATGTGAATAGGATTTTGTTTTCCATACTATCTTAGTGCTAAATATTTTAATTAATAATTTTCACCTATAAAAAGAAACCCTTAAATCTTGTAGATAGTGATACCAGATATGTGAACATTGTCTAACATAATTGATATGGCGTCCAACGCAAAGACTTCCCTTTAGTTTAGCTAAATATAGAACAATAATAAGGTTTTATCTACCTATAGGACTCAGAAAAGGAGAGAACACACAATTTTGTCTTCACTCTGTGCCCCTGTATAGAGATCACTGTTAACAGATATAACATGGAATCATTAGGGCATAGTGACCAATGTACTTGACCATGAAGTTACAGATCATGTCTCTTCAGCTTGCCCTCTAGTCCCACACTCACATGAGCCCCGAGCTTTGTCACAGATGAGGTTCAATGTGGAGAAATGTAAAATCATGCACTTGTACACTAATAATGTGGGCATCATATGTTTTAGGGGGAGTAAAACTAGGAGAGTCACTTGTAGAGAAGAATCTGGTGGTAGTTGTAGATCACAGACTAAATAACAGCATGCGATGCCAGTCAGCAGTTTCTAAGGCCAACAGAATATTGTAATGTATGAAAAGAGGTAATAACTCGCAGGACAGGAACATAAAACAGCGACCTCATTTGGAATATACAGTTCACGTTCTGGGCATTAGTTCACAAAAAGGATGTCCAGGAGCAGGGATGTAATTATCTCAGTCACAGATGGTGTAATCCTGACTGGGCCAATTTGAAAGGAGGGCCCACCGACCCCATCGCCATTTCCCTTGGATGTGCATCTTCAGAAATGTATTGTGACGCAGAGATCTGCTGACTCCATTCATCGCAATAGGTGTTGCCAGCCAACCAGAGGCTGGCAAGTGACATCGGCATTCCCATCATGGCCGGTGCATTGCAGTAATGTCATGCACCGCCCATGGTGGGCATGCTGGTGGCTGCACCGCCCATGGTGGGCATGCTGGTGGCAGCTGCCAGCCTCTGCGTAGACTCTGGAAGAAGATGCCGCACATGTTGGGAGCTGGAGAAGGTAAGAAGAATCTTTTGGGTTTTTTTTTAAATGTGTTGGAGAAGAACAGAGATAATTATCACTGGAAGATGCATAGGGAGGTTGGAGATTATTATAGGAAGGGGCCCAGGATGGGCAACATTATACCAGCTAGGGGCCCAGGATGACGGACATTATTATAGGATGGGGCTCAGGATTGGAGACATTATTTAAAAAAGTGGCCAAGATGAAGGACATTATTATAGGAAGGGACCCAGAATGAGGTACATGATTATATTGCTTAAGCACATAAATGGCCATACAAAAAGTATTGTCAAAAGCGGCTCCATGTAAAAAAACCTTCAAAAGACAAGAGGGCACTCCCTCCATCTGGAGAAAGAAAAGTTCAGTCTCCAGAGGAGACGGCTTTCTTTTGGTCCAGTGGATCCACAATTGGGATCAGAAGGGAAAGATTAGCTCTGTTGGAATGGGCTGGATCATGCATTGTGGTTGTAAACATGCCTCTTCCCTTTGTCTTTTCCCATCTGTTGGTTAAATTTGATGGACATTTGTCTTTTTTAACTGTGTTAACTATGTATCTATCTGTGACTTCTCCGATTTTCATGGCATTAAGAGACGTTTCCTGACAGTTAGGGTACTTTCACACTAGCGTTTTTTTAAATCCGTCACAATGCGTCGTTTTGCAGAAAAAACGCATCCTGCAAAAGTGCTTGCAGGATGCGTTTTTTCCCCATAGACTTCTATTGACGACGCATTTGCGACGGATTGGCACACTTCGCATCCGTCTTGCGACGGATGCGTCGTGCTTTGGCGGACCGTCAGGAGAAAAAAACCCTACATGTAACGTTTTTTTCTCCCGACAGACCGCTTTCTCCGACCGCGCATGCGCGGCCGGAACTCTGCCCCCACCTCCCCGCACCTTACAATAGGGCAGCGGATGTGCCGGAAAAATGCATCCGCTGCCTCCATTGTGCAATGCAGCAAACGCTAGTGTAGGAATCTCTCCCCGACGCATTGCGACGGGGAGATTCCGACGCTAGTGTGAAAGAAGCCTTACCTGTCAAATTATTGGGTTGGCTTTGAGTCTGATCTACTTGATGATACCATGCACATAAGTCCACAGACCACTTGATTGTGTCAGGAGGGGCGAGAAGGAGTAAACTAACAAGGATCAATTTTAAAATTATTATTATTAAAAAAGTTACCTTTAGCCCTTTAGTTCAGAATGGCTAAGAATATTTTTTATCATAAGGCCTGTAATAGAAAACATATATTTGCAGCCAATATGACCATGAAAAATGTTACCAATAGGACAAGACATGTTGTGTATAGCGCTTGAGTTCTGCCAGTGTCCACACCAGCTACTCTTTTATAAACCAGCCTTATAGCGCTTGTATTCAGTCACCTTTACAGAATATATCTGGGATTTAATTTGAGCCTCACACATTGTAATCACATCCAGACTGGACGAACTGAGGCCTCATTGAACGTTACAGCCGCGTGGTGTTTTTACAGCTCCTAGGACTATAATCAGAGCTAAGAATAACATCTTGTGGCTCGTGAAGTAAAATCACATAATTCTGACAATACCACAATCAAAGAAGGTGCAGATCCTGATTACGATGTTCGTGTAATTAAAGAGCATTGATCCTGAAACAGAAAATGATTATTTGGACTTTATATGATTACTGTAGATGAATACTGAAGCCATCATACCCTTATTAGCTCTACGTGTAATCTAAGGGCGATTCATAAGGAAATTCACTATTTCTGACTGACCAAAATTAGTCTTATAAAAACACTAATGTCTCGGGTAGACTAGGCAGTTCTCATCAGTGGCATCCAAAGAGAAACAGCGAATGTTCCTCCTTCCCCAACATGTCTCAAAATATAAACTCTTGAGGTGCCAATCTTGTATTTTTGCTTTTATTTTTCATAGTTTGACTCAAAGCCACCATTACATTACCAGTAAGGTTTATCAATCCCTGGAGAAATGTAAAGATGTCTTCCATACACCTGATTGCTCTCTCTTAGGCTATGTGCACACGTTGCGGATTTTGCTGCGGATCCGCAGCAGCTTTCCATGTGTTTACAGTACAATGTAAACCTATGGGAAACGCAATCCGCAGTGCCCATGCTGCGGAAAAAACGTGCGGAAACGCTGCGGTTTACATTCCGCAGCATGTCAATTCTTTGTGCGGATTCCACAGCGATTTACACCTGCTCCATAATAGGAATCCGCAGGTGTAAAACCACAGGTGGAATCCGCACATAATCCGCATAAAATCCGCGGTAAATCCGCAGTAAATCCGCAGGTAAAACGCAGTGCCTTTTACCTGCGGATTTCCGCTGCGGAAAAATCCGCAGAGCTCAAAACAACGTGTGCACATACCCTTACTGCTCAGCTTGTAAAGCAAGAAATGGGGTACAACATAGTGTATTACCAAAAATAGTATGTGGACATAAACTAGGAGAAAGGGTACCCACCTGTGAAAAGATGTGCGAAGGCCAAGCATAATGCTGTGAATGGCATGTAAAATCAGAAAATTAGGAAATAGCTGCACTATCTGAGATGGAAAACCATGACTCCAAAAAATAAAACATGTAAAAAAAGCAAAAAAATGGATCTAGTCAGGTACTATCAGCAAGAAGGAACTGAATTCCAGTCACTGAAAATATAAAAATGTTCTTTATTCTTGACAGTGAATTTGAAGATGGGTCTGATTATTTACTCGCGTACATACACCAGAACTAATGCAACTATATTAATAGGAAATAGTTATGATATAATCATTCCATGTTTCGGATTACAAATCTGATGTAAGCATGCAACTCAGTTTTTACTGTAGCCTTCCTGGAGTACCACACTTGCGCTTGAAATATGATGATTTATAGTCCCGGAGCTGGGAAAGGGATAGCCGAAGAGCTACTGCCTAGAATTCCTAATCCAAGTGGGAGCATATTGTAAATTCAGCAAAAAACATAAAAAAAAAAAAAATGAAAAAAAAATATATACAGCTGGTGGAATTGTGTATTGAACACATCACCAATTTTCTAAGTAAATATATTTGCAAAGGTGTTGTTGACATGAAATTCTCACCAGATGTCGGGTACAGCCCATCTAATCCACACAGGCAAAAAAATCAAACCATAGATGTCCATAATTTGTGTGTAATAATGAGAAATGACACAGATACAAAGTATTGAACACATGAAGAAAGAGAGATACAAAAAGCTATGGAAAGTCATGACACCAGCTGAAATCTATCAGTAATGAGAAAGCAACCCTGCTACTTAGGGAAAAGAATATCAGCTGTTTCAACTGATGGCCTATAAAAAGGTGTCTCATTACAAAGGTGCCACATAAGAAACATGATAAATGAAACTAGTGAGCTGTCTCAAGACCTTTGCAACCTTATTGTTACAAAACATATTAATGGGATTGGTTACTTGGGTAGTCTTGGGAAGACTTTATAAACTACTGAGGGTTCAAGACAGTACTGTTGGAGCTGTAATCTGAAAGTGGAAAGAACATAATTTCATCATAAACTTGTCACGACCAGGTTCTCCCTGCAAAATTTCTTACAGGGGAGTGAAAATATTTATTAGAAGAGTTGCCCAAGAGAGATCAAAGACCACCACTGGAGAGCAACAGAAAGACCTGGAATTAGCAGGTACAAGTAATTCTTTCAAAGAAAACTGTAAGGAACCCACTCAACCTCCATGGCCTGTTTGCACACTTACAATGCAAGACTTCATTGTTGAACAAAAAGCATGTTCAAGTGCGTTTACAGTTTGCTCAACAACATTTACACAAGCCTCTGAAAAACTGGGAGAATATAACTTGGTCAGAGGAGGCCAAAATTTAAGTCTTTGGATGTCATAATACACCATGTTTGTAGGACAAAAGACACTGCAAGTCACCCCCAAAACACCATACCAACAGTGAAGTTTGGAGGTGGCAACCTCATGTTGTACAGCTGTTTCTCAGCATATGGCACTGGCAAACTTCATATAATTGAAAAAAGGATAAATGGACAAATGTACCAAGACATTCTTGATAAAACAAGGGTGGACATTTCATCAAGCCAATGCTCCCAAACACACAGCTAAGGAAACTCTCAATTGGTTTCAGAGAAAGAAAATAAAGATGCTAGAAGAGCACAGCCAATCACCTGACCTGAATTCAATAGAAAATTTATGTCAGGAACTGCAGCTCATAATTCATAGAAGGAGCCAATGGAACCTTCAGGATTTGAAGAGTGTGTGGAAAAATGGGCCAAAATCCCACTTGAACAATACATTCCACTAGTTTCTTCATACAGGAGGTGTCTTGAAGCTGTCATTACAAACAAAGGTTTTTGCTCTAAGTATTAGTATGTGCATATGTTTTGGAGTGGCCTACTTAAAGCCCAGACTTGATGATTGCTGTTCACCAGAGGAAACCATCTAACTTGAAGGAGCTACAGCAGTTTTGCCTTGGTGAATGGGAAACAATCCCAGTGACAAGATGTGGAAAGCTCATAGAGACTTATCGAAAGCGACTTGCAGCTGTAATTGCTGCAAAAGGAGGCTCTACATTGTGCTGACTTTATGGGGTGAACAGTTTTGCACACAGAAGTTTACAGTTATTTTACCCTATTTGTTGTTTGCTTCACAAGAAAAAGAAAACAATATGTTCACAGTTGTAGTCATGTTCTTTACACGAACAAATGTAAACCGTTAAAAAAACAGTGAAATTCCAGGTGTGAGGTAGCAAAACATAAAAAATGTCAAGGGTTGAATACTTTTGCAAGCCACTGTAAGTGCCTAGCATTGTTTCAGTGCTAACTAAACAGAACAGACCCTGACTACTCATACATGGCTGAGCTCGCCCCAGCTTAGTAATAAAAAACAGCTATTATCCATAGCAACCTTCGATACTTGCAGCGCTCTGCACACAGCCTGTGCAGACTCTTCTCAAAGAGGGATTCTGGCTTGCTTCTCTTATCATCTTCAAGACACATCCAGTCAGGGCAGCTTCCCTAAGCTGACTGACTGACATGAACACCTAGCCTGTTTATACGCAGGGCCAGCCAGGTGCACCAATCAAAGCCTGCAGAGCTAGGATTCAACACTAGTCTACCTACATACCCTCCTATCTGCCCAAATCTGAGGGCTGGGCATCATCTGCCATTCCCCCAGTGCCTACATGGGGCCACTTTACTAAAACTGATTTTGTGAGAAGTCTTGGCCAGTTTTTTATTGCCCACTCTGAGACTGCCTCCCAATGGGCCTCAGGATTTCTACAGGGCTTAAAGTTTACCCTAGTGGAATTCTAATGTTTGATAACACGAGTGTGACCTGATATCTCCAAGACCCTGCGTCTATTTTTTGGTACCAATTTCTGTCCGTATTGTCTTTAGGAAGCTCAGAAATTTCCTGCTACTTTGACATCCAGAATGTTGGCTTCTAACTGGGTAACAAGCAAGTGGTTTCTAGGAGGTCAATATTCTTCCAGGGTTTTAGCAGGTTGCCATACTATAAAGAAAAGGGCACCCTTTTTCAGGGTTGGTGTACTCTACAGTTTGCTCCTCCCACATTTTTTACCACTCTGTAAGACCCCTGCCACTGGTTAAGGAACCTCTTCTCCCCCGTGTGGGCACTAACACAAGTACCCAATCCCCAGGTTTAAGTTGTCTCACTCAAGCCAACCGATTATACCCCCTGGATTTTTCCTCTTGGGCCTAGCATTCTTTTACCTGTCCCTTAACTTTGTAACTATGATACAACAAATCATTAAGCCTGGCCCTTTCTGGGAAACAACTATCGTTGTCACATAGGAAAGTCGGGGAAAGGAGGACCCTATACTATCCCTTAATCTAGAGAGGTTCTAGTCTATCCCTAACCCCAGGGTTACTCCTGAAGGTGGAGATACCCAGATCTGGAACCTCTCTGGGTTCCTATGAAATCCTACCAGCTCTCCCCCTCCCCCCAGAGAGGAAATGGGTAGGAGGAAAAGGGTAATACAGGCTGGACAGACAAAGGGAAACCAAGGCACAATCAAACAACAGACACACAGGATGAAATACAAAGAGGTATACAGTAAAGAGAAAAGCAATACAAATGACTGCCAGAAAGGGAAGGAAGAGGTATTCACAACAAACCACATACAACAATCTCAAGACAAGAGTAACTTTCCAGAACACTTTCTACAATGAAGCCAGGAACAGAATGAAAATTCTATTGTTCACAGCAAGGGAAGCCAGAAACAGGTTTATATAATGGAAGGGTGTGGTTCCAATAAGCATCACAGCCAATAGACCAGGAGGAAGTGTAAACCCTTTCCATTCGGCAAGAAACCTGTTAACTTATGAATGACCATGAAGATTAAAAGAGGACCTGTACTCAGCTGATCCCTTTGTTCTTCTAATCTCAGATGTTCCATAGGTTCCAGCAGAATGTAGCACATTCATGACAATTGGCTCCCGAATTTCCAGAATAAAGAAAAATCTTCGACCAATAACAATAGCTTGCAACAAGTCTTGATCACTCCCATTTGGTAGGACATGAAACCACGGTCTGTGCATATGCCGACCTGGACTATGGGATAGTTCTTGGGGTTTCCATGGATACACCTTACTCCCTCCCCAGGGACTAGCACACATGGGGATGTGGCATTTGCCATGGTCATCAAACTTCCTGAGTCCAAAACCATACAACTCAAAGAGGATGTACTTACTTTTACTCGTGATTAGATAAATAAAAATATATATGGCCGGAATATAACTTAATTCTCTCATTAATACTGGTGCTAAAATCAATGCAAAAATGACAAAGAACCAACATTAACCTGGAGTAAAATATAGTGCATCTTTTGCTTGTCGTTGCAACAGAAAATGAAATTTATGCCACCCATGAGCTGGAGTAGATGTCAGCTTCATTATCTGGCAGTTCATTATAGTAGATGTTTTGCAGAGTGGTTGGTCATGCCCCATTTGATAAACCCCACTCATTTTTTTAGCAAATGTATGAGTTTATGTTCACTGAGCGTGCAAAGCCTAGCCCTACCTCAATGTACTTATTGAGATAGTGAGCTTACAAAATGAGGACGTGATGAATGTGACACCAGATCAGTCATGTTGAAAAACAAGGATCTGGACATGCTGCTGCCAGTGGAGACCTAATAGGAATACCATTTTTTGGCACTGCAAACCACCTCCTTAAAGTGACAGGACCAGCTCTTGGCATAGATGCAGGACCCATTGGTGGGACCCACATCCACTATACTTATAACCACAGGATATGCCAGAAATAGGTAGATGTATAAGTGGATGGAGACTCGAAAAGTCCTCAGGAGGCCAGTGACGTGGGTTGTGTTGTCCCTCATGTATCACTGAAGAGAATGAGTGCACACTGCCCATTGCAAAATGACATAAAACTCTTTTATTGTGAAACTCACCATGTAGAAATGCCAATATTATGCAAGTATTGCAATATTCAATTAGTAGTTTACATTTCGACCCTCTTGGGTCTTTTGCAATGATGTCACTAGTTCAGAAGAGCATGGAAGGGAAGGAAACATGTGGGTAATTAAATGCCTGGACATCGCCACAGTTCTGAATAGCTTAGGTTTAACATTGTACTTTCCTTGTATTTGACTTTCACTCCTATTTTGTTTGAGATCCTGTTATTCCTAAACACCAGAATCAAATCACATTTTTCCATATTGAACTCTGTACCTTCCCTGTTGCCTAAGCAAAGCAGCGAAGTTAAATCATGTGCAGGTGCAGAAGTGCCATAATTGTTAGATTATACTATCTATCAGTAACCACTGCACCATGGCAAACAACTCATAGCACCCAAAAAATGTCCCCAACCCTGTTCTGCAAACTGCCAGGATATTCAATATTTTGCTATATATTTATGTAACCTAAATTATAGGACTTGACCTTGCAAGGCTGAGCAGCAAAGGTGTGTAGTGTTTACCCAGCAAGACAGCTCATCATTGTGGTTATTACCATCTTGTCTGTGTTCTTAATGGAGCCAAGCGGAGTATAAAAAATTCCTAATCATAATAATTAGTATCCTAAATATTTGCCAGGTCATAAATGAGAATAACGTTATAAATAGAAAGATATTTCTGATTCCAGAAAGTAATCACTACTTAACTGGGTTTAGTGCAGTGTGAAATTCTTTTTTTATTTTCATCTTGAATCAGAGTGGGATTGGAAGAGAATATTTGCACCATTGTGGCTGTGCTGGGGTTGTGGCAGATTTAGGTGAAAGGGAACCTGTCAGCAGTTTTGGCCGATATAAGATACGGCCATCACTTTTCAGGGCTCATATACAGCATTTAATTGGAAAGCCCGCCAGGGCCGTGGGGTACTCGTTACAGGGTCCGGTCGTTGTTAAAGGGGAGGTTACAGTGGTGGCGACCCGGTCCATGGCCCTGGGCACCAAGAAAACGGGAATGTCCTTAAAGGGGTTTTGTGAATAAAGTTTGTTTGTGACGCCACCTGTGGTTCTCGGTCAGGGATGACCGACGCTGTTTAAAGGGGTCCACTGTGGTGATGTTATGGCAGCTAAGGCTACTTTCACACTAGCGTCAGTACGGATGCATGGCGACGGCCCTGTACCGACGCAAGCTGTGAAAAAAATGAACAACGGGGGCAGCGGATGCAGTTTTACTTTGCATCCGCTGCCACATTGTAATGTCCGGGGAGGAGGGGGCAGACTCGACGCACAAAAAAAGTTACATGGAACGTTTTTTTGTGCCGACGGTCCGCCAAAACACGACGCATCCGTCGCACGACGGATGCGACGTGTGGCTATACGTCGCAATGCGTCGGTAATACAAGTGTATGGAGAAAAAACGCATCCTGCAGGCACATTTGCAGGATGCGTTTTTTCATCAAAACGACGCATTGCGACGTACTCCAGAAAACGCTAGTGTGAAAGTAGCCTAAGATATTATGGTTTCCCACAGGTGAAGCTGGTTCCCCAGGGCTTCCGGTGTCTAGATGAAGATGGTGGGTGGTATAGCAAGAAAGGGAGGACACAGGTTTGAAGTCTCTTTACCTGGTTTACTGAAGGATTCAAGAAGCCACAGTCCAGGGTACCGGATCACAGGTGCAGGTATGGTCCGGCCGGCTTGGAAGCGAGTTGGGAGTCCCTCTTACCAGGTGGGGTTAGAAGCCTTCCTTCAAGTGCGGTGCCCCAGGGTCCTGGTCATTGCAGTAGTATTGCTTTCCTCTCGGGGAGAGTGATGCTATGTTTGGAGGCAAGGAAGGATAACTGCATCCAGGTATCACAAACATGCAACACATTTCACACTCCAGGCCACCAGGGGGAGCTTCTGCTCCTATTTATTAGGTCACTCCCCATATATATATATAACTGGTAGTCTGTAGGGAAAGTTAGAACGTTCCACACCAGAGTCTGAGGAGGACAGAGGGTCAAAGGAGCTGTGCATGCCCTCAGAGCTGCAGCTCCCAGAAAGAGACATTGAAGGCAGAATTGTATTGCAGCGAGCATGTAAGGAGAGGAAGCAAAGGAGAGGATACCAGAAGGGGACCAGCCCTGCACAGGCTGCCTCCTTCTGAGGCGCAGGATCCCGGTAGCCGGAACACCGAAGTAGTAAGGACCTTTATGCTTTTGCTCCAGAAACCGGAAGGACAGCTAATTTCACGTTACCTGTCTGCCCCTACACCCAGGAGGCACGGTGGCACCCCTTAGAGGCTGGGGCATGATAGAGTCCCTATAAACAGCCTCAAGCCACCAGTCATACGAGTTTGTCCTATCCTATCTGGGGGACAGAAAAAGACAGAACATCTACAATAGTTGTGAGGACCTTATGAGAAGCTTAGCAGTAAGGGACTACAACACCATGGCGCTAGAGGAAGGCTTTTATTTCCACCTGGACAAGGGGACTCTGGACTTGCCTCCAAACCGGCCGGACTCTGCCTGCCCTGTGATCTGGTGCCCTGGACTGTGGATGCTGAAATCTTCAGTAAAGGTTAAGAGACTGCAACCTTGTGTACTAGTTCTTCTATGCACCTCTCAACATACCACCATCTACATACCGGGAAGCCCTGGGGATATACTTCACCTGTGGGAAGGTATACCATCTAGCTGCCATAATATCACCCCAGCGGACCCATTAAAACAGCGTCGGTCACCCTGACTGAATACCACAGGTGATGTCATGAACATTCCCCTTAAAGACCTTTCCCTTTTACACGGACATCCCAGGGCCACGGGCCGGGTGAGCCACCGTGACATCCCCCTGTGAACCGCAGGACCTGGTACCGAGTACCCCACGACCCCATGGGGGCACTCCACTAGCACTGTGGTGTAGTCACTTGCTGCCTCACATTCTCTCTGTCCTCCAGGTTGGTAGGACACTACCCGCATGACAGGTAGCTTGAGACTTTCTACAGGATCTCTATCATGACCTGGGCTTTATGTGCTACTGTGTCCTCAGGTTTAAGGGTGGACAGGTGACTTGCAATCCAGCTGCCCTGCCAGTTTCTGCTGTGAGACGTGGAGTCCCTCACAACCTTGGTCTTCTGGCTGCCAGTGTCAGCATAGTGGAGACGGGATTTCATTAAATCCCCTCCACTATGCTGTAACATCTGGACGCTGCGTGTCTGACGCTGCGGCTCTATGCAGCGTCAGACACGCAGCGTTTCCTGCACGTGGACACATACCCTTACAGTTCCAATATTGTGGATGGGATTCATAGAAATCTCATGTCCATTTTGCTTTTTTCTTTATACTGTGTCAATGACCAGTGGTGTAGTTTTTAAATCATGTCAATTTCCCTTACTGATAGGCTGAATTTTATGTGCGGATTTTACACATAGAAAACACATATAAAACACATGTAATCCACACATGGCTATCAATAAAGTTTTGCCAAAGCCAAATACCATTATGAAAAACAAAACACCATAATTTAAAAGAGGTTCTTGGAACCTCCGGCATGCGGGCCGTTTATAGCCCATAATATTATTTTCTCCAGCCTACTGGCAGATTCCTGAGAACCGCAGTGCTTGGTCCAGGTATCCCATTTTGCTGGCCACTGGTCCTTTTTACCTCTTTACACACCAAGCATGTGCATGCATTGTTCACTACAAAATATTGTGGCACATGCAATGAAGGATTATTTCCTGACACTGTTCATTGAAAGTGTCAGGATGGTCCTTGTGGGCAGAGTTGGTGCCCTAGGCATTCCCATTTCACTGCAGACAGCAGCCTCAGTCTCTTCCATGTGATGTATAAACTGCAGCCAAA
Organism: Ranitomeya imitator; assembly: GCF_032444005.1. NCBI lineage: Eukaryota > Metazoa > Chordata > Amphibia > Anura > Dendrobatidae > Ranitomeya > Ranitomeya imitator. Next base: position 567,862,870 of record NC_091286.1, on the reverse strand, counting down.
GCATCTCCCATGTGATGTACAGGCAATCCCACTTCACTGCAGACAGCAGCCTCAGTACCTTCTACAGTATATCAGAGGTGTCAAACTGCATTCCTCGAGGGCTGCAACCTGGTCATGTTTTCAGGATTTCCTTGTACTGCACAGATGATAATTTAATCACCTACACACATAATGATTGCAGCACCTTGTGCAATGCTAAGGAAATCTTGAAAACACGCATGGTTTGCGGCCCTCGAGGAATGCAGTTTGACACCCCTGTTCTATGTTAGGTATTAGTTGCAATCCCAGCGTCTCCCATGTGATGTACATGCTGCAGCCCCAGTGTATTACAGTTAGGGCCAGAAATATTTGGACAGTGACACAATTTTCGCGAGTTGGGCTCTGCATGCCACCACATTGGATTTGAAATGAAACCTCTACAACAGAATTCAAGTGCAGATTGTAACGTTTAATTTGAAGGGTTGAACAAAAATATCTGATAGAAAATGTAAGAATTGTACACATTTCTTTACAAACACTCCACATTTTAGGAGGTCAAAAGTAATTGGACAAATAAACATAACCCAAACAAAATATTTTTATTTTCAATATTTTGTTGCAAATCCTTTGGAGGCAATCACTGCCTTAAGTCTGGAACCCATGGACATCACCAAACGCTGGGTTTCCTCCTTCTTAATGCTTTGCCAGGCCTTTACAGCCGCAGCCTTCAGGTCTTGCTTGTTTGTGGGTCTTTCCGTCTTAAGTCTGGATTTGAGCAAGTGAAATGCATGCTCAATTGGGTTTAGATCTGGAGATTGACTTGGCCATTGCAGAATGTTCCACTTTTTGGCACTCATGAACTCCTGGGTAGCTTTGGCTGTATGCTTGGGGTCATTGTCCATCTGTACTATGAAGCGCCGTCCAATCAACTTTGCAGCATTTGGCTGAATCTGGGCTGAAAGTATATCCCGGTACACTTCAGAATTCATCTGGCTACTCTTGTCTGCTCTTATGTCATCAATAAACACAAGTGACCCAGTGCCATTGAAAGCCATGCATGCCCATGCCATCACGTTGCCTCCACCATGTTTTACAGAGGATGTGGTGTGCCTTGGATCATGTGCCGTTCCCTTTCTTCTCCAAACTTTTTTCTTCCCATCATTCTGGTACAGGTTGATCTTTGTCTCATCTGTCCATAGAATACTTTTCCAGAACTGAGCTGGCTTCTTGAGGTGTTTTTCTGCAAATTTAACTCTGGCCTCTCTATTTTTGGTATTGATGAATGGTTTGCATCTAGATGTGAACCCTTTGTATTTACTGTCATGGAGTCTTCTCTTTACTGTTGACTTAGAGACAGATACACCTACTTCACTGAGAGTGTTCTGGACTTCAGTTGATGTTGTGAACGGGTTCTTCTTCCCCCAATTAAGTATGCGGCGATCATCCACCACTGTTGTCATCCGTGGACGCCCAGGCCTTTTTGAGTTCCCAAGCTCACCAGTCAATTCCTTTTTTCTCAGAATGTACCCACATTTTGATTTTGCTACTCCAAGCATGTCTGCTATCTCTCTGATGGATTTTTTCTTTTTTTTCAGCCTCAGGATGTTCTGCTTCACCTCAATTGAGAGTTCATTTGACCGCATGTTGTCTGCTCACAGCAACAGCTTCCAAATGCAAAACCACACACCTGGAATCCACCCCTGACCTTTTAACTACTTCATTGATTACAGGTTAACGAGGGAGACGCCTTCAGAGTTAATTGCAGCCCTTAGAGTCCATTGTCCAATTACTTTTGGTCCCTTGAAAAAGAGGACGCTATGCATTACAGAGCTATGATTCCTAAACCCTTTCTCCGATTTGGATGTGGAAACTATCATATTGCAGCTGGGAGTGTGCACTTTCAGCCCATATTATATATATAATTGTATTTCTGAACATGTTTTTGTAAACAGCTAAAATAACAAAACTTGTGTCACTGTCCAAATATTTCTGGCCCTAACTGTATATGCGATGTATATGCTCCAGCCCTAGTATCTCCCATGTGATTATATGCTGCAGTCCCAGCATCTCCCATCCATTTGTCTGCATCAGTGTATCCTATGTGATTTATTTACTCCATCTGTTATGGCTGGCAATCAGGCAACACAGCGTGCAATAATCAGCGCACATACAGAGATCTGGCAATAACCAAAAACAATAGGACGAGCTCTGAGACGTGGAATCTCTGTAGACTGCAGTACCTGATCTATCCTCACACAACTATAAGCAGCAGTGGATTGCGCCTATCACTACCTATGCAACTCGGCACTGCCTGAGGAGCTGACTAGCCTGAAGATAGAAATACAAGCCTGACTTACCTCAGAGAAATACCCCAAAGGAATAGGCAGCCCCCCACATATAATGACTGTTAGCAAGATGAAAAGACAAACGTAGGAATGAAATAGATTCAGCAAAGTGAGGCCCGATATTCTAGACAGAGCGAGGATAGCAAAGAGAACTATGCAGTCTACAAAAAACCCTAAAACGAAAACCACGCAAAGGGGCAAAAAGACCCACCGTGCCGAACTAACAGCACGGCGGTGCACCCCTCTGCTTCTCAGAGCTTCCAGCAAAAGACAATAGCAAGCTGGACAGAAAAAAACAGAAAACAAACTAGAAGCACTTATCTAGCAGAGCAGCAGGCCCAAGGAAAGATGCAGTAGCTCAGATCCAACACTGGAACATTGACAAGGAGCAAGGAAGACAGACTCAGGTGGAGCTAAATAGCAAGGCAGCCAACGAGCTCACCAAAACACCTGAGGGAGGAAGCCCAGAGACTGCAATACCACTTGTGACCACAGAAGTGAACTCAGCCACAGAATTCACAACAGTACCCCCCCTTGAGGAGGGGTCACCGAACCCTCACCAGAACCCCCAGGCCGACCAGGATGAGCCACATGAAAGGCACGAACAAGATCTGGGGCATGGACATCAGAGGCAAAAACCCAGGAATTATCTTCCTGAGCATAACCCTTCCATTTGACCAGATACTGGAGTTTCCGTCTAGAGACACGAGAATCCAAAATCTTCTCCACAATATACTCCAATTCCCCCTCCACCAAAACAGGGGCAGGAGGCTCCACAGATGGAACCATAGGTGCCACGTATCTCCTCAACAACGACCTATGGAATACATTATGTATGGAAAAGGAGTCTGGGAGGGTCAGACGAAAAGACACCGGATTGAGAATCTCAGAAATCCTATACGGACCAATAAAACGAGGTTTAAATTTAGGAGAGGAAACCTTCATAGGAATATGACGAGAAGATAACCAAACCAAATCCCCAACACGAAGTCGGGGTCCCACACGGCGTCTGCGATTAGCGAAAAGCTGAGCCTTCTCCTGGGACAAGGTCAAATTGTCCACTACCTGAGTCCAGATCTGCTGCAACCTGTCCACCACAGAATCCACACCAGGACAGTCCGAAGACTCAACCTGTCCTGAAGAGAAACGAGGATGGAACCCAGAATTGCAGAAAAATGGAGAGACCAAGGTAGCCGAGCTGGCCCGATTATTAAGGGCGAACTCAGCCAACGGCAAAAATGACACCCAATCATCCTGGTCAGCGGAAACAAAACATCTCAAATATGTTTCCAAGGTCTGATTGGTTCGTTCGGTCTGGCCATTAGTCTGAGGATGGAAGGCCGAGGAGAAAGATAGGTCAATGCCCATCCTACCACAAAAGGCTCGCCAGAACCTCGAGACAAACTGGGAACCTCTGTCAGAAACAATATTCTCAGGAATGCCATGTAAACGAACCACATGCTGGAAGAACAAAGGCACCAAATCAGAGGAGGAAGGCAATTTAACCAAGGGCACCAGATGGACCATTTTAGAAAAGCGATCACAGACCACCCAAATGACCGACATTTTTTGAGAAACGGGAAGGTCAGAAATGAAATCCATCGAAATATGTGTCCAAGGCCTCTTCGGGACCGGCAAGGGCAAAAGCAACCCACTGGCACGTGAACAGCAGGGCTTAGCCCTAGCACAAATTCCACAGGACTGCACAAAAGCACGCACATCCCGTGACAGAGATGGCCACCAGAAGGATCTAGCAACCAACTCCCTGGTACCAAAGATTCCTGGATGACCGGCCAGCACCGAACAATGAAGTTCAGAGATAACTTTACTAGTCCACCTATCAGGGACGAACAGTTTCTCGGCCGGACAACGATCAGGTTTATTAGCCTGAAATCTCTGCAACACTCTCCGCAAATCAGGGGAGATGGCAGACACAATGACTCCTTCCTTGAGGATACTCGCCGGCTCAGATAACCCCGGAGAGTCGGGCACAAAACTCCTAGACAGAGCATCCGCCTTCACATTTTTAGAGCCCGGAAGGTATGAAATCACAAAATCAAAACGAGCAAAAAATAACGACCAACGGGCCTGTCTAGGATTCAAGCGCTTGGCAGACTCGAGATAAGTCAAGTTCTTATGATCAGTCAATACCACCACGCGATGCTTAGCACCCTCAAGCCAATGACGCCACTCCTCGAATGCCCACTTCATGGCCAGCAACTCTCGGTTGCCCACATCATAATTACGCTCAGCAGCAGAAAATTTCCTGGAAAAGAAAGCACATGGTTTGAACACTGAGCAACCAGAACCTCTCTGTGACAAAACCGCCCCTGCACCAATCTCAGAAGCATCAACCTCGACCTGGAACGGAAGAGAAACATCAGGTTGACACAACACAGGGGCACAGCAAAAACGACGCTTCAACTCCTGAAAAGCTTCCACGGCAGCAGAAGACCAATTAACCAAATCAGCACCCTTCTTGGTCAAATCGGTCAATGGTCTGGCAATGCTAGAAAAATTACAGATGAAGCGACGATAAAAATTAGCAAAGCCCAGGAATTTCTGCAGACTTTTTAGAGATGTCGGCTGAGTCCAATCCTGGATGGCCTGAACCTTAACCGGATCCATCTCGATAGTAGAAGGGGAAAAGATGAACCCCAAAAATGAAACTTTCTGCACACCGAAGAGACACTTTGATCCCTTCACGAACAAGGAATTAGCACGCAGTACCTGGAAAACCATTCTGACTTGCTTCACATGAGACTCCCAATCATCTGAGAAGATCAAAATGTCATCCAAGTAAACAATCAAGAATTTATCCAGATACTCACGGAAAATGTCATGCATAAAAGACTGAAAAACAGATGGAGCATTGGCAAGTCCAAACGGCATCACCAGATACTCAAAATGACCCTCGGGCGTATTAAATGCCGTTTTCCATTCATCTCCCTGCCTGATTCTCACCAGATTATACGCACCACGAAGATCAATCTTAGTAAACCAACTAGCCCCCTTAATCCGAGCAAACAAGTCAGAAATCAATGGCAAGGGATACTGAAACTTAACAGTGATCTTATTAAGAAGGCGGTAATCAATACACGGTCTTAGCGAACCATCCTTCTTGGCTACAAAAAAGAACCCTGCTCCCAATGGTGACGACGATGGGCGAATATGTCCCTTCTCCAGGGACTCCTTCACATAACTGCGCATAGCGGTGTGTTCAGGTACGGACAAATTAAATAAACGACCCTTAGGGAATTTACTACCAGGAATCAAATCGATAGCACAATCACAATTCCTATGCGGAGATAGGGCATCAGACTTGGACTCTTCAAATACATCCTGAAAGTCCGACAAGAACTCTGGGATGTCAGAAGGAATGGATGACGAAATAGACAAAAATGGAACATCACCATGTACTCCCTGACAACCCCAGCTGGTTACCGACATAGAGTTCCAATCCAATACTGGATTATGGGTTTGTAGCCATGGCAACCCCAACACGACCACATCATGCAAATTATGCAGTACCAGAAAGCGAATAACTTCCTGATGTGCAGGAGCCATGCACATGGTCAGCTGGGCCCAGTACTGAGGCTTATTCTTGGCCAAAGGTGTAGCATCAATTCCTCTCAACGGAATAGGACACCGCAAAGGCTCCAAGAAAAATCCACAACGTTTAGCATAATCCAAATCCATCAGATTCAGGGCAGCGCCTGAATCCACAAACGCCATGACAGAATACGATGACAAAGAGCACATTAAGGTAATGGACAAAAGGAATTTGGACTGTACAGTACCAATAACGGCAGAGCTATCGAACCGCCTAGTGCGTTTAGGACAATTAGAAATAGCATGAGTAGAATCACCACAATAGAAACACAGTCTGTTCAGACGTCTGTGTTCTTGCCGTTCTACTTTAGTCATAGTCCTGTCGCACTGCATAGGCTCAGGTTTACTCTCAGGCAGTACCGCCAGATGGTGCACAGATTTACGCTCGCGCAAGCGACGACCGATCTGAATGGCCAAGGACATAGACTCATTCAAACCAGCAGGCATAGGAAATCCCACCATTACATCCTTAAGAGCTTCAGAGAGACCCTTTCTGAACAAAGCCGCTAGTGCAGATTCATTCCACAGAGTGAGTACTGACCATTTCCTAAATTTCTGACAATATACTTCTACATCATCCTGACCCTGGCATAAAGCCAGCAGATTTTTCTCAGCCTGATCCACTGAATTAGGCTCATCGTAAAGCAATCCGAGCGCCAGGAAAAATGCATCAACATTACTCAATGCAGAATCTCCTGGTGCAAGAGAAAACGCCCAGTCCTGTGGGTCGCCGCGCAAAAAAGAAATAATAATCAAAACCTGTTGAATAGGATTACCAGAAGAATGAGGTTTCAAGGCCAAAAATAGCTTACAATTATTTCTGAAGCTCAGGAACTTAGTTCTGTCACCAAAAAACAAATCAGGAATCGGAATTCTTGGTTCTAGCATCGATTTCTGATCAATAGTATCTTGAATCTTTTGTGCATTTACAACGAGATTATCCATTGAGGAGCACAGAGCCTGAATATCCATGTCCACAGCTGTGTCCTGAAGCACTCTAATGTCTAGGGGAAAAAAAAGACTGAAGACAGAGCTAAGAAAAAAAAATGATGTCAGGATTTCTTTTTTCCCTCTATTGGGAATCATTGGTGTGGCTCCTTGTACTGTTATGGCTGGCAATCAGGCAACACAGCGTGCAATAATCAGCGCACATACAGAGATCTGGCAATAACCAAAAACAATAGGACGAGCTCTGAGACGTGGAATCTCTGTAGACTGCAGTACCTGATCTATCCTCACACAACTATAAGCAGCAGTGGATTGCGCCTATCACTACCTATGCAACTCGGCACTGCCTGAGGAGCTGACTAGCCTGAAGATAGAAATACAAGCCTGACTTACCTCAGAGAAATACCCCAAAGGAATAGGCAGCCCCCCACATATAATGACTGTTAGCAAGATGAAAAGACAAACGTAGGAATGAAATAGATTCAGCAAAGTGAGGCCCGATATTCTAGACAGAGCGAGGATAGCAAAGAGAACTATGCAGTCTACAAAAAACCCTAAAACGAAAACCACGCAAAGGGGCAAAAAGACCCACCGTGCCGAACTAACAGCACGGCGGTGCACCCCTCTGCTTCTCAGAGCTTCCAGCAAAAGACAATAGCAAGCTGGACAGAAAAAAACAGAAAACAAACTAGAAGCACTTATCTAGCAGAGCAGCAGGCCCAAGGAAAGATGCAGTAGCTCAGATCCAACACTGGAACATTGACAAGGAGCAAGGAAGACAGACTCAGGTGGAGCTAAATAGCAAGGCAGCCAACGAGCTCACCAAAACACCTGAGGGAGGAAGCCCAGAGACTGCAATACCACTTGTGACCACAGAAGTGAACTCAGCCACAGAATTCACAACATCCATCCACGGCATCTCTTATGCGATGTATATGCCCCAGTGTCTTCTATGTGATCTACTTGTTCCAGCTCCAGTGTCTCCTTTGTGATGTTTATGCTCCAGCCCCAGTGTCTCCTATGAAATGTATATGCATTATTTCCTCAGTGTATCTTATTTCATGTATATTCAGCAGTCTCTGTGTCTCCTATGTGATGTATATACACTAGTGCCCCAGTATATCCTATGTGATGAATATCCAGCAGTCTTGGTGCCTCCTATGTGATGTATCTGTTTCTGTGTCTCCAATGTGAGGTATACAGTAGTCTTTGTGTCTCCTTTGTGACGAATACTGCAGTTTCGGTGTCTCCAATGTGATAGATACTGTAGTCTCAATGTTTCCTATGTGATGTGTATACATCAGTTTCAATGTCTCCTATGTAATTTATATATTGCCTTCTCTATGTCTCCTATGTATTTATTAATTTGAAGGCCCAGTGTCTTCTTTATGATGAATACAGCATTCTCAGTAACACCTATGTGATGTATATACTGCTGCTCTAGTGTCTCTTTTGTGATGTATACAACAGTCTCTGTGTCTTCTATGTGATGTATTTACAGCAGTATCAGTGTCTCCTATGTGACATATATACAGCAGTTATAATGTCTCTTATAAAATGTATACAGCAGTGTCTCCTATGTGATGCATATTGCAGATCTCCCACTGCTTAATTTCTATAAATATTATGTGAACAGTGATGAATTTTGATGAATTTCTCACTTTGAGGAGATGCACAGTGTAATGTACATTTGTTTGCAGAACAATTTACTGTTGTGACGAGCAACATCATCAATATCACCTAATATCACACATATTATCAAAGATTTTTGGCATTAAAAAGTTATATACAGGTGCATCTCACAAAATTAGAATATCATCAAAAAGTTAATTTATTTCAGTTCTTCAATACAAAAAGTGAAACTCACATATTAGACAGAGTCATTACAAACAGAGTGATCTATTTCGAGTGTTTTTTTCTGTTAATGTTGATGATTATGGCTTATAGCCAATGAAAACCCAAAAGTCATTATCTCAGTAAATTAGAATTCTTTATAACACCAGCTTGAAAAAATGATTTTAAAATCCGAAATGTTGGCCTACTGAAATGTATGGTCAGTAAATGCACTCAATAATTGGTCAGGGCTCCTTTGGCATTAATTACTGCATCACTGCGGCGTGTCATGGAGGCGATCAGTCTGTGGCACTGCTGATGTGTTATGGAAGACCAGGTTGCTTTGATAGCACCCTTCAGCTCACTGCATTGTTGGGTCTGGTGTCCCTCATATTATTATTATTATTATTTATTATTATAGCGCCATTTATTCCATGGCGCTTTACATGTGAGGAGGGGTATACATAATAAAAACAGGTACAATAATCTTGAACAATACAAGTCACAACTTGTACAGGAGGAGAGAGGACCCTGCCTGCGAGGGCTCACAATCTACAAGGGATGGGTGAGAATACAGTAGGTGAGGATAGAGCTGGTCGTGCAGTGGTTTGGTTGATCGGTGATTACTGCAGGTTGTAGGCTTGCCGGAAGAGGTAGGTCTTCAGGTTCTTTTTGAAGGTTTCGATATTTCATATTAAAACCTACAAGAGAAAAAGTAAGCAAAAACCTTATGTAACTAAGTAAAAAAAGCAAAAGGTGCATTTAAATAACATAGAGCTTTTAGTAATACTGTTTTTTGATTAAAAAAATAGCACAAAAGCCATCCCACCACGTCAAGGTAACTCTAATCGGGACAGTCCTACACTGTCTAAAATTAAAACCTTACCAATGTCAATGTTGACCTCAGTGTGAATAAGGGCAGACAAAAGGACTGGGCCCAACCAGGGAACACCAGACTGGGGAAGACCTATATACAGTCTCTAGCTCAGAAACAGGGAGGTCACACCCCGGCTTGCACAGAATGCAACAATACAAAGACAAATACACAAAAATTGAGCTTAACTTGAGTTGGTACACATGCAGAAGTTAAACACATGTTCACATTGGCCACAAAACATTAAAACCTGCAAGAGAAAAAGCAAAAAAAAGGAAGCCCACGCACGTTGGGGCTGCTCATTCAGGCTACCACAGTGGAGTTTATGGGTAAGAGCCTTATCTGGCACTCTCAGTAATGTTTACGCTTTTAAAGTGATACACACCCAATTTGTAGATTTTTTTACTTTGTCTGGCTGGATTGTTATACTGCTCCTCTCCTAATATTTTTTCTCATTGCAGCGTTTTTATTTACCTGTTAATAATATTTCTTTGTATATTTACTTATGGCTGCAATGATTTTACCTGCCAGTGATAGATACATATATAAAAAAGTTTGTAGACAATTTTTTATTATACCATATTAGTGTGTCCTGATGTAGTGTTTTTTTTACCTTCCCATCCACTCAAATATATGTGGTTCCTGGGTGTTACACCTGTGAGATCATTCATTCTACTTTGTCTGTGAATTGTTCTATTTTGTTTTGTCTTAGTATGTAATTTTGAATAAATCATGATATTGATTTTATCTGGGTCTTTTTGTGCTCTTTTTCCTTTTTTGTGTAGAATGACAGCTGAGGGTTGCAGTCCCCAGCGGTGAATTTTGCCTGGCTGGTTATCAAAAATGCAGGGGACCCCATGTTGTTTAAAAAAAAAAAAATTATTTATGGAGCGCCCAGTCAAGGCAAGGGGGTTACTCGGTACCGGGTCCTGCGGTTCACAGGGGGATGTCACGGTGGCTGACCCAGTCCGTGGCCCTGGGACGTCCGTATAAAAGGGAAAGGTCTTTAAAGGGACAAGGTTTATGTTCGTGATGCCACCTGTGATATTTAGTCAGGGTGACCGACGCTGCTTTAAGGGGTCCTCTGGGGTGATGTTATGGCAACTAGATGGTATACCTTCCCACAGGTGAAGTATATCCCCAGGGCTTCCCAGTGTTTAGATGCAGGTTTGGACTGGCCTACAGGGTGACAGGGGAATGCCCCGGTGGGCCCCTGTGCAGACCTGGGCCCCCAACCTCACTATATGGACAGTACTTGGCATAATTCACTTGATTCACTCTACAGAAAAAAAGCAGCATCTCATCATTCATTAACCAAACTACACAGTTTATTAATAAATAGAGATAGAAGTAAATTTGTGACAAGGGTAATGTAATATTTGTATGCAGGTGAAAAGTGGGCCCCCCAAAGTCATTGTTACTGGTGGGCCCTTGGCACCCCAGTCTGACACTGTGTAGATGGTAGAATGGTGAGAAGTGCAGTGAAGAACGAGGACACGGGATTGCAGTTTCTTTACCTTGTTTACTGTTGGCTTCAGCAGCCACAGTCCAAGGCACTAGATCACAGGGCAGGTAGAGTCCGACCGGTTTGGAGGCAAGTCCAGAGTCCCCTTGTCCAGGTGGAAATCAATAGCCTTCCCTTGCGCTGTAGTGGTGTAGTCCCTTACTTCATAAGCTTCAAATAAGGTCCTCACAGATGTTGTGTTTCTCTCTCTGTCCCCCGTAGTTGGATAGGACAAAACTGGTGGCTTGAGGTGGTTTATAGGGACTCTAGCATGCCCCAGCCTCTGAGGGGTGGCACCGTGCCTCCTGGTTGTAGGTGCGGACAGGTAACGTGCAATTAGCTGTCCTGCCAGTCTCTGAAGGAGTAGAGGTCCTTTACTACCTTGATGTTCCGGCTACCGGTTATCTGAAAGAGGTAGCCTTCTCAGGGCTGGTCCCCTTCTGGTATCCTCTCCTGTGCTTTTCTTTCCTGCACGCTCACTGCAACATATTCTGCTTTCTGAAATGTCTCCTTCTGGGAGCTGCAGCTCTTAGGGCATGCACAGCTCCGTGGACCCTCTGTCCTCCTCAGACGGATGTCTGGAACTAACTTTCCCTACAGGCTACCAGTTATCTATATATGGGGAGTCACCTAGTAACTAGGATCAAAAGCTCCCCCTGGTGGCCTGGAGTTTGAATGTGTTGCATGCTTGTGGTACCTGGATGCAGTTATCCTTCCTTGCCTCCAAACGTAGCATCACTCTCCCCAAGAGGAAAGCGATGCCACTGTTGACGACCAGGACCCTGGGGCGCCACATTTACAGCACAGGAGCTGGCTAATGAATACTCCCATGAGCTGCTCCTGCTGTTGCTGTTATTAGCGGCAGCAGGCATCTGATGATGGGAGCAGTAGTCCAATCAACTGACACTGGTGACCAGAGGTAAACTTTATACCTCTGATCACAGCTGAGCTCTCACGCTGTCTTTTGACAAACTGGAAACCTCAAATCTCTGACCGATGGTGATGATTTCACTGCTGATCAGAAGTCGTGTTTGCCGCGCTGTCATACACATGAGAGCTTGGCAAACACTGGATGTTCAGGCCACCCATTCAAGTGAACGAGGTTCGTGTTAGGGTCCAGGTACTGTACCCAAACTTTTTATAACTGTTCAGCCAAACTTGCCAGACTGGAACATCCGGATGTCCGCCCATCTCTATTTATAATGTTCACTGTTATGAACAGATGATTCAGAACCACAATGGACCTTGAAGTTCAGAGCACACAAAGTGACCTGACAATTACCAAAAACATAGGACGAGCTCTGAGACGTGGGAACTCTGCTGACCCCAATCCCTAATCCTATCCAACCACACTAAAGGTAGCCGTGGAGCGCTCCTGACCAGTCCTATGCGCCTCGAGCACAGCCTGAAGATAGAAAAATAAGCCTACCTTGCCTCAGAGAAATACCCCAAAGGAAAAGGCAGCCCCCCACATATAATGACTGTGAGTTGAGATGAAAATACAAACGCAGAGATGAAATAGATCTAGCAAAGTGAGGCCCAACTTACTGAACAGACCGAAGATAGGAAAGATTGCTTTGCGGTCAACACAAAACCCTACAAACAACCACGCAGAGGGGGCAAAAAGACCCTCCGCACCGACTAACGGTACGGAGGTGCTCCCTCTGCGTCCCAGAGCTTCCAGCAAGAAAGAAAAAAACCAATATAGCAAGCTGGACAGAAAAAATAGCAAACATAAATAACACAAGCAAAACTTAGCTTATGCAGGGCAGACAGGCCACAGGAACGATCCAGGAGAAAGCACGACCAATACTAGAACATTGACTGGAGGCCAGGATCAAAGCACTACGTGGAGTTAAATAGAGCAGCACCTAACGACTTAACCTCATTACCTGAGGAAGGAAACTCAGAAGCCGCAGTACCACTCTCATCCACCAAAGGAAGCTCATAGACAGAACCAGCCGAAGTACCATTCACGACCACAGGAGGGAGCTTGGCCACAGAATTCACAACAGTACCCCCCCCTTGAGGAGGGGTCACCGAACCCTCACCAAAGCCCCCAGGCCGACCAGGATGAGCCAAATGAAAGGCACGAACCAGATCGGCAGCATGGACATCAGAGGCAAAGACCCAGGAATTATCTTCTTGACCATAACCCTTCCACTTAACCAGATACTGGAGTTTCCGTCTCGAAACACGAGAATCCAAAATCTTCTCCACTATATACTCCAACTCCCCTTCAACCAAAACCGGAGCAGGAGGATCAATAGATGGAACCACAGGTGCCACGTATCTCCGCAACAATGACCTATGGAACACGTTATGGATGGAGAAAGAAGCTGGAAGAGTCAAACGAAAAGACACAGGATCAAGAACCTCAGAAATCCTATATGGACCAATGAAACGAGGCTTAAACTTAGGAGAGGAAACCTTCATAGGAATATAACGAGATGACAACCAAACCAAAACCCCAACACGAAGTCGGGGACCCACACAGCGCCTGCGGTTAGCGAAACGTTGAGCCTTCTCCTGGGACAAAGTCAAATTGTCCACTACATGAGTCCAAATCTGCTGCAACCTATCCACCACAGTATCCACACCAGGACAGTCCGAAGACTCAACCTGCCCTGAAGAGAAACGAGGGTGGAACCCAGAATTGCAGAAAAACGGCGAAACCAAAGTAGCCGAGCTGGCCCGATTATTAAGGGCGAGCTCAGCCAAAGGCAAAAAGGACACCCAATCATCCTGATCAGCAGAAACAAAACATCTCAGATATGTTTCCAAGGTCTGATTGGTTCGTTCAGTCTGGCCATTTGTCTGAGGATGGAAAGCCGAGGAAAAAGACAAATCAATGCCCATCCTAGCACAAAAGGCTCGCCAAAACCTCGAAACAAACTGGGAACCTCTGTCAGAAACGATGTAATCTGGAATGCCATGTAAACGAACCACATGCTGGAAAAACAATGGCACCAAATCAGAGGAGGAAGGCAATTTAGACAAGAGCACCAAATGGACCATCTTAGAGAAGCGATCACAAATCACCCAAATGACCGACATTCTTTGAGAGACGGGGAGATCCGAAATAAAATCCATAGAGATATGTGTCCAAGGCCTCTTCGGGACCGGCAAGGGCAAAAGCAACCCACTGGCACGAGAACAGCAGGGCTTAGCCCGAGCACATATCCCACAGGACTGCACAAAAGAACGCACATCCCGCGACAGAGACGGCCACCAAAAGGATCTAGCCACCAAATCTCTGGTACCAAAGATTTCAGGATGACCAGCCAACACCGAACAATGAACCTCAAAGATAACTTTATTCGTCCACCTATCAGGGACAAACAGTTTCTCCGCTGGGCAACGGTCAGGTTTATTAGCCTGAAATTTTTGCAGCACCCGCCGCAAATCAGGGGAGATGGCAGACAAAATTACCACCTCTTTGAGAATACCCGCCGGCTCAGGCAAACCCGGAGAATCTGGCACAAAACTCCTAGACAGGGCATCCACCTTCACATTTTTAGAGCCCGGAAGGTACGAAACCACAAAGTCAAAACGGGAGAAAAACAGCGACCAACGAGCCTGTCTAAGATTCAACCGTTTGGCAGATTCGAGATAAGTCAAATTCTTGTGATCAGTCAAGACCACCACGCGATGTTTAGCTCCTTCAAGCCAATGACGCCACTGCTCGAATGCCCACTTCATGGCTAGCAACTCTCGATTGCCAACATCATAATTTCGCTCAGCAGGCGAAAATTTCCTGGATAAGAGGGCGCATGGTTTCATCACCGAGCAATCAGAACTTCTCTGCGACAAAACAGCCCCTGCTCCAATTTCAGAAGCATCAACCTCGACCTGGAACGGAAGCGAAACATCTGGTTGGCACAACACAGGGGCAGAAGAAAAACGACGCTTCAACTCCTGAAAAGCTTCCACAGCAACAGAAGACCAATTGACCACATCAGCACCCTTCTTGGTTAAATCAGTCAACGGTTTAGCAATACTAGAAAAATTATTGATGAAGCGACGATAAAAATTAGCAAAGCCCAGGAACTTCTGCAGACTCTTCAGAGATGTTGGCTGAGTCCAATCATAAATGGCCTGAACTTTAACAGGGTCCATCTCGATAGTAGAAGGAGAAAAAATGAAACCCAAAAATGAAACCTTCTGAACACCAAAGAGACACTTTGACCCCTTCACAAACAAAGAATTAGCACGCAGGACCTGGAACACCATTCTGACCTGCTTCACATGAGACTCCCAATCATCCGAGAAGACCAAAATATCATCCAAGTATACAATCAGGAATTTATCCAGGTACTCTCGGAAGATGTCATGCATAAAAGACTGAAACACTGATGGAGCATTAGAAAGCCCGAATGGCATAACCAGGTACTCAAAATGGCCTTCGGGCGTATTAAATGCTGTTTTCCATTCATCACCCCGCTTAATACGCACAAGATTATATGCACCCCGAAGATCTATCATGGTAAACCAACTAGCCCCCTTAATCCGAGCAAACAAATCAGACAGCAGCGGCAAGGGATACTGAAATTTGACCGTAATTTTATTTAGAAGGCGGTAATCAATACAAGGTCTCAGCGAACCATCCTTCTTGGCCACAAAAAAGAACCCCGCTCCCAATGGCGACGATGACGGGCGAATATGACCCTTCTCCAAAGACTCCTTCACGTAACTCCGCATAGCACTCAACTTTATATGTCTGAGGAGATTTTATTGTTCAGCAACAAAACGTTTCGGTCCTTTACAAGTTGGACCTTCATCAGTTACTGCAAATTTAAACAATATACAAAAACAGGGGACTCAAAATCAAAACAGAAAAAAACCCAAATAATATAATAATGAAAACCAAAGTATGTACATAAAAAAACATATCAATCGATGGCGAATAGCTATGAATCTAATAACCAAACAACAATTTGGAACCATCCGCTAGTGGCACAATGCTACTGAGGAAAAATAACAGGATAAGAAGGTGATAACATACCGTGCTATTGAGCATATAGTTGTGGGCAGTGTGCTTCTATGAGTGCGCGTTAATCTGTAATAAGAGATTAACCATAAGGGAAGTGGATAGAGAATAGATCAATATAAGGTAAACTGGTACCTACAGAGATGGCTGTCAGGACGCTGACAATGTCAGTGCAACGGCTAAATCCTATGGGGACAGAATACATCTGTGAACAGGGTTGCAGGTCAACACTAATTAAGCCCCATGTGAAGAAGCGTGAAGAAATCTCTTACCAGATGCCGTTGTTAGAGTAGACGCGGTGTCCACCGCTAGTCCTAGCGCTCGTGCTGGGAAGACGCCAAAGTTAGACTCCGGTCTAAGCGGTAAAATACACCGCCGACCGGAAGTGGGCGTGTCGGAAGCATCCTAACGCGCGGCCAGCTACGTCACTGCTATGGCGGTGCGCTTCAAGAGGCACCTCATGCGTGTCAAGCTATGGGAGGGTCAAGGCTGCGGGGGAGTGTCGGTCACATCCTAACACGCGGCCAGCCACGTCACCGCTATGGCGGTGCGTTGCAAGAGGCACCTAATGCGTGTCAAGCCTTGGGAGGATTCAGGCTAAGGGGGAGTGTCTATCCCGCCGTAGTAGAAGGGCATTACTGCGGCATGAGAAAAGGGGAACCTAATAAGTAATGAACTAGATAGATACCAGAATGGTAACTATTATGGGAAGAACTATGTGAGCCATGAGAGCCTACGGGCGTAATAAGCACCTATATGAATATATAAATGGTACCGGGACATCCTAAATGTTGAAAAAGGACCAATGTGACATAAGAGGTGTTAAAACCTTTGGGATATAAAGACATGAGAACCAGAGCAAGATTAGATGCACATACATAGAGACAGTGAGTGCAGCATAGTATATTGGAGATCATGCCTGGAGATGCCGTGGCGTAAGATTAAAGCAGTGCCAGTGAATAATAAGTGAGTCGTCAGGCTATGGTGAGTGCCACGTAGCAGGGTTTCAACGCGTACGCCGCATAGTGTCAGACCATGACAAATGTGCACAACGTCTACAAGACATGTCCACCAGATTCCACCAGCGTGGATATCCGAAACACATACTTGAGGAACAGAAAAATCCACCCCCTCGAACCCGGACAAACGTTCAAGGTAAAAGGGTCCCATTCGTGCATACCTATCATCCTGTCACCTCCATCCTTCACAAACAAATTAGGAAACATTGGTCTTTATTATGAACAGCATATCCTACCGTACCCGAATTCAAGTTACCCTTTCTGCCATGCTACAAGAGACCCAATAACATTAGGGACACACTAGTGAGAGCTGACTTTGGGTCCACACACAAGACGAGGTCCAGATTCCTTTCCCATCCAAAGATGGGTACCTTCCCTTGCCTACACTGTGCTCAGTGTGGGAATGTCCAAAAAGGCGACACCTTTCAGCATCCACATACAGGGAAGAGTTTCAAGATCAAAGATTACTACACATGTCAATCCTCGTTTGTAGTGTATCTCATAAAATGCCCCTGCGGCTTGCTATACATCGGGGAAACGACCCAACCGGTACGTGATAGGATATCAAAACACAAATCGACCATACGTTGCAACAATCTGTTACTACCAGTTCCCCATCACTTCTCATCACAGGGCCATACTATCTCCCAATTGAAATATCAAGTCATCGATTCTATTCCACCACAACGTCGAGGGGGGGACCGTGTAGCACTCTTGAAAAAACGTGAGGCATTCTGGATTCACACGTTGAATACCCTCACACCAAAAGGGCTGAATAGAGACTACGATTTACTGGCTTTTATTTAAATTGATACATTAGCCTCATGTGTAGGTTTTTACTTGTCACATCATTATGCTAATTGTACCTTTTGTTTATTCATTCTAGAACCGCCTGTACTGACTCGGGGATCGAGAACCCTGCTACGTGGCACTCACCATAGCCTGACGACTCACTTATTATTCACTGGCACTGCTTTAATCTTACGCCACGGCATCTCCAGGCATGATCTCCAATATACTATGCTGCACTCACTGTCTCTATGTATGTGCATCTAATCTTGCTCTGGTTCTCATGTCTTTATATCCCTAAGGTTTTAACACCTCTTATGTCACATTGGTCGTTTTTCAACATTTAGGATGTCCCGGTACCATTTATATATTCATATAGGTGCTTATTACGCCCGTAGGCTCTCATGGCTCACATAGTTCTTCCCATAATAGTTACCATTCTGGTATCTATCTAGTTCATTACTTATTAGGTTCCCCTTTTCTCATGCCGCAGTAATGCCCTTCTACTACGGCGGGATAGACACTCCCCCTTAGCCTGAATCCTCCCAAGGCTTGACACGCATTAGGTGCCTCTTGCAACGCACCGCCATAGCGGTGACGTGGCTGGCCGCGTGTTAGGATGTGACCGACACTCCCCCGTAGCCTTGACCCTCCCATAGCTTGACACGCATGAGGTGCCTCTTGAAGCACACTGCCATAGCAGTGACGTAGCTGGCCGCGCGTTAGGATGCGTCCGACACGCCCACTTCCGGTCGGCGGTGTATTTTACCGCTTAGACCGGAGTCTAACTTTGGCGTCTTCCCAGCACGAGCGCTAGGACTAGCGGTGGACACCGCGTCTACTCTAACAACGGCATCTGGTAAGAGATTTCTTCACGCTTCTTCACATGGGGCTTAATTAGTGTTGACCTGCAACCCTGTTCACAGATGTATTCTGTCCCCATAGGATTTAGCCGTTGCACTGACATTGTCAGCGTTCTGACAGCCATCTCTGTAGGTACCAGTTTACCTTATATTGATCTATTCTCTATCCACTTCCCTTATGGTTAATCTCTTATTACAGATTAATGCGCACTCATAGAAGCACACTGCCCACAACTATATGCTCAATAGCACGGTATGTTATCACCTTCTTATCCTGTTATTTTTCCTCAGTAGCATTGTGCCACTAGCGGATGGTTCCAAATTGTTGTTTGGTTATTAGATTCATAGCTATTCGCCATCGATTGATATGTTTTTTTATGTACATACTTTGGTTTTCATTATTATATTATTTGGGTTTTTTTCTGTTTTGATTTTGAGTCCCCTGTTTTTGTATATTGTTTAAATTTGCAGTAACTGATGAAGGTCCAACTTGTAAAGGACCGAAACGTTTTGTTGCTGAACAATAAAATCTCCTCAGACATATAAAGTTGAGTGCCAGGTTTTGTTTACATATGGTATGGTGTTGGAACCTACCTGAGCACCTCTTGTCCTTTGGCTGTGCACCAGGTTTTATATCTATATTGTAACTCCGCATAGCGGCATGCTCAGGTACAGATAAATTAAACAGTCGACCCTTAGGAAACTTACTACCAGGAATCAAATCGATAGCACAATCACAATCCCTATGCGGAGGTAGGGCATTGAACTTGGGCTCATCGAATACATCCCGGTAATCAGACAAGAACTCTGGGACCTCAGAAGGGGTGGATGATGAGATAGACAGAAATGGAACATCACCATGTACCCCCTGACAACCCCAGCTGGACACAGACATTGATTTCCAATCTAATACTGGGTTATGGACTTGTAGCCATGGCAACCCCAACACGACCACATCATGCAGATTATGCAACACCAGAAAGCGAATATCCTCCTGGTGCGCAGGAGCCATGCACATGGTCAGCTGGGTCCAATACTGAGGCTTATTCTTGGCCAAAGGCGTAGCATCAATTCCTCTCAATGGAATAGGACACTGCAAGGGCTCCAAGACAAACCCACAGCGCCTAGCAAACTCCAAGTCCATCAAATTCAGGGCAGCGCCTGAATCCACAAATGCCATGACAGAATAGGAAGACAAAGAGCAGATCAAAGTAACGGACAAAAGAAATTTCGACTGTACCGTACCAATGGTGGCAGACCTAGCGAACCGCTTAGTGCGCTTAGGACAATCGGAGATAGCATGAGTGGAATCACCACAGTAGAAACACAGCCCATTCTGACGTCTGTGTTCTTGCCTTTCAGCTCTGGTCAAAGTCCTATCGCACTGCATAGGCTCAGGTTTATGCTCAGATAATACCGCCAAATGGTGCACAGATTTACGCTCACGCAAGCGTCGACCGATCTGAATGGCCAAAGACATAGACTCATTCAGACCAGCAGGCATAGGAAATCCCACCATGACATCCTTAAGGGCTTCAGAAAGACCCTTTCTGAAAATAGCTGCCAGCGCACATTCATTCCATTGAGTGAGCACGGACCACTTTCTAAACTTCTGACAATAAATCTCTATCTCATCCTGACCCTGACACAGAGCCAGCAAATTTTTCTCTGCCTGATCCACTGAATTAGGTTCATCGTACAGCAATCCGAGCGCCAGAAAAAACGCATCAATATTACATAATGCAGGATCTCCTGGCGCAAGGGAAAATGCCCAGTCTTGAGGGTCGCCACGTAATAAAGAAATAATGATCTTAACTTGTTGAACTGGGTCACCAGAGGAGCGGGGTTTCAAAGCCAGAAATAGTTTACAATTATTTTTAAAATTCAAAAACTTAGCTCTATCTCCAGAATATAACTCAGGAATAGGAATTTTAGGTTCTAACATAGGATTCTGAACCACTAAATCTTGAATATTCTGTACATTTATAGCGAGATTATCCATCAAAGAGAACAGACCCTGAATGTCCATGTCCACACCTGTGTTCTGAACCACCCTGATGTAAAGGGGAAAAGAAAGACAGAACACAGTGCAAAGAAAAAAAAATGGTCTCAGAACTTCTCTTTTCCCTCTATTGAGAAGCATTAGTACTTTGGGCCTCCAGTAATGTTAGGAACAGATGAATCAGAACCACAATGGACCTTGAAGTTCAGAGCACACAAAGTGACCTGACAATTACCAAAAACATAGGACGAGCTCTGAGACGTGGGAACTCTGCTGACCCCAATCCCTAATCCTATCCAACCACACTAAAGGTAGCCGTGGAGCGCTCCTGACCAGTCCTATGCGCCTCGAGCACAGCCTGAGAAACTAGCTAGCCCTGAAGATCGAAAAATAAGCCTACCTTGCCTCAGAGAAATACCCGAAAGGAAAAGGCAGCCCCCCACATATAATGACTGTGAGTTGAGATGAAAATACAAACGCAGAGATGAAATAGATCTAGCAAAGTGAGGCCCAACTTACTGAACAGACCGAAGATAGGAAAGATTGCTTTGCGGTCAACACAAAACCCTACAAACAACCACGCAGAGGGGGCAAAAAGACCCTCCGCACCGACTAACGGTACGGAGGTGCTCCCTCTGCGTCCCAGAGCTTCCAGCAAGCAAGAAAAACCAATATAGCAAGCTGGACAGAAAAATTGCAAACAAAAATAACACAAGCAAAACTTAGCTTATGCAGGATAGACAGGCCACAGGAACGATCCAGGAGAAAGCAAGACCAATACTAGAACATTGACTGGAGGCCAGGATCAAAGCACTAGGTGGAGTTAAATAGAGCAGCACCTAACGACTTAACCTCATCACCTGAGGAAGGAAACTCAGAAGCCGCAGTACCACTCTCATCCACCAAAGGAAGCTCATAGACAGAACCAGCCGAAGTACCATTCACGACCACAGGAGGGAGCTTGGCCACAGAATTCACAACAGTTCACATATGTAATGACATTATACCTTGGAGAATTTGGGTATTGGATTCATTTTTGGAGTATACAATATTCATTAGTCAAACAGAATATTAAAACTATGATGTTTTTGGGCCCTTTTTCTCTATGTAAAAACCTTCAAATAAAATATGTTTAGCTTGGAAGATTTCCTTAAGTGTGTTGCAAAAAAACAAACAAATGAATATAAATATATAAATATAAATATATATATATATATATATATATATATATATATATATATATACATATTAAGTACTATTTTGGAGTACAAAAATGATTCATCTCTCAAATGTAGCTTTCAAAATGGTACATGGGCGGGCTGGGCCAGGTGGCAGGAATGCATATGCCCCCGGGCCGGTGCCTGAGCAGCTGCACAGAGCCGCTGGAGGACTGGCAGTGATTATAATACATAGCGCACATGTAGTGCGTGGTCGCGTCATCCCCCAGTCGCCCCAACATGCAGGCTGCAGCAGTATGTAATGAGCAAGCTCCTGTGCGGCACTGACACTCTGAGGGATACAGTGCAGCCAGCAGCAATCAAGATGAAAGGTCAGCATACCAGCCTGTGTGTGCGTGTGGAGCTCCCAGGGAGAGAGAAGCCCCAGCTCCTCCTTCTCTTATCTGCTATCCTGGCAGAGGAGAGACCGGGGGAGGTGCTGGGACAGTGCAGAGCTGTGAGCAGGAGAAGCCGAAGAGCTGCACATGGACATCAGCCGCCCGTGCACCACAGAGGAGAGTGTGTGATGTGAGTATGAGGTATCTGATGAGTGTGATGCTGCTTGTGTGTGTGAGAGCTGTGTGTGTGAGAGCTGTGTGTGTGATGATGCGTGTGTTTGATGCTTGTGTGTGTTGCTGCATGTGAGTGTGATGCTGTGTGTGCGTGATGCTGCGTGTGTGATGCTTGTGTGTGTGATGCGCGTGTGTGATGTGTGTGTGTGATGCTACATGTGTGTGATGCTGCGTGTGTGTGATGCTGCGTGGGTGTGATGCTTGTGTGTGTGATGCTTGTGTGTGTGATGCTGCGCATGTGTGAGAGCTGTGTGTGTGTGTGAGAGCTGCGTGTGATGCTTGTGTGTGATGCCGCGCGTGTGTGATGCTGTGCGTGTGTGATGCATGTGTGTGATGCTGCGTGTGTGAGAGCTGCATTTGTGATGCTGCGTGTGTGTTATGCTGCGCGTGAGAGCTGCGTGTATATGTGAACTGCGTGTGTGAGCTGCGTGTGTGAGATTTGTTTGTGTGAGAGCTGCGTGTGTGATGCGTGTGTGATGCTGCGCATGTGAGATTTGTGTGTGAGAGCTGCGTGTGTGATGCGTGTGTGAGAGCTGCGTGTGTGTGATGTGTGTGTGTGATTCTGCGTGTGTGATGCTGCGTGTGTGAACTGTGTGTGTTTTAGATGCGTGTGTGTGAACTGCGTGTGTGAGCTGCATGTATGTGATGTGTGTTTGAACTGCGTGTGTGAGCTGCGCATGTGATGCTGCACTTGGTGCTGCGTGTGTGTGATGCTGCGTGTGTATGATGCTGCGCGTGTGATGCTGCACGTGTGACGCTGCGTGTGATGCTGCGTGTGTGTGATGCTGCATGTGTGTGATGCTGCGTGTGAGATGCTTCGTGTGTGATGCGTGTGTGTGAGCTGCATGTGTGTGTGAGCTGCGTGTGTGTATGCTGCATGTGTGTGTGAGCTGCATGTGTGTGAGCACGAGGCTGAAGTTGGTTTCTTATTCGTTCAGTTTCTTATTCGGAGCTGAAGTTGGTTTCTTATTCGTCAGTTTCTTATTCGGCAATTTTTTCTTTTCTGTTTTTTATATGTTTAACAACTAAAAATGATCATCACAATAATAACATACAATGCAGCGAGGAGCCCTGATGTGAATACGCTTAAAAACGGCTACAAAAATAATAAAACTGGCACAAAAATGGGCATCAAAGTGGGCACCAAAGAGCGCTGAAGAAAGGGTTAAATGCCTTTGGGCCACTGATCTAACACTGCAGACACATAGAACAGGGCGCCCCAAATCAAAACCAGTTATTTCCAGCCTGGCCCAAATGGGTTCTGGGTACCAAAACTGGCATCAAAGTGGGCAGACAGTCAATTCTTGCCATTTTAATAAGTAACTGATGTTTTTAAGGGGTTAAACGCCTTTGGGCCACTGATCTGACACTTAAAATACACAGATAGTGATGCCCTGCATCAAACCCAGGTCCATTCAGCCTGGCCCAAATGGGTTCTGGCCACCAGAACTGGCATCAAAGTGGGCAAACAGCCCATTTTCTCAGATTTGAATAAGTAACTGATGTTTTTCAGGGGTTAAATGCCTTTGGGCCACTGATCTGACACATAAAGTACACAGATAGTGATGCCCAGCATCAAACCCAGGTCCATTCAGCCTGGCCCAAATGGGTTTTGGGCACCAGAACTGGCATCAAATTGGGCAAACAGCCCAATTTCAGAGATTTGAATAAGTAACTGATGTTTTTAAGGAGTTAAATGCCTTTGGGCCACTAATACGACACATAAAATTCACAGACAGTGATGCCCTGCATCAAACCCAGGTCCCTTCAGCCTGGCCCAAATGGGTTCTGGGCACCAAAACTGGCATCAAAGTGGGCAAACAGCCCATTTTCACAAATTTGAATAAGTAACTGATATTTTTAAGGGGTTAAATGCCTTTGGGCCACTGATTCGACACTTAAAATACACAGAAAGTGATGCCCTGCATCAAACCCAGGTCCATTCAGCCTGGCCCAAATGGATTCTGGGCACCAAAACTGGCATCAAAGTGGGCAAACAGCCCATTTTCTCAGATTTGAATAAGTAACTGATGTTTTTCAGGGGTTAAATGCCTTTGGGCCACTGATCTGACACATCAAGTACACAGATAGTGATGCCCAGCATCAAACCCAGGTACATTCAGCCTGGCCCAAATGGGTTTTGGGCACCAGAACTGGCATCAAATTGGGCAAACAGCCCAATTTCAGAGATTTGAATAAGTAACTGATGTTTTTAAGGAGTTAAATGCCTTTGGGCCACTAATACGACACATAAAATTCACAGACAGTGATGCCCTGCATCAAACCCAGGTCCCTTCAGCCTGGCCCAAATGGGTTCTGGGCACCAAAACTGGCATCAGAGTGGGAAAACAGCCCATTTTCACAGATTTGAATAAGTAACTGATGTTTTTAAGGGGTTAAATGCCTGTGGGCCACTGATCTGACACTTAAAATACACAGAAAGTGATGCCATGCATCAAACCCAGGTCCCTTCAGCCTGGCCCAAATGGGTTCTGGGCACCAAAACTGGCATCAAAGTGGGCAAACAGCCCATTTTCACAGATTTGAATAAGTAACTGATGTTTTTAAAAGGTTAAATGCCTTTGGGACACTAATACGACACTCAAAATTCACAGACAGTGATGCCCTGCATCAAACCCAGGTCCCTTCAGCCTGGCCCAAATGGGTTCTGGGCACCAAAACTGGCATCAAAGTGGGCAAACAGCCCATTTTCTCAGATTTGAATAAGTAACTGATGTTTTTAAGGGGTTAAATGCCTTTGGGCCACTGATCTGACACGTAAAATACACAGATAGTGATGCCCAGCATCAAACCCAGGTCCACTCAGCCTGGCCCAAATGGGTTCTGGGCACCAGAACTGGCATCAAAGTGGGCAAACAGCCCATTTTCTCAGATTTGAATAAGTAACTGATTTTTTCAGGGGTTAAATGCCTTTGGGCCACTGATCTGACACATCAAGTACACAGATAGTGATGCCCAGCATCAAACCCAGGTCCATTCAGCCTGGCCCAAATGGGTTTTGGGCACCAGAACTGGCATCAAATTGGGCAAACAGCCCAATTTCAGAGATTTGAATAAGTAACTGATGTTTTTAAGGAGTTAAATGCCTTTGGGCCACTAATACGACACATAAAATTCACAGACAGTGATGCCCTGCATCAAACCCAGGTCCCTTCAGCCTGGCCCAAATGGGTTCTGGGCACCAAAACTGGCATCAGAGTGGGAAAACAGCCCATTTTCACAGATTTGAATAAGTAACTGATGTTTTTAAGGGGTTAAATGCCTGTGGGCCACTGATCTGACACTTAAAATACACAGAAAGTGATGCCATGCATCAAACCCAGGTCCCTTCAGCCTGGCCCAAATGGGTTCTGGGCACCAAAACTGGCATCAAAGTGGGCAAACAGCCCATTTTCACAGATTTGAATAAGTAACTGATGTTTTTAAAAGGTTAAATGCCTTTGGGACACTAATACGACACTCAAAATTCACAGACAGTGATGCCCTGCATCAAACCCAGGTCCATTCAGCCTGGCCCAAATGGGTTCTGGGCACCAGAACTGGCATCAAAGTGGGCAAATAGCCCATTTTCACAGATTTGAATAAGTAACTGATATTTTTAAGGGGTTAAATGCCTTTGGGCCACTGATTCGACACTTAAAATACACAGAAAGTGATGCCCTGCATCAAACCCAGGTCCATTCAGCCTGGCCCAAATGGGTTCTGGGCACCAAAACTGGCATCAAAATGGGCAAACAGCCCATTTTCTCAGATTTGAATAAGTAACTGATGTTTTTAAGGGGTTAAATGCCTTTGAGCAACTGATCTGACACTTAAAATACACAGATAGCGATGCTCTGCATCAAACCCAGGTCCATTCAGCCTGGCCCAAATGGGTTTCGGGCACCAGAACTGTCATCAAATTGGGCAAACAGCCCATTTTCACAGATTTGAATAAGTAACTGATGTTTTTAAGGAGTTAATTGCCTTTGAGCCACTGATCTGACACTTAAAATACACAGAAAGTGATGCCCTGCATCAAACCCAGGTCCATTCAGCCTGGCCCAAATGGGTTCTGGGCACCAAAACTGGCATCAAAGTGGGCAAACAGCCCATTTTCACAGATTTGAATAAGTAACTGATGTTTTTAAAAGGTTAAATGCCTTTGGGCCACTAATACGACAATTAAAATTCACAGACAGTGATGCCCTGCATCAAACCCAGGTCCCTTCAGCCTGGCCCAAATGGGTTCTGGGCACCAAAACTGGCATCAAAGTGGGCAAACAGCCCATTTTCACAGATTTGAATAAGTAACTGATGTTTTTAAGGGGTTAAATGCCTTTGGGCCACTGATCTGACACGTAAAATACACAGATAGTGATGCCCAGCATCAAACCCAGGTCCACTCAGCCTGGCCCAAATGGGTTCTGGGCACCAGAACTGGCATCAAAGTGGGCAAACAGCCCATTTTCTCAGATTTGAATAAGTAACTGATGTTTTTCAGGGGTTAAATGCCTTTGGGCCACTGATCTGACACATCAAGTACACAGATAGTGATGCCCAGCATCAAACCCAGGTCCATTCAGCCTGGCCCAAATGGGTTTTGGGCACCAGAACTGGCATCAAATTGGGCAAACAGCCCAATTTCAGAGATTTGAATAAGTAACTGATGTTTTTAAGGCGTTAAATGCCTTTGGGCCACTAATACGACACATAAAATTCACAGACAGTGATGCCCTGCATCAAACCCAGGTCCCTTCAGCCTGGCCCAAATGGGTTCTGGGCACCAAAACTGGCATCAGAGTGGGAAAACAGCCCATTTTCACAGATTTGAATAAGTAACTGATGTTTTTAAGGGGTTAAATGCCTGTGGGCCACTGATCTGACACTTAAAATACACAGAAAGTGATGCCATGCATCAAACCCAGGTCCCTTCAGCCTGGCCCAAATGGGTTCTGGGCACCAAAACTGGCATCAAAGTGGGCAAACAGCCCATTTTCACAGATTTGAATAAGTAACTGATGTTTTTAAAAGGTTAAATGCCTTTGGGACACTAATACGACACTCAAAATTCACAGACAGTGATGCCCTGCATCAAACCCAGGTCCATTCAGCCTGGCCCAAATGGGTTCTGGGCACCAGAACTGGCATCAAAGTGGGCAAATAGCCCATTTTCACAGATTTGAATAAGTAACTGATATTTTTAAGGGGTTAAATGCCTTTGGGCCACTGATTCAACACTTAAAATACACAGAAAGTGATGCCCTGCATCAAACCCAGGTCCATTCAGCCTGGCCCAAATGGGTTCTGGGCACCAAAACTGGCATCAAAATGGGCAAACAGCCCATTTTCTCAGATTTGAATAAGTAACTGATGTTTTTAAGGGGTTAAATGCCTTTGAGCAACTGATCTGACACTTAAAATACACAGATAGCGATGCTCTGCATCAAACCCAGGTCCATTCAGCCTGGCCCAAATGGGTTTCGGGCACCAGAACTGTCATCAAATTGGGCAAACAGCCCATTTTCACAGATTTGAATAAGTAACTGATGTTTTTAAGGAGTTAATTGCCTTTGAGCCACTGATCTGACACTTAAAATACACAGAAAGTGATGCCCTACATCAAACCCAGGTCCATTCAGCCTGGCCCAAATGGGTTCTGGGCACCAAAACTGGCATCAAAGTGGGCAAACAGCCCATTTTCACAGATTTGAATAAGTAACTGATGTTTTTAAAAGGTTAAATGCCTTTGGGCCACTAATACGACAATTAAAATTCACAGACAGTGATGCCCTGCATCAAACCCAGGTCCCTTCAGCCTGGCCCAAATGGGTTCTGGGCACCAAAACTGGCATCAAAGTGGGCAAACAGCCCATTTTCACAGATTTGAATAAGTAACTGATGTTTTTAAGGGGTTAAATGCCTTTGGGCCACTGATCTGACACGTAAAATACACAGATAGTGATGCCCAGCATCAAACCCAGGTCCATTCAGCCTGGCCCAAATGGGTTTTGGGCACCAGAACTGGCATCAAATTGGACAAACAGCCCATTTTCATGATTTGAATAAGTAACTGATGTTTTTAAGGGGTTAAATGCCTTTGGGCCACTAATACGACACATAACATTCATAGACAGTGATGTCCTGCATCAAACCCAGGTCCCTTCAGCCTGGCCCAAATGGGTTCTGGGCACCAAAACTGGCATCAAAGTGGGCAAACAGCCCATTTTCACAGATTTGAATAAGTAACTGATGTTTTTAAGGGGTTAAATGCCTTTAGGCCACTGATCTGACACTTAAAATACACAGAAAGTGATGCCCTGCATCAAACCCAGGTCCCTTCAGCCTGGCTCAAATGGGTTCTGGGCACCTAAACTGGCATCAAAGTGGGCAAATAGCCCAGTTTCACAGATTTGAATAAGTAACTGATGTTTTTAAGGAGTTAATTGCCTTTGAGCCACTGATCTGACACTTAAAATACACAGAAAGTGATGCCCTGCATCAAACACAGGTCCATTCAGCCTGGCCCAAATGGGTTCTGGGCACCAAAACTGGCATCAAAGTGGGCAAACAGCCCATTTTCACGATTTGAATAAGTAACTGATGTTTTTAAGGGGTTAAATGCCTTTGGGCCACTAATACGACACATAACATTCACAGACAGTGATGCCCTGCATCAAACCCAGGTCCCTTCAGCCTGGCCCAAATGGGTTCTGGGCACCAAAACTGGCATCAAAATGGGCAAACAGCCCATTTTCTCAGATTTGAATAAGTAACTGATGTTTTTAAGGGGTTAAATGCCTTTGAGCCACTGATCTGACACTTAAAATACATAGATAGCGATGCTCTGCATCAAACCCAGGTCCATTCAGCCTGGCCCAAATGGGTTTCGGGCACCAGAACTGTCATCAAATTGGGCAAACAGCACATTTTCTCAGATTTGAATAAGTAACTGATGTTTTTAAGGGGTTAAATGCCTTTGGGCCACTAATACGACACTTAAAATTCACAGACAGCGATGCCCTGCATCAAACCCAGGTCCCTTCAGCCTGGCCCAAATTGGTTCTGGGCACCAAAACTGGCATCAAAGTGGGCAAACAGCCCATTTTCACAGATTTGAATAAGTAACTGATGTTTTTAAGGGGTTAAATGCCTTTGGGCCACTGATCTGACACTTAAAATACACAGAAAGTGATGCCCTGCATCAAACCCAGGTCCATTCAGCCTGGCCCAAATGGGTTTTGGGCACCAGAACTGGCATCAAATTGGGCAAACAGCCCATTTTCACAGATTTGAATAAGTAACTGATATTTTTAAGGGGTTAAATGCCTTTGGGCCACTGATCTGACACTTAAAATACACAGATAGCGATGCCCTGCTTCAAACCCAAGTCCCTTCAGCCTGGCCCAAATGGGTTCTGGGCACCAAAACTGGCATCAAAGTGGGCAAACAGCCCATTTTCTCAGATTTGAATAAGTAACTGATGTTTTTAAGGGGTTAAATGCCTTTGGGCCACTAATACGACACTTAAAATTCACAGACAGTGATGCCCTGCATCAAACCCAGGTCCCTTCAGCCTGGCCAAAATCGGTTCTGGGCACCAGAACTGGCATCAAAGTGGGCAAACAACCCATTTTCGGTGCCGCCCCCTCTGCGCTGTTTTTGCTTCAAAACCGGCGCCTGTGCTGTCTACTACTGTGTGGGGCAGGCGCAGTAAGCTCTGGCCGTCTGACGTCCCAGTCAGGCTTGCAGACTGCGCGTGTGCGGCCGCCCTGCCTATGAATCCCTGCCCCGCACTGTGCATAATGCATAACACAGTGCGCGGCAGGGATTCCCAAGGTGGGTGGCCGCAATGCCCGCACAGGCGCAGTGTGCAAGCCTGGCTGGGACGTCAGACAGCCAGAGCTTACTGCGCCTGCAAACACAGTAGTAGACAGCGCAGGTTCCGGTTTTGAAGCAAAAACAGCGCAGAGGGGGCGGCGCCGAAAGCCCCTGAAGATTTGAGTGACGGCAGAATAGCGGTTCAAGCTGGGGAGTGAGGACCCGCCTCCATGGACAAAGATAGGTATTTTGCATAACTTTCAAAACGCTTTATTTTCGGAATACATGAACCAAAAACTAAAAGAGCCACCTTGTTAGAATGCAGCATTACTGCTGCACAAGGTGGCTCTTTTAGTTTATAACGACTGGACGGGGGTGACAGTGGCCCTTTAAGAGGAAGCGACAGTTCGTTTATAGAGCATAGGAGACAAGCTAGTAAATTAGATATTTTACTCCATAAAAAAAGGAAGGCAGTGTTTACAAAGTATAAAAGATGTTCTAAAGAAGACAAACTCATATGTACATTGAAGATTACAAAAAAAAGGATTAACATTGAATAGAGAACAATTACAGGTCGTTCAGGTCATTTCATATCAGCATGGCGGCCTTGTGCTCAGGAGGAGAAAGGGCTTCCATATATCCAGATGCATGAGCACAGCTTTACCGAGCTGTTGTTAGTTTGCTTCCTGCACCAAGACTGCTGGAATGCTGAAACACAAAAATATTCTTAGCCCAAAAACCCAGGCACTCCCCCTGTAGTGACATCACTCTGGGGCTGAAACCTCCCCTTTACTGAAAATATTAAAACCATTTTTATGCATATCTCACTGTATGAACCTCGTATATGAAATACGCCAGGATCAAGCGGTGCACTACGTCGGGGCGATTCTTTTAATTGTAAACACGGATTGATTCCCTGAACCGCTTATGGAAAAATCTGCACTTTGCCCTCATTGGATTTAGCTGCTAGCGCTTTCAGTGTGTGATAGATCTATCGATGGATGTCCGGAATATATAATTCTTATCTTTGTAGCTGAAATCAGTGGCGCTATAACTTTAATAGTACAAAGAAACTCAGGGCTTTACACCAGTTCAAACTAGTCTTTGGTGGGAGGGGGGGAAATGAGCAGCCTTCACAGAGACTGCTAACGGCAGCTACAGCCATAACTTCTAGTGAGGGTTTTGAATTACACTCATAGCAGCAAGCAGAAGAGGGGGGTCGGAATGACCCACAGCGTCTGTTCTCTGCTCTTGTTTGTAGCAGAGCTCGGTGTGTGCGATAATACACAATCAAATACCTCATGTTCCTGACAGGGAGGATAACTTTATGATCCCCGCCACTAACACCAATAGGACATGAACCGGGGTTATTATTATTATTATTATTATTATTATACATTTTTTTGTTAGGTTGCTCACTTCATTCTGAAGGGGAATTATTTCTGTCCCACTTCAAAGTTCCGGTTTTGAACTTGCAGCTCTATGGCACCCCCCCTTACCCTCAGGTCAGAAAGGGTACAGCACCTAGGATAATTAGTAGCCAGAAAGTCTGCCTTCTTTGTACTGGCTAATTGGCACGCTGCAGCGAGGGCGATATAACTACTCCCACTCAGGCGGGAACAATAACTATCAACGCCGTCCATTGCAACAAGGTCTCCCAAATGCAGAGGACATATCCACTGCCACAATGTGACGGGGTGTACGGCAGAGCAAGAAGGGACAACAGGCCGAGGGATGATTCAACAGATTTATTATCAAGAACGCTGGAACAACACATGCAGGTAGATCTACAGAGTCCACAATTAGTCCAACGGAACATATTCGGGGGCACCTCCCGATAATCCTTGTGCCAGGTAACAAAGCAATAGTCCACAATTAGTCCAACGGAACATATTCGGGGCACCTCCCGATAATCCTTGTGCCAGGTAACAAAGCAATAGTCCACAATTAGTCCAACGGAACATATTCGGGGGCACCTCCCGATAATCCTTGTGCCAGCTCACAAAGCAATAGTCCACTCACATCTGATCTCAAAATAAGAATGGATTGTCTGAGCTCCTGAGATCAGCCCATGAAGGGGGGTAGGGGTCACACCTTCTATTCAATGGTTGGGTCCACCAGAAGATTCTAGACTGGTGGGCTCCAGGTAGTCTATGTAGTATGTACATTTGACTAGCCACCTGCTGTGAGGAAGAATGGCTATTCCTCCACTAGTGGTGTTGACAAAGCTTAATTACATTATAGCTTAGGGCTGCAAGAATTGGGGGAAGGAGACATATTGTTACAGGTGAACTCCCAGCACAAGAAAATACATAAATTACAGCTAATAGAAACCAGAGAACAGTTACATACATCAAGTCCACAGTCCAGAAATATTGCAATCGCACAGCCGTTATACGTAAGACCCTTTCTGCTTCAGGGCTATTGAATGCCACACCGTATAAGCCTTTAGTCACATTAGAAAAAAGTAATCGCTATACAAGCTCCACCTGGGTGCTGCTTCATGAAAAAACACAATTTGTATAAGGATATCCAGAGCAAGAAAAGTAACAGCGCACTCACCGGTGTTGAGCAAAAAGCGATTTATTCACATGCAATCATGCGGTGCAGGGAGGGTGATGAACACATGCGGATTCACACATGTGTTCATCACCCTCCCTGCACCGCATGATTGCATGTGAATAAATCGCTTTTTGCTCAACACCGGTGAGTGCGCTGTTACTTTTCTTGCTCTGGATATCCTAGTTACATACATCAAATGGCATATTATTCAAATACAGGACAGGGCAAAAGTACATATCATGACACACGAGCTCCGATTTTTTTTAATTCATAATGTGTCAGGAGGCAACCCAAATTAGTAGAGTAATTCTCTTCAGAGGACAGGACAGTACGTTGTAGAGCAAGGAGGAACAAATCTAGTAATTTTATATATTTTACTACAAAAAGGTAGGCTGCGTTAACAGAATTATAAAAAGATATTCGAAAAATAGACAAGTATCGTATGTACAGTACAATTACAACTAAAATGGGATTAAATTTGAAAAAACACTTAAAGTTTGTTATGTAATTTCATCTCATAGCAGACCATGTGCTGTGGGGGATGGGCATACATCAAGATGCATTACAGTTGGGTCTCGCAGTTGGACCCTAGACAAAAGACTAGTGAAGATTGATGTCTAACTCACTGATCTCCGTGCCCAAAACCAAGGCACTGCCCCTGTGGTGATCTCACTCAGAGGCTGAATACTCCCCTTTCTTCGAGTTATGACAAGACATTTCT
Organism: Ranitomeya imitator; assembly: GCF_032444005.1. Lineage (NCBI taxonomy): Eukaryota > Metazoa > Chordata > Amphibia > Anura > Dendrobatidae > Ranitomeya > Ranitomeya imitator. The sequence continues at coordinate 567,829,219 of NC_091286.1, read as the reverse complement.
ATACATAACTCGCTGTATGAACCTCGGAGATGAAGGACACAATGATCATGATGCTCACCATGTCATGGGGGTTCTTTTAAGTATAAACACGGCGTAGATATATAACCCGCTTAAGGAGAAATCCTTGCCTTGCATTTTTTTGGGTGTAGATACTAGCGATTTCAGTGAGTTATAGATTTCTAGGTGGACATTCGGAATATGTAACCCTTATATCCCAATCCCTGATCTGTGTCATTGTACATAAATTTTCAAGAACAAAAAAGTCCCATGCGGTTTGAAAGTGGCTGTACCAGTTATAGCTAGTATCAGGCGGGAGGGGGGATGAGGGGTTTAGGGAGAGGACGGCTTTCACAGCACAGAGCCATAAAAATTTCTCAGTGGAGCTTGCACGCTGGTCTTCAATTACAGCCATATAGCAGGGGGAAGGGAGGAAGAGAGGCTTTGAATTCCACCCTTGTGCTGGCAGGCAGAGGAAACTGCAGCTGAGAGCCCTGTATGTGTAATTGAAGTAATCAGAATTTCTTCCTGTTTCCTGTCAGGTGCAGTTGAAAAGGTATAATTCTACGGGTTTCAAAATATATCAAGCCTTCAAAGACCGTTAAAAATGGTTTAAGTCTGTAAAAAGAAGGTTTTGCAAATTTCATTAAATATAATGAAAAATTGCTGCAACATTTTAACACTAATAAAAGTGACATAATGACAATGGTGATGGACCACAAAACCATTATGGGGGATGTAAGCGTGGAGTGACATCAGTGGCCCAAAGGCATTTAACCCCTTAAAAACATCAGTTACTAATTCAAATGAAATAGGCTGTTTGCCCACTTTAATGCCAGTACTGGTGCCCAGAACCCATTTGGGCCAGGCTGGAGGGACCTGGGTTTGATGCATGGCATCACTATCTGTGTATTTTAATTGTCAGGTCAGTGGCCCAAAGGCATTTAACCCCTTAAAAATATCAGTTACTTATTCAAATCTGTGAAAATGGGCTGTTTGCCCACTTTGATGCCAGTTCTGGTGCCCAGAACCCATTTGGGCCAGGCTGAATGGACCTGGGTTTGATGCAGGTCATCGCTATCTGTGTATTTTAAGTGTCAGATCAGTGGCTCAAAGGCATTCAACCCCTTAAAAACATCAGTTTCTTATTCAAATCTGTGAAAATGGGCTTTTTGCCCAATTTGATGCCAGTTCTGGTGCCCAAAACCCATTTGGGCCAGGCTCAATGGACCTGGGTTTGATGCAGGGCATCACTGTCTGTATATTTTAAGTGTCGAATCAGTGGCCCAAAGGCATTTAACCCCTTAAAAATATCAGTTACTTATTCAAATCTGTGAAAATGGGCTGTTTGCCCAATTTGATGCCAGTTCTGGTGCCCAGAACCCATTTGGACCAGGCTAAATAGACCTGGGTTTGATGCAGGGCATCGCTATCTGTGAATTTTATGTGTCGTATTAGTGGCCCAAATGCATTTAACCCCTTAAAAATATCAGTTACTTATTCAAATCTGTGAAAATGGGCTGTTTGCCCAATTTGATGCCAGTTCTGGTGCCCAAAACCCATTTGGGCCAGGCTGAATGGACCTGGGTTTGATGCTGGGCATCACTATCTGTGTATTTTACGTGTCAGATCAGTGGCCCAAAGGCATTTAACCCCTTAAAAATATCAGTTACTTATTCAAATCTGTGAAAATGGGCTGTTTGCCCACTTTGATGCCAGTTCTGGTGCCCAGAACCGATTTTGGCAAGGCTGAAGGGACCTGGGTTTGATGCAGGGCATCACTGTCTGAGAATTTTAAGTGTCGTATTAGTGGCCCAAAGGCATTTAACCCCTTAAAAACATCAGGTATTTATTCAAATCTGTGAAAATGGGCTGTTTGCCCACTTTGATGCCAGTTTTGGTGCCCAGAACCCATTTGGGCCAGGCTGAATGGACCTGGGTTTGATGCAGGGCATCACTTTCTGTGTATTTTTAGTGTCGAATCAGTGGCCCAAAGGCATTTAACCCCTTAAAAATATCAGTTACTTATTCAAATCTGTGAAAATGGGCTATTTGGCCACTTTGATGCCAGTTCTGGTGCCCAGAACCCATTTGAGCCAGGCTGAAGGGACCTGGGTTTGATGCAGGGCATCACTTTCTGTGTATTTTAAGTGTCAGATCAGTGGCCCAAAGGCATTTAACCCCTTAAAAACATCAGTTACTTATTCAAATCTGTGAAAATGGGCTGTTTGCCCACTTTGATGCCAGTTTTGGTGCCCAGAACCCATTTGGGCCAGGCTGAAGGGACCTGGGTTTGATGCAGGGCATCACTGTCTGTGAATGTTATGTGTCGTATTAGTGGCCCAAAGGCATTTAACCCATTAAAAACATCAGTTACTTATTCAAATCTGTGAAAATGGGCTGTTTGCCCACTTTGATGCCAGTTTTGGTGCCCAGAATCCATTTGGGCCAGGCTGAAGGGACCTGGGTTTGATGCAGGGCATCACTGTCTGTGAATGTTATGTGTCGTATTAGTGGCCCAAAGGCATTTAACCCCTTAAAAACATCAGTTACTTATTCAAATCTGTGAAAATGGGCTGTTTGCCCAATTTGATGCCAGTTCTGGTGCCCAAAACCCATTTGGGCCAGGCTGAATGGACCTGGGTTTGATGCTGGGCATCACTATCTGTGTATTTTACGTGTCAGATCAGTGGCCCAAAGGCATTTAACCCCTTAAAAATATCAGTTACTTATTCAAATCTGTGAAAATGGGCTGTTTGCCCACTTTGATGCCAGTTCTGGTGCCCAGAACCGATTTTGGCAAGGCTGAAGGGACCTGGGTTTGATGCAGGGCATCACTGTCTGAGAATTTTAAGTGTCGTATTAGTGGCCCAAAGGCATTTAACCCCTTAAAAACATCAGGTATTTATTCAAATCTGAGAAAATGGGCTGTTTGCCCACTTTGATGCCAGTTTTGGTGCCCAGAACCCATTTGGGCCAGGCTGAAGGGACCTGGGTTTGATGCAGGGCATCACTGTCTGTGAATTTTAATTGTCGTATTAGTGGCCCAAAGGCATTTAACCTTTTAAAAACATCAGTTACTTATTCAAATCTGTGAAAATGGGCTGTTTGCCCACTTTGATGCCAGTTTTGGTGCCCAGAACCCATTTGGGCCAGGCTGAATGGACCTGGGTTTGATGCAGGGCATCACTTTCTGTGTATTTTTAGTGTCGAATCAGTGGCCCAAAGGCATTTAACCCCTTAAAAATATCAGTTACTTATTCAAATCTGTGAAAATGGGCTATTTGGCCACTTTGATGCCAGTTCTGGTGCCCAGAACCCATTTGAGCCAGGCTGAAGGGACCTGGGTTTGATGCAGGGCATCACTTTCTGTGTATTTTAAGTGTCAGATCAGTGGCCCAAAGGCATTTAACCCCTTAAAAACATCAGTTACTTATTCAAATCTGTGAAAATGGGCTGTTTGCCCACTTTGATGCCAGTTTTGGTGCCCAGAACCCATTTGGGCCAGGCTGAAGGGACCTGGGTTTGATGCAGGGCATCACTGTCTGTGAATGTTATGTGTCGTATTAGTGGCCCAAAGGCATTTAACCCATTAAAAACATCAGTTACTTATTCAAATCTGTGAAAATGGGCTGTTTGCCCACTTTGATGCCAGTTTTGGTGCCCAGAATCCATTTGGGCCAGGCTGAAGGGACCTGGGTTTGATGCAGGGCATCACTGTCTGTGAATGTTATGTGTCGTATTAGTGGCCCAAAGGCATTTAACCCCTTAAAAACATCAGTTACTTATTCAAATCTGTGAAAATGGGCTGTTTGCCCACTTTGATGCCAGTTTTGGTGCCCAGAACCCATTTCGGCCAGGCTGAATGGACCTGGGTTTGATGCAGGGCATCGCTATCTGTGTATTTTAAGTGTCAGATCAGTGGTTTAAAGGCATTTAACCCCTTAAAAACATCAGTTACTTATTCAAATCTGTGAAAATGGGCTGTTTGCCCACTTTGATGCCAGTTTTGGTGCCCAGAACCCATTTGAGCCAGGCTGAAGGGACCTGGGTTTGATGCAGGGCATCACTTTCTGTGTATTTTAAGTGTCAGATCAGTGGCCCAAAGGCATTTAACCCCTTAAAAACATCAGTTACTTATTCAAATCTGTGAAAATGGGCTGTTTGCCCACTTTGATGCCAGTTCTGGTGCCCAGAACCCATTTGGGCCAGGCTGAATGGACCTGGGTTTGATGCAGGGCATTGCTATCTGTGTATTTTAAGTGTCAGATCAGTGGCCCAAAGGCATTTAACCGCTTAAAAACATCAGTTACTTATTCAAATCTGTGAAAATGGGCTGTTTGCCCACTTTGATGCCAGTTTTGGTGCCCAGAACCCATTTGGGCCAGGCTGAAGGGACCTGGGTTTGATGCAGGGCATCACTATCTGTGTATTTTAAGTGTCAGATCAGTGGCCCAAAGGCGTTTAACCCCTTAAAAACATCAGTTACTTATTAAAATGGCAAGAATTGACTGTCTGCCCACTTTGATGCCAGTTCTGGTGCCCAGAACCCATTTGGGCCAGGCTGGAAATAACTGGTTTTGATTTGGGGCGCCCTGTTCTATATGTCTGCAGTGTTAGATCAGTGGCCCAAAGGCATTTAACCCTTTCTTCAGCGCTCTTTGGTGCCCACTTTGATGCCCATTTTTGTGCCAGTTTTATTATTTTTGTAGCCATTTTAAGCGTATTCACATCAGGGCTCCTCACTGCATTGTATGTTATTATTGTGATGCTTATTTTTAGTTGTTAAACCTATAAAAAACAGAAAAGAAAAAATTGCCGAATAAGAAACTGACGAATAAGAAATCAACTTCAGCTCCGAATAAGAAACTGAACGAATAAGAAACCAACTTCAGCCTCGTTGTGTGAGCTGCGTTTTTTGTGTGTGATAGCTGCGTGTGTGTGATAGCTGCGTGTGTGTGAGCTGCATGTGTGTGAACTGCATGTGTGTGTGAACTGCGTGTGTGTCATACAGTGGGGATGTTCGTGTCTGTGTCATTACACAGTGGGGCTGTGTGTGTCATTATACAGTGGGGCTGTGCATGTGTGTGTCATTATACAGTGGGGCTGTGTGTGTGTGTCGTTATACAGTGGGGCTGTGTGTGTGTGTCATTGTGCAGTGAGGCTGTGTGTCATTATACAGTGGGGCTGTGTGTGTCATTATACAGTGGGGCTGTGCGTGTGTGTGTCATTGTGCAGTGAGGCTGTGTGTCATTATACAGTGGGGCTGTGCGTGTCATTATACAGTGGGGCTGTGTGTGTGTCATTGTACAGTGAGGCTGCGTGTCATTATACAGTGGGGCTGTGCGTCATTATACAGTGGGGCTGTGTGTGTCATTATACAGTGGGGCTGTGTGTCATCATACAGTGGGGCTGTGTGTCATTATACAGTGAGGCTGCGTGTCATTATACAGTGGGGCTGTGCGTGTCATTATACAGTGGGGCTGTGTGTCATTATACAGTGGGGCTGTGTGTGTCATTATACAGTGGGGCTGTGTGTGTCATTATACAGTGGGGCTGTGTGTCATTATACAGTGGGGCTGTGTGTCATTGTGCAGTGAGGCTGTGTGTGTCATTATACAGGGGGGCTGTGCGTGTCATTATACAGGGGGGCTGTGCGTGTCATTATACAGTGGGGCTGTGTGTCATTATACAGTGGGGCTGTGTGTGTCATTATACACTGGGGCTGTGCGTGTCATTATACAGTGGGGCTGTGTGTCATTATACAGTGGGGCTGTGTGTGTCATTATACACTGGGGCTGTGCGTGTCATTATACAGTGGGGCTGTGTGTCATTATACAGTGGGGCTGTGCGTGTCATTATACAGTGGGGCTGTGCGTGTCATTATACAGTGGGGCTGTGCGTCATTATACAGTGGGGCTGTGTGTGTGTCATTATACAGTGGGGCTGTGTGTGTGTGTCATTGTGCAGTGAAGCTGTGTGTCATTATACAGTGGGGCTGTGTGTCATTATACAGTGGGGCTGTGTGTGTCATTATACAGGGGGGCTGTGCGTGTCATTATACAGTGGGGCTGTGTGTCATTATACAGTAGGGCTGTGCGTGTGTGTGTCATTATACAGTGGGGCTGTACGTGTCATTATACAGTGGGGCTGTGCGTGTGTGTGTCATTATACAGGGGGGCTGTGCGTGTCATTATACAGTGGGGCTGTGTGTGTCATTATACAGTGGGGCTGTGTGTGTCATTATACACTGGGGCTGTGCGTCATTATACAGTGGGGCTGTGCGTGTCATTATACAGTGGGGCTGTGCGTGTCATTATACAGTGGGGCTGTGCATCATTATACAGTGGGGCTGTGTGTGTCATTATACAGTGGGGCTGTGCGTCATTATACAGTGGGGCTGTGCGTGTCATTATACAGTGGGGCTGTGTGTGTCATTATACAGTGGGGCTGTGTGTGTCATTATACACTGGGGCTGTGCGTCATTATACAGTGGGGCTGTGCGTGTCATTATACAGTGGGGCTGTGCGTGTCATTATACAGTGGGGCTGTGCGTGTCATTATACAGTGGGGCTGTGTGTGTCATTATACAGTGGGGCTGTGTGTGTCATTATACACTGGGGCTGTGCGTCATTATACAGTGGGGCTGTGCGTGTCATTATACAGTGGGGCTGTGCGTGTCATTATACAGTGGGGCTGTGCGTGTCATTATACAGTGGGGCTGTGCGTGTCATTATACAGTGGGGCTGTGTGTGTCATTATACAGTGGGGCTGTGTGTGTGTGTCATTGTGCAGTGAGGCTGTGTGTCATTATACAGTGGGGCTGTGTGTCATTATACAGTGGGGCTGTGTGTGTCATTATACAGTGGGGCTGTGTGTCTTTATACAGTGGGGCTGTGCGTGTGTGTGTCATTATACAGTGGGGCTGTGTGTGTGTGTCATTATACAGTGGGGCTGTGTGTCATTATACAGTGGGGCTGTGTGTCATTATACAGTGGGGCTGTGCGTGTCATTATACAGTGGGGCTGTGTGTGTCATTATACAGTGGGGCTGTGTGTGTCATTATACAGTGGGGCTGTGTGTGTCATTATACAGTGGGGCTGTGTGTCGTTATACAGTGGGGCTGTGCGTGTCATTATACAGTGGGGCTGTGTGTGTCATTATACAGTGGGGCTGTGTGTCATTATACAGTGGGGCTGTGCGTGTCATTATACAGTGGGGCTGTGTGTGTCATTATACAGTGGGGCTGTGTGTGTGTGTCATTGTGCAGTGAGGCTGTGTGTCATTATACAGTGGGGCTGTGTGTCGTTATACAGTGGGGCTGTGTGTGTCATTATACAGTGGGGCTGTGCGTGTCATTATACAGTGGGGCTGTGTGTCGTTATACAGTAGGGCTGTGCGTGTGTGTCATTATACAGTAGGGCTGTGCGTGTCATTATACAGTGGGGCTGTGCGTGTCATTATACAGGGGGGCTGTGCGTGTCATTATACAGTGGGGCTGTGTGTCGTTATACAGTGGGGCTGTGTGTGTGTGTCATTGTGCAGTGAGGCTGTGTGTCGTTATACAGTGGGGCTGTGTGTGTCATTATACAGTGGGGCTGTGCGTGTCATTATACAGTGGGGCTGTGTGTGTGTGTCATTATACAGTAGGGCTGTGTGTGTGTGTCATTATACAGTAGGGCTGTGTGTGTCATTATACAGTGGGGCTGTGCGTGTCATTATACAGTGGGGCTGTGTGTGTCATTATACAGTGGGGCTGTGTGTGTCATTATACAGTGGGGCTGTGTGTGTCATTATACAGTGGGGCTGTGCGTGTCATTATACAGTGGGGCTGTGTGTGTGTGTCATTATACAGTAGGGCTGTGTGTGTGTGTCATTATACAGTAGGGCTGTGTGTGTCATTATACAGTGGGGCTGTGCGTGTCATTATACAGTGGGGCTGTGTGTGTCATTATACAGTGGGGCTGTGTGTGTCATTATACAGTGGGGCTGTGCGTGTCATTATACAGTGGGGCTGTGTGTGTGTGTCATTATACAGTAGGGCTGTGTGTGTCATTATACAGTGGGGCTGTGCGTGTCATTATACAGTGGGGCTGTGTGTGTCATTATACAGTGGGGCTGTGTGTGTCATTATACAGTGGGGCTGTGCGTGTCATTATACAGTGGGGCTGTGTGTGTCATTATACAGTGGGGCTGTGTGTGTCATTATGCAGTGAGGCTGTGTGTCATTATACAGTGGGGCTGTGTGTCGTTATACAGTGGGGCTGTGTGTGTCATTATACAGTGGGGCTGTGTGTGTGTGTCATTATACAGTGGGGCTGTGTGTGTGTGTCATTATACAGTAGGGCTGTGTGTGTCATTATACAGTGGGGCTGTGCGTGTCATTATACAGTGGGGCTGTGTGTGTCATTATACAGTGGGGCTGTGTGTGTGTGTCATTATACAGTGGGGCTGTGTGTGTGTGTCATTATACAGTAGGGCTGTGTGTGTCATTATACAGTGGGGCTGTGCGTGTCATTATACAGTGGGGCTGTGTGTCATTATACAGTGGGGCTGTGTGTGTCATTATACAGTGGGGCTGTGTGTCATTATACAGTGGGGCTGTGTGTGTCATTATACAGTGGGGCTGTGCGTGTCATTATACAGTGGGGCTGTGTGTGTCATTATACAGTGGGGCTGTGTGTGTCATTATACAGTGGGGCTGTGTGTGTCATTATACAGTGGGGCTGTGTGTGTCATTATACAGTGGGGCTGTGTGTCGTTATACAGTGGGGCTGTGCGTGTCATTATACAGTGGGGCTGTGTGTGTCATTATACAGTGGGGCTGTGTGTCATTATACAGTGGGGCTGTGCGTGTCATTATACAGTGGGGCTGTGTGTGTCATTATACAGTGGGGCTGTGTGTGTGTGTCATTGTGCAGTGAGGCTGTGTGTCATTATACAGTGGGGCTGTGTGTCGTTATACAGTGGGGCTGTGTGTGTCATTATACAGTGGGGCTGTGCGTGTCATTATACAGTGGGGCTGTGTGTCGTTATACAGTAGGGCTGTGCGTGTGTGTCATTATACAGTAGGGCTGTGCGTGTCATTATACAGTGGGGCTGTGCGTGTCATTATACAGGGGGGCTGTGCGTGTCATTATACAGTGGGGCTGTGTGTCGTTATACAGTGGGGCTGTGTGTGTGTGTCATTGTGCAGTGAGGCTGTGTGTCGTTATACAGTGGGGCTGTGTGTGTCATTATACAGTGGGGCTGTGCGTGTCATTATACAGTGGGGCTGTGTGTGTGTGTCATTATACAGTAGGGCTGTGTGTGTGTGTCATTATACAGTAGGGCTGTGTGTGTCATTATACAGTGGGGCTGTGCGTGTCATTATACAGTGGGGCTGTGTGTGTCATTATACAGTGGGGCTGTGTGTGTCATTATACAGTGGGGCTGTGTGTGTCATTATACAGTGGGGCTGTGCGTGTCATTATACAGTGGGGCTGTGTGTGTGTGTCATTATACAGTAGGGCTGTGTGTGTGTGTCATTATACAGTAGGGCTGTGTGTGTCATTATACAGTGGGGCTGTGCGTGTCATTATACAGTGGGGCTGTGTGTGTCATTATACAGTGGGGCTGTGTGTGTCATTATACAGTGGGGCTGTGCGTGTCATTATACAGTGGGGCTGTGTGTGTGTGTCATTATACAGTAGGGCTGTGTGTGTGTGTCATTATACAGTAGGGCTGTGTGTGTCATTATACAGTGGGGCTGTGCGTGTCATTATACAGTGGGGCTGTGTGTGTCATTATACAGTGGGGCTGTGTGTGTCATTATACAGTGGGGCTGTGCGTGTCATTATACAGTGGGGCTGTGTGTGTCATTATACAGTGGGGCTGTGTGTGTCATTATGCAGTGAGGCTGTGTGTCATTATACAGTGGGGCTGTGTGTCGTTATACAGTGGGGCTGTGTGTGTCATTATACAGTGGGGCTGTGTGTGTGTGTCATTATACAGTGGGGCTGTGTGTGTGTGTCATTATACAGTAGGGCTGTGTGTGTCATTATACAGTGGGGCTGTGCGTGTCATTATACAGTGGGGCTGTGTGTGTCATTATACAGTGGGGCTGTGTGTGTGTGTCATTATACAGTGGGGCTGTGTGTGTGTGTCATTATACAGTAGGGCTGTGTGTGTCATTATACAGTGGGGCTGTGCGTGTCATTATACAGTGGGGCTGTGTGTCATTATACAGTGGGGCTGTGTGTGTCATTATACAGTGGGGCTGTGTGTCATTATACAGTGGGGCTGTGTGTGTCATTATACAGTGGGGCTGTGTGTCATTATACAGTGGGGCTGTGCGTCATTATACAGTGGGGCTGTGTGTCATTATACAGTGGGGCTGTGTGTGTCATTATACAGTGGGGCTGTGTGTCATTATACAGTGGGGCTGTGTGTGTCATTATACAGTGGGGCTGTGCGTGTCATTATACAGTGGGGCTGTGTGTGTCATTATACAGTGGGGCTGTGTGTCATTATACAGTGGGGCTGTGTGTGTGTGTCATTATACAGTGGGGCTGTGCGTGTCATTATACAGTGGGGCTGTGTGTCGTTATACAGTGGGGCTGTGCGTGTTTCAGTCATTGGTGCATTCACTCTGTGTCATTCTGTGGCTGCAGACTTGTGCTTCTCACATTGCTCGCAGTTCTGTGGTTATTCGGCTGGTGTGTGGCTGCAAGTTTGTGATTTGCATACATGCGGTCACATGCTGACTAGACTTGCATGGCCTAATGCAACTGTATTGAACAAGGCCAAAAACAGTCTAGTCAGAATGTGGCTGGGAATATATATATCGCATGCTTGCGGTCACAAGACCACCTGTTCCCGACACCAGAGAATCTTCACAGCGCTCAGTGCGCACGATATGAAAATTCACACATAGTGACTGTAGACATGTAGCTTAAGATCCGACAACCCCTTTAAGGATGGGCCGCTATTCATGGGCCACTGCTGTGTGCTTGCCCCCCAGGCCAAAATTTGCCAGCCAGCCCCTGAAATGGTACATGAAATTCTCAAAACTCTGCTGTCATGAATGGGTTACCTTAAACCATCTGCACCATTAAAATCAGGTGCTTTCATTCCCGGCACTTTGGGTGGAGTTAATAAAGTCAATGTTTGTCTTTTCCTGGAATATCTGAGCATTCTGTGAATATTTTTATGTTCCGGATATTTTTTGGGTGTGTTCTCATCAATATTGAAGTGCTTGGGTCTTATGAAAAATGCATATGCAGGCTTTACTTAGTAGGAACGCTAATGAAACATTTATTCTTTGAGGTGGCAATGAACTTAACACAAGCTTGTACCCTGGGAAGTTGAAATTCTATATCTGACTTTGCAACACTAAACTCCACACAAGCTACTTAAGGTAATCCTCTGCTATGCCTTCTAGAAACCAAGGGGAAAGATGAGTAATGAGTATTTATTATTGCTCCGTTGCATCTAAAATAAAATATGAAGAAGCAATGCAAATAGTCTTGATTAAAAGTCTTCTATCAATTTGTATCTTTTGCTCCTTTGCAGAGCCATGCATCTCAGCGGAGCTGTAGGAAATGTAGAAGATTTACTTTGGAGTATTATATGTGTATTTTGCAATAGATTTCGTTGCAGATTTAACTCAGATTTAACCTTCTGGGTATGTTCATAACGTGCATTCAAATTGTGCTTTTTCGCAGTGATTTAGCAGAAAAGCTTGCTGCTCTCGTTCCCCATTACAAGTTAAAACTATTTCTGGTGCACATGCCAGTATAATATGTGCTGGAACTGTCCTGATTCTTGTCATCCACTCTTTTTGAGAGAGTGGATCTATTTCTTTAGAATTCTGACAGCACTTTATGTGCAAGGACTACTTTTCTTTACTTATTGGCAGGCATTGCTCATGGCTTGTCCTGAACTGAAAATCCTTTGTTTTATTTATGCCTCTATATTTAAAAATATTTAGAATAGAGAGTCCTCAGTGGTTGATACGTTTTAATGGCTAACTGAAAAGATGGTAACAAATTTCAAGCTTTCGAGACTACTCAGGTCTCTTCATCAGGCATAGACTAAAAGAAATTCTGAAGAATCACATATTTATGCCCAACACAGCACAGATAAATGCCATAGATAAGACAGGTGAAGTGAAGCAGAACTACCATTATGAATAGTTATGTCCATAAATATTGGAACAGTTCATAGATAAGGAGTGTGGATGTTTTATTGTCCTCTGATTGGGGTCTGGTTCTATGTTATGATGACCCCACATGGTCTGAGGAGCAAATTCCTTAGTTGATGTAAAAAGACATAAATCCATGCGACACATTCATTCCTGCACTGAGAGTGTCAAAGGTCATCATCAGTTTATATTCCCAGACTCTTCTATCTCTGAGATTTGAAGTTACCTTTTAATACAAGTAATTTTATGTCCATAATGCTATGATCAGGGAGACAAAAATGTCTTTTTGTTACCGTCTTTTCAGTTAGCCATTAAAAGGTATCAACCGCTGAGGACTCTCAATTCTAAATATTTTTCTATCCACTGGCTAACACGGTACCAAGATATAGATCTTTCCTGTATCTATACATTGAGACAGACAGGAGAGCAGTAGCAAAGGGACAACAACCCACACCCACTTTATGCCATTTGCCTTTGAGTAGGGAAGACAAGAAAAGAATATGCAATACACAGGGATCATTTATAAAATGTATATATGCAGCGCCCCAGAGACCTGGTCATTGCAGTAGTGTCGCTCTGCCACTAAGGGGAGTGATGGTACGTCTGATGGCACTAAAGGAGCTCATCTGACCAGGTATCACAAGCACACATTACACTTCACACTCTGGCCACTGGGGGGAGCAAAAGGTTTTATTTATTAGGCCACTCCTCACACTGGTAAAACTAGGGGTTGGATAGGAAGTTGGAGAGAAGCTGACTGGGTTTTGCCCAGGCAACATCCCGTGGCAGGGGGTGTTGCGGGGGAGACTTCAGGGGAGTCCCTGTCAGGCGTGGGAACCTGGCAGAGACTTAGTGACAAGGACAGATCGTTACAGAGCCGCGCCTGCACTACCTTGCGGCGGCATCTAAAGAAAGGACACGAAGCGAAGGATATTGTGGACAGTGAGAAACGAGATCAAGCACAAAGGAGAGCCAGTAGGAGTCCTGCCCCGAGAACGGCAACATCCTACTGAGGCGCGTAGCCGGTGACCGGAACACCGAGGAAGTAACTGACTCTATGCCTTAATTCAAATACCGCAGGACAGTTAATTATAGGTTGGCTATCTACCTTACATCACCTAAGCAGACATATGGGGCAACCGTGGAGAGGGGCGTCTCTAGGGTCCCAGAAGAGCTCCGAGCCTTCCCGTCAAATGGGTGCGTCCTAGCCATAACAAACTTGGGGGACGGAGAGAGAAAGAACTAGAAAGAACGAGAAAGAACAAGAACAGAAGTTGTGAGGACTATCCCGAATGCTCAGCAGGGAAGCACTACAACACACAGGCGCTAGTGGTAGGCAACGATTTCCACCTGCAAAGGAAACTCTGGATGTGCCTTCGGACCGGCCGGTCTCAGACAGCCCTGTTAACAGTGCTCTGGATTGCGGATCCTGAAGCCTTCAGTAAAAGGTAAAGAGACTGCAACCCTGTGTCCTCAATATTGACTGCACCTCACACCATCGCCACCTACACCACTGGGAAGCCCTGGGGACATACTTCACCTGTGGGAAGGTATACCATCTAGCTGCCATCACATCACCCCAGTGGACCCCAAGCAGTGTCGGTCACCCTGACCGAACACCACAGGTGGCGTCACGAAACCTTAGCCAACTTTCATCATCCCTTTTATTGGACGCCCCTTAGCAGGGTCACGGACCGGGTCCAGGAACCGTGACAACCCCAGAACTGAGCCAGAGAGGACCGATACCGAGTAACCCGCGGCCCTGCGTCTGGGGGCGCTCCATATACATATGTATATACAGATTCGCGCTGAAAAAATAGCCAATAGATGAAAAAATGTCCAAAGGATAGATAATGTCCGCAAAGTAAATAACCCCAATGTCAGATGGTTCAAATATGGTTAGCCATTGGCAGAAACAACAATTCGTTATTGGAAACAATAGGAAGCCCAGATCTGGGTTGAAAACTGACTGGTGCCGCCCACCTCACAAAAGGTCTTTACATGTACTTAAGGATGAATTGGTTCTTAACCACGATGCTGGAATTCTGCAAGATGAAGGTGAAGTTGTCTTGCCGTTCAGCGGCGGGATCAGTCCAAATAAATGAAGTATTTTCCTATCATAGCTAGTAGCTGCCCCGGCTGGTGGCAACTGCTACTCACCAAACTTCGGGTAAGAGCGGGATCCAGCTGTGCCGATGGCGCGTGTGGTGCGAGCGGTGAGTATGGCTCGTCTACAGGACCTGCGTGACCTAGTGACACACGTGATCGCTACTGTGACCCGGAGGTGTGTACGGAGCGCGGTAAGGACCTCTAACCTTGGTATTATAATTATATTAGCAAGTCTTAGGTGTCTATTAATTCTAATATAGAAAGAGCTACATAATTATAAACGGAGCCTGATCACAAATTGGGACATTGCAGGGTAAACGAGTAAACATAGTATTAGATAACATTATATAAATATTAGGGCAAGGAGAATACAGTATATACAGTTAGATCCATATATATTTGGACAGAGACAACATTTTTCTAAGTTTGGTTAAAGATATTACCACAATGAATTTTAAACAAAACAGTTCAGATGCAGTGGAAGTTCAGACTTTCAGCTTTCATTTGAAGGTATCCACATTAAAATTGGATGAAGGGTTTAGGAGTTTCAGCTCCTTAACATGTGCCACACTGTTTTTAAAGGGACCAAAAGTAATTGGACAGATTCAATAATTTTAAATAAAATGTTCATTTTTAGTACTTGGTTGAAAACCCTTTGTTGGCAATGACTGCCTGAAGTCTTGAACTCACGGACATCACCAGACGCTGTGTTTCCTCCTTTTTTATGCTCTGCCAGGCCTTCACTGCTGTGGTTTTCAGTTGCTGTTTGTTTGTGGGCCTTTCTGTCTGAAGTTTAGTCTTTAACAAGTGAAATGCATGCTCAATTGGGTTGACATCAGGTGACTGACTTGGCCATTCAAGAATATTCCACTTCTTTGCTTTAATAAACTCCTGGGTTGCTTTGACTTTATGTTTTGGGTCATTGTCCATCTGTAGTATGAAACGACGACCAATCAGTTTGGCTGCATTTGGCTGGATCTGAGCACACAGTATGTCTCTGAATACCTCAGAATTCATTCGGCTGCTTCTGTCCTGTGTCACATCATCAAACACTAGTGACCCAGTGCCACTGGCAGCCATGCATGCCCAAGCCATCACACTGCCTCCGCCGTGTTTTACAGATGATGTGGTATACTTTGGATTATGAGCAGTACCACGCCTTCGCCACACTTTTCTCTTTCCATCATTCTGGTAGAGGTTGATCTTGGTTTCATCTGTCCAAAGAATGTTCTTCCAGAACTGTGCTGCTTTTTTAGATGTTTTTTAGCAAAGTCCAGTCGAGCCTTTTTATTCTTGATGCTTATGAGTGGCTTGCACCGTGCAGTGAACCCTCTGTATTTACTTTCATGCAGTCTTCTCTTTATGGTAGATTTGGATATTGATACGCCTACCTCTTGGAGAGCGTTGTTCACTTGGTTGGCTGTTGTGAAGGAGTTTCTCTTCACCATGGAGGTTATTCTGCGATCATCCACCACTGTTGTCTTCTGTGGGCGCCCAGGTCTTTTTGCATTGATGAGTTCACCAGTGCTTTCTTTCTTTCTCAGGATGTACCAAACTGTAGATTTTGCCACTCCTAATATTGTAGCAATTTCTCGGACGGGGTTTTTTCTGTTTTCGAAGCTTCAGGATAGCTTGTTTCACCTGCATGGAGAGCTCCTTTGACCGCATGTTTACTTCACAGCAAAACCTTCCAAATGCAAGCACCACACCTCAAATCAAGTTCAGGCCTTTTATCTGCTTAATTGAGAATGACATAATGGAGGGATTGCCCACACCTGTCCATGAAATAGCCTTGGAGTCAATTGTCCAAGTACTTTTGGTCCCTTTAAAAACAGGGTGGCACATGTTAAGGAGCTGAAACTCCTAAACCCTTCATCTAATATCAATGTGGATACCCTCAAATGAAAGCTGAAAGTCTGAACTTCAACTGCATCTGAATTGTTTTGTTTAAAATTCATTTTGGTAATGTCTGTAACCAAAATTAGAAAACTTTTGTCTCTGTCCAAATATATATGGACCTAACTGTATACATATATATAGAGTACAGACCAAAAGTTTGGACACACCTTCTCAGTTAAAGAATTTTCTGTATTTTCATGACTATGAAAATTGTAAATTCTCACTGAAGGCATCAAAACTATGAATTAACACATGTGGAATTATATACTTAACAAAAAAGTGTGAAACAACTGAAAATATGTCTTATAGGAAAACATACTCAGAAGGGAGGTAAGAACATTTCTAAAACAATCCACAGCGAGGAGATTGGAACAAAACAAAATCCTCTAAACTGCATGCTCGCAAACGCCAGAAGCCTGACAAACAAGATGGAAGAACTAGAAGCAGAAATATCTACAGGTAACTTTGACATAGTGGGAATAACTGAGACATGGTTAGATGAAAGCTATGACTGGGCAGTTAACTTACAGGGTTACAGTCTGTTTAGAAAGGATCGTAAAAATCGGAGAGGAGGAGGGGTTTGTCTCTATGTAAAGTCTTGTCTAAAGTCCACTTTAAGGGAGGATATTAGCGAAGGAAATGAGGATGTCGAGTCCATATGGGTCGAAATTCATGGAGGGAAAAATGGTAACAAAATTCTCATTGGGGTCTGTTACAAACCCCCAAATATAACAGAAACCATGGAAAGTCTACTTCTAAAGCAGATAGATGAAGCTGCAACCCATAATGAGGTCCTGGTTATGGGGGACTTTAACTACCCGGATATTAACTGGGAAACAGAAACCTGTGAAACCCATAAAGGCAACAGGTTTCTGCTAATAACCAAGAAAAATTATCTTTCACAATTGGTGCAGAATCCAACCAGAGGAGCAGCACTTTTAGACCTAATACTATCTAATAGACCTGACAGAATAACAAATCTGCAGGTGGTCGGGCATCTAGGAAATAGCGACCACAATATTGTACAGTTTCACCTGTCTTTCACTAGGGGGACTTGTCAGGGAGTCACAAAAACACTGAACTTTAGGAAGGCAAAGTTTGACCAGCTTAGAGATGCCCTTAATCTGGTAGACTGGGACAATATCCTCAGAAATAAGAATACAGATAATAAATGGGAAATGTTTAAGAACATCCTAAATAGGCAGTGTAAGCGGTTTATACCTTGTGGGAATAAAAGGACTAGAAATAGGAAAAACCCAATGTGGCTAAACAAAGAAGTAAGACAGGCAATTAACAGTAAAAAGAAAGCATTTGCACTACTAAAGCAGGATGGCACCATTGAAGCTCTAAAAAACTTTAGGGAGAAAAATACTTTATCTAAAAAACTAATTAAAGCTGCCAAAAA
Source organism: Ranitomeya imitator (assembly GCF_032444005.1). Taxonomy (NCBI): domain Eukaryota; kingdom Metazoa; phylum Chordata; class Amphibia; order Anura; family Dendrobatidae; genus Ranitomeya; species Ranitomeya imitator. The sequence goes on along the minus strand of NC_091286.1, from coordinate 567,811,625 downwards.
GGAAACAGAGAAGCACATTGCTAAGGAGAGTAAAACTAATCCCAAACTGTTCTTCAACTATATCAATAGTAAAAGAATAAAAACTGAAAATGTAGGCCCCTTAAAAAATAGTGAGGAAAGAATGGTTGTAGATGACGAGGAAAAAGCTAACATATTAAACACCTTCTTCTCCACGGTATTCACGGTGGAAAATGAAATGCTAGGTGAAATCTCAAGAAACAATGAAAACCCTATATTAAGGGTCACCAATCTAACCCAAGAAGAGGTGCAAAACCGGCTAAATAAGATTAAAATAGATAAATCTCCGGGTCCGGATGGCATACACCCACGAGTACTAAGAGAACTAAGTAATGTAATAGATAAACCATTATTTCTTATTTTTACGGACTCTATAGCGACAGGGTCTGTTCCGCAGGATTGGCGCATAGCAAATGTGGTGCCAATATTCAAAAAGGGCTCTAAAAGTGAACCTGGAAATTATAGGCCAGTAAGTCTAACCTCTATTGTTGGTAAAATATTTGAAGGGTTTCTGAGGGATGTTATTCTGGATTATCTCAATGAGAATAACTGTTTAACTCCATATCAGCATGGGTTTATGAGAAATCGCTCCTGTCAAACCAATCTAATCAGTTTTTATGAAGAGGTAAGCTATAGGCTGGACCACGGTGAGTCATTGGACGTGGTATATCTCGATTTTTCCAAAGCGTTTGATACCGTGCCGCACAAGAGGTTGGTACACAAAATGAGAATGCTTGGTCTGGGGGAAAATGTGTGTAAATGGGTTAGTAACTGGCTTAGTGATAGAAAGCAGAGGGTGGTTATAAATGGTATAGTCTCTAACTGGGTCGCTGTGACCAGTGGGGTACCGCAGGGGTCAGTATTGGGACCTGTTCTCTTCAACATATTCATTAATGATCTGGTAGAAGGTTTACACAGTAAAATATCGATATTTGCAGATGATACAAAACTATGTAAAGCAGTTAATACAAGAGAAGATAGTATTCTGCTACAGATGGATCTGGATAAGTTGGAAACTTGGGCTGAAAGGTGGCAGATGAGGTTTAACAATGATAAATGTAAGGTTATACACATGGGAAGAAGGAATCAATGTCACCATTACACACTGAATGGGAAACCACTGGGTAAATCTGACAGGGAGAAGGACTTGGGGATCCTAGTTAATGATAAACTTACCTGGAGCAGCCAGTGCCAGGCAGCAGCTGCCAAGGCAAACAGGATCATGGGGTGCATTAAAAGAGGTCTGGATACACATGATGAGAGCATTATACTGCCTCTGTACAAATCCCTAGTTAGACCGCACATGGAGTACTGTGTCCAGTTTTGGGCACCGGTGCTCAGGAAGGATATAATGGAACTAGAGAGAGTACAAAGGAGGGCAACAAAATTAATAAAGGGGATGGGAGAACTACAATACCCAGATAGATTAGCGAAATTAGGATTATTTAGTCTAGAAAAAAGACGACTGAGGGGCGATCTAATAACCATGTATAAGTATATAAGGGGACAATACAAATATCTCGCTGAGGATCTGTTTATACCAAGGAAGGTGACGGGCACAAGGGGGCATTCTTTGCGTCTGGAGGAGAGAAGGTTTTTCCACCAACATAGAAGAGGATTCTTTACTGTTAGGGCAGTGAGAATCTGGAATTGCTTGCCTGAGGAGGTGGTGATGGCGAACTCAGTCGAGGGGTTCAAGAGAGGCCTGGATGTCTTCCTGGAGCAGAACAATATTGTATCATACAATTAGGTTCTGTAGAAGGACGTAGATCTGGGGATTTATTATGATGGAATATAGGCTGAACTGGATGGAAAAATGTCTTTTTTCGGCCTTACTAACTATGTTACTATGTTACTATGTTACTATATTCTAGGTTCTTCAAAGTGGCCACCTTTTGCTTTGATGACTCTTTTCATTCTCTTGATGAGCTTCAAGACGTAGTCACTGGGAATAGTCTTCCAACAATCTTGAAGGAGTTCCCAGAGATGCTTAGCACTTGTTGGCCCTTTTGCCTTCACTCTGCGGTCCAGCTCACCCCAAACCATCTCTTTTGGGTTCAGGTCTGGTGATTGTGGAGGCCAGGTCATCTGGCGTAGCACCCCATCACTCTCCTTCTTGGTCAAATAGCCCTTACACAGCCTGGAGGTGTGTTTGGGGGTCATTGTCCTGTTGAAAAATAAATGATGGTCCAACTAAACGCAAACCGGATGGAATAGCATGCCGCTGCAAGATGCCGTGGTAGCCATGCTGGTTCAGTATGCCTTCAATTTTGAATAAATCCCCAACAGTGTCACCAGCAAAGCAGCCCTACACCATCATACCTTCCCCTCCATGCTTCACGGTGGGAACCAGGCATGTAGAGTCCATCCGTTCATTTTTTCTGCGTCGCACAAAGACAAGGTGGTTGGACCCAAAGATCTCAAATTTGGACTCATCAGACCAAAGCACAGATTTCCACGGGTCTAATGTCCATTCCTTGTGTTCTTTAGCCCAAACAAGTCTCTTTTGCTTGTTCTTAGCAGTGGTTTCCTAGCAGCTATTTTTTTTTTTGTTTAAATAGTTTTTTATTGAAAGCAAATGTGAACAATACAATTTATGCATTTTCCAGTATTTTGCAAAATTTTAACATTTTCCAAGCCCCCAACAATCCCAACAAAACCCAACCCCCCCCCCTCCCCTGACAGCTCATACCCAGTTATACTTTTGTTACCAGTATTGATGGTTCTTTGAGCCATTTGACTCACTTATGTCCGCTTGTTCCTCTAGCACTCTCTTCCTTTCAGAGGCCCTCATCCTCCCATTTCCCATAACTACTCATCCCAGCTCGAGCCACGGAGACCACATTTTGTCAAATGTTTCTATTTTCCCACGTCTTTTATAGACCCCCTTTTCCAAATTGAGACCATATTTAACATAATTCAGGAATTCACCCCTTGTAGGCGGTTCCTCTTTGATCCAGTTCCTTGCTATTACCTTCCTTGCCATATATAATAGCCTAGCTATTGCTATCTTCCAGGTGTTATCCACTCTGATTTCCTCTACATGTCCCAGTATACACACTATCGGATCCCTCGGCACTCTGCATTTATACGCCCCTTCCACACGGCTCATTACCACCAACCAGAAAGCAACCAGTCTTGGACATGTCCACATCATGTGGTATATTCCTGCATTCTCAGTCCCACATCTCGGACATTCGGAGTCAGCACGCAACCCCGCTCTGTGCAACACTTCCGGTGATTTATAGACTCTGTGTAAGATGTACAGCTGCGATAGTCTGTACTGCTCACTCAGTGACACTCGTGGAACCCACTCCAACACCGACTCCCAGGTTTCATCCTCCATTGGGCCTAAATCTCTTTCCCATTTCGCTCTCGCTTTTAAAGGGAAGTCTAGCAGATGTGCATGTAGAAGGTCCTTATGAAGGGTGGTAATGACTCCCCTTGTGGACCCTTCCCCACACACGTATTCCAGAACTATGTCCTCCTGAATCTCAATACCACCACCCTTGTTCTGAGCTTTAAAAGCATGTTTCATCTGAGCATATTGATATTCCCCAGTCGGTCTCAGTCCAAACTCCCCTTGCAGCTGCGAAAAGGGCTTTAATCCTTGTTGTTGAATTATCTGAGCCACCAAGTGGATTCCTTTGGCCTGCCACTCCGCCAGCACTCCAAGGGCCGCAAACTCAACCAAATTATTATTAAACCATATCGGTGTAAATTTAGTCAGCCCCGTGACCCCCCGAATCTGTCGCAGTCTGGTCCATAATTTATATATCAAAAACATAGTTGGGTATAATTTCCCCAATGCATCCAAGGAACCATCCTCCAGACACTGCGCTACCGGTCGTCGGTCCGTCATCCCCTCCATCAAGTGCTGTACCGCACTGGAAGACGCCTCCCGCGCCCAGCCCTTCAAATGTTGGCTCTGGGCTGCAAGAAAATATAACTCAGGATTAGGTAAAGCCAATCCTCCATCTTCCTTGGGTCGCTGAAGCGTCTCCAGGCGAATACGTGGGCACCGCCTCCCCCATATCAGACTTCTAAATAGAGCATTAATCTGCCGGAATTTCCCACGTGGAATCCAAACTGGCGCATTATGTAGGACGTAGAGTAATTTGGGCATCACAACCATTTTAATGAGATTAACCCTACCTACCACCGATAAGTGTAATTTATTCCACGCATCCACTTTTGCTTTAAGAGCGCCCATGAGAGGTGTCAAATTCCTATATAAAAACTCTGTAACTGGCATCGAGATCCATATTCCCAGGTATTTGAAAAGGGATACTACCTTAAGCCGCCCCTCTCCCAATGGCTCACTTCTACTCTCCTCCACCTCATCCACCTCAAAGAGGACCGATTTATCCCAGTTTATCCTCAATCCCGATAAGTCTCCAAATTTCCCAACGATCTCGATAGCCCCCTTCAAGGCTTCATCCGGGTCCGCCAGGAACAGTAAGATGTCATCTGCATATAATGCAATCTTCTCCTCCACACTCCCATATCTGAACCCAGGGACCTCATCCGATTGCCGGATCTTGGCGGCCAGTGGCTCCACAGCTAAGGCAAACAGAAGGGGCGACAGTGGGCAGCCCTGCCTCGTACCTCTGGCCAGCTTTATAGGCTGAGAAAGCTCCCCATTCACTCTAATTCTAGCTGTTGGTAGTGAGTATAACAGCTGAGTCCACGCCACAAATTGCGGGCCAATACCCATACATTTCAACACCCGCCAGAGATATCCCCACTCCACACTGTCAAACGCCTTATGGGCATCCAAGGATGCAATAACCCTTCGGCCACAATTGTCAGACTTCAACTGCAGGTTCATATGCAGCCTCCGCAGATTAACCGCTGTAGATCTGTCAGGCATAAAACCAGATTGATCCGGATGTACAAGGTTAGCAATGACGCTGGACAAACGGGTAGCTAACACCTTGGCCAAGAGCTTGACATCGATGGTTAACAGAGAGATTGGCCGATATGACTCAGGCTTCCCCAGATCCTTATCCTCCTTCGGAATAACCACTATATTAGCCTCCCTCATAGATGCTGGGAGAAACCCTTGGCATCCAGCCTCCTCCAGTACTAACTTTAATCTGGGAATCAGCACTTCCTCCAAACTTTTATAGATTTCGGCTGGTAACCCATCAACCCCAGGTGCCTTCCCATTGGCCATAGACTTCAGCGCCCGACTCAGTTCCTCCACGGTGATAGGGGCATCGAGGCTCACCCTATCCTCCTCACTCAATTTCGGAAGACCCAGACTCTCAAGGAAAGTCTCCGTTTCTCCGGCTGACTCATTGACCTTGGAGGAATATAAGTCCGCGTAAAAGTCCACAAAGACCTTTATAATATCCGGTGTTTCAGATACCCTGCTCCCCCCATCCGAAACCAACGAGTGTACATACGAGGTACTACGCTGAGCCGCGGCTACCACCGATAGCATGTGTCCAACTGTCTCTCCCTCCTGAAAATAAGCCACCCTCTGAAACTCCCGCTTCCTTTCAGCTTTCCCCAGCAGAATCTTTTCCATACAATTTTGCGCTGTTCTCAATCTTTTCTCTGCCTCGGAAGTCCCCAGCACAACCATCTCGTCCTCCGCGGCTTTCAGCTCCTCCAACGCCACTCTCTCCGCTTCCCTCGTCTTCCTCTTACACCTACTAATGTCTCTAAATAGTAACCCTCTCAGGTACGCTTTCATTGCATCCCAAACGGTTAGAGCATCTGTACTCCCATCATTTAACGCAAAGAATTCCGTCACCTCCTTCCCTATACCGTCCAAGTCAATGCTCTGTAACCAGTTAGGATGGATCTTCCATTCTCTCCCGCTTGCGGTCCGTGTCCCCAACAACCTAACCTCTACCTCAATTGGACTATGATCCGAAAGGGCCCTCGGCAGATAACGCACCTCCCCCACCATTGTGTCCAACAGGCGATTACCCAGTGCCATATCAATTCTGGATAGCGTAGCATGAGCCGGTGAATAGCACGAGTATCCTCTCTCCCCCAACATGTCTGACTCTCCATAGATCAATCATGCCTAATTCACGCACATAGGTTCCAAATGTTGTAGTGTGCCCCTCCGACCTATTCTGGGTGTTCTTATTTTTATCCCAAAAGTCATCACATATATTGTTCAAATCCCCAATAATTAAGATTGGCAGTGGTTCCCATCGTCCCACCCTCTCCAATACCTCCCTGATCTTCTTACTTGAATATGGAGGTGGAATATACATTGCCGCAACACACAATCTCACTCCATACAATATACATTGTATCACCACATACTGACCCTCAGCATCCACGCATACTTTCACCTCTTCATATTGCACTCCCACCGGCACCAACACTGACACACCTCTTGAGTACGTCGAAAAGGTAGAATGATACCCCTTCTGTATCCAACGTCTATTCAGTACGTCCACTTTCTCCTGTATCAAGTGCGTCTCTAGCAAGCATATCATAGAAGCCCGTTGATCCTTCGCATACTGCAAGCTCGCAGCTCTCCTAGACTTATCCGCCAGGCCTCTCACATTCCAGCTCAATATCTTAAAGCGGTCCCCTATTATGTGACTCATCATCTTTAGTTGTGTCGTTACTCCCGGTTCTGAGCTGTCTAACTTCCCTTCCCACCCTCACCCCACTCCCCCCTCCCCCACACCCCCCAATACTATACATTCTGCCTCTTATCAAGAGTGGGGCACCATCACCCATTGCGAGCACTCTTGTTAACGTAACCTTCTCCTTCCGCCTCCCGCTACCGTTTATAACAGAATTCGGCGCAATTCTTAGAAGAACAATATAATTGAACCTGTATTGTATTACAACTGCAAGAAACTAAATAAACTCTTAGTACGCTGCACACCCTTCCTCCCTCGTACTTCTCCGCTGCATCAGCACTCCCAGTGCTTTCCCTGAGTAATACCCAACTCCACCCTCCAACCTTCACATTTCAATTACCAGTGTACTGTCAATCAATCTCTTTTTTTTCCCCCCTTTTTGAAAGATTTAAGATATCTCCCGACCAACCCGCCTCACATTTTCAATCTCCTTTCCCTTTAAGTTTTTTAGCGTTAAGATCTATCCACTGGGTAGCGTCCTCCGGCGTCTGGAAAAAATGAATCTTATCCAACGCTACCACTCTCAGTCGTGCCGGAAACATCATGGAGTATTGCACTCCCAGTTCTCTCAGCCGTCTCTTGATACCCGTGAACATCATCCGTTGTTTCTGTACCAGGGCGGAATAGTCAGGGTAGATAGCAATTCTTTGACCTCCAATTGTCAGATCCGTCATGTCTCTAGCCTTCCTCAGGATAATGTCTCTGTCTCTGTAGTTTAGGATTTTGGCAAGCATGGTACGGGGACTTGCTCCAGGGACAGGTGGTTTCGGTGGGACCCTGTGGGCTCTCTCTACCGCAAATACTTTTGTCAGTGCTGCATCACCAAAGGTCTCAAGAAGCCAGCTTTCAATATACTCCGTGGGATTCCTCCCCTCAGTTTTTTCAGGGACACCCACTATACGAATGTTATTTCTTCTGGACCTATTCTCCAGATCCTCATTTTTTGCAGCTAGCTCCGATATTGTTTGAGCAAACTTCCTCTCCGCTTTCTGCAGCTGCACTATATGGTCTTCTGCTGTGCTCACTCTTTCCTCCACAGCCCCCACACGTTTGTCAATCTTTTGCAGGGCTGCATTTATCTGGGCTGTATCCCCTTTAACCTCCTGTAGCTGCTGGGTCAGGGATTGTTTGCAGGATGATACCAGTGCAAAGACATTTCTAAGGGTGGGCTCTGCTCCTGACTCCTTCTCTTCAGGTCCCCCCGCTACCACCGCCATGTCACCATCCCCACTCTCCTGTTGTACCTCCTGCTCCTCTGCTGGGCTTTCCTCCTCTCCTTCTGTGTCTGTGTCCCCTCCGGCGTCCTCCTCTGCTTTTCCTGTGTTCCCTGCGGCCTCCACTCTAGCAAACTGCTGGAGCTTTGCCGCCACCGCCATTCTTTTCTGGCATGCCGCGTTGTCCTTCTCCGCCTTCTCCCTGGCGTCGGCGCCATCTTGGCCGGTCCCTGCCTCGCCGGCTCCGGCGTCTCTTTGTCTCCTCCTGGTCATGTTTGCCGATCTCTGGGCCGCCGCTATTCACCGCCGCACTCCCGGGACTCTCCTGCAGCCGGTAAGCGCTTTGAATCGCCGCTCAGCTGCGGCTTATCAGGATAAACTCAGCGTTAGCAGCGGGAGCGCTCTGTCACGCGTCCGCTTACATGGACGTTCAGGCCACGCCCCCCGTTCCTAGCAGCTATTTTACCATGAAGGCCTGCTGCACAAAGTCTCCTCTTAACAGTTGTTGTAGAGATATGTCTGCTGCTAGAACTCTTTGTGGCATTGACCTGGTCTCTAATCTAAGCTGCTGTTAACCTGCGATTTCTGAGGCTGGTGACTCGGATAAACTTATCCTCAGAAGCAGAGGTGACTCTTAGTCTTCCTTTGCTGGGGCGGTCCTCATGTGAGCCAGTTTCTTTGTAGCGCTTAATGGTTTTGCAACTGCACTTGGGGACACTTTCAAAGTTCTCCCAATTTTTTGGACTTGACTGACCTTCATTTCTTAAAGTAATGATGGCCACTCGTTTTTCATTACTTAGCTGTTTTTTTCTTGCCATAATACAAATTCTAACAGTCTATTCCGTAGGACTATCAGCTGTGTATCCACCAGACTTCTGCACAACACAACTGATGGTCCCAACCCCATTTATAAGGCAAGAAATCCCACTTATTAAACCTGACAGGGCACACCTGTGAAGTGAAAACGATTCCCGGTGACTACCTCTTGAAGCTCATCAAGAGAATGCCAAGAGTGTGCAAAGAAGTCATCAAAGCAAAAGGTGGCTACTTTGAAGAACCTAGAATATAAGACATATTTTCAGTTGTTTCACACTTTTTTGTTAAGTATATAATTCCACATGTGTTAATTCATAGTTTTGATGCCTTCAGTGTGAATTTACAATTTTCATTGTCGTGAAAATACAGAAAAATGTTTAAATGAGAAGGTGTGTCCAAACTTTTGGTCTGTACTGTATATATATATATACCATATATATACACTGTATATATATATACATATAACCAGTGTTGATAACACCACTGAAATAGGAATAGGAATAGAAATAGGAATGTGTTGCATCAGATCAACACGTACCTTATATTATGTCACGTAAATCACAGTATTCTATAGACTCAACACTATGATGAAAATATATATCATCAATCTTGGATGTCTGTTATAATGTCTCTAAATGAAATAGTGACAAATAAAATTACATGAAGACGCGATAAGCTCCTATCATGCATTAATAAATAGCGATATGACCTCAAAATAAAAGCATAAGTGTCTGTAATAACAATACAAATATACAGTAATTGAAATGTGTGGTAATTAAGTGATTATGAGATTTGTGGTAAAAATAGTTATGTGCAGACCAATAGGTCGTATGCCTGTAGATATAACAGACCCAGAGATCTCACCTATAAGCATATTAAAAATACTGTTCAATATAAAGATGTATAATTGGTGATGAGAGAACAACATATGATAGGCAATTGTAACCGAGCACCTTAATATAAATCTTACATTGTACAAATAGTATAAATACAGTGGGGCAAAAAATTATTTAGTCAGTCAGCAATAGTGCAAGTTCCACCACTTAAAAAGATGAGAGGCGTCTGTAATTTACATCATAGGTAGACCTCAACTATGGGAGACAAACTGAGAAAAAAAATCCAGAAAATCACATTGTCTGTTTTTTTTAACATTTTATTTGCATATTATGGTGGAAAATAAGTATTTGGTCAGAAACAAACAATCAAGATTTCTGGCTCTCACAGACCTGTAACTTCTTCTTTAAGAGTCTCCTCTTTCCTCCACTCATTACCTGTAGTAATGGCACCTGTTTAAACTTGTTATCAGTATAAAAAGACATCTGTGCACATCCTCAAATAGTCTGACTCCAAACTCCACTATGGTGAAGACCAAAGAGCTGTCAAAGGACACCAGAAACAAAATTGTAGCCCTGCACCAGGCTGGGAAGACTGAATCTGCAATAGCCAACCAGCTTGGAGTGAAAAAATCAACAGTGGGAGCAATAATTAGAAAATGGAAGACATACAAGACCACTGATAATCTCCCTCTATCTGGGGCTCCACGCAAAATCCCACCCCGTGGGGTCAGAATGATCACAAGAACGGTGAGCAAAAATCCCAGAACCACGCGGGGGGACCTAGTGAATGAACTGCAGAGAGCTGGGACCAATGTAACAAGGCCTACCATAAGTAACACACTACGCCACCATGGACTCAGATCCTGCAGTGCCAGACGTGTCCCACTGCTTAAGCCAGTACATGTCCGGGCCCGTCTGAAGTTTGCTAGAGAGCATTTGGATGATCCAGAGGAGTTTTGGGAGAATGTCCTATGGTCTGATGAAACCAAACTGGAACTGTTTGGTAGAAACACAACTTGTCGTGTTTGGAGGAAAAAGAATACTGAGTTGCATCCATCAAACACCATACCTACTGTAAAGCATGGTGGTGGAAACATCATGCTTTGGGGCTGTTTCTCTGCAAAGGGGCCAGGACGACTGATCCGGGTACATGAAAGAATGAATGGGGCCATGTATCGTGAGATTTTGAGTGCAAACCTCCTTCCATCAGCAAGGGCATTGAAGATGAAACGTGGCTGGGTCTTTCAACATGACAATGATCCAAAGCACACCGCCAGGGCAACGAAGGAGTGGCTTCGTAAGAAACATTTCAAGGTCCTGGAGTGGCCTAGCCAGTCTCCAGATCTCAACCCTATAGAAAACCTTTGGAGGGAGTTGAAAGTCCGTGTTGCCAAAACATCACTGGTCTAGAGGAGACCTGCATGGAGGAATGGGCCAACATACCAACAACAGTGTGTGGCAACCTTGTGAAGACTTACAGAAAACATTTGACCTCTGTCATTGCCAACAAAGGATATATTACAAAGTATTGAGATGAAATTTTGTTTCTGACCAAATACTTATTTTCCACCATAATATGCAAATGAAATGTTAAAAAAACAGACAATGTGATTTTCTGGATTTTTTTTTCTCAGTTTGTCTACCATAGTTGAGGTCTACCTATGATGTAAATTACAGACGCCTCTCATCTTTTTAAGTGGTGGAACTTGCACTATTGCTGACTGACTAAATACTTTTTTGCCCCACTGTATATATATAGAAACAGCGCTAATGCATGCTCAAACATTATGTTTGTTATAGATTAGTCTTCTGGAGAATGATGTCCAGCCCTCAACCCACACATCAGATCTGATCGACGTCCATTGCTCAGAACCTCATACTCTTAGAAATAAAGCTAAGGTAAGTATATTAAAGGGAACCTGTCACCCCCAAAATCGAAGATGAGCTAAGCCCACCAGCATCAGGGGCTTATCTACAGCATTCTGTAATGCTGTAGATAAGCCCCAGATGTATCCTGAAAGATGAGAAAAAGAGGTTAGATTATACTCACCCAGTGGCGTTCCCGCTGCGGTCCGGTCCGATAGGCGTTGCGGTCCGGTCCGGGGCCTCCCATCTTACGATGACGTCCTCTTCTTGTAGTCACGCTGAGGCTCCACTGCAGGCATACTTTGTCTGCCCTGTTGAGGGCAGAGCAAAGTACTGCAGTACGCAGGTGCCGGGAGAGGCCCCCCGGTCCAAGGGAGGGACCCCCTGACGAAGGGCTCGCTCCGAAACGCGCGTCGGGGCGCACATACTACTGGACCTATTAACTCCTGAAAGGTATATCCAATTCATTGTGTAAACGATTCCTGCTGTTTTCCATTATATGCACTTGTTCACTTTATGTGCTTTAGAGGTGTAATGACCTTATTGGGCCAGCGGACCCCCACTCTATATTGGACTATCTATTGATTATCTGACACTGTGCACTTTTTGAGGCTAATGTTTTTTATATATATATTTTTTTAGTCCTCACTTTCCTATATTTGGAAATTATTCCTTTTATATTTTTTACACACTTTTTTACCTTGTCGTCCCTCTCCTTTCGTTTTTTACACAGTACATGGATTTTTTATGAAATATATTATATTTATTTTACCTTCAGGGGTTTCTTAATTAATTTGTTTTTGCCTATATATATTTATGTGATTGGCACGTTCTTTTTGGTCCAGTATACGTGCGCATTTTGTGTATATTATATGAATTATTTTGTTTTTCTTGTGGATTATTGCTTACCATATTTCATTATAATAAAACTTAAATTTTAAATATCACCTATCTCCTCGACTGGGTCCCTTGTTTATCCGCTGCTCAGATTTTGGTGTTATATAAGCATTACAGAATGCTGTACATAAGCCCCTGATGCTGGTGGGCTTAGCTCACCTTCCATTTTAGGGGTGACAGGTTCCCTTTAATCAATCAACACAATACACTACATACAAATATAGTTTCTTTTTAAAGAGTTATTTTTTATAATTGCCTTCCCTAATACCAAATTGGACTCTATCCATCCTTTTAACTTTTAGCAGTTTTGGATTGCGTTTGTGGCGGATCTTGAATTACCTGGGGATAGTTTTTAGGGTTTCCAAATCTTGTACAGATTTCGCATTTTTAGCATCCCGTACATCCTCTAATGTTCTTATTCTAAATTGTCGGGTCGTAATCCCAATATATATTAGATTGCAAGGACAATACACAAAGTAAACTATCATGTCAGTTTTACAAGGTATGTGATGTGTTATAGTGAATGTTTTAGAAGCATCACTATTTACAAAGGTGAATGATCTCTCAATATATCTGCACACTGAGCAATCTCCACATTGAAAGCATCTCCATTTAGAACCTACCCTGTGAGAAAAAAAGAGATTTTTGATGTGCCACAAAGTGGCTACGGGTTAGTAGGTCTTTAAGATTTTGTGATCTTCTCCAAGTGACTGATGGGTGATCTGCTAAGTATTTGATTAAATCTTCATCTGTCCTTAAAACTGACCAATGTTTTTTCAATATTTGCATAATGTATTTGCATAATGTCTGTCCATCTTGAATTAAACGTCGTAATAGGTCTAACAGTTTGTTCATGTCTCAATGGAAATCTCTTGGACTGTGACATCAGTAAGTTTCTTGGGGTGAACTTTGCTCTCCTATAACCTGCTCTAATTAGCTTATGATTATAGTCTTGATGTGTAAGGTTTTGAGTTAGAATGCTAGCTTGGTGTTCAAACTTAATATTATCTGAACATATCCGCGTCATGCGAAAGAATTGCCCCACTGGGATGGCTTTAATTTGCTGGGATGATGTGACAAGGTAGCGTGAAGGAGTGTGTTTGGGTCTGTTAATTTATGATGGACATTAGTTGTGATGAATCTTTTGGAATTAGCTTCAATGAGGACATCAGGAAGCTCCACAATCTCCTTACTGTATTTCCAGGTCAATCTGATGTTATACGGATTTTTCAAAGAATTTTCAGAACCTTGCCAGATATATCATCTATCATCAGAATATCATCTAGCACCGTCGTCCCCCATATTTTGTACCAATTCTCTCTCCCACAGCCCCAGGAACAAATTGGCGTACAATGGTGCACAAGTCACCCACATAGCCGTTCCTTGGAGCTGTAGAAAAAATCAATCCTTAACATAAAAAAGTGAGCTTAAGAAAAATGCAGTAAATCAATAATAAAGTGAATCAAATGAGCATCTAAATTAGTCATGTTGAGGAAGGAGTTTGATGCTGCGATCCCATAGTCATGTTGAATGGACATATACACTTCCGTTCCAATATGTCCATGGTGTCCTGATAAAAGAGGGCAGAGTTTCTACACATCGCTGAGGATAAAAATCAATAAATTGACACATTCCTTCACAAATACTCCTGATCCCAGACACCATAGGCCGTTCCTATAGGCTGTTCCCAGTTGGGTTCCTAACGTCTTCATGGATTTCTGGAGTCAGATAAAATGTTGGGATTACAAGATAGTCTGTCATTGACCCTTCCAGCATTTTGATAGAGATTATGCCTTGTTGACAACCTTCATGAAGAATAGAGTCTAATTCAGTTTTCTATCAATTGAGTGGATTACTGTCTCATTTTTGATAGCACTGTTTTATGTTTAACTTTCGAAATGCCTCACATGCATACATCTCAATAGGCCTTAAGACTAAAATTCCCCCTTATCGGCAAAAAATTAAAGTATGATACATCCTCTGAAACTTGTGCTACGTCTTTTGTGACAAGTTTTACAAATATGTCTACGTTTGGACACAAGCCTGGAAGGGGAAAATGTTGTGATCGGCTATGTAAATGAGTGGGAAAATCATTCATCACCTATAGCTGTCTATTCAGCAAGTAATGCTTCCAGATCAGCTACAGCTTGTTGCTCCAGATGTGTCGAAAAAACATTTTTAGATTAATTTATTAAGAACGTTTTGTAAGTCAATTTCCCAGAAAATAACTCTAAATCCTTCACTATAATAAAGTAATAAAATCTAGCTGCAGGTGAAAAGGTGAGTCCTTTCTCTAACACTTGTATTTGTGCAGTTGAGAGATAGATTGTCTTAGGGTACCGTCACACAGTGGCACTTTTGTCGCTACGACGGTACGATTCGTGACGTTCCAGCGATATCCATACGATATCGCTGTGTCTGACACGCAGCAGCGATCAGGGATCCTGCTGAGAATCGTACGTCGTAGCAGATCGTTTGGAACATTCTTTCGTCGCTGGATCTCCCGCTGTCATCGCTGGATCGGTGTGTATGACACCGATCCAGCGATGCGTTCGCTTGTAACCAGGGTAAACATCGGGTTACTAAGCGCAGGGCCGCGCTTAGTAACCCGATGTTTACCCTGGTTACCAGCGTAAATGTAAAAAAAAAAAAACAGTACATACTTACATTCCGGTGTCCGTCAGGTCCCTTGCCGTCTGCTTCCCGCACTCACTGACTGCTGGCCGTAAAGTGAAAGCAGAGCACAGCGGTGACGTCACCGCTGTGCTGTGCTTTCACTTTACGGCCGGCAGTCAGTCAGTGCGGGAAGCAGACGGCAAGGGACAGACACCGGAATGTAAGTATGTACTGTTTGTTTTTTTTTAACGCTGGTAACCAGGGTAAACATCGGGTTACTAAGCGCAGTCCTGCGCTTAGTAACACGATGTTTACCCTGGTTACCCGGGGACCTCGGCATCGTTGGTCGCTGGAGAGCTGTCTGTATGACAGCTCTCCAGCGACCACACTACGACTTACCAACGATCACGGCCAGGTCGTATCGTTGGTCGTGATCGTTGGTAAATCGTATAGTGTGATGGTACCCTTAGATAGATTAAAGGGAACCTGCCACCCCCCACCGCCCCCAGGCGTTTGTAACTAAAAGAGCCACCTTGTGCAGCACTAATGCTGCATTCTGACAAAGTGGCTCTTTTAGTTTGGGTCCCTGGCACTGCTGAAATAATCGTGTTTGAAATTTGTCCCTCATACCTCGAAATCGCCACGGGGGCAGGTCTTTCCCCCCTAACACAGACGCACCACAGCCTTCACTCATGGCCCCTGTGCGCCGGGCGCTGCCTCCTCTTCCTTCATTAGCGTTCCCAGTGCCTGCGCTGTTATTTTTTTGGGGGGGCATGCGCAGTCTCACTGCCCTTCGAACTTACAGCGCAAAAAACTTTCTCCACATGATTCCTCTGGTTATATAGAAGTAATGGATGTTGCTCAAGATATAGATTTCAAGTTTGTCTTTCTATCTTGCCACCTGAGGCTCTATTCTTTGAATAGTCATGCAGACCTGGTTGGAAATTATGGATCTTAATATCTTGTATTTCTTTTTCCCACTTATTTAAATTAGTCTCTAAATCTTTATTCAATTTGCAGCACTTGTCTGCGGTTAATTTGGTTTGTATCTTATTTTTTAGGGTGTCAATTTCCCCTTCAATTGCTTCCAATGATTTGATCAATAGTTCTAATAACGTACATGAGCACTTAGGCCGGAGTCACACTAGAGCGTAAAACGGACGAGTAAAAATAAAAAATCGCATAGCACTCGGACCAGTATTCTTCTATGGGGCAGCTCACATAACCGTTTTTTTCCTCTGCCGTTTTCAGTGTGCGAGTGAAATCGCAGCATGCTGCGATTGTCACCAACACTAGGCCGAGTCTCTGCTCACTCGCACCCATATAAGCCTATGGGTGCGAGTGAGACAACGCACATCACTCTGATAGGTGGTTAGCACTGTTGCCTTGCAGCACTGGAGTCCTGGGTTCAAACCCCACCAAGGACAACATCTGCAAAGAGTTTGTATGTTCTCTCCGTGTTTGCGTGGGTTTCCTCCGGGTACTCCGGTTTCCTCCCACATTCCAAAAAGACATACTGATAGGGAATTTAGATTGTGAACCCCAACGGGGACAGTGATGATAATGTGTGCAAAAAAATGTAAAGTGCTGCAGAATATGTTAGCGCTATATAAAAATAAAGATTACTATTTATTATTAAATTAATTTCACAGCTGTGCTCCGATCCGCTCTCTGCTAGAGGCTCGGAGCACAGACGCATGACACTCGGCTCCTGCTGACAATGCTCTCGCATCGGATGCTGTATGCTAGTCTGACCCCGGCCTTACACAGTGTCTCCTGTGAATTTGGATCCGTAATCCCATAGGCAAACTATATCCTTTTGGAGGTACCGTAATTCTCCAATGTTGCCTTATTCCACCACAATTCAGTAAGTTTTTTCAAAAGGCCCATAATGCTGAGCTTCAAGTCCTTATCTCTAGTTTCTGTATCAGTTACCGATTTCTTACCAAATGGAGACCCTAATTGGGTGATCCAATTTTTATCTCTTTTTCTAAAGTCCATGTTACAAGTCAATGTTACAATCTCTTTTACCACACTCCAAACTGATATACAACTGAGTGCAGTAGAGTGATACCAATGGGATAAATATTACTGATTGCATTACATTTTAATGATATAGGATAAGATGGAATAGATACATGTCTCCTGTTATTGGTACTATACACATTGGTCTGATAACCTCCTATTTCCATTAAAAAATGTGATTGATAATCTTTACATTATAAGCAGAATACTGAGCTGGTTTCCTCAATGTTCTCTACCATAAATTTCATATACCTTACTCTGGATGCTCAATAATCCAGAATGCTCAATTTTATGGAACCCATAAAGTCAATAATAACTAATGCAAGGCATTCTACAGCATCTAATACAAGACTACGCTTGTGGCTTTAATGATGCCTGTACTTTCATACACTTTATCTGAAATGATGTGCTGAATGGACCATTTAAAAATCAATTTATTTAAAAATTATATCATCTTAGGCCTCTTTCACACTTCCGTCTTTCAGCTTCCGTCACAATCCGTCGATTTTTGAGAATGCAGTATCCTGGAAACAAATTATCCCATAGACTTGTATTAGCGACGGATTGTGATGGATGGCCATCCGTTTCATCCGTCTTTCACTGGATCCTGTATAAAAAAAAGGTCCGTTGGGCAGAGAAAACGTTCAGAGGAACGTTTTTTCTGCACGTCAGAAAATTGGTCAGCAACACATCGCTGCCTGTGAAAAGCAGGAATCCAGCGACGGGTCCCGTGTTTTCAAACTGAGCATACGTGGAAGAATTTCCCGTCAGGGAAATTCTCTCTCGCTCGCTCTCTTTCTCTTTACTATTGATGCTGCCTATGCAGCATCAATAGTAACAAGATATCATGTTAAAAATAATTTTAAAAAAATTAAAAAAAATCGCAATATTCTCACCTACTGCCGTTCTCGCAAAGCGATGCTCCCGGCAGCTAACGTTCATAGTAATGCAACTTCTGCCGGGAGCATCACTGCGCGGGAACGCCGGTAGGTGAGAATACTGCAATTTTTTATTATTTTTTTAACCTGGTTTGTGTTGTGTATGCGTTTTTGCAGCGGAAAACCGCTGCGAAGATGCATACACAACTGGTGCACATAGCCTCGATGGGTCCATCAGAAAGACGGGCCCAGTGCACGGGTCAGTGAAAAAAAATCAGACCGCACTCGGATGAGATCGCGGACTGACCTCATAGAGAAGGTGGAGAAACTGTGGTTTTTTTTTACATCTCCGAGTGAATAAGATTCCTCTCTGATCCAGGATGTGATTACCATAATCGAACTGATTTATTTATCAAAGAGTAGCAAACTAAACACCAGCGTGATCATCATATTATCATCTTGGCCAATTAGAGCATGTCAACTACAAGAAAAGATCTTGAGGATGTCTATGTAGACATATAAGCATAGGGCCTCATTCACATGTCCATATTTCCAGTACATGTGGCATACATTTTTTTCCCACGCATGCTTACAGAATAAATTGGCTCCTCTGAGCTAGAAACGGTGGCTGGAGGGAAGGTGAAAAAGAGGTAGGCATGCTTTTCAATACAATCTGTAGCTTCAAGAACCCTCTTTATTCTTGTGATTTGAGAATTCTGAGGTACGGATTTTGACTGTTTATATTCAAGGCTGTCGTCGGGACAATGCAGTAATTTAGCTCAAATAACTTTGAGCCACTGATGTTACAACGCCATTACATACATAGTGATCAAATTCAAGTCACTACAGGCTGGCCCAAATGAGTACTGGGCATGAGAACTGGCATCAAAGTGGGCAGTTTTCATGCCCAGAAAACATTTGGGCCAGGCTGTAGTTACCTGAATTTGATGTTGGGCATCACTATTTATTGGTGGTGTGAGATCAGTGGTCCAAAGACATTTGACCCACTGAAAAACACCAGATACTTTTTGAAATAATCAAAATCAACTGTCTGTCCCACTTTGATGCCAGTTCAGATGCCGAGAACCAATTTGGGACAGGCAGGAGTAACCTGAATTTGATGTGGGGCAGCCTGATCTATAGTCTGTAGTGTGAGATCAGTGGCCAAATGTCATTAAACCCTTTCAACAATGCCTTGCAGTGCCCACTTTGATGCAAATTTTGTGCTACTTTTATAACCTTTGTAGTTGTTTTTAAGTGTATTCAGGGCACCTTGTTGCATTGTATTTTACTATTGTATTTTTTTATTTTTGTTGTTAAACCTATAAAATGCAGAAAAAAATAAATTACCGAATAAAAAAAACAACTTCAGCATTATGTTTGTGTAGTAATTATTTTGCACACGTGTTTTTGTGCTTGTCTGATGTATGTGTTGCTCATTGTGTCTTGCACTCGCGTGATGTAGCGCTGCGCTCGTTTGATGTGTGCACTATATTCGTGATGTTTATAATATGTGTACTTTTTTGTGTGATGTGTGCTCTGCGCTCGTTTGATGTGTGCACTGTACTCGTGATGTTTATGTTTTGTGCACTTTGATGTGATGTGTGCAGTGCTTGTTTGATTAGAGATTCTGGTGTTTTGCCTGGCTCTTCCCACTTGCTCTGTAGCGGTGGCAAGTGGGGTTCATATTTGTGGGGTTGATGTCACCTTTTTATTGTCTGGTGACATCAAGTCCACGGATTAGTAATGGAGAGGTGTCTATAAGACACCTATCTGTTACTAATCCTATAATTATCTGGTAAGTAAAGACACAGTCAGAATAAAGTCTTTTATTTCAAATAAAACAAAACACACTTTACCTTTTTAATTTAAAAATAGCAACACAGTTATACTCACCTAACGCCCATTCCATTGATGCCCTTGTCTCCTGGAATAAAATAAAAATAAAAAACAACAATATTCCTCACCTATTTGGCGTTCTGTTCCTCTCTGTAATCCATGCCTGGGGATAAAAAGCTTTTAACCTGGATGGTGCCAAAATGCGATCATCCAGGCTGAGAACCTGGGGAATAAGCTGCTGCGAGCACAGCATCAGTGACCAGTGGTGATGTCGTCGAGGTTACCGCCGGTCACTCGGGCTGCATTCCCAGACAGGCCTCTGAACTACAAGGACATCAGTGAGATCCCTGCTAGCACAGTACGAAAAAGTCTCATGGTGCAGAGGTGAGTTCACCGCAGTTTAGCAGGAGAAATGTAGGCCCCTCAAGGCCCCTTGCCAGCCTGAGAATAACAGCCCCCAGTTGTCTGCTTTAGCTTGGCTGGTTGCAAAAATGGGGGCCCATGCCTTATTTTTGTTTAATTTAAAATCATTATCATGATCAGAGGCAGTGTTTGCCATGCTGTCATGCACATAAAATCGAGAGATACACCCGAACTGTTCAGGTTTGCCCATCTCTACTCGTGATGTTTATGGTTTGTGTACTTTATTGTGTGATGCTTTCATGTGATGTGTGCTGCGTTTGTTTCATGTGTGTACAGCACTCATTTGATGTGTACGCTGTACTCATAATGTTTATGATTTGTGCACTTTGATGTTTGTGTGATGCCTTTGTAACACAGGTACACGGATGCAGTGACACAGACGCGCAGAGCAAGTGTTAAACAGTTATTCACTTTATCAACACAAGAATAAACTCCTCACACTGAGAAAACAAGGGAAATATAGTTAAAGGATGAGGGTTAAACAGGATAATAGTACTTCAAGTTAACAGCCTATCAGTTTCAATTATCGTGTCTCGATTGCCTGTTTCTCTCTCAGAGTCCAATTGCTGTCTGGCTGTTGCCTGCGGCTGGTGCTGAGTCTTTTGGCTTCCCCACCTGCGTCAAATGGTTTTTAACAGGTGGCAGCGGGCGATCACCGGTTTTGCCCACTGAGCCTCTGGTCCATTCAACTGCCTGATGGCTGGGAGTCCTTCACAACAACCTGCCGCTTGGCGGGCTCTACAGCCAGGCGTCTCGCACAACAATCTCCCGCTTGGCGTGCTCTGCAGGCAGGAGCATCGCGCAACAATCTCCCGCTTGGTGTGCTCTACCCTGCACACCTGGCGATGGTCCCCGGTCCTTCCTGCACTTGTCCTCTTTTACTGCTGTGCGGACTAATGCTACCCACAGCACGACGCAGGTCCGCAGTCTCACTGCTCTCTGACGGGAGATCCCTCTGCTTTCCCGCACAAAACCCCTTATACTCCTCTGGCTCACCTCGCCCCTTCTCTGCAGATCAAGGGTTTGTTCCGTCTCTATCTCCTTCTCCCTGGCAACAGGAGGTTCGGCCTCAACAGTTCCGGACATGGTGCCCGGTCTTCTCCTCTAAACCCTTGTGTTAAGTGTGCTGCACTCGTTCGATGTGTGCGCTGTACTCGTGATGTTTATGATTTGTGCACTTTATTTGTGTGATGTACAGTACAGACCAAAAGTTTGGACACACCTTCTCATTGAAATATTTTTCTGTATTTTCATGACTATGAAAATTGTAAATTCACACTGAAGCGATCAAAACTATGAATTAACACATGTGGAATTATATACTTAACAAAAAAGTGTGAAACAACTGAAAATATGTCTTATATTCTAGGTTCTTCAAAGTGGCCACCATTTGCTTTGATGACTGCTTTGCACACTCATGGCATTCTCTTGATGAGCTTCAAGAGGCAGTCACTGGAAATGGTCGTCCAACAATCTTGAAGGAGTTCCCAGAGATGCTTAGCACTTATTGGCCCTTTTGCCTTCACTCTGCGGTCCAGCTCACCCCAAACCATCTCAATTGGGTTCAGGTCTGGTGACTGTGGAGGTCAGGTCATCTGGCGCAGCACCCCATCACTCTCCTTCTTGGTCAAATAGCCCTTACACAGCCTGGAGGTGTGTTTGGCGTCATTGTCCTGTTAAAAAATAAATGATGGTCAAACTAAACGCAAACCGGATGGAATAGCATGCCATTGCAAGATGCTGTGGTAGCCATGGTGGTTCAGTATGCCTTCAATTTTGAATAGATCCCCATCAGTATCACTAGCAAAGCACCCCTACACTATCACAACTCCTCCTCCATGCTTGTAAGTAAGTAAGTCTTTTTGGAATGTGGGAGGAAACCGGAGTACCCGGAGGAAACCCACGCAAACACGGAGAGAACATACAAACTCTTTGCAGATGTTGTCCTTGGTGGGGTTTGAACCCAGGACTCCAGTGCTGCAAGGCAACAGTGCTAACCACCTATCAGAGTGATGTGCGTTGTCTCACTCGCACCCATAGGCTTATATGGGTGCGAGTGAGCAGAGACTCGGCCTAGTGTTGGTGACAATCGCAGCATGCTGCGATTTCACTCGCACACTGAAAACGGCAGAGGAAAAAAACGGTTATGTGAGCTGCCCCATAGAAGAATACTGGTCCGAGTGCTATGCGATATTTTATTTTTACTCGTCCGTTTTACGCTCTAGTGTGACTCCGGTCTAAGTGCTCATGTACGTTATTAGAACTATTGATCAAATCATTGGAAGCAATTGAAGGGGAAATTGACACCCTAAAAAATAAGATACAAACCAAATTAACCGCAGACAAGTGCTGCAAATTGAATAAAGATTTAGAGACGAATTTAAATAAGTGGGAAAAAGAAATACAAGATATTAAGATCCATAATTTCCAACCAGGTCTGCATGACTATTCAAAGAATAGAGCCTCAGGTGGCAAGATAGAAAGACAAACTTGAAAACTATATCTTGAGCAACATCCATTACTTCTATATAACCAGAGGAATCATGTGGAGAAAGTTTTTTGCGCTGTAAGTTCGAAGGGCAGTGAGACTGCGCATGCCCCCCCCAAAAAAATAACAGCGCAGGCACTGGGAACGCTAATGAAGGAAGAGGAGGCAGCGCCCGGCGCACAGGGGCCATGAGTGAAGGCTGTGGTGCGTCTGTGTTAGGGGGGAAAGACCTGCCCCCGTGGCGATTTCGAGGTATGAGGGACAAATTTACTTGCTACTTCCCTTATCTTTGTTTTCAGGCTGTAGTTGTGATGTCATAACATGTGACTGATGGAGCTAATGACTGAACTCAGCAGTCTTGCCAAGGTAGACTATAAACATAAGGATGAACGACCTCGAGAAGATCAAAACATCCAACACCACAGAGACACCATCACGTGTTTCTCAACGCAGTGATCCAGAACGCTGCCCCCATCCCTTATGGGAAATATACAAATGCATGTAGAAAAGCCGCAGAGACACCATCACGTGTTTCTCAACGCAAGCTTGCGTTGAGAAACACGTGATGGTGTCTCCGCGGCTCTTCTACATTCATTTGCCAAGGTAGACGGCACAAGCTGCTGAGCCCTATGATTGGTTAAAGTGGTCACATGCGACATTAACACTGCAGCCTGCAAACGTAGATGGAGCCGGAACAGAGAGATTGTTACTGCTGCTGTTCGCCGCTATCCTGCCGCTGGGTCCCGGCGCCTCCGCTCCTCCTCCCGTACTGCGGTGTCTGCTTCCACTGCTGCGCGCTCCTGCCGCTCCATTGCTGGGTCTGGGCGCGTCACCCTCTCCTTCCCTGCAGCGGCGCGTTCCCGGCGCTCTACTTCCGGGTCTGGGCGCGCCAGTGACTCCACTTCACTTCCGGTGTCTTCTTCCTCTTGGGGAATGCTGAGTCTTCCCAGGCGCTCTGGATTTTCCAGTAGGCGCAGGCACATTGTACCCATTTCTACTTCCTGGGGTCACCAAGGTCAGTAATTCCCACAGCCAATCCCGCTTCTGCCTCTGCTATAAGAAGCGGTCTCCCCTGCTTCTAGGTGCCTGATTGTCATAGCTTAGCTAGTGCTTCTGGCCCTTCCTTCCTGTGCTTGCGCCTCATACACAGTTCCATCTGGTTCTGTTCTTGGCTTTGCTTCCTCCATTCATAGTTCCGTTTATTGCCGTTAGGATTTCCCTTCTGTTTCCTTTCCTCCCCTTGTCTTGTTTCTAACGTTACCTTTTGTTTTTTTCCACAGCCTCACTCCGTTCCGATTTCCTGCTCTCCGGTCAGTTCTCAGTCTTCCGGGTTCCCCGTTGGAGCCTTCTTCTCTCCTTCTTGGAGCCGTCCCTCTTGGTACTTCCACCATGGGTAAGTGACCTCTGGACCTGCCCCTGGTGGTAGGTCTTCCCACGGTCCAGAGGGTCCACTCTCTCTCCCTCACTGGACCAAGGAAAATGAGTAACTTTACCTTTATTATTTTTTCCCAATTGTAAGACATTGAGCACAAAAAAATGAAAATGGAAGACCCCTTTAAGAAAGGGGGAGGGGTCCATACACAATTCTTGCACAGGAGCCTTTTGCTTTCAGTGTCTGCCCCTGCAGCAATCATGACCTTTTTAGACCCATAAAATATCCTGTAAATATTATTACATCCTATCTGTCTTTGTATGTGCAGGGAATTCCATGTAGCTGTTGTATTACGTGGTCTGTGGGTTTGTTTGGATGTGTATTTGTTTTGGTGACTGTTTATATCTGCATCTTGTTAGTGCACGGTGACATTCCTTACTATGAGCGCTGGGAGTGGCTGTGCAAATAGCACAAAAGAATGTGACATTACATTTTGTATATTGCAGGGAGCGGTTTGTTCCTAATGTCACCTTTAACCAGTCACACTGTCTCTTTAATTTAGCATTTGCCTGTACACAGCCAGTGCACACAAGATACCTGTAGACCTTTGGTACTGCCGGAGAGCGGGATATCATCACACAAAGAGCACAGGAGAGACAGCCAGTCCCAGCTGCTGCCCCCAGACACTGGACAAGGTATTGTTGGGGGGACTAATCATTGTAGGTACATTTTGCGGACACAATCCTGATGATCTAGGACCACCAATGTTTTACTGCCACCCAGATACAGGTAGATACTCGTCTGGCAGGTGACAATACTCTGTTCACACCAGCACATTGATCATACTGTACAGGTATTGAAACTGTTAAAAGCACATTGGAGACACTGTGATTGCATCAATGGTGTCTGTGCCCCCTGTAATGGATAGTCATAGTGGTCCGGCTGTAGAATCTGACTGTGATTGGTTATTGTTGTGATGTATAATGCTCGGCTGTAATCAGCTATATTGGGGTCTTAGGGTACCCCGAGGGACCCCTACAATTTTCTCTGTGTGACAGGGAGGATATTTAGAGATAGGGATATGGCAGTAATCTGAATCTTTGCCGTAGGTGAGGAAAGCCTAGCCATGACTGTGCAGAGCTTAACGGGGTGTTCTCAAGTTTAGAAGTCGTAGTCTATCCATTGGATAGGGAATAACATCCTGATCACTGAGAGTCCGACCACCTCTCCCAGCGATGAGCTCCATGTGATTGTAGCGGTGGTCAATCGTGGGCACTGCCACTCCATTAATTCTTAGGGAAGTACCAAAGATCAGCCGAGTGCAGTGGTCAGCTATCTTCGTCGGACCTCATTAAAAACTAATGGGGCGGCAGTGCACATGATCAACCACAGCTCTATTCGCATGCTTCTTGTGACTGGCGGGATCTCAGCGGTCTGACGCCCAGTGATTGGGAATTATTCCCTTTCCCTTCCATAGGGTATATCATATGGAATAACTTTGAAACTTGAGAGTACTCCTTTAATATTTTCATATTGTCCCTGAATATTCCAATGGATGTTATTTATGTTGGTAATGAGATGCGTGATGTTTCACGGCATACCTGCATACTGTATTAGGGCTTTATAATTGAACTGACTGTTGTGATGGAATTGTTTTAATGCCATATTGTTGTTTTATACTGTCGCACGGGTTCCTGTTAAACTTGGGTTTAGCATTGCAGAGTAACTGGGTACCTTGGGTCAATCTAATAATTACTGTGTACTGTATTGGGTTGTCATAATCTTACTAGATAATATAATATTGTGTTTTTTTGTAAAGTATATACTAAGTACTGTAGTGGGTCCATAATATAACTGATTATTGTGATTGATTTAATTATAGCTTAGAGGTGTGGTGGGATTTGATAATTTATCTTGGTACTATTATACTGTGGGTTTTAGTAAAAGTAAATTTTGAGTACCGCAGAGGGCTCCTCCTAATACAAGCGGATATTGTGGTTGGATTTGATAATAAATAAGAGCAATTATAGGTTTCTGTAAAGATAGAGTAGACACTGCGTACTTATACTGAGCCCTGTGATAATATAACTAGATATAACTATGGAGTTTCTGTACTATGACTGATACTGATGACAGAATGCAAATAGTTAATGGCACTGACTGGATTCTATAGAGAAACTTCTTCAGTCATTGGGAGATGGTGAGGAACCTCTTAGTATGGGACCAAGACTGCAGGATGACATGGAAAAGGCCAATGCCCTTATGGTCATTTTTCAGTGCGATCCCTTTTTGAGAAAATAGTGATATATGACACTGTAGTCTGTAACTATTTTGTTCAGGTGGGAAAAAGAAATCACATTGCTTTTAAAGTGGTATTCTCACAGCCTTTTGATTTCTGGGGTCTCATGTCTGGGGCCCTCAATGATGCTGAGAAAAGAGATAAAGGAATTGTGTCAGTAGGATCATTCTTCCTAAGCCATCTATATGAGCATGAAGCTTATAGGAAGCTGATAAAATGATACCTTTATATTGCGGTCCGGTGTTTTATTCCAGATAAATCAACCTTTTTATTATTAAGAGCTATGGGTGGGACACTGATCTCCCTGTGACTCTACCTCCTGAAATTATTTTAAAGGAAAGGGGGTATTACCAGTGTTAGATATGTAATGGCTGACAGAACTGTTCTCCTGATCTACATCTCACACTGGTAACATAGTTAGCAAGGCCCAGAAAATACATTAGTCCATCCACATCAGCCTATATTCCATCAGAATAAATCCCCAGATCTACGTCCTTCTACAGAACCTAATAATTGTATGATACAATATTGTTCTGCTCCAGGAAGACATCCAGGCCTCTCTTGAACCCCTCGACTGAGTTCGCCATCACCACCTCCTCAGGCAAGCAATTCCAGATTCTCACTGCCCTAACAGTAAAGAATCCTCTTCTATGTTGGTGGAAAAACCTTCTCTCCCCCAGACGCAGAGAATGCCCCCTTGTGACCGTCACCTTTCTCGCTATAAACAGATCCTCAGAGAAATCTTGGTATTGTCCCTTATATACTTATACATGGTTATTAGATCGTCCCTCAGTTGTCTTTTTTCTAGACTAAATAATCCTAATTTTGCTAATCTCTCTGGGTATTGTAGTTGCCCCATCCCCTTTATTAATTTTGTTGCCCTCCTTTGTACTCACTCTAGTTCCATTATATCCTTCCTGAGCACCGGTGCCCAAAACTGTACACAGTACTCATGTGCAGAATGCCCCCTTTCATTTAAAATAAGCTCTGGAGGCAGATTCTCCGGGAGATCTATGTCCCACCCATAGATCTTAACAGAAAAACATGCATTTCTCTGGAATAAGACATCGGATCACAGATATCAAGGTATCGTTTTATTCAGCTTCCTATGACCTCCATGCCCATATAAACGGCTTAGGAGTCCTGATGGAACTCTGCAGAGCCCCTTTCTTAAGGTCGGTGAGAGTTTCACTTATCCTGTCAATAAATAAACCAGGTCCAGGTGTGAGAACGTGTCTGAGTATAAGATTAGCTTATGGCTAAGTATTTAGGTTATTGCCTGACACTCCCCGGTTTTACCTGCACTATTTATAAGACGGAGCAGCAGAGGTGAGTGACTCATGCTTTGTGAGCGTACACTCCTGCAGTCACATGGTCCCTGTGCTCACACCACGACGTCTGTGGTATGAATGAACCTAGACATATCTCATTTTGGTGGGTACACAGTATCATCCAGGTGAGGACAGTGTAATCTGGAAATGTTCAGTCTGCAGATCACATTCCATGTGTAATGGTGTAATGAGAACAATTACGTGTCATATTAAAACTCTAATATTGCATTTTTAATTACATTAGTTAGTAATCAAATAACTTGTAACAACGTCAGCCTTTACAGCATGTAGTTTGGTGAGTGGAATTGCTTTGCAGGGTAGCGGTGTCATAGTACAATTGGAGCAAAGCGGTGCACATTGTACATGCCATAAAGTCAGACCAGGTACAGTCCTCCGTGCTCTTCGTACAAGGTACCAAAGTCCTTGTGTGCAGTGCAATATCCATCAAGGAAGTGGCTACAATATTATTGTTTTTGCCTTATATACTGACTTTAGGGTACATGTGATCTCTGTCTCTCTAAAACTTGCCCGTGCCCGTGTTATGAAAATTTTGGCAAATTTTCTCCATATTTTAAACACAAGTTACAGTGTATGGCTACTTCCACTTGTTTCTTAGATAAAGGAAAGGCCGGAGCACAGCCGACCTCCAACGCTGTGGGTGGAGGCCAACATGACAATGGGTTGGAGGGAGTGGGGGTGTTTAGGCAGAGGGGCAGGCCCAAATTCAGGAGATTTATATGGCCACTAAGGGGAGAGGTCCCACGTTGTCCCGCTCTCAGGAGTTAGGGACATTCCCGCCCACCCTTAAGTTCTGGTATTCCTGATTGTTGATTATGTGAGACATTTTCAGGTCATGGTGGCGGTTGGGGGGGTCTTTGAAGTTGTTCTAAAATGGTCTGGGGGATCCATCAGGATATTCTTAAAATATTGCTGTATGAGTTATTGCAGTTTTTTTCTCAACATTTCTAAACCAGTACCCCATACTCAAAAAAATTACATCAAAGCACTCCTCCGACGGCAAAGCCAATATATCCTGCTTGCACCTATTTAAAGCATTTTATAAAAACTGTGATACCAATAAAAGACATGCTGTGTACCCCCGGAGGTACAAGTTCCATAATTTATGTACCCAAGCTCTATAGCATGCTGTAGTATAGCATATTTTACTCTAGAGACAAAGGTCTGCACAAGCCCTTATACAGGGTTGAAAACAAAAAAATAGAATGTTCTGAGAAGTATACTAAAAATAAAATAGCTATTGACTAAAATTTGTAGAAAAATGATCAAGTATAATTCAAAAATAGTAATTTATTGCTATAATGGTAAGGCTAAATCCTGACATCTGTAAAACATGGTCCATATAAGGACCATGATGTATGGACTGATTGTGGGTCTCTTGACCCCAACTCAAGAAGGTCATATATGCCTCTGAGGATCTGAGACCCTTGGCCAGTGCATTCATCTTTGTCCGTACATGATCCGTGATGCACAGATGTCACACTGGAATAGAGCCCATGACGTGAAGTGGAATTAGCGAATAACCTTACAGGGCAGGATGAAATGCTGCCCGAATGTGTATTAATACTTTGGTCACACAGGCTGACAGCTGAAAGAATAATAGTCTGTGAATAGTAGCTGATAATACTTGAAAAAAAGCAAAGAGAAAGTAGAGAGACTCTGCTTAGAGTCATGAAACAGAAACGGATCAGGCGCATGAAATCCCTTTAGTCACAGTGATTACAGTCAGTTAGTTGACAGCAGTGTGGTTTCTTTTTGATCCTGGTATTTGTCACTGATCCTGGTTACGTCTCTATATGCAATGGATTGTTACACATGGATGTGATCATGTATGATATGCAGGTGACACTGTGTGATGTGGATGTGACCGTGTCTAACTGTGCATAATGTGGATGTGACTGTGTATGACTGTGTATAATGTGGATATGAAACTGTATGACTGTGCATAATGTGGATGTGACCGTGTCTGACTGTGTATAATGTGGATGTGACCGTGTATGACTGTGTATAATGTGGATGTGACAGTGTATGATGTGGATGTGACCGTGTCTGACTGTGTATAATGTGGATGTGACAGTGTATGATGTGGATGTGACCGTGTCTGACTGTGCATAATGTGGATGTGACCGTGTCTGACTGTGTATGATGTGGATGTGACCGTGTATGACTGTGTATAATGTGGATGTGACCGTGTATGACTGTGTATAATGTGGATGTGACAGTGTATGATGTGGATGTGACCGTGTCTGACTGTGTATGATGTGGATGTGACAGTGTATGACTATGTATGATGTGGATGTGACCGTGTATGACTATGTATAATGTGGATGTGACCATGTATGACTGTGTATAATGTGGATGTGACTGTGTATGATGTGGATGTGACCATGTATGACTGTGTATGATGTGGATGTGACCGTGTCTGACTGTGTATGATGTGGATGTGACACTGTATGACTGTGTATGATGTGGATGTGACACTGTATGACTGTGTATAATGTGGATGTGACTGTGTATGATGTGGATGTGACCGTGTCTGACTGTGTATGATGTGGATGTGACAGTGTATGACTATGTATGATGTGGATGTGACCGTGTATGACTGTGTATAATGTGGATGTGACAGTGTATGATGTGGAGGTGACCGTGTATGACTGTGTATAATGTGGATGTGACACTGTATGACTGTGTTTAATGTGGATGTGACCGTGCATGATGTGGATGTGACCGTGCATGATGTGGATGTGACCGTGTATGATGTGGATGTGACCGTGTATGATGTGGATGTGACCTTGTATGACTGTGTATAATATGGATGTGACACTGTATGACTGTGTTTAATGTGGATGTGACCGTGCATGATGTGGATGTGACCGTGTATGATGTGGATGTGACCTTGTATGACTGTGTATAATATGGATGTGACACTGTATGACTGTGCATGATGTGGATGTGACAGTGTATGGTGTGAATGTTACCGTGTATGACTCTGTATGATATGGATGTAACAGTGTATGACTGTGTATAATGTAGATGTGACAGTGTATGATGTGAATGTGACTGTGAATGATAAGCAGGTGATAGTGTATTATGTGGATGTGACCTTACATGACTGTTTTATGTGGATGTGACTGTGTATACAGTATTATGAATGTGACTATGTATGATGTGGATGTGACCATATATGACTTTGTATGATATGCATGTGATTGTGTGGGATGTGTATGTGCTTGTGCATGGGGTGTGTTTATGTGACCTTGTATGATATGGATGTGCCTGTGTATGCCACTGTGTATGATATGGATGTTCTTGTATATATGACTATGTATGATATGGATGTTCTTGTGTATGATGTGCAATGTGCATGTGAATGTGTATGATGTGGATGATACTAGATGATTGTGACTTTGTATGGTATGTTCATGACTGTGTATGATGTGGACATGAATGTGTACAAGGTGGATTTCACCGTCTATGAAGTGAATCAGTGTGTATGATGTAGATGTCCCTTTATGATGTGGATTATTGTGCTGTAATGTTATCACTCTATATTTTACTGACATAATTCATAAATAAATGACAGATATTGCTTAATTTCTCTGATTAATATGATCTGTTCACATGAACCGTGCTCACAATTGAGTGCTCTCCAAATGTTTCTCCGTGAGTGGAGGTGGAGAAAATTACAGTAATGGTCTGATTGTGGGAAGCGTCTCCTCCATTCAAACTCAAACAGTCTGTGAAAAATGGCAGAAAAGTCACAAAACTGATTCGATTACAATGATAAATTGTCCGTTTATCATCATTGCTGAAACACAGACGAGTTTTATATAATTTATCTAAACACAGATTTATAGTAGGAAATATAGTTATTAGAATTTGAATCCAGTTGTCTGGAATTTATTTTAGTGGTTTTCAATAAACTATAGAAGAGAGATTGACATAGGGTATACGTGAGTTCCGTGACCTGGAAAAAAATTACCCCAACCCCCTTAAACAGATCTCTTAACAATCTAAAGAATAAACTACTAACGTACTCAAAACAGCAGACGGAGACATATGTTGGATTTAATTGGCCACAGCAGCCATTTTATTAAATAAAAGATAACAGAACTTTTATGACAACCCAGAATAGGAGGGGCGGTCCTCGAAGCCCCAAAGTTATAAAAAACTCAGTATCCCAAAAACTCCACAATGTTCAGCCCAGGATGAGTCTTACCCCCAGCCGTAAAGCACCAGCTCAGGGATAGATAACAACCAATCCTGGTCCACCGAACCCACCCCCATGCCAGGGGTCCATAAATCCACCTCACGCGGAATAACCGTACCGCGCCTTGTTAAATTCTCTCATGGGGTGTCCAGGACCTCTCAAGATCCCCACCCCATTGAACCACGATTTACCATTTCCACCGACTTCGAGGACCTCCACCCCCGCCAACTGCCGTGACAATACCCTGACAGCATTCACATAACAAAATAAATACATTTAGACGCCTCTTAAAACAATACTCCAAAAGCCCACATATGCCGACTTCACCCCCCCCATTACCCTAACCAAAAAAGGGAGGGTGGGCGGGAGATTCCTCACTTGTCACGCAGGCACCTAAAATGGATGCCTGCGTGAGGAGCGTGCCCCTTTTTATGTGCCCCCTCCCCACAGTCCCCTAGTTCCACCCCTTATTTTCAAAAAATGCCCCTAAAGCCACCCCTCAAGTTCCCAGTTAACCCCTTACCACCGTATCCCTTCTAACTGCTCCAGCTCCCCAGGTCCCACGTAACCCCGTCATGGCGGCCTCCCTTTACGTGCCGTGGGCCCCCAGTACGGCCTTTCTAGATAGATAGATAGATAGATAGATAGATAGATAGATAGATAGATAGATAGATAGATAGATAGATAGATATTGCCAATGTTGGCCATACAAAGGAATTCTAAAGACATGCTGGTGATATTGTGCCAAAGGTGACATTACTTTATGGATTAATTGGTAAGCGATGGTGGAGACTTCCTTATCTACCAGGTAATAATGGTCCTCAGGCAATTGTGCAATTGTCCCCTTTGCCCTCACAATAATTCAGCTTTGTTAGTCCTTATCGTGGCTCATCCTTTATATTGTAAGGACTCAGGAGCATTCTCACTTTTACTCTATAATATATAAAGGAATTGCATGAAGGTCACAATCATTCACTTTGTGCTTCAATAATAACCCTGGAGAGAAACCATGTTTTTAAATTTCCAGTTCAATTCTTCAAATCAGTTAATGGACGTAGGCTGTAATCTTTGTGGACAGTGTAGGGAAATGACCGGGGCAGTGGCGTACTTACTCTACCATCTACCATAAGAAATATTTCTAACATTTCTAGTAATATTTTTATTATTTACATTTTTTTGTATGGATATAGATATGAAAAAAAAAGATACAAATAGGGTTTATATAAAATACGTATAACAATAGATAACATAAATACATGAGATGAAAAACAAATAGAAAAAAAAGAAACAAAGGAGAAACACACTGGTGCAGAGGGAGGAAGGTTAACAATTACTTACTTGGGACTTCTATATGAGCCAGAAAAGAGAAGTAGTGATGAGCGAGTGTGCTCGTTACTTGAGTTTACCGAGCATGCTCTGGTGTTCTCCAAGTATTTTGGGCGTGCTCGTAGATTATGTTTGCGTCCCCGCAGCTGCATGTTTTGCGGCTGTTAGACAACCTGAATACATGTGCAGGGATTCCCTAACAAACAGGCTGTCCTTGCATGTTTTCAGGTTGTCTAACAGAACCAGGAGGGTGGAGTCAGAATCATTAGGAAAGTAAGAGGTCAAGACAGCCCTGAGTCATCAACAGGTATCAGCAGTCAGTTCACCTGCACAGGGGCCCGTAGAGGATGGGGACCCAGTCACGTGTTTTTTTGCAGGCGGAAGCTTTTGTAGTGAGCCATTAATGCTGAAGGCAATGAAAGTTAAAATTAAAATTCTGAAAAAAAGACATTTTGTTGTAATCACAACATCTTGGTAGACAAAATAGAGAATGTAAATGACATGGGAGTTAACTGAAAACAGCAAAATTATGACACCCCTGTCATATACCATGACCAAATTAGCACACATTGCGTGCAACAAAATCATATAGAGGTTAATATTTAAATCCAAAGAGGGACAAAGGATAACCATTAACCACACAAATCACAGGAAAACAGATGACACAAACACAACCAAAAAGCCCACATGTGCTTTTTGGGGTAAAATAACTTTGTTTCCTATAAAATGGCAAATACAATAATCACATGTTATGAATACATTTTTTTAAAATAAGTATCACAAAAGGTAAATAACTTGGTCATATTTGTTATCCTTGTAATACTGAAAACAGATTTTTTTATAGATTATATTTATAGTGACCTGTAAATGGAGTGAAAATAATAACATGATTGTTTTTTTTCTTTCTCCATTAAGCCCATAAAAACAGACTAATACAAATGTAATGCTTGCATACAGTTTTGCCAAAATGGCCTTTAAATAAACTACAGCTCATTTCGCCAAAAAACAAGACCTCATAGTGAAGCTTACATAAAGATAACATTGTGGCTGTTACAACTATGAAGAGGGTTTGCATACATGTAACATAGATATTAAATACAAGTTTAATTGAAAAAAACCTAACAGTGATAGACTGGTACAGAGGAAGAGATTATCTTGACCTCACGGGCTTACAATTTACAAGGTATTGGGGAAGGAGACAGTTGGTAAAGGGGATGGAACTTCTCCTTTGGTGGTGAGACGTCAGCAAGGTTAATGCAGACTGTGGGATTTCATGAAGAGATTAGTTTCCGGATGCATCTGAAGGTTTCATTCGTGAATGTGAGTTCCGGAGGATGGGCATGCTTCATAAAAATCCTGGAGATGGTTATGTGAGGAGAACATATAAGGGTGGAGGAGAGAAGGAGATCTTATGAAGACTACAGATTACCTTGATGAGTTGTCGGGAGATTAGTTTGGAGATGTATTGGGAAGACAAGTTTTGGACAGCCTTGTAGGTCATGGTTAATATTTTAAATTGTATTTTCTTGATAGTTGGAAGCCAGTTTGTATTACCCAGTAATGCTGACATTCCCACCAACTCCATTGCCAGTGCTGACCATAGAGTAGTCCTAGACCGGGACCAGGTATGGATGCAATAATGAGCAGTAGTACAAGGGGGCAGTCATAAACTACATAACATCAATTACTGAACCTCTCTATTTTTAATGTTTTGCTTTGCAAAGTGTTGCCAACTTCTTAATTACCCTAATAATGAAATCTACGCCACTTCGTCCTGGGCACCTGGCTCCATTGTTTAGGCATTTATGGCACGGCCTCATTCACATGTGCATGGATTTTATTGGGCTGTTCTCCGACCGTTGTTCATTAGTGTTTTGGATAAGAGTTTCATCAGTGTTTGGTCAGTGTGTCAGTGTTTACCATCAGTGTTTCATGAGTGATTTTCCACTGATGAAAAAAAAGCTGCAAGTGTCTCATATCCAATATAAAGTTAATAACAGGCAGCACACAGATTACGCACTGATGCCTTACACACACTGTCCGTGATTTCCATGGACCAAGAGACTTGTATGGGTAATTTTGATATGTGACTTGGATCAAAAACGAACATGTCTCTGTGATTTTTTTGTGGACCACTTTGTCTGCAAAAAACACAGACCTGTGAACAGCCCCACTTTGCCTGATCACTCGGGGGTTAAACAAGACTTTCAGCCAAACCTGAATCTAAATTGAATGATTGCCATTTGAGCCCCACACCTGAGCAGAAGAGGAGACACTCATTGCTTCACAAATGTTTCAGTAATTCCAACAGATTTAAAAGTATGGAAACCGATATCTGTGCATAAGCAATACAGACTCCTGTGTGCGTACTTTGTAAAGTTGCCAATTATTTCCCTCACTTTTGCCTGAACATAAAAGGAGTAACGGGGGACATGAGACTTAAAGGTAACGTGACGCCTTCAAAAATGCCATTCACCTGCAGATGTACAGGAAATTGGCAGTTCAATAGTTTTTATATCATGTCAGACAGGCTATGGATGCAGGGAGAAAATGAAGTTATATTCTCCCTGCAACCTTCCAGTCAGTGGGGTGGAGCACAGAGGGGTAACTGTCAAATGGTTGTAAAGGCAGACTGCATGGCACAGGGCTGATTATATCAAAGGGAATGAACAAAAAACCTGAATTAAATTATTAAAACGTATGTCTTCATACTGCTGTCCATAAAGTGTGTGGGGACTTGTATGGAACGAGTGAAAACCTAAAACTAGTGATTAAGGCCCCTTTCACACATCAGTTTTTTGCCATCAGTCGTAATCCGTCAAATTTTGAAAAAAAAAGGATACAGCAACTGATGCCGCCAGTTCCGTTTTTTCCCCATAGACTTGTATTAGCAACGGATTGCTATGGATGGCCTCACGTTTCATCCGTCGTTCGCCCTATCTGTCGCAAATTGTGGGTCCGGCGGCCAGAGACGACGAACAAAATAACTTTTTTGTGTCTGTCAAAAAAAACGGACAGCGATGGATCCGGCGCCATCCGGCGTTTGCTAGAATGGAAGCCTATAGCGCCGGATCCGTCAAATGATGGATTCCAGCAACGGATTCCGTTTTTTTTAATCTGAGCATGCTCCGATTATTTTAGGATCCAATAGCTGGATCAGCTAGTCGATCTGGTGAAAAAAAAAGTATTTGTCGCATTAGTTTTTCACAATCTGCGATGGATTTGTTTTTTTCAAAATTCAACGGATTGCGACTGATGGCAAAAAACTGATGTGTGAAAGCAGCCTAAGATACATGTTCTAACACTTTGGTCCATATAATGTGTACGGGGTGCAGAGGCTGAAGTTATATCTAGGAATGGCTAAGATCAGGTCCAAAAGACCATAGATTCTCTCATCTAAAATAATTTGGCCGATTTTGTAAATGAAAATATATAAAGATGATCGTGGTGCTGCCAATGACTTTAGTGAGGATTCAGTAATAAAAATAAGTGCCTTTCATTTAGGATCAAAATCACAAACAAATCAGGTGTCGCCTTATTTTAGCTAGACATGCCTGATGAAGGCTCAAGTCCGGAGCTAATAACCGGTTTACGACTTTGATCTCAAATAAAAGGCACTTATTTTAATTACTGCATCCTCACTAACGTCACTGGCAGCGCACCACGATAATCTTTATATATTTTCATTTGCAAAATCGGCCAAATTATTTTAGATGAGAGAATCTATGGTCTTTTGGACCTGATCTTAGCCATTCCTAGATATAACTTCAGCCTCTGCACCCCGTACACATTATATGGACCAAGTACAGACTGACATTTCCCTCCGACTCATTGACTTGGCTAAATATTGGCTCAAACTTGGACATGCAGCAATTTTTTATCCTCGGACAGGGACTGAATCGGATATTGGACATGTGTAAGGCCACTTAGACTAACCTTGGTCCAGGTGCGATCTGATGTTTTGTCGAATTGCACTCAGACCAATAATACAGTCGTCTACATGATCCTTAACAGATAGATCAAGAGGATATTTGTTCTATACTGATTATTCCATGGGAAATCAAGTTATCCGTTTTTCATGGTGGCCTAGGAACTTCAAGATATGCCTTTGGGCATGTCCATATATTATTATTTTACACACTTACATGGCTGCTGATGCATACTATATTTTACTTATCACCACCTGCCGCCCACAGCTGATCACTAGTGGGTCTT
Organism: Ranitomeya imitator; assembly: GCF_032444005.1. Lineage (NCBI taxonomy): Eukaryota > Metazoa > Chordata > Amphibia > Anura > Dendrobatidae > Ranitomeya > Ranitomeya imitator. The sequence goes on along the minus strand of NC_091286.1, from coordinate 567,774,315 downwards.
CATTAGGAAAAGGTTTGTTCTCTTTTAATAGATCCCATTTTAAATGAAAGATTTGGCCATGCTGTTATACTGCGGGTCTGTATCTCATAAGTCTGCCGTGTTATTACTAATAAAAGTTCAGACTAAACAAATGTCTTCTCTTATTATGTGCTGCTGTTTGCTACCAAAGTAGTTCTTTTATTCTCAAGAATATACACAATAACCTTCTGTTTATAGATTAGTTGGACAATACATGTGAAAATGTGTATGTAAGATTCTGCACTTTTCAGGTGATAATAAACTATAGCCTTACTTTTGTTATTCTGGAAATCTCCCTATGGCGAGCATGGAGGAATTTTCATATAAATGAATGTTGAATTAGGTGAATAAAGCTAAATACAGCCTCTCCTCCGCATTATTACTCATCCTATACTGCCTGATATTACAGACCTATGCACATTAGTTTTGTTCTACTTTATCTTGTTATTCTTTGAACTCGCGGCCCTTGAGCAACAGGTCTGAGAACATTGTACCCCTGCCTCCCATTGTTAGCTAAAGAACATACTTATTAGAGTGTTGTCAAAAGGCCAGAAATACGAGTATGGTCAGGTACTGGCAGTTCCTAAAAGCAGCTGGCGATGCACGGCATGGAAACCTCAAGGCAGAACAGAGTATACTACAACAGCCCAAGGTGCACAGAAAATGCAATAACTTAGGTGGAACCTCAAGGAATAAGTCCTGATGGACGGGAATTATATGACACAACGGATTCCTCAAATGCCTTTTATCTGATCAAATCATTAAAGGGAGAAATATATTTGTTTTTCAGGCATGGATGGTTTTAATATAATAAACTAAGGCATACTCACCATCCAGCACGTCCATGGATCCACTCCCGATGTCTGTGCTGAATCTGGAAACAATGTCTTCCCTGTATGCAAGTAATTGGACTGCTGAAGCCCGTGTCTAGCTGACGTGGTAAGATGATTGGAAGAACATGTCATCAGAAAGACATTGGATGATGCGCTTTTTAGTCACCTTACCGCTGCAGCTAATCACAGAATTCAGTAGTCCTGTGACTTCCAGGACAATCATGCACAGAAGTCTTCCGGTGCCGGCGCAGACCTTCAGAGAAAACTATCCATGCTTAAAAAATTAATATTGAACTATCAGACAACGCTTTAACTGGTATAAGTTATGGACTATTATTAGATCTCGATCTGAAATGTTCACACTTATTAGATTAGTACCCTTTACCTCTGCTCATATCTCTTGATTTTTGCTACTTACTATGCTCATATCGCTGCTTTGGTTAAGTTCCTACGATGAGTTTTGATACTCCATATTTTTGACACTCCATGTTTCTGGGCAAAAACAAAATGCAGCGTCTTACAGTTAATGCAAAGTGGATGGGATTTATAGAAATCTCATGGCCGCCGTGATTTTTTTATTACGCAGCGTAAATTGACCTGTGGTGTGTGCTTGATATTCGCAACATGTCATTTTCTCTGAATTTTATATGCGTATTTTCCTCATAGAATTGTATTAGATTCTGAAAGTTTTGTCAAAGCCAAATACCAGTAAGTATTAATAATGAAGCAACTTTTTTTTAACCCCTTAATGACCACCGAAACACCTTTTAACAGCCGCAGTTAAGGGTACTTATTCCTCAACGCCATTAAAACTACCTATGACTTTCTGTTATATAGGACACTATTTAACATTTGCATTGTCTCATGTGGCAAAATGTAAAGATCTACCACCAACAAAAATCTTGTCCTGAGATTTACCCATTGACAATGGAGGCAGGCAGATTTTATAGAAAGGAAAGTAAACTGCAAATGACAGTGATTATTTCTTTGAAGTCAAACCCAAATAATAGTGTGTCATAAAGGATCGCTCCCCGAGCCACTGGAGCTCTCCCTTCACTGGGGATTTAGGTGACCTTCTGAATTTAGGCATAAAAAAAAGCAGGAGAAAAGAAACCAGAAAAGCAGAATTCCTCTAGGAACAGCGACAAGTGCAAACAAAACCATTTTATGGACATGTTAGTATTCTACAATATTTAGTTTCTGTTAGGATAGGCTCAGACGACCGAATAAAACAATCATCAGAGTTTCATCCAGAAATATGGGATGATTGTTTTCTCACTTGTCATCCATGTGCGGTCTATATACTGTACAATCCATTTTATTAAAGCAGCAGCTATTAATCATTTATAAGACCATTTACATTCTCCTATGTTACAGAATTGCAATGTATCCGTAAGAACCAAATGCTATAATGTGTCTCCATATGGCATCCGATTTTTCTTTGCAGACATAGGACTTTAACATTGGGTACGCAGGCCAACTGCAACAAAATGCAACATGTTGCATTCGACGCAGTTCAGCGCAGCGTCAAAACAACGCATGCGGAGGCATCCCCATACATCCACATGGCCTGCATACCCAATGTTAAAGATAGAGTATGCAAGACGCATGCAGACGTAGGCGGAGCTGAAGGAAAGGTATGGCAGTGGGCGGGGCTTAAAGGGAACCTGTCACCCCCAAAATCGAAGATGAGCTAAGCCCACTGGCATCAGGAGCTTATCTACAGCATTCTGTAATGCTGTAGATAAGCCCCCAATGTATCCTGAAAGATGAGAAAAAGAGGTTAGATTATACTCACCCAGGGGCGTCCCGCTGCGGTCCGGTCCGATGGGCGTCGCGGTCCAGTCCAGCACCTCCCATCTTCTTATGATTACATCCTCTTGTATTCACGCTGCAACTCTGTTGAGGGCAGAGAAAAGTACTGCAGTGTGCGGGCGCCGGGAAAGGTCAGAGATGCCCAGCGCCTGCGTACTGCAGTACTTTGCTCTGCCCTCAACAGGGCAGACAAAGTACGCCTGCGCCAGAGGCGCAGCGTGAAGACAAGAAGAGGACGTCATCATATGAAGATAGGAGGCATCTGACCGGACCGGGACACCCATCGGATGGGACCGCCCCCCCCGGGTGAGTATAATCTAACCTCTTTTTCACATCTTTCAGGATACATCGGGGGCTTATCTACTGCATTCCAGAGTGCTGTAGATAAGCCCCTGATGCTGGTGGGCTTAGCTCAACTTTGATTTTGGGGGTGACAGGTTCCCTTTAACAGAGGAAGAAGGCTGCCATCCGCAGCCCTGCCGAACGCTAGTGTGAAACCAGCCTTACATGGTCATCAGGAGACAGTACACTTTTCCATTATAGAATAGTTTTAATTGGCTATTTTTTTACTGTACATGAATTATTTTCAATATTTTCATGGAGCTCTTTAGTAGAGCTCTGTACTCTAAGGTTCATGAAGAAGCATGTGGAGTTTTTTTCCTGTTGGATTCAAAAGGAATTCTACAGATAAATAAATTGAGCACAACACTCAAGATGGCTGACAAGAAGAAAATTGACGCATTTGAACTTTGGTGCTGGCAAAGACTTCTACCGATTCAATAGACGCCTACGGACTTGGAACAAGTCAAACCAAAACTGTTACTGAAAGTAACCAAACAAAAATTATTATTTTGGCCATATTAAGCGGAGTCAGTCATTGGAGATTAGTGTCATACTTGGATCGGTCAGTGGCAGAAGAAAAAGAGGACAGCCTAGAACTCGTTGGATCGACACCATCAAGAGCAACAAGGGAATGACCGTTGGTGAACTGAAAGAAGCAACGCGGGATATAACTTCCTGGCAAGCGATGATCGATAGAATGACCTAGAGTCGTACTCGACTGAACAGATACAAAGAGAGAGACCATTGGATTCTCTATTATGGATGTATTTTTCCTTAGACATACCACTTCTAGGAAGGAATAACACCATAATATGGTCTTGTGCAGAAGCAGCGCTGCCAACTTGACATTTTACTTTTTCTGGATAGAGTATCAAAAAATGATGGAGAGACAATATTTTTTATGAACTCATTGGAAAATTGTAATAATACATTATGATTATAAGTGAAAAATGAAAATGAAAAATGCAATCAAAATAATCTGTATATGTTTCTTTAGCTCAAAAAAAAATCATGGATGCCTTAATTTTTTACTGTTAGGGCAGTGAGAATCTAGAATTCCTTGCCTGAGGAGGTGGTGATGGCGAACTCAGTCGAGGGGTTCAAGAAAGACCTGGATGTCTTCCTGGAGCGTAACAATATTGTATCTTACAGTTATTAGGTTCTTTAGAAGGATGTAGATCTGGGGATTTATTCTGACGGAATAGAGGCTGAACTGGATGGACAAATGTACCGGAATTATCTGGACGTGTGAGACTGGCCTAAGGGAATATGGCTGTTATGTAATCACCGACACACTGCTGCTGCCCCTTTATTGTCCAATCCCACTGCCTATATCTTTATTGTCCAATCGAATGTCCTATAAATCAGTGTTTATAAGGTGATCGTTTTTATAGCTTTCATTTTCAGCATGAGTTTTATCACAAAACATAAAAGAGTAAATCAGCATCTGGAGTAACTAATACTTCTACTTATAAAAACTTGGTGAAATTTGTTCCAGGGAAGACTCCATTTATATATTTGTCTGTAAAACACAGAAAACAAGTTAATCCTGTTTCTTATGTTTGGCACATTTCATGCAAATAATAAGCTCTGCCAGCACTTGGCAGAATAAATAAAGGTGAACTCCATGCTTTGCTAAATTATCACATGATTTCTCCCAAACTTTCATCAGGATTAAAGGAACATTGTTAATTTGTTTCCATGCAGTAATAAATACCCTACACTGCGGGTTTAGTAAGCACACTGGGAGACATTACCCGAAATTATATAGTCTCCAAATACAATCCTCTTAGTGCTACTCCAGAAGCATGCAGATTTTTATAAAACTACTACTAGCCTGTACTCTTTACCAGTTGTGGGGGCACATGCCTCGTACCTAGCTCTGTACCCCGTTTTACATTTTCCATTATCTTTGTTTGATCCCAGATTTTAAATGACTATAATACCAAATCGACTCCTCTGTACTCTGAATAAATTTCTATCCCTATGCTGTGTAGGTATGCTGTGTAGGTTTGTGCCCTTTATAGTATGACTGACTTTGGACTAACCCATTGATTGACCTCAGATAGCCTAGTATTTTACCCTTTAGTTTTGTCTGCATGAATGATGTTGACCCTACTTAGAGAAGAACTCACAGTTTCTTACTCCATTATTAATATTATGTAGTGTACCATGGATGCGTTTAAATATCTACTGATCGCCAATGCCATCTTCTCTGGTTACCAGCGCCGTTTCGATCCTCATCTGAACTACGTAACCACAATTCAGGCCAACCGGTTCACTCATTGTCTTCTGTGTGGACCAGAAGTCATTTTCTCAATGTAATTGTATGAAAGCCTTGATGTGAGTCTCATAGGCATTTGTTGGGAAAAGAACTACTTGACCACATGGAAGAAGTTTGAGATCTCTAATTTGAATCGCAGTCACAAGGTTAAGGGCTTGTACCGCCTCAGGGTACAAGTCTGCAGTTTCTCTATGTGGTCACTTCGGTGCCAGCGTGTGATCGCAAGTATGTCATTTGCATACGTGAAGACACTTGCTGACTAGACTTGCACGGCCTTGCTTAATGCAAGTGTATAGAGCGAGGCCCGACACATCTAGTCGGAATGTGGCTGAGCATATGCAAACCGCATTCCTTCTGCCGACATTGGATAATTCACAAGTCTGCAGTCACATAGAGCAACTACAGACTTCTACCCCAAGGCCGGATAACCCTGGGCTGGCGTTCATAGTAGATTTACAATTACAGGCATGGGGGTCTTCTGTAGACCTGAATGTGATTTGTTTTTTTGTGCACACATTCACTTATTATTAGCAAGTCTGATCTGGAATGCAGTTCAGAACATTACATGATGAGATTTTTTTTCCCACACAGACCATTGGTCCGTGTGTAAAAACACCAAACTACTGAACAGACTTGCATTTGTCAGTGTGCTGTTCGTATGCTCCCCATTTTTCATACAGATAAAATACAAACTGATTATGCCCTCGCCTGAATGAGCCCTAAAGAGGTGCTTTTCTTGAGGAGGTGTTCTTTTGGAGAGGCTTTATTCTATTTAATCTAGAGATTCAGATGAACCAGAGCTGGTGTACAGTGAGAAACATTTGCAAGAAGGTCAATAAAGCAGAATATAATAATAATAAAAATAATTAAAAATTATGGTGACATGGGCAAACTTGTAGGGGTGTTGAGGTTTCCTAGGACCTGAATCAAATCTACTCCTCTTTGAGTTAAAATAAAAATTAATGTTAGTAGGTGTTGTATTCCTAGTAGTAACTGCAGCAGACATTAAAAAGGGCTGAACCCACCAATATCAGTAAGATTACATATCCATCTAATGTGTATAAGGGCCACCAGACTCTGATTCGACGAGCGGCTTCACAGAAAAAAAGATTGGATATATTGCACTACAAACACCCAGTTCTTCCCTATTCCCACCCGATAAGCCACTGCTGCAGGTGTCTAACAGCGACTTACGCCATTCTCCCATTGAAAGCACATGCATGCTCAGTGTGGGGTTATTGGGACACATAGCTGTCAGTCGAATGAGTTTTTTATTGGCGTCTAACATGTTCACACAGAGTTTTTTGAAATGTTCAAAAACCATCAGTTTTTCAACTTTAAATTACATCAGGAAATGCTTCTTTTTTAAGAGTTTTTTTGTAGGAGCTTTTCTGTTCCTGCAGCATTTCCAAGATAGATTTTGAAGAGTCTTGGATGAGGTTTATTTTCCTGTCAAGTTCTTGCAGCTTTTTCATTTGGCCATGCTTAGTTTGGAAAGGTTTTCTTTAGGATCTGCTTCAAAAATGGCAAAAATAGCTCCAAAAACTAATAAGAACAGCAAACTGGATTTCCTATAGAGAAAAATAGAAAGAGTAGCTTTAGCGTTATCAGTGACACTATCTTATTTTGTAAAAGCATCTTTTTACTGGTAATCTTTCACTTCTTTTCCTACTTGAAGCCAAATTTCAGTCTACAAAGTGTCACATAGTTGAATCAACTCATATGACTGTTGTGTTTTTCTGTCTTAGGTTTATGCCTACAGCGATGATATAGTATGAAATGAAGACGGACCTCCTGTTTACCACACAATAAAGTAAGGTAGAGATGAGGCGTTTAACTAGAGAAGGAGAAAGCGTAATGAGACTTGGCCCACCAGCATCAACGCAATCGTTTGGAATGAAGCAGTACCAGATGTCAGAAGAAGACGAAGGAGAGGAAGAAAGCATGGAGGGGTGTGAGCAGCCCCGTTACATCCCTATACGGAGGCATTCCCGTTTTTATACCTCGATGAGAGCACGGAAGATTAGAAGAGACAGAGGGGGTGGCAGAGACTCCATGGAAATACAGACACAGAATTCTGGTGAGTGAAAACTTGAACAAATTCCAGTTATTGATGAATGATTAAGTGGCATGGAATCAGGTTTAGTGGTGTATTAATAAGGGATGTAAAGGTTTCAATTGTATCTAGACCAGGATCTGTCTGCTGTATCTAATACTATCTTTATTGAAAAAATGACCAAGTATGGGATTGGCAAGGCTATGGTTAGGTGGATTCAGTGATCGTACTCTAAGAGTGGTAATTAAATGGTTGCACATCCAATTGGAAGAGTGTTTTAAGTGTCTGTCCTGGCCCCAATTTTGTTCAATATTTTTGTAAATGATCTAGATAAGGGAACTGAAGGTAAACCGTTACACTAAACGAAGGTACCATTACACTAAACGATTTACCAACGATCACGACCAGCGATACGACCTGGCCGTGATCGTTGGTAAGTCGTTGTATGGTCGCTGGTGAGCTGTCACACAGACAGCTCTCCAGCGACCAACGATCCGGGGAACGACTTCGGCATCGTTGAAACTGTCTTCAATGATGCCGAAGTCCCTGGGTAACCAGGGTAAACATCAGGTTACTAAGTGCAGGGCCGCGCTTAGTAACCCGATGTTTACCCTGGTTACCATTGTAAAAGTAAAAAAAAAAAACACTACATACTCACATTCCTGCCACGTCCCCCAGCGTCAGCTTCCCTGCACTGTGTAAGCGCCGGCCGTAAAGCAGAGCGGTGACATCACCGCTGTGCTCTGCTTTACGTCCGGCCGGCGCTGACACAGTCAGTGCGAGAAGCTGACGCCGGGGGACGTGACAGGAATGTGAGTATGTACTGTTTTTTTTTTTTTACTTTTACAATGGTAACCAGGGTAAATATCGGGTTACTAAGCGCGGCCCTGCGCTTAGTAACCCGATATTTACCCTGGTTACCAGTGAACACATCGCTGGATCGGCGTCACACACGCCGATTCAGCGATGACAGCGGGTGATCAGCGACCAAAAGAAAGGTCCTGATCATTCCCAGCGACCAACGATCTCCCAGCAGGGGCCTGATCGTTGGTCGCTGTCACGCATAACGATTTAGTTAACGATATAGTTGCTACATCACAAAAAGCAACAATATCGTTAATTAAAAAATGTGTGAAGGTACCTTAATCAAATTTGCAGACTGTCCAAAGCTGGGAGGGATAATTAACACTAGAGAAGACAGAGAAAGGATTCAGAAGGATTTAGATAAGCTTGGACAATGGGCAGTGACTAATAGAATGGTATTTAACAGGAAGAAATGCAAGATTCTACATCTGGGCAAGAAAAAAGGGAATTACAGCTACAGAATGGGAGGAATAGAACTAAGCAACAGCATATGTGAAAAAGACCTGGGTATACAAATAGATCATAGACTGCACATGAGCCAATAGTGGGATGTAGCAGCAAAAAAGGAAAACAGTTCTAGGATGTAATAACCCCTTAATGTCCAGTGACGGACACAGTCCATCATGGTCGGGTGTCAGTTCAAGCACCAGGATGGACTGTGTTCGTTATCCATTTAAACTGTCTCTGCATGTAAACACGCAGTGACAGTTTAGTATCGACAGCTGTTTGTGACAGCTGAGAGCCACGGGAAGAGGTCTGGGGACCCATGCTGTCGAACCCCGCACCCAGATCCCCATGATCGGTCAGTCAATCTGACTGACCGATCACAACATTATTGCGCAGGAGATGCTGAAATATCAGCACCTTACGCCCGATCAGTGAAGCAGGTCAGCTCTGCCAATGAGCCAGGAATGATGTCAGCGTTGCCCCTGGCTGTTAACCCCCTAAATGCTGTGACAGAGCGCGATCACAGAATTCAGGAGGGAGACAAAGGGACAGGAGCTCCGTCTGCCTTCTGTTCGGCGTCCCTGTGACGTCATCGTGGGGGCCCGGCTGTTGCCATGGTAACCCACAGTCGTATGATGACCACCGGGTCACCACGCTACAGAAAGCTTCTAAGACCATGCTCACAGCATGGTGTCAGGAGCTTTCAGTACAGGTATAATGCAGTGCAATGCTAGTGCATTGCAAGGCATTATACCTTCAATCAAAGTAAAAATAAGTGAAAGTCCCATAAATGGACTAGGTAAAAAAGGAAAAAAATGTAAAAAGCAATATTACAAAATAATAATAATAATAATAATAATAATAATCCACTAATACACATTTTTATGTAAAAAAATTAAATAAAAAAGTACACATGTTTGGTATCGCCACATCTGGAACAATCCAATCTATAAAAGTGTCACCTGCTGTGGATTTGTTCATTCTGCCTCCCGAAGATCGCAGTAAGACTCAGCACACACATGTATCCTGCACTCTACACTGAGCGCTTACATCGGGGTTTCCGTGTAAATCTCTGAAATATGTGATTCAGACAGAATCGCCTGTGGAAGATTCCCTATAATGAGGCAGATGGAGGAACTGTGAACACCATAGGACCTATGATCCGGCGATGCCCATCTTTTTAGGTGTGCATAAAAATGCGGTCCACCATAATTTTGTGCACCTCTGAAAGTAAGGACAACGCTGAACATAGGCCAGACGAAGTCCAGAGTAACTCTGCTGCCTCATTATAGTGATTTGATCCCTTGGGGGTTTCATTTGTCATGTTATTTGGAGATTTATATGGAAAATCCAAACTATGTGCTCAGCATAGAATGCCGGATAAATGTGATCCCAAACGTTATGAAAAATGTTCCCAATAAAAGCTTCAACTCAATCAGCAAAACAAAAAAAGTCCCCAATCAGGTCTGTCATCTGTTAACGGAAATATAAGGGGCTTCCACGTTACTGGAAGCACAAAGGCTCTGGAAAAGCTAAATGGCTCCTCGCCCCCCCAAAAGAAATTCAGCAAATTCTCCATTCTCAAATCCAAATGCCCCCTCCCTTCTGAGCCCAAGTGCCCATAAACCACTTTTAGCGTTCACATTTGGTAGGAGTATAATTTTCAAAATTGGATCACTTGGGGGGGTTGTGCACTCTAGCACTTAAGGGGCTCTGTATATGGAGTCTGCAAACTATTCTAGGAAAATTTGCGCTCCAGAAGGCAAATAGCGCTCCATCCCTACCGAGACTCTCCCTATGACTAAGTAGTACTGTACAGCCACATATTCTGTATTTCTATATTCAGCAGAAATTGTGGCACAAATTCTCGTTCCAATTTTACCCACTTCTTGTGTGAAAATGTTAAATCTGGGGCTAAAACAAGATTTTTGTGGTAAAAATGTAACTATTTTTTCTTCACTGCCCAATGGTATAAAATTCTGTGACCCAACAATGGTGTCAAAATGATCACTGCACGCCTACATTAATTCATCAAGAGGTGTATTTTGTAAAATGGAGTCACTTATGAGAAATCCTGCTGTTCTGGCACCTCAGCAGCTGTCCGAGTGGGCCATGGCACCCTCAAACCATAATAGTAACATCTCCACAATAATATGGCACTCCTTCCCTTTGGAGCTTTGAACTGGGCCTCAAATTTAGTTTTCACCCACACATGGGGTATTGGCATACTCAGGAGAAATTGCACAACTAATTTTGGGGTCCATTTTCTCCTGTTACCCTTGAGAAAATAAAAAAATGTGGGGCTCAAAGAAAAATTTTGCGGAAAATGTTTTATTTTTTTATTTTCTTAGCTCTGTTATAAAATTTTGTAAAGCACCTGGTGGTTCAAGATGCTCAACACATCGAGATAAGTTCCTTGAGGGGTCTGATTTCCAAAATGGTATCACATGTGGGGGGATTCCACTGTTTAAACACATCAGGGGCCCTCCAAAAGTGACATGGTGTCTGGTCTCGCTTCCAGCCAATTTTGTGTTGAAAAAGTCAAACCTTGCTCCTTCCCTTCCAGGTGGTCTTCCTCCACACATGGGGTATCGGCGTACTCAGGAGAAATCACACAACAATATTTGGGGTCCACTTTCTCCTGGTACCTTTGTTAAACTAACATATTTGGTGCTAGAAGATGATTTTTGTGGAAAAAATGTGATTATTAATGTTCACGGCTCTACGTTATAAATTTAAGTGAAGCACATGGGGGTTCAAGGCTGTCACCAAACATCTAGATAAGTCACTTGAAGGGTCTAGTTACCAAAATGGGGTCACTTGTGGGGAGATTCCACTGTTTAGGCACATCAGGGTTTCTCCAAATGAGACATGGCGTCCACTCTCGATTCCAGACAATTTTGCGTTCAAAACACGAAACGATGCCCCTTCTCTTCCGAGCCCTGCCGTGCGTCCAAACAGTGGTCTTCCTCCACACATGGGGTATCGGCATACACAGGATGAAAGTGCACAAGAAATATTGTGGTTCAATTTATCCTGATACCCTTGAGAAAATAAAAAAAATTGTGTCTGAAGTAAAATTTTAAAAAATTAGTTAAATTTTCATTTTTTCCTTCCACATTGCTTCAGTTCTTGTGAAGCACCTGAAGAGTTAATAAACTTCTTGAATGTTGTTTTGAACACCTTGAGGGGTGCAATTTTTAAAATGTTGTCACTTTTGGGTATTTTCTCTCATATAGGCCCCCAAAGTCACTTCAAATGTGAGATGATCCCTAAAAACTGGTTTTGTAAATTTTGTTAGAAAAATGAGAAATCACTGGTCAACTTTTAACACTTATAACTTCCTAACAAAAAAAAAATATGTTTCAAAAATTGTGCTGATGTAAAGTAGACATGTTGGAAATGTTATTTATTAATTATTTTGAGTGACATAACGCTCTGATTTAGGGGCATAAAAATTAAAAGTTTGAAAAGTGTGAAATTTTCAACATTTTTGGCAAATTTACATTTTTTTCACAAGTAAACACAATACATTTTGAAGAAATGTTACCACTATCATAAAGTACAGTATGTCACAAATAAACAATCTCAGTCCCAGAATCAGTGGGATCCATTAAAGCATTCCAGAGTTATAATCACATAAAGTGACAGTGGTCAGATTTCAAAATTAAAGCCTGGTCATTAACCTACAAAGTGGCTTGGTCCTTAAGGGGTTAAGAGAAGCATAGAGTCTAGATCACATGAAGCAATTATCCCCCTCTACTCCACCTTGGTCAGGTCTCATCTGGAATACTGCGTACAGTTCTGGGCACCACATTTTAAAAAAGACATTGAAAAACTGGATCAATTTCAGTGTAGAGCTACCAGGATGGTGAGCGGACTGCAAAGTATGTCCTACGAGAAAAGGTTAAAGGATCTGGGAATGTTTAGCTTGCAAAAAAGAGGGCTAAGAGGAGACTTAATAGCTGTCTACAAATATCTGAAAGGATATCACAGTGTAGAGGGATCATTCTTATTCTCATTTGTACATGGAAACACGAGAAGCAATGGAATGAAAGTGAAATGGAGAAGATACAGATTAGATATTAGAAAACCCTTTTTGACACTAAGGGTGATCAATGAGTGGAACAGGCTGCAACGAGAGGTTGTGAGTAGTGATGAGCGAGTGTGCTCGTTACTCGAGATTTACGAGCATGCTCGGGTGTTCACCGAGTATCTTGGGCGTGTTCGTAGATTGTTTGTTTGTTTGTTAGATTGTTTGGCTGCATGATTTGTGGCTGTTAGGCAACCTGAACACATGCAGGGATTGCCTGTTTGTTAGGGAATCCCCACATGTATTCAGGCTGTCTAGCAGCCATAAATCATGCAGCTGTGGCGACACGAACATAATCTACGAGCATGCCGAAGATACTCGGAGAACACCCGAGCATGCTCGGAAATCTCGAGTAACGAGCACAATACTCATCACTAGTGGTGAGTTCTCCTTCAGTGGAAGTCATCAAACAGACCCTGGTTTAGTGAATCCTGATGACTAATGACTCTTGAGGTCCCTTCCAACTCTAACATTCTATGATTCTACGAGAATAACAAAGAATCATCCAGTAGGCCCTGGTTCTGGTCCATGTGCTGTCTCTGGCACAATTTTATTGAATACCAGAAGACCAGTGGTGAACTGAAACTGCACATGCACTGCCCACACGAATGATTGTGGCGCCAGTGTGAAATTTCAAACAGAAGGCAGGTCCCTGAAGAATCAATGACCAGTCACTGAAATACAGGAGGCAGGCCAAGGGTCCGGAGCAGAAGACCCTACCCACAGTCTCGCCCTTGTGCAAAGAAACATTATTAGAAAAAAAACTTCAAATCCTTATTAAAAATGAACCACAGATCGGATTGATTCACCAAAGTTATCAATTTAATCAGTATCTCAGCACCATTATCGCTGTGCCCAGTCTGCAATGATAGACGTGAAAAAAATGTAACCTGCAAGGATTCCAGTCCAATGAGAAAATGAATATCTGATAAATAGTATCCATAGCAAAACCAGCAAAACCGTGAGACAACACTACAATGTTATCATTTTATCTGTTTCCAACAATGATTAACCTTCCTATGCCATGACACCAGTCTCAACTGTGAAAAACATGCTGTTAAATAAAGGATTTGATAAGGTGACAAACCTCCGAGTCCTCAATTTCCTTGACTCCTGACTCCGGCCGGCTGTTTTGTATATGGACACACATATAATACGCTCATCTGGATGAGCCCATGTTGAGTCAACAAACTAATCAAATTTATTTGAATATTATGTATGATTATGGTGCACACATTACTACCAGCGCATGTAACACGGGCCTGAAGTGTGGCTGATAAGAACCCGCTTCCTGAGGGCTCATTCCCACTTGCGATTAAATCGGATGCATGCAATATGATTAAAAATCAGATTGCATTTGGACCAATGTTATTCTATCATTGTGTGTTCATCTGCAATTTTTTTTCCAGCTCCGATCAGATCACGATCGGACTGGAAAAAAATTGCAGCATGCTGCAATTGTAATTGGAAATTGGATCACATTCTGCAATAACGAACCATGTGAGTGCTGTCCAATTTTTACACACTAATGTCCTTTGAAAAGCCGGCAATTCATCTACCGTGTACAGTAAAATCACAACGGGACCCGACAGGAAAGACGAGATAGATTGCATACAGTATATACACATAGAATAGATAGATATAAATATGTCAGTCACATATACAATTAGTACAGTGTGTGTGCAGCTTACTGTACATGTATTTAATTATTCAATTTATTATTATTTTTCTGAAAAAAATACCGTAGGCTCCAGCGTAATTTTCTTAAAAAGTAGAAGGAATGCCAAAGACTGGGATCTGATGAAAGTTATAATAGAAACACATAATTACTTCTGCATCTTTACCCACTCTTTGTTTTGGCTTATACTGAGGTCAATACTGATAGCGTGAACATGGCCATACATGAAAATCCGTACCAGTGTCATCAGTGTTTTCCATCTTTTATCAGTGAATCATCAGTGCATCCATTTTACCATCAGTGTGTCATCTGTGTGTCCGTTTTACCATCAGTGTGTCTTCCGTGTGTCCGTTTTTGCCATCTCTTTGTTATCCGTGTGTCCATTTTTGCCATCAGTGTGGCATCAATGTTTTTCAAGGATGGATAAAGAAATAAATAAATTACAAAGTTTATCCTATTCTTTGCAGTGTTAATCATGGACAGACAAGATAATCTTGTAGATATGATACCTTTTTATGGTCATGTTAGCCATTAAAAGGTATCATAACTACAAGGTTGTCTTGTTTTTCCCCACTGAGAGCATTTTCTTTTCAACTGGCTAACACTGCACCAAATCACATGTACAGCACACAGATGATACGCCAATGCCATTCTTGTTCTGTACGTGTTTTTCACAGATCCATGGACTTGTATTGGCCTTTGTCATCTATGCTGCCAGAAAAAAATGGACATGTCTCTGTGTGCGTGGACATAAGCTACTCATAAGCTGTCACCCAGCAGTCAAAAAAAGTTCTTGAGAACCTCTGAAAGACGCAGGGGCTTAACTACGACAGAATATTATATGGAAAACTATGGGATACATTATACTATATGGAAAACTATGTCGTGTGCATTATACTATAGGCAGGATATGGGCTGTGCGTTATAATATATGGAGGAATATGGACTGTGTGTTATACTATATGGATGCGTATGGGAGTGTCTTATACTTTTGCTATGGAGCCCCATGACTTCTATGCATGCCCCTGGTTTACTTTTTTCTAAAATTTAAAGAACAGCAGCAGAACAGGGAACATACACCAGGACGGGGGACATATACCAGAATGGGGCCAGAATGAGGGACATACATACTAGGATGGAGGGACATATACAGTGCAGACCTAAAGTTTGGACACACCTTCTCATTTAAAGATTTTTCTGTATTTTCATGACTATGAAAATTGTACATTTACACTGAAGGCATCAAAACTATGAATTAACACATGTGGAATTATATACTTAACAAAAAAGTGTGAAACAACTGAAAATATGTCTTATATTCTAAGTTCTTCAAAGTAGCCACCTTTTGCTTTAATGACTGCTTTGCACACTCTTGGCATTCTCTTGATGAGCTTCAAGAGGTAGTTACCGGGAATGGTCTTCCAACAATCTTGAAGGAGTTTCCAGAGATGCTTAGCACTTGTTGGCCCTTTTGCCTTCACTCTGCCGTCCAGCTCACCCCAAACCATCTCAATTGGGTTCAAATCTGGTGACTGTGAAGGCCAGGTCATCTGGCGTAGCACCCCATCACTCTCCTTCTTGGTCAAATAGCCCTTACAGCCTGGAGGTGTGTTTGGGGTCATTGTCCTGTTGAAAAAAAATGATGGTCCAACTAACGCTGGAATAGTATGCCGCTGCAATATGCTGTGGTAGCTATACTGGTTCAGTATGCCTTCAATTTTGAATAAATCCCCAACAGTGTCACCAGCAAAGCACCCCCACACCATCACACCTCCTCCTCCATGCTTCACGGTGGGAACCAGGCATGTAGAGTCCATCCGTTCACCTTTTCTGCGTCGCACAAAGACACGGTGGTTGGAACCAAAGATCTCAAATTTGGACTCATCAGACTAAAGCACAGATTTCCACTGGTATAATGTCCATTCCTTGTGTTATTTAGCCCAAACAAGTCTCTTCTGCTTGTTGCCTGTCCTTAGCAGTGGTTTCCTAGCAGCTATTTTACCCAGGGCCGGCATCAGCACCTGGCGCACCCGGGCAAGTACCGGGGCCCTGAGCAGGCAGGGGGCCCACTCGCCGTTGGAGACACTGGCACGCTATAGTGCCGGCCCCTGTGAGTGACCCTTCGCCTGCTCTGTGCCCCAACACTTGCGATACTTACCTCTCCCGGTTGCGCGCTGCAGCGTCTTCCATCCTCTGACTGTGACGTTCAGGTCAGAGGACGCGATGACATCACCAGTGCGCGCCCTCTGCCTGAGCAGTCACAGCACAGAGAGCAGGAAGACGCCGACGGTGAGGAGTTCAGAGCAGAGCAGTGACAAGCAACGAGAGGTGAGTATTTCTTTTTTTTTTTTAAATATTTGGAGCAATATATGGTGACCATCAGAAGGGGCCCATATATGGAGCATTATATGGAGCTAATTCTATATGAAATATCTTATGGGGCCAATAATATAGGGAGCATCTTATGAAGCCAATTCTATAGGGCGCATTATATGGGGTCAATTTAATATGGAGCCAATTTAATATGGAGCATCTTATGGGGCCAATTCAATATGGAGCAGTATATGGGGACAATTACATATGGAGCAGTATATGGGGCCAATAATATATGAAGCATCTTATGGGACTAACTTTATATGGAGCATTATATGGGACCCATTCTGTAAGGAGTATTATATGGGGCCCATTCTGTATGGAGCATCATATGGGGCCCATTCTGTATGGAGCATCATATGGGGCCCATTCTGTATGGAGCAATATATGGGACTCAGTATACTGTATGGGGCCAATCATATACTGTATGCAGCATTATATGAGGCCCATTATATATGGAGCAATAGATGGAGCCCATCATATACTGTATGGAGAATTATATGTGGCTCACTATACTGTATGGAGCATTATATGGGGTCAATTCCGTATGGAGCAATATATGCGGCTCATTCTGTATGGAGCACTCTGTGGTGCCCATTATTCTGTTTGGAGCAATATATGGGGCTCATTATTCTGTATAGAGGACTATGTGGTGCCAACTATACTGTATGGAGCACTATATGGGGCCATTATACTGTATGGTGCAATATTTGGGGCTCATTATTCTGTTTGGAGCAATATATAGGGCTCATTATTCTGTATAGAGGACTATACTGTCCGGTTTCTGAGCTAATGCAGAATGTACAATAGATATCACTCATGTAATGTAATAAGTAAGTGAAATCTTTGGCATTGTACTATACCTATATTTATCTGCCGTATGGGTGCATTATGAATTGTGGTATGTGTTAAAGGGGCCCACTGGGACTCTTTCGCCCAGGGCCCATGAAAATCTGTAGCCGGCCCCGATTTTACCATGAAGGCCTACTGCACAAAGTCTCCTCTTAACAGTTGCTGTAGAGATGTGTCTGCTGATAGAACTCTGTGCGGCATTGACCTGGTCTCTAATCTGAGCTGCTCTTAACCTGTGATTTCTGAGGCTGGTGACTCAGATAAACTTATCCTCAGAAGCAGAGGTGACTCTTGGTCTTCCTTTCCTGGGGCGGTCCTCATGTGAGCCAGTTTGTTCGTAGCGCTTGATGGTTTTTGCAACTGCACTTGGGGACACTTTCAAAGTTTTCCCAATTTTTCAGACTGACTGACCTTCATTTCTTAAAGTAATGATGGCCACTCGTTTTTCTTTACTTAGCTGCTTTTTTCTTGCCATAATACAAATTCTAACAGTCTATTCAGTTGGACTATCAGCTGTGTATCCATCTCTGCACAACACAACTGATGGTCCAAACCCCATTTATAAGGCAAGAAATACCACTTATTAAACCTTACAGGGCACACCTGTGAAGTGAAAACCATTCCCGGTGACTATTTCTTGAAGCTCATCAAGAGAATGCCAAGAGTGTGCAAAGCAGTCATCAAAGCAAAAGGTGGCTACTTTGAAGAACCCAGAATATAAGACATAATTTCAGTTGTTTCACACTTTTTTGTTAATATAATTCCACACGTGTTAATTCATAGTTTTGATGCCTTCAGTGTGAATTTACAATTTTCATAGTCATGAAAATACAGAAAAATCTTTAAATGAGAAGGAGTGTCCAAACTTTTGGTCTGTACTGTGTACATATATATATAATATATATGTGCAGCGCCCCAGAGTCCTGGTTCGTTGCAGTAATGTTATTCTTCCACCAGGGGGAGTGATGTTACGTCTGAAGGCAATGAAGGAGATCTTCTGTCCAGGTATCACAGCCACATACACACTTCACACGCCAGTCCACCAGGGAGAGCTAAGGGTTCTATCTATTAGGCCAGTCCTCATATTAGGGTAAAACTGGGGGGTTGGTGAGGAAGTTAGTCAGTATCAGAAGGAGAAGTCTGAGGAGAGTTCCTGGCTGGGGACCGAAGAGGAACGGTCTCCCGGCTGAGCTGGCTAGGGTGATCTCTAGTCAGATCCAGACTGAAGTCTGAGGAGGGAGAAGGACACGGAGCTGCACCTGCAACCCATGCGGCAGCATCCTAAGAAAGGACAAGAAAGGAATTGTGCTGTAGTGAGTGAGAAAATAAGTCATAGCAACAGGAGTGAAACATCAGTGGTAGACCAGCGAGAAGCAGGCTGCCTCCTTCTGAAGCGCAGATCCAGTGGCCAGAATACCGAGGGAGTAAAGAGCTCTATGCCATTACTTCAGAGACTGGCAGGACAGTTAATTCCAAGTTGGCTGTCCGACACGGTGGCAACTTGTGGGGGTCAGGGCGTCTCTAGGGTCCCTTTAAACAAGCCTCAGGCCATCAGTCATACGGGTTTTGTCCTATTCGTACCATCTGGGGGACAGAGAGGAATAACAACAGTGAGGACCTTATGGTAGCTTGTGCAAGTAGGGACCTACTGAGTTACTGTGTGCTAGGGGAAGGCTATTGAATTCCTCCTGGATAAGGAGACTCTGGATATTGCCTTCAGACCGTCCGGACTCTGCCTACCCCGTGGTCCCTACCCTGGACTGTGGATGCTGAAGCCTTCAGTAAAGGTAAAGAGACTGCATCCTTGTGTCCTCGTTCTTCACTGCGCCTTGCACCATTCACCATCTACTCTCTGGGAAGCCCTGGGGACATACTTCACCTGTGGGAAGGTACACCATCTAGCTGCCATAACATCACCCCAGTGGACCCCTAAGCAGCGTCGGTCACCCTGCCCGAATACCACAGGTGGCGTCACGAATACTATCCCTTTAAAGACCTTTCCCCCAAATCACTGACGGACCTCCCGAGGGCCACGGACCGGGCCAGCCACCGTGACATCCCCACTGAGAACAGGAGAGGGCCCAGTACCGAGTACCCCACTGCCCTACGGGGGCGCTCCACATATCTATATATATAATTGTCTAAGGGTTTAATTGTCTGTCTGTCCTGGAAATCCTGGAAGGCCTGGCGGCCTCGACCAATCAGCGATGGGCACAGTCTGCCGCGAATTCTGGAATCATCATTGTCCTCCACTGCTGTCAAGTGCCGCCATTGTGTTTTCTAAGGGTCTAATTGTCTGTCTGTCTCGGATATCAGCCAATCAGCGATATTAGTGCGAGATTTAAACACCACTGACAGCGCAACATACATACATACATATTCTAGAATACCCGATGCGTTTGAATCGGGCCAACATCTAGTATATATATATATATCTGTTTTGTCTCAGTTAGTATATAGTATAAGGTAAAGATAATGTTGTGGTATTTAGTGGATATTAAGTATTAGTAGTCAATTTTGGCGTTAATAGTTGATATCGGACCTCCTTAGAGGTGCAAGGAGGTTTCCTCTTTTGATACTATAAGTTTCAGTATTATTAGGAGAAAAACCCTGTCCTTTTACAATGGCGAGCTACAGGCCCACTGTTTAGATTTTGCTTTCCATGTTTTGCTGTATGAATTTCTGGTCATCGTCTGTGAACTGATCAGGCCGGAGGGACGTGGACAGACTACATTGGTACAGGGTGAACTGTTGTGTAATTCTGTACATTCAGAGCGCTGATAGTTCAGACGGGTGACGCAGATTTTCAGTACAAGCTATACATGGAACAAAATCAATAACAGAGAACCCAGTCTTCTGATTTTTAACGTTTTTTCTTTTTCCTTTGCTTGGTAATCTTTGAGAGTTTGGGGTGATCTTTACCAGTCCAATCTTTCAAAGAGTCATAGTCGTTCTCAAGGTAAAGTCCAATATATATAAATATTCAGGGTGGTGGACCCCAGTCCAAATCTTGCGCCGTGGCCCATCACACTCTAGTTACACTACAGTAAAGACAGTTACTAGGCTAAGGCTATATCAGTGTGGAAAGAGTTGCGAATATAGTCTATGCAAATCAAATCACAGGACTCAGATGATTCACCGCTCAGTAATCTGTGGCTGCTGGACAGGAGTCCTGAGATCCACCTCGTACTGGACAACATCCCTGACGCTTCTTTTGATTAGCCAGCCTGACGTGAAGTCTTCGTTCTGGTGTGATGCACATGGGACGCTAATCAAAAGAAGAGCTGAGGCTGCCATCAGGTGGGAGGCAATTTTCAGAGCTCCATAATCAGAGTTTGATCAGAGTGAGATTTGCATATGTAGTGAGCTGTGATTGTTCTATTATCATTGACATAGACTCTGTGACAGACACTGCCCCCATGTGGCCAGAAGTTATACCTATGCCGAATGTGATTACAGAGAAACAAACTGTATTGGCAGAACTTCCCCCTGTGATGTCATGTGAACAGGAAGGGGAGGGAATAAGAGAGCCCGGGAAACTGGTGTGTGCAGAGAGAGGTCTGTGTGTGCTGGCGTCCTCCTGTAGATGCGATATAGAAGATTGCCTGGATGACCGCTATCTCTTGGAAGCCGACATCCAGATTGTTCCCAGCTCCCACACTGCGGAGCACCCAACGGTGACATCTTCACAGATCCTGGAGCCCATGAACTGTAAGCGGGTCCTCTGTTGAGAGGCCGAACATTCCACCCTTACCTGTTGAATCCCAAGGACTACAGTCTGGACCTGAGAGACGGAGTTTTGTTTGATCCCTGTTGTTTTCTCTTCGGCTGGAGCGTCCCCCTACAGTGACAGACAGGCCTGCGACGTGGGAAGATAACCTCCTGGAGCAAAGGAACTGGTAACGTGTGGATAGGGAAAGTGAGGGAGAGTTTGTTATTACACGTTATTTCCGTGAATAGGCATATTTTGTACTGTCTATTATTGTGTTCCGCCGTGTTAAGGAAAATGTATAACAGTAAAGATACGGTTGTTAAAATGGAGTCTGAGTGTGGAAGTTTTGCTGGGCCAGATCATGGATATACATGGGCGACCTTGCCCTCGGTCACTTCACATAATCGACCCGATTATCTTAGATGAGAGTATACACGGTCGTCTGCACCTGACCTAACCAGTATTGTTCTTTTTTTTAGCTGTAGAGAATAGAAAATTCTCTATTTTGGTGTAGTGTGAAAATGACATCTGCAGCAGACCGTGACTTAGTTTAGATCAAACCTGGCATATAAATGATGCCATGCTAAAAATCCGAAAACAATTACTACTTAAGGTGTAAAAACACTCCTGAGTTACTATCATTAACACTTTGGAGGTGCTAATGTCACCTCTGGTATAAGACACGTTTTGTGATACATTTGCTTCTAAAAATATCACCTAATATTTTAAGGTTTAGTAAGCAAAAAAGCAAGATATTCTGGTTTCACTAAAAAAACAGTGCTGTATTACTAATTTTAAATATGGTCCTGCCTATTGCCATTAGCATAAATGGTTAAAATTGCAAGGTGTAAAACCACCCTTGCAATTTACTTATTAAAACTCATTTCTATTCTCAATAATGGAGGGCTCAGTCCAATGGAGGTTGTAAGGCGAGCGCTGCTCTGTACCTGGCCCCATATACAATGGGGGAAATAAGTATTTGATCCCTTGCTGATTTTGTAAGTTTGCCCACTGGCAAAGACATGAACAGTCTATAATTTTAAGGGTAGGGGAATTTTAACATTGAGAGATAGAATATCAAAAATAAAATCCAGAACATCACATTGTATAAATTATATACATTTATTTGCATTTTACAGTGAGAAATAAAGATTTGACCCCCTCCCAACCATTAACCCCTTTCTGCCATCGGACGGAATAGCAGCCACTTATCTCCTGAATCACAACAAGCAAGAGAATCTATAACTGGTGGAGGAAGGTTGGACTTGATGGACTTCTATGTCTTTTTTTAACCTGTGTAACATAGGTCAAGCGTTAATAGTCAAACAGGATGACACTTGGAGTGCCCGCTAGGACCCTGGGGTACTCGTGCCAGGTCCGGTGGTCATTAAAGGGGTGGTCATTGTGGCAGCGGCGCGGTCCGTGGCCCTGGGCGTCCAAGTTAAAGGGAAGGTCTTTAAAGGGGTTGTTGTGAATAAGATATAAAGTTTGTTCGTGACGCCACCTGTGGTATTCGGTCAGTGATGATCGACGCTGCTTAAAGGGGTCCACTGGGGAATGATGGTAGAGCAGCAGGGATACTATGGCCTCCCACAGATGAAGCTGGATCCCCAGGGCTCCCGGTGTAGTAGGCAAAGATGGTGTGATGCCAGAAAGAATCAGAGGACGCAAAGTTGCCGTCTCTTTACCTTTTACTGTAGTAATCAGCCACAGTCCAGGGTACGGATCACAGGTGATGGTGAGGTCCGGCCAGCTTGGAAGCGATTCGGGAATCTCCCTAGCCAGGTGAGGTTGGAAGCCTTCCTTGCTGCCTAAGGCTTCACACAAGGTCCCCACTTTCTCTCTGTCCCCATTTGGTAGGACACTACCCGCATGGCAGGCAACTCGAGCCTTTTTTACAGGTGTCTCTAATTATGACTCCGGGCTCTATGTGCTGCTGTGCCTTTGGGTGTAAATGGTGGACAGGTGACTTGAAATCTGCTCGCCGGTTTTTGCTGTGGGGCATACAGTTATCCCCACAACCTTGGACTTCCGGCGTCCGGTATTCTGTGCTTCAGCGTGGAGGGAGCTCAGTTGAAGCTCCCTTCCAGCTCTTTACTCTCCTTTACTTCTCCTCCTCTATCAGTCTCCTACAGACTGCTCTGTTTCTCTTTCATCCCTCCAGGAGCTGCAGAACCCCTTGTCTGCACGGCCCCAGCCTTCCTCTCTCAGATTCTCTCTGTTGGACGCCTCTCTCCTCTGTCCCTCTGACAGACTGACTTAACTACTCCTCCAGCCAGAATATATAGGGAAGTTCCCCTGAATCCGAGTCTCGTGCTCCCCCTTCTGGCCTGGAGGCAGAACAGTGTTGCATGTACTTGTTACCTGTTAAAGGCATCCTTCCTCGCTTCCAAGCATGGCATCACCCTCCCCGAGAGGAAAGCAATGCCACTGTAAAAACCGGTTACCTGGGGTGTTTCACACTTATATTCCCGAACATCATCTGTTAGGGGAATAATCGGGAGGACCCCTTACACAGTACAGCACAGTACACTGTCGGCACAACCAGTCTATATTGGCAGGTTCAGCTGGCTTCAGTCTAACATGTATGGAGGCCTTAATGCCCAGATAGGGCATTTTGACATGAGCATGTTTGGGACACCTAAACACCAGCTGCATAACAACATGGAGGTGCTTTTGGAGTCTCTAAATCTGGTGGCATGTTCCATGTTAAAGGCATAGGTGAAGCATGGCCATTTATACAGTAGACAAAAGTATTGGGAAGCATCTCTTCTTCGCTGAATTTAGGTTTCTCACTCAGTGCCATTCACACAGGTTTATAAAATCCAGTCACACGCCAAGCAGTCTGCCTTTACAGACATTTGTGAAATATTGGCCCATTCTATGGAGCTATCCGATTCTGATAGCAGTGCAGTTCTGTACTAGGATGCCACCAGTGTAAATATAATATGCAAATTGCCTCTTCTGAGAAAAAGAGGACTTAAACTCTATAGCGCCACCTGTTGGAAGTAGCGATCCTACAAGTCACAATCAACCCTCTAAGGCTACGTTCACATTGGCGTTCCGCCAATGTGCGTCGCTGTTGCGCCGGCGACGCGCCGGCGACGCAGCGGCGACGCGCCCCTATGTTTAACATAGGGGACGCGTGCGTCGTTTTGGTGGCGTTTTTCGCCACGTGCGTCGTTTCCGACGCTAGCGTCGGACGCAAGAAAACGCTACTTGTAGCATTTTCTGTGCGTCCGATTTTCGTCGGAAAACGACGCACGCGTCGCAAAACGCGCACGTTTTAGCGTGCGTCGCGCGTTGCGTCGCCGACGCACGGCGGCGCAACGCTAATGTGAACGTAGCCTAAGGAGTCGTGCAATATGACTTAGGATAAAAGCCAAATCAGTATCTCAATTCGCAGACACGGTGTAAATAGTTTGTATAATTCTCCCCTCCTAAATATTCTGCAATCTGTTTGGCAGTCTGATTAGGGAATCTGAGTTTGGTAAATGCCAGAAGAACGTTAACTGCCTGACTGTGGTGTGCCAACTGTAAAGTTTAGTGAAGGATAATGCTATGACTTGTTTTTCAGGTGTTCGCCTATACCCCTTTGTTTCAGTGCAGGAGAATTTTGAAGGGGTTGTCCAGTCTAAAATGACAAGTCTACAGTCACTCTGAGTGACTGCTGACTTGTGAATCCTTACAGCACACACACTGCGCGCTGTGAGGATTCTCCAGTGTCAGAGTCGGGAACAGCAGTCAGGTGACCACATGTATGTGATATGCATACTCCTGGGCCAGAATTTGACTAGACTGTTTCCAGCCTCGCACAATACATTTGGCCGGGAGTATGCATATTGCATACTTGAAGTCACGTGACCGCCATTCCCAGCACTGACATTGGAGAATCCTCACAGTAGGATGTGTGTTCAATACCCCACGGATTTTCAGCTGCGTTATTTTAATCTTAAATGTATGTCCACCTGTGGTGAACACATTTAATAAGGATCCATTTAGGATCCAAAACAGCCAGCTTATTTTGGTGAGCGGAGCATAGTGGTCCAGATTACCAAAAAGAGCCGGACTACCCATCACTAGAGCTAAGTCCCCTACAACATTGTAAAGTCCATTTAAAATGCATTTTGGCGGTGACAGACTCCCTTTATTGCTTCTGCATAGCAAGACATTTTGGGAAATTGTGCTTCCATCTTTATGTTAACAGTTTGTGGAAGGAAGTTTTCCATTCCCCATGACTGTGCCCTACTGCAAAAAATAAGGTCCGTAAAAACATAGTTGGGTGGAAGAACCTGACTGGCCACACAGAGCCCTGACCTCAACCCATCCAACACCTTTGTGATGCAATTGTAGAAAAAATTTCCCGAAAAGTAGAAGCTGTTTCAGCTGCAGAAGGGGAACAAACTCTGTATTATTAATGTCTATGGATTTAAAATTTAATGTCATAAAACCTCTTGTAGATGTAATATGGATGGGTCCCAACACTTTTGTCTGTATAGTTATATACATATGGTCTCCTCCAGTTCTGGTAATGGCTGATGTAAATGAATGCATTTCTTATATTCTGTGCACAGTAATGCAGAACAAGTGTTTACTACATGGAGATAATGTAACCCAGGTATACGGATGCAGTGACACAGACGCGCAGAGTAAGGGTTAAACAATTATTCACTTTATTAAGACAGGAATAAACTCCTTGCAGGGAGAAAACAAGGAAAATATAGTTAAAGGGATGAGGGTTAAACAGAATAACAGTACTTCAAAACTAACAGTCTATCAGTTTCACTTATGGTAACTCAATTGTCCGTTTCTCTCTCAGAGTCCGATGGCTGTCTGGCTGCTGGATGCGGCTGGTTCTGAGTCTTCTGGCTTCCCTGCCTGCGACAAATGTCCTTCATCTGCCCACTGAGCCCCTAGTCCATTCAGCTGCCCGGTGGCTGGGAGTCTTTCACAATAAATTCCCGCTCGGCGGGCTCTTCAGCCAGGACTCTCGCTGTTATGATCAGGTGGCCTTGGAGCAGCATGAAATGACCTTTGCTGGAGCAATGGTAACTTTACTGACCGCAAACCCTGATCCTATCACCGCAACTAGAAGTAGCCGTGGGGTGTGC
The DNA here is from genome assembly GCF_032444005.1 of Ranitomeya imitator. Lineage (NCBI taxonomy): Eukaryota > Metazoa > Chordata > Amphibia > Anura > Dendrobatidae > Ranitomeya > Ranitomeya imitator. Next base: position 567,747,837 of record NC_091286.1, on the reverse strand, counting down.
CTAACCAGACCTAGACACCTCGACACAGCCTAAGGACTAAATATCCCTAAAGATGGAAATAGGAAAACTCTCTTGCCTCAGAGTAGATCCCCAAAGGATAGATAGCCCCCCACAAATAATGACTGTGAGTAGGAGAGGAAAAGACACACGCAGACAGAAAACAGGGATAAGCAAAGGAGGCCACTTCTACCTAGATAGGAAAGGATAGTACAGGATACTATGCGGTCAGCATAAAACACTACAAAATATCCACAGCAGAAAAATACAAAAACTCCACCACCTAACTAAAGATGTGGAGAGTATATCTGCGACTCCAGCGAGTCCAACTAGACTGAGAAAAACATCAGGCACAGTCTAGCAGGAACAAAAATAGAAACAAGATAAGCACAGAAAATAAACACACAGCAGTGTGTCTAAAAAAAATGAAGCAAACATTTATCTTAGCTGAATTGGAACATTGACTACCGGCAAGGACTAATGAGTCCTGCACAGCTAAATACCCCAGTCAGAATTGCAATTAGCAGAAACACCTGTCCAAGACTGCTGCTCAGGAATAACTGCATTACCATCAACAACCACCGGAAAGAGCCCAAGAGCAGAATTCACAACAGTACCCCCCCCTTGAGGAGGGGTCACCGAACCCTCACCAGAGCCCCCAGGCCGGTCAGGATGAGCAAGATGAAAGGCACGAACCAAATCAGCGGCATGGACATCAGCCGAAACCCAAGAATTATCCTCCTGGCCATAACCCTTCCATTTGACAAGGTACTGAAGCTTCCGCCTCGAAAAACGAGAATCCAAAATCTTCTCAACCACATATTCCAACTCCCCATCGACCAACACAGGGGCCGGAGGATCAACAGAGGGAACAACGGGCTCCACATATTTCCGCAACAAAGATCTATGGAAGACATTATGGATAGCAAAAGAGGCCGGAAGCGCCAGACGAAAAGACACCGGATTAATAATCTCAGAAATCCTATAAGGACCAATAAACCGAGGCTTAAACTTAGGAGAAGAAACCTTCATAGGAACATGACGGGAAGACAACCAAACCAGATCCCCAACCCGAAGCCAGGAACCAACACAGCGAGGTCGGTTAGCAAAACGTTGAGCCTCCTCCTGAGACAACACCAAATTGTCCACCACCTGAGCCCAAATCTGCTGCAACCTGTCAACCACAGTATCCACACTAGGAAAGTCAGAAGACTCAACCTGCCCAGAAGAAAAACGAGGATGAAAACCAAAATTACAAAAAAAAGGCGAAACCAAAGTAGCCGAACTAGCCCGATTATTAAGGGCAAACTCGGCCAATTGCAAAAAAGCCACCCAATCATCCTGATCAGCAGACACAAAGCATCTCAAATAAGTCTCCAAAGTCTGATTAGTACGCTCGGTCTGGCCATTTGTCTGAGGATGAAATGCAGAAGAAAAAGACAAATTAATGCCCAGCCTAGCACAAAAGGCCCGCCAAAACCTAGAAACAAACTGGGAACCTCTGTCGGACACAATATTCTCAGGAATACCATGCAAACGGACCACATGCTGAAAAAACAACGGAACCAAATCAGAAGAAGAAGGCAATTTAGGCAAAGGTACCAAATGAACCATCTTAGAGAATCGGTCACAAACAACCCAGATAACAGACATCCTCTGGGAAACCAGAAGATCGGAAATAAAATCCATAGAAATATGCGTCCAGGGCCTCTCAGGGACCGGCAATGGCAAAAGCAACCCACTAGCATGGGAGCAACAAGGCTTGGCCCGCGCACAAGTCCCACAGGACTGCACAAAAGACCGCACATCACGCGATAAGGAAGGCCACCAAAATGACCTACCAACCAAGTCTCTGGTACCAAAAATGCCAGGATGACCAGCCAACACAGAACAGTGAACCTCAGAAATCACTCTACTAGTCCATCTGTCAGGAACAAACAGCTTCCCCACAGGACAACGATCAGGTTTGTCAGCCTGAAATTTCTGAAGAACCCGTCGTAAATCAGGAGAAATGGCAAAAAGGACCACCCCTTCCTTCAAAATACCGACTGGTTCCAAGACCTCAGGAGAATCAGGCAGAAAACTCCTAGAGAGGGCATCAGCCTTAATATTCTTAGAACCCGGAAGGTACGAGACCACGAAATCAAAATGAGAAAAAAACAAGGACCATCGAGCCTGTCTAGGATTCAACCGTTTGGCAGACTCGAGGTAAATCAGATTCTTATGATCGGTCAAGACCACAATACGGTGCTTAGCTCCCTCAAGCCAATGTCGCCACTCCTCAAACGCCCACTTCATAGCCAACAACTCCCGATTGCCGACATCATAATTGCGTTCAGCAGGCGAAAACTTACGGGAAAAGAAGGCACACGGTTTCATTAAGGAACCAACAGGATCCCTCTGAGACAAAACAGCCCCTGCCCCAATCTCAGAAGCGTCAACCTCAACCTGAAACGGAAGAGAAACATCCGGTTGACGCAACACAGGAGCAGAAGTAAAACGATGCTTAAGTTCCTGAAAGGCAGAGACAGCCGCAGGGGATCAATTCGCCACATCAGCGCCCTTCTTCGTCAAATCAGTCAAGGGTTTAACCACGCTGGAAAAATTAGCAATGAAACGGCGATAAAAAATTTGCAAAACCCAAAAATTTCTGAAGGCTCTTCACGGATGTGGGCTGAATCCAATCATGAATGGCCTGAACCTTAACCGGATCCATCTCTATAGATGAGGGAGAAAAAATAAAGCCCAAAAAGGAAACCTTCTGCACCCCAAAAAGACACTTAGACCCTTTCACAAACAAGGCATTGTCACGAAGGATCTGAAATACCATCCTGACCTGCTGCACATGAGACTCCCAATCATCGGAAAAAATCAAAATGTCGTCCAAATATACAATCAGGAATTTATCAAGATAATCCCGGAAGATATCATGCATGAAGTACTGAAAAACAGATGGAGCATTAGAGAGTCCGAATGGCATCACAAGGTATTCAAAATGGCCCTCGGGCGTGTTAAACGCAGTTTTCCATTCATCACCCTGCTTAATACGAACAAGATTATAAGCCCCCCGAAGGTCAATCTTAGTAAGCCAACTAGCTCCTTTAATCCTAGCAAACAAATCGGAAAGCAAAGGTAAAGGATATTGAAACTTGACCGTGATCTTATTCAAGAGGCGATAATCAATACAGGGTCTTAAGGAACCATCTTTTTTAGCAACAAAAAAGAACCCCGCTCCCAACGGTGAAGAAGATGGCCGAATATGCCCTTTCTCCAAAGACTCCTTAATATAGCTCCGCATGGCGGTATGTTCAGGTACAGACAGGTTAAAAAGCCGGCCCTTAGGAAACTTACAGCCTGGAATCAAGTCAATAGCACAATCGCTGTGTGGTGGAAGGAAACTGGACTTGGGCTCATCGAATACATCCTGAAAATCAGACAAAAACTCGGGAATTTCAGAAGAGGGAGAAGGGGCGATAGACATCAGAGGAACATCATTATGAACCCCCTGACAACCCCAACTAGTCACAGACATGGACTTCCAATCCAAAACAGGATTATGTACTTGCAACCATGGAAAACCCAGCACGATAGCATCATGCAAATTATGCAACACCAGAAATCGACAATCTTCCTGATCGGCTGGCGCCATGCGCATGGTCACCTGTGTCCAAAACTGGGGCTTATTTTTAGCCAAGGGTGTAGCATCAATGCCCCTTAAAGGAATAGCGTTCAGCAAAGGCTGCAAGGGAAAACCACAACGCCTGGCAAACTCAAAGTCCATTAAGTTCAAGGCGGCGCCTGAATCCACAAACGCCATGGCAGAAAATGATGACAATGAACAGATCAAGGACACAGATAACAGAAATTTAGGTTGTACAGTACTGATGGTAAATGAACTGGCGATCCTCTTGGTCCGCTTAGGGCAGACAGAAATGACATGGGAAGCGTCGCCACAATAATAACACAACCTATTCTGACGTCTGAAACCTTGTCGTTCCGTTCTAGACAGAATCCTATCACATTGCATTGGCTCAAGAACTTGCTCTGAGGATAACGCCATAGCGCGCACAGTTCTGCGCTCTCGCAAGCGCCGATCAATCTGAATGGCCAGAGACATAGAATCACTCAGATTGGAGGGTGTGGGAAACCCCACCATAACATCTTTAACGGATTCAGAAAGACCCTTTCTGAAAATTGCCGCCAAAGCATCATTATTCCATTTAGTCAATACAGACCATTTTCTGAATTTCTGCCAATACAATTCTGCCGCCTCTTGACCCTGAGACAGGGCCAACAAGGTCTTCTCAGCTTGATCCACCGAATTAGGTTCATCATACAGTAATCCTAATGCCTGAAAGAAGGAGTCTACATTAAGCAAAGCAGGATCCCCAGATTCCAGGGAAAATGCCCAATCTTGTGGATCACCACGCAGCAGGGAAATGATGATTTTAACTTGTTGAATGGAATCACCGGAGGATCGAGGTTTCAATGCAGAAAACAGTTTACAGTTGTTTTTAAAACTCAAAAACTTGGACCTGTCACCAAAAAACAAATCAGTAGTAGGTATCTTAGGCTCCAAAGCAGGAGTCTGAACAATGTAATCAGAAATACCCTGTACTCTAGTAGCAAGCTGGTCTATACGAGAAACTAATTCCTGAACATTCATGCTAGCACAAGGCTCTTCAGCCACCCAGAGATAAAGAGGGAGGAGAAGACAAAACAGACTGGAGAAAAAAAAATGGCTCAAGATCTTTCCTCCATTCTTCTGAGATGCAATTAACTCATTGTTGGCCAGTAGTACTGTTATGATCAGGTGGCCTTGGAGCAGCATGAAATGACCTTTGCTGGAGCAGTGGTAACTTTACTGACTGCAAACCCTGATCCTATCACCGCAACTAGAAGTAGCCGTGGGGTGTGCCTAATCAGACCTAGACACCTCGACACAGCCTAAGGACTAAATATCCCTAAAGATGGAAATAGGAAAACTCTCTTGCCTCAGAGTAGATCCCCAAAGGATAGATAGCCCCCCACAAATAATGACTGTGAGTAGGAGAGGAAAAGACACACGCAGACAGAAAACAGGGATAAGCAAAGGAGGCCACTTCTACCTAGATAGGAAAGGATAGTACAGGATACTATGCGGTCAGCATAAAACACTACAAAATATCCACAGCAGAAAAATACAAAAACTCCACCACCTAACTAAAGATGTGGAGAGTATATCTGCGACTCCAGCGAGTCCAACTAGACTGAGAAAAACATCAGGCACAGTCTAGCAGGAACAAAAATAGAAACAAGATAAGCACAGAAAATAAACACACAGCAGTATGTCTAAAAAAATGAAGCAAACACTTATCTTAGCTGAATTGGCAGCAAGCAGGAGAGGCCAGGCAGAGGACCAACACTTCCAAAGGAACATTGACTACTGGCAAGGACTAATGAGTCCTGCACAGCTAAATACCCCAGTCAGAATTGCAATTAGCAGAAACACCTGTCCAAGACTGCTGCTCAGGAATAACTGCATTACCATCAACAACCACCGTAGGGAGCCCAAGAGCAGAATTCACAACATTTCGCACAACAATCTCCTGCTCGGCGTACTCTGCTCTGTGTGCCCGGCGACGCTCCCCGGTCCTCCCTGCACTTGTCCTCTTTCGCTGCTGCACAGCATAACGCTACCTGCAGCGCGATGCCGGTCTGCACTCTTGCCTTTCTCTGGTGGGAACCCCCTCTTGCTTCCCATGCAAAAACCCTTCTCCTCCTCTGGCTCACCACGCACCCTCTCTGCAGGTCATGGGTCTCCTCCGTCCTCAATTTCCTTCCCCCCTGCAACAATAGGCTCGGCCTCAGCCGTTCCGGACCCGGTGCCATGTCAGCAGGCACAGCCCGGTCTTCTCCTTTACAATAATACACCATATCCTCAGTGTCTTCCATGTACCCAGACTGTGAGGTGTGTCTGACATGTTACATAGGTGGTGAGTCAGGTCTACCATCTATGTGTGTGACAAGTCGAGGAACGTCTCATCCCTGCTCCTCAGCTGCCTTGCATTATGCAGAGCAGATTATGTGTGATTGTCATCATCACCAACATTATGTTTAGAGGAAACATGAGAAATCCCAGAAGCCTTTGTATTTAGGAGAAAGGGGACATCTAGCTATTGATAAATTAGCACAGCAGTAAGGTATATGCTAAAAAGCTAAAAAGTGACAAAATATTTTATAAAGACAGAGTTAAGTTGTCTAAGGGAAATAACAAGGCAGATTGGCTGCAGATATTTCTGAGACTGAATAATCCATCCCACACATCTGAAGGGTTGTTTCATAATTTAGCCTTGAGGTTACCGTTTCATCTGTCTAAAACTAAAGGGTTTTAGCAGGTTTTACATCCCTTACTACTGAGCCTAGTTATCACTGTCACAGGTCCTTTCTGGTAAGGAGTTTTTGTGAATTTTTAAAAATTGATATTAAATGTAATTCCTCTGCCCCCTGTATCATACTCACCTGCCGCCGCCGTCATTCATTTCCAGTGTCGCTCTCTCCGAGTCTACAGCGAAAAGTGACCTGCCGGCAGCTCCAGTGTTTCATGGAGAGCACCAGTGGTCACTTCTCAGTACATCTCTGAGAGCATCGTTCTGGCCTGACAGTAGGCTATTATGCTATTGTGTCCTCCTAAAAAGACAAACATCATCAGAACAGAAGCCAAACAGAACTGCAAAATTACTTTTTCTAACTCATTAATATTTAGGGCTCCATCAGGGGTTTTCATCTGATTCCTGTTTTTTCTGGGATTTAGACAACCCCAATGCATTGCATAGAGAAAATCACTGTATAATGAAAATCTAACCTTGAGCGCACACTCACACTAGCACTTAAAAAATATGTCCCATTCTCATCCATTAGAGCGGGACGATTTTTCTTCTCACTTGTCATCCGTGCACAGTCCATATGTAATCCTTTTTTTACTCAGAAGTTATTAACCTATTACAGGACCCTTTAACGTTTCCTATATTACAGAATTGCAATGTATCCATAATATTCCGATGCCATACTGATGGTCCATATGTGAGGGGAGCCAGGGCTGTAGTCGTGGCTGACATATATTGCTCAATCACACCCTGGTCTCCCGCCACATACATACACTGTCCCATTTGCAGCATACCTTCTGCAGCATCTTCTGCACCATCAGGTTCCCATCTGGTCTGCTGTGGGTTCACTCCTGCTGGTTCCACATAAAGAGAGACAGAGTCCAGATTCAACTTATAACAGACAACTTTACATGAGTTCATTCGCAGTGCGTCCAGCTCACTTACAGCAACTTCATAGGGAACATCACAGTACACATCCTTGTCCATTCCTGTGCTTTTCCCTACTTCTTCTAGAATGCTCCCAGGTAGTACCAGTTTGTCCAGTACCACAGCATTTCTCCTGTCCAGCTTTACTATCTTTAGGAGTTCCCCTGTCCGTTTCGCACAGACATAAGGGCATCTACCCACGTAGTAAGCTGCCACACCTTTGTGCTGCCCTGCATTCCACTGTTACTGTATTCTTCAGTTCCCAAGCTCTGGACGACTGGTCTCCTATCTTGCAAATATTGCAGGGTCCACTGCGTTGCCCTGGGCTCTAAAACCCTACTGGGCTGTCTTGGCTCCCTGGCCCTACTAACTATAATCCGGAAATACTCCTGACTTACCCACCTTAGTCTCATCCTAAGTAAACTACTTGTTATACTAAACTCCTATTCCTATTCTTCTATGCCCCCTATAGTGGCTAATCCTATAACTGCACTGTCCCTATCTACACAACACACATATTTATATATATATATACACATAGCAGATCATGTAATTATATATACAATTATATGTACAAGGTAATATCAACATGAGTAAAGGGAGTGGTGGAGCATCACGTGATCTTGGTACACCCCTTACACATACACTGGTGGTCCGTATACTGATGGTCCATATATTGGTAACTGGTGGTCTGTATACTGATGGAGCATGCACAGGTGGTCCGTATACTGCTGGTCCATACACTGGTGGTCCGTATACTGCTGGTCCATATACTGGTGGTCTGTATACTGCTGGTCCATACAATGGTGGTCCGCATACTGGTGATCCGTATACTGATGGTCCGTATACTGGTGGTCCGTATACTGATGGTCCGTACACTGGTGGTCCGTATACTGATGGTCCATATACTGGTGGTCCATATACTGATGGTCCGTACACTGCTCGTCCATATACTGACAGTCCTTATGGCATTCAATTTGTTTCTAACACCCATCAGATTTTGGAGTCAAATCTCAGCATGCTGCAATTTTTTTCTAATTCCAAATACAGCTGAGAAAAAATACACCAATCTGCACTGCTGCATTGAATAACATTGGTTTCTCGCACTGCTCTCGTCCAATTTATACACTAGTGTGAGCGAGCCCTAAATTTGTCAATTGCAAAAAATGGAGATAAGTCAGTAAATGCCAAAGTTAGCAAATAGAAAATACTTACAGGGATGTAATAGTCTATATGATATGCAGTGGGTACGGAAAGTATTCAGACCTCTTTAAATTTTTCACTCTTTGTTTCATTGCAGCCATTTTTGTAAATTCAAAAAACTTGTTTTTTTTCTCATTAATTTACACTCTGCACCCCATCTTGACTGAAAAAAACCCAGAAATGTAGGGTCTGAACTGAATACATATGACTATGTGATATATCAGTTTATCTTTTTTTATTAAATTTGCAAAAATGACTACATTTCTGTTTTTCAGTCAAGATGGGATGCAGAGTGTAAATTAATGAGAAAAAAAAGACTTTTTGAATTCACAAAAATGGCTGTAATGAAACAAAGAGTGAAAAATTTAAAGGGGTCTGAATACTTTCCGTACCCACTGTCATATGCACAGTAGAGTGTAACTGGATCGCCCCCAGACACAGGGCCACGCGTTCCGGTACTGGGCCCCTCTGGTTCGGTTCTGAGGCTGTCACGGTGGCTAGACCCGGTCCGCGACCCTGCTAAGGGGCGTCCAATGAAAGTAGGGAACAGTCTGTCAGGGGTTCGTGACGCCACCTGTGGTGTTCGGTCAGGGTGACCGACGCTGATATGGGTTCCACTGGGGTTATGGAATGGCAGCCGCATGGTATAACTTCCCACAGGTGAAGTATGTCCCCAGGGCTTCCCAGTGGTGTAGGTGGCGATGGTGTGAGGTGCAGTCAATAATGAGGACACAAAGTTGCAGTCTCTTTACCTCTTTACTGAAGGCTTCAGGATCCTCTATCCAGAGTACGTTTAACAGGGCTCTCAGAGACCGGCCGGTCCGATGGGCACATCCAGAGTTTCCTTCACAGATGGAAATCGTTGCCTACCAATAGCGCCTGTGTGTTGTAGTCCTATCCTGCTGAGCATTCGGAATAGTCCTCACAACTGCTATTCTCGTTCGTTCGTTCTCTACAGCTCTCTCTCTCGTTCTTTGGTTCCAGATGTTACTAGTTTCTTACGTCCCCCAGGTATGTTATGGCTAGGACGCCACCCGTATGACGGGAAGGCTTGGAGGTCTTCCGGGACCCTAGAGACGCCCCTCTCCCAATGTTGCCCCCTATGTCTTCGTAGGTGTAGTAAGGTAGACAGCCAGCCTATGACTAACTGTCCAGCGGAGTTTGAAGTAAGGCCTGAAGTCAGTTACTCCTACGGTGTTCCGGCCACCGACTACGCGCCTCAGTAAGATGTTGCCTCTCTCTCTCTCGGCACAACTCTTACTGGCTCTCCTTTGTTCTTGATCTCGTTTACACGGTTCCACAATATCCTTCCCTTCGTGTCTCTTTCTTAGGATACCGCCGCAGGGTGTGCAGGCGCGGTTCCGTTACGTTCTGTTCTGTTCGCAAGGCACCTGCCAGGTTCCCATGCCCGACAGGGGCCCCCCTGTGCCTTCTCCCTGCAACCCCCCTGCCATGGGATGTTGCCTGAATCCAACCCAGTCAGCTTCTGACTAACTTCCTCCCCAGCCCCTAGTTTTACCAGTGTGAGGAGTGGCCCAATAAATAAAGCCTTTTTCTCCCCCTAGTGGCCGGAGTGTGAAGTGTAATGTGTTCTGGTGATACCTGGTCAGGAGAACTCCTTAGTGCCATCAGACGTACCGCTACTCCCCTTAGCGGCAGAGTGCCATACTGCAACGACCAGGTCTCTGGGACGTTGCATAACCTTATGAACGCTAAATACAGCGGAATCACTAGACATATGAGGCCAGTATCAGAACAAATCTTGTTTCCTAACGTGATAAAAATAATGACAGAAATATTGTAATTTTCCACTGTGTTGATCCAGTCAAAAACCAAACAGAAACCCCAGTGGCTGCTTAAGTGTTAGGGGAACAGTCCTGCCAGACCCTATTTATGTCAATCAGATGAAATCTTTGAAGAATCTTTGTGCAAATGCAGATCTAGCAAGAATAACTAATTTACAATCCGTAACATTCATATGCAAATGTGACGCCCAGGAGACCGGGATACCCAGCACCTGACCAATGGAGTCTGTCTCTTGAGGGGGATGTCACGGGTGGCTTGACCCGGTGCTGTGGCCTCAGGCAATGCACAGTGTAAGGGGTATCATGAGGGGACAGGCACTTACTTGATCAGCAGCAGGTTCTCCCAGCGGTGACGATCCCGATCTTGGATAGATGGCTATTGTCCAAATGAAAGACTGAGGCACTGAAACGTTTAACCAGTTTACTTTAACATAAAAGGATTTACAACCAGTCCTGTCACCGGAGTCTGTATGGGAACTCTGAGTTACTTTGACCCTGCCGGGGTCTTCGCCTCTTATTGTGCGCAATTTCTGTGTGGCCCTGCTGCTGTATGTGAACTGGCTGCCGGCCCAATCTGTCCCCTCCGGGTCCTGGTTCGACGGGCAACCCGAGTCCTTTTATCGGTTTACCCCCTCTGGGAGTACCGCTGAACTCTGTGTCTGTTGCTGCGTCCGGCCCTAGTGAAGCTGATATCACCTCACGTTTTTCCGGTTGCTGTATTATATATAATGAATACAGCCACGGATCCGGTATCCGTCTTTGCGCCTGTTCTGGGTAGTGATTAATGCTACCCGGTTCTCACAATGTCCTTTTTCTCTATCCCTCTTCTCCTCAGGCCGGTGATTTAGGCCTGGTAACAGTCACAGGGCTGTTAGAGATTCAACTGTATGACCTCTCACTTTCAGCTCCTTAGCCCAACTGCCATTTCTTCTCTCAGACCAGAATGGATCAAGGGGAGTCTCTGGAGCTCCCCCTTCTGGCCGGAGGTGGTAGTGCAGTCTTGCTATTTTAGTATTTGTACTTACTGTCAGTAACTATTTTTGTGGCAAATACCCCTAGGGGTGCCACATTCCCCCTTAGTTAAGAACAGTACTCCGGGACTGTGGGACAATAACATTTTGAAATAACAATTAATATGTACAGAGTCTTAAAAATGAAAAGTTACAAAAACCACTCAAGGAAACAAAAATAGAGTTCTGTAAAAAGTCACTTCAAATAGCGTCCATTAATACAGTTCTATCCTTGAAGGTATTAGGAAAGGCACTGTACTTAGTGTCCAGGAATTTAGTTCCATTTTTCCATTTTAACGGAGTTATCAATATAAAGTCTAAAGAAAGTTCAAAAAGAGCAAAAAGCAAAGTTCAAAAAGCAGTCTTTCCGGAGCTTTGATTTAGTGCCTCCGGGCTGATAAAAAGTTCAAGAATATGCAATAAGTTCATACAGACAAGTCTCTGTAGGCACTGGGCTTAAACGTTGCAGACTGATAACAATGACTATACTACATTTTCTGTTTAACTATATACGGCATAACATATATACAATTCACATTATGAGCTTTATAGTTGGTAATCTGCATACCTGGCCGGTAATTGACCCTGGGTACTACGCTGTGATCTACGTAATAGCGGTGTCTCTTCATGTGGTGTACTACTGTCTACTGCGGATGTAGTATCTGCCCGCTCTGCTAAAGATAATTCCACGACTATGGAGTTGGCAAGTCCACCGTGAATGGGATTACTCTGACCAGGAATCTGTTCTTCCTGGCCTGGAACCTCCTGTAGTACGGGGTCAGCCTCTTCCTGTCTTGGGACTTCTGGTATTGGGTTCGGTGTTGGGTAAAAGGCCACCATGGGAACCACTACTGCACCATGGTATGTTAGTAGGGTTTTGGGAAAGTCTCCTATACAGGTGTGATACACTTCCTCTTCTTTTTCCTTTACTGGTTGAACCTGTATGGGTTGAATAACTTCTGGTTCTGGCTGGACAACGTCTGGCTCTTTCAATGCTTCCGGACATAATTTAAGATTGTCTCTTGACACTAGTACAGATGTTAAGCCTCCGTTTTTGCTAATGAGACACATTTTAGGATTATCCACTCTAGTTGGTAAAACTGTGTAGGGTACGGCTTCCCACTGATTGTCCAGTTTATTGGTTCGACGATTTCTCTTGAGCACTTGGTCACCCGGTCTTAATGGGGTCGCTAGAGCATTCTGGTTGAAAGTTCGCTCTTGTCTTTCTCTAGTTTGCTGAAGGCTTCTTTCCACACTCTCTTGCACTTGGCGATACTGCTTTTGCCGTATGATATCCCAATTGGAGTCTTGAACTTCTGCGTCTGGTTTCAGAATTCCCATTTCTAGATCGATTGGTAATTGGCCGGGTCTTGCACGCATAAGGTAAGCTGGGGTGCAGTTGGTGGAGCTCACCGGGACATGATTATACAGATCCACCAAGTCAGGCAATTTCTCTGGCCATTGATTCCTTTCTGTCTCAGGTAAAGTCTTTAGTAGGTCTATTACAATATGGTTCATCTTCTCGCATAAGCCGTTTGTTTGTGGATGATAGGCCGTCGTCCGGATCTTTTTGCAACCATACATATTACAGAATTCTCTGAAGATCTCTGATTCAAAGGCTGTACCTTCGTCGGTGAGAACCTGTTCCGGATATCCATGGGGTCTACAAAAGTACGTTTGGAACGCTTTGGCTGCTGTTTTTGCTGTCAGATCTTTTACGGGTACTACTACCAAGAAACGTGAATAATGGTCCACGATGGTCAAGGCATAGACATAGCCGGACCGGCTTGGTGTCAACTTCACGTGGTCCATGGCTACAAGTTCAAGTGGTTGTTTGGTGATTATGGGCTGCAGTGGTGCTCTTTGGTTCTTTTGATCGTTTCTTCTGAGGTTGCACGGGCCACAATTTCTGCACCACTGTTCGATTGATTTTCTCATCCCGACCCAATAAAATCTTTCTCTTAGAAGTACTTCTAACTTTTTCCAACCGAAGTGACCAGCACCATTATGGTAAGCTTCGAGGACCATCTTCACATCTTGTTTAGGCACAATAATCTGCCAAACCAATTCATGTGTTTTCGGATTGGTGTATCTTCTACAGAGCTTCCCTTGATACAGGAACATTTTGCCTCTCTCTTTCCAGAGTTGATGCGTCTCTTCTGGGGCATCCTCATCGGGATATGCACTTTGCTCAGTCAACAGTTCCTTCACCAACTTCACAGCCGGATTGCTGTCTTGGGTGTCAGCCCATCTATGGTGTGCTAACGGATTAAAATTCACCTCTTGTTGTTTCTGATAGGTACTTGACTGATGATGTTTTGCCTTGGGACGATGGAAGGCTGGTAGTTCAATTTCTTCAAGCTCCCCCGTTTCCTCTTCTACATCTCTCAAGTGTGGCATCCGGGATAGGGCATCGGCATTTCCATTCTTGCGACCTGCTCGATACTTGATTATGAAGTTGTAATTAGATAACCGGGCTATCCATCGCTGTTCTAACGCACCTAATTTGGCTGTGTCCAGGTGGGTCAACGGATTGTTGTCAGTATAGACAATAAATTCTGCAGCGGCCAGATAGTGTTTGAAACGCTCCGTCACAGCCCAAACTACTGCCAGTAGTTCCAATTTGAAGGAGCTGTAATTTTCTGAATTTCTTTCAGTAGGCCGGAGCTTTCTACTTGCAAAGGCGATGACTTTCTCCCGACCTTCTTGCTTTTGTGACAGCACCGCTCCTAGTCCCACATTACTGGCATCGGTGTAGAGGATGAAAGGTTGATGGTAATCTGGGTATGCCAGAACCTCTTCTCCGGTTAGTGCCTTCTTTAGTTGTTCAAAGGAGTCTTCCCTTTCGTCGTTCCACTGAAAAGGAGGGTTTCGGTTTGAAGGTTTCTTCGTCTGCCCTACCAAGGTGTCTTGCAAGGGTGCTGCCAACTTGGTAAATCCTTTTATAAATCTGCGATAGTAACCCACCAATCCCAGGAATTGTCTCACTTCTTTTGCGCTGGTAGGTCTTGGCCAATCCCTTATGGCGCTTATTTTCTCGGGATCTGGTGCTACTCCCTCCGAACTCACGATGTGTCCCAGGTACTGTACCTTTGGCTTGAGAAGGTGACATTTGGATGGCTTGACTTTCATGCCATACCTGGATAAGGCTTCGAACACTTCTGCCAGGTCTATTAAGTGTTGTTCGTAAGTCTTTGAGTAGACGATCACATCATCTAGGTACAGGAGGACGGTCTCGAAGTTCTTGTGTCCGAGGCAGCATTCCATCAGCCGCTGGAAGGTACCGGATGCGTTGCAGAGTCCGAACGGCATGCGATTAAATTCACATAGACCCATTGGTGTGGTGAATGCCGTCTTTTCCTTATCTCTCTCAGCCACAGGGACTTGCCAATACCCGCTTGTTAAGTCTAAGGTGGAAAAATAATTAGCAGATTTCAAAGCAGTTAAGGACTCTTCTATCCTAGGCAAGGGGTAGGCGTCTTTATGGGTGATGTTATTAATCTTCCGGTAGTCTACGCACATTCTCATGGTTCCGTCCTTTTTTTTGACAATCACTAGAGGGGCCGCCCAGGGGCTACAGCTGTCTCTTATTACCCCGGCCTGTTTCATTTCCCTCAGCATATCTTTTGCACATTGATAGTGAGCGGGCGGTATGGGTCTATATCTTTCTTTTATTGGGGGATGGTCACCTGTGGGGATTGTGTGTTCTACCCCTTCTATCCGTCCGAAGTCCAATGGGTGTTTACTGAAGACTTGTTCATATTCCGTCACTAGCCTATACACCCCTTGTTTTTGATGGGTAGGTGTTGAATTTATGCCCACGTGTAGCTGTTGGCACCAATCCTCCATTTCTCCATCTGAGCCATTGCCTTCCACCTGACAGGTTGGTTCTAAGGGCTCAATGGTTGTGATGGCATTGTTGTCAACAGTATATAGCTTTGCCATTGTAGCATACCTTGGCAAAGTGACCTCTTCCTCTCCACAGTTCAAAAGTCGTACCGGCACTCGTCCCCGGTGTACCTCGACTATCCCTCGTGCTGTGAGTATAGTGGGCCTGCTGTCGGTGTACACTGGTTCTATTAAGGCTTGATAATCTCGTCCCTTAGTACCAATGGCTGCTCTACACCATACCAGCATTTCTGTTTTTGGTGGGATTACAATAGACGTTGGATCACTTACCCTCACACTGCCGATTTCTCCACCTGCAACTTCTACCTGTTGCCTTAACATCAATACTTTTATTTCCCTCCGGAGAACTCTCTGCCGGCAGGATTGGGCAGTTTCAGCAATTTGCTGTAAGACAGAAATGACTTCGGAAAAGCAGTTCTCTAACACATTCATTCCTATCAATACAGTTGGTTCACAGTTCCGCCGGTCAACATCAACAACAATTATACCCTGTTTCTTCAGTTCTACTTTACCAATGGTCATCTCCCTGAATCCTAGTTTCGGTACCAACTTACCATTACTGGCCCATATATCTAGTTCAACATCAGAGGGCCCTTTATCAATATCTGCATCAGCCCAGTACCTCTTATAAAGGATATACGGTATAGATGAAATCTGGGAACCTGTGTCCAGCAAAGCGTTGAGGGGAATTCCGTCCAGCACGATAGGGATAATGGGTCGTCCTCCGATGTACCTGTCGTGCCAGGGTGTTGGGCCTTGAAAGTTCATTCCTGCGAAGCGGCCCGCATTCCCAGGGGATTCCCGTTTAAATCACAATCTCGTGCAAAGTGGCCCGGCTGCTGGCAACGGCGGCAAATGGGCTGTCCATCCGGTTGGTAGCGGTCGCGGGGTCGTCCTCTCCATGTCGGGTATCTCCGGGGTCTCATCCATGGAACATCCTCTCTACAGTTTGCCAACTCCATCTTGTGTCATCTCCTGCATGGTTTTAGCCATTGAAGCAACAACATCAGCTAAAGAGTCAAGCTTTTGTTGAAGAGCCTCATTAGTACTGGGCCCCAGGGGCTTAGCAATGGCCCCAGACATAGCTGATGTCACTGGCACTCCCTGTTGTTGAGGTGCCTCTGCCATGGGTTGCGCAGGATCCTGATCCCGAGGTGCCTCTGCCAGCTGGAGACATATAGCGCTCTCCTTTAATTGGGCAAATGTCAATTCAGGGTTCTTAAAAACAAGCATGCTCACATGCCCCCGGTGAGAAGGGGTGTAGAGTCCCTCAATAAATTGATCTCTTAGCAGTTTATCCGCTCCGGTGTTAAAAATGGGTTCAGCCAGTGTAAGTGATTTAAGGGCTTCCTGCAGGTTTAAGGCAAAGTCTCTCACGCCCTCATTAGCTTTTTGTTTGCAATTAAAGAATCGTATTTTAGCTTTGCTGCTGGCCGTGGTTTCAAATGTAGCTTTTAATCCAGCAAATATGCGTTCAACAGTGCCTTTTAGATCAGCTGCCCATGCTGTGACTTCTCGCTTAGCATGGCCACTTAACTGCATCATCAGGAGACTAACACGCTGAACTTCACCCACAGGGAACATGTCAAAATGGGCCAGCATCTTTTCTCTGAAATCGTCAAGGGTATTAGGCTCACCTTCATACATTGGAAGCCATGGGCCACCCGGGGTATATGGCATCAGCACCGGCATGATGGGCGCCACTCCTTGCACCGCTGCGCTGCCGGACTCTCTATTGACACTCTGTCTTTCAGCTGCATTAGCGTTGCCGGGTGCTGCGGCGTCTCCGTGCTGCGACATACTGTGCCCCCTTAGTTAATCCGGACCCTTCCGGTCCTCCGCTTCCGTCGGGATAGTGTAGATTCGTTCCGCTGTGCAGCAGGATCGATTTTCCCCTTGCTCTGATGTCAGAGCGCTCAGCTTGGTGCCGCCCACAATGACACGCCCCCTGCTGCTCTCACCCACCGCGCTCTGTAATGGCGGATTCTGAAGTTTTTCAGTTAGACTGGGGCTCAGGTGATGGCGTAGCTCAATTAACAGTCTCGTGCCTAACGGTTATGAAGTGATTACCTCAGGGGATAGCGGCCATCTTTACTCCATTATAACCAATGGGGAAAAGTCACTTTCAATAGTTTTCAATGGGGAATGGATTTTTCTTTAATAAAGTCAATTTTCAAGATTTTTCATCCCAGTTTTCACAGTTTTGGGCTCCAATCACGGCACACAATACCCGGTATACGGGCTGGCTAGATCCTGTTCGTGACGCCAATTGTGACGCCCAGGAGACCGGGATACCCAGCACCGGACCAATGGAGTCTGTCTCTTGAGGGGGATGTCACGGGTGGCTTGACCCGGTGCTGTGGCCTCAGGCAATGCACAGTGTAAGGGGTATCATGAGGGGACAGGCACTTACTTGATCAGCAGCAGGTTCTCCCAGCGGTGACGATCCCGATCCTGGATAGATGGCTATTGTCCAAATGAAAGACTGAGGCACTGAAACGTTTAACCAGTTTACTTTAACATAAAAGGATTTACAACCAGTCCTGTCACCGGAGTCTGTATGGGAACTCTGAGTTACTTTGACCCTGCCGGGGTCTTCGCCTCTTATTGTGCGCAATTTCTGTGTGGCCCTGCTGCTGTATGTGAACTGGCTGCCGGCCCAATCTGTCCCCTCCGGGTCCTGGTTCGACGGGCAACCCGAGTCCTTTTATCGGTTTACCCCCTCTGGGAGTACCGCTGAACTCTGTGTCTGTTGCTGCGTCCGGCCCTAGTGAAGCTGATATCACCTCACGTTTTTCCGGTTGCTGTATTATATATAATGAATACAGCCACGGATCCGGTATCCGTCTTTGCGCCTGTTCTGGGTAGTGATTAATGCTACCCGGTTCTCACAATGTCCTTTTTCTCTATCCCTCTTCTCCTCAGGCCAGTGATTTAGGCCTGGTAACAGTCACAGGGCTGTTAGAGATTCAGCTGTATGACCTCTCACTATCAGCTCCTTGGCCCAACTGCCATTTCTTCTCTCAGACCAGAATGGATCAAGGGGAGTCTCTGGAGCTCCCCCTTCTGGCCGGAGGTGGTAGTGCAGTCTTGCTATTTTAGTATTTGTACTTACTGTCAGTAACTATTTTTGTGGCAAATACCCCTAGGGGTGCCACATTAACAAGCGCAATAGTCCTATAGTCGGAATTCATAATCTCCGGTAGATACTGGCACTTGAAGAGTCAATACGGTATATCTGCCTCTGTCATTACTGCTCTGACAGATATGGTAACTGTCTCCATCTCATTAACTATGTAAATTGACTCTTCAGAGAGGAAGAGGACTAGAACTCTAGCGCCACCTATAGGAAGTAGCAATCCTAAAAGTTAATATTGAGCCTCTAACGAGCCTTGTCACATGACTTAGGATAAAAGCCAAAACCAGAATCTCAATTTGCAGACACTGTACTGGGCTACTACCCCTCGTTACCGACACATCTAACTGTGAAAGGTAGAGCCATTGGTCTCTTTCTATTTCGCTACTGCATGCAGTGGCCTATTGCAAGTATCAATGAATGTCTGTCCTATGCAAAGTGCATCACTGCTGGATTTAAAGGGAACCTGTCACCCCGAAAATCGGGGGTGAGGTAATCCCACCGGCATCAGGGGCTTATCTGCAGCATTCTATAATGCTGTAGATAAGCCCCCGATGTTACCTGAAAAAGGAGAAAAAGACGTTAGATTATACTCACCCAGGGGCGGTCCCGCTGCTGGTCTGGTCAGATGGGCGCCTCCGGTCCGCTGCGGCGCCTCCCATCTTCTTTCCATGACGTCCTCTTCTGATCTTCAGCCACGGCTCCGGCGCAGGCGTACTTTGCTCTGCCCTGTTGAGGGCAGAGGATAGTACAGCAGTGCGCAGGCGCCGGAAAGGTCAGAGGCTCGGCGCCTGCGCACTGCAGTACTTTGTCTGCCCTCAACAGGGCAGAGCAAAGTACGCCTGCGCCGGAGCCGTGGCCGAAGATCAGAAGAGGACGTCATGGAAAGAAGATAGGAGGCGCCGCAGCGGACCGGAGACGCCCATCTGACCAGACCAGCAGCGGGACCGCCCCTGGGTGAGTATAATCTAACGTCTTTTTCTCCTTTTTCAGGTAACATCGGGGGCTTATCTACAGCATTATAGAATGCTGCAGATAAGCCCCTGATGCCGGTGGGATTACCTCACCCGCGATTTTCGGGGTGACAGGTTCCCTTTAAGGAGAAAAATGGACCAAATGCTGTTTAGGGTTCTGACAGCTTCCACTATCTCCACCCTGCTTTACCAGCCATCGATCAAGGGGCCCTTTGGTTATGATTTATGAATTATTACTAATGCGCTCGTGTCATAGGTCATTATCATACATAACTGATACATTTTTTATATTCTCCACAGTTGCATTATCACCGTAGTAGGGTTGTCCAGTCTTAAACTACAATCACTCTGTGGGACTGCAGACTTGTGAATCCTCACATTGCGCACACTGGGTCTTGTGAGGATTCGCCGGTCCCGGGAGAGGAGGGGGTGTAACCACTAGTATGTGATTTGCATACATCCGCTCATGTACTGACTAGTCAATATTCGGCGTTGCTCAATGCAAGTGTATTGAGTGAGGCCTGATACAGTCTAGTTGAAATGTGGCCCGGGACGGGAGTATGCAAATTGCATACTTGCGGTCACACAACCGCTCGCTGACGGCGCTGGAGAATCTTCACAGTGAGCAGTGTGCACGCTGTGAGGATTCACAAGTCTGCAGTCACATAGAATGACTGCAGACTTGTAGTTTGAGACCAGAAAACCCCTTAACCAGAAAAGTACAGTACCATTCCACTTCACCATCTACCAGTCTGCCACTATGTCATGTCAGGCGTCAGTGGACATCCTCTGTGTGCACAAATGTAAACTATATATTCGTTTTCGGGAGACTGCTAGACATTCTCTCTCAGCACAATGTCGTGCTGTAGTGATAGTGACTAATGGAAATATGGATTTGCATTGCCTGGATAGTGACAATATGCCCATTGAGGTCAAAAATGTTCCAAGTAACTCATAGATATGCCGGATTCTCCTGTGTGACATGCACTGTAACCCATTCCACACAAGCTAGCACCTCCTAAAATAGTGATCCATGAGAATAGAAAATTAACTGCAGGAAATGTTATCACGTAAAAAAAAAAACCATCACCCACACATTCACCGCCTAATGCGCTATGCAGTGCCTGCATGATCAACTTCAGAAGCATGGTGGTAATTTACAGATGGGTTCCTGATGGCAATGTTTGGGTCAGAGACGTATCCAGTTCCAGATGTTTCACCTATTAGATGCTATGGTCAAAGGCAGCTACAGCATCTCAGGGGTTTAAACAGAGTAAGAGGTCTCCTTCTGTCTGTCCATAGGTCAGTGATACCATGAAATGTTCCTGTGCTCAAGGCCACCAGATGCCTACACAGTTATTATGTCACCTAATCTAGTTTTCTTCAAATAGCAATGAGCAATAGCAATGCTGGCCTCGAAATCTGGTGGAGTGTATAGGGATTGTGGAGCAGAACTCCTATCCAGCTGAAAATCCTGTTAGCACCTCTAGGCCGGGTCGTGGTTGGCCCCTCTGTGACCATAATTGTCCCCCCACACTCTGCATGTCAGTGTAACATACTAGGTACCCCCAAGCATTATATACACAATCAGATATTTGCAACTAAATAAGAAATACATTTTAGTAAAATAATTTTATTTCTACCCAAAATAAATAACTACATTTCTTTTTTCTTTTTTTTTATTAAGATATTAAAGAGAAAAAAAAACGAAACTAAAATGATCATGAAGATTGAAGTTTAGACTTTAGAGTATAATTTTTAATCATAAAAAAGCCACATTAATGTCTATATATTGGAAAAGGGGGCTGGCTTAGCTATTGAAATTAGAGGTCATCCAGCCCCCTTCACACACTGATCCGGTCATGTGCCTTCGACGAAAACAATGTCCTATATTGAGCACAGAAGTGGAAGCAAAGTGGTCAGGCCTCAGAATAGGGAGGCTGGAAGAGGAAGGGCGCATCTGGGCTATTGGAAGTACATCAGTAAGTTACCCACCTTACTATTTAAAGATCACTTAGCTACAGATTAGCCATTTAGTTAGTGTATAGCCATTAAAAGTATCCATAAGTTTCCCAACCTTTCCAGATGCTAAATGACAATTATTTCTTTGTACACACAGCTCATTCCATAGTTTTCACATTGTATGTCGGTCATGTCCACGTCAATGTATATTGTCCATATCCACTCATACGTAACTGTGTCTGGTGAAGAATGTGTTTGCTGTACACACTGGAGATGTTACCAGGTGTGGCTGCATGTACTGTAAAAATAGATATTCATTAACTGCGTTAACTCCTCTTCTTAGACCTAATCACGTGAAGTTATCCATATAGGAAACATACATATCTTGGTACTGTGTTAGCCAGTAGAGAGAAAAATATTTAGAATTGAGAGTCCTCAGTGGTTGATACAAGTTGGTATCTTGTCTGCCTGACGAATGCACAAGGGCCGATGACCTGATACCAAAAAGTCCAAGAATAGGGACATTCTACATTCCAAAATCCCCAAATCTGGAAATCCAGGAAGACCAATTATTTCATGTGTGGGCACCCTGCTGAGCTGGTATCTGGATGGGTAGAGGGCAGGTACGGACTGGGGTGAAATTCAGCCCTGGCATTTGAAATCACACAGGCCCATGTTGTCCCCGTCCCCATGAACCAAATGGGATATACTAGGGCAGCACGGTGGCGCAGTGGTTAGCACTGCAGCCTTGCAGCACTGGAGTCCTGGGTTCTAATCCCACCTTGGACAACATCTGCAGGGAGTTTGTATGTTCTCTCCGTGTTTGCGTGGGTTTCCTCCGGGCACTCCGGTTTCCTCCCACATTCCAAAGACATACTGATAGGGAATTTAGATTGTGAGCCCCATCGGGGACAATGATGATAATGTGGGCAAAACTATAAAGCGCTGCGGAATATGTTAGTGCTATATAAAAAAATACAGATGAAGAAGAAGAAGATATTACTAATATTAACCTGGATGGAGGAAAGGAAGATTTTCTATAAGACCAATATTTCTAATGATACTAGTGGCCTGCTGGAGTAAGTGACGGAGTCAGCAACTTTGTACTCCAACACAATTCTTAACAGTATGGATGTCTTGAGAACACCGATTCTGTTAACAACGTAGCAGACAAGGCAGCCCATGACCAGACAGGCCCTTCTGGCATTTGCCAGATAGCCAGTCCGGCCCTGGTAGAGGGTATTCTTAAATCACTGGTAAAGGATACACCCAGCTACATTCAGGACATAACTGATATATTGAATAAACTAGCAGCAAAAGGTCCTCTACCAGAAGGAACCATCCTGGCCACCATGGATGTGGAATCTTTGTACTCTAATATCCCACACCAGGATGGATTAAATGCCTGCAAATTCTTCCTGGAAAACACAGGGACTGATGCGGATTCCTTGGTCAAACTTATAAAATTCATCCTCACTCACAATTACTTCGAATTTGACAAGAGAATGCCAAGAGTGTGCAAAGCAGTCATCAAAGCAAAAGGTGGCTACTTTGAAGAACCTAGAATATAAGACATAATTTCAGTTGTTTCCCACTTTTTTGTTAAGTATATAATTCCACACGTGTTAATTCATAGTTTTGATGCCTTCAGTGTGAATGTACAATTTTCATAGTCATGAAAATACAGAAAAATCTTTAAATGAGAAGGTGTGTCCAAACTTTTGGTCTGTACTGTATTTATATGTATTTATTTTATTTTTTTGGGGGGGAGGGGAGGGGATATCGGAGAAACCTGTAAAGAAAAAAGGAAAATCATATATTTTTCACATATTTTTAGTGACACAAGGGATTACTAAAATGTAAAATGTAAGCATTGTGTCACCATTTTTGTGGCAGCTATTTAGAACTAGATGGTGGCCCGATTCTAATGCATCGGGTATTCTAGAATATGCATGTCCACGTAGTATATTGCCCAGTTACGTAGTATATTGCTCAGTCACGTAGTATTTTGCCCAGTCACGTAGTATAATGCTCCATGCAGTTATGGCCCCATAGATGCCCCATATAATGCTCCATGCAGTTATGGCCCATAGATGCTCCATATAATGCTCCATGCAGTTATGGCCCTATAGATGTCCCATATAATGCTCCATGCAGTTCATTATGGCCCCATAGATGCCCCATAAAATGCTCCATGCAGTTATGGCCCCATAGATGTCCCATATAATGCTCCATGCAGTTATGGCCCCATAGATGCCCCATATAATGCTCCATGCAGTTATGGTCCCATAGATGCCCCAAATAATGCTCCATGCAGTTGATTATGGCCCCATAGATGCCCCATATAATGCTCCATGCAGTTATGGCCCCATAGATGCCCCAAATAATGCTCCATGCAGTTCATTATGGCCCCATAGATGCCCCATATAATGCTCCATGCAGTTCTTTATGGCCCCATAGATGCCCCATATAATGCTCCATGCAGTTATGGCCCCATAGATGTCCCATATAATGCTCCATACAGTTATGGCCCCATAGATGTCCCATATAATGCTCCATGCAGTTATGGCCCCATAGATGCCCCATATAATGCTCCATGCAGTTATGGCCCCATAGATGCCCCAAATAATGCTCCATGCAGTTCATTATGGCCCCATAGATGCCCCATATAATGCTCCATGCAGTTCTTTATGGCCCCATAGATGCCCCATATAATGCTCCATGCAGTTATGGCCCCATAGATGCCCCATATAATGCTCCATGCAGTTATGGCCCCATAGATGCCCCATATAATGCTCCATGCAGTTATGGCCCCATAGATGCCCCAAATAATGCTCCATGCAGTTCATTATGGCCCCATAGATGCCTCATTTAATGCTCCATGCAGTTCTTTATGGCCCCATAGACGCTCCATACAGCATTTTGCCACATGTAATGCTGCTGCTGCTGCAATAAAAAAAAATGACATACTCACCTCTCATCGCTGCTCCTCAGCGTCCCGTCTCTCCGCACTGACTGTTCAGGCAGAGGGCGGTGCGCACACTAATACGTCATCGCGCCCTCTGACCTGCACAGTCACTGCAAGAGGATGGGAAGACAGAGCGGCGCCCGGCGGATGGAATGCGGACAGGTGAATATTAAATACTCACCTGCTCCTGACTCTGTCCCTGCCTGTTCCATGGTACTGCAGCTTCTTCACGCCTGCGCGAGAAGGACCTGCCATGACGTCACGGTCACCGTGACGTCATGGCAGGTCCTTCTCGCGCAGGCGCGCAGGGCTTGTAATGACGTTGCGGTCACATGACCGTGACGTCATGGAAGGTCCTTGTCGCATACCATCCTTAGCACCGGAACGTCGCGAAGAGTGGGAAAGGCGCCGGGGGGTGAGTATATGATGATTTTTAATTTTTTTAATTATTTTTAACATTAGATCTTTTTTACTATTGACGCTGCTTAGGCAGCATCAATAGTAAAAACTTGGTAACACAGGGTTAATAGTGGCGGTAATAGAGTGAGTTACGCGCGGCATAACACGGTCTGTTACCGCCGGCATTAACTCTATGTGAGCGGTGACTGGAGGGGAGTATGCGGGCGCCGGGCACTGACTGCGGGGAGGAAGGAGCGGCCATTTTCTTCCGGACTGTGCACGTTGCTGATTGGTCGTGGCTGTTTTGCCGCGACCAATCAGCGACTTGGATTCCATGACAGACAGAGGCCGCGACCAATGAATATCTGTGATAGAAAGACAGACAGACAGACAGACAGACAGAAAGACGGAAGTGACCCTTAGACAATTATATAGTAGATGGTGGTGGCTTTTTAATTACGGTATGTATTTATTTTTGATGTGTTATTTAATTTTTTATCTACTTTTCATTTATTTCACACATTGTCCCCGCATAAGGTTATAAAAGATTTTTGAGGAGCATTTCAACATTTAAATAACATTTTTATTATGGCTGAATTCCAGTGTAAATTGGGCAGTCATATTAGCCCAAGTTGCAAGGGGGGAAATTTAGCCTCCTTCTTGGATTGCAGACCTGATCGGGGGTCTGCTAGATCCCGGCGGTTTTTGCGCTTTTCCTTCACACAGTGATCATTAGCTTGTTGGAACCAAAGGAGGAGACTCTGGGAGAGCATGCTATACTGTATACCGGTGCTCACTCTGTGCTGTATGTACAGCAATCAGGAATGCAGAAATCATGATAAATCATCTCTGCCTTCTCTATATGGAGTCCGGATTTGTCGGACAGGCAGCTACCAGCTTCTACAGCTGCACGATCACCATGCAGCTGCTAGTTCTGTGATGACATTCTAAAATATCATTACAGAGCTACAGTATATGTGGACTGCCCATACATTTAAAGCACCACTCCAGTGTTTTTTTATTGCAACGTTGGAGTGGTGCTTCTAATCTATGGTTCCTGCACCTAGTTCTATACTTACCTGCCGCCGTCTTCTCCTACTATTGCTGCCACTCCTGTCGGTCTCCACCAGTTTGTGACCTGACGGATCGCTCCAGTGTTTGGTGGGGCAAGCAGAGGGTCACTTTTCAATGTGAGTCCCTGAGAGCCTCATTCTGGCTCTTACAGACGTACATTGACAGCTTGTGGGTGTTACCTCTGACTTCTAGCCAGTCCGATATTGTGGTCACAAGATGGCGCCGTGTTACTAGATAGCGCCAATAGAAGGTGCAGATGGCTGCTGGTAAGTATAAAACTAGGGTAAGGGACCTTAGATTGAAAGCACCACTCCAGCGCTGAAAAAAGGACGCTGGAGTGGTGCTTAAAAGTCATTGGAGTAGATAAGGCATTATCCAAGTATGTAATATTGCTGACTTATTCATTAATATCAGACACCATGCTCCCTAACTGATCAGCTGTTATCCAACAGATTCAGAGAATAGCGGCTGTTATTCTAGAGAATTGGCGCTGAAGTGGAGAACCTGTCACAAAGAACGGAGCTGTGATGTTCAGCTCCATGCAATCTTTGCAGCAGGTGATACGGAGCAGTAGACCACATGGACTCTTTGCATATACCAGCATGGTGTAGATAGCATGTTTTCTGATGACATGCTGTTTAGCTGGATCATTACTACAGCTGTTCCATAATGATTAAATTGGCCTATTAAATTACCGTATATACTCGAGTATAAGCCGAGATTTTCAGCCCATTTTTTGGGGCTGAAAGTCCGCCTCTCAGCTTATACTCGAGTCATACCCGGGGGTCGGCAGGGGAGGGGGTGCGGGGGCTGTCTAATTATACTCACCTGCTCCTGGTGCGGTCCCTGCACGTCTTTTCCCCGGCGCCGGCAGCTTCTTCCTGTACTGAGCGGTCACATGGTACCACTCATTACAGTAATGAATATTCATTACTGTAATGAGCGGTAACGGTGACCGCTCAGTAGAGGAAGAAGCAGCAGCGCCGGGGAAGCAGGGACTGCACAGCGCCAGGAGCAGGTGAGTATAACGGGGAGGGGAGCGCTCCGCTGCGCAATATTCACCTGCTCCTCATTCCAGCCGCCGCTCTGTCTCTTCAGCGTCTTCTGCAGTGATGCTCAGGTCAGAGGGCGCGGTGACGTGGTTAGTGACCACCCTCTGCCTCAACGTCAGTGCCGAAGATGGAGCGGCGCCGGAACGAAGTCAGGTGAATATTGAAAGTGCCAGGGGCCTGAGCGACGTAGAGGTGAGTATGTGATTTTTTTTTTTATCGCAGCAACAGAAAATGGGGCAAGTGTCTTTATGGAGCATCTTAGGGGGCCATAACATTTGTGTAGCACTATAATGGGGCAAGTGTCTGTATAGAGCATCTTATGGGGCCATAACATTTGTGTAGCACTATAATGGGGCAAGTGTCTGTATAGAGCATCTTATGGGGCCATAACGTTTTTGCAGCATTATATGGGGCAAGTGTCTTTATAGGGCCATAATCAACGTTTGTGCAGCACTATATGGGGCAAATAGCTTTATGGAGCATCTTATGGGGCCATAATCAACATTTGTGCAGTATTATATTGGGCAAATGTGTCTATGGAACATCTTATGGGGCCATTATTAACATTTATGCAGCATTATATGGGGCCTATTTTGTATGGAGCATCTTATGGGCCCATCATAAACTTTATGGATCATTATATGGGGCTTCTGATTCAATATGGATATTCAAAAACACTTAACCTACTGATGTCTCAATTAATTTTACTTTTATTGGTATCTATTTTTACTTTTGACATTTACCGGTAGCTGCTGCATTTCCCACCCTAGGCTTATACTCCAGTCATTAAGTTTTCCCAGTTTTTTGTGGCAAAATTAGGGGGGTCGGCTTATACTCGAGTATATACGGTAAATATGGAGTAAAAAAAACGCATGGTCAAAAGTAAGCCACACTTATTTATGCAAAAAATGTATTCAGTTTTGTACTGATTTCATTGTGTGGCCTTACTGTCATGGCTTTTAGTTTATCACTCGTATGATCGGCTGGTGGAGGTAACCCACATGACTGACAACGTTAATGAGTTACTGGGAGTTACCTGAACAATATTGTATTATTACATCTATACCTTTATCATGGAGCAAAGTTTTTTATTTCTTGTACAAACAAATCCCCAACTCCCTCTTACAGGTCTTCCTCAGTGAGAGATATCCAACCCCAAACACGGTAATTATAGTTCACTGGCATCAGTGATGATATTTTTTACAGCTCATTTTGAGTTTATAATTTAGCATTTTGGTGATTTTTTTTTTGCATGTCATCAGTTTTTATTCTTCTCCAAAAAGTAAAGTGCTTTGAGACAGACTCATCACTTTGATTTGTAAACATCAGTTTTATGATGACTCCCACCAAGGCCGGGACAAAGTATTTTAGCATCCTAGGCAGATGAAGCTCCCCACGCACATAAACCCTCAGCCCCAATGTAAAAAAAATGGGTAAAAAAATAAGGCTATGTGCCCATGTTGCAGATTCGTGTGCGGATTTTCCGTACCGTTTTTGCAAAATCCGCAGGTAAAATGCACTGCGGATTACCTGCGGATTTACCGTGGATTTCCTGCAGTTTTTGCACGGATTTCACCTGCGGTTTTACACCTGTGCATTCCTATTGTGGAGCAGGTGTAAACCGCTGCGGAATCCGCACAAAGAATTGACATGCTGCGGAGAATACAACGCAGCGTTTCCGCGCGGTATTTTCCGCAGCATGTGCACTGCGGATTTCATTTTCCATACAGTTACATGGTACTGTACAATGCATGGAAAACTGCTGTGAATCCGCAGGGGCCAATCTGCTGCGGATCCGCAGCAAAATCCACAACGTGTGCACATAGCCTGAGATGACTGGACCCCAATGCACCTCATCCCCCCGATGGGTCTGGTAACAAGCTCTGATGACGACTTCCACTAAAATTTTAATCTGTTTCACCAAAAAATACCAACAAAAGTAAAAACAAAGTGTTGTACTTTAGAGGCGAGGCTCAACAGGGAGTTTGTTTTCATAGTTAGATATGGAATAATTGATTTCTTGCAGATCATTTACACGATTCCAGGGAAAAATAGCAATATTCATCCCTGACATCATATATTTTAAATGTCAAACCCAAGGACAGTTATGGAAATTAATATTACTTAACTATAATGGGGGTCATTTGGTTTCAATTAAGGTGTGCAGCATTTGGTAGATCCCCAATGGAAGCTAAACAGGCCAAATTATAAAGGGATACGTATGATGGTTTTTATATTTGCCATGCAACAAATGCAATTTGCAACTGATGGTGGTTCTGGTGCCATATTCCTGTATGTTTAGTGGTTCTGGTGATGTATTCATGTACTGATAGTGGTTCTGGTATTGTATTCTTGTACTGTTGGTGGTGGTGGTGACATCTTCATGTAGTGATGGTTGTTCTGTTGCTGTATTCATGCACTATTGATGGCTCTGGTGATGTATTCACATAGTGATAATGCTTTTGATGCTGTATTTTTCAACAGAACTGTCATCAGTATAAGGCTGCCGTCACACTAGCAGTATTTGGTCAGTATTTTACATCAGTATTTGTAAGCCAAAACCAGGAGTGGGTGATATATACAGAAGTGGTGCATATGTTTCTATTATACTTTTCCTCTAATTGTTCCACTCCTGGTTTTGGCTAACAAATAGTGATGTAAAATACTGACCAAATACTGCTAGTGTGACGGCAGCCTAAGAATATGAAGCCAAAATCATCATCAGCACCCTGACCATCATCAGTAAATAAATAAGTCACTAGAACAACCATTAGTACTTGCATACATCACCAAAACCACCATCATTAGATAGGGGCATCACCAGAACCACTATCAGTACAGTAATGCATCACCAGAACCTCCATCAGAACATGAATACATCACATGAGCCACTGTCAGTAAATAAATACACCAGTACCATCATCAGTACACAAATTCCAAGTCTTTTTTATCATCAGCTTTCATTTTATTTTCGAACAAGTCGTTATTTATAAGTTTCCAAATATCCAGACCCACAAAAGTGCCTTCCATCAGTTTTGCTTCGGAGATTCCCTGAAACTTGTTACACGGGTACTTAAAGGTCTCTCCTTTCGGTAGAGCTTTCACAATCGTCTTCATCAGTCCCAGCTTAATAGTGAGATCAAATACATTTTCCACAATTATGTTCTTGAGTCCAGGTTGCAAAGATGTTCTCGCTGGCCAACTTATTTGGTACTTTGTGTATCCTCCTTGCTGCTTAAGGCACAAAGAGAAAACTTTCAGATCTCCACATACTGACCATTCTTGATTCTTGTAGTTACGTTTCTTGAGAATAAAGTCTAAATTCTCATAGTTTTCCTTCAAGTGCACAGAATGCCTTACAGGCACTGAAGCATACTTGCTGCCATTGTGCAGTAGCACAGCTTTCAGGCTTTTTTTAATGAATCGATAGAGTCTCCACTCTCTCACTTTATCCTCAATGTTACATTTTTCCATTAGCCCAGGAACATCACTGCAATGCACTAAATCATCGTCTTGTATGGAAGGAATTCCCTTTCTCTGCTCCCTTACCATGAAAAAACATTTCTAACCAATCTAATGACACCGAAATCATCTTCCAAAGGTCACACAAAGGAGTCAAAGTATGGTGCAAGAAAAAAACAATGGAGTCAGTGTTTGTGACAAAACTGTACGTGATGGAATTTTTCCGTTATATTTACTGAGTTCAGGGATCAAAAGTATATAGAAATAATAATAATAATCTTTATTTTTATATAGCGCTAACATATTCCACAGCGCTCTACAGTTTGCACACATTATCGTCGCTGTCCCCGTTGGGGCTCACAATCTAAATTCCCTATCAGTATGTCTTTGGAAATCACCTCTTTTGAAACAATTTTACTCTTGCAGACCCGTGTAATCTGTATGGGATACATTTTCTTTGCCCAACCATAGACTTGAGTAGGTGAGTTTCATCCGATATACTAGTCCATGTTGAATTGTGTCATAAAAACAGTCTCTTGAATATCCCAACTGAATAACATACATCTGAGTTCTGTTCATGTAAGGCTAGTTTCACACATCAGTTTTTTGTTTTCAGGCTAAATCTGGACAATTTGTAAAAAAAAACAGATCCGGCGCAAATTGTGGAAAACTGATGCGCCGGATCTGTTATTTAGCTGGATCCGTCCTTCTTTAATGCGCATGGATTTTTGACTTCCTGTTTCGGGGAAGAGAGAAAAGGAGAGAGAGAGAGAGACCAGAACGGAAAATCTGCATGATTTGTATGTAAAATGGTTTGAAAACCGGATCCGGGCGCCGGATTCATTGTTTCACACCTCCGTTTCATGTGTTTTTGGCCGATTCCGTCACTGTGCGTTTTTTTTTCCGCCGGACAAAAAAACGTTGCAGTGGACGTTTTCTCCGTCCACCGGAAACGACTATTTGGACAGATCCGGAAAAAAACGGGACAATCCGACGCTAATACAACTCTATGGGGAAAAAAACGGATCCGGCTTAAAAAAAACACGATCCGTTTTTGCCAAAAATTGCCGGCTTGTGCCTGAAACAAAAAGCCTGATATGTAAAAGTAGCCTAAGGTCGTTTTTTTTCCATGGACTGCGTTTGGACCGAAAATACAGACGAGTGAGCATAGCTTAAGTGAGATTGAAAATACGTCTAAAACATTAAAAGAAATCTGTCACCAGGGTTCTGCCAACACATCTGAGAGCAGCATGATGTAGGGCCAGAGACCTTGATTCCAGCGAGGTATCGCTTAGTTTACTGAGAGTAGCAATTGTGATAAAATCACAGTTTTTCTGCTGCACATTTAGCAGTGCTCTGAATGCTGAGCCCTATATAACCCCATCCACTCCACTGATTAGCAGCTTTCTATGTACAGTGTATGTAGACAGAAAGTTGCTAACTAGTGGTTTGGGCAGGTTCTACAGAGCAGGTTGACTAGGTGGCACACAGAAGCTATTCCTGTAGTTATAATCCACTGCTGATAAACCACTGATTTTATTGAAATAATAACACACAGGCTAGTCAGTGATACATCACTGTAATCGGGCTCCCAGCTCCTACATCATGCTACTCTCAAATTTCATAGTAAACACCTGCTGACAAATTCCTTTTTAATGTCATACAAGTAATACATGTGGTTATAGGTTAGTAAATTTCTCCCAGTGTGTCGGGTTTCCTGAAGTGTTTTTTGCAACTAAACTGTAATGAAGGCCTTTGGTTTTTTGTTGTTTTGCATTATAACACTATAAGCTTATGACATTGGATGAGCACAGCGGCATACCGCGAATGGTGGAAGGCGTGGGACCGATGTTAAGCCTGAGAGCAGAAGAGAGGGCGATGCCTCCCCCTGCTTGGCATCCAGCGTATATGTTGGGGGAGTCTTTAAAGGGAACCTGTCACCTGAATTTGGCGGGACTGGTTTTGGGTCATATGGGCGGAGTTTTTGGGTGTTTGATTCACCCTTTCCTTACCCGCTGGCTGCATGCTGGCTGCAATATTGGATTGAAGTTCATTCTCTGTCCTCCATAGTACACGCCTGCACAAGGCAAGATTGCTTTGCGCAGGCGTGTACTATGGAGGACAGAGAATGAACTTCAATCCAATATTGCAGCCAGCATGCAGCCAACGGGTAAGGAAAGGGTGAATCAAACACCCGAAAACTCCGCCCATATGACCCAAAACCAGTCCCGCCAAATTCAGGTGACAGAGTCCCTTTAACACCTCCATTGGACCCTCGCAATGCAATCAAAGGAACTTAACGAGTTGCTTAATGGCAATCAGAATCCCATTCGGACCTCTGCAATAAAGCCCCCGCATTTCTAAGAATAGATGTGTTACATTGGGCCTCATGTCTCTCCTCTGGACATTTTCTTCTAAAAACCTAACACCCAATGTGACTACGGCCCAATAGATCTGGGTATTGTAGTTCTTATATGGGGATTTCTCTGGGAATGCTGTGACATATTCCTCAGTGTTATATCATTGTTGTGTCAGCGTTTGTTACCATGGTGATTACATATTATTTAACAGCGTAGGTATTAGGTGTGGCTATTCCTATCTGTAGCCGAAATGGTACCTGTACATGTATGTGCCATTATCGAAGAGCAGTGACTGATAAATGACCATTCAATTTCTTTTTCCTTACAATATGAATTAATTATTTTATATTTTCATTGATCGGAAATGGCTATACCACATATGTTTTTTTTTCTTCATTTCTTTATTTTCAGATCGGGAAACGTAGTTGATTCAAACCTTCATATTTTTTTTTTTTTTTTTTTTTAAAAAGCATTTTAAAATTAATTTTTCATTTTTTTTTCTTGTCCCCCATTGCTCCTCCAGAACAAATATGGCAGCATTGTGGGAATCTGCAAGTAGGCCCGCATGCCATGACAGCCCATTAGCACCCTTCTCCTGAGTCCACTTCTTAGGACGGCGTCACATTAAATCTATGGAAAAGTCTCCCTGCCGAGAGTCGCACAAGTGTTCTCTGAATGTTCATCCGTGTGTAAAGTGATGATGCGATTTCCTCACACCTATGTATCCATATGACATCCGTATAACAGGCGTATGGCTTTAATTTCTCACTGATTTTCCCCATTGAATTTAATGGCTCAGTGGGCTGAAATGAGGAAAATGTGTGCGTATTTGTCCCAAGCTACATGGATGGTCTGTGTGGTGTCTGAGTTTTTCTCGCACCCATAGATTTGAATTGGCGAGACTTGGACGATATACGCGTACAATCGCAGCATGCCGCCTGTTCAAGTTCACCTCAGATCAGGCTGTGAGTCTGCGCATGCTCAGTGACATCAGCGGTAGTCGGCCCCGCCTGACCTGAGGTGAACTTGACAGCATGGGAAAATGTTCAGAAACTTTCCCACGTTAATGAGCTTATGTCCGGTCAGGCGGGGAGGCTGCGCAGGCAGCTTTTCCTTCATAACTTCGTGGTTTACAGCCCGGCCGGTAGCATTAGCACCACTCCTGGTTGTGAACCATTTAACCCCTTGAGATGGATTGCAACGTGGGACTTGATTGTACAGGTATGGGATATTGTTGCTTTTTTATTTTGGATTTTTTACAAAAGAACAAGGGCTTCGCTTGGATTGAGAGTGTAAAAAAGATGGTGTGTGTTTAATTATTTCATTAAGAGACTTTATTCTGCATTTGTATGTGTTTATTTAACCCTTTACAAACTATTGGATTAGTAATGGATAGGTATTATTGACACCTCTCCATTACTAAGCCAGGCTTAATGTCACCTTGCAATACAAAGGTGACATTAACCCCTTATTACCCCATATGCCACTGCTACAGGGCTATGTGCTGGAATAGGCACATCTTACAGATGCGCCTTTTCTGGGGTGGCTGGGGGCAGATTTTTTTTAGCCGGGGGGCAATGACCATGGTCTCTCTCTAGTTTATTAATATCTGACCTCAGTCACTGGCTTTCCCTCTCTGGCGGAGAAAATTGTGCGGGAGCCCATGCCAGTTTTATCCATGAATTAATCCTTTAATTTAACACCTAGAGCTCCAAAATTTTGCACACACACTACTCACATTATTAGTGAGGGACATATAAAAATATAACGGATATGAAATGGTTTACTAATGGTTCCCTGAGGAAGGAAACAGGTGTTTCCGAAACGCGTTGGTTTTGGTCCTTACCGCGTTCCGTATCCAGCTCCTAATCACGCAGGTGGTCACCTGATACACTGCATCACGCAAGTCCTCGACGAGCCGCTTTCACTGCTCGCACCTCACACGGCGCTTCTACACAGGATCTCCGCCCCCCGTAGAAGCGCAAAGACGGAGCAGCTGCATTTACCGCTTCCAGGAACATTTGGAAACCCACGGAGCCG
This sequence comes from Ranitomeya imitator, assembly GCF_032444005.1. Classification (NCBI taxonomy): domain Eukaryota; kingdom Metazoa; phylum Chordata; class Amphibia; order Anura; family Dendrobatidae; genus Ranitomeya; species Ranitomeya imitator. The sequence goes on along the minus strand of NC_091286.1, from coordinate 567,713,194 downwards.
CATGTTTCAGCGCCTGCCAGTAAGGATTTGATTATTACTTTTTTTTTGTTTTTTCCTTTTAACCATCTCGGAGTTTTGGTGTTCTTCAACCTATATATCTTGAATACAGTGGCAGACTGTAAATCACCTTTTTCGACTCTATTTTGGTCGACTTTACCGGCGGTATCGGTGCAACTAGTTTGGTACAACCTTTTTCGTTTATACCAGCGCAAATTATTGTAGTTTTATTTATGAAATGGTTTACTGTATGGAAACCATGTCTCATATCCTGTCGGGTTCTGCAATGATTTTACAGAACCCGACAATTGAATTATCGGCTATTCTGCTACCTAACTCTCTATGAAATATAAAGATATATATATATATATATATACAGTATATATATGTGTGTCAATGACATATATATATATGTATATATATATATATATATATATATATACCTATACTATGTGTAGACATTTATCTTAGCTATTCTATTGTAACCTGTCAGTGTGATTTTACTGTACACCGCACTGAATTGCCGGCTTTTCTTAAGTACACCGCTGCGTATTTCTCGCAAGTCACACTGATGGTCCGTGTGCTGTGCGAGTTTTTCTCGCACCCATAGACTTTCATTGGCGAGTCTCGGCCGAGATACACTGACAATCGCAGCATGCTGTGATTTCACTCGCACATATATTATGGACGAGATAACAACGGATGATGAGAGCTGCCCCATAGATTACTTTGAGATTTTTTTTGTAGCATAGCACTCGTCCGTATTACGCTCTAGGGTGACTCCAGCCTCAGATGAAGTGTGGCGCTGTCTCACCGGGTTTATTAACTGGCACATACAAAACTCACATGAGCTGCACCAGAACCCACAATATGATCTAAAACGTTGATGCTGTGGGTATGTGATTTGTGGGTTTAATTTTTTTTGTTTTTAGAAAAATGTGGACATGGATATCTTCCAGCAATTCTATGCACAATTAGTGGTGGACTACCCCGCTATGATGTATGATATATTAGATGGGTTGGACCTTGCACACTGTACCCCCCACTAAGCACCCCTGGAGAAGTATGTAAGCAGTGAATGGTGCTTGAGCTGTATGGTCGTTGGATACTGCAGCTCAGCTCCTATTCACTTCAATAGGCACAGTAGCTGCATGATGCTATAGCATAGAAGCCTTTACGACCTTGGCACTTTCACCAGTTTACTTTTTGCCCTTCCTAGACATCTCTTTCAGAAAGACCTCAGTGTACCTCTAAAAATAAGTATTAACATGATACTTGATATTAATGAGTGATGATGCCATGTACAGCAAAGTCTGACATGCAGCTAATTTAAGGGTTACCTATCTGATTAAAGAGTGGCAGGACTATACCTCTTACCCACAACGTGGGTGACAATGCTGGCAGTGATAGTGCAACATCGATTATGCCTGCCTGTAAACCAGCAGACACTTTACCTTTAATAATAGTAAATGTTGATGTTGCACATTATAGGCCATTTTGTTAGTTGCTCCAATGTAGCAGACCTGTCCCCACTCCATACTATAATTCACCCTGATTCTCTCCAGAAGGGGTCTGCGTTGAGGATTCAGCCATAGCATTTGTTAGAAACACTTGTCAGTTCAGTGCATTCTGCTCTGCGGATTTATTATTTAGGGGTGCAGGGGTTAACTGTAAATCTCCTGTGCTTACATATAGTTTATAGAAAATTTGTCAGACAAATATAGTATAGTATAGAGATTTCTGCTACTGTTTCTTTATTATTAACTCTTTCATACATGTTTAGGGGAAATGCAGAAACAAATTAATGTTTGGCTGCTTACCTTAAGACTTGAAGGGGTTTTCCCAAGAACAAAAGTTCATTTTAACCAATAGATCTTGGAATAATAATCATTTCCACAATTGGATGTGTTTAAATAAAATGTTCCTGTGCCGAGATAATCTTATAAATGTGTCCCTGCTGTGTACTGTGTAATGTCTGTGTCTGACCGTGCAGGAACATGGTCTGATCATATCACAGCTCCTGGGCAGTGGAGGAAGCAAAACAGGATACAGACAGGACAGCACGGGATCACAGCTGATTCTTTCTGTGAGGTAAAATATTGTTTGAAAACAGGAAATGCTTTACCTCACAGAAAGAATCAGCTGTGATCCTGTGCTGTCCTATCTGTATACTCTTTTGCTCCCTCCCCTGCCCAGGAGCTGTGGTATTATCAGACTATGTTCCTGTATGATCAGACACGGCCATTACACAGTACACAGCAGGGGACATTTATAAGATTATCTCAGCATAGGAACATTTTATTTCATCACATCCAATTGTGGAAATGATTATTATTTCAAGATCTAGTGATTAAAATGAACTTTTATTCTTGGAAAACCCCTTTAACCCCTTCATGACCCAGCCTATTTTGACCTTAAAGACCTTGCCGTTTTTTGCAATTCTGACCAGTGTCCCTTTATGAGGTAATAACTCAGGAACGCTTCAACGGATCCTAGCGGTTCTGAGATTGTTTTTTCGTGACATATTGGGCTTCATGTTAGTGGTAAATTTAGGTCAATAAATTCTGCGTTTATTTGTGATAAAAACGGAAATTTGGCGAAAATTTTGAAAATTTCGCAATTTTCACATTTTGAATTTTTATTCTGTTAAACCAGAGAGATATGTGACACAAAATAGTTAATAAATAACATTTCCCACATGTTTACTTTACATCAGCACAATTTTGGAAACAAAATTTTTTTTTGTTAGGAAGTTATAAGGGTTAAAATTTGACCAGCGATTTGTCATTTTTACAACGAAATTTACAAAACCATTTTTTTTAGGGACCACCTCACATTTGAAGTCAGTTTGAGGGGTCTATATGGCTGAAAATACCCAAAAGTGACACCATTCTAAAAACTGCACCCCTCAAGGTACTCAAAACCACATTCAAGAAGTTTATTAACCCTTCAGGTGCTTCACAGCAGCAGAAGCAACATGGAAGGAAAAAATGAACATTTAACTTTTTAGTCACAAAAATTATCTTTTAGCAACAATTTTTTTATTTTCCCAAGGATAAAAGGAGAAACTGAACCACGAAAGTTGTTGTCCAATTTGTCCTGAGTACGCTGATACCTCATATGTGGGGGTAAACCACTGTTTGGGCGCACGGCAGGGCTTGGAAGGGAAGGAGCGCCATTTGACTTTTTGAATCAAAAATTGGCTCCACTCTTTAGCGGACACCATGTCACGTTTGGAGAGCCCCCGTGTGCCTAAAAATTGGAGCTCCCCCACAAGTGACCCCATTTTGGAAACTAGACGCCCCAAGGAACTTATCTAGATGCATAGTGAGCACTTTGAACCCCCAGGTGCTTCACAAATTAATCCGTAAAAATGAAAAAGTACTTTTTTTTCACAAAAAAATTCTTTTAGCCTCAATTTTTTCATTTTCACATGGGCAACAGGATAAAATGGATCCTAAAATGTGTTGGGCAATTTCTCCTGAGTACACCAATACCTCACATGTGGGGGTAAACCACTGTTTGGGCACATGGTAAGGCTCGGAATGGAAGGAGCGCCATTTGACTTTTTGAATGAAAAATTATTTCCATCGTTAGCGGACACCATGTCGCGTTTGGAGAGCTCCTGTGTGCCTAAACATTGGCGCTCCCCCACAAGTGACCCCATTTTGGAAACTAGACCCCCCAAGGAACTTATTTAGATGCCTAGTGAGCACTTTAAACCCTCAGGTGCTTCACAAATTGATCTGTAAAAATGAAAAAGTACTTTTTTTTCACAAAAAAATTCTTTTCGCCTCAATTTTTTCATTTTCACATGGGCAGTAGGGTAAAATGGATCATAAAATTTGTTGGGCAATTTCTCCCGAGTACGTCAATACCCCATATGTGGGGGTAAACCACTGTTTGGGCACTCGGCAGGGCTCGGAAGGGAAGGCGCGCCATTTGACTTTTTGAATGGAAAATTAGCTCCAATTGTTAGCGGACACCATGTCGCGTTTGGAGAGCCCCTGTGTGCCTAAACATTGGAGCTCCCCCACAAGTGACCCCATTTTGGAAACTAGACCCCCCAAGGAACTTATCTAGATGCATATTGAGCACTTTAAACCCCCAGGTGCTTCACAGAAGTTTATAACGCAGAGCCATGAAAATAAAAAATAATTTTTCTTTCCTCAAAAATGATTTTTTAGCCTGGAATGTCCTATTTTGCCAAGGATAATAGGAGAAATTGGACCCCAAATATTGTTGTCCTGTTTGTCCTGAGTACGCAGATACCCAATATGTGGGGGTAAACCACTGTTTGGGCGCACGGCAGGGCTTGGAAGGGATGGCACGCCATTTGGCTTTTTAAATGGAAAATTAGCTCCAATCATTAGCGGACACCATGTCACGTTTGGAGAGCCCCTGTGTGCCTAAACATTGGAGATCCCCCAGAAATGACACCATTTTGGAAACTAGACCCCCAAAGGAACTAATCTAGATGTGTGGTGAGGACTTTGAACCCCCAAGTGCTTCACAGAAGTTTATAACGCAGAGCCATGAAAAAAAAAAAAAATTATTTTCTCAAAAATGATCTTTTAGCCTGCAATTTTTTATTTTCCCAAGGGTAACTGGAGAAATTTGACCCCAAAAGTTGTTGTCCAGTTTCTCCTGAGTACGATGATACCCCATATGTGGGGGTAAATCACTGTTTGGGCACATGCCGGGGCTCGGAAGTGAAGTAGTGACGTTTTGAAATGCAGACTTTGATGGAATGCTCTGTGGGCGTCACGTTGCGTTTGCAGAGCCCCTGATGTGGCTTAACAGTAGAAACCCCCCACAAGTGACCCCATTTTGGAAACTAGACCCCCAAAGAAACTTATCTAGATGTGTGGTGAGCACTTTGAACCCCCAAGTGCTTCATAGAAGTTTATAATGCAGAGCCGTGAAAATAATAAATACGTTTTCTTTCCTCAAAAATAATTATTTAGCCCAGAATTTTTTATTTTCCCAAGGGTTACAGAAGAAATTGGACCCCAAAAGTTGTTGTCCAGTTTCTCCTGAGTACGCTGATACCCCATGAGTGGGGGTAAACCACTGTTTGGGCACACGTCGGGGCTCAGAAGGGAAGTAGTGACTTTTGAAATGCAGACTTTGATGGAATGGTCTGCGGGTGTCACGTTGCGTTTGCAGAGCCCCTGGTGTGCCTAAACAGTAGAAACCCCCACAAGTGACCCCATTTTAGAAATTAGACCCCCCAAGGAACTTATCTAGATATGTGGTGAGCACTTAGAACCCCCAAGTGCTTCACAGACGTTTACAACGCAGAGCCGTGAAAATAAAAAATCATTTTTCTTTCCTCAAAAATTATGTTTTAGCAAGCATTTTTTTTGATTCACAAGGGTAACAGGAGAAATTGGACCCCAGTAATTGTTGCGCAGTTTGTCCTGAGTATGCTGGTACCCCATATGTGGGGGTAAACCACTGTTTGGGCACACGTCAGGGCTCGGAAGTGAGGGAGCACCATTTGACTTTTTGAATACGAGATTGGCTGGAATCAATGGTGGCGCCATGTTGCGTTTGGAGACCCCTGATGTGCCTAAACAGTGGTAACCCCTCAATTCTACCTCCAACACTAACCCCAACACACCCCTAACCCTAATCCCAACTGTAGCCATAACCCTAAACACAACCCTAACCGCAACACACCCCTAACCACAACCCTAACCCCAACACACCCCTAACCATAACCACAACCCTAATTCCAACCCTAACCCTAAGGCTATGTGCCCACGTTGCGGATTCGTGTGAGATATTTTCGCACCATTTTTGAAAAATCCGCGGGTAAAAGGCACTGCGATTTACCTGCGGATTTTCCGCGGATTTCCAGTGTTTTTTGTGCGGATTTCACCTGCGGATTCCTATTGAGGAACAGGTGTAAAACGCTGCGGAATCCGCACAAAGAATTGACATGCTGCGGAAAATACAACGCAGCGTTTCCGCGCGGTATTTTCCGCACCATGGGCACAGCGGATTTGGTTTTTCATATGTTTACATGGTACTGTAAACCTGATTGAACACTGCTGCGGATCCGCAGCCAAATCCGCACCGTGTGCACATAGCCTAATTCTAAAGGTATGTGCACACGGTGCGGAAAACGCTGCGGATCCGCAGCAGTTTCCCATGAGTTTACAGTTCAATGTAAACCTACGGGAAACAAAAATCGCTGTGCCCATGCTGCGGAAAAACGGCACGGAAACGCAGCGGTTTACATTCCGCAGCATGTCACTTCTTTGTGCGGATTCCGCAGCGGTTTTACAACTGCTCAAATAGAAAATCGCAGTTGTAAAACCGCAGTGAAATGCGCAGAAAAACCGCGGTAAATCCGCCATAAATCCGCAGCGGTTTAGCACTGCGGATTTATCAAATCCGCAGCGGAAAAATCCGCAGAGGACCAGAATACGTGTGCACATACCGAAACCCTAACCCTAGCCCTACCCCTAGCCCTAACCCTAACCCTACCCCTAACCCTACCCCTACCCCTACCCCTAACCCTACCCCTAACCCTAACCCTACCCCTAACCCTACCCCTAACCCTACCCCTAGCCCTAACCCTACCCCTAACCCTAACCCTAACGATATTCTAACATTAGTGGAAAAAAAAATTTCTTTATTTTTTTTATTGTCCCTACCTATGGGGGTGACAAAGGGGGGGGGGTCATTTATTATTTTTTTTATTTTGATCACTGAGATATAATCTATCTCAGTGATCAAAATGCACTTTGGAACGAATCTGCCGGCCGGCAGATTCGGCGGGCGCACTGCGCATGCGCCCGCCATTTTGGAAGATGGCGGCGCCCAGGGAGAAGACGGACGGGACCCCGGCTGGATCGGTAAGTATGATGGGGTGGGGGGAGACCACGGGGGGGGGGATCGGAGCACGGGGGGGGGGGAATCGGAGTGCGGGAGGGGTGGAACGGAGCACGGGGGCGTGGAACGGAGCACGGGGGGGCTGGAATGGAGCACGGGGGGGTGGAACGGAGCACCGGGGGGGGGGGGGTGGATCGGAGTGCAGGGGGGGTGATTGGAGCACGGGGGGGTGATTGGAGCACGGGGGGAGCGGACAAGAGCACGGGGGGAGCGGAGCACAGGACGGAGGGGAGCCGGAGCAGTGTACCGGCCAGATCGGAGGGCTGGGGGGGCGATCAGTGGGGTGGGGTGGGGGCACATTAGTATTTCCAGCCATGGCCGATGATATTTCAGCATCGGCCATGGCTGGATTGTAATATTTCACCCGTTATAATAGGTGAAATATTACAAATCGCTCTGATTGGCAGTTTCACTTTCAACAGCCAATCAGAGCGATCGTAGCCACGAGGGGGTGAAGCCACCCCCCCTGGGCTAAACTACCACTCCCCCTGTCCCTGCAGATCGGGTGAAATGGGAGTTAACCCTTTCACCCGATCTGCAGGGACGCGATCTTTCCATGACGCCGCATAGGCGTCATGGGTCGGAATGGCACCGACTTTCATGACGCCTACGTGGCGTCATGGGTCGGGAAGGGGTTAAGAGTTTGTTCAGACAAGTATATTATATGTGAAGGTACAGATGAATGACCTTGTGGAGACCAAAACATCCAACACCGCGGTGACACCATCACGTGTTTCTCAACACAATGATCCAGAACACTGCCCCCATCCCTTATGGGAAATATGCAAATGCATGTAAAGAAGCTGCGGAGACACCATCACGTGTTTCTCGACGCAAGCAGTGAATAGCCAGGCCTTTCCCCGGGAAGGAACAACCACGGGAAGGGCAGCATCCAATAAAGGAAACATCCAATAAAGGAAAACCACCTATGCCAAGCATGGTATCCATCCACAGACAGCTGTTTCGGGGGTTTTTGCCCTACTCCACACTGATGAGGGGCAAAAACCCCGAAACAGCTGTCTGTGGATGGATACCATGCTTAGCATAGGTGGTTTTCCTTTATTGGATGTTTCCTTTATTGGATGCTGCCCTTCCTGTGGTTATTCCTTCCCGGGGAAAGGCCTGGCTATTCATTGCTTGCGTTGAGAAACATGTGATGGTGTCTCCGCAGCTTACTTTACAAGTATATTATATGGACATGTGCTATCCAAGTAAAAATCGTACAGCATGCTGACCAATGTAACTCAATAGGGATGTTCAGATTACTGTTTTTTTCACACAAACCGAGTGTCTATGCGAAAAATTAATTGCACCATGCATTTTTCTTTTCCATATCTCGGATGATAAACAACTGTTCACATCTTTGGGTGCTGAAAAATATAATCTGCTCCCATGCGGATCTTCCATCCGATTCTTCCGTATACATTGTCATTGTTAACACAGCAAACTGTATTTGATGTCACATGGATGTCCACGGACGTATAATACAGACACACGGATGGCACATGGATGATGGATCCAAGTTTTTTGGTTGATAATCGGACAATTTTTCATATGCTTGTCTGAACGGAGAGTTACTGCACATGATCAGCACACTTTCTGCAGAGAACAGGGGATCAGCCATTCATGTTCTCGGAGATTGTTGGGCTCCAGTGTGGATCAAACATCCACAGGAATCAATTTACCAGATAGTAGTATCTCTTAACTGTTCATGTTAGGAAAACCCCTTTAAATCCCAGCATCCTCTGATGCTAAAACTTCCAGTAATATGCCGTGATATAGTCCGTGCCATATTTGTGAAATTATTTTCTTATAGTGATCGCCTGGGAATAATGTCTATTTCCCCATAGGCTTGCAGATGTAGAAAGTGGCAAACACAGTGACACTGCTATAAGCACCCTCCCCAGGTCCGCCGCTGCCTCTCCAGTGCTTCTTCTGCTCTTCATTGACAGGTTGCAGTGTTCATCATGACTACTGTGCCCATGACCGCTGCATCCAATCATTGGCTATAGCAGCTTGTGTCATTACCTGTTTGTTAGGTAATCCCTACATGTTGAACAGCATGAGACACGCAGCCGCGGGGACTTGAACATATTTTTTGAGCGCGCCGAAGACACTCGGTTAGCACACCAGCATGCTCAGATAACACCTTCTCCCAGCACGCTCGCTCATCACTAGTTATGATATGATCTACTCTCAGATACCAGTGTCACTTCTCTCCCTGTGACTTATTCCATTCATTTATTCAGGGAACATGTAGAAATCCAGCAGAGGCGTCCTTAAAATAAAATCCAATGTGGAATAGCATCCGCGGTCCAGATACAAAGTCCTTAATCATCGCATTAGTCTATTGGCATGTCAGGCAGATAGGTTGGAAAACTGACATTAATATCGGATACAAGGTCGTTTTCTTCGTTGTCCTTCTTCGTCCTTATCAAATAGTAATGGCGTACAGGAATGCTTACAACGAATGGGGCTTTGAGTTTCTTCTTGCTCTCTTAAATAGAATATTCCTGTTTTTATACTTCCTCTTTGTATAATATCCTTAGAATTGATAACTTAATAATTCACACGATATAAAATGTCAGTTCCCTCGCATAGGGATGTATATTTGTATCAGAAATACCTATGTAACACCTGGTAATGGATTTGCAGCCTTAGAGGCTGAGATTAAGGGTATGTTCACACTGGGCGTTTTTGGTGCATTTTTAATGCATTTTTATGCTAATTTTAGCTGTGTTTACAGTACCGGCCATATCTATAAGATTTCAGAAATCTCTTGCACACTGTTTGTTTTTTTTTGTCCTCAGTATTTTGTGCAAAATCTTGGCTTTTGCAGAATAGAGCATGTCACTTCTTTCAGCATTTTTCACCCATTGAACGTAATTGGGTGGGGGAAAAAAGCTGAAAAAAACGCAGGTGTCAGGTTTTGCTCCTTTTTTGTGACAAAGCCTGATGAAGTAGAATCAGATTTTTTTTTTTTGGGGGGGGCGTCACTAAACTTTATCAGTATACACAAGAGACAAATGTATCATGACAAAAACGGAGGAAAAAAAACGCATTAAAAAAACACAACAAAAAAAAACACAAGTAAGAAAAACCTGCTTTTTTGCAGCAAGTTTCATGCTGCCCAGAGAGCAGGTTTTGCTGCAGACAAAAAAACACACCAAAAATGCAACGTGTGGACACAGCCTTACTATTTACTGGCATTCAGCTGCGTATAGTGCACGTAGTGTTTTATAGTCACTTCAGTGTTTTCAGGCTGATGATTCTGGACAACACATCCTCTATTAGGATTAATGGACATGAAAGCTAGGTGATAAAAAATGCATCTCCCTCCCCGCCACCAATCTCTATAACCGCCCCTCCTCTGCATGCATACATGTGTATTTCTTATTAGTAGCTGTTATTTATTATTTATTGATCTGTTTGTTTGTGCTTTAGGCTTAGTGGTCGGTTTCTGCTGGGCTTATACGTAGCAATTACAGCTAATGACTATTCTGGATTGGGAGATCGAATCCTTCTAATTATTGCTATGTTCACAGTGTGTAAATTAATAATCAGAAATTAAACTTTTCTGGTGACTACCTGAGAAATGGTAATGTTTCTGGATCCTACCTTTGTAAAATGAATGTAAATACAGAGATTAAACCAACTTTTTGTTAATCAAAAAATACAAAAAAAAAGAACAGTGATTTAAAGGGGTTTCCTATGTGATAATTTGTGAGAGTCCAAGCATTGGGAGCCCCAAATGCCCATTTCGCTGTATCGGGGACTGCTGTCATCCCAACTGACTCCTTCAACAAAGTGGATGCGTTTGTCAGGGTGCCCATGACGTTGTATTGGTAGCCAGGGGTCTGTTGAAAGCCCTTGTGGCTGCTATGTTAACCCAGACTGGCTAGGCTTCAATGGAGTTTATCATTTTTAAAATAGATTATTATTATTATTATTTATTTATATAGCACCATTAATTACATGGTGCTTTACATGAGAAAGGGGTTACATATAAAGTTATAGATATCGTTTACAGTAAACAAATTTACAGTGACAGACTGGTACAGAGGGGAGAGGACCCTGTCCTTGTGGACTTACATTCTATGGGATAGTGGGGAAGAGACAGAAGGTAAGGGTGAGGCGGCAGGTCTGGCGGTGGTGAGGCGGCGGCTCTGGCAGGGGTGAGGCGGTGGCTTGGTTATTGCAGGCTGTAGGCTTTCCTGAAGAGATGGGTTTTCAGATTCCGTCTGAAGGAGCCGAGGGTGGTGGATAGTCGGACGTGTTGAGGCATGGAACTCCAGAGGATGGGGGATATTTGGGAGAAATCTTGGAGGCGGTTGTGTGAGGAACGAATAAGTGTGGAGGAGAGTAGGAGGTCTTTGAAGAATCGGAGATTACGTGAGGGAAGATATTGGGAGATTAGTTCAGAGATATAGGGAGGGGACAGGTTGTGGATGGCTTTGTAGATCAGTGTTAGTAGTTTGAACTGGATTTGTTGGGGAATTGGGAGCCAGTGGAGGGATTTGCAGAGGGGAGAAACAGGGGAGTAGCGAGGAGAGAGGTGGATTAGCCGGGCAGCAGAGTTGAGGACAGACTGGAGTGGTGCAAGAGAGTTAGCGGGGAGGCCACAGAGGAGGGTGTTGCAGTAGTCGAGGCAGGAGATGATGAGGGCATGCACAAGAGTTTTGGTAAATTGTGGGCTGAGGAAGGAACGGATTCTGGCAATATTTTTGAGTTGGAGCCGACATGAGGTGGCAAGAGTTTGGACGTGCGGTTTGAAGGACAGGGCAGAGTCGAGAGTTACCCCGAGGCAGCGGATTTCAGGTGCGGGAGAGAGCGTGATGCCGTTTACCATAATAGATAGGTCAGGTGGGGGGATACGTGAGATGGGGGAAAGATGATGAGTTCAGTTTTGTCTACATTGAGTTTTAGGAAGCAAGAGGTGAAGAAGGAGGATGTGGCTGACAGACACTTCGGGATTCTGGACAGCATAGAGGTGACATCTGGGCCAGAGAGGTAGATCTGAGTGTCGTCCGCATAAAGGTGGTACTGGAAGCCGTGGGACTTTATGAGTTGTCGTAGGCCAAGAGTATAGATGGAAAAAAGTAGGGGCCCCAGGACAGAGCCCTGAGGGACTCCAACAGAGAGAGGGCGGGATGAGGAGGTAGTGTGGGAGTGGGAAATGCTAAATGTGCGGTCGGAAAGGTATGAGGCAATCCAGGACAGGGCAAGGACTTTGATGCCAAGGGAAGAAAGAATCTGTAGCAGTAGGCAGTGGTCGACTGTATTGAAAGCAGGGGACAGGTCAAGAAGGAGGAGGATGGAGAACTGTCTGTTAGCTTTGGCTGTGAGTAAGTCATTAGTAATTTTTGTCAGGGCAGTTTCGGTGGAGTGGTGGGGGCAGAAGCCAGATTGGAGGTTGTCAAGGAGAGAGTTAGATGAGAGGTGGGAGGAAATTTGAGCATGGACATGCTGCTCAAGGAGTATTGAAGCAAACAGGAGCAGTGATATGGGGCGGTATATAGATTGCAATACACCCCTCTCCTAAATGCTAACTGGGGGTAAAGGTGACCCCTATTATTCCACCCAGGTGCAGGTTCCACCTTTTGTACTATATGTTAGGCATTTATGGAATATAATTTTAAATCCCTCTATAAGTTTTATTGTAGCCTTTGGGAGTGATTAAAGATGACAATGTGGTCCTTGGACCAGAAAAGTTTGTCCAACCCTGTTCTATACAGTAATGAACATGATATGGTATATGGCATACCTCCTCTGCTCTAGGCATGTACAGCATATTGTTTCTCTGAAGCTATATTGAATGTAAAGTTAAAACCATCTATTCACAGTAATGAGACCTGAGAAATATAATAACTTCTGCACTTCATCTTACTAGGTATAACACCATAAAATGTTCAAGGCTCCTATTATTATTATTATTATTATTATTATTATTATTATTTCATATTAATATTAATTTTATTTCTTATTTTTGAGCAGATCAAAGCCATATAAATTACTGTTTTTATAACATTTTTAAATTTGGTGCCCTGGTCATTCTGCCCTGTAATATGAACATCTCCCCAAAAACAGTATGATGGCCCCACAGTACCCACACAGTATATTGGACCCCACAGTATAATGCCTCCAGCCCTGTAGTACAATATGGCCGCCACAGCCCCCCACACACACCCCACAACCCCCCAAAATATGATACTAGACACAATATGATGACCCCCACAAAGTATGCTAACCCCTCTACAGTATGATCCCCAATTGTCCCCAACACAGTGTGATGACTCCCATAGCTATAAACACAGTAAGATTGCCCCTACATTCCCCAAATAGCATTTTCTCACACACAGAATGATGATAGCTATACAGTATGATCACCTAAAGCTCCCTATGTATACGATGATAGCCCCGAACACTTTGTGATGGCCTCCACAGTCCATTGTATACAGCATGATGTTATGTATGGTCCCCCATACAGTATGATCCCCCACAGCCCTCAAACACAGGATGATGATCCACATAGTATGACTCGCCACAGCACCCAACACATTATGGTGGCCCCCACAACATCCCAACACAGTATTATTGCCAATAGCCCCTAAACACAGAATGATGACCCCCCACAGTATGATCACCCACAACCAACCAACACAGAATAATCCTTCAAAGCCCCCATTACATTATAATGACATCCACAAAGTATCATCCTCCAAAGCCCCTCAACACAGAATGATGGCTCCCCACAGTATGATCCCTCAAAGCCCCCTAACACATTATAATGTCCTCCTCACAGTAAAATACCCCACAGCCCCAACACAGAATGATGACCCCGACAACCCTCCAACACACTATATGTCCACCACACATTACAAGCCCCCACAGTTTTGAAACACAGAATAATGACCTCCCCAATTCAGTACATTTCCCACACACACTATGACCCCCCACAGCCTCTCACCACAGAATGATGACCCCCCCCCCCACGTTATGAATCCTTTCACCCTCCTAACACGGAATAATGACCCTCACAGTATGATCCTTCAGAAACTCCCAACACATTATGACGCCTCCCACCACACTATGATCCCCCCAGTCCCCAAACTTATAATTATGAACTCCACAGTATGATTGTCACAGTACCCAAATGGATCGCCCCCCAAGGGCAGTGGGGTACTCGGTACTAGGTCCTTCGGTTCACAGGGGGATGTCACGGTGGCTGACCCGGTCCGTGGCCCTGGGACTTCCGTGTAAAAGGGAAAAGTCTTTAAAGGGGAAATGTTTGTGACGCCACCTGTGGTATTCGGTCAGGGTGACCGACGCTGCTTTAAGGCGTCCGCTGGGGTGGTGTTATGGCAGCTAGATGGTATAACTTCCCACAGGTGAAGTATGTCCCCAGGGCTTCCCGGTGTGTAGATGGTGGATGATGAGAGGCGCAGTGAAGAACAAGGACACAAGGTTGCAGTCTCTTTACCTTTTACTGAAGGTTTCAGCATCCACAGTCGAGAGCACCAGATCACAGGGCAGACAAAGTCTGGCCGTTTTGGAGGCAAGTCCAGAGTCCCCTTGTCCAGGTAGAAATCAGTAGCCTTCCTCTAGCACCGTGGTGTAGTCCCTTACTGCTAAGCTTCTCATAAAGTCCTCACAGATTTTGTAGATGTTATGTCTATCTGTCACCCAGATGGATAGGACAAACCCGTATGACCGGTGGCTTGAGGCGTTTTACAGGGACTCTATCATGCCCCAGCCTCTAAGGGGGTGCCACCTTGCCTCCTGGGTGTAGGGGCGGGCAGGTAACGTGAAATTAGCTGTCCTGCCCGTCTCTGGAGCAAGGCATAAAGGATCGTTGCTCCCTCGGTGTTCCGGGTACTGGGATCCTGCTCCTCAGAAGGAGGCAGCCTGCGTAGGGCAGAACTCCTCCTGGTATCCACTCCTTTGCTACGACTTCTTCACCCTCTCTACAATACAGTTCTCCTTAGGTGTCTCTTTCTAGAAGCTGCAGCTCTCAGGGCATGCACAGCTCCGTGTCCTTCTGTCTCGATCTCTGACAGGATCCCACCCCTGGGAAAAAGAACCGTAAGCACTACCCTGTGAAGGTGCCCGGGTAGGATCCCACACCATATATCAATATAAAATAAACCCGGCACTCAACTTATGGTGAATCTCTTGGGATTTATTAACAAGAGAGAAGATAAACGTTTCGGCCAATATTGGCCTTCCTCAGTAACAGGAAGTAGATAGAAGCAGGCTCACAGGGTCCGACCAAAACAGGGTCTGGAATAGCGTGGGTGGCCTGAGAGGAGCTGTGGAACAGATTAGTCCATGCGACGCGGTGTCCACCGCTTGTCTGCCATAGGGTCTCATTCATGGGCAGACTGTTATGATCCGGTGACCTTGGAGCCGCATGAAACTTTCTCTGGAGTAAGTGGAAACTGTACTGACCGCAAATCCTGAACTAACACCGCAACTAGAAGTAGCCGTGGGGTGTGCCTAACAAACCCTAGACACCTCGACACAGCCGGAGGACTAAATACCCCTATAGATGGAAATAGGAATTCTACCTTGCCTCAGAGCAGAACCCCAAAGGATAGGCAGCCCCCCACAAATATTGACTGTGAGTTGGAGAGGAAAGACACACGCAGGCAGAAAACAGGATTTAGCAAGAGAGGCCACTCTAGCTAAATAGGAAAGGATAGGACAGAATACTAAGCGGTCAGTATTAAAACCCTTCCAAAAATATCCACAGCAGATAATACAAAAAAATCCACCATCTAAACTAAAGACGTGGAACGTATATCTGCAACTCCTGAGAATCCAACAAGACTGAGAAAATACTGACACAATCTAAGCTGGACAAGAAAAAACAAATGAATAGCACAGAATTATCAAGCACACAGCATGTGTGCCACAGAAACAAAACCAGACACTTATCTTTGCTGATTTGGCAGCAAGGCAGGAGGAACCAGACAAAGGTCCAACACCTCCAGACAACCATGGACAACTGGCAAGGTCTAATGAATCCTGCACACCTAAATACCCCAGTCAGAACTGCAATCAGCAGATACACCTGACCAGGACTGCAATCCAGGGACAACTGCATTACCACCTACAACCACCGGAGGGAGCCCAAAAGCAGAATTCACAACAGCAGACATATCATTGGTGCAACCTGTGCAGCTGAAGGGATGTGGACAGACTTACCCCGTTCCTGCTCTGAAGACAACAGACGCACTATGTGAATACCATTGTGCGGGTTTATATGTGCAGTAACGTGTGTCTAATATAATGTAATATAATGCATTATGGTGATGTACAGTATATAGAGTGTTAGAGCATAATGGGAATATAGCATCAGGATAAGCTTAGGACACCATAGGATATAGGACTGGTTAGCCTTTAGATAGGAAATGGTTAAGTTTAGGACTAGCCCAATGGATGGGCACTAGTGCTGATAAGAAGTGGAGGAACTTCCTGGTTAGAGGGAGTTCAAGTGGCGGGTGGTTGCTACGGGCACTATAGGCCAAATGTTCAGGGCAGTGGGCAGCCATATGAAGATCACAGATGGACAAGTGCCATGGAGTGGGCCTGGTCTTCCACTGTCACGAGGTTGGTGGACATGGAGTTACATATGGAGGCAGGTTGTCATGACACAGCTGTTGGGTGACCAGGGACCAGGGGCTCCTTTTCTGGCCTTACCACTAAGGGGCACCCTAGCTCGCCATGTTCCCTGGGATACTTCAGATGGCGGGCCTCCACCCTTGCCTTATCTCCTACAATAGTCCTCCATCTGTTCTCTTCCCCCACCCAGGAGGAAAGGGGCGCTACTGTGCACCACTGTACACCAACCCAACAAACAGGGCAACAAAGACAAGGGGTAACTGAAAACTCCACACACCCAAAATATTCACTCATACATAACAGAGGAATCCACTAGAGTGTGCAGAAAGGGGAAGAAACCAAAATACGGAAGGATAAGGAATTGCCAAACGTACAAACCAAACAACAGTCGCTTATAACTCCTCCGGCACTCTTTCTCATACCAACTTCTCTCCCTCCTTTGTCATGCAGCAAAAAGCTAACTCTGACAAGGATTAGTAATAGAGCCCAGATTATATAGGGAAAAGGAGTGGCTAACCGAGCACAGCGGAGAACAGGGATTTCCAACATGGCCGATTAACCCCTGCTCTGCGGTAAGAAATAAACATGTTTAATAAGCCGCAGAAGTGCTTCTTCTCAGCGCTGGAGTAGGAGCAACCAGATGCTGCAGTCTTTTGGCTCTGTTCAGTCGTGGTGACCCCGTTACACAGGTGGCCAGTCCTGGGTGCACTGCCGGAGTGGACAATGAATACCTGGTCCTACGGGAGTCATCAGGCTTGGGAGTAGTCCAGAATGAACATGTGACAGAACAGAAGAGGAGTTGTGCTAAGGAGGAAAGAACTCTGATTGCTGTGCCCTATCCAATTACTTGAGGAACTTGGACTGTTTAGTACAAGTTTGCCTGTTAGGCCGGGGTCACACTTGCGAGTGCAATGTGAGAGACTCGCGCGAGTTTCTCGCATTGCACTCGCAAGTGTGACCCGGTCTTAGAAAGAATCTGGTGTCCCATGTATTGTGTGCGGCAGCTCCTGAAGACAGGAACTTGGAGACGACGGAGGCCTGCGGCCTACAAGTGTGTGATGCACCCTACAGCACACTAAGACTGGGACACCCATTGTCTGTTAAGTGCCAGAGCACAAACGGACAGCAGCTCAGTTGCGACTACCGCTCTGCAGCACTTTACCCAACCTCAGAGGGGCCCAAGAGGTGATGGGGTCCACTTCCCCTTCCAAGCAGCAAACAGCTTTTGTCACAGACACACAAATGGACGCATAATAATAAGCTTTGGACTTCAAAGGGCCCATATACTGTTCTTGCACGGGGGGCCTTTTCAGTCTGTGTCCGAACTGGTCTCATTGTAAACACATATACTGCACAGTATATGCATTTTGCTGTGGCCTTCTGTATAAGGATGTGCAGTGTGCAAAAAACAGTATGGATCCGTATACCAAGCAGACAATAGCTAAAAGTACAACTTTTTTACTTCATCTGGTAAATGGGGGTGTATGGAAAATAAGAATGTACATGGCCTTTAACTTTTTTCCTGACATAGACATAAGTAGTTAACGTGGGTTGCTGAGCCGACTAAACCACTGATGTGTCCTTGTCAAGAAAGCAGATGACAGTGTAGTATCCTCCAGACATTTGTTCTATTGCTAGATGATATTAGAATTTAAAGGGTTAACAGAAGCTTGTCATATATATGTGAAGCAAAGCAATGGATGAAAGGAGAATATATTGCAACCTCTGTGAGCAAAGTGTTTAGAGGAAGAAAGTTTCCACATCTCTGAGGATTAAGGAAAAATATTTCCTTCTTCCAGTAAAATGTTTAAAACAGAGGCTAGAAGATAAAATTGTAATTACGAGAATGTCAACCTGTAAAATGTTACGAGGGGTTTATTTACCGGTGTATGTGGGTGATAAAATTCCTTCTCGCAGTTCATGGCTTTACATTTAATAGCGTCTGAACTGGTATCTAAAAATTGATCAGTTATTTTATTCTACAAATAAATGTTGGGGCGTGTGATTGAGCTCATTAGTCTCTTTGGAAAGAGGGTGCATCACAGAAGGTCACATAGGGCATCTCCCAATCTAAGGCAGGAGCTATGTAATATTACCCAAATTAGGCCACGTTCCTAAAGCCTGTACCATTTATGCTTGTCAATTTTTATTTAATGAACTGTGTCTCATTAACTACGGCCGGGGTCAAATGAGCATATTTCGTGGTCCTTAGAAGGACCACAATGCTTGGTCTGATGACAGGTCTCATGACCCGATCTTACAGCCTCATTTACCGAATGTCTCTGTGGGTGTAAGTTCAGGTCAAGAAATTAGCAATAAGTCCAGGAACTGAATTCTATATACTACTGAGAAATACATTGCTGTGAACTTGACCTAAGGGCTCGCTCACAGCATGGCCGAGTGCAGTCTGATGTTTTATCGTCAGTGGCACATATCGACTGCTACTTGACTTGATACGGTGCCGTGGATAACCTGAATTAGGAGGCAAAGGCCCTGATTCATCAAGATCGGTGTTTTTCGCAGTGGTCTTTATGAGGAGGCGAGGTGGAGTGTAATGCATCTGATTCATTAAGAGGAGCACACTTGTTAATGAATCAGGCGAGTTGCGAAGTCCCCATGCCCTATCAAGCCCTCGTCCCCACTCAACCCTGTCAGAGTTGGGCGAAAATGGTGTGAAAACGGCAAAAAGCGCATCATTTTTGCCAAGCTTCGCATTGTGTAACAGTGTTGTGCTTTTGAGAGCTTTTTACCCCAGTTTTCTAAGGCAGGGGCATAATTTAGCTTTTTTCTATTTTATTTACTTATTTATTTCTTTTTGTAGCCCTTATGCAGTGATCGTACTATACATATGAAGTTCTAATGTACAGAATGTACAAAATCCTCAATATAATAAAATTGCCACTGTATTACAGTAATGATAAAAACCACAATTTTGTTAAACACAACCAACCAAATATATTAGGAAACATTGCTATACAACCTGTAAGACTTTATTCAGGTGTACGTTTTTTGGACAGCACTTTGATACACCTTAGTTACTTCTGTGAGTTGTCCATTTTTCACTATTTGTGAAGATAAGCTTGGGAAACAGCTATTAGGTTTTTTGTTTTTTTTTTTGGGGGGGGGCGGGGTTGCATATGAGAAAAAATTATGAAACACTGATGATAAATATTGCAATGCTGACCAAACCCTGATGCAAATCTGATCCAGCAGTCATGGAAATTGGCCTGTTTTTTTTCCCTATAGTAGAAAAATCACTGATGTGTGAATGAAGTGCAGTAATTGGGGTATTTTGGGAGAAGAATGGAGAGTGAAGGGTTCACACTGTATAATAAAAAAAACACAGAAAATTACCCATTAATTTGCAATACATAGTCTGTGTCTGAAATTTTGCACCACATATAAAAATAAGGTGTTTTTATTGTCATGTAATTTTCAGAGGATTCAGGAGGATATAACAGCAAGGTAGTGGATAAAATCTGCACCTACAGGTGAAACCTAACTGTAGGTTTCTTACTGCAGAGAAAAATGCAAAAATACCCAAAATGTGAACACCTCTTTTCTTTCACTGAAATGTTTTAATTTAAACTGAGCCCTTCATCCAATTGTCGATGCTTTGATGATTCCAGAACAGTTATTCTTTTTCTTTTATGCCGTTCTGTTCCAAAGTTATGTCCCTTGGAAATAAAGACGCACATTTTACCTTCAGCTAACTGGGCGTGTACTACAGAACTTCTCTGTGGGCGTGGCCATGTTTTGATTGGCCAGCATCCGAGGAGAAAATGCCAACGCCAACAAAGAAGTCCTATGCTATATGCCCAGGTAGTTGAAGGGAAAATTTGCATCTTGATTTCCAAGGGGGATAACCTTACAATGGAGGGTCAACAAAAGAAAAAGAGAGACTGTTCCAGAATCAATGTAGCAGCGGCAACTGGAGAAGAGACTTAGCTTAAATTTTAAACAATTCAGTGAAAGGCCTTAGTTAATATAAATCAATGGTTTATACATGTACATTATTGTAGAATTGTTCAGTCTTGTCTTTCCTCAGTGGATATGATATGTTTACTTCTGAGATACTATCAAGGAAATAGTTAAATGACCAGTGCACACATATATCCAGTATTTTTCTTATTATTGAAGTATTGTCAGCCAAGTGGAGAGAAATATAATGTATTAAAAGTATCTGAGAGTGGTTGATTTGCATTCAACGTGAGGTACACATTTTATTTTTCAGTGAATAAACTTTTTTTTATTATTGCCTTGTAAAAATCACTATGAAATCTTTATTTATCTATGTGTCTAGGAGAGAGTGTCTGGGGTTATGTATCCGCAGTGAGTTTCCAGTGAATGTTTAAAGCTGCGGTCATGGGTTTACAGTGACACAGAGGCGCCAGAAGACCACATTTTCTGATTTCTCGCACTACTGCACAAATTAGAAGCACTTCATCTTCATATTAAACAGTGCAGGTTTCTGCTAGCAGTGAAGAGGTTAATCTGTTCAGTTGAGAGCTCCTGAAGCTTTCCTGCTTTGATGAGCTCAGCTGTTCAGTGTTGGCCACTCCCTTCTTCTATGTGTACTAATTTCTGGCAAGCAGGCATTGCCAGAGTTAGTTTGATACTGCCTGGTTCTGGAGTTGGAGGTTTGGTTGTTTGAGGAGATGTTTGGACTGTTGTTCTAAAGACTGTTGCTTGGTGTTTTGTCTGTGTGCATGTCCTCATCCTCACCTAATCGTTTTTTCCTTCCTTTATGCACTCTGCTGTTTGTGAGAGCATATTTGTATGATTGGTAGTTTCATTTATTCCGGTACTTCTTCCCTTGTAAGTCAGGCTTGTGTATTCCAATACACTACAACTACCCACTTCCCTGGGTGGGGGATAGGACAGATAAGGGCTGATTCAGGAGCTCAGTAAGGCACGTGGCCCCTGCATCTTCACCATCAGCAGTAATCCAGAGAGCAGGGATAGCTAGGACACCGCTAGCTTTAGGGATCAGGAAGGGCCCCTAGCCTTGGGATAACTTGCAACTGTGCGGTGACAGCTGCATATTTTCACTGCTCGAAAAAACTCAGCTTCTTTCAGTTCCAATAAAGTGGATGGGATTTTTAGAAATTTCATTTTTTTTCCGTTACATAAAGTGATCTGAGGTACGTTCTTGAAATCCGTAAGGCTACGTTCCCACGATGAGCTTTTAATGTGTTTTTGATGTTGCACATTTTCTGCACAATTGCTGCACCCTTTAAGTGAAATAGGTTACTTCCTTTTTTCCAAAAATATGCTGCATAAAAAACTCATTGTGGGATTGTAGCCTTTCATGTCAATTTCTCTTGCGGGTACCACTGATTTTTATTCACAGATTTTCCCCATAGAGTTATATTAAATGCAGAAAATCTGCAAGAAAAAAATGCATATGCATTTTTAGTGTCTTTCTACTTCTGAATTGCGCTAAAACTGCATGTACGGTAATTCGCACATTACTGTATCAAAAAGTTTTTGTCAAAGCCAAATTCCAGGATGTATCAAAAACAAAGCAGCTTTATGTAAAACTTGACATACTAAAAGGAGCAATAAAAATGAATGTAAAAAACTGCAGTGAAACACACAATCAAAAAATCTACAACATCAAAAACTCACCAAATACTCATTGTGGGAACGTGGTCTTAAGAGGTCTTGGTGCCTAAAAGGGCATGGTGGCAATTTTGCTTTTGGACCAGGAGCCGCTAGTTTTGCTTGTTTTTGGTCTTTTTTATTCCTGCATGAGAGTCACGTCTCTCATTATGGCCAAGAAATGCGTTCCAAGTTGATTGTTAATGGCCATGTGGATAAACCTTAAAACCCTGAGACTATTAAAAGTCAATCAATTGAGAATGTGTGCTGACTTGCATGTTCGGCCGATACAAGGGACGATGCTCTTAGTAGTTTCGGATGGAAGCTTCAACTATGATAATTATTAACGCTATTCTTTCCTCTCTTACAGGACAACCGGAACATAAAGAGCCAAGAAATAGTCTCATAGTTGAAAATTCAGGACAACAAGGATATGAAGATCCAAGAAATTCAGGGCAACAGAGAAACAGGGACCCAAGAAATAGTCTCATAGCCGGAAATTCAGGGCAACAGAGAAACAGGGACCCAAGAAATAGTCTCATAGCTGGAAATGTAGGACAACAAGGATACAGAGACTCAAGAAATAGACTCATAGAGTCCAATTCATCTAAAAACAGGTACGTCCCTTCACAAGCCAGACAATTCCAAATCGAATGATAAAGGATGCTTGATCCAGTCTTGAATTGTAAAACATCATTCTTTGAAGGATATTTGTCTAGACTCTAGACACCTTAAAGGTTTTTTCCATCTTTTATTGAAGTAGTGGCCATTAGCTATTTGTTAGCTCTTCATGGATCACATATGCTACATATGGCCTTTTTATTGGTATTTTCAGACAGTACTAAAACACATGAATCTGTTATTAATGACATAATTAAGCATTTGTTATGACCTCATGATAATGTTTCCCTGTAGCAGATATGGCACTTGCTATAATGTGACAATGTGACATGTTTTGTGTATATGATCATCTTTATGCCACAAATTCATACATTAGTAGGTTTGGGTTGTGGACTCTTACACTGACACACTATATTGCATTTAGGATATCCCATTCTAAATCCCTAGCCATTGATATGGAGTAGATTCCACTTTTGCAGTTAACAGTCTGCGGGAATATTTGCCATTCATCCAGAAAAGCACTTGTGAGGTCAGACACTGGTATTGGACAAGAGGGCAGGGCTCATAATCTCAGCTGTTGTTAATTCCAGGTATATAATGGAGATTATATCAAGGCTTTGGTGAAGATTTTCCATACCAAACTTACACAACCATGTCTTTAAGGGCCTTGATTAGTGTTCTGAGAAAATGGTTCCAGCATAACTGATTTCCCACAAAGTGAGAAGCATACAAATGTCCAAGATGTCTTTGTATATTGAAACATTTAAGATTTCCTTTAACTGGAACAAGAGAGCCTAGATCAACCTGTGAAAAACAAACCCCACAGTACTCTCCTTCTCCCTATCATCACAGCCAGCATAATGGGGTCAGGCAGCTCTCATGGCATTGATGTAAGGAGATGGACATGTTGCCCTGCTCCCCCTTGAAGACATCAGTTCTGTGTATAATGTGATGTGTAATCTGAATAATGTCCTGTGTCTTGTGCACATCTTGTGTCATGTGAAGTGTAAAATGACTGCCTATGTAATGTTATAATGTAAGGTATTATAATGTATAGTGATGTGATGCATGAAAGACATAGGTCAGGACTTAGGACATAAGGTAGTGTTGGCATATAATGTAGGTGAAAGGGTATGTTTTCCCAGCAACAGGCTGCAGGGTCAGGGAGAGTGTTAATGTTGGGACCAGCCCATAGTGGGAGGGATTAGTGCTAGGGCAAGTAACTTGCTTCCTTAGTGAGAGAGGAGCTAGAGTTTGAAGAAGTGACAAGTGCGCAGTGCTGCCGTTTGGGTGAACTACAACAAAGGTGACGATGGCACAATGAGGTAGTGCAACTAGGAACTGAGAGAAGAGACAGAGTGGCCTTCTACCTTAAAGGGGTCCTTGGATAGGACAACATGTCACAGGAAACCCTGAGCTTGGTAAACCCTGAAGAGGACTGTGACTGTGGGACTAGTGAGGGTCCCAAGCGGTAGGTCCAGGGCGTTCATAGCGATAGGATGCAGAGCCGCCAAGTGGGTATAGAGGACCTCGCTGAACTGTACTGTGGTGACAAGCTAGGCTGTGACTAAGTAGGGCGAAACAGTGTGCTATACCGGCCCTGGGGTAGACTACAGTGGAAGGAAATGATGTCAGTGAAAAGGCTTCTTACTGTGAAAGAAAAGTGCTTAAGACTGTGTACTCATGTTTGAACAGAATTCTCCTTTATTAATCTGTGGAACTCATGGTCCTGACCAGCCAATACCATCGACTACCGGCGGCCTGCACAGGCACAAGACCCTGACAACACTAACACCTAGCCAGGTCACACAATTGTTTGTAACATGTCGGGGTGTCAGACACATGACACTCATCTGCGGCTTCCACCCTGAGCACCGTCACATTGACAAAACCAGACTGTTAGGCTTGCATGCAGCTGCTCAGTCCAAGAAAACCATGTCACGAAGCTGCTGATGTAAAGTTATTGTATTGTTATTAAAACCAGAGAAGGTTTAGGACTCTCTAATTGTTGGGTCAGCAGTGCGAACTCAAAACTGAGGTAGGTTTTGGTTTGTGGTACACAGCTGCCCAAAATTCACCAAATCTACTAATAGATGAGCACCTTTTAATATATTTGGCCCATCCATCAATGTAGAATTAGGGCTGGTGTATGAGACACTGGTTTTATGTTTGCATTTCAGATTGCACTAAAGACCTTACTGTGAGATAAAGTTCAGCAGAGAACATTGAAAAAAGCCAAAAAAGTCTTTAAAAACAGAATCAGCCTAACAGAAAAATGATTGGTGTTTTTAAGAAATAGTGCTTGGAAATACACTTACATTTTATCACATATAAAAAAGATTCATGCAGTTGAACTCGGCCCTTTTGTTATATATTATGCTTGCCTACATAGCGACAATGTATTCAGCAGCGCTCCATAACATTCTCAGTGCAGCTTTCAATGGATGCTTCAGAGGAATGGTAGCGGTCATGATAGGAATCCATTGTAAAACAAAAGGCAAATATGAATTTTACTAGATAATTCTGTTTGGAAATCGCATTGGACCGCACTATTCTAAATAACGGTAACCAGTAAAAAACAGCATCTGGTAATGTGTACACTTCTGTACCATGGATTCCTATGGTGACCAATACCACTATGCATCCATTTAACATCCTCGTCCTAGTGAATACATTAAAAGCGTACATAAAACGCATTGTGTACAATGCCTCAGTGCTCCTATTTTTTTTACTAGCTTTTTAGAACTCTTGTAGCAAACCACACATTTGAAATGCTTTTACTACTGTTTTTACAAGCATTATTGGTGTTTTTTTTATTTTATAACATTAAAAAAAAAATTCTGAGACTTTTCAAGTCCTATAGAGAAGCCAATAAAAACTAGAACAAAAAAACTCCATGTGGAACTCCTGCCAGGGCCGTGGGGTACTAAGTAACGGGTCCAGTACTTAAAGGAATGTGTCACAGCAGCGGTGACCCTCTCCATGGCCCTGGGCGCCCATGTTAAGGGAAAAGTCTTTAAAGGGGTTTGTTGAATTATAAAAGTTTGTGACGCCACCTGTGGTACTCGGTCGGAGATGACCAATGCTGCATAAAGGGGTCCTCTGGGGTGATGTTATGGCAGCAGGGTTGGTATGGCTTCCCACTGGTGAAGCTGGGTCCCCAGGGCTCCCGGTGTAGTAGCGACAGGTGGTAGGTGGTGTAGAAAGAAACGGAGGACACAGGGTTGCAGTCTCTTTACCACTTTACTGTAGAGTTCAGGCAGCCACAGTCCAGGGTACTGTGGTATGGTCCGGCCGGCTTGGAAGCGAATCTGGAATCCCCCTTACCAGGTGGGGTTGGAAGCCTTCCACTACGCGCTGTGTTGTAGTCCCTTGCTGCCTTAGGCCTCACACAGGGTCCTCACGTTCTCTCTGTCCCCCTTGTTGGTAGGACACTACCCGTATGTCAGGTAATTTGAGCCTTTTTACAGAATCTCTATCACGACCTGGGCTCTATCTGCTACTGTGTCCTCGGGTGTTAATGGTGGACAGGTGACTTGAAGTCCAGCTGTCCACCGGTTTCTGCCGTGGGGCATGAAGTTACTCCCACAACCTCGGTCTTTCGGATACCAGTATCTGCGCTCAGCATGGAGGAAGCTCAGTCACAGCTTCTCTCTCCAGCTCTTCACTCTCCTTTGCTCCTTTTCCTCCTTCATGCTCTCTACAGCTTGTTCCGTCCTTTTCTCTCTCCTTTCCAGGAGCTGCAGCACCTCACGTGGCTGCACGGCCCCTCTGTCTTGCTGACTCTCTTTGTGTCTCCCTCTCTCCTCACTGCTCTGTGACAGACTGACCGACTACTTTCCCTACAGCCAGAATATATATAGGGGAGCCACCCACAAACTGGATCAGAGCTCCCCTTCTGGCCTGGAGTAAGAACATGTTGCATGTTTGTGATAGCTGATGAAGGGATCCTTCCTTGCTTCCAAGTGTGACATCACTCTCCCTGTGAGTTAAGCAATGCCACTGTAATAAACAGGAACATGGGGTGTTACACATGCAAATGGCACAAACGTAAAAACAAAAATGCAGTTGTCTGCAGACTTTTCAGCATTTCACCCTATTGACCACAGTGTTTATGATTTTTTACATTAGACTGCACGGACAGGTTCTCTTTTTATCTGTAGGCAAGACAGCATGGTGTAAAGAAGTAGAAGCTGAGCAGAATGTTATATAGGATTGTTCTTAAATATTCAGTTCAACTTTATTAATTTGATGAACTTTCCTTAGGTTAGGTCAACAATGTCTGATGGGTGTGGGTGCGACACCATTCTGATCAGCTGTTTTTGGTGTCAGCGGCGGACAGAATTGCTCAGTTACAGAGCTGCACCGCACAGCTCTGTCGACAGAATAGTGGCCACGGTCGGATACTGCACATCTGCTCCCTATTGATTTGAATAGTGGGAGGATGTGCAGTACCCGGATGTGGACACTATACAGTCGGTGACGCTGTGCTGTGCAGCTCCGTAACTGAGCAGTTCTGGCCCTCGCCAACACCAAAAACAGCTGATCTGCGGGAATGCTGGGGGTCGCACCTCCACATATCAGACATTTATGACACATTCTCATGATAGGGTATCAATATTAAAGTAGTGGACAACCTCTTTAAATCCCTGTATGTATTCAAGTCCGGTAGGTGGTCCTACTCAGGGATTGTTGATCACTGAGTGGGACCGCCCACTGGACTCTTATGATCACAGACTCCAGGGATTTCAATGTATAAAATACAAGTTTTACTGAAACTTTTCCCACAAAAATGTCTGTCACTTTGATCATCTCCTGCTCTATAACATCCTGCCTGCAGATCAGATCCCATTTTCAACCTGACCGGTTCCCTTTAAAAAATAAACCAAAAAACAACACGACAAAATCAAAATGCATCAAAATGCTGTACATGAATCTGTGAAAAAGTCAAATAAAGGCATGAAAGCTTCTGCTGCAGATTCTGCGGGCTCTGGACACAGGGGTCTGCGAGTAGTACGTTCTGCAGCTGACTCCACCTCTGCCAGGTTTCTGTCACTGACACAGTGTACACTTCCCAATCAGCCCCCTCCTCCTCCAGTCCATCCACCTGTCTGTCTTCCCAATTTTTAGTAAGACTTCCGTCCCTCCGTTGGCAAAAAAAATTAGGTTATCGGGTCATAGATCCATCCTTCAGATTGCAGAAGTGCGGCACCGTCCTGGTGAATGGCAGCCTCTCTACTCCGCATTGTTTTACAGTCTATTTCTGTCTGCTCCATAAACACCTATTCTGTTGTGCTCCCTCCTCCCAGAATCCACGCACTCCCTCTCTTTTCTCCTCCTCTCTCCTGTTCTCTCTTCACTGATTTTGGCATTCCCTCTTCATTTCTTCCTTTCCTCCCCAGACAACCTATTTCTGTCCTTTTATCTATCCCTCCTTTTTCTATCTTTTTTCTTTCTTCTTCCATTATTCTCCACTTAATGCAGCGCAGAGACCCCCCCAATCTCCATCCGTAGAGTCTTTTCCTTCCCGTTTCCTTGGTAACCTCCGGGAGTGCAGTCTCTTGGCTGGCAGGCAGTATCCCTGCACTCTCGGCGCACTTCTGACTGTCTGAGAGAGTGCAGCATGGAGCCTCAGGCACTGTCCGAGGAGGGGGATGTACTTACTTGTGACCCTCCAAGCCCATACGAGGAAGATCCCATCGAAGGGTGAGAGAGATGGGGTTGGGAGGAGAGCGTACGATACTGACAGCTAAATATAGAAAGCGAGCACACTGCTGACAGTCAGCGACATGTGTAGGTGTTTGTGTGTGGATTATAATGCATGTCCTTCTGCCATTGCCATCGTTGGCCGTTCATGCTCGTATCTCCTACATCACCTTTTTCTGCACCTTATGGCGGGTGTTTAGAGGTATCGCTACTCACCCCTACTTGCCGAGAAGTGCGGGTGTAATGCACAGGTGTCTCCGGAGGTAGTTAGCAGTGGGTGTGAGTGCCAAAGTACATGTGTCATTTTTCTATAACCACGTTACATTTTTATCTCCAGGTCCCTGTGGGTGCACAGAAATCTTTGACATGCCTATTCACATTTGTGCGTTACATCCTGCAAGTATACGTACACCTACATGGCTGTGACACATAATAACCCGTAGCTAGAAGAGGCAGAGAGGCCCATATTGACTAAGTCGTCTTTTTTTGTGTTCACTAAGGACCTTTTGGGATTCACATCAAAGACTTTTTCATTAAATTTAGCCGAGGGCACAATGTTCGGACACACTTTAAACACGAATGCGTGGGAGGTGACTATATAAAGACGTATTTCTGAGATGAGCGTCGCTTTGCTTGCTGTGCATCTGTTGTATTAAATGTGATTGTGTCTGGATTGCTTGTGTGCGCGGAAAACAAACAAGCACACGAGGCCGCCCGGTGTAGCTGTGCTCAAATATAGATCTGTCCCAGTTGGCTGCTCATACTGTAATCCCTCATTTTAGGCAATTTGTCACTCTCAGTGATGGAAGAGCGTGTAGGGGGTTCTCCACCTTTTGGGAACGTTTTTACTTCTTTTACTTAAACGCATATATTTGATATTAAAAGTCATTTTTCCTATTCGGTTTCATTAAAAGGAGTCTGGCACCGCCAAAATGACAATTAAACTGCAGATATATTTATATAGGTGACATAGCCCCTATAAAAGTCATGCCGAGAATATAAAGTTTAACATAATATTTTTATTTTAATATACAAATGCAGTGCATCCTTGGCGTGGCCGATGCTTTAGTGCAGGGGTGGGGAACCTCAGGCCCCCAGGCCATTTACGGCCCTCAATGACCTTTTATCAGGCCCCCGGGCAGATTCTCAGGGACCGCATTCTTGGGCAGGGAGGTGTATTTTGATTGCCACCTGCTCATTAATTTCTTCTTGCTCTGTTAGCACACAC
This sequence comes from Ranitomeya imitator, assembly GCF_032444005.1. Classification (NCBI taxonomy): domain Eukaryota; kingdom Metazoa; phylum Chordata; class Amphibia; order Anura; family Dendrobatidae; genus Ranitomeya; species Ranitomeya imitator. The sequence continues at coordinate 567,683,508 of NC_091286.1, read as the reverse complement.
ACAGTGTTCACTACTGACCACTGAAGGGCATGAATGAAAGATTACGTCCTGAAACCAGTGCCAGAGTCAGGATGTACTTTGTGGTCGGAGTTTGTACGGCCCCCGAAGGATGGTATAAATATCCAAATGGCCCTTGGTAGAAAAAAGATTCTCCTCCCCTGCTTTAGTGCATCGTTATGACCTCCTATTTGTCAAACAGGTTGTGTGTCCGTGTTTGCGCACTGACACTGGAAAACAGAAGCGGCGCACTACAAGTGTCAGTGTGGGTGCGCACACTACATGCTGGGGGCGCAGCAGACAGCAGTCACATGTCACAATGCCCTCTCCTCCTCATTGAAGCCCCACTCTCAATGCAGCTCCTAGTGCATTGATGAGTCGTCCGCAGACGTGTAAAGCAGGTAAACAGATACAGTAACGCAGAGGCACAGAGCAAGGGTTAACAAGAGTGTGGTTTAATTAGGAATAATGAACTCCTCGCAGGGAGTGAACAGAAAGGAGGAAAACAGGTTAAGCAGTGTAATTGTGGTTCCACCTATCAGTCTTTCTATCAAATTTAACTTATCGTGACTCCGCTGTCCCTTAGCCGCTTGCAGTCTTCAGACACTGCGTCTTCAGGCTTCCCCGCCCAACACACGGTCCCGCTTCTGGCGGCAGTGGGTGGTCACCGGTTTTGCCCGCTGAGCCCCTAGTCCATTGAACTGCAGAGTGTGTGTCAAGCTCTGCACAAGTTTCTACTTGGCGTGTGCTTTCCTGTGCACCCGCCAATACCTGGATGCCTGCACCGCAATGCTGCACTTGGCACCCGACTCTCAGCACACCCGCTGGTACCTGGATAGCCGCATCGCGACGCTTCTGGAGCGCCCCTCAGGGCTGTGGGGTACTCGGTACCGGGTCCGGTGTTCGCAAAGGGGTATGTCACGGTGGCTGACCCTGTTCGTGGCCCTGGGACATCCGTATAAAAGGGAAAGGTCTTTAAAGGGATAAAGTTTATGTTCGTGACGCCCCCTGTGGTATTCGGTCAGGGTGACCGACGCTGCTGTGGTGATGTTATGGCAGCTAGATGGTATACCTTCCCACAGGTGAAGTGTATCCCCAGGGCTCTCGGTGTATAGATAGTCAATGGTGAGTGGCCCAGAGAAGAACGAGGACACAGGGTTGCAGTCTCTTTACCTTTACTGAAGACTTCAGCATCCACAGTCCAGAGCACCAGACCACAGAGCAGGCAGGGTCCGGCCAGTTTGGAGGCAAGTCCAGAGTCCCCTTGTCCAAGTGGAGAATAAAAACCTTTTCCTCTAGCGCCGTGGTAGTGTAGTCCCTTACTGCTAAGCCTCTCATAAGGTCCTCACAGATGTTATCTCTCTCTGTCCCCCATATAGAATAGGACAAAACCCGTATGACTGGTGACTTGAGCCTGTTTATAGGGTCTCTTAGATAACCTGGCTCTGTGGGGTGTCACCGTGCCTCCTGTGTGTAGGTGCAGACAGGTAACATGCAATTAGCTGTCCTGCCGGTCTCTAAAGTAAGGCATAGAGGTCCTTACTACCTCGGTGTCCCGGCTACCGGTGTTCTGCACCTCAGAAGGAGGCAGCCTGTTCGGAGCTGGTCCCCTTCTGATTTCCTCTCCTGTGCTTCCTCTCTTGCATGCTCACTGCAAACAATTCGGCCTTCAAATGTCTTTCTGGGAGCTGCAGCTCTGTGGGCATGCACAGCTCCGTGGACCCTCTGTCCTCTAACAGGAATTCGCTCCTGCCAGGAACAGCTTCCCTGAAAGACTGACTGACTTTCCCTACAGACTGCCAGTTATATATATATGGGTAGTCACCTAGTAAATAGGAGCAGAGGCTCCCCCTGGTGGCCTGGAGTATGAAATGTGTTACATGTTTGTGATACCTGGATGCAGTAATCCTTCCTTGCCTCCAAACGTAGTATCATTCTCCCTGGGAGGAAAGCGACACTACTGTGACGACCAGGACCCTGGGGTGCCGCACTTCCCTTGGTACCTGTCTCTCTGCACACTCACTGGTACCCTGGAGTCCCCACTGGGCCCGTCCTGGGTCTCTGCTCTGTAGTCTGTCTCTCTCTGCAGCACGCAGCAGGTTCCTGTTCTCTTTTCCCTTCGGCGGGAACCCTCTGTCTTTTCCCACACTTGACTCTCCCTCTTCCCCTCGCTTACCACGCCCCTTCTTTCTAGGTCATGGGTCCTGTCTGGCTCCTATTTCCTTCCCCCCTGCAACACTGGACGTGGCCTCGGCAGTTCCGGACCCGGTGTCTCATAGGTACCCACAGCCTGGTCTCCTTCCTTACAGACGTACAGGTTCCAGGCTTCAGAGCACACCCGTACTGACACTTGGAGCGCACTACCGAACTACAGACAACACCAGTGTCGGTGTGCAAGCTCAACATGTGAGCTGATATTAGACAGCATTCCCAAAGCGCTATCAATCAAGACAAAGAATTGGCTTTAGTATGCAAATCAGAGGGCGCAATGATGTACTAAGCCATAGGCCACACCAAGGGTGCAACAAAGCATCCTAATTTCCATATTAAATAAAAGTACATTTTTCAGAAGATATTAAGTTAAACTGTATATCCCTGGTATGACTTTTATAGGGGCTCTTTCCCCTATATAAATATTTATGCTGTTTAATTGGCATTTGGGGGGCTGAGGTCATGTTTGATGTGGTCTGTGGTCATAAAACAGCTGAGAGACGCTCAGAAAACACAGATAAGTATTACAAACTCCTCATTAGGCCACATTCATGCTTGCAGTATTTGGTCAGTACAAATACTGTTGTCAAATACTGAATGTGTGAACGTGGTTGTAGACAGTAAAAGCGTGTTGACTAATGGATTCTCAGTAAAACCATTCTGCAGCTACAGAAGACAAACAGTCCAAAATGTTTAATGAACCCTAAATGAAAAAGAAATATTTTAGCACCAATTACATGCACTTTGAAGAAAAATTGGCTCCTAAAGGTGGACAACCACTTATTTTATTTTTTTATGCTAAAAATGAATGTATATGTATATTATAGGGTCACCCAGCATCATCATAAGAACACATGCATGTAGCAAAGTTGCTGGATTTTCATGGTGAAATTACACCTGCAGCACAGTTTGTATTTGCTGCAAAAAAATTGTATACGGTATATTCTGTGGTAAAGGAACTTGCATTTTATTTGCTCCTGCTTTTTCTAGTTCTCTTATTGGAGGTTATAGTTTTATGGCTAAGTATCAACTAAGTGGTGTGTGAAATTAGAGAAACATGGCGGCTTTTTCCAAAATTAGTGCCACATGCGCAGAATTTGTAAAGTATTGCATTTCAGTCCAAAGAATGGATAGGTGTGGAGCCAATTTAAAAGAAAAGAAAACCATAGCCAAGTTTTTTAAATGTTGTTAATTTAAAATCCAAGATAAGCGAATCTCACATATTTCAAATTCAGGTGCGTTGCTTGAAAGGGAACCTGTCATGTAAAAAAACGCTATTAACCTGCAGATATCAGGTTAACCTGCAGGTTATTAGCGTTGTGAACTTGCTCGGCTGCCGGTAGGAAATGAAGTTTATTCCTCCTGATAGCATTCCAATTTCAGTCAGAGGGGTGGTGCTGTAACCGTGCCCCCCACACTGACTGACAGCCGGCCATTATGCTGAGCTGTCAGTCAGGCAGTTTCAAAATGCTATTAACCTGTAGATTAACCCCATATCTGCAGGTTAATAGCGTTTTTTTCACGTGGCAGGTTCCCTTCTAATTCATCCAGGAAATTTGACTAACATCCAACTTATTTGATATGAATCAAAAGTGCCCTGAATACCAGTAAAACATGTTTGTTATGCTCTGTGCTCTCCCAGAACCTAAAGCATAATAAAATGGAGGACTGGGAACACTGTTAAAAATAAAATATTATACTTACCTCACCCCTCACCTGTACTGCTGCCGCTGGTCCCTGCCTTATCCACCACGCGTTCCTTTTAGTTTTAAGGTGCTGACGCCTAGGTCTCAAGCATGTCCCAAGCTAAGTTGCTCGTATGTCTATGATGTGTCGCTCCCCACGTGCCGACCGTTCAGCGCCTCTGACATGTAGGCTTTATTGGGATCTTTGCTCCATCATGAAATAATAATTTTGGAGCATCTTCCTTTAGAATTTTGCATTGTGCTTTTCCTATGGTACTCTTCGTTAAAAGTTCTGTATACATCTGCAACTGGGTGTTACCTGTTGCAGGTGTAACCCTGCACAGTCTGACACTATCCAATCAGCTGTAACAGAGTCAGGCTGCCGTCACACTAGCAGTATTTGGTCAGTATTTTACATCAGTATTTCTCAGCCAAAATCAGGAGTGGGTGATAAATGCAGAAGTGGTGCATATGTTTCTATTATAGTTTTCCTCTAATTGTTCCACTCCTGGTTTTGGCTTACAAATACTGATGTAAAATACTGACCAAATACTGCTAGTGTGACGGCAGCCTCATTCTGTAGGGACACACCCATTTGTCAAAGGGAAAGGGAAAATATAGCCCCGGCAGAGCCATGGGTGCAGTGACCCATGATTCAGCTATGTAGGGCAGAACATGGGGTTAATGTCGAGGTTGTGGGGAGGTTAAGTGGAAGTGAAAATTTTAAGGGGAGGGGTGGAAAAGGAGCTGAGGGTTACAACTGGAGAAAGTGAGCGGCTATAAAGCATAGGAGGGGGAGGTGGCCTCCTAATCTGCAGTAGTCACCATTCAGAAAGGTCCCGACTCCCGAGCCCATTTCTATTATTATTGTTAAAGGTGAATAGGTGGATTTTAATTGGTTTATGGTTAATGTTTTTGGTGTCATTTCGGCAGGCAGGCGGGATGGGGTTCTTGAAGTTGGTGTCAAAGTATTTTGTGGGGGTTGTACATCATGAAGATGGGAACCTCCTATTGGTTTTGGAATTTTAGTAATTGCCTGAGGCTCTCAGGGGGATGGATGGTCCCTGGGAGTCGGTGAATGAAAAATGTTTTCTGGCCTTGAGGTTTCCTCGAACCTGTGGTTGCAGCTGGGTGTAAGGCTGGATATATATATATATATATATATATATATATATATATATATATATATATATATATATAATTTTGGGGGGTTTCCTCCAGGTTTTGGAGCTCTAAGATCCTCTTAATCCAAAATGGTGTTTTGTTTGTTTATTAGAGAGAATCTGGGAATATTGGGTTTGGCAAATCAGGGGAACTTCTCAGAAAGGGAAGCCTCTATAATACTGCAGTCATGGTAACAAAGAATTGTTAAGTTATTTAAAAATTTTCACCAGGAATAATAGAGAAACAGCAAATTGCAGAACTATGAGAAAAGATGCTCCAGAATCGTCATATGAGGAGAATGGCAGTCCCCCCCCCCATAAGAATTAGGGAATAAGGGGGGGGGGGGGTCACATGGCCACACAGGCTGTGAATATTATTGAAGCCATAGTTCTATTAAGGGTTTATTCTGAGGCAAACTGCTGGTCAAGTTTGTGCTATTTTTAGATATTCTGGTTTAGACCAGCTTGTTTTTGCGCCCTTTTAACGGCTGTTCATTGGTGGACAGTGTGTTGCTGGGCCGTTACTGGATTATTTAAAGCCAGTTTCTGGCAGATTTTGGTCATTCTGAGGCGATTGCTGAAGAAAGAAGATACCACCCTCCTTCCCTTGAGCTATTCTTCTTGTCGTGATGTTTATATTGTGGGAAAATCACCCAGTCTCTGGGTGGATTGTTTAACCCCTTAGCGACCGCCGATACGCCTTTTAACGGCGGCCGCTAAGGGTACTTAAACCACAGCGCCGTTAATTAACGGCGCTGTGGAAAAAGTGTATAGCGCCCCCCACAGGCCGATTTTCTCCGGGGTCTCGGCTGCCGAGGGTAGCCGAGACCCCAGAGAACATGATTCGGGGGGTTTTTAACCCTCCCCGCATTTGCGATCGCCGGTAATTAACCGTTTACCGGCGATCGCAAAAAAAAAAAAAAAAGCGATCTCTTTTTAATTTCTCTGTCCTCCGATGTGATCGCACATCAGAGGACAGAGAAAAGGGGTCCCAGGTGGCCCCCCAATACTCACCTAGCTCCCCCGATGCTCCTCGTGTCTCCCGGTGGGCGCCGCCATCTTCAAAATGGCGGGCGCATGCGCAGTGCGCCCGCCGGCCGGCACCGGGAGAATCTTTGGGGTCTCGGCTGCCTGGGGTAGCCGAGACCCCAAAGAGCATGATCGGGGGTCGGTTTTAGCGACCCCTGTTTTGCGATCGCCGGTAATTAACTGTTTACCGGCGACCGCAAAAAAAAAAAAAAAGTAAAGTGTAATTCTCTGTCCTCTGATGTGATCGCACATCAGAGGACAGAGAAATAGGGGGATTCGGGGACCCTAGCATACTCACCTAGGTCCCTGGATCCTCTTGCTGCTCCTCCTGGCCGCCGGCAGAAGAACATGGCGGACGCATGCCCAGTGCGCCCGCCATCTGTCTCCATCTGCCGGCCGGCAGGAGAACAGCGGTTAGGGCTAAAAGTAGGGTTAGGGGTAGGGTTAGGGGTAGGGTTAGGGGTAGGGTTAGGGGTAGGGTAGGGGTAGGGTTAGGGCTAGGGTTAGGTTAGGGTTAGGGTTAGGGTTAGGGTAGGGGTAGGGTTACGGCTAGGGTTAGGTTAGGGGTAGGGTTAGGTTAGGGTTAGGGCTAGGGTTAGGTTAGGGGTAGGGTTAGGTTAGGGGTAGGGTTACGGCTAGGGTTAGGTTAGGGGTAGGGTTAGGTTAGGGGTAGGGTTACGGCTAGGGTTAGGTTAGGGGTAGGGTTAGGTTAGGGGTAGGGTTAGGTTAGGGTTAGGGTTGGGGCTAAATTTAGGGTTAGGGTTGGGGCTAAATTTAGGGTTAGGCTTCTTTCACACTTACGTCGGTACGGGGCCGTCGCAATGCGTCGGCCCGACATACCGACGCACGTTGTGAAAATTGTGCACAACGTGGGCAGCAGCTGTAGTTTTTCAACGCATCCGCTGCCCAATCTATGTCCTGGGGAGGAGGGGGCGGAGTTACGGCCACGCATGCGCGGTCAGAAATGGCGGATGCGACGTACAAAAAAACGTTTCATTGAACGTTTTTTTGTGCCGACGCTCCGCCAAAACACAACTGATCCAGTGCACGACGGACGCGACGTGTGGCCATCCGTCACGATCCGTCGGCAATACTATGGGCAAAAAACGCATCCTGCGGGCACATTTGCAGGATCCGTTTCTTGTCCAAAACGACGGATTGCGACGGAATGCCAAACAACGCAAGTGTGAAAGTAGCCTTAGGGCTAGGGTTAGGGTTGGGGCTAAAGTTAGGGCTAGGGTTGGGGCTAAAGTTAGGGTTAGAGCTGGGATTAGGTTTAGGGTTTGGATTAGGGTTGGTATTAGGGTTAGGGTTGGCATTAGGGTTACGCTTGGGATTAGGGTTAGGTTTGGGATTAGGGTTAAGGTTAGGGTTGTGATTAGGGGTGTATTGGGATTAGGGTTAGGTTTGAGGTTAGGGTTGAGATTAGGATTAGGGGTGTGTTGGATTTAGGGTTTTGATTAGGGTTATGGTTAGGGTTGACATTAGGGTTGTTTTGGGGTAAGGGTTGTGATTATGGTTAGGGTTAGTGATTAGGATTATGGATCAGGTTGGGATTAGGGTTAGGGGTTGGAGCTAGAATTGGGGGGTTTCCACTGTTTAGGTACATCAGGGGGTCTCCAAACACGACAGCCAATTTTGCGCTCAAAAAGTCAAATGGTGCTCCCTCCCTTCTGAGCTCTGCCGTGCGCCCAAACAGTGGGTTACCCCCACATATGGGGCATCAGCGTACTCGGGATAAATTGGACAACAACTTCTGGGGTCCAATTTCTCTTGTTACCCTTGTGAAAATAAAAACTTGGGGGCTACAAAATCTTTTTTGTGAAAAAAAAAAATATTTTTTATTTTCACGACTCTGCATTCTAAACTTCTGTGAAGCACTTGGGCATTCAAAGTTCTCACCACACATCTAGATAAGTTCCTTGGGGGGTCTAGCTTCCAAAATGGGGTCACTTGTGGGGGGTTACTACAGTTTAGGTATATCAGGGGCTCTGCAATCGCAACATAATGCCCACAGACCATTCTATCAAAGTCTGCATTCCAAAAAGGCGCTCCTTCCCTTCCGAGCTCTGCCGTGCGCCCAAACAGTGGTTTACCCCCACATATGGCACATCAGCGTACTCGGGATAAATTGGACAACAACTATTGCAGTCCAATTTCTCCTGTTACCCTTGGGAAAATAAAAACTTGGGGGCTACAAAATCTTTTTTGTGAAAAAAAAAATATTTTTTATTTTCACGACTCTGCATTCTAAACTTCTGTGAAGCACTTGGGCATTCAAAGTTCTCACCACACATCTAGATAAGTTCCATGTGGGGTCTAGTTTCCAAAATGGGGTCACTTGTGGGGGATTTCTACTGTTTAGGCACATCAGGGGCTCTCCAAACGCGACATGGCGTCCGATCTCAATTCCAGCCAATTCTACATTGAAAAAGTAAAACGGCACTCCTTCTCTTCCAAGCTCTGCGGTGCGCCCTAACAGTGGTTTACCCCCACATATTGGGTATCAGCGTACTCAGGAGAAATTGCACAACAACTTTTGTGGTCTAATTTCTCCTGTTACCCTTGTGAAAATAAAAATTTGTGGGCAAAAAGATCATTTTTGTAGAAAAAATGCGATTTTTTTTTTCACGGCTCTACGTTATAAACTTCTGTGAAGCACATGGGGGTTCAAAGTGCTCGTCACACATCTAGATAAGTTCCTTAAGGGGTCTAGTTTCCAAAATGGTGTCACTTGTGGGGGGTTTCCACTGTTTAGGCACATCAGGGGCTCTCCAAACGCGACATGGCGTCCAATCTCAATTCCAGCCAATTCTACATTGAAAAAGTAAAACGGCGCTCCTTCACTTCCAAGCTCTGCGGTGCGCCCAAACAGTGGTTTAACCTCACATATGGGGTATCGACGTATTCAGGAGAAATCGCACAACAACTTTTGTGGTCTAATTTCTCCTGTTACCCTTGTGAAAATAAGAATTTGTGGGCAAAAAGATCATTTTTGTGTAAACAAAAGCGATTTTTTTATTTTCACGGCTCTACGTTATAAACTTCTGTGAAGCACTTGGGGGTTCAAAGTGCTCGCCACACATCTAGATAAGTTCCTTAAGGGGTCTAGTTTCCAAAATGGTGTCACTTGTGGGGGGTTTCCACTGTTTAGGCACATCAGGGGCTCTCTAAACGTGACATGGCGTCCGATCTCAATTCCAGCCAATTCTGCATTGAAAAAGTCAAACGGCGCTCCTTCACTTCTAAGTTCTGCGGTGCGCCCTAACAGTGGTTTACCCCCACATATGGGGTATTGGCGTATTCAGGAGAAATTGCATAACAAAATTTATGGTTACATTTCTGTTTTTACACTTGTGAAAATAAAAAAAATGGTTCTGAATTAAGATGTTTGCAAAAAAAAGTTAAATGTTCATTTTTTCCTTCCACATTGTTTCAGTTCCTGTGAAGCACGTAAAGGGTTGATAAACTTCTTGAATGTGGTTTTGAGAACCTTGAGGGGTGTAGTTTTTAGAATGGTGTCACACTTCATTATTTTCTATCATATAGACCCCTCAAAATGACTTCAAATGTGATGTGGTCCCTAAAAAAAAATGGTGTTGTAAAAATGAGAAATTGCTGGTCAACTTTTAACCCTTATAACTCCATAACAAAAAAAAATTTTGTTTCCAAAATTGTGCTGATGTAAAGTAGACATGTGGGAAATGTTATTTATTAACTATTTTTCGTGACATATCTCTCTGATTTAAGGGCATAAAAATACAAAGTTTGAAAATTGCAAAATTTTAAAAATTTTCGCCATATTTCCGTTTTTTTCATAAATAATCGCAAGTAATATCGAAGAAATGTTACCACTAACATGAAGTACAATATGTCACGAAAAAACAATCTCAGAATCAGCGGGATCCGTTGAAGCGTTCCAGAGTTATAACCTCATAAAGTGACAGTGGTCAGAATTGCAAAAATTGGCTCGGTCATTAAGTACCAAATTGGCTCTGTCACTAAGGGGTTAATAGAGTCTTGGAGTGTTTGGTTATTTATACGAATCGTTCAATTGGTATTTTTGCTGTTTTGTCATAAAGTTACCCAAGAATAAACATCACGGCCAATTTTTATTCCACAAAATTTTGTTGTGTAATTATTCTGGTATGAATGAGACTTGTGTTGCCATGGAGTAGAGTTGGTACAAAGTTATTCTTAAGTCCCATTCCATCAGCCACAACAGCGGTCTGTGTCCACCGGACAGGAATGGGAGTTCCTCCCCTTACCTGACGACATCCACGGCTCTTCTTTTGCACATCATGGGGGCTGCGTACTGTTTTCTATTTTGCGCTACTCTCCATCTCACTGCCTACCTTGTGGTTCAGGAATCCATCTGAAGAAGGTCTTATTGTTAGAATGAAACGTTACTTTTATTGGGATTGCAGTTCTAATAAAGGTGTACTCTTTTTATTGCACATTTGGAGTGCCGTCTTTTACATTCTTCTTTTGACTAACCAGCTTGGTACGACGTCATTGTTGCAGCGTGACACACATGTGATGCCGCTCCTGGGCGGCCAGTCAAAAGAAGAGCCGCAGATGCCGCCAGGTAACAGGTGCTTCCCACGGTTCCCGTTCAGCGGCCACAAATTCCAAACATGACCGATGAACTAGGTCATATCAATTCACACCAACTCGAGAGATGACAGATCCTCTTTGCAATATTTATTTAAATTTGTAAGATAAATTCTAGATCCTTGTGAACATGAAAATTCTGGGATCCGCTAAGAGCAAGATGTGGGAGCCAACTGCAACCTGCTGCCAAGAAGGTGCTTACAACTTGTTAAGCTTCCAATGGAAAACACTTGAGCACTAGAGCGTTTCCATTTCTAGTCCTAATTGGCAGCTCTAAATCAGTAACGCAAAAACTGACAAGGGGAAACACTAGAGCACTCAAGAGCTTCCTCTTCTCCACTGATTTACACAAACCACAATTGTCCCTGATCCATTATAGTCTGTTTGCGGTTATTACCTTAGACATACGTGTAAGTCAGACTGATATATAGCTTATAATAACTCTTTATCTCCTGCTCAACTGGCAGCAGGACGTCATGGGGTCTACAGATCACTGAGCAGATGTTCTTATGCCTCCTATATACATTAAACTAATATTGGCCAGATATGTCGATGGGTTAGGCCAGTAGTCTATTGTGTATAGGGGCCTCGGAGAATTGATTGTGAGGGGAGTTAAGGAACCGTGACTGGTGGTGGCTCTCGTAGAAAACTCAGGCCTAGATGAGCAAATGCTCCTGTGTGCAAGACAACAAATCTACTGCTTATATATACAATGTTAGCCTTTATGCACAAGGCATTGCCACGTTCTTCTATAGTGGCACACTGAGTCCCTGTTAGTCCATATTGTGTTCCTTATTGGGTTGCACATGATACCTCGGAGAGCAATGCTCCTATAAGAGAAAGTATTAGAACCTAAATAGACTCAAAACAAGCAAAAAATTAAATTCTCGTAGGAAAAGATTCAGCAAAGGAGCTTCTTTTTTTTAACATTCTTTAGGACATGTCCACACAGGAAAAAAAACTGAGCAAGTCCACATCAAAATCCAAAATGTCTATGTATTTTGGCTATGTGCACACGTTGCAGATTTGCCTGTGGAATTTCCTGTGCAGATTCTGAATTTCTTGGTAGAAAACACAGGTCAGAATCTGCTCATTTGCATCTTCAAGACGCTGGCAGACTTGCCATGGATTTCCTAGGCAAGGCCTCTTCAAGAAAAATTCGGAGGTCTTTTTCGTAATGTGGCCTCACTAGCGGCTTTAGGCTATGTTCACACTTTGCGGATTTTGCTGCGGATCCGCAGCGGATTTGACCGCTGCGGATCCGCAGCAGTTTCCCATGAGTTTACATTACAATGTAAACCTATGGGAAACAAAAAACGCTGTGCACATGCTGCAGAAAAATCCGCGTGGAAACGCTGCGGATTACATTCCGCAGCATGTCACTTCTTTTCTGCGGATTTTCACCTGCTCCAATAGAAAACTGCAGATGAAAATCCGCAGAAGAAAACGCAGTAAAAACCGCGATAAATCCGCAGTAAAAACCGCAACGGGTTTTCACTGCGGATTTTGGAATTCTGCTGCGGAAAAATCCGCAGTGGAATCCGCAAAGTGTGAACATAGCCTTACTGTGTTTTTTGCTGCTTTTTTACTGTTGTTTAAACTGTAACTAGTAAGGGGCTTCAAACCGGAATCTGCCTGAAAAATAAGCCGCATGCACGTGTCCCGTATGAGAATTTGGAGTAGATTATACTGCGTTGGATTTTGCAGCAATGCAAAGTGTTAAATCTCTGCTGAACTGCATCATACAATGATATGCTCCAGATTTAAATTTCTTTCTGCAGGTCAATTTTTTGCACAGATTCTGAGCAGAATTTCAGCACAGGGTGTGAATGAGGTTTGTTTGTCATCCACTTTTCTTGTATTGCTATATATTTTATATTTCTTGCCCTTTAGAACTGGAAAAAAAATAGCAGCGTGTGAATATCCAGGGTGCAGTTTTGTCCAATAAAAATTTAAAGTTTGAAGCAGGTCTCCCTTATTAAATGCATTCCACAAGTCTTTCTCTATTAGACTAGACGCAGACAACCATAGATTCGCTCATCCAAGAGAATGGGACGCATTATGCACATGACACTCTGATCAGCGTTTTTGCAATTCTGCAATTTTTTTCGGACATGTGCACGACCCAATAGAACAACATTGATCCGTGTGTGATTCAATATTTTGTCGGATCACCGTCGGACCGAAAATATGCTCTTTTATACATGCCCTTATAATGGGGGAGTTCTCCTCTGGGAAGATATTTGTAAATATTGATCAAATTAGTAAAAGGAATTTTGGAAGAGGAAAGGAAATTTGGGAACATTTTTCTGGCTGCAAATATGCAACTATTACTGCAAAAAGCACAATTGGACCACATTGTGACAGCTGGGAGTAGTTATCTTGTGACACATTAGATCATTGATTGGACACTAGACATCACTGCTTTCTAGAAACTTATTAGCTAAAAGTGTGTATTTGTTTTAAGAAAAACATGAAATAAACTATCGTGCAAAAAATAACAAATATAAATTGCAGATATAGCTCCGTGACAAAACAAACATTTAGATAATTTTGGAGTAGATGTTGTCCCTTCAGTCCTGACTTGCACGGTTTTCATGGTTTTGTGGTTACGTCTCGTTAGTGCATTGTGGAGTATATCTCAATTAGAATTCCAGTAGTGTGCACACATTCTCATTGGTAGCGGATTATTTACGAGCGGCTCTTCTGTGCCATGGCCTGCACATTTGTTGTTATGTCCTTGTCATTCAGCCCGATGCTGCAGGGTGGTGATGCTTGTTATTGTACCTACTGTTTGCGCTCTGAAGGCATCTCTTCATCTTGCTCATAAAACATTTTTCTAGCACAGATCCTATCTCTGGGCTTTCTATTTGTAGACACATTGATCTGTGCTGCAGCATATCACATTCAACTTTGATGTGTGTGTACACTGCTGGGAAGTGGGGTCTCGATAGATGGTTATTGTGCAAACTTCTAACAGAGCCTCCTCAGACACATGCCACCCACCAGAGATAACGCCATAAATCAATCTAATCCTCCACTTATTTGAGACCTCTCATACAGCTCTGGCAAAAATTAAGAGACCACCACATCAAATCCCTGTCATGGGCAGCCCAATCTCCAGACCTGAACCCCATTGAAAACCTCTGGATAGTAATCAAGAGGATGATGGATAGTCACAAGCCATCAAACAATGAAGAACTGCTTACATTTGTGCCCCAGTAGCAGTGTGAAATACTGGTGGAAAGCATGCCAAGACACATGAAAGCTGGGATTAAAAATCATGGTTATTCCTCAAAATATTGATTTCTGAACTCTTCCTGAGTTAAAACATCAGTATTGTTGTTTCTAAATGATTATGGACTTGTTTTCTTCGCATTATTTGAGGTAAAAAAGCACTGTTTTTTTTTTAAATTTGGACCGTTTTTCTTCGTCAGAAAAAAAAAATAAAAAATTTATTGTTCGAAAATTTGGAGACATGTTGTCAGAAGTTTATAGAATAAAAGAAAAATTTACATTTTACTCAAAAATATACCTATACAGAGAAAAATCGGACAAACTGAACATTTTGCAGTGGTCTCTTAATTTTTGCCAGAGCTGTAGAAGCCTACTTCTTTTTTCCTGTGTATCACCTGTCATGACCTATGATTTAGAAACTATACAGACAGTACTGTATTATCATTGTGTTGTTCTTATGCTGCCTTGCATTAGGCTTTGCCCCTTTTAGAGATTGCCCTCTTTCTCTCCATGTGACTCTGATGTAGTTCTGACGTCAGTAACCCCTCGCTTCTTCTTCCTCATTCTGTATGTCAGCCATGTTAAGAAGCACACGTGTCTGCATCTCTAAGTCGGAGTAAGTTCTTTTTACATACTGTAATTGTGCATAAACTACAAGAATTCAGCTAGAAAATAAGCCTTCTTCTGCAATTTGCACATGTGCCTACTGCAGTCGAGTTCAAGCTATCTGATGAAATCACTTCATGAGTAACGGTACATAGAGAGCCACAGAAACAGTCTCTCAATGGCCCCACACACTCAGCCTAGTTATGGAGTCAGAATATTACCCATTCCAAAATTGGCCATAGATTGTACTAAGCATTAAATCTATCACTAGATTTTAGAGAACTGAACCCATAGCTTCCAACCATCCCGGATTCAAGGACTGTCCCAATTTGAGGGCTCAGTCCCGTCATATCAGAGCTTTGTCTCAGCTTCTGATACTAACCTTTTTCCAATGTCTTCATCACTTTGTAGCTCCTCTTCCTCAGGGGTGCGGATACTTCTCTCTGCTCAGTGCATACATTTAAATTATATTATTCACTTTTTCTCCGTGCTGTGATCGGAAATCCCCAAGATCCCTGTTCGTAAGCTGTAGCTCTATCTATGAGCCACAGCCCACAATGATAAACATAGTAGAATTTGGTAATCTTTACCTATATTGCAGGTAGTGAACCCAGAAGTAGATTATACATGTCCATAGAGATACTTGGTGTAAATTTGCCGGGTCCCTGTTTGTATTCTTCAAAAGTTGGGAGGTATGCTGAACCACCAGCAAGTCGTTATACTGCTTGGGTTTAGCATTCTAAACATTCCCTGCTCCAAACTGTCCGTTTAGCACTTTGTCTAAAAATAAATGATAAAACAGTATGTGCTGCATGTAAATTACCCAGGGAAGAGAACATAAAAGACTCAGCAAACTTCATTTTCGAAGTAGTAAAAAAAAATTTGCTCCCATTTTTTTCACCATAACAGTCAATATTCCAGCTCCTAACTAAGCCTTTCTCATGCAAGAATCTATCGTACAGGTTTGAAACCAACTTTTCAATTTTTTTCTATACAACCAGACCAAAAATTCATGGATGGTCAAAATAAAGACCACATTCCCATACCATGGCCTTAAAATGTTCTCGAATCTCAAACACCCAAAAATGAATTCAGACTTCTGGTGGCAGGAAAGACTGAGCAAACTTTTGGCATTGTGCATGTAATATTTTAGCACTACAGATTACAAAAAAGAGCAGATTGAGAATTGCACCCAGCATATAGGACAAGACACAGTAAAGGCCCATTTTGACGAGCTGATAGTTGGAAAATGAGTATTAGAATGTTCATTCCTGACCATCGGTCTGTATAAACATGCCGGCTATCAAACAAACAAGCAAAATGCTGATTCACTAGGTGACTGGATCTTTTATGCTGCCATAAAAAGCAACATTTTCGGCAGCACATCGCCTCAAGTAAACAAGGATTGTGCAGCCAATAACATGATACCATATATAGGGACATAACAATCTATTAACAATTGTTCTGCTCACCTCGTTGTTCGTTGGCTTGTGTAA
The DNA here is from genome assembly GCF_032444005.1 of Ranitomeya imitator. Classification (NCBI taxonomy): domain Eukaryota; kingdom Metazoa; phylum Chordata; class Amphibia; order Anura; family Dendrobatidae; genus Ranitomeya; species Ranitomeya imitator. The sequence goes on along the minus strand of NC_091286.1, from coordinate 567,667,470 downwards.
ACAGTCCAGTAAACGAGTTGTGACTGACTTGTATATAGCTGATCAGTGCTCGTTTAGCTGGCTGAAATTAGTCTGTCCAAGGGCTCAGGCAGACAAATACAAATCGGTCCAACCAAGAACCGCTAATGCACGAACTGCCCTCAGGTCTGAGAGCGGACCAATTTTCAAGGATGTCTGTTTGAGTCCAAGGTTAAGTTAAGTTGTCTGCTTTGACTTTACTGGCTGTTAAAGAGGGGGGACACTAAAAAAAATGATGTAGGGGTCCATCCTATTTTTAACAACCAGCAAAGGCTAAGCAGACAGCTGCGGGCTGATATTTATAGGCTCCAAAGGTCTATGGATATTGTCCCCTTCCCAGCCTAATAAGACCAACCCTCAGCTGCCCCAGGAGTGGCACATTCATTAGCTCTTCCCTATATCAATCCCAGGGGTTAGTAATGGAGAGGTGTCTATCAGACACCCCATTACTAACACCATAGTCAAAAGAAAGAAACTCACACACACACACACAAAAAGTTCTTTATTTGTAAAAAAAAAATTCCCCACCAAATTACCTCTTTTACCCATTTATTACTGTAAAAAAAATTCACAGGGTCCACCGAAGTCCATATGGAGGTTCCATGATGATCCCAGTCTTCTATTGTATTTATCTATTCTATCTACAGTATCTCACTATCTATATCTGTATATAACATTGCTTTATTAGTTGGATAACTAGCTTTAAATGACAGAAAATTACAGTATGTAAAAGCTGATGTTAAAAACGCTTGGCATATGGATTGTATGTGCATGTCATACAGATGTCATGCAGAAGCTACTTGAGAAAAATCACCTTGTATTCACATGACTCTTGTCCTACTTTTCTGGATCAACATTGGGGGGATTTTTTACGCAGATGAGAGCAAGCCTTTAGTACGTTTTAAGGGTGCTGTACAGTGTCCACGTTACAATCAGCCTACAGGACAAAAGTGTTACTGTGCAATGTCGTCAGTATTTATGGTATAACAGCAGTTACTGAGATTTACGTACAGCACTGGAGGACTGGAGAACTGGAGAAGTGGTACTCTGCAGCATACTGTGCATATATACAGTATTACAGGAGATGTTGAAAATTACACCAAGCGTAGAGAACAGAGAAGCAAAGCCAGAGATCCATAAAATGATCTCCACTGGGCTTCTGGTATGTATGTTTCAGACTACTCTGTGAGAAACCGACTCCACGAGGGAGGATGGTATGAGGGCCTGAAATTCTAAAATGGGACCTGTGTGCACAGCTGCAAACCATGCAGCTTATTTGGCATTCACTAGGGAACACCAGAATTAGCAGCTCTGCCATTTCTGCCCTGTTTGCCTCATAGATGAGTGTTCACAGCAGTGAACATTATGCTGTCTGAAACGCCATCCAGCACAACTGATTTGGCAGTAGGTCAGTGATGGCCTGGGGAGGCATATCCTTAGTAGAGGGTGCACAGGCTTCCTCTTGATAGTCAACGTTAGGTCGGCGTCACACTTGCAAGTGTGATGCGAGAAACTCGCGCATCAATAAATGTGCTGCTGCCGGCACTCGGGACCGGAGTGTGTGACTGCATGTATTTCTATGCAGCCTCACACTCCGATTCTGAGTGCCGGCAGCAGAGCCGGGTATTTATGCAATGCTTGTGTGACCCTGGCCTTACCCTGCTGTTAGGCTTGTTTCACACTAGCGTTGGGCAGGGCTGCGGAGGGCTGCATAGCTCCTCCGTGAAGCCCCGCCCACTCCCGCACCTCTTCTTTCAGCTACGCCTACATTTGCATGCGTCCTGCATACCCTATCTTTATCATTGGGTATGCAGGCCATGCGGATGTATGTGGATGCCTCTCCATGCATCGTTTTGACACCACGCCGCCCGCAACAAAATGCAACATGTGCAGCGTCAAAACAACGCATGCTGAGGCATCTGCATACATCTGCATGGCATGCGTACCCAATGTTAAATATAGGGTATGCAGGATGCGTGCAGACGTAGGCGGAGCTGAATGAAGAAGCGCAGCAGTGGGCGGGGCTTCATGGAGAATCTACGCAGCCCTGCCGAACGCTAGTGTGAAACTAGCCTTATTGGGATGGGATGCAATCTTCAAAGCCATTGTCAGACGTTACGCTGGTGCAGTGGCTCCTGAGTTCTTGGTGCGGGACACTACCCAGCTGCGTATGGCCATAATGTTTAGATGATTTCTGGATGAAGAAGGCTTTGATGCTATTGACTGACCTTCACGTTCCAAAGACCTGAATCCAATTGAGAACCTCTGTGACATTATGTATTAGTGCATCCAACAATGCCGTGTAGCACCACAGACTGTTCAAGAGCTCACTGATGTCCTGGTCCTAATCTGGGAGAGCTCTGGGCACCATCTGCCATCTTACCAGGAGCATGCCCAGATGTTATCAGGGGTGCTTACACACACAGTACTGAATCACATTCCGAGTTGCTGTGATGAAATTTACAAAAATTGTGATTTCAATTATTTGATTTGATTTTTGTGGTGATTTGGAAACCAGCCCTCCGTTGGATGATGATTTTAGTTTCCATTGACTATTGATTTTGTACTTAATGAGTTACACAATTTATGTAATAATATTTAGAATTCAGAGTCCTCAGTGGTTGATACCTTTTAATGGCTAATTGAAAAGATGGTAACAAATTGCAAGCTTTCGAGACTACTCAGGCCTCTTCATCAGGCAATTTATGTAAAGATTTACAACTTGAATCTTTCATTTAATCATGATGCATTGTGTCATTTATGTCCCTTCACTCTCTGGCATGGTGTAGTTGGATCGCCCCCAGACACAGGGCCACGAGTTCTCGGTACCGGGCCTCTCTGGTTCGGTTCTGAGGCTGTCACGGTGGCTAGACCCGGTCCGCGACCTTGCTAAGGGGCGTCCAATAAAGGTGGTACAGTCTATCAGGGATTCGTGACGCCACCTGTGGTGTTCGGTCAGGGTGACCGACGCTGCTGTGGGGTCCGCTGGGGTGATGGAATGGCAGCTGGATGACATACCTTCCCACAGGTGAAGTATGTCCCCAGGGCTTCCCAGTAAGGTGGATGGTGATGGTGTCAGGTGCAGTCAATAACGAGGACACAAGGTTGCAGTCTCTTTACCTCTTTACTGAAGACTTCAGGATCCTCAATCCAGAGCACGCTTAACAGGGCTATCTGAGACCGGCCGGTCCGATGGGCACATCCAGAGTTCCCTTTGCAGGTGGAAATCAGTGCCTACCACTAGCGCCTGTGTGTTGTAGAGCTACCCTGCTGAGCATTCGGAATAGTCCTCACAACTGCTGTTCTCGTTTGTTTGTTCTTTCTAATTCTCTCTCTCTTGTTCCAGATGTTACTAGTTTCTCGTCCCCCAGGTATGTTATGGCTGGGACGCACCCGTATGACGGGAAGGCTCGGAGCTCTTCCGGGACCCTAAAGACGCCCCTCTCCACGCGTTGCCCCCTATGTCTTCGTACGAAATTTAAGGTAGACAGCCAACCTATAATTAACTGTCCTGCGGAGTTCGAAGTAAGGCCTAGAATCAGTTACTCCCGCGGTGTTCCGGCCACCGGCTACGCGCCTCAGTAGGATGTTGCCTCGGTCTCTCGGCACGACTCCTACTGGTTCTCCTTTGTGCTTGATCTCGTTTCTCACTGTTCCACAATATCCTTCCCTTCATGTCTCTTTCTTAGGATACCGCCGCGGGGTGTGCAGGCGCGGTTCCGTTACGTTCTGCTCTGTTCGCCAAGGCACCTGCCAGGTTCCCACGCCTGACAGGCACCCCCCTGTGTCTTCTCCCTACAACATTCCCTGCCACGGGATGTTGCCTGAATCCAACCCAGTCAGCTTCTGACTAACTTCCTATCCAACCCCTAGTTTTACCAGTGTGAGGAGTGGCCAAATAAATAAAGCCTTTTGCTGCCCCTAGTGGCCGGAGTGTGAAGTGTAATGTGTGCTGGTGATACCTGGTCAGTAGAATTCCTTCAGTGCCATCAGACGTTCCATCACTCCCCTTAGCGGCAGAGTGTCATACTGCAACGACCAGATCTCTGGGGCGCTGCATATTGGCTTCCCTTAATTTGCTAATATTGCCTAGTAGATGCAGCACTGTAGAGCGGTAACACCACTTTAATGCAGGCTTAGGTTACATAGTTGATGGATATCAACTTTTGTGTTTATACTATTAAGTAAAATGTAGTTGTGGTCTGTGAGGGTTTATACCGCTCAGTCAAATTGTGTATTTTGCTTTGGTTTTTACAAAATCCAAAATGTCAGCATTTGACAGCAACCTGTGGATCACTTTCATTTTAATTTCTTTTTCTCTGTGTTGGGAGTTCTTATGTGCTCCAATAAGAGATAACATATATAGGAATGTATACTTTAACTGTAGTGAAAGGTTGCAGACTTTTATGACAGGTTAAGACTTGTACCTTGTTCTAAATTGTGTTATATTCTGATTGTAGAGTTTTTATCCCTTTTTCCATACTTTATTGAGAAATATAGGCATACTCAGTAAGCTGTGCAGAGGGCATTGTGCAGGGAAGAGGAGGAGGTGAGCTCCATCCATCCAGGGCCGGCTCCAGGTTTTCGAGGGCCCCGGGCGAAAGAGTCTCAGTGGGCCCCCCCCCCCTTTAACACATACCCCGATTTATGATGCACAGATACGGCAGAGAAATGTATAGTACAATGCCAGATTTCACTTCTTACATGAGTGACAGCTATTGTAGATTCTGCAGTGTATATATACAGGAGGAAAGGTGCTGTGCAGTGTATATATACAGGAGAGGTGCTGTGCAGTGTATATATACAGGAGGAAAGGTGCTGTGCAGTGTATATATACAGGAGGAAAGGTGCTGTGCAGTGTATATATACAGGAGAGGTGCTGTGCAGTGTATATATACAGGAGGAAAGGTGCTGTGCAGTGTATATATACAGGAGAGGTGCTTTTCTGTTTTGAGTTTTTCTATGAAACAAAGACTTTTCTACATAAACAACGTTGTTTGGTTTTGCGGCCCTAACAGATCTGTGCTACAAAGTAACAGGCGGCTCGGGCATTAATGAGGGACCTGATGCTGAATCCTTTCCACAAACCCTACTGACCCAATTAGTGCCCTGTCATTAGAAGCTCATTAAACGCCTCCCTGTCCCGAGCAGTCATGTACAGTATGGGGGGATCCTGCAGCCCACCCCCTGACTGCTCCATACCATACACTGTCGCGCTCACTATTATCCTGTGCATTTCTCCTTCATCGTTACCCCATGTTACACTTGTCACCCCCCACTACAGAGTAGCAGGGCAGCCAATGTCACCCCCTCCCGGACCCTAAAGGCAGCAGGAAATGTCTGCTCCTCTACTGGGTTGGATTCACCTGATTTAATCAAGGAATAATGTGGATTTGTTGCCGGTGGCTGCAGGGGAAGGGTTAAGGTAACGTTCACACTAGCGTTATGCTAGTGTGAGTCGGGTTAGCGTCGGGCGACGCAGCGGCGACGCACGCGTCATGCGCCCCTATATTTAACATGGGGGACGCATGCGTTTTTGTTTGTTGCGTTGTGCGCCGCATGCGTCTTTTTTGCCGCAAGCGTCGGACCAAGAAAACGCAACAAGTTGCATTTTTCTTGCGTCCGATTTTCGGCAAAAAACGACGCATGCGTCGCAAAACGCAGCGTTTTTGCGTGCGTTTTGCCGCGTTTTTGCATGCGTTGTGCGTTGCGTCGCCAACGCAGCGGCGCACAACGCTAGTGTGAACGTAGCCTAAGTGATGCCATGTCCGTGGTGGGAGCAGTGGCAGCTGCTGGGACCTGGACAGAGACAACCAATGTTGCTGTGACTGCACAGTAGTGATGGGAAATCTAGTTCATTTTGGTGATTAGTTCACCATGAACTAGTTCACTGAAAAGATTAGTTCAAAAGATTAGTTCATTTAGTTCAGTATTTCTCTGGATTCTGCTGAGAAGAGATGGATCAGTTCTAGTACGTTACACAGAAGCTGTGGCTCCTAGGATGAGTTATAGTTTTGTTAAAATGATCAGAAATAGTTAATACATCTGATCATTACATAACAAACTCTTGTTAAAGGGGTACTCAGTCTGGAGAAAAAAAATTCTAAAGTTATTTATTCAAGTTAGTAATTTCTTTTTTTCTTTGTGAAATATTTATTATTATTAATATTATTTAAATGGCGTGACAGATTACCCACAGAACCGCAAGCTACACTTATCACATTTGAGCAGTAGGAACATTTTGCTTTCTTCTGATTTCCACTAAGGCTACGTTCACATTAGTGTTTTGCATGTTTGTGTCGGGCGACGCAGCGGCGACACATGCGTCATGCGCCCCTATATTTAACATGGGGGATGCATGGACATGCGTTGTGCGACGCATGCGTTTTTTTTTGCCGCAAGCGTCGGGCGCAGAAAACGCAACAAGTTGCATTTTTCTTGCGTCCAAATTTCGGCAAAAAAGGACGCATGCGTCGCAAAACGCAGCGTTTTTTGGTGCGTTTTTATGTGCGTTGCGTTGCCGACGCAGCGGCGCACAACGCAAATGTGAACGTAGCCTAAGTGTGAAATGATTCCATACCTGGCTTCTCTTTCTCTTCAGTGTACTATCTGCACACATTATGGTCACTTGCAGTCTCTGGTATTGAGCACTGAGCAGTCAGACAGGATTCATTTCACACCACTGCAATAGGTGGCAAAAAGAAGAGATGTGGTGAAACTACACAGAACTACAGATTTACCAAGCTGCCGAACAGTAAATGGCTCTTTGGCTGCCCATAGCAACCAATCACAGCTCAGATTTCACTTGGCAGAGCACTGCACTACTGCAGTATCAGAAAGCTGACCTGTGATTGGTTGCTATGGGGCAAAGAAAATCTTCCTATTAGACAGCCTGATAATTCTCCGCCCTATCCTGGGAGGAGCTGATAGGAAATGCATCATGTCATGTGACCTGTGAACTGCTGAACTAGATGAACTGCTGAACTAGATGAACTGCTGAACTAGATGAACTGCTGAACTAGGTGAACTGCTGAACTAGGTGAACTGCTGAACTAGATGAACTGCTGAACTAGATGAACTGCTGAACTAGGTGAACTGCTGAACTAGATGAACTGCTGAACTAGGTGAACTGCTGAACTAGATGAACTGCTGAACTAGATGAACTGCTGAACTAGGTGAACTGCTGAACTAGATGAACTGCTGAACTAGGTGAACTGCTGAACTAGATGAACTGCTGAACTAGATGAACTGCTGAACTAGATGAACTGCTGAACTAGGTGAACTGCTGAACTAGGTGAACTGCTGAACTAGATGAACTGCTGAACTAGATGAACTGCTGAACTAGGTGAACTGCTGAACTAGATGAACTGCTGAACTAGGTGAACTGCTGAACTAGATGAACTGCTGAACTAGATGAACTGCTGAACTAGGTGAACTGCTGAACTAGATGAACTGCTGAACTAGATGAACTGCTGAACTAGATGAACTGCTGAACTAGGTGAACTGCTGAACTAGGTGAACTGCTGAACTAGATGTTCTGTATTGAGGCTGATCCTCTACAGGAGGCTGATCCTCTACAGGAGGAGGATCTTATCACAAACACTGGTGAGGGGCATGAACCACCACAGAAACACTCTCTCTCATACACACATGAGCTGTGTCTGTCTACTGTACAATTTCAGTTTTTATTATTACTATTATATTTGTATTTACTATTTGATGTGTGGTATAGTGTTTTACTACCTTCTTTTCCAGCATCAGGAGCTATAAAGAGCAAGTATGAGAGCAGGGATCTTCAGTGTGAGGAGCTGTGTGAGGGATCACTCTCTGTCTCCTCCCACTTGCTGTATAGTTCATAATGAACTAATCTCTGTCAGGATGGTGAACTAGATGAACTACTTCACTCTATAGATTAGTTCATTTTGAACTACTCACTCACGAACTACCCATCACTACTGCACAGTGTGACCTGGAGGAGAGAAACTGAGACTCCGGAGCAGAAATCACCCACATGCCGGCACTGGGCAGAGTCCCTCCAGTCACCAGCCTGGGGCCACGGGGCCCAAACCTACAGCCCACAGCTCAGATTTATCCATGGCAGCAGCTCCCCTTCTTCCTGGCATCTGGTTAACCCCATTTATGCGGGTCGGATTGTTATCTTTAACCCCTTAAGCCCCGAGGGTGGTTTGCACGTTAATGACCGGGCCAATGTTTACAATTCTGACCACTGTCCCTTTATGAGGTTATAACTCTGGAACGCTTCAACGGATCTTGGCGATTCTGACATTGTTTTCTCGTGACATATTGTACTTCATTTTAGTGGTAACATTTATTCGATATAACTTGCGTTTATTTGTGAAAAAAACGGAAATTTGGCGAAAATTTAGAAAATTTCGCAATTTTCCAACTTTAAATTTTTATGCCCTTAAATCACAGAGATATGTCACGCAAAATACTTAATAAGTAACCTTTCCCACATGTCTACTTTACATCAGCACAATTTTGGAACCCAAATTTTTTTTTGTTAGGGAGTTATAAGGGTTAAAAGTTGACCAGCAATTTCTCATTTTTACAACACCATTTTTTTTTAGGGACCACATCTCATTTGATGTCATTTTGAGGGGTCTATATGATAGAAAATACCCAAGTGTGAAACCATTCTAAAAACTGCACCCCTCAAGGTGCTCAAAACCACATTCAAGAAGTTTATTAACCCTTCAGGGGTTTCACAGGAATTTTTGGAATGTTTAAATAAAAATGAATATTTAACTTTTTTTCACACAAAATTTATTTCAGCTCCAATTTGTTTTATTTTACCAAGGGTAACAGGATAAAATGGATGCCAAACATTGTTGTACAATCTGTACTGAGTACGCTGATATCCCATATGTGGGGGTAAACCACTGTTTGGGCGCATGGCAGAGCTTGGAAGGAAAGGAGCGCCATTTGACTTTTCAATGCAAAATTGACAGGAATTGAGATGGGACGCCATGTTGCGTTTGGAGAGCCCCTCATGTGCCTAAACATTGAAACCCCCCACAAGTGACACCATTTTGGAAAGTAGACACCCTAAGGAACTTATCTAGATGTGTGGTGACCACTTTAGCCCACCAATTGCTTCACAGAAGTTTATAATGCAGAGCCGTAAAAATAAAAAATCATATTTTTTCACAAAAATGATCTTTTCGCCCCCAATTTTTTATTTTCCCAAGAGTAAGAGAAGAAATTGGACCTCAAACATTGTTGGCCAATTTGTCCTGAGTACGCTGATACCCCATATATGGGTGTAAACCACTGTTTGGGCGCATGGCAGAGCTCGGAAGGAAAGGAGCGCCATTTGACTTTTCAATGCAAAATTGACTGGAATTGAGATGGGACGCCATGTTGCGTTTGGAGTGCCCCTGATGTGCCTAAACATTGGAACCCCTCACAAGTGACACCATTTTGGAAAGTAGACCCCTTAAAGAACTTATCTAGAGGTGTGGTGAGCACTTTGACCCAACACGTGCTTCACAGAAGTTTATAATGCAGAGCCGTAAAAATAAAAAATCATATTTTTTCACAAAAATAATCTTTTCGCCACCAATTTTTTATTTTCCCAAGGGTAAGAGAAGAAATTCGACCACAAAAGTTGTTGTGCAATTTGTCCTGAGTGCGACGATACCCCATATGTGGGGGTAAACCACTTTTTGGGTGCATAGCAGAGCTCGGAAGGGAAGGAGCGCCATTTGACTTTTCAATGCAAAATTGACTGGAATTAAGATGGGACGCCATGTTGGTTTGGAGAGCCCCTGATGTGCCTAAACATTAAAACCCCCCACAAGTGACACCATTTTGGAAACTAGACCCCCTAAGGAACTTATCTAGATGTGTTTTGAGAGCTTTGAACCCCCAAGTGTTTCACTACAGTTTATAACGCAGAGCCGTTAAAATAATTTTATTTTTTTTTCGCAAAAATTATTTTTTAGCCCCCAGTTTTGTATTTTCACAAGGGTAACAGAATAAATTGGACCCCAAAAGTTGTTGTACAATTTGTCCTGAGTACACTGATACCCCATATGTGGGGAGGAACCACTGTTTGGGCGCATGGCAGAGCTCGGAAGGGAAGGAGCGCCATTTGGAATGCAGACTTAGATGGATTGGTCTGCAGGAGTCACGTTGCATTTGCAGAGCCCCTGATGTACCCAAACAGTACAAATCCCCCACAAGTGACCCCATATTAGAAACTAGACCTCCCAAGGAACTTATCTAGATGTGTTGTGAGAACTTTGAACCCCTAAGTGTTTCACTACAGTTTATAATGCAGAGCCGTGAAAATAAAAATTATTTTTTTTTTTTCACAAAAATGATTTTTTAGCCCCCAGCTTTGTATTTTTACAAGGGTAACAGAATAAATTGACCCCAAAAGCTGTTGTTCAATTTGTCCTGAGTACGCTGATACCCCATATGTAGGGGGGAACCACTGTTTGGGCGCATGGCAGAGCTCGGAAGGAAAGGAGCGCCATTTGACTTTTCAATGCAAAATTGACAGGAATTGAGATGGGACGCCATGTTGCGTTTGGAGAGCCTCTCATGTGCCTAAACATTGAAACCCCCCACAAGTGACACCATTTTGGAAAGTAGACACCCTAAGGAACTTATCTAGATGTGTGGTGACCACTTTGGCCCACCAATTGCTTCACAGAAGTTTATAATGCAGAGCCGTAAAAATAAAAAATCATTTTTTCACAAAAATGATCTTTTCGCCACCAATTTTTTATTTTCCCAAGAGTAAGAGAAGAAATTGGACCTCAAACATTGTTGGCCAATTTGTCCTGAGTACGCTGATACCCCATATATGGGTGTAAACCACTGTTTGGGCGCATGGCAGAGCTCGGAAGGAAAGGAGCGCCATTTGACTTTTCAATGCAAAATTGACTGGAATTGAGATGGGACGCCATGTTGCGTTTGGAGAGCCCCTGATGTGCCTAAACATTGGAACCCCTCACAAGTGACACCATTTTGAAAAGTAGACCCCTTAAGGAACTTATCTAGATGTGTGGTGAGCACTTTGACCCAACAAGTGCTTCACAGAAGTTTATAATGCAGAGCCGTAAAAATAAAAAATCTTATTTTTTCACAAAAATGATCTTTTTGCCCCCAATTTTTTATTTTCCCAAGGGTAGGAGAAGAAATTAGACCACAAAAGTTGTTGTGCAATTTGTCCTGAGTGCGACGATACCCCATATGTGGGGGTAAACCACTTTTTGGGTGCATAGCAGAGCTCGGAAGGGAAGGAGCGCCATTTGACTTTTCAATGCAAAATTGACTGGAATTAAGATGGGACGCCATGTTGGTTTGGAGAGCCCCTCATGTGCCTAAACATTAAAACCCCCCACAAGTGACACCATTTTGGAAACTAGACCCCCTAAGGAACTTATCTAGATGTGTGGTGACCACTTTGGCCCACCAATTGCTTCACAGAAGTTTATAATGCAGAGCCGTAAAAATAAAAAATCATATTTTTTCACAAAAATGATCTTTTCGCCCCCAATTTTTTATTTTCCCAAGAGTAAGAGAAGAAATTGGACCTCAAAAATTGTTGGCCAATTTGTCCTGAGTACGCTGATACCCCATATATGGGTGTAAACCATTGTTTGGGCGTATGGCAGAGCTCGGAAGGGAAGGAGCGCCATTTTACTTTTCAATGCAAAATTGACTGGAATTGAGATGGGATGCCATGTTGCGTTTGGAGAGCCCCTGATGTGCCTAAACATTGAAATCCCCACAAGTGACACCATTTTGGAAAGTAGACCCCTTAAGGAACTTATCTAGATGTGTGGTGAGCACTTTGACCCAACACGTGCTTCACAGAAGTTTATAATGCAGAGCCGTAAAAATATAAAATCATATTTTTTCACAAAAATAATCTTTTCGCCACCAATTTTTTATTTTCCCAAGGGTAAGAGAAGAAATTAGACCACAAAAGTTGTTGTGCAATTTGTCCTGAGTGCGACGATACCCCATATGTGGGGGTAAACCACTGTTTGGGCGCATGGCAGAGCTCGGAAGGAAAGAAGCGCCATTTGACTTTTCAATGCAAAATTGACTGGAATTGAGATGGGATGCCATGTTGCGTTTGGAGAGCCCCTGATGTGCCTAAACATTGGAACCCCTCACAAGTGACACCATTTTGAAAAGTAGACCCCTTAAGGAACTTATCTAGATGTGTGGTGAGCACTTTGACCCAACAAGTGCTTCACAGAAGTTTATAATGCAGAGCCGTAAAAATAAAAAATCTTATTTTTTCACAAAAATGATCTTTTCGCCCCCAATTTTTTATTTTCCCAAGGGTAAGAGAAGAAATTAGACCACAAAAGTTGTTGTGCAATTTGCCCTGAGTGCGACGATACCCCATATGTGGGGGTAAACCACTTTTTGGGTGCATAGCAGAGCTCGGAAGGGAAGGAGCGCCATTTGACTTTTCAATGCAAAATTGACTGGAATTAAGATGGGACGCCATGTTGGTTTGGAGAGCCCCTGATGTGCCTAAACATTAAAACCCCCCACAAGTGACACCATTTTGGAAACTAGACCCCCTAAGGAACTTATCTAGATGTGTTTTGAGAGCTTTGAACCCCCAAGTGTTTCACTACAGTTTATAACGCAGAGCCGTTAAAATAATTTTTTTTTTTTTTCGCAAAAATTATTTTTTAGCCCCCAGTTTTGTATTTTCACAAGGGTAACAGAATAAATTGGACCCCAAAAGTTGTTGTACAATTTGTCCTGAGTACACTGATACCCCATATGTGGGGGGGAACCACTGTTTGGGCGCATGGCAGAGCTCGGAAGGGAAGGAGCGCCATTTGGAATGCAGACTTAGATGGATTGGTCTGCAGGAGTCACGTTGCATTTGCAGAGCCCCTGATGTACCCAAACAGTACAAACCCCCCAAAAGTGACCCCATATTAGAAACTAGACCTCCCAAGGAACTTATCTAGATGTGTTGTGAGAACTTTGAACCCCTAAGTGTTTCACTACAGTTTATAACGCAGAGCCCTGAAAATAAAAATTTTTTTTTTTCACAAAAATGATTTTTTAGCCCCCAGCTTTGTATTTTTACAAGGGTAACAGAATAAATTGGACCCCAAAAGTTGTTGTTCAATTTGTCCTGAGTACGCTGATACCCCGTATGTGGGGGGGAACCACTGTTTGGGCGCATGGCAGAGCTCGGAAGGGAAGGAGCGCCATTTGGAATGCAGACTTAGATGGATTGGTCTGCAGGCGTCACGTTGCATTTGCAGAGCCCCTGATGTACCCAAACAGTAGAAACCACCCACAAGTGACCTCATATTGAAAACTAGACCTCCCACGGAACTTATCTAGATGTGTTGTGAAAACTTTGAACCCCCAAGTGTTTCACTACAGTTTACAACGCAGAGCCGTGAAAATAAAAAATCCTTTTTTTTCCCACAAAAATGATTTTTAGCCCCCCAAATTTTTATTTTCCCAAGGATAACAAGAGAACTTGGACCCAAAAAGTTGTTGTCCAATTTGTCTCGAGTACGATGATACCCCATATGTTGGGGTAAACCCCTGTTTGGGCGCACGGGAGAGCTCGGAAGTGAAGGAGCACTGTTTTACTTTTTCAATGCAGAATTGGCTGGAATTGAGATCGGACGCCATGTCGCGTTTGGAGAGCCCCTGATGTGCCTAAACAGTGGAAACCCCCCAATTATAAATGAAACCCTAATCCAAACGCACTCCTAACCCTAATCCCAACTGTAACCCTAACCACACACCTAACCCTGACACACCCCTAACCCTAATCCCAACCCTAATCCCAACCGTAAATGTAATCCAAACCCTAACCCTAGCCCTAACCCTAGCCCTAACCCTAATGGGAAAATGGAAATAAATACATTTTTTTTAATTTTATTATTTTTCCCTAAGGCTAGGTTCACATTGCGTTAGGGAAATCCGTTTAGCACTAGCGGATTGCTCTAACGCAATGTCTTTTTAGGTGTCGTGTTTAGTGGTCGCGTTAACGTCCCCGCTCTGGAAGATCGGGGATCGGACCTCGGGCGCGCCGCGGACGCTGCAAGCAGCGTCTGAGGCGCGCCACAAAAGAATGGCACCTTGCTAGCGCGAGCCGAAAATGGCACGCTCTAGCGATGCGCTACACCCGAAAATCACATTGCTGTCAATGGTTGTGCTAACGGACCCATTGCACGGCGTTAATTGTGACATTTTCGCCGTGCAACGCTGTCCGTTAGCGTTAACCCATTAACGCAATGTGAACCTAGCCTAACTAAGGCGGTGATGAAGGGGGGTTTGATTTACTTTTATAGCGTTTTTTATATCGGATTTTTATGATTGGCAGCCGTCACACACTAAAAGACGCTTTTTATAGCAAAAAAGTTTTTGCGTCTCCACATTTGAGACCTATAATTTTTCCATATTTTGGTCCACAGAGTCATGTGAGGTCTTGTTTTTTGCGGGACGAGTTGACGTTTTTATCGGTTATATTTTCGGACACGTGACAGTTTTTGATCGCTTTTTATTCCGATTTTTTGTGAGGCAGAATGACCAAAAACCAGCTATTCATGAATTTCTTTTGGGGGAGGCGTTTATACCGTTCTGCATTTGGTAAAATTGATGAAGCAGTTTTATTTTTCGGGTCAGTACGATTACAGCGACACCTCATTTATATCATTTTTTTTATGTTTTGGCACTTTTATACGATAAAAGCTATTTTATAGAAAAAATAATTATTTTGGCATCGCTTTATTCTGAGGACTATAACTTTTTTATTTTTTTGGTTATGATGCTATATGGTGGCTCGTTTTTTGCGGGACAAGATGACGCTTTCAGAGGTACCATGGTTATTTATATCCGTCTTTTTGATCGCATGTTATTCCACTTTTTGTTCAGCGTTATGATAATAAAGCGTTGTTTTTTGGCTCGTTTTTTTTTTTTTTTCTTACGGTGTTCACTGAAGGGGTTAACTAGTGGGCCAGTTTTATAGGTCGGGTCGTTACGGAAGCGGCGATACTAAATATGTGTACTTTTATTGTTTTTTTGGGGTTTTTTTAGGTAAAGAAATGTATTTATGGGAATAATATTTTTTTTTTCTGCTTTATTTAGGAATTTTTTTTTATTTTTTTTTTACAAGTGTGGAAATTTTTTTTTTTACTTTTTCACTTTGTCACAGATCACCGATCTGACAGTGTGCACAGCACTCTGTTAGATCGGTGATCTGACATACAGCCGGGCAGGATTAGAGCTGCAGCTGCAGCCTGATCCTGACCCGGAAGTGCTCCCTGCAGGACCCGGATGCAGCCCGGCGGCCATTTTGGATCCGGGGACTGCAGGGAGAAGACGCTCGGTACACGGTGAGTACATCACCGTGTACCGATCGTCTCAGGGAAGCCCGCAGGGAGCCCCCTCCCTGCGCGATGCTTCCCTGCACCGCCGGCACACCGCGATCATCTTTGATCGCGGTGTGCCGGGGGTTAATGTGCCGGGAGCGGTCCGTGACCGCTCCTGACACATAGTGCCGGATGTCAGCTGCGATAGGCAGCTGACACCCGGCCGCGATCGGCCGCGCTCCCCCCGTGAGCGCGGCCGATCGCATATGACGTACTATCCCGTCACTGGGAATTAAGTCCCAGGTCACCTGGACGGGATAGTACGTCATATGGGATTAAGGGGTTAAGGTTTAGCAATAACCTTCATACAAATGGGAAGGGGTTAAGCTTCTTCCTACCCCACTGGTGCAGGTTTGGTGCAGCATGCATGTATTCTGGGAGAGCTGGGTGGCTACAGGCTGCACCCCACCAGCTGCTCCTCCAGACATCACCCACATTTTTAGGCAGCGGAGACAGACAGCAGCAGACTGAGCCACAACTGCAACCACTGCTGGATACCTTTGCACTCACTCAGGCACTGGTAGGACGGAGCTCCTCCGGAATCTGCCTGATAAACTTCAGCACTGTCTGCAGCCACCCAGGGGGGAGAGCAGGAGAATGTGCTCTCTCCGCCCACAATGTCACACTGGCTGCCTTCTCTTAACCCCTATGTGTGCCTGCCTGGCTGCACTGACTGAGTGAGAAGATGCTTGTGTCAGAGCTGGCACATAGGGGTTAAGAGAACGCAGCCAGCAGTGACTTTGTGGGGGGAGAGAGCATGTTATCTCCTGCTCTGCTCTCCCAGCTGTATCTATGACAGTGGGCCCCCCTCTCTCCCCAGGGCCCCGGCATTTGCCCGGTGTGCCGGGTGCTGACGCCGGCCCTGCATCCATCACATATTGTGAATCAGGGATCCTATACTATCCGCCCTAAGCCTTACAGTAGATATGTCACTTTTTATTGTAATGCTTCCTGTGATGACGGCAAGGCTATTGCTGATCTCTAGAGAACAATAAGTGATGACCTGCTATGAGCCCTAATAGCCAAGGGAGATCACAAGATTTAAGATTTTATATATAAAAATTTAAAAACATAAAACATTGTTTTAATAATACTTTTCATTATGTATTTATTTTACTCACTTATATAGCGCCGTTAATTTCACAGCACTTTACAGACATCATCATCTGTGTCCTCATTGGGGCTCAGTCTACGCAAACACATGGAGAACATACAAACTCCTTGCAAACATTGTCCTTGGTGGGATTTGAAGGCTAACCACTGAGCCACCATAACTTCTCATGAGACATCTCTTTAAGGACCAAAACCAGAAAAAAAGCAGGGATGGATGTTCACATCACATTATTGGCTTACTTTTATAGCGTACTTTTGGAAAGCTTCTGACATACACCATATTTGCTACCAGAGGCGTACCTAGGGATTCAGCTCGGGATGGGGGGGGGGGGGGGGAGCAAAACATCTGAGTGGATCTCTAACTAATAACCTTGATTACAGCTATGGTAGCACACTGATATTACCGCCATGTGGTGACATAGTGGTAGATATCAGTTCTGCAGAACATACAAGTGATTACAGCTCAGTTATATAAAGTAACTTATAGCTGACATTCTTTCTGATGGAGTCGTACAGTTTTCCCATCTTTTCCATCTGGCCCAGACCGATATCACGACTTCTCCAGTAATGACACATCTGCAAAGATTACAACAAGGACACAGTTGATGTCTCACGTTTCCAGGACCATCCCCATATATATACCCAACCTTCCCAAATGCCTCTTCTTTCTGATACCCCAATACTGAGCTGCTGCTGCTATATGTGTCCCTATAACTGCACCTGCTGTCTAGCACAATAACAGCACTTTTTTTACTACCCCACTTTATAATGCCCACTACTGTGCCCCTTACATAATAATAATGCCTCTTTTGTGCCCTCTAGATGGTAAAATCGCCGCCTAGAATATATTAATGAAATGTGCAAATGCCCTAAAAATCAGTGTCGATATTTTACCCTTTTGACGTCCACAATACTCTTACTGCCCCTATAACAATAACTATAATAATAATAATGGTTCTTAAGTGCCCACTTAACATTGGTACAGCTTTTCTATACACAGTATGGTAGTCCCACAGCTCCTTTATACAAGGTATGATGTCCCCACAGCTCCCTATACATAGTATAGTGGGCCCACAGCTCCACTATACACAGCATGATACACACAAAGCTCCTCTATACACAGTATGACACCCCCACAGCTCCTCTATACACAGTATGGGAGGTCCACAGCTCCACTATACACAGTATGATGTCTCCACTGCGCCCCCAAAACACAATACAATGACCCCCACAAAATTCCTTAATCTGTGTAATGGACCCAACAGTAGAACCCACACTGTATAAAGGCCCTCACATTGTATAATGGCCCCCACAGTAGTCCACACAATAGCCCTCTATCTGTATAATGACCCCTGCATTAGCTCCCACACCGTATAATGGCCCCCACAGTAAGCCACAAACTGTATAATGAACCTCACGTTAGCCCTCAAACTTTATAATTGCCCCTCATTTGCCTCCAAACTGTATAATGTCCACTGCATTAAAGATAACTTGTCATCAGGGTTATATATATTAAACTATGATTAACTATGATTAAATGAGGATTTTATAAAAACCAGGCTGCGGATTTCTTCACTGAAATTATGTATTACATCAGTATGCCAGCACCATTATGGCAATGCCTTTAGTTTAATATGTATAACCCTGAAGACAATATACCCCCAAACTGTATAATGGGTCCCACTTTAGCTCCTAGACTATATAGTGAGCTCCATTGTAGCCCCCAAACTAAATAGTAGGCCCCACACTTTATAAGGGCCCCCCACAGTAGTCCCTATAATGTATGAGGGTCCTCCATTGTCTATGATGCCCCCACAAGTTTTAACTAAAATCCTAATGACTCCACAGGTGGGGCCAGGATGGACCATTGTGCTGTCATAGCGCCGACGCATGCACGCCAATACAGTTAAGAGTAGCATAGCTCTAGGTGGCCCCTCTGAGCGAGGGGTGACTGCACCCTCTGCCTTCCAGTAGCATGATGGTTTCCTCGCATATTAGAATACTTGATGAAGAGAGGTACAGTATATTCATGGCACTTACCACAAAAATCTTCACCCAAGTACTTCACTCAGTACTAATTTACTGGGATAATGACTTTTGGGTTTTCATTGGCTGTAAGCCATAATCATCAACATTAACATAAATAAACACTTGAAAAAGATCACTCTGTAATGACTCTATATTATATATGAGTTTCACTTTTTATATTGAAGAACTGAAACTTACACATTCATTCCTGCACTGAGTGTGTGAAAGGTTGTCATATGTTTCATATGTTTATACTCTCAGACTCTTCTGCCTCTCTGAGATTTGAAATTACCTTTTAATACTAGTTATTTCATGTCCATGGTGCTGTTGTAATAGAGTGCAGGGTTGAGTATGTCACCACGGAACAGACAGACCAACTGTTGAGGGAATTTATTAAGAGGAGTAAGATTCTCCTCGCAGGGAGTAAACAAGGGGTTAATTGAGATAAAGCAAACAGTAAGCAGTTAAGCGGAATCGAAACGGTTAACGAATGTTCTTGTAACATATCAGTCCAGGGCGGTCCTGACTGGAGGGTCCTTATTCCAACGTGGGTACAGTCACCAGCAGCGCTTGAAGATCCTGAAGTCTCTCCTCTGTCTCCTGGGAACTGGAGACTCCGGGGTTAAGTCTTTGCAGTCTTTTCTCCCAGTGAAGCTGGAAGTCACACAGCCACTCTGCTGCAAGTCTCTGTATATTAGGCTGGCAATCTCTCTCTGCAGCAGCAATGCTACACACACACTGAGCAGTTTACTTTGTCACACTCAGGGGTCCTGGCTTGTCAGTGCGGTCACCGGGGCTGCACGCTCAGGTCACTGTAAGGGGATACGTCTTCTCTGATTATGGAGGCTTCCGAGTCCACACTCTCACATCCAGCCTTCACTACGGCTGGTATCTCAGCCTCAGTGCCCTCACGGGGAGCACTCTCTTTCAGGAAGCGTGGTGCTGCCGCCTGCTCTCTCTCTGGCGCGCTGTCCCCTCTGTGCCACGCGCTCTGCTCTCCCGCTCTTTTCTGACCACACCCCTCTCTCTTCCTCTCTGTCCCCAGCAGTCACATGGTCCCTTCTGTCCAGGGCAGAAAGTCTTCCCCCCAACAACCCAGCTGCCTAAATGCTTCCAGGAAAGGAGCAGGGAAAGCAACCTCCTTACATTGTGATCAGGGATACAAATATGTTTGGCCACCGGTAGATCTATTCTTTTTTCTTTTATTGTGTGGCAGACAGACAGAAGAGGGCCCCTGTGCAAGAACAGAATAGGGGCCATGTGTAGTATAATATCTCATAATAATGCAAAATTCCACCTGCTTTGGAGTTAGTAGTGAGCCCCCTTACTTTAAGACCCCTGTACGACTGCACCAATGGAATGTTTGTCCCTCCTTTAAGGGGTTGTTAGGGATAAGCACACAAATTATATATGAAAATTCCATACATTTTTATTACACAGTAATTCAAGGGGTTGTCTTATATTTTTGGCCAAGGGTTGAAAAACTGTAAAATAATAAAATAACCATTATTTACCCATTCAATCTTGCCACTCCAGGCTGCCCCATCGAGGCAGTGATGGACCTTCTCTTTCAAAAGGACCTCATAGGCAGTTGCATGGCCTTTCGCTAAGGACTGTCTGCCTTTTCCCATGGCTACTGCTCTTATGGAATAGCAGGAGACCCAATTCAGCTCACAGAGTTTAGTGGCTTATGTAAAGGATTCTGTTAGTGTAGAATTTACTTTTACATTATTTGACCATATATCTTATAAGTAGGAGAGACTGTGAGCCATATATAGGAATAAGAAAACTTTGTGTGTGCTGTCCAATATACAAATTCTGAGCCTAGGGAACCTTACTATGTAATTAATTAAGGATGTTCAAAGACAGATCACATCTCCTGGATACTGTTGGCTTGTTTTTTGTTTTTTTTTGATTGCCGATGGCTAAATTTTAAGAGTTTCAGTTTGTCTATAATATGTCGATCTCTAAGCAGAACTTTCTCTTTGTCCCTCCGCCTTTACTTATCCCTACTCTCTCTGGTGTCTGTAAATCTTCTTTTCGAGCCTCTTGGATGCTCCTCCAACAGCTAAGTGGGTTAAGGCAAAATTCTGACCCAAATAGGAAGAAAACAGCATGCGTAACATTTGCCTAATAAAGCCTATGTAGTTTGATTATGCAGCGTTTACAGCAATATGGCAGTCATTTACAATTCCTTCTTCTTGTAGCCTGTAGCATATATTAGTAAGAACTTTTTCTGCGCTCTAAGCCTTCGAGAGCCGTATTACTTTTATATTAACTATTGTTTACATTGTTGTAGTGCCCACTCAGTACATTGTCTGGCACAGCACAGATGCTGAATGCAGCCAACATCTAAATTCAAGTCCAAGTTTATGATTGCAATGATAGATTCTGGAAAGCCTTGACTGATGCCTATGACTTTATACTGTTTTTCTAAATCTTCTAGGAATGAGCTAAGCTGACGTCACGCACCAATAACCATTCACAAAAGCGACAGATAGGAAGGATGTCCTTCACCTACAAGTGTTAGAATATGAGTATAATGATAAAGTGTTTCTTATTAGTCATTCTATACACTGCCATTGTTAGGTTTATTCAATATCGGAAAACGAGCACTAAGAATTGCGCATTGGTTCATTCATATTTGTTTGACTTTACCAAGAATTTTAAAGGTGTCAGTGAATCATACAAATACATTTATGGATTTTACTTACGGTACATTGATGGATACTATCTAATGCCATTATAAATCTGCAGCCTCCTTACTACCAAATTACATTATTTGCTGCCATCAATTCTGTATATTTTTCCGTCAATTAAAACTTACCCCAAGGGCTGCATGGTGATATTTAGTCTTTTTGTAGTACACAAATGACCTAACAATATTCCAAGATGGAACAAAACTCTTACTTTTCCTCACATTTTAAGACCATTGATTATTGCCTGACATAAGTTTGAGGCCCTGACTTAATGCTGAGGCATGCAAAAAAGAAGCCTTTGCATGAAAAACATGCATAATGCAGATGACACAAATTATGGAGGTGGCAAAGATACTACAATGCCAATAGAGCAAACGAGAAAAAGAAATACAGTATTTTGTCTATTTAGGGTTGAGGAAAATGCTCTCTTTACAATGGGGAAAGTAGCTCTGTCATATGAATTTACTTTTCTCCATTATACTGTGTGGGGAAGCTGTGTGGCCAACATACTGTGTGAGGGGCTGTGAAGAACCATCATACAGTGTGGGGGGCTGTGGGGAACCATCATACTGTGTGAGGAGCCATGTGGTATCATACCATTTGGGGAACTGTGCAAGAATCATACTGTGTGGTATTCTGTGGGGGACAACTATACTGTGTGGGAACTATGGGTCATCATACTATGTGTCGGGGACTATAGGGGCATTCTGTGTGGAGGGTCTGTGAGAACATCATACTGTGAATGAGGCTGTAAGGGCATCATACTGTGTGGTGGGCTGTAGGGGGTAATCATACCGTATTTGGAAATATGGGACATCGTACTGTGTGGGGATGTAAGCAGGTAGCGAGATGCAGTAACGGACAGGAGGCAGAGCAAGGGTTAAAATTAAATTGACTATAACACCAGCTCACACATCCCAGCAACACCATGTCTTACACCAGCTTGCACATCCCAGCAACCTGTTCCTCTGGCCATGACATTTTAAAGTTTGAATAAAGGATGACGTTTTAAGGACCGGTGAGTGCTATCTGCATTTTTCTTTTTTGCTGCATTCACCCTGTTTTTGCATGAGCACCTGGAGTCCATAGAGGCGGTCTCTATCCGGAAAGCACTCCATTCAGCATATGGTTGTCTGGCCCCACAGCAGTGCCGTTATATTTTTCTTTTTTGCATATGTTTACTATAACAGGGATATCCTCCGTGCAGGGAGAAGGAACCGTATTGACAAGTGGTATTTACACTCTCGTTACACTGACGGAGCTAGTAAAGGCAAAGGGTATAAACAATGTTCAACAGTAATAAACTTATCGGTCCGATGGCTTCAGAATGAGGAGCTTGGGTGTGCGCGGTGGTGCCGGCACAGTCAGCATGTGGTGGAAACGATGTAGGCTTGTAAGCGTCGGTGGTTTGGTCCTGGGCGATGGCAGAGTGTTCTCGATGTCGTACGGAGTAGCAAGGAGAGAAGAAGTACTGTGCACTACCGGGGCTGAACAAAGCCCGGCAGAAGTCAGAGGGTGAGTAAGGGTAAAGTTCTCAGTAAGTCACCCGGTTTCTTTTAGGCGGCATGCGCGCATTATACTGTGGCCTGAGTCAAGTGGGTACTTGTACATCAGGGGCCAACGGGTGGAAAAAGGTTCTCCAGTCACAGTCTTTGTAGGGAGCTGCCGGGACAATGTAGCGCGGTCCTGTGCTGCCACGGTGCTCAGAGGACGGAGCACCCAAATTCCCCTTCTGCACGGTGCGTCTTCCTGCCAAGTCTCTACCCCATTTTGCATGCTCTGCCCTTTTTATCCACACTCCACCCCCTGACGTCAAGTGCAAAGGTTGGTCAGGGTCTCTAAGCCTTCCCCAGACAACAAAGGTGACAGCCCCGACAGTTCGGGCCCCGGCGTGAAAATGGTACCACCAATCCGGGCCCTCTTCTTACAGGGGCTATGCTGGCATCATACTGTGTGGATGGGCTGTAAGGGCATTATACTGTGTGGAGCTCTGTTGGGGCCATAATACTGTTTGTATAGAGGAGGGAGGCTGTGGAGGCATCATACTATGTGTGGGTGCTATGGGGTTATCATGTGTGGGAGGACTGTGGGACCATCATGTTGTATTGGGGATGTGGGAGAGCCATCAGTCTGTGTGGGGCCATTATACTATGATCATACACATGATGGTCACATGAGGCCCAGAGCAACAAATTTGATGTCACTGGTCAGGGTTGAAGTGTGGTCTAATTTTCTCGTATTGAGATTGCCTACTACATATCCTTAGAAGAATCATGTGAGTGATTGGATCTCAGAACAACAGCATCTGGGTGAGAGAAGCAAAGGCCTGAGAAGAGGGTCTAGGTTAAAGATGAAAAGTCTTTGAGAAGGGTGTCTGAGAGGAAACAAGAGACAGTACAACAAGAGACCGTAACCAAAGCCGTACAGTAGAGAAGAGCAAAATCATTTGTAGTGCCCTGATCCAGCAGTCAAAATTGTTATTTATGGCTGCCAAACCAGAGCCCTGGGAACCTTCGTCTACCTGCCAGCATCCCTGGTGCCTCTCCTAATTACCGTAGTATGCCCGCTGCAACATCATTTGTGAATCACACCAGACTGATATCTTCAAGCGTAAGCGGAACACGCCAGACCTGATAATAAGATGAGACGCCAGGGATGCCAGCACGTAAGAAATAGTTCACAGGGCTCTCATCTGCTTGCTACTGACTTCCGATGTGGCCAATGGATCAGGGTCCTGTGAATCATTTTGCTCATCTGTACTGTACATGTATGTAAGGTGTAAAGGTAAAAAACAAGGGATTGGTTAATGTAAGTGTCATGAACTATGTGTTGTTCAAAAGTTACCACTCCGCCCAAGGAAATGGCAATGTGATTAGCATGCCAAGAATAGTCATTTCCTTTGTCTCCAGGGTCTTGTCAGCTCAATGTTCATGTAGCTGCCCTGGTCTGTATGGAGTCTGTTTCTTGTAGTGAGAAGGTTCTTTAGAGCATTCAGCACTCTCTTTCTGGATACAGATCCATTGGACTCTGTCAGTTTGTAATCTTGTTGATCAGATGAAGGACAAGGATCTCATCTCAACAAACAGCATCTTGCTTTACCGACATCAGGTGGAAATCTTGCATCTCCACTTCTTCCCATTCACTCTTTATTTTTGTATCCCAGACTTCAGAGGTTTGGATTTTTGCCAGGTCTGTAATTTAGATGTAATCTCTTAGAATATAACTGTGCAATTTCATCTCTGCCACTTTCTAATAGTGATTACTGACATTTCATTATGAGACCCATTGTTATCAGAGAACAAGATTGTTGCTTTCTTCGCCTCTTTCTTCTCCCAACAGATACAAGGCAGCTGCTCCACATTTTTTATAAATTGATCTGCGAAGAATCCAAAGATTTGACCTTGGATGCTTGTGCTGCCCTTTCCTTTTGCATCACCAAATCCAACTGCATTAGCTGCCAGTCTCGCATGACAATTTGTAGGTAGATAAGATATTTTCTTGGACTGCTTGTTATATTTAGCTCGGATAGTTATTATTTTTTATATAGCTGGTGAAGCCTTCCTTACACAGTTACGGTAATCCTTTTTCATATATTTTTCCCATGTTTAGCAACCACTTTAGATTTTGGATGTAAAAAACACACGCAAAAGCTAAATTATGGTAGCAGACTAATATCATATAGCAGAAAATGTAGCAATGATGCCTACACCGATCTCTTAAAGAGAACCTGTCTGCAGGTCAAAAGTGGCCAATTTTTGCTCCTATTTTTTCCCCTGCTCCCCTGAATTTTCTGCTTTAAATTTTCAATATGGTTCCAGAGATATTATTTATTCCATGTCTTGTTATTTAGTGGGCCCTATATGCTAATTTTTGTGTTCTTCAACAAGGGCGTATTGCTCTGAGGATTTTAGAGGGTTGGTGTTTTTTACGCTGTTTTGCATAATCACCTTGTTAAGACCAAAAATTAATCTTGTTGAACTAAGAAAGCAAAAAGGCCCAAAATATCTGGAACCAAATAGCAGGTTTAAAAAAATATGTAATCCTCAGGTGAGTAGCAAGAATAAAATAATAGAAAAAACTAGTAAACTGCACTACCAGAGATGAAATGAGAATTTAAGTTCAGTAACGGATATGAATAGTTTGTGTCTTCCATTACTTTTCATCCACAGTACTCACCATTATTACTTCCATAGCTAAGAGAACATTTTTGAAGATAGACAATTTTGTAGAATAAACTATTTCTAGTGGACCAGTGGATTAGTAGATAATATCTGGTAGCCTATGCTTTAGTGGATAATATCGCTGTTATCTAGCAGGTTAATACAATAATTTTCTTATAGTCTGATGTGTTAGTTAGAAAGTTTCCTGGTGGCCTAGGAGTTAATACTTCTAATCTGGAAAAACTAACTGGTGATCAATAAGTAAACTGAACAACATTGCTGGTAGTTTATGACTTTACTTCATAGCTCATATATATTCTATGGTGGTCTATGGGTTGTATCTATTTTTCTAATACTTCCAGTCTGGAAGTTAACTACAGTTTATGTTTAATGCTCTTTTTATACTATGGTGACATGGTCTCTAGTGTACAAAGTGCTCTAGAGGCAGGAGTGGTTACAGATAGAAGAGGGACCCTATGCAAAGCTAAATATATGTACACTTTGCAGCCCAATAGTGCATTATAATGCCCAATTCCACCTGCTCTGGAGGTAGTAGTGGCCCGCTTACCTATTGTGCTCCTGTGTGGTTGAACAGGTTGCACCAATAGTTTGTTTCCCCCTGGCTAGAGGGTAATTGTAATAATGGGGTTGTTCAAGACTTGATTGTCTTATTGTGGTGGAGGAGAGGGGTGGTAGCTTGTCTCCTTTTACGCCCCGACGCGCTACATGAAAGTGTGGGTCCTGGCTGGGTGTATGGACATGTACTGTGAGGGCATCACGCCCGTCCAGGCCACTTGTAGTGGGTGGTGTGGGCTGGCAGGACCGTGTCTTTTACATTTTAATGATGGAGACTTCTGTTCCAACACAAACTCTTTACTGGGTGGTAACTTGGTAAAGGTATATACAAGGGATAGCAGGTACAAAGTCTCATGGACAATTGCTTGAAAGTAATAAGCATTTTTCACTTTCAATATCTTTCCTCCGTAGTTTACTCCACGGCTAGTGAGGCACACTGTTTCATCCTACTGTAGCGGTGTCTGAACGACTCCTCCAGGCAGGACTCAATTAAGGTACTGTAGACGAGGAGGCAGAAACAAAACACTGGCTTTATTGGAAAACAGAGGATTATATGCTGGAAAATAAGACTAAGGGTACCGTCACACTATACGATTTACCAACGATCACGACCAGCGATATGACCTGGCCGTGATCGTTGGTAAGTCGTAGTGTGGTCACACAGACAGCTCTCCAGCGACCAACGATGCCGAGGTCCCCGGGTAACCAGGGTAAACATCGGGTTACTAAGCGCAGGGCCGCACTTAGTAACCCGATGTTTACCCTGGTTACCAGCGTAAAAAAAACAAACACTACATACTTACATTCCGGTGTCTGTCCCTTGCCGTCTGCTTCCCGCACTCACTGACTGCCGGCCGTAAAGTGAAAGCACAGCGGTGACGTCACCGCTGTGCTCTGCTTTCACTTTACGGCCGGCAGTCAGTGAGTGCGGGAAGCAGACGGCAAGGGACCTGACGGACACCGGAATGTAAGTATGTACTGTTTGTTTTTTTTTACATTTACGCTGGTAACCAGGGTAAACATCGGGTTACTAAGTGCGGCCCTGCGCTTAGTAACCCGATGTTTACCCTGGTTA
This sequence comes from Ranitomeya imitator, assembly GCF_032444005.1. NCBI lineage: Eukaryota > Metazoa > Chordata > Amphibia > Anura > Dendrobatidae > Ranitomeya > Ranitomeya imitator. Next base: position 567,640,391 of record NC_091286.1, on the reverse strand, counting down.
CAAGCAAACGCATCGCTAGATCGGTGTCACACACACCGATCTAGCGATGACAGCGGGAGATCCAGCGACGAAAGAATGTTCCAAACGATCTGCTACGACGTACGATTCTCAGCAGGATCCCTGATCGCTGCTGCGTGTCAGACACAGCGATATCGTATGGATATCGCTGGAACGTCACGAATCGTACCGTCCTAGCGATCAAAATGGCACTGTGTGACGGTTCCCTAACAGTTATTGTAATGATAATAGCAATAATAAATGCAAGGAGAGATAGCTGGAGTGTGTCACACCAGCTGCGCTCCAGCTATGGCAATGCAAAGTTCAATACAAACAGTATAAACAAGTTTTACAAACTACTCTCTTCTAACTTATTACCTGGCTACCAATAATAGGGCCATGCTGCTACAGTGTCCTAGCTAAAAAAAATCTTGCTCTACACCCAAACACAGTTAACACCAGTGTCACTCACAGTTCTGTAGCGCTTAGAAGGTCTGATAGCTGCTGCTTGGTCCTGTTGTAACTGAGCTGAGTTTGTTGAGTTGAGCTCTTTTGTCAGTTAACTGATCTCTCTTCTTCCAGGTTCGGGCAAGTTTTGTTCCCACTTTCAATGTTGAGAGATGATTGGTAACACAGTGTTATTTTCTCAGTCAGATTACAGGTGTTCGGGGAGAACTAGTCTGGATGTGCGATGTGACTCTTTCCTTTTGATCCTGGTGATCAATCCTGCAGTAGCCAGGCACTATTTTCTCCCTTTTAGCCATTAGTTCATTTGTCAGTCTCTCATTGTTAGGACACAGAAAACAGTCCTCCCAGTCTCCCTCAGACACGAGACCTCTCACACTTCCTGCTTCTTGTCCAAAACCAACACATAGCAAAATACAGGGGACAAATGACTTGTCCAAGTACACACAAATCCAAGAGGGAGCATGGTCTCTTTAAAGTCAGTGTCATTCAGTGCCTAGCAAGGACTGATCCCCTACACTACTGTGCCATAACCCAACTTTGACGCTACAGTCCTGATCAGCAAGTCTCCTTACTTGCTCTTCGGTTCGGCATCCTATTTTTTCAACTACTGGTGCCCTGGAACTCTTGAATTAGTCCATCGTACTCAGTCCTGCTTATGTCTGTTACTTTTTGCTTCCACTACAAGCACTGCGGTTTGGGACACGGCGTTCCATTCAAAGACACCTCTCTGGAAGCCACTCCGTCTCGTCAGTCACTTCTCTTCAGGATCACACTATCCCTCATCCTTAGTCTCCTCTCACTTAGGATCACCCTCCTATGCAGCTCAGCTCTCTTTACTCTTCAAACCCTATTTATCTAACTAACAGGAACTCCGTTACTTTCCCTAGCACTATCTAATCCCCTGGGGGCTAATCCCAAACATTAACTCTAATACCTTATCATCACTGCCTATACTACAGTCAACTATCTGCATCCAATACTACCTATCCTACATTTCACATTATTTATGGCACTACTACACATTGTAGATTACAACACAATTCACATGACACGATATATACAAAGATGTATGACATAATACATATTGCAATACAATTCAACACGATTGGTGTCTTTACTGGCAAGAACGCAACAGTACAGGTCACCACCTTTAAACTTTACTTAGAATGGATCATGAATACCAGATGAGGGGTTCGACACCCAACACTAGCGCCAATCTGATGTTTGGCCTGAAATTGATTACCTATTTTTTGGCAACCACATTAAGTACATTGCCTATGATGTCCTACTGGGGTCAAGTCTGTGGATCGATCAATTCCTACTAAAAGATTTTGTCCTGCATTGAATAGGATTAGCTCTTCTTAGCCTTCTCAGGGTATGGGCACACATTAAAGGGGTTGTCCACTACTATGACAACCCCTTCTTGATCAAAATGTTTGGTCCCCAAAAAATAATAAAGCCTATACTCACCTCCTGTACCGGCACCATTCCCACGGTGTTGACACTCGTGGTCCCGGAGCCCTCATGTGGTGTTTTGACACGTGACGCCGGCAGTCAATCAGCACCAGCATCACTGTCCCTACCCTCTTACAAATCACACATGAAGAGGAAGTCCAGGCTGCAGCTGATATTGGACTTCCTCTTCCTGCTCAATTCGACAAGAGGTGGGGACAGTGACGCCAGCTCTGTTTGGGTGCCAGCGTCATGTGTTACAACAACAGCACGAGAGCCCTGGGAAACAGAGTGCCAACACCGCGGGAACGGCGCCAGCACGGGGGGTGAGTATAAGCTTTATTATTTTATGGGGGCCAAGTGAGGGGTATGACAAAGAAGTTGTCCACTACTTGAATAACTTATTAAGTATTTGGTGCAGAAATTTCTACACCATTTCTGCATTTCTTGGTAGGAGAAACACTGCGTAAAATAGGTACGTTTTTGCTACATTTTTAACGCCTTTTCTATATGTGCTTTTGTTGCAGGTTTTTTCCCCACTCATTAGTATGCCTGAATTCTGCGCTAAACCGGTGAAAGAATTGACACGCTGCAGATTTAAATCTATTGCAAATCTGCAAGGAAAAAATAAGCAATATGTGCATGGGAATTCAAGATTCTCATTTACTTTGGCTGGTACCAGGGTAACCTTAAAGTTTTGTGACAAATCTGTGCCGAAAAAAATGCGACAAAATTGCACAGATCCTTAGCCAAAGAGTTGTACCCACAGTTCTATTTTTTATTAATAAATAAGACCAAATCACCTAAAAAAATGTTTTGCTTTTATTTTTTTACAGAAAAATGCCTTAGTCCAAAATAGACGCCTTAAATTACTGGATATTACCGTATTTTAGTTAGGAGACACTCTGCTTTTCACATACTGTACATACATTTAAGTAAAAAAAAAAACAACACAGTCGCAATAGAAATCCACACCATAAAAATACTGTCTAAAAGTAGTGACATGTGAATGCTGAAACACTTCTTCCAGAGTAGCAGACTATGTGACTTCTGCTCTTTCTCACTCTTTCCATATTAATTCTATTCAGTAGATTAGGAGAATCTGTTTGACGTTTCTTATTTTTCAGTACTTACATAGTGCCGCTGGGAATTGCCAAAATAATATAATTCATGGCTTTGTTTAGTTTACTGCTGGGGACTATTAAATTATTGCTCTTATTAAACTACAGTGAAACCTAAAAAGGAAGTTTCATCTCAAATAACTATGATCCTCAGAAGTAAATGAAGGTTACATAGAAATTGGCAGGGAATGACCTGATTGCCATAGGCGTATTCTCAGTCCACTTCACATCCTTCTCATCTGTAGAAATCTTTTTACTTATTATGGGGCCTGAAGTTCTATAGAGCCCCTCACAATGACACAAGTCGCCTCCTTATTACAGGCACTATAACAATAGCAAAAAAGGAATGTAACGGAGAGCCAGTTCAAGGTATGAAAATGGGATCTGATCTGCAGGCGGGTGTTATAGAGCAGGAGGAGCTGATCAGACTGGTAGATATTTCTGTGGGAAAAGTGTCAGCAAAACCTGCATTTTTTTAATTGAAATCCCTGGTGTTTGCTTAGGAGTCCAGTAGGCGGTCCTGCTCAATGACTGACAGCCTTGCCTATATAACAGACAAGTGTATTGCGGTCTCTGGGGAGCGCAGAGGAAGCAGATAGGTCGGATGAAATGAAAAGTCCACCGTAGCTCCAGCCATGTGCCTCCTACGGAGGATGGGCGCAGTAGTAGAATGAAAAAACAGTCAGAGGAGCGCTAGGAACGAAAGGACACAAGAGTATTAGATGATTCCACAATGTGTTTCGACCTCCACCTGATGAGCACGGAGTTACAGTCGAAACGCATTGTGGAATCATCTAATACTCCTGTGTCCTTTAGTTCCTAGCTCTCCTCTGTTTTTTAGCCTTGCCTATATGACATAGCTGTCAATCACTGAGCAGGGATTTAATTTAATAAAATGAATTAATACAAATTTATCAAATTCAATGAATAAAATACAAGTCATAATGAATCTTTTCCAACAACTCTATATATCGTACTGCTCAGCTTCTCCTTGTCTACGCCGCGTTGTCCATAGATCGGGCTGTATGAACAGCGGGAAACATTCCTTTTAGGGGGCTGAAAGAGAAATTATTGAGGAATATAGACTTTGTTGACATTCATTCTCATGTATATGTCAGACACCTAAAAATAAATTCTTGTTTCCTAAAGTGCAAAGTACACAATGTGCTTTGATTTTGATCAGCTTGCCATAGTTGCCTTTTTTAAAGAAATGTGATTATCTAATGACCAGCATTTACCTTTATGCCCACTAAATTTTAGAGATACCGTATATACTCGAGTATAAGCCGACCCGAGTATAAGCCGACCCCCCTAATTTTGCCACAAAAAACTGGGAAAACTTATTGAGTATAAGCCTAGGGTAGAAAATGCAGCAGCTACCGGTGAATTTCAAAAATAAAAATAGATGCTCCATACCGTTCATTATTGCCCTATAGATGTACCATAGAAAGCTGTGCCATATAGTGCTCTGCACCATTCATTATTGCCCCATAGCTATGCCATATAGTGCTCTGCACCGTTCATTATTGCCCCATAGCTGTGCCATATAGTGCTCTGCACCGTTCATTATTGCCCCATAGCTGTGCCATATAGTGCTCTGCACCGTTCATTATTGCCCCATAGCTGTGCCATATAGTGCTCTGCACCGTTCATTCTTGCCCCATAGCTGTGCCATATAGTGCTCTGCACCATTCATTCTTGCCCCATAGCTGTATATATAGTGCTCTGCACCGTTCATTATTGCCCCATAGCTGTGCCATATAGTGCTCTGCACCGTTCATTATTGCCCCATAGCTATGCCATATAGTGCTCTGCACCGTTCATTATTGCCCCATAGCTGTGCCATATAGTGCTCTGCACCGTTCATTATTGCCCCATAGCTATGCCATATAGTGCTCTGCACCGTTCATTATTGCCCCATAGCTGTGCCATATAGTGCTCTGCACCATTCATTATTGCCCCATAGATGTACCATAGAAAGCTGTGCCATTGCTGCTGCTGCAATAATAAAAAAAAAAAAAATGCCATACTCACCTCTCTTGCTTCCAGTTCCTCAGCGTCCCGTCCCCGCGTCTCTCTGCACTGACTGATCAGGCAGAGGGCGGCGCACACACTATATGCGTCATTGCGCCCTCTGACCTGCACAGTCAGTGCGCAGAGACGCCGGGAAGATGGAGCGGCGCCCGGCGTGTGGAACGTGGACAGGTGAATATGAAATACTTACCTGCTCCCGGCGTCCCGCTCCTTCCCCCGGACAGCTGGTCTCCGGGTGCCGCAGCCTCTTCCTCTATCAGCGGTCACCGTTACCGCTCATTAGAGAAATGAATATGCGGCTCCACCCCTATGGGAGTGGAGTCCATATTCATTTCTCTAATGAGCGGTCCCACGTGACCGCTGAACAGGGGAAGAGCTGCAGCACCCGAAGACCGTGGGACGGGCAGGGGGAGCGCCAGGAGCACCGGGAGCAGGTAAGTATGCCTCAGACCTCTCTCCCCCTCACCCGCCGACCCTGCCACCGACCGTGACTCGAGTATAAGCCGAGAGGGGCACTTTCAGCCCAAAAATTTGGGCTGAAAATCTTGGCTTATACTCGAGTATATACGGTATTTAAAGTTATCACACTGAAACTTCTGTACGCCATTGATAAGTTAAAGGGAACCTGTCTCCAGATTCCCATGATATATAGGTCTCTTCCTATGTATTCAAATAAGGAGAGACCTGTCAGTCAACTGGATGGGGGCGGGGAGAAGCTTGTTTTTCTAAGTATGTTTACTCTGAAATACTGCAGCATTTCTGAAAAAAATATACTTGGCTGCAATTGTGCTGCCAGTGTCTGATTGATGCTGCCGGTGGCTCAGGCATCATGAATCTTATGACAGATCCCCTCCACTGCATGGATAACTGAGAAGTTTAGCAATCTGTAGGTTGCTTTCCTCTCTTATGGGGTCCATCAGCTGAGAAAACAACTAAGCAGCCCACATTAGTAGCAGTAGAAGAAGATGGAATTTTAGAGATAGGGGAGCTCGGATAGACTACATAAAGGAGGACATAATAGACAGCGCAGTGGCCACATGCTACATAGTTGTTAGCTGCTGAAAAATCCAAAGACAGAAACATAATGATTAAATACCCTACAGTAAATAGACAGCAATATTGCATGAAAATAATATAGGGTACTTAGTTAACGTTTTTTTTTTATTAAAAAAAAATGCAAAAGCCATCCCACCACTTCACAGTGAACCTAATTGGGACAGTCCTAACTCTAATATTAAAAATCTTACCGTTTGTCAAGTGACATGCATGTGGATAAGGGCTGATAAGGACTGGGCCCAACTAGTGGACACACAGCCATGGGAGACCACATCAATCTAATGCCCAGCTCAAGGAAAGGCAGGCCACACCTTTATATGCACACGATGCAAACACACTATAGCTAAACTCCTATTCCTACTGAAAAAATGTTTTGGGGAACTATAACATTAGTGGCCTATAGTCATCAGAGGGGGTTGACCTTTGGGCCCACTGCCAATTTAGCCAATTTATATAGGCTCAGTGTCTCGTCCAAATAAGCAGCTTTGTCTGGTACAAGTGACGAACTATTGTGCCCATGTCCATATTGAGGGGGATGCCACTGCCCATTCATTGTTCTCATTGGCATTGCACCCTATGGCTAAACCATAAATGTTATGGTTCCATAGAATACCTTTAACTTATTCCCACACCATGAGGTAACTGTATGTAGAGCTTTAAAGTAGTCACCCACACCTTAATGTACTGTTGAATCTGGTGCATGGTGCAGGCTCAGGTGACAGTTCTCATAATAAATCAAAAGGAAAACCTCATAAAAATAACTCCTAAAAAAAATTCTTGGTGTTGAAGGCTTCACTTGTCAAGGAGGATGTCTAGTAAAATGCTCGTCTTCAGGAACTCATAAGGCCTGATTCTGATCATGTTCTGTTCACATGCCAAGAATGATCCTAATAACATTAAATTATCCCTTTTTTAATTAATCCTGTTTATTATAATATACCGTGACTTGATGTAGAAGAGAAGTGGTGCTTTATTTTAGCAGGATAAATGCATGCATTTCCAGGCACAATCATTTCCTGAAATTCGAGGAAGAATCTATTCTCCTGGAGCGATGAATCCTGTGACATTTAATAAAACTGTCATCTTTGTTTTGCATCTTACGTTCAGTGAAGCAAATAATAATAGCACATTGGCTCCAGAACTATAAATACGTCCTATGATGAGTAATTATGGAGGCTTTCAATGAACCTGCTGGATGATCATTGTTCCTGTACACCAGTAATTGCTGGATCATATCTATGGGCTTCACCTATATCAGCAGCACTATAGCTTACTGCCAGGTGAAGTTTGGGGTCTTTCATCTTCCTGTCGAAATATCTCCAATTCTGACTCTTTTCCATAGCAAACACAGGAGATATGGATGCATGGCTCTAAGATCAATATCTGCTCTTTAAGGGGGTTCTCAGTTTGTCTCTTGAGTAGTTCAGAGGTATGCAGTCTCGTCTTACTTCGTGATTGCTTGAGGAGTGGGTTCTTCTCCTTGAATGACAGTTCTGATGTCCAGATTCATTCTACTATTACACATCAAAGGGAACCTGAGAGCCGCGCAGCCAGGAGGAAATTAACTTTATTCTTCCTGGCAGCCTCGGGCTTTCAGTCATAGTAGTGGGCTTATAAGAGATGGACATACTGCCCACGTTCCCCCTTGAAGACACGCGTATTGCTGTGATGTGTGTCGGGGCATGCGTTATTGGTGACACTGTTGTGTTCTGCCCGACAGTAGAGAGCCTTAAAGCTAATAGTACAAAGGAGGGCAACAAAATTAATAAAGGGGATGGGAGAACTACAATACCCAGATAGATTAGCGAAATTAGGATTATTTAGTCTAGAAGAAAGACGACTGAGGGGCGATCTAATAACCATGTATAAGTATATAAGGGGACAATACAAATATCTCGCTGAGGATCTGTTTATACCAAGGAAGGTGACGGGCACAAGGGGGCATTCTTTGCGTCTGGAGGAGAGAAGGTTTTTCCACCAACATAGAAGAGGATTCTTTACTGTTAGGGCAGTGAGAATCTGGAATTGCTTGCCTGAGGAGGTGGTGATGGCGAACTCAGTCGAGGGGTTCAAGAGAGGCCTGGATGTCTTCCTGGAGCAGAACAATATTGTATCATACAATTATTAGGTTCTGTAGAAGGACGTAGATCTGGGGATTTATTATGATGGAATATAGGCTGAACTGGATGGACAAATGTCTTTTTTCGGCCTTACTAACTATGTTACTATGTTACTATGTAATAGCTGGGACTAGCCCAGGTTGGGGGGTCAAAAAGTGAAAGGACAGAGAATGTGTCCTGTCAGGAGGTCGCTTAGGGCTCAGCCTGCAGTGAAGACAGACATAAGGACAGACTAGTCAGCAGAGCCGCGTGTCGAGGGTGTCCCTGACGTGAATGGAGACTGAGGCAGTGGATAGAGAGATCTGGAGTAGAGACAAGGAAAACCAACAAAGACTAAGTAATGCACTGGAGATGGGTCTTGGGACAGAACGCCTAGCAGTACGACTCTGCGTTTATAACTCAGAGGGGTAACAAGCCAGACAGAAAAGGGAAATGTGAGATAAGGAGAGTCCCCGAGGCAGGAGTTTCAAGGCATCAGAAAGCAGAGAAGCTAAGTAATGGCCATAGTGGTGAACTAGGTCCCCTAGGGGAAAAAAGGATGCGTAGCCGCAGGTTGTTTTCACTATTTGGCTACGTTCTCACGATGAGTTTTTCGTGAGTATTTTGCGCTGCTTTTTTTTCGAAAATATGCAAGTGACCAATTTTATCTATTGGGTGTAGAAATGGTACAGAAAATCTGCAACACCAAAAACTCACCAATAGCTCACCGTGGGAACATAGCCTTTCACAGAACTTACAATGTTTTCCATTTTCCAGTACACTGTATGGAAAAATAAATGATAAATCCCATGGTCCTTAGTTGTAAACTGGCTGAAAGCACTTCATTATACTTGATATACACCATACTGATATGAGAATACCAGAACAGTGGGAAGTGACCAGAAGAGCAAAGTAAATAAAAGCAATATCTTTATTTATTACAATAGTGAAAGGTAACACTAAAAAAGACAGGGGGAAAATACCTCCAAAAATTAGTGGGGAGGAGACACCAAAAAGTCACAAGTGCCTACACTATAATTATGGTATTATTAATATTTGAAGGACATGACAAAACAGTGTGTAGGCAATCGAATGAACAAAAGGACTTATGAGACAAATAGAAATGTAATTAACCAGGTTTCAAGTAAAAAGGCCTAAAGAAAAAGAAGAAGCATTATTGCGAAACGGCGCTCGTCGGGCGCTGGGCAGGATACAGCTCCGTCCTATAGCCGCACTATACCGCATCAGTCACTGCAGGTAATGGCCGTGTTTTTTATAATAATTTATGCATGGGATTTTTCCTTCCATCATTATGTGCTGGCGGTAATTAATATGTTAAGGACATGTTAGTAGGGCTATTTTTTACATCTTTATTGTGTTTCTAATCTGGGACAAGTGGCCTTTCTAATTTTGCACTATTTTGGCATATATGAATAGACAACCCTTTTTTTCTTCAGGCCTTTACTTGAAACCTGGTTAGGTGTCTCCTCTCCACTAATTTTTGGAGGTATTTTCCCCTTTTTTCCCCTGTCTTTTTAGTGTTACCTTTTACTATTGTAATAAATAAAGATATTGATTTTATTTACTTTGCTCTTCTGGTCACTTCTGATTGTTATGGTATTCTCATATCAGTATGGTGTACATCATGGAAAAATAAATGGTATAATTTAAAATTCTACTCATCAAGCAAAAAAAATGCCCCTATATGGATGTCAACGGAAAAATAAAAATATCACTTTTGGAAGAAAAGGAGGAAAATTGAAAGCTCAAAAATGAAAACTGCCTGCGGAGGGAAGGAGTTTAAAGGGAACCTGTCACCCCGAAAATCGCGGGTGAAGTAAGCCCACCGGCATCAGGGGCTTATCTACAGCATTCTGTAATGCTGTAGATAAGCCCCTGATGTTACCTGAAAAAGGAGAAAAAGACGTTAGATTATACTCACCCAGGGGCGGTCCCGCTGCTGGTCTGGTCAGATGGGCGTCTCCGGTCCGCTGCGGCGCCTCCCATCTTCTTTCCATGACGTCCTCTTCTGATCTTCAGCCACGGCTCCGGCGCAGGCGTACTTTGCTCTGCCCTGTTGAGGGCAGAGGATAGTACTGCAGTGCGCAGGCGCCGGAAAGGTCAGAGGCCCGGCGCCTGCGCACTGCAGTACTTTGTACGCCTGCGCCGGAGCCGTGGCTGAAGATCAGAAGAGGACGTCATGGAAAGAAGATAGGAGGCGCCGCAGCGGACCGGAGCCCCTGATGCCGGTGGGCTTACCTCACCCGCGATTTTTGGGGTGACAGGTTCCCTTTAAGGGATTGTCTGGCCCAAGTCTGCAGTTGTACAGTCACTCTTTGTGACTGCAGACTCGTAAATCCTCACATCACATGCACTGTGCCCTGTGATGATTCTCTGGTGCCGGCAGCAGGAGGCGTGTGACTCCAAGTAGTGATTTGTATATGTGCGGTCATATGCCAACTAGACGTGTGTGGCCACATGTCAATGCAAGTGTATGGAGTGAGACCAGACACGTCTAGTCTGAATGTGGTCGGTAGTATGAAAATCACTTACTTGCGGTCCCATGATCGTCCACTTCCAGGGACGGCATCCTAGAATCCTCACAGCACGCAGTATGCGCCTAAGGCCGAACAATCCCTTTCAATAAGATCAGGTTAATAAATCTATGGATCATTTCCATTTACGCTGCAGAAAGTATGTGATTGTGGCATGTAAATGCAATTTACCTCCTCCAGTTGGGTCAGCGACTGCTGTGCCAGAGTATATTCTCTGGGCAGTGAAGAAGACCGCAAAATATGTCAAACGTATGTCAAAATTCATGGGTCGCAATGCAAAATCTCCAAAAGAACACTATGTGTTTTATTAGTATTGGTTTTCTTATGTTAATTAAAGGGAACTTTTGGGCCCCAAAAGGCTCCAGGGCCCGAGTGCAACAGGAGTCCTTGCACCCATTATATTTACGCTCCTGCAACCTAATATAACCGATAAAACTGGGAATTTGGTAATCTGTTAGTAACAATATCAGTTGCATTTACATGTACTGTGCTGTCAATCATTAGATTAGTCACAGATGTCATTTTGTTTCCAACAGAGAATATAGTCACAATGAAGACTCCAGCAACCCACCTGCAGACACCCCCTCCCCACCCGAGAGCACGTCTGCAAGCACGGAGGCACTGCCAGCTGTTTACCCTGCACCTGCAGACTCATGGAAAACCTTAATAGGACACGTAGGTAAGAATGATGCAGAAATGTGTAATTCACCTGCTCCAATCTGTGCACATCGCAATGTTTTATGTCATCATTATAACCTTTATATTGGAATCAGCTGTGCTGAACTGATAAATGTCACGTGAGCGAGTCGCCAGGGGTGCAGCTATAGAGGCAGTGGTGTAACATGCAGTTCATGGGCCCCAATACAAAATCTACAGTAGTGTCCCCAACTATCTTTTTATATGGACCAAAGGGACACCCCCCACTGCCAAATTCCAGGGCCACACAACCTCTGCACCCACTGTAGATTCATGTTATACCTCAGCATGTGATAATTATTACTTGTCAGTAATATTTCATACATTTAGGGCCGGAACTTGGCTAACGTGGGCTCTTGAGTGACAGAACTATAATAGAACTTACCTTTTTAAGGCATCAAACACATTAGGAAAGAATTGACCAAACCCACTGATTATTCTTCAAAATTGCATTTCATCGCTCAATACATTTGTCCCGCAATAAATACAGTGCCTTGGAAAGTATTCATACCCCAAGAACTGTTCCAAATTTTTTTTCACGTTGCACCAATAAAGTTATATTTAGTGTGGAAAATAAGTATTTGATACACTGCCAATTTTGAAAACTTTTCCACCCAGAAGGAATAGAGAGGTCTTTCATTTTTATCGTAGGTACACTTCAACTGTGAGAGATAGATTCTAAAAATAAATCCAGAAATCACATTGTAGGATTTTTTACATAATTAATTTGCATTTTCTTGCATGAAATTAGTATTTGATACAATAGAAAAGCAAAACTTAATATTTGACACAGAAACCTTTGTTCGCAATTGCAGAGGTCAGACGTTTCCTGTAGTTCTTGATCAAGTTTGCACACACTGCAGTGGGGATTTTTGGCCCCCTCCTCCATACAGATCTCCAAATCTTTCAGGTTTCGGGGATGTCACTGAGCAACATTGAGTTTCTGCTCCTTCCAAGTATTTTCTATTGGGTTCAGGTCTGGAGACTGGTTAGGCCACTCCAGGTCTTTAAAATGCTTCTTGCAGAATCACTCCTTAGTTGCCCTGGCTTTGTGTTTTGGGTCATTGTCATGTTGGAAGACCCAGCCATGACCCATCTTCAATGCTCTTACTGAGGGAAGGAGGTTGTTGGCCAAAATCTTGCGATACATGAATCCATCCATCCTCCCTTTAATACGGTGCAGTCCTTCTGTCCACTTTGCAGAAAAGCACTCCCAAAGTATGATTTTTTTTCCTGCCATGCTTCACCGTTGGAACGGTGTTCTTGGGGTTGTACTCATCCCTCTTCTTGCTCCAAACACGGCGAGTGGAGTTGATACCGAAAAGTTTTATTTTGGTCTGATCTGACCACATGACCTTCTCCTATACCTCCTTTGGCTCATCCAGATGGTCATTTGCGAACTTCAAACAGACCTGGGCATGTGCTGGCGTGAGCAGGGGGACTTTTCATGCCCTGCAAGATTTTAATCCATGACGGCGTAGTGTGGTACTTGCAGTAATCTTTGAGACTGTAGTTCCAGCTCTCTTCAGGTCATTGACCAAGTCTTCCCGTGTAGTTTTTGGCTGATTCCTGACCTTTCTCAAAATTATCCTTACCCCATGATATGAGATCTTGCATGAAGCCCCAGCCCAAGTAAGATTGACAGTCTTCATGTGCTTCTTCTATTTTCTAATAATTGCGCCAACATTTGTTGGCGTCTGACCAAACTGCTTCCCTATTATCCTGTAGCCCATCCCAGCCTTGTGCAGGTCAACAATTTTGTCCCCGATGTAGTTAGACATCTCTTTGGTCTTGGCCATGATGGACAGGTTGAAGTCTGATTGATTGTGTGGACAGGTGACTTTATACAGGTAATGAGTTCAAAGCGGTGCAATTCATATAGGTAATCAGTGCAGAGTAGGAGGGATTCTTAAAGAAAAGCTAACAGGTCTGTGAGAGACAGAATTCTTGCTGGTTGGTAGGTGATCAAATACTTATTTCATGCTATAAAATGCAATTTAAATATTTAAAAATCATGCAGTGTGGTTTTTATTTTTAGATTCTGTCTCTCACAGTTGAAGGTTGGAAGACTTGCAAAAACGGCAGTGTATCAAATACTTATTTTCCCCACTGTACATATTTTATTGGGACTTTATGTGATATAGCAGCAAAGAACTTGGCATTTAATTTGAAAATTAACTTAGAATTTTAATGTACAGTAAAGAAAATTAGATGTTTTGGTCTATATTAGACCTTCATCAGTGCACTGTAAAACATAATAAACAAAATCTATAAACAAAAATACTATCTCAATCCACCAATTTGCTTCTATATTCATGTGAAATAATTATAAAATGCAGAATACACCTCACTCACAGCATAAACCCACCAGAATTACAATAGAAATTGTATAATGGTAGATCTAGCAAACAGATAGAATGATGTTGACAGCGTATCTTGTAGAAATAGATTAATAAAAAGTGTAATGCATGCCACACATTACACTTTTCATGTCTTGCCACATATTTTCAATGGGATTTAGGTCTGGACTGTGTCTGGCCCATTTAAACACTTGCATATGTTTTGCTCTAAACCATTCCATTGTAGATCAGGCAGTATATTTGGGGTCATTGTCCTGCTGGAAGGTGGGCCTATGCCCCAGTCTCAAGTCTTTTGCAGTTTCTAACAGGTTTTCCTACAGGTTTGTCCTGTATATCCATCTTCCCATCAACTCTAACCAGCTTAATTGTCTATGCCAAAGAAAAGCATCCCCACAGCATGATGTTGCCACCGCGTTTGATTATGGGGATGGCGTTTTCAGGGCGATGTGCAGTGTTAGTTTTCTGCCACACATAGTTTCGCATCAAGCCCAAAAAGTTCTACTTTAGTCTCATCTGACCAGAGCACCTTCGTCCACATGCTAGCTGTGTCTCCAAAATGGCTTTTTGTAAACTGCAAACGGGACTTCTTATGGATTGTTTTAAAAAATGGGCTGTCTTCTTGCCCTCTTCCATAAAAGCCAGATTTATGGAGTACATGACTAAAAGTTATCCTGTGTTAAAATGACTCTATATGAGTTTCACTTTTTGTATTGAAGAACTGAAATAAATTAACTTTTTGATGATACTCTAATTTTGTGAGAAGCACCTGTAGTTTGTAGAAAATGGAGCATGCTGCAGTAGCAAGTGGAGTAAGAAACCTTTCAAAGTGGAGCAGACACTGAGATGGCCACAGGTAGAGTAATTCTAGACGTTAGTGATTGGGCCTGAAGGTGGCCATGCACCTTAGATAACCATCAGCTGAATGTTTCTTCAACTGACAGCAATTTTTCTTGACTTTCCAGTAGAGATGCGCCCAGTTTGAGCAGAGTCTGTAGGTGACTTCAATAGGAAGAGGGGAATAATCCACTGTCAGACGTCTGGCAATTGAATTACAGTTCTTGAAAAAGTACTAGTACCCTATGAACTTTTCCATATTTTTCACATAACACCAACAAACTGAAATGTATTTTATTGGAATTTTATCTGATAAACCAAATACAAAGTACCAACTATTTGTGAAGTAAAAAGGAAATTATGTTTTAAAAATATAAATCTAAAAATTGTGATGTGCATTTATGTTCAGCCCTCTGCAGTCTGTTAACCCTATGTAAAATCCTGAATGACAAATTGCCTACAGAAGTCACATACCGTATTTTTCAGACTATAAGACGCACTGGACCATAAGACGCACCTCAAATTTTCAGAGGGAAAATAGGTTAAAAAAAATTAATGCGTCAAATGGGTTTCCGTCTTACAGTCCGAATTCAGCTTACTGGGGGGAGTATCAGCAGTGCTGGTGGAACAGGGTCACAGGCGATGATATGACTCCTCCCAGACTGGTGCGGCAGGTTTGCTCGGTGGTGCAGGGGCTCCGCCGACATTCTGTGAAAGTCCAGAGCCTTCGCACATCCATTGCTGCAATGCGGTGGCCTCTGGGAAATTCCATCCCAGGCTGGTGCGGCAGGTTTGGGAATGCTCGGTGGTGTCAGGACTCGCAATCTGCGCATGTGCCGCACCACCAAGCACCGCCGAATACTGCTGCATAAGCCTGGGATGGGAGTGAGATCATAGCATTGCAGCTTCGGACCACCGCAGAGTCGCCTGACTCCTGCTGTCGCCACACTATTGGTAAGTACACTCTGACTATAACACGCATCCTCATTATCCCCTCAAATTTTTTGGGGAAAAAGTGCACCTTATAGCCGAAAGTACGGTACTAAGTACACTGAGTACACCTGTGTGTAATTTATTCTCAGTATAAATACAGCTGTTTTGTGAAGGCCTCTGAGCTTTGTTTGAGAATCATGAAAACCAAGGAACACACCAGACAGGTCAGGGATAAAGATGTGGAGAAGAGTAAGGCATGGTTGGGTTATAAAAACTATCCCAAGCTCTGAACATCTCAGAGAGCACTGTACGATCCATCATCCAAAAATGGAAGGCGTATGGCACAACTGTAAACCATCCAAGACCTGGCCGTCCACCTAAACTGACATCCCAAGCAAGGAGAGCACTAAGTAGAGAAGCAGCCAAGAAGTTCGTGGTCACTCTGGAGGAGCTGCAGAGATCCACAGCTCTGGTGGGAAAATTGTCCACAGAGTGATCTATTTCAAGTGTTTATTTCTGTTAATGTTAATGATTATGGCTTACAGCCAATGAAAACGCAAAAGTCATTATCTCAGTAAATTAGAATAATAAACAAAAAACACCTGCAAAGGCTTCCTAAGTGTTTAAAAAGGTCCCTTAGTCTGTTTCAGTAGCTCCACAATTACCGTAACACATTTCAACAGTTACAGGGGAAGTGTGGGTCCTGCTCGCAAGTGTACAATCTATAAGGTATATAAAGTAGCAAAACAAAAAAAAAAGGAAAATCCCAAAAAAGCAGACGTATGGTTAGGATTAGGGGTGTACAACGCATGCTGGCACAGGGCACATCACTGGTCACTATCGAAAGGGGTGTCTATGGCCCTGATGACCAGGGCATCTATAGCTTGCACCCTCGACTTCACACTTGATGTCTAAACCTGTGGGCTGTGCTAGATCTAGCTGCATGCCCTGGGCTGTTATGTCTCATTTAGGCAACTGTTAATATTCTCATTTGTGCACTGTATCATCCTGTCATTTGAACACTAAGTGGTACGGCATAATCATTAAAAAGGTTGACTGAACTACTGATGATCTAACCTTGAGGTGAAAAGGACCCATGCTGCAGTACCTGAGAACGGCCACTATGCAGTGTACAGAACTGTGCTGTTCCTGATCTGGCTGCTGTGCGAGCAGCTGATTGGTGAGGGTGGCAGGTGGCGGACCCCTGAGATCTGATATTGTTGACCTATTTTAAAGATAGGTCATCAATATCTAAGCTATGGACAACCCCTTTAACCCTGCTGTTCTGTTCGGTCTGGGGACACCTATTTTGAACTTTGGTATTTTTTGGGGTGTTCAAGATGCGGTTCTGAAACTTGTGGTTGATTGACTTAAATGAGGATGGGTCGGTTGGGCACGGGTTTCAGAGCCGCATCTTGAATATTTTAAAGAATATTGAAGTTCAAAGTCGGTCATTTTTGACCAACAGAACAGCAGGGTTAATAAAGGGTACTGCACAATGTCATCATCCAGGTAAAAGGTGCCCATATCTCTGAGATCAGTGATAGGTCAACTCCGTCTTCCTCTACACACATGCACGCTTAGTTCAGCTGAGTGTGCATGAGTTCTTTAAGAGGAGGGGTGAATAAGCCGCTGTCAGGCACTTCTGGTGGTGGATTGTCTCGAAGAAGAGGGTGTTTTTAATTTATAAAGCCTTATTCCTTTCTTCCCTACTGTCAGAAAAGAATGGTGAGGTCACCAAACATGTTAGATGGATGGTTGATGACTTTCATGTAATGTATTTGTGGCCCTTAGGACGGGCCTTAAGCATAATCCGTGTTAGTATACAAATGATTAATAAAGAGCCTGTATGTTGGGGCCTGAGAGGCCTCCTTTTATGGCAGCGTACTGTTCCGTTCTACATTAAAAATGATTATTGTACAAATGAATCAAATCCAAAACTCAGAACAAAAGCATTGTCCTCTGACACATAAGCCGGCGGCGCCTACAAATATAATCATAGTGCGGGGATACAGTATGACCCATGCTTAGGGCCGACCAGTAACGTGTTGCTCCGCAGTCTCATTCATTCTGTTTATTTTGGGGAACGAAAATTACTTGTGGGCCAACAACACGCAGAGCCAAAAATACGGCGGACGTGTCAGCTCTGCTATTCATGCCTCATTAAGCCTAAGATGAAGACAAAATGTTCCAGCCCGTGCATTATTCCTCCGCAGCTGCCAGCCACAGTCACTGCTGAACACGGGCGCAGCATGATAACGACGGCAAACAATGACGTGGATTTTGACTGGATAAATTTGAAGATGTTTGCAGAGCTTGATTGGCTAAGTGCTTCGGCTTTTTTGTGCAGATAGATGCCATTATGTCTGCTCTCGTATTCACCCTCTGCAACCAATCGCAAAGTATAGCTCAGAAATCGTTGACATGGGAACCACTCCTGCCATTTCTGGCAAATGCAAAATTATAGCAGTGGTCTATAAATTCCTGCTGGTTTAAATTCTGTGATTTGGCTTAATGGGTTGTTTACCATTGTATGCTCAAATGTCCATCTAGTCCTGCTGTGCAGACCGTTTTCTGCACTCTATGTCATCTAGACCACCATCGGTCACACCAGTCTTGTTGAGGAGGCATGTTGGGCGTCAGAAGCATCTGATTCATTAAGAGTCACAAGCCTCTTAATGAATCAGGAGCATCGTAAAAGTCATGTGCACCTCCATGCACCTCGCGTTAAGGCTTATTCCAGTCTAGCTAGTCAGGAACTGCAAAGCTAGCCAAAACTAAAAGTCACAAAATGTTTACGCAACCTTGTGACCTTTCATAGTGTTTTATGCCAGATTTCTGCTGTAAGCATTTTGATTATTCAGGGTCTATGTCCATCTCTTCAATGTAAAATTGTCCGATTTTCATCCAGAAAACTGATGATTTTCATCCATATTGCCATTTGTGTGCCATCCACGTGTCCTTATTTTTGCTCATGTCACATCCCAGTGACACCAATGCAACATCCTTATTTATGCATCAACTGTTTAAAATGTACAAGATCAAATATAGTTTTTTTCAGTTCATAATGGCAATGTGTCCGTAAAAATCGGAAGCTACACAGGTGATCCATATGGGACCCGATTTTTATTTTTGCGCACTCACGCTATTCTGACTCTATATCTAGGCTGTGAGTGTGGAGCTTTAGAGACACAATTTCTATGAATGTCTATATGAACCAGTACTCACACAAACTGATTTAATCAGATAGCTTCAACTCTACTGCAGATGCACGTAGGAAGAGTCCAGAAGAAGGTTTATTTTCAAGCTGAGCTCTTGTATTATACACAATAGCCGTAGCTCTAATGGCTGCAGTAGGTAAAAATACAATTCTGAGGTGCATAGAGATGAATCTCAGACGAATATGGCTGACAAACACTGGCACAGGAGGAAGAAAGGAAGGGTTACTGACATCAGACCTGGGCTACAGGGAGGGAGACAGGACAAACTTCTAAAAGGCACACTGTTTACATTGCAAGGTAACAGCAACAAAACAATGGCAATACAATACTGCATGATTCCCTAGTGGTAGTGTCACGATCTTTGTTTGGATCTGTGGCAGATCTGGTTTCCTTCAGATTAAAACGTTTTTTCCTTTCTGGTCATTGGGGGTTAATGCAGTTTTCTCCCCCCGGTGGCCGCTGGTGATATTGCATTGCATTGCTGTTGGGTCAGCTGATGTTTGTTACCACTCCCACCTTCCTTTAAAAGGTCACCTGGTGCATCAGTTGACTGTTGGTTATACAGGTCCTTTGGATACCAACCTTTCTGGAATTGCTGCTTGCTAAGTGCTTCGGTTCTGGAGCTGAATCCTCATTCCTGGTGCCTTACTCTGCTGCGCGGTGCATTGCAGCAGAGGAAGCTAAGTGTGCTGTTATTGTTTCGTTGTCCCTTTGTTGTGTAACTCTCCTTGTGTTGTATTAGTGCAGCGGTGGGATCAGTGCTCTCACCTGCCAGTTCCCTACATAGGGATTAGAGCTGGGCAAGTGAGGGACAAGGTATCCTGGTCGGCGACGAGTTGAAAGAACCCATATAGGGACAGTAGTAAGATCAGGGCACAGCCTCAGGTGAGTGCAGGAGGTGCCCATTCCCCGTTCCCTACTGTCAGGGCCCACCGTTGTTAAAGTGTCCCCGGAGTACCCTTGTGTGTTCCATCGTTTTGTGACCGACCCGTCAGGTCGTGTTACACCTAGACAGTCACTTCGTGACAGGTAGGACATGATACACACTTGAATGGGTGAGTCTCATCCAAGACATGGAAGAGACTAGTGCATGCTGTCATGGTTTTCACATGGACAGAAAAAGTGTCATTGGAACAGCTCTATTGAATTACATTGGCCAGTGTGATTTTTGCTCGGACTTTACACTTCCGTAGAATACTCCTGTCTGAACAAGCTTTACCACTGCTCTCAACACCTCTCATGTTCTTAAAGGAAACCTTTCATTAAAAATATGTTTATTTCGTGTGCCATATAAAAACCTTTTCACACATATTCTTGTAAAAATTGGAATGTTGGAGTGTAGAGTGAAAATGAAGTTCTATTCCCGTAGCGTGTGCCTCACTTTCAGTCACCTGGGTAGGACGGCAGCACTGAACAGTCACGACTGTACTCACTACGTAACCTGTAATCACGGGTACTGATCAATGATTGACATCCCGCTCAGCGTGTGAAAGAGCGTCAGTCAAGGTTTGTTTTGGTTTTACTTTAATAGGCACATTTCTCATGACAGGTTCCCTTTAATGTGATGGAGACCATTGCTCTCTCTCTCCAATGTGTTCTCCCCCCACAGTCGCCTTTATTCTGGTCTTTAATGCACAGCTAATGTAACATTGGAAACAGTGGTTGCAATGGTTTTCTAAAAAGAGCTGTACAGAACTGTGAAATATACTCATACTATTTATGGAGGGGGGATGAGAGGCTCAAAACCTCCATTCTAGATTATTCCAAAGGTGTTGGCTGTGGTTGAGGTCTGGACTCTGTGTGCCTAGTCTTGTTTTCCCACACTAAACTTCACCAACCATATCTTTATGGACCATGCTTTATGCACTGGGGCACACTCATGGGGAACAGAAAAGGGCCACCCCCCAACTTCTCCCACTAAGTTTGAAGCTACAATTGTCCAAAAAGTCTTGGTATGCTGCAGGACTACGATTTCTCTACATTAGAATTATGGGGCCTAGGCCGACCCCTAAAAAACAACACTATAGCATTATCCCTCTTCCACCAAACCTTTCAGCTGACACAGTGGAGTCAGACAAGTAATATTATCTTGACATTCACCAAACCCAGACTCGTCCGTTACGTTAAATTGCCAGACAGAGATGCGTGATCGCCATTATATAGAACACCTTTCCACTTCTCCAGAGTCCAGTGATGGCTTTATAACACTTCATCCAATGCTTGGCATTGTGCAATGCCCCTGTGAGTGTTGTCTAAGTGACTCAAGGATTGAGGTATACAGATTCCATATTAAACCCTTCTTATTACACATCTGATATATTCAGCCTAATTAAAAGGGGTTTTCTATTTCAGATGTTCATTGGCTTCTTGTACATAAAAATAACAAATCCAGCTGTAGTTACCCACCACTGCTTCAGCGCCAAATCTCTGCTCCTGCCCCAGTCTTTGTTTATGGAGCTCCAGCGGTGACATCACGTCAACATCATGTGACTGCTACAGCCAATCACTGAGCTGCTGATGTAGACTTACAAGACCACTGAGCCAAGATATTGGCTGTGTGATGTGACCACAGTATCCATATCAGCCAAGACTGGAGGCAGGAGCAGAGAGCTGGTGCTGGAGCAGTGCCAGCGGAATAAAAAAATGATTGAACCAGACAACCCTTTAATTGTAGGGCATGTTACATTTCAACTTATTGGATTGATTTGTTATTAAGGCGGCTACAATGCAACTCAGATATCTGACAGCGGATTTATTCGTGCACAATATAAAACAGTCTGTGTTATCGCTCATAAATCTGTGAAGTGTAAACTATATTTGCATGGAATTCAATGTGATTTTGATACTAATTGATATTGTTTTTCTTCTGGAGAGTTCCTGTACCAGGAATACAGAGATAAATCTACACAAAATGAGATCGAAGCTCGAAGACTTCAGGACATTTATGTACAAAGTCCTAAAACACCAGATAGTCCCAAATCCCCAGAAGAAGAGTCATCGCCTCCCACCGAGCATACCAGGTCTAACTCAACCTTCAGCCGCCTCCAAAACACTTGCTCTGGATTCAACCTATGGCAAGATCTTCCAGAAATCAAGAATAGCTGTGTGTTATCTGTATTGCAACCCCAAGAAATAAAGCTTCAAGAGGTGAGAATGCTATAGAATATTTGTCTGAAAGAGGTGCTGAGAATCTATAAAAACCAAACTCTAGAATGGTCAGAAATCCTTGGCCAGGTAGATCTAGTACAGGGAAGTAGCTGGATATCCATTGTCCGATACTGGGGTGTATGGTTCTGATAAAGCACTTAAACACTATGGACAGCTTTTTAACGTGTATAAAAAATATATTTTAACATATTATTATTTATTTATTTTTAAAGCAGCATTGATTGCATGGTGCTGCACATGTGAAGAGGATTTACATACAAAAAACATATCTGATATAAATAAACACACACATCCGTGTTGCAGGTACGTGATGTATCCGTTTTTCTCACGGATCCAGCACGTACCCATTATAATCTATCAGGGTTGTACTGGCCACCAGAGAACCGGAGAATCCTCCGGTGGGTCCTGGCTTCTCATTCAGGAGAGCCCATAGTGCAAACCTTGTAGTCGCTATCAGTGGGGTAGAAAGGTGGGCCCTCAGAATCAAATCCTCCAGTGGGCCCAATGTTCTTCAGTCAGGCACTGTAACCTATGGTGATATTCATATGTGTTTTTCACAGACCATGTGTCCTTGCAAAACACACAGACAGGTCCATTTTTTTCAGCAGCACGTATGACAAGGTCCAATACAAGTCTGTGGGTCCGTGAAAAACATGTGCAGCACAAGGATGGCATCTGTGTGATGTCTGTGTTTAACATTACAAAATATAGGAGAAGCTTTGTAATATTTCTTTATCCTTCCATGAAAAACACTGATGACTAACTGATGGCAAAAACGGGCACACGGATAACACACTGTTGCAAAACACTGATGACACCGGTACCATTCCTTCATTCATTTTAGACCTCCTGACGTATGTTACACTCCCTGTAAAACATGCTGGATCTGAGGTTTGCACATCCAGGGTGCTGCTGCCTTCACTAGCTCTCATGTATCAACACAGCTTCATTTCTGGATTAATTTCCTCTGTAAAGGTACCGTCACATTAAGCGATGCTGCAGCGATCTAGACAACAATCCCGATCGCTGCAGCGTCGCTGTGGGGTCGCTGGAGAGCTGTAACACAGACAGCTCTCCAGCGACCAACTATGCGAAGTCCCCTGGTAACCAGGGTAAACATCGGGTTACTAAGCGCAGGGCCGCGCTTAGTAACCCGATGTTTACCCTGGTTACCAGTGCTAATGTAAAAAAAAACAAACACTACATACTTACATTCTGGTGTCTGTCCCCCGGCGCTGTGCTTCTCTGCACTGTGTAAGCACCGCCGGAAAGCAGAGCACAGCGGTGATGTCACCGCTGTGCTTTACGGCCGGCCGGCGCTCAGTCAGTGCAAAGAAGCACAGCGCCGGGGGACAGACACCGGAATGTAAGTATGTAGTGTTTGTTTTTTTTTTACATTAGCACTGGTAACCAGGGTAAACATCGGGTTACTAAGCGCGGCCATGTACTTAGCAACTCGATGTTTACCCTGGTTACCAGTGAAGACATCGCTGAATCGGTGTCACACGCTGCGGAAGTCCAGCGACGAAATAAAGTTCTGGACTTTCTGCGCCGACCAACGATGGCACAGCAGGATCCTGATCGCTGCTGCCTGACAAACTCAACGATATCGCTATCCAGGACGCTGCAACGTCACGGATCGCTAGCGATATCGTTCAGTGTGAAGGTACCTTTACTGCTCATGAAGGATCATGTGCTTTCATCCATGTGTACACCCTAAGTAAACAGAATGCTTTCCTCCTCTCTCATCTGCCATGTACAATATCTCTCTTGTATTTTACTAAATCTGTGTATATGTGTATGTAGTGTAGTGCGTGTGTGGTAATATACTCATCCATCGCCTCCTTCTCCGGCATCCTCCTAATCTTCTCAGTGATATCACTGCTTATCTGGCCAGCCGTTCGCAACCGATCCGAGACAAAGAGCCCACTCCACACTAGGAACGATGGGAGCCAGAATCCCAGGGATGAACACTAAATTTTCTGAATGGCTCTCACTGGGCCTAAAATGACAGCATTCTTCTGCCAAAATCCCACTCAAATCACAGATTTTTTAATGAATTTCAGGATAACCTCAAACACAGTACATATGTGATCAGTTAGTGGATGTTACTTCTAACTAATGCATCATGCACATTTCTTTCTGATATTTAGGCAATGTTTGAACTGGTGACTTCAGAAGCATCTTACTACAAGAGCCTGAGCCTTCTGGTGTCTCACTTCATGGAGAGCGATAGACTGAAAGCCACCATACACTCTTCAGAAATGCACTTCGTATTCTCCAATGTACTTGAAGTCCTATCCACTAGTGAAAGGTACACAGCTACAAAAGACCTCCTTCTGTCAAATGGGAAAAATCTTTAAAAAGTCTAAGATTTAGAAAATAAAGATATAGGCCCCGATTCATCAAACCTTTAATGCCAAAATTCTGGCACTGGGACTGGCTCGGCCAGGGATCATGTGACATTATTATCCAATCAATGCTGGCTCTCACTTCCTCTGAATGTATGTGATTCATCCGAAGGAGGGGAGAATGAAGCCAGCCCTAATTAGCTGCAGGGATTGTGTGACGTAATAATGTCACAAAATCCCTGGGAGACCCACTGCCAACACTGCTGGTTCTGTGCTGATACCAGAGGTGAACACAAGTGTTATTACAATGGGGAAAAGAGTGATTCAGGAGGGGTTGTCCAAGTAGTGGGTAACTCTTTTAAAGAACTCATCATGATTTGGATATGGAGGGTTACCGCACCCCTGTCCTGTTCCAGCCCCACCCACTGTGTTGAAGCTGGCCAATAATAGCATAAGAATGTCATAAGTTGCAACATTTTGTGACACTAGAATTTTGATGTAAGAGCTTTGATGAATCGGGTTCATACTGTTTTTCTTATAACCAGTGGCACTCTTGTCCATAGGCTTTGTCTGGCATTGCAGCTCAGATATACGTGCTCAAATTAATGGGATGGACTACAGTACCAAACACAGCCAATAGACAAGTGTGGCACTTAAAAAAAAATAGGTTGATGTTCTTTTGGTCAACCTTTTTTAATACATGCACAGCTATACTGGATGTTTCCAGAGAGAATTTTAGCACTTTCCATGATCACATATATGGCAGGTCATGTTGAGCCATCATGGCTTATGCTTTGTTAACACTTTTCATACCTGTGTTTTCTAGGTTCCTTCTGGATCTGGAGCAGAGATTTGAAGAGAACTTGGTGATTTCCGACGTTTGTGACATTGTCTTCAAGCACGCAGAAATTCACTTTGGTGTCTATGTCACCTATGTCTGCAACCAGACATATCAGGAGAGGGCATACAGGAAGCTGCTGTGAGTTCACCAATGACAGAAATGTAAATGTAGCCAAGAAACCTGTCTGTGTATCACTGTGCTTCTTCCCGGCTATGACCTTATCTGGGTTCTAGGTTCTCTGATTTCCTGGCGTCTTGAAACCTGAAATCTGCCCGGTAGACAGATGTTTGTTCTCTGATGCTATATAGCTGAAAAATAGTCAGTTTTGCCATTCGGGAGTCAGAGACAGCTTAAAAATAACCCATTAAACCTGTATTGGTGCCCATATCGGTTGTCAGCAAAACTTTTTTAGAAACTTATATAATTAAATAGAATTTAAGATTTCTGGTTCCCGAGACTGATCTATATTATTATTATAATTATTATTATACATTTTTATAGCACCATTTATTCCATTGCACCTTACATGTGAATACGGGGCAAATATAGACAAATACATTAAACATGAGCAAAAAACAAGACACACAGGTATATAAGGAGGGAGGACCCTGCCCGCGAGGGCTCACAGTCTGCAGGGGATGGGTGAGGATACACTAGGAGAGGGTAGAGCTGGTTGTGCGGTGGTTCAGTAGGTTGAGGATCACTGCAGGCTGTAGGCTTGTTGGAAGAGGTGAGTCTTCAGGTTCTTTTTGAAGGTTTCTATGGTAGGCAAGAGTCTGATGTGTTGGGGTAGAGAGTTCCAGAGTATGGGGGAAGCACGGGAGAAGTCTTGGATGCGGTGTAGAGAAGGAGATCTTGAGAGGATCGGAGGTTGTGTGTAGGTAGGTACCGGGAGACCATGTCACAGATGTATGGAGGAGATAGGTTGTGAATGGCTTTGTATGTCATTGTGAGGGTTTTGAACTGGAGTCTCTGGGCGATAGGAAGCCAGTGAAGGGCTAGGGGAGAGGCTGGGGAATAGCGGCGAGACAGGTAGATTAGTCGGGCAGCAGAGTGTAGGATGAATTGGAGCGGTGCCAGAGTGCTAGAGGGGAGTCCAGTGAGTAGGAGGTTGCAGTAGTCAAGGCGGGAGATGATAAGGGCATGCACTAGTGTTTTTGTGGTGTCGCGGTCAAGGATTGCGCGGATTCGGGAAATATTTTTGAGTTTGAGACGGCAGGAGGAGGCAAGGGCTTGGATATGTGGCTTGACAGAGAGGGCAGAGTCGAGGATCACCCTGAGGCATCGGGCGTGTGGGACTGGGGAAAGAGAGAGATGATACTGCAAACCGTGGGATTCTATGAGCTGTCCAAGGCCGAAGGTGTAGATGGAGAAGAGTAGGGGTCCTAGAACAGAGCCTTGAGGAACACCGACAGACGAGGGGCGAAGTGAGGAGGTGGTGTGGGGGAGGGAGACACTGAATGTTCGGTCTGTCAGATATGACGAGATCCAGGATAGCGCCAAGTCTGTAATGCCAAGAGATGAGAGGATCTGTAGCAGAAGAGAGTGGTCCACAGTGTCGAAGGCAGAAGACAGGTCCAGGAGAAGGACAACAGAGTAGTGTCGGTTGCTCCTGGCAGTTGGTAGGTCGTGGGTGACTTTGGTTAGGGCAGTTTCAGTTGATTGATGGGGTCGGAAGCCAGATTGTAACCTATCAAAGAGGGAGCAGGAAGAGAGGTGTGAGGGCAGTTCAAGATGGACGTATTGCTCCAGTAATTTGGAGGCTGTTGTGAATTCTGTGGCAGAGTTCACTCCTGTGGTCACAAGTGGTACTTCGGCTGATTCTCTCTTGGAGCTTCCGTTTGTGGAGGAAAGTGGTACTGCAGCTTCTGAGTTTCCTCCCTCAGGTGATCTGGTGAGGTCGTTAGCTGCTTCTCTACTTAACTCCACCTGATGCTTTGATCCATGCTTCCTGTCAATGTTCCAGTGTTGGACTTGTGTTTCTCTGGATCATTCCTGTGGCCTGCTGCTCTGCATAGCTAAGTGCTTCTTTGCTATTTGTTGCTATTTTTTCTGTCCAGCTTGTATATTTGTTTTGCTGGAAGCTCTGGGACGCAAAGGGTGTACCTCCGTGCCGTTAGTTCGGTACGGAGGGTCTTTTTGCCCCCTTTGCGTGGTTTTCTTTAGGGTTTTGTGTAGACCGCAAAGTTATCTTTCCTATCCTCGTTCTGTCTAGAATATCGGGCCTCAATTTGCTGAATCTATTTCATCCCTACGTTTGTCTTTTCATCTTACTCACAGTCATTATATGTGGGGGGCTGCCTTTTCCTTTGGGGTATTTCTCTGAGGCAAGGTAGGCTTATTTTTCTATCTTCAGGCTAGTTAGTTTCTCAGGCTGTGCCGAGTTGCATAGGGAGCGTTAGGCGCAATCCACAGCTGCCTCTAGTTGTGTTTGGAGAGGATCAGGAATTGCGGTCTACAGAGTTTCCACGTCTCAGAGCTCGTTCTATTATTTTGGGTTATTGTCAGATCACTGTATGTGCTCTGATCGCTATGTACATTGTGTTACTGAGTTGCCTTCCATAACAGTACAGGAAGCCAAAAGTACTAATGATTCTCAATAGAGGGAAAGAAGAAGTTCTGAGACCATTTTTTTTCCTTTGCACTGTGATTTGTCTTTTTTTTCCCCTAGACATTTGGGTGGTTCAGGACACAGGTGTTACAATGGACATTAAAGGTCTGTCTTCATGTGTAGATCAGCTCACGGCAAGAGTTCAAGGTATTCAAAATTTTGTGGTTCAGAATTCTTTGTTAGAACCGAGAATTCCTATTCCAGATTTGTTTTTTGGAGATAGAACTAAATTTCTGAGTTTCAAGAATAATTGTAAACTGTTTCTGGCTTTGAAACCTCGCTCCTCTGGTGACCCAGCGCAACAGGTTAGGATCGTCATTTCTTTTTTGCGTGGCGACCCTCAGGACTGGGAATTTTCTCTTGCGTCAGGAGATCCTGCATTGAGTGATATCGATGCGTTTTTCCTGGCGCTTGGATTGCTGTACGATGAGCCTAATTCAGTAGATCAGGCAGAAAAAAATTTGCTGGCTCTTTGTCAGGCTCAGGATGAGATAGAGCTATATTGCCAGAAATTTAGAAAATGGTCCGTGCTCACTCAATGGAATGAATCTGCGCTTGCAGCCATTTTCAGAAAGGGTCTCTCTGAAGCCATTAAGGATGTCATGGTGGGATTTCCTATGCCCGCTGGTTTGAATGAGTCTATGTCTTTGGCCATTCAGATCGGTCGACGCTTGCGTGAGCGTAAATCTGTGTACCATTTGGCGGTATTACCTGAGATTAAACCTGAGCCTATGCAGTGCGATAGGACTATGACCAGAGTTGAACGGCAAGAACACAGACGTCTGAATGGGCTGTGTTTCTACTGTGGTGATTCCACTCATGCTATCTCTGATTGTCCTAAGCGTACTAAGCGGTTCGCTAGGTCTGCCGCCATTGGTACTGTACAGTCAAAATTTCTTCTGTCCGTTACCTTGATATGCTCCTTGTCGTCGTATTCTGTCATGGCGTTTGTGGATTCAGGCGCTGCCCTGAATTTGATGGACTTGGATTATGCTAAACGTTGTGGGTTTTTATTGGAGCCCTTGCAGTGTCCTATTCCATTGAGAGGAATTGATGCTACACCTTTGGCCAAGAATAAGCCTCAATACTGGACCCAGCTGACCATGTGCATGGCTCCTGCACATCAGGAGGTTATTCGCTTTCTGGTGTTGCATAATCTGCATGATGTGGTCGTGTTGGGGTTGCCATGGCTACAAGCCCATAATCCAGTATTAGATTGGAATTCCATGTTGGTGTCCAGCTGGGGTTGTCAGGGGGTACATGGTGATGTTCCATTTCTGTCAATTTCGTCATCCACCCCTTCTGAGGTGTCTGATTACCGGGATGTATTTGATGAGCCCAAGTCCGATGCCCTGCCTCCGCATAGGGATTGTGATTGTGCTATCAATTTGATTCCTGGTAGTAAATTCCCAAAAGGTCGACTATTTAATTTATCCGTGCCTGAGCACACCGCTATGCGCAGTTATGTGAAGGAATCCCTGGAGAAGGGGCATATTCGCCCGTCATCGTCGCCATTAGGAGCAGGGTTCTTTTTTGTAGCCAAGAAGGATGGTTCGCTGAGACCGTGTATAGATTACTGCCTTCTTAATAAGATCACTGTTAAATTTCAGTACCCCTTGCCATTGTTATCTGATTTGTTTGCTCGGATTAAGGGGGCTAGTTGGTTCACTAAGATAGATCTTCGTGGTGCGTATAATCTGGTGAGAATCAGGCAAGGCGATGAATGGAAAACTGCATTTAATACGCCCGAGGATCATTTTGAGTATCTAGTGATGCCGTTCGGACTTGCCAATGCTCCATCAGTGTTTCAATCCTTTATGCATGACATCTTCCGTGAGTACCTGGATAAATTCCTGATTGTGTACTTGGATGACATTTTGATCTTCTCGGATGATTGGGAGTCTCATGTGAAGCAGGTCAGAACGGTTTTTCAGGTCCTGCGTGCTAATTCTTTGTTTGTGAAGGGATCAAAGTGTCTCTTTGGTGTGCAGAAGGTTTCATTTTTGGGGTTCATCTTTTCCCCTTCTACTATCGAGAGGGATCCGGTTAAGGTCCAAGCCATCCATGATTGGACTCAGCCGACATCTCTGAAAAGTCTGCAAAAGTTCCTGGGCTTTGCTAATTTTTATCGTCGCTTCATCTGCAATTTTTCTAGTGTTGCCAAACCATTGACCGATTTGACCAAGAAGGGTGCTGATTTGGTCAATTGGTCTTCTGCTGCTGTGGAAGCTTTTCAAGAGTTGAAGCATCGTTTTTCTTCTGCCCCTGTGTTGTGTCAACCAGATGTTTCTCTTCCGTTCCAGGTCGAGGTTGATGCTTCTGAGATTGAAGCAGGGGCTGTTTTGTCGCAGAGAGGTTCTGGTTGCTCAGTGATGAAACCATGCGCTTTCTTTTCCAGGAAGTTTTCGCCTGCTGAGCGAAATTATGATATGGGCAACCGAGAGTTGTTGGCCATGAAGTGGGCATTCGAGGAGTGGCGTCATTGGCTTGAAGGAGCTAAGCATCGCGTGGTGGTATTGACTGATCATAAGAACTTGACTTTTCTCGAGTCTGTCAAGCGCTTGAATCCTAGACAAGCTCGTTGGTCGTTGTTTTTTGCCCGTTTTGACTTTGTGATTTCGTACCTTCCGGGCTCTAAAAATGTGAAGGCGGATGCTCTGTCTAGGAGTTTTGTGCCCGACTCTCCGGGTTTATCTGAGCCAGCGGGTATCCTCAAGGAAGGAGTAATTGTGTCTGCCATCTCCCCTGATTTGCGGCGGGTGCTGCAAAAATTTCAGGCTAATAAACCTGATCGTTGCCCAGCGGAGAAACTGTTTGTCCCTGATAGGTGGACGAATAGAGTTATCTCTGAACTTCATTGTTCGGTGTTGGCTGGTCATCCTGGAATCTTTGGTACCAGAGAGTTAGTGGCTAGATCCTTTTGGTGGCCCTCTCTGTCGCGGGATGTGCGTACTTTTGTGCAGTCCTGTGGGATTTGTGCTCGGGCTAAGCCCTGCTGTTCTCGTGCCAGTGGGTTGCTTTTGCCCTTGCCGGTCCCGAAGAGGCCTTGGACACATATCTCTATGGATTTTATTTCTGACCTTCCCGTCTCTCAAAAGATGTCAGTCATTTGGGTGGTCTGTGATCGCTTTTCTAAGATGGTCCATCTGGTACCCTTGTCTAAATTGCCTTCCTCCTCTGATTTGGTGCCTTTGTTCTTCCAGCATGTGGTTCGTTTGCATGGCATTCCAGAGAATATTGTTTCTGACAGAGGTTCCCAGTTTGTTTCGAGGTTTTGGCGAGCCTTTTGTGGTAGGATGGGCATTGACTTGTCTTTTTCCTCGGCTTTCCATCCTCAGACTAATGGCCAGACCGAACGAACCAATCAGACCTTGGAAACATATCTGAGATGCTTTGTTTCTGCTGATCAGGATGACTGGGTGTCCTTTTTGCCTTTGGCTGAGTTCGCCCTTAATAATCGGGCCAGCTCGGCTACCTTGGTTTCGCCGTTTTTCTGCAATTCTGGGTTCCATCCTCATTTCTCTTCAGGACAGGTTGAGTCTTCGGACTGTCCTGGTGTGGATACTGTGGTGGACAGGTTGCAGCAGATTTGGACTCAGGTAGTGGACAATTTGACCTTGTCCCAGGAGAAGGCTCAACTTTTCGCTAATCGCAGACGCCGTGTGGGTCCCCGACTTCGTGTTGGGGATCTGGTTTGGTTATCTTCTCGTCATATTCCTATGAAGGTTTCCTCTCCTAAGTTTAAACCTCGTTTTATTGGTCCGTATAGGATTTCTGAGGTTCTTAATCCTGTGTCTTTTCGTCTGACCCTTCCAGATTCTTTTTCCATACATAACGTATTCCATAGGTCATTGTTGCGGAGATACGTGGCACCTATGGTCCCATCTGTTGAGCCTCCTGCCCCGGTTTTGGTGGAGGGGGAATTGGAGTATATTGTGGAGAAGATTTTGGATTCTCGTGTTTCAAGACGGAAACTCCAGTATCTGGTTAAATGGAAGGGTTATGCTCAGGAAGATAATTCCTGGGTTTTTGCCTCTGATGTCCATGCTCCCGATCTTGTTCGTGCCTTTCATGTGGCTCATCCTGGTCGGCCTGGGGGCTCTGGTGAGGGTTCGGTGACCCCTCCTCAAGGGGGGGGTACTGTTGTGAATTCTGTGGCAGAGTTCACTCCTGTGGTCACAAGTGGTACTTCGGCTGATTCTCTCTTGGAGCTTCCGTTTGTGGAGGAAAGTGGTACTGCAGCTTCTGAGTTTCCTCCCTCAGGTGATCTGGTGAGGTCGTTAGCTGCTTCTCTACTTAACTCCACCTGATGCTTTGATCCATGCTTCCTGTCAATGTTCCAGTGTTGGACTTGTGTTTCTCTGGATCATTCCTGTGGCCTGCTGCTCTGCATAGCTAAGTGCTTCTTTGCTATTTGTTGCTATTTTTTCTGTCCAGCTTGTCTATTTGTTTTCCTGGAAGCTCTGGGACGCAAAAGGTGTACCTCCGTGCCGTTAGTTCGGCACGGAGGGTCTTTTTGCCCCCTTTGCGTGGTTTTCTTTAGGGTTTTGTGTAGACCGCAAAGTTATCTTTCCTATCCTCGTTCTGTCTAGAATATCGGGCCTCAATTTGCTGAATCTATTTCATCCCTACGTTTGTCTTTTCATCTTACTCACAGTCATTATATGTGGGGGGCTGCCTTTTCGTTTGGGGTATTTCTCTGAGGCAAGGTAGGCTTATTTTTCTATCTTCAGGCTAGTTAGTTTCTCAGGCTGTGCCGAGTTGCATAGGGAGCGTTAGGCGCAATCCACAGCTGCCTCTAGTTGTGTTTGGAGAGGATCAGGAATTGCGGTCTACAGAGTTTCCACGTCTCAGAGCTCGTTCTATTATTTTGGGTTATTGTCAGATCACTGTATGTGCTCTGATCGCTATGTACATTGTGTTACTGAGTTGCCTTTCATAACAGGAGGCATAAGGGAGAAGAGATATCCGGCAATAGCTAGACACAGAGGATGGGTCGAGGGAGGGTTTTTTGAGGATGGGTGTGATCTTGGCATGCTTGAAGGATGAGGGGAAGACACCTGTTGTGAGTGAGAGGTTGAAGAGGTGCGTTAGGGTTGGGATGAAGACTGTGGAAAGGTTAGGGATGAGGTGGGACGGAAGCGGGTCGAGCGTGCAGGTGGTGAGGTGTGATCTTGACAGGATGGTGGAGAGCTGATCTTCTGTCATGGTGGAGAAGCTGGTTTTGGAGGAGCAGAAGAAATGACTAGTTCTTTGCTGAGTGGAGGGATTGCAGGAGATTCTATATACTGTAATTATCCATAAAACACAATAATCTCATTTCCTAAATGTTCCAAGTATTCAATCACCTTTTCAAGCACTTGTGCTTGTCATCTCTTATGCTTCCTCTCACATGTGTATATGTTTCTTAAAGGGAATCTGTAACCAGGTTTTTGCTACCCCACCTAAGAGCAGCATAATATAAGGGAAGATATCCTGACTTCAGCAATGTGTCACTTACTGGGCTGCTTGCTGTTATTTTGATGCAATCACTGTTTATTTGCTGCAGATTTACCAGTTTTCTGAATGCGGAAATCTGTATAACCCCGCCCACACCACTGATTGGCAGCTTCCTGCCCATGTACAGAGTAAACTGAAATCTGCCAATCAGTGATGGGGGCGGGGTTATAAAGAGCTCATGAATATGGAGGACTACATGTCAGCAGTTTTAGTAGTCCTGTAGTGATAATTTCCTGTTACCTGTGATTTTATCAAATATACAGTAAGAAGCCCAGTAAGTGATGGACGGGGTCTCTGTCTCTACATTATGCTTCCCTCAGATTAGGCAGAAAAACCTTGGTGACAATTCACCTTTAAATTCTTTAAAAAGGATGGTACACTGCATATCTCAGGAAGACATGAGTTACTAGTAAGGTTATGTCTACTATGAGTCTAGTAATATTTCCACTTGCTATACTCAGCGAGCTGGAGAACATTTTATTAATACAACTTCAAAGAGCCTCTCATCACTGAAAAAAAATGGGTTATTGTTCTCCTCGGATCTAGTCCAGGCTCAATAGTTAGTCACAGACTTTGCACACTTGCTATCCCAACAATTTTATTTGCTATGTAATTGCTGTGATGCGAGCATTTCAATTATCTACGTGGGAAATATTTGCCATGACATGCTCAGAATGATGAAGTTGGGTGAATTATATGTATGTGTCTATATCTCTAAAAGTTTGAAGAAAAATCACACTTTTCACCAGATTCTGATTTACAAACATGGTGAAAGAGCCACGCTGGGACCTCCACTGATAAAGGGGTGAGTGCTATCAAGGAAAGGGCTGGAGCAAACCTTTTGTCATCTTCCCACTGCAATCAGTGAAGAGCCTAAAGGGCTCATACACCTCACCGTGAAAAAAAGTTCCGATTTCAGTATAGAAAAGGAGGGCTAGTGTCATGCAAGTGACATGCGATTTTCATGCGAGTGAAATCCAATTTTTCACACCTAGCATTTGATTTACATCTGAATGCAATGTGATTGCTATCTGATTGAAATGTGATTTTAACATGAGCTTTTACATAGAACAATTCTCTGTCATTTACACATAGTTTTCAAGGGAAATATTTTTCAATACACAGATAGATAGATAGATAGATAGATAGATAGATAGATAGATAGATAGATAGATAGATAGATAGATGAAAAGACGGTAATTCAGCAGCCAAGTATTGTAAAATCACAGCATGACCTGACAGATTAGAATAGATTACATACAGTTTATACACATTGAATAGATAGACCCGACAGAATAGAATAGATATATTACATGCAGTATATACACATAAAATAGATAGATATAAAGATGTCAGTCACATATATAATTAGTACAGTGCATGTGCAGCTTATTGTACATGTATTTAATTAATAAATATTAGTTTTCTAAAAAAAAAAAAAAAGGTGTGGGATCCCATGTAATTTTACAAACCAACAGGGGGAAAGCATCTAGGGGCAGATGTTTATAGCCTGGAAGGGGAGTAATACCCATGGAGATTCCCAGGCTATTAATATCAGCTCACAACTGTATGCTTAGCCTTCACTGGTTATTAAAATGGCTATGCTTATAGATGCGCCTTTTCTGGGGTGGCTGAAAGCTGATATTTTTAGCCTGGGGGGTCCAATATCCATGGCCCCTTCCTAGGCTATTAATATCAGCCCACAGATGTCTGCCTAGCCTTTGGTGGCTATTAATTATAGGGGTACCCGATGTCATTTTTTGGGAGGGTTCCCCCATTTTAATAACCAGTAAGGTTAAGTATACAGCTGTCAGCTGATATTAATAGCCTGGGAAGCTCCATCAGCATTATCCCCTTCCCAAGCTATAAACATATGCCCCCAGCTGGGAATTTTCCCTGTGCAGGTTTGGAAAATTATGCTGAAGCCCATGCCATTTTTTTCAGAAAAATATTAATGTATTAATGAAATACATGTACAGTAAGCTGCACAAGCACTGTACTAATTATATATGTGACTGACATCTTTATATCTATTCAATGTGTATAAACTGTATGTAATCTATTCTAATCTGTCAGGTCATGCTGTGATTTTACTGTACGCGGCTGCTGAATTGCCGGTTTTTCAAAAGACGTGTGTGTAAACATCAGACTTCACTCGCGTGGTCCGATTGGCTTGGGATTTTTGTTAATCACACCCATTGACTTGCATTGGCGAAGTCTCTCCGTTAAACGTGGCAAATCGTAGCATGCTGCGATTTTTTCTCTCAGTCCGATTACAGCTGAGATAAAAATCGCAGATGAGATATACCGTAAGTCAAAGTGCAATCCAATTTTTTATCAGATTGCACTTGTACGTTTTTCTCACAGATGAGTATGAGCCCAATCTCTTCTTGCAATGAGTTTAGTTGGTACATCTTCATCAATTTTTTTTTAAAGAAAAATTACTATATCTGAGATTCCAAGTTCTGGAAATCTTTATAAGGGTATGTGCACACGATGAAGATTTAGTGCAGATTTAGTGCAGAACTGCAGCAGATTTTTCTGCAGCAGAAACGCTGCAGAACTGCACTGTGATTTACAGTACAATGTAAATCAATGTGAAAAAAAAAAGCTGTGCACATGGTGCAGAAAAATCTGCGCAGAAACGCTGCAGATTTCAAGGAAGTGCATGTCACTACTTTTGTGCAGTTCTGCAGCGTTTCTGTACCCCTCCATTATAGAAATCCATTGGTAAAATCTGCATAAAAAAACGCATAAAAAACGCGCAAAAAACGCACCTGCGGATTCTGAAAATTCTGCACCAAATCTGCATCGTGTGCACACAGCCTTAGTGTCAAACGGACTTGGTATTGGTGGATGTATCCATTTACAGAACACTCGTATCAGACAAATCTATGATGTGACAAAAGATAACAAGGTAGATTATTCTTTCATAGGAAATCAGTGGCGATAGTGTAGCAATTGCCATAACGTGATGTAACATGATATTTTGAGAATGCGATGCCCCGCTATGCCCTATATACCGTTGTAATCTTTCCTTTTTTATGGTGTCCCTTTTTTTGTAATTAAATAGTAGTCAGCTGTGTAATCCAGCTATCATCTTGCTTTTTTTCTCTAATTCATTTTAACCAGAAATACGTTATATATGGCTTTTTATTCTAATGTGTTATGAGAATTCAAATAATCAAAAAATTTGGCCACAGAACTGACTGTAATAAATGAACCTGACTATTGATTTTTACTTGGAATTGCCCTAAGGGCTTGTTCGTGTGACCTTATTTTCAGTCCGAATGCTGTCAGTGGAAAAAACGGATGGCATCCAGACCAGTGTTATTCAAAAGGGCAGTGCAGATGAGCAAATTTTTTTATTTTTTTTTTACGTACTGAATATCGTGTGTGAAAAAAATCGCAGCATGCACTAGTTTCTTCCTTAAATTGGTTGACACTCACCCATTCAAGTCTATGGGTGCACAAAAAACCCCGATGTCATAAGATTTTATGGTAAAATTGCAATTCTGTAACATATAAAACTGTAAATGGTCTTTTATGGTAATTTATTAAAATGTGCTACTGTAAAAAAAACGGGAGACAGGTGTGAAAAAAATCATCTGAGTTTTCTGGATCAAACTGACAATTTTTTTTTATATATTCTCATGTGAACCCGTCCTTTTTATAACACAGCATGTTATATGACAAACATTATCCCCTAATGCACAATTGTTCATTTAAATACCTTAACTTGTCAAAACGTCATTTACTAATGTTAATGTCCATTTTCTTTATACCATGTCGCTATCTTTTTTGGATTCTCAAAGTAGCTCATACCTTAAGTGGTGATTACTGTGAGTGAACATGGCTTCTGGCTACAGATGGTGATATCGGCCTAAGGCCGGAGTCACACTCAGCGTATGAAAATACGGCCTGTTTTTTACGGCCGTAATATGCAGAAATGTCCCCAAAATAGTGATCCGTATGTCATCCGTAGGCAGGGTGTGTCAGCGTATCTTGCGCATGGCATCCTCCGTATGTAATCCGTATGGCATCCGTGCTGCGAAATTTTCTCGCAGGCTTGCAAAACGAACATACAATGGATCCATTGGCTCAAGTAATCGTAAAAAACATATATACTGTCTATATGTGTATATATATATATATATATATATATATATATATATATATACTAGCTATTGAACCCGTTCTACGCCCGGGTGGTGAGCATTTATATTGGTATATGGTCTCCATCCTGGTATGTGCTGCGCCATCCTGTGTCCCCATCCTGTCATGAGCTGCTCCATCCTGCACCCCCGTTCTGTCATGTGCTGCTGCCATCCTGCACCCCCGTTCTGTCATGTGCTGCTCCCATCCTGCGCCCCCGTTCTGTCATGTGCTGCTTCCATCCTGCACCCCCATTCTGTCATGTGCTGCTGCCATCCTGCACCCCCGTTCTGTCATGTGCTGCCCTATTCTGTCATGTGCTGCTCCCATGCTGCGCCACCGTTCTGTAATTTGCTGCTCCCATCCATATGCCCCATACGCTGCTCCATAAAGGTTTATGGCCCCCATAAGATGCTCCATAGTATATGCCCCGTACACTGCTCCATAAAGGTTTATGGCCCCCATAAGATGCTCCATATTATATGCCCCGTACACTGCTCCATAAAGGTTTATGGCCCCCATAAGATGCTCCATAGTATATGCCCCCGTACACCGCTCCATTATGGTTGATGGCCCCATATGCTTCTGCGATATATATATGAAAAAAATACCATACTCACCTATCGTCGCTGGGCGCCGAGTGCTGGGGGCCTGAGCAGGCGGGGACACCGGCGCGCTGTGGGGGTCAGGTGCCGGATTCGCCCCTAGCTCAGGCCCCCGACACTTGCTATATTCACCTGGCCCTGATCCAGCGCTGCGTGCCGCTTCTTCCGGGTCCTCTGGCTGTGACTGTTCAGTCAGAGGGCGGCGCGCATTAAGCGTGTCATCGCGCCCTCTGAACTGTGAACGTCACAGGCAGAGGATCCGGAGGACAGAGCGGCGGGCAGCGCTGGAACGGGACAGGTGAATATAGCTCATGCTCACCCTCCTGGCGCGTCCCTGCTTGCGCAGTCTATAAAGGCTTCGGACAGAGTGACGCTCCCAGCCTTATATTATAGATATATATATGTCAGTGAGACACTGTATTTCATACAGTGCTAGATAGCAGAAAAGCCGGTAATTCAATTGCCGGCTTTTCCTATCTCCTTCCCAAATCCGACAGTAAACCATCTCATATCCCTTCTTTTATTACATATTACTCTTTAGTAATGTAAGAAGTGTATTTGTGTCAAATTTGGTGGCTCTAGCTATTAAATTAAAGGGTTAAATCGCGGAAAAAATTGGCATGGGCTCCGGTGCAATTTTCTCCGCCAGAGTGGGAAAGCAAGTGACTGAGGGCAGATATTAATAGCCTGGAGAGGGACCATGGTTATTGGCCCCCATCACCCAGGGGCGGTCCCGCTGCGGTCCAGTTCGATGGGCGTCGCGGTCCGGTCTTGGGGCCTCCTATCTTCTTACGATGATGTCCTCTTCTTGTCTTCATGCTGCAGCTCCGGCGCAGGCGTACTTTGTCTGCCCTGTTGAGGGCAGAACAAAGTACTGCAGTGCGCAGGTGCCGGGAAAGGTCAGAGAGGCCCGGTACCGCCCACCCAGGTGAGTATAATCTAACCTCTTTTTCTCATAATTCAGGATACATCGGGGGCTTATCTACAGCATTACAGAATGCTGTAGATAAGCCCCTGATGCTGGTGGGCTTAGCTCATCTTCGATTTTGGGTGTGACAGGTTCCCTTTAAAAGAAGTAGCATATTCATTCTTCAGGCGGCTTCTCAGGAACCTGCCAGCTGGTTATAGCTCAAATTCCAGAAAAAAGAAGCGTAAGCAAAGTCACTTATTGACAAATACTGCCGGGTACCCCTAACGATGTGTGTATATAAAAAAAAAAAAATTCAGGCATATTCTGCCTGGAACCCACCTGAAAATGAGCTAAAAAACTCCAAGTAGAATGAACATATGCACAGCAATGTCAAAACTACTTGCTGTGCATGCAGTGTGTTCCGATTTTTAATTCTTTCATGGTTTCCGAACCCTGCAGAGGTTAAAAGAAGTAACAAAAGACTGAACTTGTGCACAGCAATGTCGCTTTTACATTGCTGTGCATTATGTTCATTTTGAGATTTGGTTCCACTGCGCTTTTTCAGGTGAGTTTCAGGCTGGATCCACCTGAAAGAGACAATGTGTTCACATACATTGTGTGTGCAAGTCCCACTAAACCAAGAGCTTTTTCCATATTCTTCTCCAGCAGAAATGTCAATACGTCTACTCAAATGGACACCATTAACCTAAAATGTTCTCTAAAAGAAACCTCAATATCACAGTGTAGCACTCTGCCTCTGGTAACGAAGCTGGAGACCTCAGATTCACTTTAATACAGGCAGTACATACTGCTATGGAAATGTAGGAATCCAGCTATACGAGCCCTAAACCACTAATGGTCATTATCTTACAGGAAGAAGATTTCAGCATTTTTTTTCAGATTATTGTGTAATGCCTAACTGATCTCATTAAGCAGTTCTATGTTACAGATATTTTTGGCTTCTGAACATAAATCACCAAGACCTTAAGCAAAGACCTTGAAAAGATTTACTGTAGTCATATATTGTCTCCTATAATAATGTTTGTCTTTTTGTATCTATTTGTGTCTGTCAGTCAGGAAAGGACAGAATTTCGGGAAGCAGTGGCACATTTGGAAACAAATCCGATTTGCAGAGGTCTCCCTTTTTCCTCGTTCCTCATCTTGCCATTTCAGAGGATCACACGGCTCAAGCTACTGGTGCAGGTACTATACCAAGTTACAAAGTCTTTAGTTTTTACAATGAATGCAATGCTATGGAAAGGCTCTCCCCCTTAATTATTGCTTTTAGGGAAGAGCACAGTGTCACATGGAGTAGACACCATACAGTTTGAGTCAAGAATAGAGATTCAGATGGACTTGATGTGCACTTTGTAGTACTATGTACATGGATTTACTTTACACACTTGCACAAAGCCTGTACCTAAGCTATGCAACATCTATGCTCTGCCGTACAGGGTTGGTCAGAGTGTGCAGAGATATGCTCACAAAGAATAAATGTTTTTAGGAAGCATGCAGTATTTTTTTTTTACTTTGGGGGGATTCATATGCAAGTACAGAACAGGATTCAAGTACAATTATCAAAACCCTTACAATCATAGTATGCAGTGATGTGAAACAGACTGGTTCTGTTCCTATGCTTCAACTGGAACTGGAACTGTGAGCGAAGGAGTAAAAATGTGCTAGTTTATTGTACTGTGAGTCAGATCTCTTGAGATTTCATGCTCCCGATGTGGCTGCCTTTTCTTTTCTATTCCTGTGTATGTTATTCTAAATCCATTGTGTGATTCCTTATGCATTGAATTTTGCGAGCTTCTAATAGTGCAGTTAAGTTAAATAATATATTGTATGTTCAGTTAATTGTTGAAAAGTTTTATTTTTTTCAATATTTTGTGGGGGCGAGCATTGAGCAGACAAATGCTGCATGAAAATTTTTTTAGGTAGGTGATAATGTGCAGATCACTGAAAGGTTAGTCAGCTATCTGCATTTAGCTAATCTTTATATATGTTTTTTTTTACTTTCCTTCCCGTGACATTTCGTTTGAAAGAAGTTTCAAAGAGGATGTCACAGGAAGCTGGGGCTGCACTCACTTCCCTGCAGCATCTATCGCCCCTCCTTTAACAGGACGATATCAGCTGGCAGCGTTGCAGTTACTTACTAAAGTTTCTTGCATCATCACCCTTCTAAGACGTCCTGGATCCATGGTGATAGTAGTTATGGTAGAGGTGAGCGCAGTGCTGGCACTCTACTTCTATCTCCTCCGACAATGCTCCTAACTGTTAAAGAAGATTTCATCAGGGGGCAGAGATAGAAGCAGAGAGTAAAGGCCCCTTCACATTAAGCGACGCTGCAGCGATACCGACAACGATCCGGATCGCTGCAGCATCGCTGTTTGGTCGCTGGAGAGCTGTCACACAGACCGCTCTCCAGCGACCAACGATGCCGGTAACCAGGGTAAACATCGGGTAACTAAGCGCAGGGCCGCGCTTAGTAGCCCGATGTTTACCCTGGTTACCATCCTAAAAGTAAAAAAAACAAACAGTACATACTTACCTAACGCTGTCTGTCCCCGGCGCTCTGCTTCTCTGCACTCCTCCTGTACTGGCTGTGTGAGCACAGCGGCCGGAAAGCAGAGCGGTGACGTCACCGCTTTGCTTTCCGGCTGACCGACGCTCACAGCCAGTGCAGGAGGAGTGCAGAGCACAGCGCCGGGGGACAGACAGCGGTAGGTAAGTATGTAGTGTTTGTTTTTTTACTTTTAGGATGGTAACCAGGGTAAACATCGGGTTACTAAGCGCAGCCCTGCGCTTAGTTACCCGATGTTTACCCTGGTTACCAGTGAAGACATCGCTGGATCGGTGTCACACACGCCGATCCAGCGATGTCCACGGGAGATCCAGCGACGAAATAAAGTTCTGGACTTTGTTCAGCGACCAACGATCTCCCAGCAGGGGCCTGATCGTTGGTCGCTGTCACACACAACGATTTCATTAACGATATCGTTGCTACGTCACAAAATGCAACGATATCGTTAACAATATCGTTATGTGTGAAGGTACCTTAAGACCAGCACTGCCCCACAGCTTCAAGCACCTCAACTGAATTGTCATAAGGGGGA
Organism: Ranitomeya imitator; assembly: GCF_032444005.1. Taxonomy (NCBI): domain Eukaryota; kingdom Metazoa; phylum Chordata; class Amphibia; order Anura; family Dendrobatidae; genus Ranitomeya; species Ranitomeya imitator. The sequence goes on along the minus strand of NC_091286.1, from coordinate 567,598,309 downwards.
AGTGATAGAAGCAGTGTGAGTGACACCAGTGACACCCCCTGATGACTACTTATTTCAGGGGAAGTGATAGATGCTGTGGGCGATGAGTCCAAACCCAGCCTTTTGTGATGCATTTAAGACTCCTCTCTATGGATAGGCGAACCTCTGGATGTTTGGGTCCAGCAGGTTCAGCTGAACAGTTAAAAACAGTTAAAAAAAAGTTTGGTCACGGGTACCAGAACTGTACCCAGACCCGAACCTAGACCCAATTTACTTGAATGGGGGGCCTGAACATCCAGTGTTTGCCAACCTGTCATGTACATGACAGCGTGGTAAACACTGCTTCTGATCGGTGGTAAAATCATTACCACTGGTCAGACAGCCACGGTTCCTACGCTGTCAAATAGCATGGACTGATGGGAATGGCTCCCATCAGCCTATGCCTGCTGCCGCTCATAACAGCGAGAGCAGGAGCGGCTGATGGGAGTATTCATCAGCCGGCCCCTACTTTCTAAATAAATAATTTAGAAAAACATCATGGGTTCCCCTGTAGTTTTGATAACCAGCCAGGCAAAACTCCCAGCTGTTAGCCGCAACCCTCAGCTGTCAGCTTTAGCTAGACTGGTTATCAAGAATAGACAGATCCCCACGTTGTTTTTTTAATCATTTAAATAATTTAAAAAAACAACATGGGGTACCCCTATTTTTTAAAACAAACCAGCCTTGCTAAAGCAGACATCTGGCGGCTAGTATTCTCAGGCTGGTGAGGGGCCATTGAAATTTGCCTCCCCGAAGCATAAAAACAGCAGCCTGCAGCCACCCAGTAAAGGCTCATCTATTAGATGCACCAATTCTGGTGCTTTGCCCGGCTCTTCCCACTTGTCCTGTAGCAATGGCAAGTGGGGTTCATATTTGTGGGGTTGATATCACCTGTGTATTGTCCGGTGACATCAAGCCGACAGCCTAGTAATGGAGAAGCATCTATAACATGCCTCTCCATTACTAATCCTATAGTTCAATGTTCCCCAACTCCGGTCCTCAAGAGCCACCAACAGGTCATGTTTTCAGTATTTCCTTAGTTTTGCACAGGTGATAATTGCATCACCTGCACAGGCAATAATCCCATCACCTGTGCCATACTAAGGAAATCCTGAAAACATGACCTGTTGGTGGCTCTTGAGGACCAGAGTTGGGGAACACTGCTATAGTTATATTATATATAAACACACAGCCAGAATAAAGTCCTTTAATTGAAAGAATGACAGAGACTCCTTTAATGTTTCTAAATTAAACATTACTCACGTCATTGTCCATTACATTAAAGCCATTGTCTCCTGTAATAAAACAAAAATAAAAAATAACAAACATATTCCCCACTTGTCCGTAGTTTTGTCCCACACCGTAATCCATGTCTGGGTGATAAATAGTTTAAACAGGATAAACAGTTTTCAACCTGGACAGTGCCAAGATGCAACTGCCCAGGCTGAGAACCAGTGGTGAATGAGCTGCTGCGATCTCAGCCTCAGTGACTAGCAGGGACATCATTGAGCTTACCGCAGGTCACTGAGGCTGCTTTCCCAGTCCCTGAACTGCGGGGAATTCGGTGAGGTTCCCGCTAGCACAGTGAGAAAGTCTATGGTGAAGTCCGTGTTCGGTGTTCGTGACCAAACAGTAGGTGTTCGGTACAGACTCCGAACTTTACAGTTTGGGTTCACCCATCTCTACTCCTCTAAAAAAAAACGTCACAGGAGGTTTAGTAAAAAAAAAGTTTAGGGATTAGCTAGGTTGGGAGAAGTGTAGGGTAATGTATAATAAAGGCAATTACAAAAGTGGGTAGGGTGTAAAGATAGATATTTAGAAAGGATATTGTTGATACTGGATCACATCTTTAAAGACCATTTACACTGAACAATTATCATGAACACTCGTTCACGATAATCGTGCAATCTAAACAGACTGCCTTACACCCTACAAATGAGCAATATATTCGTTCATTGGGTGAAATGATCTTCTGGTTTGAACTAATTATCATAGTCGTTGGCAGCACATCATTGTGTGTAAACAGAACCTTGTGTTTTCGAGAAGTGTGGTATGTATGTTAAAACGTCATAAAACGTCATATATTATTAAAAATTTGTACTTATTTACTGGTTGGTGTCGCTTAAATCAAGTAATGTAAATGCACCTTTAGGATCCATTCACACTTTGCAGTGTTCAGCGTTATCTGACCTTTGATCTGGACACTGTTTGCCAGTTGGCGGTTGTTTAATTCCTATTTACATAAGCCAACCTGGCTTCATGTGTGCACTGAACCATCTGACATAGATCTTTCCGTGTGCATAACCTGCCATTGTCCTTTGCAGCACATATCCTATTTGCATAAATTGATGTGCTGCCAAGATAGATTATCTTTTGTGCGAACCAAAAGATCTTTTCAGTCGACAAGTAAAAAATGTTTTGCTGATTTGAAGAGTGATCCGCAGCCTTTTTAAGACTGCTTGATTATTTCGAAGCGATAGATTATCTTTTGCACAAACCAAAAGATCTTTTCAATTGACAAATATTATACACCTTGCTCGTTTGTAGGGTGATCTACAGTCTGTTGATAACTGCTTGATTATTGTGAAGCAAGTGTTCCAAAGATCGGTCGCCCACAATTGGCTTGTATTCTAAATGGACCTTAGTGGAGTTGTCTGGCCTTAGGCTACAAGTCTGCAACCACTCTATGCCACGGCAGACTTGTGAATTCTCCCATCATGCACATTTCATATTCTTTGGTGCCGGGGAAGGACAGTCATGTTACCGCAAGTATGTGGTTTGCATACAGTTAGGGCCAGAAATATTTGGACAGTGACACAATTTTCGCGAGTTGGGCTCTGCATGCCACCACATTGGATTTGAAATGAAACCTCTACAACAGAATTCAAGTGCAGATTGTAACGTTTAATTTGAAGGGTTGAACAAAAATATCTGATAGAAAATGTAGGAATTGTACACATTTCTTTACAAACACTCCACATTTTAGGAGGTCAAAAGTAATTGGACAAATAAACATAACCCAAACAAAATATTTTTATTTTCAATATTTTGTTGCAAATCCTTTGGAGGCAATCACTGCCTTAAGTCTGGAACCCATGGACATCACCAAACGCTGGGTTTCCTCCTTCTTAATGCTTTGCCAAGCCTTTACAGCCGCAGCCTTCAGGTCTTGCTTGTTTGTGGGTCTTTCCGTCTTAAGTCTGGATTTGAGCAAGTGAAATGCATGCTCAATTGGGTTTAGATCTGGAGATTGACTTGGCCATTGCAGAATGTTCCACTTTTTGGCACTCATGAACTCCTGGGTAGCTTTGGCTTTATGCTTGGGGTCATTGTCCATCTGTACTATGAAGCGCCGTCCAATCAACTTTGCAGCATTTGGCTGAATCTGGGCTGAAAGTATATCCCGGTACACTTCAGAATTCATCCGGCTACTCTTGTCTGCTCTTATGTCATCAATAAACACAAGTGACCCAGTGCCATTGAAAGCCATGCATGCCCATGCCATCACGTTGCCTCCACCATGTTTTACAGAGGATGTGGGGTGCCTTGGATCATGTGCCGTTCCCTTTCTTCTCCAAACTTTTTTCTTCCCATCATTCTGGTACAGGTTGATCTTTGTCTCATCTGTCCATAGAATACTTTTCCAGAACTGAGCTGGCTTCTTGAGGTGTTTTTCTGCAAATTTAACTCTGGCCTGTCTATTTTTGGTATTGATGAATGGTTTGCATCTAGATGTGAATCCTTTGTATTTACTGTCATGGAGTCTTCTCTTTACTGTTGACTTAGAGACAGATACACCTACTTCACTGAGAGTGTTCTGGACTTCAGTTGATGTTGTGAACGGGTTCTTCTTCACCAAATTAAGTATGCGGCGATCATCCACCACTGTTGTCATCCGTGGACGCCCAGGCCTTTTTGAGTTCCCAAGCTCACCAGTCAATTCCTTTTTTCTCAGAATGTACCCAACTGTTGATTTTGCTACTCCAAGCATGTCTGCTATCTCTCTGATGGATTTTTTCTTTTTTTTCAGCCTCAGGATGTTCTGCTTCACCTCAATTGAGAGTTCCTTTGACCGCATGTTGTCTGCTCACAGCAACAGCTTCCAAATGCAAAACCACACACCTGGAATCCACAACTGACCTTTTAACTACTTCATTGATTACAGGTTAACGAGGGAGACGCCTTCAGAGTTAATTGCAGCCCTTAGAGTCCATTGTCCAATTACTTTTGGTCCCTTGAAAAAGAGGACGCTATGCATTACAGAGCTATGATTCCTAAACCCTTTCTCCGATTTGGATGTGGAAACTATCATATTGCAGCTGGGAGTGTGCACTTTCAGCCCATATTACATATATAATTTTATTTCTGAACATGTTTTTGTAAACAGCTAAAATAACAAAACTTGTGTCACTGTCCAAATATTTCTGGCCCTAACTGTACTTCCCGCCACATTCCAACTAGACATGTCTGATCTCAATCAATACACTTGCATTGAGTGGGCAGCTCCCATCTAGTCGGCACGTGACTGCATGTATGCAACTCATATACCTGTGGTCACACACCTACACCAGAGAATACTTGCAGCACGCAGTGCACATTATATGAGGATTCATCATTCTGCAGTCACATAGAGTGACTGTATACTTGTAGCTTAATGATGGACAACCCATAAAAAACGTGGGTTTGCTGTCATGACCCAACAGGGGTCGGTCCAGTGGATGGCACAACAAGCACACAACGGGATGGAAAAAGGGAGAGGAAGGCCCTAACAATAGGGAATGAGGGATGGCACACCTCCTAAACAACAACCTGTGCCTATGCCTATGCTCCCCTAATGCCCTATGCGGGTCCTTCTCCCCGCTGCCATCACGTGCCTACTCCCTAGCTGTCACCTCACTATACCATGGCTAGTGCACTGGCCGGCAAGGATGCAAGCCTCACCACTGCAGATAATATCACCACAGGGGGTAGAAACAAGCACGAGGCAGACAAGGAAAGGAACAATGAAAAACTTAGCTCAAGCTTCTGCTGCAAGCTCCACACAGCAGAGGATACAGAACCAGGACCTCAAGCAGCTGATACTCTGATGGCACCAGAGTGTTCTTAACTCCTAGGTTGGTCTCCAGAGAAAAACTTTTACCAACAGTCAGGTGATGCGTCATGTGACTATGTAAAGGATGGTGTGAGTGGTCACCACTCACATCAGCTGACCAGCAACACAGCAGCTGCCAGCAAGGAAAGTGACATTTATCCTTGCTGGCCCAAAAGTAAAACCACGTTAAAATTAAGGCAGAACCAGTGCTGTCACGACTCCAGAAATGAGTTGTGACATTTACATAGTAACATAGTAACATAGTAACATAGTTAGTAAGGCCGAAAAAAGACATTTGTCCATCCAGTTCAGCCTATATTCCATCATAATAAATCCCCAGATCTACGTCCTTCTACAGAACCTAATAATTGTATGATACAATATTGTTCTGCTCCAGGAAGACATCCAGGCCTCTCTTGAACCCCTCGACTGAGTTCGCCATCACCACCTCCTCAGGCAAGCAATTCCAGATTCTCACTGCCCTAACAGTAAAGAATCCTCTTCTATGTTGGTGGAAAAACCTTCTCTCCTCCAGACGCAAAGAATGCCCCCTTGTGCCCGTCACCTTCCTTGGTATAAACAGAAATTACCCAATTTTGTAGCATTGGTTGATAACCTCTTGGTAAATATTTACTGATCGGCAGTTATTTAGTAGCTCGTTTACACAGGGACACAATGCTCAGTGTTTAGCACTGTTGCTTTGCAGCGCTGGAGTCCTGGGATCCCACCAAGGACAACATCTGCAAGGAGTTTTTATATTTTCTCCCCGTGTTTCCGTGGGTTTCCTCCCATAGTCCAAAGGTGACATACTGATAGGGAATTTAGATTGTGAGCCCCATTGGGGACAGTGATAATGATCTCTGTAAAGTGCTAAGGAAATTCATGGCGCTATATACTTGAGTATAATAAATAATAAGTAAAATTCAGTTGCACACTGAACAATCATTCATTTTGCATAGGCTGCCAGCGTTGTTCTGTTTACGCGAGACGAGGATGCTGAGAATGACTATCTTTTGTGCAAAGCAAATTGAAAGAAGAGCTGTGATTTATTAACGCTCCCTATATTTCCTACTTAAGTCCTTAGAGATTGTCAGACAATGGCGCTCAAATGAGCAGTTTCTCATCTAAAATAGATACTAATAGCAGTCCAGTGATACTTGGTTATATAGGACTGTGTCAGGCCATGTCATTATGTAATTTGCTCATTATTCGCTTTATTGTCAAATTAGTGTAAGGATATTTTATACATTTAATTGAAGATAGAGTTCAAATAAGCATCAAATTGATTTCCCCATGACATTGACTCTACAAGTCGCTGATGTTTGTCATTTCCCTTTCATAATCCTTGAAATGCATCGGCCACGAGCAGCAAACATTACACAGGAGTGCGGCTACACTACTAGTGTCTACTGACGATGAATAATCCTCGCTGTGTAGTTCATGATGTGGTCACATTATTGCTGCATAGTCATTTACAAACCACAGCAGAACTCTCCCAAGTCAGATTTCATCCCCAGAATGGATTCGAAGCACGTCGCGCTCTCAGACACTTCTTTTCAGAGTCTCCAACTTGAAGAGATTGCTGCTGAATAAATGGAGCGTTGTTCCTTGTAAACAGACTTGAGAACAACTTCTGTGCAATATGCTCGTCTGCAAGAAGCATAAACATGTAAAAGTGAAGAATGCTGGTGTCAGGAATGATTACATAGAGAGCCACTCAGCCCTGCAATCTCCTGAGCCTGGGGGGTCGGATTAAAAGATATTTATTGCTAGTTAGTTTTATTTAAATCACTTTTATAAGATAGAAGGGGTGGGGAATAAACTAGTAGGTAAAAATATATCACATTTTAAAACTGATATATCACCAGATTTCACAGTACACACTGAATAAATTAATGAATAGCTCTCTTAAACCTGATGATGCTGGCATATTTGCTGTGAAAATCCATGTCAGAATGGTTGTATAATCTTTCACGAAAGGATATCTCCATCTCCTACCACCCAGCCGGATTGATAGCTCTCAGTGTCCCTCCTCCCTGCTGCTGCTGAGATTTCACAAGTACAAGCTGCAGTTATCAGTCAGGCTGGGTGGGCAGAGACTGAATACACTTGGACTGATGAGCGCTTTCTTTCTATATCTTTTATCTCATAAAATGCTAATTTTATTATCAGGATTATACAGCCATACAGACATGGAGAACAGATCTATGTAATGATGAATGTAGGTGTTGTACTGTGAAACTGGTTTCAGATAAACTTTAAATGACACCTGTCATAAAACTCCCTGTTATTAAACTGGTGTCCGCACGTTATGTGCCTTATTAGGATCCTAACGATCCATCTATGAGACCCTGCAGCCGTCATACCTCTAGGTTATGCTCACACTTTGCGTTTTTGCTGTTTTGGTGGATTTTTAGGTAAATTAAAAGCTGCTTTTTACAGTACAAGAAAATGCTATGAGATTTCAGAACTCTCATGTAGACGCTTGTTTTTTTTATCTTACTGAATTGGAAATTGGTTTTTGTTTTTTTTTCTGTGCTATGTTGGGCATAAATATGTGATTCTTCAGAATTTCTTTTAGTCTATGCCTGATGAAGAGACCTGTGTAGTCTCGAAAGCTTGCAATTTGTTACCATCTTTTCAGTTAGCCATTAAAACGTATCTACCACTGAGGACTCTCAATTCTAAATATTTTAATATGTATATATACTGTAGCGATTTCACTCACTCAGCTGCGACGGCTGACACTCAGGAGACGTGTTCCTTTAAAGTTCACTGGGTTTATTGCTTCATAAACCATGTGGCAAAACAACAGAAATCAAAATAGCCTTTGGTTCAGGCAAAGGAAAACAAGTGTCCAGTTCATCCGGCTCAGTCCTGAAGCCGAACACATTCAGGAGGGTTTCACCTCCACACATATCTGCTGTGTAAAGGATTAGCCAGTCTTATATAGGACTAACCACACCCAGTAATCTATCACATGATTAGCCATGTGGTCTGACATCACCACAGGTCCTGAAACACAAACATATGGTTATATAAAACAACGCAATATTCCGGGCTACATTACAGCAACAAGGCACTTATGTGGCACATACCTCCCATCGACTACACACCCTTTAGCCATGCTACATACCTCCCCCCTCTGCCTAAAGCCGTGGGGCTTGGCACTTTCTCCCACTAAACAAGGGATTCTTGATAGGGCATCCGCATTACCGTGCAGCTTTCCGGCCCGATGTTCCACATGGAAACTGAAGTCCTGCAGGGATAAGAACCAACGGGTGACCCTAGCATTTCTACCCTTCGTTTCCCTCATCCACCTAAGTGGGGCATGGTCGGATATCAGTCTAAATTTACGTCCCAGCAGATAGTACCGCAATGTGTCCACTGCCCATTTTATGGCCAAGCACTCCTTCTCAACGACTGAGTAGTTCTTTTCAGATGAGGACAGCTTCCTACTCAGATAGAGAACAGGATGCTCCTCCCCATGTAGTTCTTGGGAAAGGACTGCTCCCACCCCAACATCTGAGGCATCTGTCTGAAGAATAAACTCTTTCTTGAAGTTTGGGGCCATCAGAACGGGTTGCTTACACAAAGCGTTTTTCATTTCTTGGAAGGCTGACTCTGTTTCTTCGGACCACTTAACCATTACTGGTTTTGTCCCTTTTAGCAGGTCAGTCAGAGGCGCAGCCATCGTGGCAAAGTTTGGGATGAACCTCCTGTAATATCCCACGATTCCCAGGAAGGCTTTAACTTGCTTCTTGGAAACTGGTTTTGGCCACGTTTGAATTGCCTCCACTTTACTGATTTGGGGTTTTATTTCTCCGTGACCCACTATGTATCCAAGGTACTTAGCTTCTTCTTTACCCAAGGCACACTTCTTTGGGTTTATAGTAAATCCGGCCTCTCTTATAGCATCCAACACCGCTTGGACTTTCTCCAGATGACTCTCCCAGTCCGGGCTAAAGATGACGATATCATCTAGGTACGCAGCAGCGTAGGCCTTATGGGGTGCAAGAACTCTATCCATAGCCCTCTGGAAGGTCGCCGGAGCTCCCTGTAGGCCAAACGGCATCCGGGCATACTGGAAGCATCCATCAGGTGTCGAAAAGGCTGTCTTCTCCTTGGCTTCCTGCGCCATGGGGATCTGCCAATACCCCTTTGTCAGATCCAAGGTGGATATATATCTGGCGTGCCCAAGCCTTTCGATGAGCTCATCAATACGGGGCATGGGATAAGCGTCGAACTTGGAGACCTCATTCAACTTCCGATAGTCGTTGCAAAACCTCCACTCTCCATCAGGTTTTGGGACCAGGACAATTGGGCTTGACCAACCGCTCTTGGATTCCTCAATGACTCCAAGCCTCAACATACGCTCCACTTCCTTGGAGATAACTTCTCGACGAGCCTCAGGAATACGATAAGGTTTCACATTCACCCGCACATGGGGCTCTGTTAGGACCTCGTGCTCTATGACCTTCGTGTATCCTGGCAATTCTGAAAACAGGTCCCTGTTTTTCTGGAGTAACTCCCGGCACTGCTGTTTCTGGGTTTTCGATAGCGTCTCTGCTATAGTAACCGCTCCAACCTCACCTTCTGGGTTGCTTAACAATGACGGAGTAACTGTCGGCTCTCTATCTTGCCATGGCTTGATGAGGTTGACATGGTAAACTTGGAATGGTTTCCGTCTTCCTGGTTGGTGAATTTTATAATTTACCTCACCAAGTTTCTCGACAACCTCATATGGCCCTTGCCATTTGGCCAAGAACTTGCTTTCCACCGTTGGAACTAACACCAGAACTCGGTCTCCCGAATTGAACTGCCTCACTCTTGCAGACCGGTTGTAGACCCTGGCTTGAGCTTCTTGTGCTTGGAGAAGGTGTTCTTTCACGATAGGCATCACCTTTGCAATCTTCTGCTGCATCAGGGCCACATGCTCAATGACGCTTCTGTGGGGCGTGACTTCGGCTTCCCAGGTTTCCTTGGCTATATCCAGGAGTCCTCGTGGATGTCGGCCATATAGAAGCTCAAACGGTGAGAACCCTGTGGAGGCCTGTGGAACTTCACGAATGGAAAACATCAGATAGGGTAAGAGACAATCCCAGTCTCTACCGTCTTTCTCTATAGCTTTTCTCAGCATGCTCTTTAGAGTCTTGTTAAACCTCTCAACAAGACCATCTGACTGGGGATGGTACACCGAGGTCCTCAACTGGGAGATCTTCAGGGCTTTGCATAACTCCCTCATCACCTTGCTCATGAAAGGTGTACCCTGGTCAGTCAGGATCTCCTTTGGCAGACCTGTCCGGGAAAAGACATGGACCAACTCGTGGGCTATGCTCTTTGAGGAAGAATTCCTCAAGGGAATTGCCTCAGGATAGCGTGTGGCATAGTCCAGGATGACTAATATATACTGATGGCCCCGAGCTGATTTAACTAAGGGACCGACCAAGTCCATGGCAATTCTCTCGAACGGTACCTCAATAATGGGCAGTGGCACAAGGGGGTTCCGGAAATGAGGAGTAGGAGCAGTTAGCTGACATGTAGGGCAGGACCTGCAATAGTTCACTATTTCCCGGTGACACCCAGGCCAATAGAACCTCTGCACAACCCGTTCCTGCGTTTTTTCCACCCCTAGGTGTCCACCCAAGATGTGTGAATGGGCCATGTCCAACACTTTCCGTCTATACGGACGTGGGTGTCATCAGCCAAACCTGGGGTTGGGGCGCTCGCCTTGCCCTGGATGGCGGTTGCCAGAAGCTGCATCTGCTGCTGATGCTCCTGCTGGCTCTGTTGTAACTGCTGCCGTTGCTCCTGCTGGCTTTGCTGCATCTGCTGCCGTTGCTCCTGCTGGCTCTGTTGTATCTGCTGCTGGCTCTGTTGTATCTGCTGCATCAACAGCCTGTTGGTCTCTTGCTGCCTTTGCTCCTGCTGGACCAAGTGTTTCAGCAGGTCCTCCATTTTCTCCGGCAATGCTTGCTGGCTTGCAACAGCCTTGACCCAGGACATTCAAAAATAAACTCACGTCTCCGCTGGGAACGCTGCTCGCAGGTCTCCACCAATTGTAGCGATTTCACTCACTCAGCTGCGACGGCTGACACTCAGGAGACGTGTTCCTTTAAAGTTCACTGGGTTTATTGCTTCATAAACCATGTGGCAAAACAACAGAAATCAAAATAGCCTTTGGTTCAGGCAAAGGAAAACAAGTGTCCAGTTCATCCGGCTCAGTCCTGAAGCCGAACACATTCAGGAGGGTTTCACCTCCACACATATCTGCTGTGTAAAGGATTAGCCAGTCTTATATAGGACTAACCACACCCAGTAATCTATCACATGATTAGCCATGTGGTCTGACATCACCACAGGTCCTGAAACACAAACATATGGTTATATAAAACAACGCAATATTCCGGGCTACATTACAGCAACAAGGCACTTATGTGGCACATACCTCCCATCGACTACACACCCTTTAGCCATGCTACAATACATATATATACAGTATAGATATATGTATGTATACATATATATATATATATATATATATATATATATATACACACACTGCTCAAAAAAGTAAAGGGGACACTTAAATAACAGAATATAACTCCAAGTAAATCAAACTGTCCACTTAGGAAGCAACATGTTTGACAATCAATTTCACATGCTGTTGTGCAAATGGAATAGACAACAGATGGAAATTATTGGCAATTATCAAGATACACTCAATAAAGGAGTGGTTCTGCAGGTGGGCACCACAGACCACATATCAGTATCAATGCTTTCTGGCTGATGATTTGGTCACTTTTGAATGTTGATTGTGCTTTCACACGCATGGTAGCATGAGATGGACTCTACAACACACACATAAGTGGCTCAGGTAATGCAGCTCATCCAGGATGGCACATCAATGCAAGCATCGCAAGAAGGTTTGCTGTGTCTGTCAGCGTAGTGTCCAAAGGCTGGAGGTGCTACCAGGAGACAGACCAGTACACCAGGAGATGTGGAATGGGCTGTAGGAGGGCAACAACCCAGCAGCAGGACCACTACCTCCGCCTTTGTGCAAGGAGGAACAGGAGGAGCACTGCCAGAGCCCTGCAAAATTACCTCCAGCAGACCACAAATGTGCATGTGTCTGCACAAATGGTTAGAAACCAACTCCATGAGGATGGTCTGAGTGCCTGACGTCCACAAATGGGGGTCATGCTCACAGCCCAACACCGTGCAGGACTCTTCGCATTTGACACAGAACACCAGGATTGGCACATTCACCACTGTCGCCCTGTGCTCTTCACAAATGAAAGCAGGTTCACACTGAGCATGTGTCAGAGTGTGGAGACGCCGTGGAGCGCAATCTGCTGCCTGCAACAGCCTTCAGCTTGACCAGTTTGACAGTGGGTCAGTAATGGTCTGGGGTGGCATTTCTTTGGAGGGCTGCACAGCCCTCCATGTTCTCGCCAGAGGTAGCTTGACTGCCATTAGGTACCGACATGAGATCCTCAGACCCCTTGTGAGACCATTTGCTGGTGCGGTTGGCCCTGGGTTCCTCCTAATGCAGGACAATGCCAGACCTCATGTAGCTGGAGTGTGTCAGCAGTTCCTACAAGATGAAGGCGTTGAAGCTATATACAGGCACACGGAGGCCACACGCACTACTGAGCATCATTTCCTTGTCTTGAGGTATTTCCACTGAAGTTGGATCAGCCTGTAATTTGATTTTCCACTTTGATTTTGAGTATCATTCCAAATCCAGACCTCCGTGGGATATTAGTTGTGATTTAGATTGATCATTTTTATGTTTTATTGTTCTCAACACATTCCACTATGTAATGAATAAAGATTTACAACTGGAATATTTAATTCAGTAATATCTAGGATGTGGGATTTTAGTGTTCCCTTTATATTTTGAGCAGTGTATATATACACAGCTCTGGCAAATAATTAAGAGACTACTGCAAAATTATCCGTTTGTCTGATGTTTCTCTTTATAAGTATATTTTTAAGTAATATACACAACCCCTGGCAAAAATTATGGAATCACATGCCTTGGAGGATGTTCATTCAGTTGTTTAATTTTGTATAAAAAAAAAGCAGATCACAGACATGGCACAAAACTAAAGTCATTTCAAATGGCAACTTTCTGGCTTTGAGAAACAGTAAAAGAAATCAAGAACAAAAAATGTGGTAGTCAGTAATGGTTACTTTTTTTAACCGAGCATAGGGTAAAAATTATGGAGTTACTCAATTATGAGGGAAAAAATCTGGAATCATGAAAAACAAACAAACAAAAAAAGCTCCAACATATCACTAGTATTGTGTTGCACCACCTCTGGCTTTTATATCAGCTTGCAGTCTCTGAGGCATGGACTTAATGAGTGTCAAACAGTACTCTTCATCAATCTGGCTCCAACTTTCTCTGATTGCAACTTTCCAACTTTCTCTTTTCTCATTTTGAAAAATGATATCATCATCCCCAAACATTCTTTCAATTGATGGGATAAAAAAAGTGTCCAAAATATCAACATAAACTTGTGCATTTATTGAAGATGTAATGTCAGCCATCTCCCCAGTGCCTTTACCTGACATGCAGCAACATATCATCAATGACTGTGGAAATTTGCATGATCTCTTCAGGCAGTCATCTTTATAAATCTCATTGGAACGGCACCAAACAAAAGTTCCAGCATCATCACCTTGCCCAATGCAGATTCGCGATTTATCACTGAATATGACTTTCATCCAGTCATCCACAGTCCACGATTGCTTTTCCTTTGCTCATTGTAAGCATGTTTTTTTCTGTTTAGGTGTTAATGATGGCTCTCATTTAGCTTTTCTATATATAAATCCCATTTCCTTTAGGCGGTTTCTTACAGTTCGGTCACAGACGTTGACTCCAGTTTCCAACCATTCGTTCCTCATTTGTTTCGTTGTGCATTTCCTGTTTTGGAGACATATAGCTTTGTATTTGGTCCAGATTTTAGACACTGCTAAACAACCAACATCTTTTGCAACATTGCATGATGATTTACCCTCTTTTAAGAGTTTGATAATCCTCTCCTTTGTTTCAATTGACATCTCTTGTATTGGAGCCATGATTCATGTCAGTCCACTTGGTGCAACAGCTCTCCAAGGTGTGATCACTCCTTTTTAGATGCAGACTAATGATCAGATATAATTTGATGCAGGTGTTTTGGGAATGAAAATTTACAGGGTGATTCCATAATTTTTTTTCCCTCATAATTGAGTGACTCCATATTTTTTACCCTCTGCTTGGTTAAAATAAAGTAACCATTACTGACTACCACATTTTTTGTTTTTGATTTCTTTTATTGTTTCTTAAAGCCAGAAAATTGCCATTTGAAATTACTTTTTTTTTAATCAGATAATGTTTTATTAACAGTAGTCTAGTTGACAAACAGACACAATTGTGTCAAAAAGGAGAATAAACATGTTACAAAAAGTTTTTGAAACAGAGAGATTTGTTAAAAGTCCCACTCCCCTTGTCTTTTTAATTGTCTCATGAACGAAAAAAGCAGTGGCAGAAGAGCACTCACCATCCTTTAAAATATCCAATCTTTATTATGACATCAAGTCAACAGCAGGATGACAAATAGGAAGAACGTGTATATCCCAAGACGACGGCCGTTTCGCGCTGCCGCACTTCCACGGGTCTTGTAGATGTGAGAGGAAAGAAGGGAACCTTTAAAGGAAACTAGCGTAATCATACCACTCCTCCTCTGACGTCATCAGCAAGGAAAGCCTGCTTATCAGATAAAACTTTAAAAACAATACATATTTAAGTTACATGTGAACTTAGAGAAAAAACAGAATATAGCACTAATGTAATGGAGGGTAATCACAAGAATACCGACATATCTGTCCTTTCATTTACGCCTGTTGGTCCCGTGGCGTTCGTACGCAAATCCACCTACCTTCCCTTCTCAGCAGGAGTTTGTTGTGATCACCCCCTTGTTCTGGCAGGGCAACTTGCTCTAAGCCGGCAAACCGCACTGATGTCGCATTACCTCCATGGCATAACTGCATGTGATTAATAAGCCGAGGAACCCCTTTACCAGAACCAATGGAATTACAGTGTTCCCTGAACCTTATGAATAGGGGTCGGATGGTATTGCCATTGTAGTAAAAATTGCAAGGACAGAACAGTACATATACCACATGTGTGGTTCTACATGATATAAAATCTTTTACTATATGATGAATAGGGCCAATCTTAATGGATTTGTCAGTTATATGGTAAGTGCAAAAATTGCAGTGGGCACATCTAAAGTTGCCTTTTGGGATCCCTGCCTTTAACCAATTTTCTTGTGCAAAACTAACGTTGTTGCGTACTAGTAAGTCTTTTAAATTATTACCACGACGGCATGCAAACAATGGATCCCTGCTACTTATTCCCACTAAATCAGGGTCCTTTTCCAGGATATGCAAGCTTTTCCTGATTGCTGATCTGATAAAGCTATCCATGGGGCCATAAGTAAAACAGAATTTAAACTGTTTTTCTGAAGTTATGTTTTTATTTTTTGCCCCTGTTTTTTCCTGATGCCCCTCTTTGTACGATGCGGCTCTAGCTAAGTCGTCATCCAATAAGGGACGCGGATATCCCCGATCAATGAATCTATTATACAGCTCCTGACATTGTCTATTGAAACCATCTTGAGTACTATTGATTCTTTTGACTCTTAAAAACTGACTGAAAAGGAGAGATATTTTAGTGTATTGAGGGTGAGCACTCTCATAGTGTAACAACGAGTTGGTGGCCGACGGTTTACGAAATACCTCGGTTTGAATGGAGCCATCCTGTACCCACAATTTTACATCTAAAAATTCCAAACTCATACCTCCAAATATTGATGTGAAATTCATATTCATTGTGTTGACCCGCCCTAGATGTGCCACAAAAAACTGGAATGTATCCCGATCCCGTCACATATTATAAACACATCATCCACGAATCTGACATATAGTTTTAGATGTTTTAAAAAGGGGTTACTGTCTGCATAGATATATTTTTCTTTGAAAACTGCCAAAAATAAATTTGCCAGGGGACAAGCGACGGGCGTACCCATGGCAGTGCCCTCTATCTGTAAGAACCATGTAACTTTTAATATGTATTGTTTTTAAAGTTTTATCTGATAAGTAGGCTTGCCTTGCTGATGACATCAGAGGAGGAGTGGTATGATTACGCTAGTTTCCTTTAAAGGAAACCTCTCACACCATCAAGACCCATGGAAGCGCGGCAGCGCGAAACGGCCATTGTCTTGGGATATACACGTTCTCCCCATTTGTCGTCCTGCTGTTGACTTGATGTCATAATAAAGATTGGATATTTTAACGGATGGTGAGTGCTCTTCTGCCACTGCTTTTTTCGTTCATTGGATTATACTGTTTTTCTGAATGAGCACCCAGATTCCATCAAGGCTACAACAACAGATTCCCTGCTGGATAGCATCGTGTGTGATAGTGGTTGAAACGTGTAGTTGGTGCACACTTTCTTTTTTCTTTGAGGAACTGTTTGCTATGTTGTTGGTGAGTCTAGCACACTGCTTTTGGGCTACCACTGGCTTTGATCGTACAACACACATGTGGACATTATCAGCGTTTGGTTTCCCAAACATGGATTCTGAGCCGTTGCCTTTATCCTGTGGTTTGTTAGCAGGTTGGGAGAACGTGGACTCCTATTTTTCAGTATGTGAACAACGAGACAATATTTTTTTTCTCAGCACTAAGACATTGGAATACAAGTTGTTCAATATAGCCGAGAGGGAAGTTAACCTCTTTTGGACCAACAACTCTTTGAAGTCCTATATGGATTGCGGGAGGGTCCCGCGGGGATTAAGGATTTATAAAGAAATGTCCCAATTCAAAGACAACACACAATTTGTCTTGGAGTGGGAGAAGATTTTGTTGAAATGTTCCCAAGATCTTCTCCAGTTGGTCTTTCAGCAGAATTTGAACAATTATGACATGGTGAAATCTGAACTCAGCAAAACAAAAGAGGAGTTAAAATCTCGGTTGACAGATAACCAGTGGACATTTTTGGATAAAAAATTGTACAGTAAAATGGTGGCTATTCAGGCAGAGATCAAGCAAAGGAAACGTAATAATTTATTCGTGACAAAGCTGATTTTGACTCTGGACACATCTTTACGTGGAATAAGAATAAAAACGGGTATGGTAACCGAAAAAATTCCAGAATGAGGTTTAATAAAAACAGGAACTCCAGAAGACAGCACAGCAAAATAAAAAAGACTATCTTACTACAGATTCTGATTCCAGTGTTAGTGAGGATCCTTTGACTGTGGCTGGCATGTCAGCGGGTGGTGTTTCTCAGGATGTTGCGGCCCCTTTAGACGTAGGACGCGTACAGGGAGTAGGAGATACAGAGCTCGGCAATCAACTCAAAAGGAAGCAAGTGTCTTGGAAATCGGTTCCCCACAAAACGCATCGTCCACAACAATAATTAATTTGTCCACCCATGAGCTCAGTGATACTCACTTGTCAGTTTTGTCCAAAGGGTTAAATTTTTGTCTACCGGTTGATTTTGATATGGTGGATTTTAAAATAGATTTATACAAAGCAGTGAGGAAAATCCAATTATATAAATCATTTGCATCCTCTACAGGTATGTCTGTTGAAAAGCATCCAGGTGAGATCCCGTGCACAGTGGGCCCACTTGGGTTCATGGTTGACAATAATGTTGATACTGATTTACAAGATGATATTCATTTATTGCTAAGCCTTACCGATCCTCACGTGACAGAGAGAAAGCCTATGATTTCTGCAGCTGTACCCTTCACAGGGGGAGTGAAATCTACTTATGCACCCCCAGTTGCTCCTGGTAATCTCATTGATGTCTTTGAAAAATAGGTCATCAATGAAGCCCTGATTTATCGTAAATTACCACGTAATGTGACTGCGGCTTAGAAACGTGCATTGTCAAACATCAGAAGTTGGTCTGACACCGTGGTTCGTGCAGCAGATAAAGGGGGCAATACGGTCTTGTTATCTTGTTATCGAAAGATTATTACATGAAGGAGGCTTACAGAAAGTTATCCAGAACTGAAACCTATTTAAAATCAAAGTCTGACCCCACGACCAAACATAAAAATGAATTGCGTTCCTTATTGAGGTCTTATGTAGAAGTGGGCACTTTGTCTCAAAAACAAGCGGAGAAATTGTTTCCAGATTTCCCTAAAAAACCTTATTGGCACCACGTCCCCAAAATTCATTCATTCAGAACCACCGTGACTATGTGCGGCACCTCATTGTTTATTAATGTTAAATGTAATGTTTATGTACTGTAATATGTATTTCTTTGATAAATGTTGTGTTTAGGGCTAGGATAGGAACTTAGATAGTATAGGACCGTACGGAAATTAGAATAGAGGGGGGCATCATAGAGATAAGGAATAGAATAGGAGTGTTAGTAAGGTATAGGCAGCATGGGGGGGGTTGTTCAGTAGGGAGGAGTTAGAGAAGAGCAGGGCAGAGCCATAGGGATATAGGAGAGGCACTTCCTGTATAGGCAGCAGAGCCTGGGCAGCCTTGCCCAGGGCAAGGTGCATGCAGCAGTGAGAGCAGACAGTTGGCTGGCCGTAGGGATAGAGCTGCTACGGCAGGAAGGGGTCCCAGGCTGAGGATCGTGCAGGCAGGCACCAGCTTAGGAAGGACCGTCCCAAGAAGGATCCGGGGTCTACGACCGGGGCAGGAGTAGCTGAGATGGCTTTCCTGGCACCTTTCCCTATTGGAACAGGTCAAAGGGATGGCAGGGAGCTGGTGACACTGAAGGCACGGATGAGACAGAGATTGTCTAGAGATAAGGTGGGGATTTCTGGAAGAAGAGAAACAGAACTGACAGAAAGAATATAGAGGCTGCCCGGATGGCAGTGAAAGCTCAGAAAATGTCCCTTTGTGAAACCTGTTCTGCAAGTGTGATGGATGGCCTGCTGTTTAGTAAAGGTCAACTATTTTGCAAAGAACTGTGTCTTTGAGATGTTTTGTGGAGCTCGGAAACGCGGAGCCAAGGTGACAGAACGTGAAAGGACTCTGACAGTGAATGTATGTGTCCTGCTGTGCACGCTGAACATGCAGCCGAAGGGACACTGTATTTTATCTGTGGGGACCCAGGGTGTGGGAACAGAACAGCCAGTTGCCACGACTACCACCCTGGCCGCCTTACAGTAGCGAATCCCCTTGCATGTGGACAGCAGGGAAAAATTGAGTAAAGGCTGCAACACAGGATAGTCTGGGTGGTGGATAAGCAGCCCCAATCAAGTTCCAAAGAAATTCAAGCTGTCCTGCAGGCTCAGGGTGCATCAGTGTCAGTGTGAACTATCCATCGACATTGGAAGTAAAATTAACACTGTGGCAGAAGACCCAGCAGGAAACCACTGTTGACACAGAGACATAAAAAAGCTATACTGCAGTTTTCCAAAATGTACACGAGTAAGCCTAAATCCTTCTGGGAAAGTGTATTGTGGACTAATGAGACCAAGATATAGCTTGTTGGTAATGCACATCATTCTACTGTTTACCAAAAACAGAATGAGGCCTATAAATAATAGAACACAGTGCCTGCAGTAAAATATGGTGGAGGTTCAAAGATGTTTTGGTGTTGTTTTGCTGCCTTTGGCACCGAGCGCCTTGACTGTGTGCAAGGCATCATAAAAGCTGAAGATTACCAAGGATTTTAGCTTGCAATGTAGTGCCCAGTGTGAGAAAGCTGGGTGTGTGGTCTAGGTCATGGGTTTTCCAGCAGGTCCATGACCCCAAACATACTTCAAGAAGCACCCAGAAATTGATGGAAACAAAGCACTGGAGAGTTCTGAATTGGCAAGCAAAGAGTCTGGATCTAAATCCCATTGAACACCGGTGCAGAGATCTTGAAATTGCTGGTGGGAGAAGGTTGCACACCCTTTGGAATAAATAGCTGCAATCAATCGCTTGCTATAACAATCAACAAGCTTCTTACACCTCTCAACTGGAATTTTGGACCACAGACTTTCCCATTACTGAGATAGGAAATGGCAGTTGCTATGGATACAATTTTAGGTAGATGGGAGTAGGTAGAGACAGCTCCTCCTCCTATTTAAATAGAATCTCATCAGCACCAGCTGCCATCTACTATCTCAGTAATGGGAAAG
The DNA here is from genome assembly GCF_032444005.1 of Ranitomeya imitator. NCBI lineage: Eukaryota > Metazoa > Chordata > Amphibia > Anura > Dendrobatidae > Ranitomeya > Ranitomeya imitator. The sequence goes on along the minus strand of NC_091286.1, from coordinate 567,578,041 downwards.
TCTGTCTTCACTGAATAGAGGTTTTACTTCAGATTTGAGAATGTTGATAATGACTGATGAATTCTGACAGAGAAAGAAGCAGATTTCTCTGATAGGATATTTTACAGAGTTGCTTTTGTTCACGTGTACTATTAATTTGTGAAATAAAAATAAAAAGACTGTTACTCTTTAAGTGATTGAGCTCCTTATTATATATAAAAGAATAAAGGATAGGTCATGTTGCAATAACACATGTCAATTAATATAGTCCCTACAATACCTACAACACCCCCATAGAGTACATAAGCGTTCTTTATACTGCTCATATAAAAGCATTTTACAGCTAATGCCATGACAAAAGGTTGGGATCTCTAGAGCTCTAGAGGTGGTGAGTCGGTGCTCTCATCATTACAGGCCCCGTGTATGGACACAAAGTTTGAGAACTGTAGTGCGCCACTTGTGGTGGTGAGTCGGTGATCTCCTTATTACAGGTCCCGTGTATGAACACAAAGTTTGAGAACTGTAGTGCGCCACTTGTGGTGGTGAGTCGGTGCTTTCCTCATTACAGGCCCCGTGTATGAACGCAAAGTTTGAGAACTGTAGTGCGCCACTTGTGGTGGTGAGTCGGTGCTCTCCTTATTACAGGTCCCGTGTATGAACACAAAGTTTGAGAACTGTAGTGCGCCACTTGTGGTGGCGAGTCAGTGCCTTCCTCATTACAGGCCCTGAGTATGAGAACAAAGTTTGAGAACTGTAGTGCGCCACTTGTGGTGGTGAGTCGGTGCTTTCCTCATTACAGGCCCCGTGTATGAACACAAAGTTTGAGAACTGTAGTGCGCCACTTGTGGTGGCGAGTCAGTGCTTTCCTCATTACAGGCCCTGAGTATGAGAACAAAGTTTGAGATCTGAATTGCGCCTCTTGTGGTGGTGAGTTAGTGCTCTCCTTATTACAGGTCCCTTGTATGAACACAAAGTTTGAGAACTGTAGTGCGCCACTTGTGGTGGTGAGTCGGTGCTCTCCTTATTACAGGTCCCGTGTATGAACACAAAGTTTGAGAACTGTAGTGTGCCACTTGTGGTGGCGAGTCAGTGCTTTCCTCATTACAGGCCCTGAGTATGAGAACAAAGTTTGAGAACTGTAGTGCGCCACTTGTGGTGGTGAGTCGGTGCTTTCCTCATTACAGGCCCCGTGTATGAACACAAAGTTTGAGAACTGTAGTGCGCCACTTGTGGTGGCGAGTCAGTGCTTTCCTCATTACAGGCCCTGAGTATGAGAACAAAGTTTGAGATCTGAAGTGCGCCTCTTGTGGTGGTGAGTCGGTGCTCTCCTTATTACAGGTCCCGTGTATGAACACAAAGTTTGAGAACTGTAGTGCGCCACTTGTGGTGGCGAGTCAGTGCCTTCCTCATTACAGGCCCTGAGTATGAGAACAAAGTTTGAGAACTGTAGTGCGCCACTTGTGGTGGTGAGTCGGTGCTTTCCTCATTACAGGCCCCGTGTATGAACACAAAGTTTGAGAACTGTAGTGCGCCACTTGTGGTGGCGAGTCAGTGCTTTCCTCATTACAGGCCCTGAGTATGAGAACAAAGTTTGAGATCTGAATTGCGCCTCTTGTGGTGGTGAGTCAGTGCTCTCCTTATTACAGGTCCCTTGTATGAACACAAAGTTTGAGAACTGTAGTGCGCCACTTGTGGTGGTGAGTCGGTGCTCTCCTTATTACAGGTCCCGTGTATGAACACAAAGTTTGAGAACTGTAGTGTGCCACTTGTGGTGGCGAGTCAGTGCTTTCCTCATTACAGGCCCTGAGTATGAGAACAAAGTTTGAGAACTGTAGTGCGCCACTTGTGGTGGTGAGTCGGTGCTTTCCTCATTACAGGCCCCGTGTATGAACACAAAGTTTGAGAACTGTAGTGCGCCACTTGTGGTGGCGAGTCAGTGCTTTCCTCATTACAGGCCCTGAGTATGAGAACAAAGTTTGAGATCTGAAGTGCGCCTCTTGTGGTGGTGAGTCAGTGCTCTCCTTATTACAGGTCCCTTGTATGAACACAAAGTTTGAGAACTGTAGTGCGCTACTTGTGGTGGCGAGTCAGTGCTTTCCTCATTACAGGCCCTGAGAATGAGAACAAAGTTTGAGAACTGTAGTGCACCACTTGTGGTGGTGAATCGGTGCTCTCCTTATTACAGGCCCTGGGTATGAACATAATGGTTCCAAGAAACTGAGATACCAAGATTCAGTCTCCTTCCTCTCCGCATCTATGATGTGCTCCCAATAAAGCACCATGAACGTACTGGTTCTAAGTTTTCAGCAGTAGATTACCATGAACACTACCATGACTTTTTCTTCCACCAGATCTAATAAGATTATATTGTGTTTTTAAGTCTAAAATAAATTGAATTCTTTAAATTATCTGTAACCATGGTAACAACCATTGCCTGCTCATGGTTTCCATGACTACAAATGTTACTAAGGAAGATTGATTATTCACTGCAATACTGATGGTAACATTAAGGGATAGTTCTGAAAATCAGATCACCTGAGTGACTGATCCATATCAACCATAGAAATGTCTGTTATTCTCTGGCCTACACTGGAAACACGACTGGTTCCTATAACGTGCACGGTGTGAATGGTGGATGTCCCGCACTTCACTAAAGACTTGAAAATTGTGCACCTGGTATAGACAGTAGGCTGTCTTCATATGTGTTCCCGATGCCTTTTCTGCTGCAATTTTCCAAAAATACAGTAAACTTGGCATGCTTTTATCATATTTTAGGAAAAAAAATTATCCCAAGCGCATCATGCGAACAGGACTAGTAAATGTTGCATGCATTTTAAAAATTTGGTGCATGTTTCCTACAATTTAGAAAAACCAAGAGATGATTAGGAAAATATCTGTAATATAACTTTATTGGGGTTTTTTAAAGTTACCAGTGAAAGTCATCCCTAAAATAATCCATAAAAGAAAAAAATCCATATTTACTACTGGAATCCAACCCTATTTCCAGTGCTGACTGTTTCCACTGGACCAGAAGAGATGACATCCGGACCACCAGCTTTCTGGTGCTGCAACCAACCAGTGATCTCAACAGTCATCTCTCTCTCACAACCCTCAGCCCCCATCCAAAGGAGGACATTGCAAAGGATTTCCGGGGAAAGCAAAGTGCTGAAACTTTTTTTTCTGACAAATTAGGATAGAATTGGAGGCAAACAGTATGGCCTTATTTAAGGCTCAATCATATATTACACATTTACCGTTCACCAAACTAGTCTATGCTTTAGCATGAGTTCTTGGTTACATTACCCTTTAAGAAAAATGTATTCTGTAAAGGGGTGTTCTCATCTTCAAGATCATAGCCTAATATGTAGTTGGTGTATTAATAATATTAGCAAATACCACCAATTGGAAATGTTGTATAGTTCTTCTGCTAACCTACATAGCTTACCCCATATGCTAGGGCATTGCACTAGCTTATATATCCATGATTATGACCACTAACTAGATCGTGGCCCGATTCTAACACATCGGGTATTCTAGCATATGTATGAATATATATAGCAGCCACATAGTATATAGCACAGGCCACTTAGTATATAGGAGCCATGTAGTATATACAGTTAGGTCCAAATATATTTGGACAGAGACAACATTTTTCTAATTTTGATCATAGACATTACCACAATGAATTTTAAACAAAACAATTCAGATGCAGTTGAAGTTCAGACTTTCAGCTTTCATTTGAGGGTATCCACATTAAAATTGGATGAAGGGTTTAAGAATTTCAGCTCCCTAACATGTGCCACCCTGTTTTTAAAGGGACCGAAAGTAATTGGACAGATTGAATAATTTTAAATAAAATGATCATTTTTAGTACTTGGTTGAAAACCCTTTGTTGGCAATGACTGCCTGAACTCTTGAACTCATGGACATCACCAGACGCTGTGTTTCCTCCCTTTTGATGCTCTGCCAGGCCTTCACTGCGGTGGTTTTCAGTTGCTGTTTGTTTGTGGGCCTTTCTGTCTGAAGTTTAGTCTTTAACAAGTGAAATGCATGCTCAGTTGGGTTGCGATCAGGTGACTGACTTGGCCATTCAAGTATATTCCACTTCTTTGCTTTAATAAACTCCTGGGTTGCTTTGGCTTTATGTTTTGGGTCATTGTCCATCTGTAGTATGAAACGACGACCAATCAGTTTTGCTGCATTTGGCTGGATCTGAGCACACAGTATGTCTCTGAATACCTCAGAATTCATTCGGCTGCTTCTATCCTGTGTCACATCATCAATAAACACTCGTGACCCAGTGCCACTGGCAGCCATGCATGCCCAAGCCATCACACTGCCTCCGCCATGTTTTACAGATGATCTGGAATGCTTTGGATCATGAGCTGTACCACGCCTTCGCCATACTTTTCTCTTTCCATCATTCTGGTAGAGGTTGATCTTGGTTTCATCTGTCCAAAGAATGTTCTTCCAGAACTGTGCTGGCTTTTTAAAGATGTTTTTAGCAAAGTCCAGTCTAGCCTTTTTCTTCTTGAGCTTATGAGTGGCTTGCACCGTGCAGTGAACCCTCTGTATTTACTTTCATGCAGTCTTCTCTTTATGGTAGATTTGGATATTGATACGCCGACCTCCTGGAGAGTGTTGCTCACTTGGTTGGCTGCTGTGAAGGGGTTTCTCTTCACCATGGAGATTATTCTGCAATCATCCACCACTGTTGTCTTCCGTGGGCGCCCAGGTCTTTTTGCATTGATGAGTTCACCAGTGCTTTTTTCTTTCTCAGGATGTACCAAACTGTAGATTTTGCCACTCCTAATACTGTAGCAATTTCTCGGATGGGTTTTTTTCTGTTTTCGCAGCTTAAGGATGGCTTGTTTCACCTGCATGGAGAGCTCCTTTGACCGCATGTTTACTTCACAGCAAAATCTTCCAAATGCAAGCACCACACCTCAAATCCACTCCAGGCCTTTTATGTGCTGAATTGAGAATGACATGATGAAGGGATTGCCCACACCTGTCCATGAAATAGCCTTGGAGTCAATTGTCCAATTACTTTTGGTCCCTTTAAAAACAGGGAAGCGCATGTTAAGGAGCTGAAACTCCTAAACCCTTCATCCAATTTTAATGTGGATACCCTCAAATGAAAGCTGAAAGTCTGAACTTCAACTGCATCTGAATTGTTTGTTTAAAATTCATTGTGGTAATGTCTATAACCAAAATTAGAAAAATATTGTCTTTGTCCAAATATATATAGACCTAACTGTAGCAGACACGCAGTCTATAACACAGCCACATAGTATATAACACAGCCCACGTAATATATAGCACAGCCAACGCAGTATATAACACAGGCCATGCAGTATATAACACAGGCCACGCAGTATATAATACAGGCCACGCAGTATATAACAGTGGCCACACAGTATATAACACAGCCCACGCAGTATATATCACTGCCCACGTAGTATATAACACTGCCCACATAGTATATAGCAGCCACACAGTATATAACACAGCCCACGTAATATATAGCACAGCCAACGCAGTATATAACACAGGCCATGCAGTATATAACACAGGCCATGCAGTATATAATACAGGCCACGCAGTATATAACAGTGGCCACACAGTATATAACACAGCCCACGCAGTATATATCACTGCCCACGTAGTATATAACACTGCCCACGTAGTATATAGCAGCCACGCAGTATACAACACAGCCCACGTAATATATAGCACAGCCCATGCAGTATATAACACTGCCCATGTAGTATATAACACTGCCCACGTGGTATATAGCAGCCACGCAGTATATAACACTGCCCACATAGTATATAACACAGCCCACGTAGTATACAGAAGCCACGCAGTATATAACACAGCCCACGCAGTATATAACACAGCCCATGTAATATAGCACAGCCCACGCAGTATATAACACAGCCCACATACTATATAACACAGCCCATGCAGTATATAACACTGGCCACGTAGTATATAGCAGCCACGTAGTATCTAACACAGCCTAAGTAGTATATAGCAGTGTGGGCACCATATCCCTGTTAAAAAAATAATGAAAATAAAAAATAGTTATATACTCACCCTCTGTTGTCCAGTGAAGCTGTCCTGATGCACGCGCTGCTGCCGCCAGCTTCCATTCCCAGCGATGCATTGCAAAATTACCCAGATGACTTAGCGGTCTCGCGCGCATCGGCGGATGACAGAAGGTGAGAATAGCAGGTTTTTTGTTTTTTTTTAATTATTTTTAACATTAGATCTTTGTACTATTGATGCCGCATAGGCAGCATCAATAGTAAAAAGTTGGTCATACAGGGTTAATAGCAGCGTTAACGGAGTGCGTTACCCGCGGCATAACGCGGTCCGTTAACGCTGTCATTAACCCTGTGTGAGCGCTGACTGGAGGGGAAAATGGAAGCGGGCGCCGGGCACTGACTGGACGGAAGTAGGAAAGAACTGATTCTCGGCCGGACTGTGCCCGTCGCTGATTGGTCGCGACCTGGCGGCTGCGACCAATCAGCGACATGGGATTTCCGTTACAGACAGACAGACGGAAGTGACCCTTAGACAATTATATAGAAGATGGCTAACTAGTTAACTGTCACTATATGAATGGTGATAACCATGGATGTCTAAGCTATTGCAATGCCCTTAACATGGGGTAAGCAACATAGGGAATCAGAACAAATATACTACAGTTTTAATTGGAGGTATTTACTAATATTATTATTACACCTACTACATATCCTTTAAGCTGTACTACTAAATACAAAAATACGGTAACTGTTTGGGTAGGATTAGCAAACTAACTAATGTGTATGAGGTTCTACTGACTCCCCCATATGTCGGTGGAAAGAACGATTGGACATGTTGCATTTCATCATGATCAATTCTTTGTTTGGATTGGGCTCAAAGGGTTCTTGTAGCATCTTATTTCATGTTCTCCATTTAAAAAAATGAAAAAGTATAAGAAAATGTAGCACATTACAAAGTAGACTCAAATACTGTATACTGCTGTTCACTTACTTGCATTTGTGGTGATAGGAACTCACCCTATTAGTGTAAGGCCATATGATGACATGGTTTTGATACAGTCAAAAATCACCGCAAGTACAGTAACCATAGAAGTAAAAAAGGCATTGCCTAAACTGTGCAAAACAGGATTTTAGTTTCCCATTTTAACATCCCTGTGTATTTGGCTGCAAGTTACTTTTTGTTCTTGCAGTCTTGTGGTTTAGTAAGTCCATGGCTGTGCTCCTCTGAACCTATATAATTGGGGTGTATATATAATTTTGCTTAATATTTAACATTTGTTTTGCCAGGTAGGCTAGGTGTACATGAGGAAAATAAGCTGTGTTTTGCTGTACCAACGCAGAACATTAAGGCTGTGTGCACACATTGCGTTTTCGCGTTTTTTTCACGTTTTTTCGCAATAAAAACGCATACATATGCATCCTATCATTTAGAATGCATTCTGCAATTTTTGTGCACATGATGCGTTTTTTTCCGCAAAAAAAACGCATTGCGGTAAAAAAAACGCAGCATGTTCATTAATTTTGCATTTTTTCGCGTTTTTCCCGCTATATATTGCATTGGGAAAGCTCCAGAAAAAAACGTGAAAAAACGCATGCGGTTTTCTTGCAGAAAATGTCCGGTTTTCTACAGGAATTTTCTGCAAGAAATTCTTACGTGTGCACGTATCCTAAAATTTAAGAAATCTCATGTATATGCTGAAAAATATATTGACCAGAGCTATGGGTTTGATATCCACAGCATATCAATGTATACCGCAGATGTTACCGAAGATTTCACCCTTTACAACGCAAAGAATGAAATGTGTGACTGCCCCACACCTTCATAATTTGCAAATTGCCAAAAGGCAAATAGACCATAATTAAAGATTCATGAGATTAAAATATAACTTTATTAAATTAAATTGTGCTATTTAACTTGTTCTTGTTTCAAAATCAGTGTCTGTATTGGTTAATTAATGTCCTAGCTATTAATATTAATTGGCCTTTTTGGAGGTAAGTATTATTCTATGCTTTCCCTCTCAGTGGAATTACTGTGAGCAATTTCACTGTCCATTATGAGGCTAAAAGATTGCCAATAGGTGGAATTAATCACTCTGGTCCTATGATCAGTGTACAAGGCAATGATTCTTCACTAGAATTGTTTTGATTAGGCTAATATGTTATCTTTGTTTGTGGGCATATTATATATTCGGACATTAGCTTCATAGTATTCATTTTGGCAACGCTTTGCATAAAGTGGTCGAGGACCACTATTTCGTATGTAACCACCGATAGAGACTGACTGCACTAAAATATTAACCTGCTGCCTCCCCGACGTGTTTCGCGATTGCTGGCTTCTTCAGGGAAATAAGGCTGCAAATGGTCATTGAGTGGGACCTTGCGGCCTATATAAGATTGGTTCATGATGGCATGGGGATCATACAATCAGAGGGGTTGACGCTTTGGCCATTCCAGGACCCTCAATAACAATCATATAACCGCATTCAATAGACAAATAGAGATGTCAATCACAAGAAATGAAACTATAGATTCTACCGATATAAGACTGATCTTACCAGGCCAATCTAGATGCTTCACTAATAAATCCCTCAGTATCCGCCCAGTTAATATGTTGGCGCTATCGGAGGATCAATGATTGTCTTCTTCCAGGTCATGCTCTAAAGTGGAGAAGGTTGTAGGACCTTAGAGTCACGTGTCTGTTCATTGCGCTCACGTGTTCCTCTGTAGTATGTGAAGACATCAAGGACCTTCCAGTCATGTGACAATTGTGTCAATGCAAGACTGGAGGACCTTCATGTCACATGGCAGTGCTCGGTGCCTGCGGGCATAGTGACTACAGCGCCAATCTCGTGATAGTTTATTATACACTTTCTTCACAATTATATCCACAACAGTATATACCGCGGGACCCCTGCTGTGGGAGGTCCACAGGAAATACATTCCATGGGAATGTAGCCTAAGGCCACATTCACACGTTCAGTATTTGTTCTTTTTTTTCCTGAGTATTTATAAGCCAAGACCAGGAGTGGAACAATCAGAGGAAAAGTATAATAGAAACACGTCACCACTTCTGTATTTATCACCCACTCCTGGTTTTGGCTTACAAATACTGAGATAAAATACTGAACAAATATTGAACATGTGAACATGGCCTAAGGAAAACTTTGGATATTGCAGGAAGTGTTGACACTTTAGGCCACAGGTACACTCACAGTATTTGGTGAGTTTTTTACCTCAGTACTTGTAAGCCAAAATCAGGAGTGGAACAATCAAAGGAAAAGTATAGAAACATGTCACCACTTCTGTATTTATCACCCACTCCTGGTTTTGGCTGACAAACACTGAGGTAAAATACTGAGCAAATACACTCCATATGAATGTGGCTTTAGAGTAAGGTTTGACAGAGAAGACTGCAATTCTTGCCTGCTTATGCCAGTGAAACAACTGTTCTTCTGCAAGATCATGCACCTGTTTTTAACAATCAAGTTGTGGAGCACAGCATGTTTTTCGACCACCACAGGGCCATTCCATCTGCCTTACCCTTTAGAATCCATGTTAACAATCAGTAAATGTAATATAACTGTACAATTTGCTTCCATTAAAATTTTTGTCCTCAAATCTGAGATCTTAAGGACAGGTACTGTAGTTCAGCTTTACCCTGCCCTGCTCCCCATGCAGCACTGGTCCCATATTTAATCTCGGAAGTTCAGTTTTTAACATGGACCAAAGGTGTAAAGCCCATAGAATTACTTGGGGTAGTGTAAAATGTTTCAGCCACAGTGCTTTTTTTGTTACATTTAAGAAAAATTGTCACAGAAAGCATTTTTTCCAGTTTTACTCTAACTGTATGAACCAAGCCTTAATTCTAACTATTCCTAGCAATCCACGTTTTAGGCCTCATTCACACCTCAGTGATTTTCTCGTATGAGAAAATCGGTCCCCGTTTCATTAGTGTGTATCAGAATTTGGTCAGTGTCACTTTTTGCCATCAGAATTTGATCAAAGTTTCACAGTTTTTCTTAAATGAGAAGCAAATGAAGAAAAAAATAAGTTTATCTTTTCCTATCCAGTAGTCCGTGACAAACAGACAGCAATCAGATGGCATCCGAGTGGGGTCAGATTTTTTTCATGCTCCCATAGACTTCCATTGCTGAAGGTCACGGACTATCCATAAAAAAGCATGAATAGTACTTGTACGAGCAAAGCTGACATGTGAATGAGCCCTTAGAATGAGATAAGCATGAAGTCATGGAGGCTTGATGAGGAGCTGACTGACATCCACAACGAGGGTCCAGCAACTGCGGAAGCTGTGAAGCTTCCAGCATAACATTATTATGACTTGTAGTGCTCAGAAGCATCGTTATCACGCCGGTGTTTAATCAGTGTCTACTTACTGATACATTCACAGCTTATTTGTTTCCCCAGGATACAGTTCTGACAGTTTAGTTAGCTCAACTCACTTTGTAAGGACTTAATAATAATGCAGAAACCGCAGCATATTCAGTGATTGTACATGCCGTGATCAGTTGCGATCGTTGATTTTCTATCATCAGGTGAATAACAATTTCAGAAATAGTCTGCAACAACCCGGAGCATCTAATCTCTGGAGAAATAAAAATGCTGAAAAATGCTATTGATATTCCGGCACAAATCTGTGACCATATTTCTGCTTTTAATCTTTGTAGGCATTTCTGCTAGCATATTTATCAAGAATGTCCATCAAATTTACTTTAGGAAAATGGATATATAAAAGTTAACAAGATGCCTCACTGATTCTTCAGTAAGGCCGGCGTCACACTGGCGTTTTAAACGGCCGAGTGCAATGCGATAAAAAAATCGCATTGCAGTCGGACCAATGTTAAGCTATGGGGCCGCTCCCACCAGCCGACTTTTTGTCGGCCGTTTTCCTTGGTCCGAGACAATCGCAGCATGCTGCGATTGTTTCGGACCGAGGAAAACTCTTGGCTCACTCGCACCCATATAAGCCTATGGGTGCGGGTGAGACAGCGCACACCACTCGGATATCATTATTATTATTATTATTAATTTATATAGCACCATTAATTCCATGGTGCTGTACATGAGAAAGGGGTTACATACAGGGTGATGTGCGTTATAAGCGGACCCCAGCAATGGGGGAGATGGAGAAATTCATTTCTCCGCCTCCTCCGCAGCTGTGCTCCGATCCTCCCTGTGCGAGAGAATCGGAGCACAGATGCATGACACTCGGCTCCTGCTCTGCTGCCAGCAGGAACCGAGTGTCATTAGCATATCGCATCCGATGCTCTCGCATCGGATGCAATACGCCAGTGTGACGCCGGCCTGAGGCCTCTTTCACACGTCCGTGTCTCTGGTACGTGTGGTGACAGTTTTCACACATCCCGGAGACATGTACACACGTAGACCCATTCAAATGAATGGGTATGTGCACGTCAGTGTGTTTCCAGGGACCCTGTGTCCGTGGGCAAAATACGCTAACATGTCCGTTTTTTACCGTCAGTATGGACGGCAAAACGTTCCGCACACATGCACACAGAGAACACACATTGTTGTCCTCCATGTGACATGCATCGGCACCGGGAAAGAAGTGTTAAAGTAAGCACTGTTCCCCGGGGCCGGGTGCTGAACACGGCTCTCATCATTCTCCCCTGCTCTGCTGGTGATCTGCGCGAGCAGAGGAGAATGATGAGAGTTATAATAAATTCCGAGCGATGACAGCAGGTAGGGGCTTTTGGGACTATTACCCCCATCTTCTGACACCTGCTGCCGCTAATAACAGTGACAGCAGGAGCAGATGATCGGGGTATCCCTAAGCTGCCGCCTGCGATCTAATGAAATAAATGAATGATAAACCTGACGTGGGTTCCCCTTTTTTTCTTGAACCAACCAGGCAAAACTCACAGTTGGGGGCTGCAGCTCTCAGCTGTCAGCTTCTGCAATGTTGGTTATCAAGAGTAGAGGGGTCCCCACACTGTTTTTTTAATTATTTAAGCTCCCAGCTGTGAGTCTACAAGATTGGCATATGTGTATATATATATATATATATATATATATATATATAGATATATATATATCTATATATATATATATATCTATATATATATATAGATATATATATAGAGATATATATATATCTATATATATATATAGATATAGATATATAGATATATGTCCAATCAGATTCAGGTCTGGCGAACGGGCGGGCCAGTCCATAGCTTCAATGCCTTCATCTTGCAGGAACTGCTGACACACTCCAGCCACATGAGGACTGGCATTGTACTGCATTAGGAGGAGCCCAGGGCCAACCGTACCAGTCTAACATTCCATTGGATGGAAGATCATTTTAGTAAACTGATATATCAGTGTACCCAACTACCTTTTATCACAGGAGTAAAGGAAAGATGAAGGGAAATACAGAGATTACATTTTACAGGGGTTAAATCAGAATTATGAGATAAAATACAATTCTGGAAAAAGTGTTCTCATGAGCTGTATCTTGGAAAAGCCTTATTCAAGTAATATCACATTGCCCATGGCTAGTTTAGAGTCGGAACATCTGACGCTTGTCTCTGCCAACAAGTTGCAAAATCTAAAGTCTCCCAAAGCCAGATGCGAAATATTCATCCGAGCTAACCATGGATAAAGCAGTAAGACCATAAAAAGTCTAAACCGGTCGACTGGAAATAGATAAAATGTTTTGTTGAAGTCACATACTGGTCTACAATAGACGAGCAAGAACATTCCTGTTAACATCTATGAATGTCTGACTTCTTTTCTTGGTAGAATATTCTGACTAAAGTGGAGGAGGGATCAGTCCGGGAGGCTTCAGCGCTACAAGCACACCGGGAGCTGGAGAAAGTAAGGATTATGCCATAGAAAAGCTGTACAGGGTATTTGATAACGCCATGTATAAAAGCTTCAGACCCAATGTCTTATGTTATAAAGTGTGACTCATAAGGAAAAAGAACTCCTAACCGAGCAAGAGCCTTATAAATAGATCTGCAGAAATAATAGGTCACTTCTGGGGTCGAATAGAAACCCAGAAGTGGATATTAATGGAACAATAGCAGCTGATTTGTGCCTTTGAATAACTGCATTGATTTTTCTTTCTGGCTTTTCATTTTCAAATGGAAAATATTACTTAGTAATATATTTGGAAAACCTGCACAATGAATGCTATCAGACGGGGTTTAATGTGGTCCACCACGCCCCTTCCCCCAACGGTAGCCACAACATCAAACCAGTCCAAAAATGCACTGTCCATCTGACATCAGTAGAGCCATCATGACAGACAAGTTATGTTCTTTATAATTTATGTTGTGTTAAAATGCCGATCTTGGGGTGACCACAGTCATAATTTATATGATGGGAATGTATCATTAAAAATTACCGTACCTAATATTTACATTTATATACATATATTTATTTACATATATATTACATTTTAGACATTTTTTTTGTCATATCATGATCTGAACTAAAAATAAAAACTAGAAATCTTGCAATATTTGCACTGCCCACTGGGCCTAATATATATTCTAACTTCCTGTTTGTTGCTTTTGGAAATTCACACGTACATTAGCAGCAATGGCCTGAAAGATAATTAACCTATCATTTACATTGAAGCATCTAATGAGTGTGTGCAAAGGTCATTCTGAAGAGAGGGGGAGCTGTGATATCACCTATTGTGATTGGTTGATTTTGTGTTACCAGCTGTGTATAGAAATGTCACTGGTCATTATATTCCTGTCTCTGATGATAAGGAACCTGCTGTAAACTCTTCCTGAAAAAGACTAAAATAATTGCAGTTGCCAGTATGAAAATTTCTAACTATTTTTTATGTAGATCGTGATATGGGGAAAAATTGTACTTTTTTTTAAAGACATTTAAAACCTGATGTAAATATTGGCCAGTTTCTGATGATATATTCCTTTTAATTTAAATGTTGATGTATAAGTTCTCAAAGAACAACATATCCTTTCCATATATACCATTTGTAGATGTAATCCCTTTTAAAGGCATAGCCCTTAAAGGGAACCTGTCAGGTCTCCAAACACTATTAACTTTCAGATATAAGGTTAATCTACGGGTTAATAGTATTTCAAAGCTCTGCTGCCGCCGTACTAAAAGTATAGCTACCTGGAGGAAAGGAGTTTTAAGAATTCCAGCCATGTCTACAGTGTATCGGTACACAGTGAGCTGTCAGTCCATATGCCACGACGTGGTTAGAGCCACCGTACCCGCTATACTGAGCAGTGACTGAAGTCGCACCGACACGCTTTTATGACTGAAAGCCTTAGGCTGCCAGAGAGAAGAAAGCTCATTTTCTCCCTGTAGCTGCACTTTCATTACTATGCCCGCACATATTTGGAGCCCTATTAACCTGCAGTTTAACCCCATATCTGCAGGATAATAGCATTTGAGGATATGACAGTTTCCCTTTAAGAACAATTCTATCTCTAGGTATGTGGAGTGATCAGAGCTGATTTTAGAGTCTAACAACATGTCCAGATGCAGATGTAACCGGGCTGTATTTGGTATTGCACACTTTCTTCTCTCATCGTGATGTGTTTGTGTTGAGATCTGATCTTCCTTCTGACCAAAAAAAGACTTAGTGTACGGGAGAGCGGATGTGCTGGATGTGAGGTGCAGAAGCCGTACTTCATGTGTGCTGTGTTTGTGTATTATTTATATTCATATATAGAAAGCCTTTTATACTACAATCTGTTACATTGCTTTTTTTGCATTTGTTGTTGACCTAGTGAACATGTAGGGGTTTTTTTTTTAATATCAGATCCTATTTCTTTGGTCAAATCTGTATTTCTTCTATCTGGTTTGGGGGTCTTTACAGTAAATAGTACTTGGTAATTGCTTTTTTGTAAAGGAGTCTTTTTGCCTTCCTCTTGTGCTGTGTAGCTGGTGCGAGCCTGTAATGATGGAGTCAGGAAGATGAGTCGTACAGAACAGCTCATCAGTATAGAGAAGACCCTTGAGTTTAAGATTAAGGTACAATATGTTATATTCTCCTTTTATTTTGCTTTGTACCGTGAAAAAGATTTATCATTGCCACTTTGACAGTTTTTGGACATCAAAAGTTGAAAAAATTTGTACATTTACACAATTTTTTGGGTGACTATTTGCCCCAAATATTTTCTTAACAAACTTAATATAACATACTTCAGAAAACTAACAGATATTAGGTCATAAATCCACACAAGTTCATAGCTGACCTAGATTTTATTTGTTACAATACCGACAGCCTGAAGACATGTCAAAATTTTCAGTGTGTGAGATGTAAGGATACAGCTTTGATCTCCTGGTCTAACCTCCTGCATGATTAGAAAGTGCTGGGAGTAGAGCACAGATAACTAGCACCTTTCAGATAAGGTCAATGTAGGAGCAGAGCACGCTCCTCACGCTGGGGTAGGCTGTTCTGATCTCAATGCAGAGTTACTACAAGTTGCTGTGAACACAACAGACATACAAGTGCTTCTCACTAAATTCGAATATTCTTAAAAAGTTAATTTATTTCAGTTCTTCAATACAAATAGTGAAACTCAATATTATATAGTCATTACAAACAAAGTGATGTATTTCAAGTATTTATTTCTGTTAATGTTGAGGATATTCTAATTTAGTGAGAAGCACTTGTAAGTGTGACACTTTCAGATCATTTTAGGATAGGCAGCGTGGGGGAGGGGAAGTCAAGCAGAGGTTACAGTTTTATCAGAGTAGAGACCTTGATAGAAGAGTTTGTAATGTGAAACATCTGTGCAGTCTTCCCCACATAGACCTTACCTGAGATATTAGTCATTTGTGCTCTACTCCCAGCACTTTCTAATCATGCAGGAGGTTAGACCAGGAGATCAGAGCTATATCAATACATCTCACACAGTGAGAAACCTGCTTTAAGCTATGGTGGGGCGCTTCCTTCTTCGCTTTGAGTGAGTGTTGCTGTCTGCTTATGTCAGCGTTGTACAGGGAGAACAAGTACACCCCCCCAATGAAAACTATCTGATAACACTCACTTAAGGTACCGTCACACTCAGCGACGCTGCAGCGATATAGACAACGAGCCGATCGCTGCAGCGTCGCTGTTTAGGTCGCTGTAGAGACGTCAAACACGGCAACACCAGAACGATGCAGGAGCGATCCAGTGACGTACTTATCGTTCTCGCTGGTTGTTAGCTCCATGTAAAAACATTGCTGGCATCGTTGCTTTTGCAGTCAAACATGACGAATCACGCCGACCTGATCACCAAATAAAGTTCTGGACTTCTAGCTCCGACCAGCGATGTCACAGCAGGATTCTGATCGCTGCTGCGTGTCAAACACAACGAGATCGCTATCCAGGACACTGCAACGTCACGGATCGTTGTCGTTCTCGTTGTAAAGTTGCTCAGTGTGAAGGTACCTTTAGTCTTAACAAGAGTTAACTCATTAGGTCCCGAATACTTTGAATAATTATTTCTCTGCAACGGTCAGGTGAAATAAAAAAAATAATTATTATACTTTACAAAATTTTGTGAAAGGTCCTCTTTAATGCTTGTGTACCGGGGACATGCCATTCCACACACCTATCAGCCTCATGGCATAGCAATCGCGGGGAGCTGATGGTTTCCAATGGCTGCTTCAGGTCTGCTGAAGGCTGCTGTGCATGCTGTTATGGTGTTAGTTTGAGGACCAGCTTTAATACTAGCCTTTTCCCCATTTAACCCCTTAATGACCGCCAATGCATCTTTTTACTGACCTGAGATATAAGAGAATAGCATCCCCATACAGGTAACAATCCAGCAGCTGTCGGCTGTACACTACAGCTGACAACTTTCTGTATCAGCCATGATTAGTGTTGACACCGTCCAAATCTGTTTAACCCCTTAGATGCTGCTGTCAATAGTGACTACATCATATAATTTCTTAACAGAGTGTGGGGGCTTCCTTTCTAACCCCATCGGCACCCTGAGATCATGATTGTGTGGTCCTGATGTTTGCCATGGTAATTTATGGCAAAATAATGGCCTTAAAGTCTGCCGACTATAGCGACCTGTTCAGAAGTTAGCGATATTTAGGTGGTAAAAATACACTTTTTAATTCCTGTTATGTCACTTTGCATTCATTCCTGAACAGCACCTGAAGGGTTAATAAACTACCTGACAGAGGTTTTCAATATGTTGAGGGATGATGTTTTAAAAATAGTATCACTGTTGAGGTTTTCCAATATATACCGTGAAAAAAACCCAAAATATAACACTGGTCTACAAAAAAAAAATGTTCTGGCATGGACATTTAGAACAGTTTTAGACTAATTTGAGGGTGCTGAATTCAAATCTGATCTTATAATTTCTCTATCACATTACGTTTTTGCGCTATAGGTATAAAGCCCATTTTCATGAATTCCATGATAAATATAAGTAGTGTATGAAAAGTGCCGGTTTATACGGTTCACTAAGGTAAATTTAGTTTTCATTTAGTCTCCCAATAAATGTGAGAATATCTTTGTTTTCTTTGAACATGCATAATTCCCATTTGTTATGATAACACCCTTGTTTTCTGTGCTACTGGAACAGTAGAGCTACAGCAGAGCACTGGGTGAAAACTGAATGGCCTCAGCGACAGAGTTTGGCATCTGGCGATAAGAATGTCATCCATGATCTTCTAGTGGATAGGAAGAACATTGTCTTTCCTCCCTTACACCTAAAACTTGGATTGATGAAGCAGTTCGTCAAAGCGCTCCATCACAGTGGAGAATGCTTTAACTATATATGTTCAACTTTTCCTGGTCTTAGTGAAGAGAAGAAAAAGGCTGGAATATTTGATCGACCTCAAATTAGAACACTTATGAGAGAACCAAATTTTATCACATCAATGAATGAGACAGAAGAAAGAGCTTGGAATGCATTTTGTAATGTGGTGCAGAATTTTCTAGGGAATAAGAAAGCAGACAACTATGAAGAGATTGTGGAAGCGCTACTAATGAGTCTGCGAAATCTTGGATGTTGAATGAGTATCAAGATCCACTATTTACACAGCCATTTGGACTTTTTTCCAGAGAACCTTGGGGATGTGAGCGAGGAACAAGGGGAGCGTTTTCATCAGGACATTAAAGCAATGGAAGAACGGTATCAAGGCCGGTGGGACTCACATATGATGGCTGACTATTGCTGGAGCTTGATGAGAGACAACCCAGAAGCTGTACATCACAGATCAGTCAAGAAAAGAAAGTTCAAATAACTGCCATTTGTCATTCATCTGTGTGCCATATATATGTGTTTTTATATTTTGTAGTTTAATTCTGTAAGTACAGTATATTTGATTTGCTGTATGTTACGTGTTACGGAACCACTCAGCACTCAGAATATGTTGTGCAGTTATATGCATGTATAATAGGTTCCATGTGAGATGCATCAGCCCACAGGCTGCGCCCCTGGGCAGAGGGGACAAGATATCCCCCTTCTGTCCTCCCCCCACCTTTGTAATTCCCACAGTAAATATTGTCAGGCTCCGGCCCCCTGCGGCTATTGTAATGTATGTCTGGCCTGCCCTCTGCACCTGTGTGATATATATTCTGTGTCCTGTGAATAAAGTGTTGTCAGACTGGAAATACGTGGAGAAGCAGTGATATTTTATATGCTCCCAGGTAACCAAGGAATTCCAGCCAGCGTCCTTCATTCAGACTCCAGCCAAAGCAGAGTGGACCTCCTGAAACACGGTGAGGTACCCCAGCTTGGTAGACCCCGTTACACTGGTGGCAGACAGTGGGATATGATACCCCTTCTACAGGAGGAAAGGAATGAATGGAAAACAACTACCAGAAGTTAAAGAGGACTACATTAAAAGATCTGGTGGAAGCCCAGGGTTGATCGCCAGCAACAAAACAAAAGCGGATTTGATAGCAGCCATCATGGAACACGACAGTGCAGCACCCCCAATGTGAATGTGGAGGAGACTGAATTCCAGAGGGAGGTAAAGAACAGACTGGTGTTCTATGGCCCAAACCCTGCAGTAGAGATCATACGAGAGGTGATGGCTGATGTGCGTACTGATCTGAAGGAAAAGATGGCCGAGCGGACCAGGATAGAGCTAGCCAAGATGGAGATGGCAGAGCGGACCAAAGTGGAGCTGGCCAAGATGGAGATGGCAGAGCGGAGAGAGGAGAGTCAGCGAGCAGGCGGAGCTCTGGCCTCCGACCAGGTACCTTCAACAGTAAGCCACAAAAAGATCCAGTATAATGCCTTCCGACAGTTGGGGAAGGCAGAGGAAGACATTGATGGCTTTCTGCAGGACTTTGTGCAGCAGTGTGCCCTTCATCAAGTGAAGCCGGAGGAACGGGATCAGATTCTGGCCAGCAAGCTGACAGGCCGGGCAGCGGACGCCTATCGCACGGTACCCTATGAGGACTGTATGGACTATGAGCGGATCAAAGAAGTGATCTTGGCCCGGTATGCGCTGACACCAGAGGCATACTGCCAAAAGTTCCGCGGACTTATAAAACGAGTAATCGATACCCACGCTGAATGGGCCTGTAAATTACGGCGGTCACTGCCACTAAGGAGGACGTCCTCCAGCTCGTCTTGTTAGAACGATTCTTTAGTGGACTAACCCCCGAGACACAGGAATGGCTTCGGGACAAGTGGCCAACGACTCTTGAGGAAGCCGCTCGTCTGGCTGATGAACATCATGATGCCAGGAGGCCTCAGTTGTCCAGATCAAAGATGGTCACTATGGGTCCGCCCATGGACCTGGAGGGCCCCAAACCACCGAAGATTGTAGGGGGACCAGCTAGAAACCCGGCCTACCACAGTTCCCCTGGGGCGCGATGCCACACCGTCAGCTGGGCCACCTGTAAAGACAATGTCCCAACCGGACTCAGCATGTCCAGTGGCCAAAAGTGGGAACAGCTGCCTTCAGCCAGGCCACTGTACACTGCTACCAAGGCGAAGCTGACCCGACATGGGTGCTACGACTAACCAAGGGGTGGAAGAGATGGAGGAAGTGCTGCATGAAGTGGACCCCGTGCAGGCAGCCCGGGCAGATAATCGACAACAGCATTGATAGGTCGTGTGGGTTAATGGGAAACATATACAGGGACTAAGAGATTCAGTGGCAACTTTGACCCTTGTGAAGCCTCATCTCATCTGGGACCAAGAGACGACGGACCGGACAGTGGCAGTCCGTGTAGCAGGGGGAGCCATACATCGACTGCCCACTGCCAGGATTCACCTGAACTGGGGAGTCGGGGATGGCCTTGTTGAGGTTGGCTTGATGGAGGATTTGCCCGCAGACGTCTTGCTGGGAAATGACTTGGGGCCCATGTTGTCTGCCTTCTCGGTTGCCCCTCTGGCTGAGACATATCCTGTGACCACCCGGAGACAAGCTCAAGCTGCGGAAGCGGAATCACACTCAGAGGAGGCCCAGGTAAGACATCCCAGCCCTACATGTATTCCCATAGCCAGGCACATTTCTTGGGCCACCCCAGATGAATTTAAGAGGGAGTTACTTGAGGATCTTTCATTGGAGGGATATCATGGGAAGGCACAAGAGGGGAGAGGGGTACTGGAAGGGGAACAGTTTATATGGAAGCAGGGACTCCTCTACCGGATCACAGAGCAGCACCACACAGGGACGAGCCCCACTATAAAACGACATCTGGTAGTTCCCAAGAAGTATAGGCAGGAGTTACTGCGAATCTCTCATGACATACCCTTGGCCAGGCACTTCGGCATCAGTCGCACCAGGCATCGTCTGACACAAAGCTTCTTTTGGCCGAGGGTAACCTATGATGTTTGTCAGTACTGCCAGACCTGTGACAGTTGCCAGTGCATTGGCAAGAGGGGAGATCGATGCAAGGCCAAATCACGCCCCCTCCCCATTGTGGAGGAACCATTTAGCTGAGTAGTGGTCGATCTGATAGGGCTGTTAGCCAAACCCAGTCCGTCAGGGAAAAGGTATATACTGACAGTGGTAGATTATGCTACACGGTATCCAGAGGCAGTTGTGTTACCTATCATACTGGCAGAGACGGTGGCAGCTACCCTGCTCCAGGTTTTCTCACGGGTTGGATTTCCCCGGGAGATTGTCTCGGACCAGGGTACCCAGTTTACAGCAGAGGTGACCAACCAACTGTGGAAGCTGTGCGGCGTAAAGTCCATTAGAAGCGCCCCATACCACCCGCAAACCAATGGGTTGTGTGAACGCTTTAACGGGACATTGAAACAACTCATTGGGACTTTTACCAGGACCTACAGGGACTGGGAGAAATTCTTGCCTCACCTCCTGTTTGCCTATCGGGAGGTGCACCAAGAATCCACGGGGTTCTCCCCGTTTGAACTGGTATACGGGAGACAGGTAAGGGGACCCCTAGACTTAGTGCTAGAACACTGGGAAGGGGAGGGCACCATAGAAGGGGTACCTATTGTACCCTATGTGCTGGAATTCCGGGACCGCCTACAGGAGCTGACCCAGGCTGTACGTGGGAACATGCAGGTGGCCCAGCGGCGCCAGCACGTATGGTACGATCGGAGGGCCAGGGAGCGCACCTTGGAAATAGGACAGAAGGTCTTGTTGTTAGAGCCCACCAGGCAGAACACGTTCCAAGCTGCATGGCAGGGGCCCTACCAGGTAGTGGGGAAAATAGCCGACACAACCTATAATGTCGCCGATTGTGACAACCCCAGGGTTATCCACATGTTCCACGTGAATATGCTGAAGCCCTACCGGGAGCGCCCTGAAGCGGTAGTGGGACATCTGTGCACCTGCAGCAGAGGATTTAGCCGGACTTCCCTTGCCTGATGTTTTAGGGGAAAGGACTCAGTCTAAAACATGGGACCAAGTACACTTGGGTGAAGACCTAGGCCCCCAGGAGAGACAGCAGGTGGAGGAGTTGTTGAGGCAGCGACAGAGGATGTTTTCGGGGAAACCAGGGTACACTCCCCTGACACAACACAAGGTTGAGACCCAGGATCAGACCCCCCCTGCGACAACCCCCCTTCCGCGTCCCTGAGTCTGTACGAGAAGGGATGCGACAAGAGATACAAGAGATGTTGTGTTTAGGGGTCATTGAAGAGTCAGATAGTCCCTGGGCATCTCCCGTAGTGTTAGTGCCCAAGAAGGATAGGACTACACGGTTTTGTGTAGCCTATCGTAAGCTCAATGAGAAAACGGTGACGGATGCGTATCCCATGCCGCGTGTGGATGAGATGTTAGATCGGCTGGCGGGTGCAAAGTATTTGACCACCATTGATCTATGCAAAGGCTACTGGCAGATTCCCCTTAGTCCTGATGCTATTCCCAAGTCGGCATTTGTTACCCCGTTTGGCTTATTCCAGTTTCAAGTTATGCCATTTGGGATGAAGAATGCCCCGGTGACCTTCCAGAGGCTGGCTGACTGGCTTCTGGATAGTCTCCAGGACTATGCTTGTGCCTACGTGGACGACAGCACCATCTACAGTGTGACATGGGAAGAGCATCTAAGTCACATAGAGACAGTATTAGACAGGATCCACAAGGCCGGAATCACCCTGAACCCAAACAAGTGTCACGTGGGCAAAGCAGAGGTTCAGTATTTAGGGCATTGGGTGGGAAGTGGGAACCAGCCAAGATTGAGGCCATAGCCAAATGGCCCACCCCACGCACTAAAACCCAGGTCATGGCGTTTCTAGGGACAGCGGGGTATTACAGGAAATTCGTTCCCAATTACAGCAGCGTAGCCAAGCCCCTCACTGATCTGACCCGTAAGAACCAACCCCGCCAGGTAACCTGGGCCCCAGAGTGCGAGGAAGCCTTCCGCCAACTAAAGGACGCCCTCACCAATACCCCTGTATTGGCCGCACCCGATCCAGCTAAACGTTTCCTGGTTCACACAGACGCTTCTATGTTTGGATTGGGGGCAGTACTGAGCCAAGTCGGGGCGGATGGCCAAGAACACCCGGTAGCTTACCTGAGTCGGAAACTACTGCCCTGTGAAGTAAGCTATGCGGCCATCGAGAAGGAGTGCCTGGCGGTAGTAAGGGCACTCAAAAAGTTGCAACCATATTTGTATGGACGACAGTTTTCTCTCCTAACGGATCATAATCCCGTAGTCTGGCTTAATCGGATCTCCGGAGACAACGCCAGATTACTGCGGTGGAGTTCAGCCCTACAACCTCTGGACTTCACCATCCACTACAGACCCGGCAAAGAAAACGGTAATGCCGATGGACTAAGTCAACAAACGGAACTTGTACCAACCCCATAAACTTCGGTCATCCCCACACCGATCTGTTAAGGATCAGACTGTGTATGCCGATCGTGTTGCTGAAAAGGGGAGCCGTGTTACGTGTTACGGAACCACTCAGCACTCAGAATATGTTGTGCAGTTATATGCATGTATAATAGGTTCCATGTGAGATGCATCAGCCCACAGGCTGCGCCCCTGGGCAGAGGGGACAAGATATCCCCCTTCTGTCCTCCCCCCACCTTTGTAATTCCCACAGTAAATATCGGCAGGCTCCGGCCCCCTGTGGCTATTGTAATGTATGTCTGGCCTGCCCTCTGTATCTGTGTGATATATATTCTGTGTCCTGTGAATAAAGTGTTGTCAGACTGGAAATACGTGGAGAAGCAGTGATATTTTATATGCTCCCAGGTAACCAAGGAATTCCAGCCAGCGTCCTTCTTTCAGACTCCAGCCAAAGCAGAGTGGACCTCCTGACACACGGTATGGTACTGAAAGAGGTACCCCAGCTTGGTAGACCCCGTTACACTGTACATAGACTTTGTAATCTTTGTTATTCCTTGATTAAAAATATACAAAATGTAGTACCGAAAATCATGTGTTTTTATCATAAAACATTAGGAGTAATTTTCATCAAATTTTAAAATATCTCGAAATCCTGATGTGATAGCCAAATACGGAGTTCATATTCGTAATCAGCAGCCAAAATTGACTTAAAATATGTTTTAAAACCTTTTGCCAGAAAAATTGCGTTAACCAGTGTAATTTATGTTTAGGACGCCGCAGCGCTGCAATAAGAAGCAATGAAAACGTATCTAACAGAAAATGATATCAATAAAAATGTCAACTTGCCACTCAAAGCAAGCCTTGATGAATGAGTGAAAACACTGCAGGCCTTGGAAAATGGCAACTTGTTTTTCACCACTTAAATTTAAGAAAAGCTAAACATGTTTGCTATAATTGTAATTTTACTGATCTGTAAAATCATATAGTTGTGTTGTTTTTACAGCACAATGTATGCTGTAAAAACGAAACAAAAAAACCATTGTGGAATTGCGTTTTCTTTTTCCAGTTATATAAAATGATAACATGAATGGTGTTATTCGAAACTACAGCTTGTCATGCAAAAAAAAAAATCAAGCTGTCATATGGCTGTGTGGACAGAAAAATAAAAAAGTTATGGCTCTTGGAAGATGGGGAAGAAAAAAAACGAAAGCGCAAACAAAGAAAATGACCATGTTTGGAAAGGGTTAATTGGATCACTTTACCAATGTATCCAAATAGTTTTTCTTTTCTTGGGTTCTTTGGTCTTAAATAGCTTTTTTTCGCTTTCTTGACAGTCTGTGCCAATCATCTCTCACTCCCGCTGGTTATTAAAGCAGGGAGAACTGCAGCAGATGTCTGGGCCTCGCACTTCTCGCACCCTCCGAACTAAAAAACTATTCCGCCCTGTATATCTGTTCCTGTTCAACGATCTGCTGCTCCTGTGTAAACGTCAGCCCGGGTGAGTAGAACATGGCGGGCAATAACCGGGGTATTTCTACATGGAGCCTGCATGCTACTCTGCACTAGTAAGAAATGAGCTAAAATATACGTTCATTGTACACATAAATGTGGGCACAGTTGGGCTGGAATCACACGTTCTGGGTTTCTTGACAGTTTTTACCCAACCATAGAATTAGATACGAGGGGAGAAGTTTCAGTCTTTTTTATATATTTTTCCTTCCGTTTCTGTCTTTGGCTGAAAAGCTGGGTTCTTTATTCCCGCCTGTGAGGGTCATGATGGTGCACTGCTCAGTAATGGCCTGCAGAGGATGAACCCCACTGACCCAGCATGATGGCATCATTAATGTATTCCTTATATTATAATATATTCTAATGTCAATAGTGCAAGGTTTAAATCTTTTATTTTACATTTAGGGACCGGTATCAAGTATTTGATGTCGCTGCACGTGGCCTCCTGCGTGTTGAGGAGCTGGAAGACCAAGGACAGTCCCTGGCCAATGTCTTCATCCTGAAACTCCTGGAAAATGCACATGAAAGGGAGTTTACTTACATGTTAAAGGCTTCATCCCAGTGAGTACATGACTAGCACCGACATGCATCGAGTACAGATGGCCCTGATGTCTTATGATTACCGACCACTGTTGTCACCAGTTTTTTCTATTCAGGGAATGACCAATAATCTATATATATATATATATATATATATATATATATATATATATATATATATATAATCGCCAGTTGGGACTTCCGGCCGCTGTCCCTGAATCCCATAAGGCACCGCGGCAGTGTCACATGTGCAGGCGCAAGTGACATACACGTCTCCACTATTCCCGCGCATGTGCAGTAACAGTCACAACTGCGTGCTCTACCAGCTGTATCCACGCATGCGCAGTAATGACGCGGCTGTTACTGCGCATGCGTGGGGAATAGCGGTGACATCTATGCTAATTTCACTGCACTCCTATTTCTAGTGATGTAATAATGAGATGACAGCCATCTCCATGTTATTAAAGGGGTTGTGCACAATTGTACAACCTGTTCTTAAACATATACTTACCACCCAGACCAGAGCCACTCCTGTAATGTCTGGGCTGCAATTCCCAGCAGTCATGACCGCTGCAGCCTTCATACTTTTGCGAGAGCTGCAGGTAGTCAACTACCTCTGAATGGCTTGGCTGCAACAGTTACGTTGCATAATAATGTCACTTGACCCCTGTGAATGAAGAGTAATGTAAGCAATTAAGAAGGGGTGTCCAGTTAACAACTCTTAATATAAGGCAGACATTCCTCTTCGGGCTCATGCACAAGTGATAGATTTCACACAGATTTTCATGCAGATTTTGCGCAAAAATTTGCATTAAAACCAACAACACTTTGCATCCAATGCATGTGAATGGGCTTTTACCAGCGGCGTAACTAGAGTCCGATGGACTTGGGCACCCCCCTGCCTGCATTTTGTTCAGATGTATGGGTTCTAAATCCTATAAATACATGTATTCACCCCTCCCCCTTTCATTATATAGTAATGTCCCCCATCCTGTACTAATGTCCCCCATACTGGGCCTCTTCCAGATATATGTCCCCCATTCTGGGCCCCTATCCTAGTATATATGTCCCCCATCCTGTGCATGTTCTTGGTATATATGTCCCCATTCTGGGCCCCCATCCTGGAATATATGTCCCCCTTCCTGTTATATACCAGTATGTCTCCCCATCCTGTTATATATGTACCTGCTATGGTAACGCATGACATCTCTGCCACGTGACACTAATACCTGGCATGCCGACGTCAGCGGCCAGCCTCTGATTACCCGGCAGCATGTATTGCAGCGCAGGGAGCTGGAGGGCAATGCACTGGAGCTGAATGTGCTTCCTCAGATGCGTATCCTCCTGAAGTAGGCGCTGGAGTTGGCAGGCCCCCCTCCCAGATGATCGCTACATCCTTGGCTTTTACACAACCTGTTCCTTGCTATAGGAAATGTCTGCAATGCAGAATTCAATCAACCACAGAAATATGCAGCATGCTACTTATTACTGTGGATTCTGCACGGAAAAGCCCAGTGTTACCTTTATGGAATGGCGTTAATTCTTGTACCGATCTGCTTCGCATCTGCAGCAAAAATCTGCCTTGGCAATCCATGTCAGATGGTGAACAGGCTCATAAAAGGACTGTTGATCTACAATGCTGATTTCAGCTCAACTCCATCCTGCCCACGTTCAGGCTTTGACGACATCCAATCAATAAGCAAATCGCATTAATCAAATATCAGTACTGTTCTTGTCAGATGAGGAATTACCTGGTTGTCTTATTTCTTCTACTATTCTGCGTTTATTCTACATATGTGTGATAAAATTGTGTTTTTCAGAAGTGAAATGAAGCGATGGATGACATCTCTAGTTCCAAATCGTAGGACAAAATTTGTTTCCATCACTGCCAGGGTGTTCGGTAAGTTGCAACAGTCCCACAGACCATGAACGGAGCGGTTGTCATGCACTTAATCTCCCCAGAGTCCCATTCTTGGGACTGGTGGGGCTCGCATTAGTCGGAACCTCAGCGATCAGTAAGTTATCACATACCCTATTACTTGCTAAGATTGAAATAACCCTTTAAAGCTTGACCTCTTTGGTGTAACTGCGGACTGTAGTTGTGAGGAGGAGGAACCTCCGATGGGCCTAAACTCTAATTCATGGGCTCCTGTGGTCCAACCTCTTATCGCTTACCTCTAGGGTCTGTTTCTTACTAATTCACAAAGAGCATCTTAGACCTTATTAATCTTACGTTCTTTGTGTGTAACAGTAGCACCATTTACAAAGCAAATACAAGTGGATGACATTGATTTGGGGTCTTTTAGATCCACTCGAGGAAATTATTCTGAGGGTTCAGCATATATGGTACAACTTTCCACCGCATTGCACATTTTAAGTACACAGAAGTCATATCATTAATAAGGACTAATATACTATGTAATAATCAACCTAAAATAGTGACAACAAATGCTCTTCTCCTAACCAGTGCTTGAAGGGGTTTTCTTCTGCTGGGCCTCATTATGGTGATAGTCCCGGGACCAACCTCTGCTGATCATGATTGGCATGGTTGCTGCAGAACACCATTAGAAAATCAGTTGCTGTCAGCAGTTCACCTCTTCTTCTGTCCATACAGATGCAGATTGGAGTTTTGCACAGACAAATGTGACATGTAAGTGGACAGCTGATCACGGGGAAAGTCCTCATTAGGATGACAGGCTATAGTGATGAGCGAATATACTCGTTACTCGAGATTTCTCGAGCACGCTCATGTGACCTCCGAGTATTTTTTAGTGCTCAGAGATTTTGTTTTTATTGCCGCAGCTGAATGATTTACATCTGTTAGCCCACATAAGTACATGTGGGGGTTGCCTGGTTGCTAGGGAATCCCCACATGTACTTATGCTGGCTAACAGATGTAAATCATTCAGCTGCGGCAATAAAAACTAAATCTCCGAGCACTAACAAATACTCGGAGGTCACCCGAGCGTGCTCGAGAAATCTCGAGTAACGAGTATGTTCGCCCATCACTAACAGGTTACATTATTAGGTATATTAGTGCCCACTACAACATGGTGGTCTGTGGTATATAAGTAACAGTGTGAGCAATATGGGTTTTTTACAGTATCAGCAACCGCAGAGAAAAGCTTTGTTTCATCGGAGAGAAATATAGCGCAAATTGACAATGTCACTTTTTAATGAGTTCTTGTTGCGTCGCATTGCGCTGATACAAACCTATATTGTGTCATCATTTTACCGGCAGGGCTGCATCCATCAATGTTTGACCCAATTATCAAGGACATGTTAGGACTTACCCTTCTAATTCCTGCGTGTGACAGTTTTATGATACAAGCTGTCATATTTTCAGTACTTACAAGACATTTCAGACTATGTTTTTTTGCCAGATAACCAATCCCAAAATAAAAACTAATCCAACGAGACCTTTATTAAACATAAAACCAAACCTAAAGAAGCATCGGTATGAATTTCAAGTAGGTGAGTGGAAAGCTGCCAGCTTCTAGCCTTAGGGAAGGAGCAATGCAGACGGGCTTTCACTATTAATACATATTCTTCACTCCATGAGTTGAGGATTTCAACCTCAGGAGAAAGCATTAGGCCTGGATACACCTAGACGATACTGAAGCCACTTACCTCTCCGTAAGCGTTTGATACCGTGCCGCACAAGAGGTTGGTACACAAAATGAGAATGCTTGGTCTGGGGGAAAATGTGTGTAAATGGGTTAGTAACTGGCTTAGTGATAGAAAGCAGAGGGTGGTTATAAATGGTATAGTCTCTAACTGGGTCGCTGTGACCAGTGGGGTACCGCAGGGGTCAGTATTGGGACCTGTTCTCTTCAACATATTCATTAATGATCTGGTAGAAGGTTTACACAGTAAAATATCGATATTTGCAGATGATACAAAACTATGTAAAGCAGTTAATACAAGAGAAGATAGTATTCTGCTACAGATGGATCTGGATAAGTTGGAAACTTGGGCTGAAAGGTGGCAGATGAGGTTTAACAATGATAAATGTAAGGTTATACACATGGGAAGAAGGAATCAATATCACCATTACACACTGAACGGGAAACCACTGGGTAAATCTGACAGGGAGAAGGACTTGGGGATCCTAGTTAATGATAAACTTACCTGGAGCAGCCAGTGCCAGGCAGCAGCTGCCAAGGCAAACAGGATCATGGGGTGCATTAAAAGAGGTCTGGATACACATGATGAGAGCATTATACTGCCTCTGTACAAATCCCTAGTTAGACCGCACATGGAGTACTGTGTCCAGTTTTGGGCACCGGTGCTCAGGAAGGATATAATGGAACTAGAGAGAGTACAAAGGAGGGCAACAAAATTAATAAAGGGGATGGGAGAACTACAATACCCAGATAGATTAGCAAAATTAGGATTATTTAGTCTAGAAAAAAGACGACTGAGGGGCGATCTAATAACCATGTATAAGTATATAAGGGGACAATACAAATATCTCGCTGAGGATCTGTTTATACCAAGGAAGGTGACGGGCACAAGGGGGCATTCTTTGCGTCTGGAGGAGAGAAGGTTTTTCCACCAACACAGAAGAGGATTCTTTACTGTTAGGGCAGTGAGAATCTGGAATTGCTTGCCTGAGGAGGTGGTGATGGCGAACTCAGTCGAGGGGTTCAAGAGAGGCCTGGATGTCTTCCTGGAGCAGAACAATATTGTATCATACAATTATTAGGTTCTGTAGAAGGACGTAGATCTGGGTATTTATTATGATGGAATATAGGCTGAACTGGATGGACAAATGTCTTTTTTCGGCCTTACTAACTATGTTACTATGTTACTATGTAATCGTGTCTCACGGTCCTAGTGTCACTCTGGATTACCCAGAAGGAGGTTGCGGTCATTGGAAGTGACATGAAAATTACTGTCCCAACCTTATTATTTAAGGCCAGTAAACCCTGCCACCCTGCCTGGTCCTGCTGGTCCTAACCAATTTTCAGTATGTTAAACACTATCCATTGTAAGGTATGTTCCTCTAAAAATGTCACAGTATTCTTTAAATATTATATATAGTACCAAGTAGAGATTAAAAAAAAAAAGAGTAATTTGTGGTGCAGACCTCTCCTTTCTAATATACTATCCAGAAGTTATCAAAGTCACAGATACCATGAGGCTACTTATACACCCTGCTTAAATAAGTGCAGAGGCTGGTGTGATCACAGGACTAGCTCAACGGAAAAATGGTTCTCAATTCCCTTTTTAGGTAAAATGATTATCTGCTTGTGCAGGTGATAAGTGGGAAGGAAATAAAAGGTCTGCCGTAAAGCAAGTCACCCCCTACTCTGCACCATATTGAATTCAATTGAATGTAGCGAGGAAACAGTCTGGATCATCTTTATTTTTTTTATCTGTGGGAAGAAATGACAATAACAGGCAAATCTATGAGTAAGAGTGGCTGAGTCTGGAAATGAAAACCCCCAGACAGCCTCTTTAAAGGACAATGTCACCATAACACAAAAGGGTCACCAACCCGTACATGTAGGCATTCCTCTACTGGCAGCCCCTTTATGTTGGTATTCTATATTTGTATCCCTTTTGTTGTGTTATAGATATTCTAAGACTAATCTAGATTATGAAAAATCAGTTTGTATTTGTAGTAGAGTTGGTTAGAATTTATTTGAACGTCCCATTCCATCTGCCACAACGGTGGTCTGTGGTCGCTGGATGTAAGAGGGCGTCCTTCCTCTTACATGACATCGTCTTTTTATTATCTGGTCTGGCTCGAAGTCACCTGTGTGTCATGCAACAATGACCCCGACCAGGCCGGCTAATTGCAAGAAGCGTTGCGGATGCCACCAGGTAAGGGTTGGTTCTCACCCTCTTGTACAGCAATCCTAGAATTCATGGCCGACGCAATGGGACTCGATTCACACCCACTCGAATTTGCAGAATATAACACCATGAAATAAGACTGATGACCTGTGTAGGCTGATCTGTAATGTAATCATATGTCTTAGGTTATAATTTGTTGTTCTCGGTTTGCTCTCCCTACAGACTGTCCGCAAGTGCAGTGTGTCCACCCGTACATTGCCCAGGAGCCAGACGAGCTGTCTCTTGATCTGGCAGACCTTCTCAATGTCCTGGACAAGACAGATGATGGTACGTGTCTCACTAGTGACAGTCAGATCCCAACGGCATTAGCATTATGATATTCATAATCAGACTGTGACAGATTTCGGCAGCAGAATACCTGTGTCAGGCTGGCAGGCAGAATTGCTTCTCTGAGTGACGGGCTAAGAATAAAGAATTGTAGCACAATGACAAGCTTGATCTACTCAACTATTATCGGAGCTTCAAAAATCAACCCTTTGCAGTATGCAGAGGAGATTTCATTTAATCTGCAGTCATTTCCACATGTCTCCTAGAAGGGCTGCGTAGGATGACAGCCATGCTGGGATGTGCGATGAAAGCCGGTATACAGATAATTGTGTACATATCTGTGCAGCTGTAGACCAGGGGTCTCCAATCTAGGGGTCTCTAGCGGTTACTAAACTACAAATCCAAGCTAGAGAGTTAAAGAGGTGGTCTCATAACAAACCTTTGTGGCATAGCCATGGAAAGTGTCATGAATGTCTAACAGCAGCAGGTCCCAACTGTGGCAATCGCACTGGTCTCCAGAATGAGGGTCCCTAAACCCCCCATTACATGTGATGCCTGTCTATTTAAAAAAATGCTAAAAGGTACTATTCATTATATGAAAATGACTAAACATGAGTCATCTAGGCGGGGCTTGAGGTCTGAGGAGTCACATCATGTGACCACTGCTAGCACACTCATTCTGCTTGTATTGATGTCTCGCTGGAAGTTTGACTTCAGTTCTAGTCATCAAACTACTCAGAATAGGCATACCAACAGCCAGGACTCTTCACCACCCCGCCTCTGCCCACATGATTTCCTCCACCACCCTGCCTCTGCCCACGTGATTCCCTTCACCACCCTGCCTCTGCACACATGATTCCCTTCACCACCCTGCCTCTGCCCACATGATTCCCTTCACCACAGTGCCTCTGCCCACATGATTCCCTTCACCACCCTGCCTCTGCACACGTGATTCCCTTCACCACCCTGCCTCTGCCCACGTGATTCCCTTCACCACAGTGCCTCTGCCCACGTGATTCCCTTCACCACCCTGCCTCTGCACACGTGATTCCCTTCACCACCCTGCCTCTGCCCACGTGATTCCCTTCACCACCCTGCCTCTGCCCACGTGATTCCCTTCACCACCCTGCCTCTGCCCACGTGATTCCCTTCACCACAGTGCCTCTGCCCACGTGATTCCCTTCACCACCCTGCCTCTGCACACTTGATTCCCTTCACCACCCCGCCTCTGCACACGTGATTCCCTTCACCACCCTGCCTCTGCACACTTGATTCCCTTCACCATCCCGCCTCTGCACACGTGATTCCCTTCACCACCCCGCCTCTGCACACGTGATTCCCTTCACCACCCTGCCTCTGCCCACGTGATTCCCTACACCACCCTGCCTGTGCCCACGTGATTCCCTTCACCACCCTGCCTCTGCCCACGTGATTTCCTTCACCACCCTGCCACTGCCCACGTGATTCCCTTCACCACCCTGCCTCTGCACACATGATTCCCTTCACCACCCTGCCTCTGCCCACATGATTCCCTTCACCACAGTGCCTCTGCCCACATGATTCCCTTCACCACCCTGCCTCTGCACACGTGATTCCCTTCACCACCCTGCCTCTGCCCACGTGATTCCCTTCACCACAGTGCCTCTGCCCACGTGATTCCCTTCACCACCCTGCCTCTGCACACGTGATTCCCTTCACCACCCTGCCTCTGCCCACGTGATTCCCTTCACCACCCTGCCTCTGCCCACGTGATTCCCTTCACCACCCTGCCTCTGCCCACGTGATTCCCTTCACCACCCTGCCTCTGCCCACGTGATTCCCTTCACCACAGTGCCTCTGCCCACGTGATTCCCTTCACCACCCTGCCTCTGCACACTTGATTCCCTTCACCACCCCGCCTCTGCACACGTGATTCCCTTCACCACCCCGCCTCTGCACACTTGATTCCCTTCACCATCCCGCCTCTGCACACGTGATTCCCTTCACCACCCCGCCTCTGCACACGTGATTCCCTTCACCACCCTGCCTCTGCCCACGTGATTCCCTACACCACCCTGCCTGTGCCCACGTGATTCCCTTCACCACCCTGCCTCTGCCCACGTGATTCCCTACACCACCCTGCCTCTGCACACGTGATTCCCTTCACCACCCTGCCTCTGCCCACGTGATTCCCTTCACCACCCTGCCTCTGACTACGTGATTCTCTTCACCACCCTGCCTCTGCCCACGTGATACCCTTCACCACCCTACCACCCTGCCTCTGCCCACGTGATTCCCTTCACCACCCTGCCTCTGCCCACATGATTCTTTTCACGATCCTGCCTGTGCCCATGTGATTGTTGGTGAGCAGTTTGCATAGAGCATGCACTGTCTTAGAATTTATTCCTATCCAGGATAGTAATTTGGATAATTTTATAATTGGCATGTTTAGAAAGTTATGACTAAGCACTATAAACTTTCACAATGGTTTTTATTGGTTTGTAAGAAAAAGTAAGGGAAACCAAAACATTCACAACAGAGTAATAGAACAATAAATCATTGCTATCACATCATGGTGTTGGTTTAACTCTTCGAAAATCTAGTGACAATTTCCCATTAAAAACTAATATGAAGAAGTGCAGATTGTAAAATTTGGGGTATTGTTTGTACTAATGAACAGGAGAGAATGTTATCTTCAAAAGAACAATACAAATAAAACTGATACATTTGTTAAGCTTTCTTTATTAAACTGAGCACTTTCACAAAGGACCTTTTGTGGAATATCTCCATGCTAGAAAAGGCTTAGCTATAACCGAGCCTTGTGCCATGGCACTGCCGTATTTTACACCATACGTGCTATGTTCCACTCAGATTACAGGACAAGTCAGCAGTATTTCCAATGATTGTGGAGCTACTGCAACAGACTTAGGCTACGTTCACACTAGCGTTCTGCTAGTGTGCGTCGCCTTAGCGTCGGGCGACGCAGCGACGACGCACGCGTCATGCGCCCCTATGTTTAACATGGGGGACGCATGCGTTTTTGTGTGTTGCGTTTTGCAACACTTGCGTCTTTTTTGCCGCTAGCGTCGGACCAAGAAAACGCAACAAGTTGCATTTTTCTTGCGTCCAATTTTCAGCAAAAAACGACGCACGCGTCGCAAAACGCAGCGTTTTTGCGTGCGTTTTGCCGCGTTTTTCTGTGCGGCGTGCATTGCGTCGCCGACGCAGCGGCGCGCAACGCTAGTCTGAACGTAGCCTAAGGGACCTTTTTAAATGCTTAAATTTACTGCGATAATGACTTTTGGGTTTTCATTGGCTGTAAGCCATAATCATCAACATTAACAGAAATAATCACTTGAAATAGATCACTCTGTAATGACTATATATAATAGATGAATTTCACTTTTTGTATTGAAGAACTGAAATAAATTAACTTTTTGATGATATTCTAATTTTGTGAGAAGCACCTGTATGTTCCAACTGCAAGACACTGAGCTTAAAGGGAATCTGTCACCATGTTTTTGCTATGTAATCTGACAGTGACAGAGACCCTGCCTGATTCCAGTGATGTGTAACTTAGTTTACTGGGTGCAGCAGTTGTGATACAATCCCTGTTTTAGAATACTGAGCTCTGTATAACCCGCCCACACCACTGATTGACAGCTCACTCTGTACATTGACAGAAATCTGCTAATCAGTGGCAACGGGCCAGGTTATACAGAGCAGTTGACAAGGAGGCACGAGACACCTAGTACTCTAGTGATAATCTTCTGCTGATAAAATAATGATTTTTTGTGTGAAATAACAACACAGCCCAGTAAGTGACACATTGCTGGAATCAGGCTCTCAGACCCTATATCATGCGCTCTCAGATTAAAGAGAAAGGCCTGCTGACAGATTCCCTTCAAGAGAAATCCCATGATTCACTCCCACAACTTATTTCTTTAAAGGGAATCTGTTCCCAGAAAAAATGCAATTAACCTGCAAATATGGGGTTAGTTTTCAGGTTAATAGCGTTACTAACCTGCCCAGCGTCCGCACTTAGCCAAACGCTGCTGGGAGAAAATTAACTTTATTGCCCCCAGCATTGTTCCGCACTTAGCCACTGGGGCGGCGACACTCTGTGTATACAGAGTGGTGGCTGTGACTGCACCCCCAGCCCTGACTGATAGCTGAGTCCCAATGCAGAGCGAGTGTCAGTCAGTGCAGGGGGCATTATTACAGCCACCACTCTCTATACACAGAGCGGTGCCTGAACCTGCACCACCACTGCCCTCACGACTGAAACCGGAACATTACCGGGGGATAAAGTTAAAGGGAACCTATCACCCCCAAAATCGAAGTGAAAACGAGGTTAAATTATACTCACCTGGGGGGGGGCGGTCTGGTCCGATGGGCGTCACGGTCTAGTCCAGGGCCTCCCATCTTCATAGGATGACGTCCTCTTCTTGTCTTCATGCCGCGGCTCCAGCGCAGGTGTACTTTGTCTGACCTGTTGAGGGCAGAGCAAAGTACTGCAGTGCGAAGGCGCCGGGCCTCTCTGACCTTTCTTGGCGCCTGCGCACTGCAGTACTTTGCTCTGCCCTCAACAGGGCAGACAAAGTGCGCCTGCGCCGGAGCATGAAGACAAGAAGAGGACGTCATCGTAAGAAGATGGGAGGCCCCGGACCGCGACGCTCATCAGACCCGAACCGGACCGCAGCGGGACCGCCCCTGGGTGAGTATAATCTAACCTCGTTTTCTCATCTTTCAGGATACATCGGGGGCTTATCTACAACATTACAGAATGCTGTAGATAAGTCCCTGATGCCGGTGGGCTTAGCTCATCTTCGATTTTGGGGGTGACAGGTTCCCTTTAATTTTCTCCCCTCAGAGTTGTGATAAGTGAGGGCACTGGGCACTTAATTATGCTATTTACCTGCAGATTAACCCCATATCTGCAGGTTAAGAGACTTTTTTCTAGTGACAGATTCCTTTTAATTTCAGGAACCCAACGGCCATTTTTCATTGTTTCAATGCATTTTTTCTTCAACATTCCTCGCTCTAGGATGAATTTTGTAATTTTTTCTGGTCATGATATGTAATATAGTAGTATATTTTTGTTATCTCACTAAGCAAGCAGGAACATACCTGAGATCCACAGATCCACATGATTCAATAGAACAAGTTGACTACCGTGGGAACCATGAATAACGACCTTTAAAGAGAACCTGTCAGTTGCCATAAAAATGGATTTTTTGTTTTGTTTTCTTTACCTGGGTAAATATTCAAGGACGACCCCTTGTTGATCTAAATGTTTGGCCCCAATAAAATAAAAAAGCTGATACTCACCTCCTGTGCCGGCTTTGTTCCAGTGGTGTCAGCACTCGCTCTCTCTGGGGCTTCCTTGCTGTTGTTATGACGTAACCCAAGAGCCCAGTCAGCGCTGGCGTTACTGTCCCCGTTTTCTGTCGACTCAAACATGAAGAAGTAGTCCGGGCTGTTGACTTCCTCTTCATATTCAATTCGCATGAAGGTGGGGACAGTGACGCCAGTGTTCAGTGGGCGCATGTATGTATGTCCAAGTACACCACTCAGTATATGAAGGCGATACAAAGGAAACTTGTGTTCTTTTTGGAATCCTGGGGAAATCTTACTCAGGGCAACCATTAATTGTAATTCTTCACAGGAGAGGGGAGGTAACAATTTACAGGCACACAGCTATGACACAGTTCTGATCTGAAGTTGAACACCGTTTTATTCAAGCGCCATTTCATCACACAGAATCACTTCTCTCCATTCAATGCTTCATCAACATATGTGAAAGTCTCTTCACAGATAACTTCTCTTCACACACAGTGTCTTAACCTAAGCAGACCTGTACCTTTCAGTCAGTGAGGTAGGGCGAGGGTGATGAGTCTGGTGCTGTAGCTCTCTCACTTCTACCTTGATGTAATAAAGATGCCCCTGAGTGTCCTGACTGCTTCTTTGTTCATAGCAATGATTTCAGCCTGTCAGGTGACTCTCTAACACACCTTACTCTAGGATCTCCTGGGCACAATAATAACTTTCCCAATATGCCTTGGGGCTGAACTAACCACTCCCTGTCTGCTACAACCATTTTAACCCCTATAGTTGCTGGATTATCCTAAATCAACAGTGTAGCTTCTATCTGTCAGATTAACTGTATGTAAATCTAGTATTGTTACCAACTTGATGCTGTCTCCAACATTTCTCTGTGGGTCTCTTCTTCTGGACCACACCTGCTTGGCTAACAAGACTACATTTATATAGAGGAAAGAGAGGGCAATATCTCAAGAGCGGACGGTCGCAGGAACAAAAGGAAAACAACACCAGATTATGGAGAAACAGCAGCATTTAAACCAGGTTAAAAAATTACATATTTATGGCAAGTGACAGATTCTCTTTAAAGAGAACATATCAGCACAATTTTGCAATGTAAAGTCATGGCTTTAATGGTGATGTTACACAGATGAATTTAATACCTTTGGTGAAGAAATCCGCTCTTTTTGTTCTTCTTTAATTAGCATTTGACGTTTTCTGCAAATTAAATTTTGGCGCACAGGGGTCACACTGTATAATGGGTCTTCTCCTCCTGCCCCGGCCCCTCCACCTGCCTTTATTGTTTAAATGACAGGTCACTGATATTTCCACGACCTGCCTCTTGTTTGGCACCGTAGGTGACACGTGTCGATTGAGAATTTGGCTCATATACATTTTTGAGACTGTGCATATAGCACACATGGTGCCATTTTATTGTAGATCAGGCAGGAAAATAATCTGTGCATGCACTGCTCATTGCAATGACAATGCCAACGGTCTATGCGCTATCCACCAATGTGGCTCACTATTCTGTTCGTCAGAGCTTAGGAGCCCCGGGGACGCACTACGGAGCTCGGACCCTGCCGGCTCACTACATGGGAGTGAATAGGATGATAATTAGTATTGGAAGCTGTGTCTCTACCCACACATGATAACGATGTAGGACTTTCTTTCACGGTGGTAGAATCTCTTTCAGTTTCAGCCATAAATTTCGTGTTATATTTATTGGTAACCAATGTTTATGTAGAATATAACGGCTTTATGAGATCAGAACATTGAAGCCACAGTAGTTGCTTCCACAGATCATATAATATTCAGAATAATAGTCCAGTTTTCCCTTTTTCTCCCAGGTTGGGTGTTTGGTGAACGTCTGCATGACCAAGAGAGGGGCTGGTTCCCCAGCACAGTGACAGAAGAAATACTGAACAAGCACGTCAGGACGCAGAATCTGAAGGAGTGCTTCAGGGTGCACAAAACCGATGAAGGCAGTCAGAACAAAGACCGGCGGAAGATGGGAAGCAGAACGCGGCAGTGACCCCCGGAGATGGCATGGGGCAGCATGCTCGGGGAGGGGACGGGGAAAGAAGCAGTGTGTCTGTGACGCGATGCAAATATTCTATATAAATATATGTATATTATCTACAGATGTGTGTTACTGTTCTACAGGCAGCCATACAATAAGGCAATAGGACACAGCAGGTTAAGGATCAAAAGCAAGGACACATAATGCACACAAAGATGGGCACACACACAGAAGATTTATGGACAGATAAAACTGTATATTGGCTTTATATCTTGTATAATAGACATTAGTAATGTATTGAGGCAGGCTTGCCTAAATGGGCAACGGTACTACAACTCCCATCAACCAGCGCTGGAAGCTGGCGGACTGCTGACTACAGAAGCCTGACTCATAACAAAAAAAAATGGTGGAAGAATCTTCTAGTCTGCCATATATTCTTCTACCAAATTTATTAGGTAGGGGTCACGTGTGAAATTTGTCTTCGGGGCTGTCAGATGTATAAAATCGGACCAAGGTTGGAACACAATGATCGGACTGGCCAGCGGGTCTCCCTACTCAAGCATGACAGCTTATATATCTATGCAGCTGACACATTCGGGTCAGAAGAGCAGCTGACCAGTCAGTGCTTTGCGTTCCAATCTTGCTCCGGTTTATACGGCCATCTGACTGTGCCCGAATTCTAGACTTCAATCATGTCTTACAAAATGTCTCAACCTTGGGCATATAGATTAAAATGTCTCCCTAATATGGAGGAGGAGACACGAATAACCGCCTCAAGCTTCATTATGGTCTACATGCCACACAATGATGCGACAGAATATATTTTGTGAGGAAATAATTGGCTTTTGGGGACACAGTGCTGGTATTTGCTCCAATTTTAGCCTGTATTATGCTGGTGCCCACACCTCACACTTTTATATCAGCTCCTCAATATATTTTTATTTCAGTATCATCTAACTGAAGGTGTCAGCTGTATCCAATGTTTATACCGTGGTGAGAGCATTTTCTTTTTATCTTGTTTTATATTCACGGTCCTTGCAATGTGGCGGCATTTTTGATGGTGGAGGAGGGGGGTTGTATAGGTCCCATGTTAAGGCTTGTAAATTAGATTAGTTTGGGTTCTATGAACCTGTGTTCCCAGTACAAAGCCACTGATAAAACCATTGCTTGGAGAAAATGGGATCTACTTGCAGTTCGCTTGCTCGTGTTTTAGCTCACAGTTTCAACCTGACCATAAAGGGTAGAAACACAATGTGATTCTTTATTGGTTTAAGAAGCAGAGAATTTTCTGAGTGTGATAACAATCAGAGCGATGAGGACGGAGGTGCCAAGTAGAGCTGCCAAGACGATCGCAGCGACGGCTCCAGGACCTAAGGAACCTGCGGACAAAAATAGAAGAAAAAATACTGAAAATAAATCTTTTATACAGTATATGGGATTTCATTCTTCCAAAAGTTTACAATTTACTAAGCTGCTAATAATCTGCACTTGAAAAAGTGAGTACGGTTATATTCCCACGATGGGTTTTGTGGAGTTTTTTACTCTGCAGATTTAAAAACAAAAAAACAAGTAACATATTTTACTTAATTAGTGAAGAAATGGTGCAGAAAATCTCATCGTGGGAATGTAGCCTTAAAGGGAGTTCCCAGCTTGAGGAAACCTCTGCCCTAGCTGGAAAAAACAAACAAACTACCTTACTCACCCTCCCCAGGTCCAACGTTGCTCCCAGTGTCTGCCATTGTCTGCAACGCTGACATTGAAGTTTATTTGGTCAAGTTCGCTGCAGCTTACAAACTTGAAACAATCGTGTCAGAGTCACAGGTTACGTTACAACCCAGTTGCTAAGGCTACGTTCACATTAGCGTTTCGCTAATGTGCGTCGCTGTTGCGTCGGCGACGCAGCGGCGACGCAGCGGCGACGCGCCCCTATGTTTAACATGGGGGACGCGTGCGTTTTTTTTGGTAGCGTTTTCCGACATGTGCGTCATTTTCAACGCTAGCGTCGGACGCAAGAAAATGCAACAAGTTGCATTTTTCGTGCGTCCGATTTTCGTCAAAAAACGACGCACGCGTCGCAAAACGCAGCGTTTTTGCGCGCGTTTTTGGTGCGTCGTGCGTTGCGTCGCCGTTGCATCGCCGACGCACCGGCGCGCAACGCTAATGTGAACGTAGCCTTATCCATAGATGTTAAAAGAAAAAAAAGGTTTTGATACCGTGTTAGCTAATTATAGCCAGTTGAAAAAAAGATTGATTGTTCTCAGTGGAAGATAAGAAATGATAACCTTGTAGTTATGATACCTTTTAATGGCTAACAAAACTAAAATAATTACAAGATTATTAATTTGTTTTTCCCATTGAGAACAATTAATTTGAATCCGTAGATGCAACACCGTAATCTTTTTGTCATCATGTATCCATAGCCTTGAGGGACAGTCCTTAGTTAAAAAAAAGTATTAATAGTGATGGGAATGGTTTCTGGATGTGTGCGTTCTGTTAGTATATAGATAGGTGTGCGTATTCAGGTAAGGCCGGGATCACACATGCGAGAAATACGTCTAAGTCTCGCATGGTAATACCCGGCATTGCGCCGTCACTCAGATAGCGGAGCGTTGGCCGCATAGCAATACATGGAGCCGCACGCTCCGCTCCTGAGTGACGGCGGCAATGCCGGGTATTACCATGCGAGACGCAGACGTATTTCTCGCATGTGTGATCCCGGCCTAACGGCTTTCTGAAACCCTGGGGGCATAAATGACTTTTACTGCGGACTGAAATGAAAACTATACTGTAGTTCAGGAGAATCTCTGAAGAGGTATTACGAACTTAACCGTTGTATATACCATCAATGTCTGTCCAGTCCAATATTCTCTATACACTAATGGAGAGGAAGCTGCGTGAAAAAACTGTGTACCTCTTCACCTGAACGCCCTCAAATATCAATGAATTGTAGCTTCTTTTCTATTGAAGTGTAGAGAAAATGCAGAATCAGATCCTAGAAGTGGGACTTGCAGCAGTGTTGTGGATGCTTAAAGTGGATCTGATCTGGATTTCACAAAATAAATTGCATTCTTAGGCCTCATTCACACGACGGTGTTATTCACGTCTGTGGTTTTTATCTGATCGTGTGTCGATGCAAAACTCCCAGAGACATGTCCGTTATTTCTGGTATCACGGATGAAAACTGCCAATACAAGTTTATTGGTCCGTAAAAAAAAACCACCCAGATGGCATCAGTGTACAATACATGTGGTGCACGTATTTAACAGTACAAAATATAGGAGAAGATTTGTAATTTATTTATCCGTCCGTGATAAACACTGATGACGCTGATGGTGAAAACAGACACATGGACCAAACACTGATGACACACTGATCCAAAACAGTGATGACACTGATGGTAAGGCTACTTTCACACGTCAGGTTTTCGCTGTCACGCTCAATCCGGCTAAATTTCAAAAAACCAGATCCAGCGAATGTTGCAGCCAGATCCGTTTTTTCCCCATAGACTTGTATTAGTGCCGGATTGCGCTGGATGACATTGCGTTTCGTCCAGTCTTCGCCGGATTTGCCGTTTCCGGTTTCTGGAAAAAACGTCCATAGCAAAGTTTTTTGTCTCCGGCAACTGGAAGTGCCGGATCCGAAAAATGACGGATTCCGGCGCCGGATTCCGTTTTTTTTTTCCAATAATCTTTATTGGGAGATTATTTCTTTTACCTTTAACTGGTAAGGAAAGAACAGGGGGGGAAGGGGAGGAAGGGGAGGGAATAGAAATAAGGAAAGAAAATAAACCCCAAACAGTAGGGGAAAGAGAGCAGGTTTACATACATATATGTATTCACATATTTGCGCGGATTCCATTTTTTTAAACTGAGCATGCTCCACATTTTTTTATCCATTTATATGGATGTGCTAGTCGGATCCGTCAAAAAAACGGATCCGTCGCATCAGTTTTTTACAATCTATGAGGAAAAAAAAGGGGGTTGAGTTCCAGCTCCTTAAAATCGATCAAGTTTAATGAAATCCAAATGTAAAAATACACGCAAATGACTAAACTCCCTCCGGTATATGCCCCTCTAGCAAGAGGAGTGTATGGCGACGCGTTTCGATCCGAAGATCTTTCTCAAAGCTTTGAGGCTCATCAAGAGAATGCCAAGAGTGTGCAAAGCAGTCATCAAAGCAAAAGGTGGCTACTTTGAAGAACCTAAAATATAAGGCATAATTTCAGTTGTTTCACACTTTTTTGTTAAGTATATAATTCCACATGTGTTAATTCATAGTTTTGATGCCTTCAGTGTGAATGTACAATTTTCATAGTCATGAAAATACAGAAAAATCTTTAAATGAGAAGGTGTGTCCAAACTTTTGGTCTGTACTGTATGAGCAAAATACTGAGCAATATTGGGGACTTGGTATTTGGCTTTAGCAACTGCAAGAAGCAGATGAATGGAGTTTATTTTTAGAAAATTTTAGGTTACTTTTCTCATTAGTGAGTCAGGAGAGATAATATTGGAAAAATTATTATGCAGGAAAATTGTCTAAAAAACTTTTTGGAAAATGACATTTCCAAGTTGCAATGTTAGTGGAGAGGTCACCAGTGAGATGGGTGGGGATCAGACAACAGGCACCTCCATTGATCGGCTGTTATTTGCGCTGACGGGATGTAAACAGAACTGCAAAGCACAGCTGCATCCAGTGTGTAGCAGTTGCTGCCGGGAACTACACAGCTCCTATTCTTCCTGTTGATACGCCATCATTATGTTGTGGACCTACAAACCCTTTAATCGAGACCGCACGGAGGTGGATTTGTTTTCTAAGACTGCAATTAGTGACACCTAGAATAAAAAAAGGATTATAGTTCTTCACTTCATTGAAATTTCTACATATAAGTTTCAGAAAAAAATTTTGGGCAGAGAGATCAATGGGTTTGTGCTCTTCCTTAGTCTGCTTTGATTCATAGGAAAAGTGTTTCCTCGCAAGTTTGTAGAGCAGAGCTTCTACAGGAGAATATTGTTTTGTATGACATGGTCACGCAGTATGATAGTCGCAAAGCCCTTATATAGAATGAAGTTCCTACAGTGTTCCCCATACAGTATGATGCCCCCACAGTCTCCGTACAGTATGATGCCCCCATAGTATTCCTCCACACAATATTATGCCCTCACACAAGCATCCCACACAGTATAATGCCTTTACAACCCTCAAAAA
This sequence comes from Ranitomeya imitator, assembly GCF_032444005.1. Taxonomy (NCBI): domain Eukaryota; kingdom Metazoa; phylum Chordata; class Amphibia; order Anura; family Dendrobatidae; genus Ranitomeya; species Ranitomeya imitator. The sequence continues at coordinate 567,534,081 of NC_091286.1, read as the reverse complement.
AAGTATGATGCCCCCACAATTCCTCCATACACAGTATGATGTCACCATAGTCTAGTCTCCCTTACATAGTATGATGCCTCCACAGCTCTCCACATAGTATAATTTCCCAAAGGTGCCCCCATAGGATATGATACCTCCATACTGTATTCCTCCACACAGTATGAGACTTCCAAGCCCCCACACAGGATGATGTTCCTGCAGTGTTCCCATACATACAGTATGATGCCCTCAAAGTCCCCAAACAGTATGATGCCCCCACATTGTTCCTCCCCACAGTATGATGTTCTCATAATGATGTAGGAGTAGGCTGGCATGCCTGAAGTGTTTGAAGAAAATCTAGTGTAGCATTCACCCCTTAAAAGAAGAAATTTCAAGGTCCACAGATGCATCCAAGTGTGCCAGTACTCAAAGATGCCCCGGTGGTGAAGCCAAGGATGGACAAGAAGCTGAGGATGAAACTGATTACCAACCTATATATAAAATGAAGAATAGAAGGTACTGGGATTTGGAGGCCCACTAGGGTGTAGCAACCCTGTACGGAGTGGAAGATATTCAGGAAAATAAGCGTTTGGATCAGTCTTTCAGGTCAACCAGCAGCTCCTACGGACTGTCCTGGAACATACACTACTGCATTTTCATTTATTGTCAGTTTGCCTGTTTTTACTGCTGTTAACTACTGTCACTGGAACTTGTCTCAAGCACTGTGTGTTTGTAATGATGAAACATGAAGACACAAAAGAGAATAGTAAAACCAAAAACACTCAGTTTGAAAAAATGTTGCAGTAATCCGCAAGTGCTAGTAAAAGATGTAAAAAACAGGGTATTTGGTTGATACGTTTTTTGCAAAAAATGTATACTAAGCTGCTCTACCAATCTTCACGGTATACCCTTATCAGAGCAGTCCTAACTAATGTATGCAATCCCTATCTGATGTATTTAAAAACCTGATCATCTGTATATAACCTGTGTGAACAGGGTTCAGAGAGGAAAAATCCATGTGTGCATACAGGGTAGAACAGCTTTTGTGCAGATAGCCCAAGAGGAGTGGTGGAACTCCCCAGTCTTGTAGACACAAGAGAACAATTATGGAAACAGGAACACATGGGCTACTTGCACAGTGAACAAGTCTGTATGATCATGTTCACACACCACCAAGAAACCTGAAGACACAAAAGAGAATAGTAAAACCAAAAACACTCAGTTTGAAAAAATGTTGCAGTAATCCGCAAGTGCTAGTAAAAGATGTAAAAAACAGGGTATTTGGTTGATACGTTTTTTGCAAAAAATGTATACTAAGCTGCTCTACCAATCTTCACGGTATACCCTTATCAGAGCAGTCCTAACTAATGTATGCAATCCCTATCTGATGTATTTAAAAACCTGATCATCTGTATATAACCTGTGTGAACAGGGTTCAGAGAGGAAAAATCCATGTGTGCATACAGGGTAGAACAGCTTTTGTGCAGATAGCCCAAGAGGAGTGGTGGAACTCCCCAGTCTTGTAGACACAAGAGAACAATTATGGAAACAGGAACACATGGGCTACTTGCACAGTGAACAAGTCTGTATGATCATGTTCACACACCACCAAGAAACCTGAAGACACAAAAGAGAATAGTAAAACCAAAAACACTCAGTTTGAAAAAATGTTGCAGTAATCCGCAAGTGCTAGTAAAAGATGTAAAAAACAGGGTATTTGGTTGATACGTTTTTTGCAAAAAATGTATACTAAGCTGCTCTACCAATCTTCACGGTATACCCTTATCAGAGCAGTCCTAACTAATGTATGCAATCCCTATCTGATGTATTTAAAAACCTGATCATCTGTATATAACCTGTGTGAACAGGGTTCAGAGAGGAAAAATCCATGTGTGCATACAGGGTAGAACAGCTTTTGTGCAGATAGCCCAAGAGGAGTGGTGGAACTCCCCAGTCTTGTAGACACAAGAGAACAATTATGGAAACAGGAACACATGGGCTACTTGCACAGTGAACAAGTCTGTATGATCATGTTCACACACCACCAAGAAACCTGAAGACACAAAAGAGAATAGTAAAACCAAAAACACTCAGTTTGAAAAAATGTTGCAGTAATCCGCAAGTGCTAGTAAAAGATGTAAAAAACAGGGTATTTGGTTGATACGTTTTTTGCAAAAAATGTATACTAAGCTGCTCTACCAATCTTCACGGTATACCCTTATCAGAGCAGTCCTAACTAATGTATGCAATCCCTATCTGATGTATTTAAAAACCTGATCATCTGTATATAACCTGTGTGAACAGGGTTCAGAGAGGAAAAATCCATGTGTGCATACAGGGTAGAACAGCTTTTGTGCAGATAGCCCAAGAGGAGTGGTGGAACTCCCCAGTCTTGTAGACACAAGAGAACAATTATGGAAACAGGAACACATGGGCTACTTGCACAGTGAACAAGTCTGTATGATCATGTTCACACACCACCAAGAAACCTGAAGACACAAAAGAGAATAGTAAAACCAAAAACACTCAGTTTGAAAAAATGTTGCAGTAATCCGCAAGTGCTAGTAAAAGATGTAAAAAACAGGGCTCTTGGGCTATCTGCACAAAAGCTGTTCTACCCTGTATGCACACATGGATTTTTCCTCTCTGAACCCTGTTCACACAGGTTATATACAGATGATCAGGTTTTTAAATACATCAGATAGGGATTGCATACATTAGTTAGGACTGCTCTGATAAGGGTATACCGTGAAGATTGGTAGAGCAGCTTAGTATACATTTTTTGCAAAAAATGTATCAACCAAATACCCTGTTTTTTACATCTTTTACTAGCACTTGCGGATTACTGCAACATTTTTTCAAACTGAGTGTTTTTGGTTTTACTATTCTCTTTTGTGTCTTCAGGTTTCTTGGTGGTGTGTGAACATGATCATACAGACTTGTTCACTGTGCAAGTAGCCCATGTGTTCCTGTTTCCATAATTGTTCTCTTGTGTCTACAAGACTGGGGAGTTCCACCACTCCTCTTGGGCTATCTGCACAAAAGCTGTTCTACCCTGTATGCACACATGGATTTTTCCTCTCTGAACCCTGTTCACACAGGTTATATACAGATGATCAGGTTTTTAAATACATCAGATAGGGATTGCATACATTAGTTAGGACTGCTCTGATAAGGGTATACCGTGAAGATTGGTAGAGCAGCTTAGTATACATTTTTTGCAAAAAACGTATCAACCAAATACCCTGTTTTTTACATCTTTTACTAGCACTTGCGGATTACTGCAACATTTTTTCAAACTGAGTGTTTTTGGTTTTACTATTCTCTTTTGTGTCTTCAGGTTTCTTGGTGGTGTGTGAACATGATCATACAGACTTGTTCACTGTGCAAGTAGCCCATGTGTTCCTGTTTCCATAATTGTTCTCTTGTGTCTACAAGACTGGGGAGTTCCACCACTCCTCTTGGGCTATCTGCACAAAAGCTGTTCTACCCTGTATGCACACATGGATTTTTCCTCTCTGAACCCTGTTCACACAGGTTATATACAGATGATCAGGTTTTTAAATACATCAGATAGGGATTGCATACATTAGTTAGGACTGCTCTGATAAGGGTATACCGTGAAGATTGGTAGAGCAGCTTAGTATACATTTTTTGCAAAAAACGTATCAACCAAATACCCTGTTTTTTACATCTTTTACTAGCACTTGCGGATTACTGCAACATTTTTTCAAACTGAGTGTTTTTGGTTTTACTATTCTCTTTTGTGTCTTCAGGTTTCTTGGTGGTGTGTGAACATGATCATACAGACTTGTTCACTGTGCAAGTAGCCCATGTGTTCCTGTTTCCATAATGATGAAACATGTGACCCTCAAACCTTTGTACCACCTTTCAGCTGTTATCAAATTGCTGCCTTAAAAGTAAAGTTAATTCTATTCAACTCCTGCTTTCTCCTGTTTCCTCCCTACAATTACCATCATGGGGGTATACCGCAGACTATCCAGCTATGAGGGAGCAGTAATGCCGGCACCAGCCCCCCTCATTCACAATCATGTGCCCACCATTGCATCAGTGTGCCAGGCATCAGGCACTGGGTACTCTCCACACTGCAGGAAGATACAGTACCAGTCAAATGCAGGAAGCTATAGTACCAGTTTGGACACACCTGTTAATGCAATGATTCTTATTCTTATTGTAATGTGCACATTGTAGATTCAGACTGAAGGATGCAAAACCATAAAGGAACACAAGGAACAAGGAGTAAAGAAAGGAGTGTGTGTATGTGTGGCTGCATTATACTGCATGTGTGTGTGTGTGCATCATACTGTGTGTGAGGAGAGCTGCATTATACTGTGTGTGTGTATGGCTGCATTATACTGTGTGCGTATTATACTGTGTGGGGGGAGCTGCATTATACTCTGTGTGTGTATTATACAGTGTGTGGGGAGCTGCATTATACTGTGTGTGTGGGAGGGGAGCTGCATTATAGTGTGTGTGTATTATACTGTGTGGGGGAGCTACATTATACTGTGTGTGTGTGGGCTGAATTATACTTTGTGTGGGGCTGCATTAAAATGTGTGTGTCTGCATTATACTGTGTGTGTTTGTGTGGCTGCATTACAGTGTGCGTGTGTGTCTGCATAATACTGTGTTTATGGCTGCATTATGCTGTGTGTGTTGCTGCTTTATCTTGTGTGTGTAGAGGGCTGCATTATACTGTGTCTGTGGAGGGGTTGCAATATACTGTGTGTGGGGGGCTGCACTATACTGTGTGTGTGTAAGTTGCATTACACTGTGTGTGTGGGCTGGAGTATACTGTGTGTCTGCACTATATTGTGTGTGTGTGTGGCTGCATTATACTGGGTGTGATTGTGGCTGCATTATACAGTGTGTGGCTGCATTTTACTGCGTGTGTGGGGGCTACATTATACTGTGCATGGGGCTGCATTATACTCTATGAGGAGGCTGGCTTATACTCTATGGGATGGCTGCATTATACTCTGAGTTGGCTCAGAATTATACTCTATTAAGAACTATGGGGTGCAATAACCTATATGTACTTTATGGGGGCTGCATTATACTATATGGGTGTTGCAATATACTCTATCAAGAACCATGGGGAGTGCATTATACTATGTGTGCTGTATGTGACCTGCATTATACTGTATCAAGGACTATGGGGAATGAATTATACTATATGAAGGACTATGGGTTGTATCATATTGAGGAGTGCATTGTACTCTATGGATGACTATGGGGGGTGCATTATACAATATAGAGGACTAAGGGATGCATTATAATATACGGAGGACTATGAGAAGTGCATTATGGTATAGGGAGGATATGGGGAGCATATAATATATGGAGGACTATAAGGAGTGTATTGGACTATAAGGAGTGTCTTAAAGTATATGGAGGGATATAGGGCACATTATACTATATGGAGGACTATAGGGCACATTATGCTATATGGAGTGCTATGGGGTGTGCATTATACTTTGTGGAGGACTATGGGGTGTTTTATACAAAACAAGCAAAATGCTGCTATTCATCGAGTGATTGGATTGTTTGTGCCAGAGCAAATATCATTGTTCTTAGCAACACATCACCTGGTGAAAACTGCAGATATGCTGCTGATAACATGATACTGTATGTGGACAGATTGATCTACTAGCGATCATTCTGTGCCCGTCATTCTTCCTAAGCCAGTGTAGAGCATTGAATCACTTCAATATTGGCGATCACGCAAGTTTAACAGCCTGAACTCAGCGCATGTACTGTAAATGCAACCAAAAGGTTTCTGTGTGATAGTGGCCCCCTCTGCTCACCCGGCCTCAGGGGCAAGAGGATCCTGCCGGTTCAGTAACTGAACGTGCTTCTGAGGATGCACATTCAGTTAAAATCTATTGCCATGTGGGCACTAGCAAAAGCAGGCACAAAAGCCACGACAAAGGTGGCACAGACTGCACAATGTATGACGCTATAAACGATACCATCATCTAGTTTGCCCAGTCTGCGACTGGGGTGCAAGAGTCATTGGAGATCCATAACTTGTTCATTTTGCTGAAAGTTAGGCCGTCTACACTTTCAGAGGTCAGCCGGAGGTGCTTATCCGTCAGGTAGACACCAGCAGCGCTGCCTGGCAAGACAAAACCTCCAAGGGGTGACAGGTAAGCTCAACCACTCCTCTGACCATATCCTGGAGATTCCTTTGGAACCAGATTGTCTTTATAAGGATACCTCACAGAGCTAGTTGGAGACCTTGATTAATTTTCACTATAATTTTTTTCCCACTTTCTATCTATTGTGTCTTCACTTTGGGCTAGGACCCAATAAGGATAGTAGGGAGCCAACCTCTACTGCCAGGAAGGGAAAATTTTCAGAGAGAGGGAGGAACCCACTAGGTCCATATATCTACGTCCTGGAATTATTTGGGTGATCCCAGACACCTCCCAATACACCCTAGTGTTAATTTTACTTATGTTTGCTGTTGGTTACTAGCCTTTTTGCTTTTAGATAAAGAAATAATAGATAATTTTAGGGGACAAATATTTCTCAAGGTTGTAATTGCTTAATTTTGACCCATCTTGCTATTTATGATTTGGAGTTTACCCCAGTTTGTGTGGTATCATGAGCCCCCTCGATCGCTGTAATCCATCCTACCATATGCAACGACAGTCTAGAACTTAGAGATATTGTTATCCCTTCTGCATCCTCCTCTGCTTCCACCTCTTCCTCTGGGACCACCAGCTCCTCCCGTTGAGTATTCAAAGCATGTAGATGACCGGAATAGTGATACTGATGATGGCATCGTCAGCGATAAACATCTTAGAGGCCATTTAAAAACTGTGCAGAGGTCCATCTGTGCCCATTCCACAAGCGTGATTTGCACCACATCCGTACTACATTTGCCCATGCAAAAGAACATACTGCATCAGGGCTCATCGCTGCTGCCATAGTTGCTGCAACAAGTGTTGGCATATTGCAAATCAAACGGTTAACCGGTAGGCCGAAAGACCTCTATAGCGATGCAAGTCGATAACCTGCGGGGTGCGAACAGTTTAAGTGTGCACACAGCGACCGAGCTTTCTGCAGCAGCGCATCCAGGCCGGGATAGTGGTTGAGAAATTGCTGTACCACCAGGTTGAGGATGTGAGCCATGCAAGGCATATGTGAGGTTGCCTCGGCGTAGGGCCGCCACCAGGTTTGCAACATTACCACACACGGCCTTCCCTGGCTCCAGGTTCAGTGGAGACAGCCATTGCACAAACTTGGTTTTGATAGCTGTCCACAACTCTAGATCTGTGTGATTGCAATGTCCAATGCATATTAACTTAAACACTGCCTGGCTGCGGTGAGACCTGGCTGCGCAGCACGGAGGTAAGGGATTCTCTCTGCACTGTTGGAACGTGTGTTTCATTAAGGGAGAGGTTGAGGGCGCAGGTGCAGACCCTAGAGGAGGTGGAAGAGCCAGAAGCAGTGGAGGATGTGTTAGATACAGAGGTTTGCCCACAAGCTTTGGGCATTCCAATACTTGTGGAGCCGCCCCTGCTCCCACAGACACCAGAGTCACTTAGTGCCTAGTCAGCCCCTATCCATGTGTGCTCGTCCAGGTGTCAGTGGTGAAATGCTCCCTGGCAGACATATTTTTTCAGGAAATGGGTGATGTCTGTGACATGACGGTGTAGCGCAGCCACAGCTTTCTTAGAGAAGTAATGGTGACTGATACTAGGGGACTGCGATGGCCATCAGCTTTCAGAAACCGTCTGTATCCACCAGGTTGAAAGGCAGCATTTTTGTGGTCAACAGATTGGAGATGGTGGAGTTCAAGCTCCTAGCTTTGGCATGTGTTGGAGGAAACATTCTTTTACGTGACCACAATTGTGGGACTGATGGCTGGCTTCTGCACTGAGAGAAGGTGGAGTAGGGTGAACACTACAAACTGCTGGACTGTAAGTCAGGTGCAGGCGGAGATGTTATGGTGGATTGAGAAAAATGTGGTGTGCTTGGTGAAACAAAAACAGCAGGCATTTCCACTTCCGTAACAGCTGATGGGCTTTCACTAACCCCGACTGTAGGGGATAAAGAAGTGGAGTTTTTGTGGCCGGAGACCTGTGTGAGATCACTTGCATAGTTGATAGTGGAAGGAGAAAGCATCAGATGAGGTTGATGGGATGTCCGGTGGTTGGCGAGACCCGCTAGTTCGCATTTTAGCGCAGTGAGATTCTCAGACTAAGGCTGGCGTCATACTACTGTAGAATACGGGTGAGTGCTATGCGATAAAACATCACATAGCACTCGGCCCAATTTTAATCTATGGGGCAGCTCACATCACCGTTTATTTTCTCGGGCGTATTCGATGTGCTTGTAAAATCGCAGCATGCTGCGATTGTACGCGTATGTTGTCCGAGACTCGCCAATGTAAGCCTATGGATACGAGAAAAAAATCGCAAGCACTCAGACCATGCAAGTGCTGTCCGATTTTTATGCACCGGTGTCCTTTGAAAAGCCGGCAGTTCATGTGCCGAGTGCTGTAAAATCATAGCGTGACCGTTTAGAATAGGATAGAATAGATATATACACATAGAATACATAGATATACATAGATATATAGATGTTAGTGACACACACATACAGGTGCATCTCACAAAATTAGAATATCATTAAAAAGTTAATTTATTTCAGTTCTTCAGTGCAAAAATTGAAACTCATATTATATAGTCATTACAAACAGAGTGATCTATTTCAAGTGTTTATTTCTGTTAATGTTGATGATTATGGCTTACAGCAAATGAAAACCCAGAAGTCATTTTCTCAGTAAGTCAGATTATTTAACAAAAAACACCTGCAAAGGCTCCCTAAGCATTTAAAAAGGTCCCTTTGTCTGTTTCAGTAGGCTCCACAATCATTTGGAAGACTGCTGACTTGACAGATGTCCAGAAGGCAGTCATTGGCATACTCCACAAGGAAACTCAATTTTGCATTTCATTTGGAAATCAACATCCCAGAATCTGGAGGAAGAGTGGAGAGGCACACAATCCAAGCTGCTTGGAGTCTAGTGTGAAGTTTCCACAATCAGTGATGGTTTGGGGAGCCATGTCATCTGCTGGTGTAGGTCCACTGTGATTTATCAAGACCAAAGTCAGCGCAGCCATCTACCAGTAAATTTTAGAGCACTTAGTGCTCTGATGATAAGCTTTTTGAAGATGGAAATTTAATTCTCCAGCAGGACTTGGCACCTGTCCACACTGCCAAAAGTACAAATACCTGGTTTGAAAACAACAGTATCACGGTGCTTGATTAGCCATCAAACTTGCCTGACCTTAACACCATAGAGATTCTATAGGGTATTGTCAAGAGGAAGATGAGAGACACCAGAACCAACAATGCAGCTGAGCTGAAGGCTGCTATCAATGCAACCTGGACCTCCATAACACCTCAGCAGTGCCACAGGATAATCACCTCCATGCCATGCCGCATTGATGCAGTAATTGATGCAAAAGGAACCCCGACCATGTATTGAGTGCATTTACTGAACATACATTTCAGTAGATTTTAAAATAATTTTTCAAGCTGGTGTTATAAAGTATTCTAATATACTGAGATTATGCCTTTTGAGTTTTCATTGGCTGTAAGCCATAATCATCAACATTAACAGAAATAAACACTTAAAATACATCACTATGTAATGACTTTATGTAATATATGAGTTTCACTTTTGTATTGAAGAACTTAAATAAATTAAATTTTTGATGATATTCTAATTTTGTGAGATGCACCTGTATATATATGTATTTACATTACATAGATACATAGAAGAAAAGCCGGCAATTCATCTGCCCTGTTCTGTAAAAACACTGCATGAGCCGACAGGATAGAAGAGATGGATTACACACAGTAAATACAAATAGAATAGGTAGATATATAGATGTATGTGACAAATACAGTTAGTACAGTGTGTGCAGCTTACTGTACATGTATTTAATGAATAAAAGATTATTTTTCGGAAAAAAAATAACGTGGGTTCTCGCTCAATTTTCATAACCAGCAGAGAGAAAGCCGACGATTGGGGGCTGATGTTTATAGCCTGGGAAGGGGGTAATACCCATAGAGCTTCCCAGGCTATTAATATCAGCTCACAGCTGTATACTTAGCCTTTGCTGGCTATTAAAATGGGGGACCCTAAAAAAGCTTTGGGCTGATATTAATAGCCTATGAAGGTACCATGGAAACTGGCCCCCCAGGCTAAAAACATCAGCTCTCAGCCGCCCCAGAAAAGGTGCATCTCTAAGATTCACCAATTCTGGCACTTAGTCTCACTCTTCCCACTTGCCCTGTAGCGGTGGCAAGTGGGGTGATAGTTGAGGGGGGTTGATGTCACCTTTGTACTATCAGGTGAGATCAAGCCCCGAGGTTAGTAATGGAGAGGCGTCAATAAGATGCTCCCATTACTAACCCCATAGTCACATTGTAAGAAAACACAGACACCCACAAAAAAGTCCTTTACTTGAAAGAATGACACAGACTCCTTTAATATTCTTAATTAAACCATACTTACGACCTCGCCCATTCACCTGATGCCCTCGTCATCTGGAAAAGAGGTAAAAACAAACAAACAACAGTATTCCTCACCTTTCTGCAGAGATGCTTTAAATCCATTTGTCCCAAGTCAAATGGTCCAGCTCTGATACATCTAGATGGCAGGCTGCATGGTGCGACCATGCAGCCTGTCATCCAGCAGAGGAACTGAGCACCATGTGTTCAGTGTCTCTCTGTAAACTGCTATTACCTATCTGAAGGCACTGTGAGTGTGATAAAATTCTCCTGCTCGCAGTGCCGTGTGACAGGTCCTGTGAGTTCATAATGAATGAGCTTGTTGATATGGAGGATTTCTGCCGACTCATGGCGACAGCTGTCCCTTGGTACTAGGTCCCCAGCCGTCACTTTTCTCCCAGTGTGGCATCCCCCCTACCTTGTACCAGCCTGTGTCCAGGAACATCACCCATGCCCTTACCTCCACACTCACTGGGATTTCCCACTTAATGACCGACATGTGGACAAGCACTTGTGGCCAGGGATGCTACATTTCCCTGACGGTACTCTGGGTGAACACTGAAGAGGCTGGGACCAAGTCACACCCTGGCATGGCACTTGTGCTCCCGATGCTGAGGATTGCTTCCATCAGGGTTTCCTCCATCTCCTACAGCAGTTCCTGCACACCCTCCTGCACCTCCTCCTCTCCTATATTTCCTGGATATAGAACACTCCAAAAAAGCATTTAAAAGTTTTGCTGGGTTACATTTCTTATCCATACACTATTCTGTGGTCTGGTACACTTTTGTCACGTATAACACTTGAAAAATGCATTAACAAATTTTGCTGGGTTAAATTTTGCAGTCATAGAGTATTACGTGGTCTTGTGTACATTTCTATGATATAAAACACTCCCAAAAAGTGTTGAAAATTTTGTTGGGTTACATTTCTCATCAAAAGAGTATTCTGTGTTCTGGGGTACAGTTTTTATGATATATACCAATAAAAAAAACATTAAAAATGTTTGCTAGAGTAAATTTCTCAGCCATACACTATTTTGTTCTTCTGGGATATATTTCGTTGTTTTATAACCCTCAAAAAACTTTCTCAAAAATGTATCGGTATTTTATGGACCATCCATAGGGTACTATGTCGTCTTGGGTGCCTCTACAAACTGTTTAAAAAATGTATCGGTATTTTATTGCTGATCCATAGACTTTTACATATTATTGGGTAGCTTTCAGTATTATATACTGTAACTCTCAAAAAACTTGTTCAAAATTTTATTGTTACTATATATCTTATCCATAGATTATTCAGTCGTCCATTTAGTTGGTATATAACCTTTAGTGATGAGCGAATATACTCGTTACTCGAGATTTCCTGAGCACGCTAGGGTGTCCTTTTTAGTGCTCGGAGATTTAGTTTTCCTCACCTCAGCTGAATGATTTACATCTCTTAGCCAGCTTGATTACATGTGGGGATTCCCTAGCAACCAGGCCACCCCCACATGTACTTATGCTGGCTAACAGATGTAAATCATTCAGCTGCGGCGATGAAAACTAAATCTCCGAGCACTAAAAAAATACTCGGAGGACACCCGAGCGTGATCGAGAAATCTCGAGTAACAAGTATATTCGCTCATCCCTAATAACCTTCAAAAAACTTGTTCAAAATGTTATTGTTTTGCTCACCCATGGACTATTCAGTACATGGAGTACATTTTGTTGGTATATAACCCTCAAAAAACTTGTTTAAAAATGTATCTGTAATATATTGATTTTTCATAGGGTATTAAGTGATCTTGGGTATATTTAGTTGCTATTTAAGCCTCCAAAAACTTGTAAAAAAAATGTATCATTATTATATTGCTCATCCATACAGTATTACTATAATTATTATTATTTATTTATATAGCACCATTAAGGCCGGCGTCACACTTGCGAGTTTTACGGACGTAAGAGCGCAGAATCTACGTCCGTAAAACTCGCAAAAAATACGGCACAATTATTCTCTATGCCCCTGCTCCTATTTGCCGTATTTTACTGATCAGTATTATACGGCTTTCTACGGCCGTACAAAATCGCAGCATGCTGCGTTTGTCACCGTACTGCGCAAGAAATACGCCAATGAAAGTCTATGGAAGTGTGAAAAATACGGATTACACACGGACAAGCAGTGTGACTTGCGAGAAATACGCAGCGCTGTTAGAGAGAAAAGCCGGGAATTCAGTGCGGTGTACAGTAAAATCACACTGACAGCTTACAGTAGAATAGGTAGAATAAATGTGTACACATAGAATAGGTATATATATATATATATATGTCAGTGAGACACATATATGTATATATATTAATATTTATTCCAGCGCTATACAGCTTGAAAGCCGGTAATTCCAATACCGGCTTTTTCTTTCTCCTTCCTAAAACCCGACATGATTTGAGACATGGTTTACATACAGTAAACCATGTCTTCTCTCCATTTTTTTTGCAGATTCCACACTACTAATGTCAGTAGTGTGTATCTGCAAAATTTGGCCGTTCTAGCTCTTAAAATAAAGGGTTAAATGGCGGAAAAAATTGGCGTGGGCTCCCGCGCAATTTTCTCCGCCAGAGTAGTAAAGCCAGTGACTGAGGGCAGATATTAATAGCCTGGAGAGGGTCCACGGTTATTGGCCCCCCCCTGGCTAAAAATATCTGCCCCCAGCCACCCCAGAACAGGCACATCTGGAAGATGCGCCTATTCTGGCACTTGGCCACTCTCTTCCCATTCCCGTGTAGCGGTGGGATATGGGGTAATGAAGGGTTAATGCCACCTTGCTATTGTAAGGTGACATTAAGCCAGATTAATAATGGAGAGGCGTCAATTATGACACCTATCCATTATTAATCCAATTGTAGTGAAGGGTTAAATAAAACACAAACACATTATTTAAAATTATTTTAATGAAATAAAAACAATGGTTGTTGCAGTATTTTATTCAACGCCCAATCCAGTCACTGAAGACCCTCGTTCTGTGAGTAAAAAAACATAATAAACCAACAATATACTTACCCTCCGCAGATCTGTAACGTCCAACGATGTAAATCCTTCTGAAGGGGTTAAAACATTTTGCAGCAAGGAGCTGTGCTAATGCAGGCTGCTCCTCGCTGCAAAACCCCAGGGAATGAGGCTAAAAATAGATCAATGATCTATATTTAGCTTTATTTGCGGTGAGGCGCCCTCTGCTGGCTGTTCATAGATCGTGGGAAATTACCTAGAAAGCTCCCTGGCTTTCTAGTTAATTTCCCACGATCTATGAACAGCCAGCAGAGGGCGCCTCACCGCAAATAAAGCTAAATATAGATCATTGATCTATTTTTAGCCTCATTCCCTGGGGTTTTGCAGCGAGGAGCAGCCTGCATTAGCACAGCTCCTTGCTGCAAAATGTTTTAACCCCTTCAGAAGGATTTACATCGTTGAACGTTACAGATCTGCGGAGGGTAAGTATATTGCTGGTTTATTATGTTTTTTTACTCACAGAACGAGGGTCTTCAGTGACTGGATTGGGCGTTGAATAAAATACTGCAACAACCATTGTTTTTATTTCATTAAAATAATTTTAAATAATGTGTTTGTGTTTTATTTAACCCTTCACTACAATTGGATTAATAATGGATAGGTGTCATAATTGACGCCTCTCCATTATTAATCTGGCTTAATGTCACCTTACAATAGCAAGGTGGCATTAACCCTTCATTACCCCATATCCCACCGCTACACGGGAATGGGAAGAGAGTGGCCAAGTGCCAGAATAGGCGCATCTTCCAGATGTGCCTGTTCTGGGGTGGCTGGGGGCAGATATTTTTAGCCAGGGGGGGGCCAATAACCGTGGACCCTCTCCAGGCTATTAATATCTGCCCTCAGTCACTGGCTTTACTACTCTGGCGGAGAAAATTGCGCGGGAGCCCACGCCAATTTTTTCCGCCATTTAACCCTTTATTTTAAGAGCTAGAACGGCCAAATTTTGCAGATACACACTACTGACATTAGTAGTGTGGAATCTGCAAAAAAAATGGAGAGAAGACATGGTTTACTGTATGTAAACCATGTCTCAAATCATGTCGGGTTTTAGGAAGGAGAAGGAAAAAGCCGGTAATTGAATTACCGGCTTTCAAGCTGTCTAGCGCTGGAATAAATATTAATATATATACATATATGTGTCTCACTGACATATATATATATATATACCTATTCTATGTGTACACATTTATTCTACCTATTCTACTGTAAGCTGTCAGTGTGATTTTACTGTACACCGCACTGAATTACCGGCTTTTCTCTCTAATATATGTGTCTACTGACATATATATATATATATATATATATATATATATATATATATATATATATATATAGACAGTATATATATATTTTCTTTTCTTTTTGGGACACATGGATCACTTCTATAGCGGTATGTTGGTTTTGCTAGCCTGCGAGAAAACCACGCAGTACGGATGCCATACGGATTACATACGGAGGATGCCATGCGCAAAAAACGCTGACACACCCTGCCTACGGAGGAGCTACGGACCACTTTTTTCGGGACTTTTCAGCGTATTACGGCCGTAATATACGGACCGTATTGTTTTACGCTGTGTGTGACGCCGGCCTAATTCCATGGTGCTGTACATGAGAAGGGGTTACATACAAAGTTATAGATATCGCTTACAGTAAACAAATTTACGATGATAGACTGGTAAAAAGGGGAGAGGACCCTGTCCTTACGAACATACATTCTACGGGATAATGGGGAAGAGACAGAAGGTCTGGGGTGCAACAGCTCTGGTGGTGGTGAGGTGGCAGCTAGGGTGGTGCTGAGGCGGCAGAATGGTTATTGCAAGCTGTAAGCTTTCCTGAAGAGATGGGTTTTCAGGTTCCGTCTAAAGGATCCGAGGGTGGTGGATAATCAGACATGTTGAGGCATAGAATTCCAGAGGATGGGGGATATTCGGAAGAAATCTTGGAGGCGGTTGTGTGAGGAACGAATAAGTGTGGAGGAGAGTAGAGGGTCTTGGGAGGATCAAAGATTACGTGAGGGAAGATAATGGGAGATTAGTTCAGAGATATAGCGAAGGGGCAGGTTATGGATGGCTTTGTACGTCAGTGTTAGTGGTTTCAACTGGATTCGTTGGGGAATTGGGAGCTAGTGGAGGGATTTGCAGAGGGGAGAAACAGGGGAGTAGCGTGGAGAGAGGTGGATTAGTCGGGCAGCAGAGTTGAGGACAGACTGGAGTAGTGCAAGAGAGTCAGTGGGGAGGCCACAGCGGAGGGTGTTGCAGTAATCAAGGCAGGAGATAATGAGGGTATGCACAAG
Source organism: Ranitomeya imitator (assembly GCF_032444005.1). NCBI lineage: Eukaryota > Metazoa > Chordata > Amphibia > Anura > Dendrobatidae > Ranitomeya > Ranitomeya imitator. The sequence goes on along the minus strand of NC_091286.1, from coordinate 567,518,213 downwards.
AGTTTTAGTAGATTGAGGGTTGAGGAAGAAACAGATTCTGGAAATATTTTTGAGTTGGAGGCGACAGGAAGTGGCAAGAGTTTGGACTTGCGGTTTGAAGGAGAGGGCAGAGTCGAGAGTTACTCCGAGGCAGCGGATTTCAGGTGCGGGAAAAAGAGTGATGTCGTTTACCATAATAGATAGGTCGGGTAGGGGAGATACGCGAGATGGAGGAAAGATGATGAGTTCGGTTTTGTCTACATTGAGTTTTAGGAAGCGAAAGGTGAAGAAGGAGGATATGGCTGATAGACGCTCCGGGATTCTGGACAGCAGAGAGGAGACATCTAGGCCAGAGAGGTAGATCTGAGTGTTGTCCGCATACAGGTGGTACTGGAAGCCATGGGATTTTATGAGTTGTCCTAGGCCAAGGGTATATAATGAAAAGAGTAGGAGCCCCAGGACAGAGCCTTGAGGGACTCCAACAGAGAGAGGGCGGGATGAGGAGGTAGTGTGGGAGTGGGAAATGCTAAATGTGCAGTTGGAAAGGTATAAGGCATTCCAGGACAGGGCAAGGTCTTTGATGCCAACGAAAGAAAGAATCTGTAGCAGTAGGCAGTGGTCGACTGTGTCGAAGGCAGAGAACAGGTCAAGAAGGAGGAGGATGGAGAACTGTCTGTTAGGTTTGGCTGTGAGTAAGTCATTAGTAATTTTAGTCAGAGTTGTTTCGGTGGAGTGGTGGGGCGGAAGCCAGATTGGAGGTTGTCAAGGAGAGAGTTAGCTGAGAGGTGTGAAGAAAGTTGAGCATGGACATGCTGCTCAAGGAGTTTGGAAGCAAACGGGAGCAGTGATATGGGGCAATAGCTAGACATAGCAGTTGGGTCAAGGTTTGATTTTTTGAGGATGGGTGTGATGGTGGCTGGTTTGAAGGCAGAGGGGAAGGTACCAGAAGATAGCGATAGGTTCAAGAGATGGGTTAGGGCTGGAATGAGGGGTTAGTAAGGTTGGGAAGCAGGTGGGAAGGGATGGGGTCAAGTGCACAGGTGGTGAGGTGTGATTTGGAAAGGAGGTGAGTAAGCTCTCCTTCACTGATGTTGGAGAGGGAGGTTATTAGGGAAGGGCAGAGGTCTGGTATATGGAGTGGTTGGGGTGGTGGAACAGTAAAGGTTTGCCTTGTTTGGTCAATCTTATTTTTGAAGTAGGTAGCAAAGTCCTCGGCAGAGATTAGGGGAGTTGGAGGAGGCAGTGGTGGGCAGAGGAGAGAGTTGAATGTGCTGAACAGTTATTTTGGGTTGTAGGATAATGAAGATACAAGGTTTGTGAAATAGGTCTGTTTAGCAGAGGTGAGGGCCAATTATTAGTTGGTATATAACCTTTAGCGATGAGCGAATACACTCGTTACTCGAGAATTCCCGAGCACGCTCGGGTGACCTCTGAGTATTTGTTAATACTCAGAGTTATAGTTTTCATCACCTCAGTTGCATGATTTACGGCTTCCAGATATGCTGAATACATGGGGCAATGCCTGTTTGTTAGGGAATTCCCACATGTATTCAGCATATCTGGAAGCCGTAAATCATGCAACAGAGGCGATGAAAACTATATCTCCGAGCCAGGGGCGGACACAGACTGCAGAGGGCCCCTGTGCAAGAAATTTTCCTGGGCCCCCCCCCCCCCCCCCCATACTGCAACAAAGTTATGTAAACATATAGGTTGTAATATTTATTATCTGTTTAGAACTCAACTATTAACTCTAAATAATAAATTTACGTTCAATATTTAACAACTGAATATAACACAAAGCAGTCATGCAATTGATGTCATATCTGGCAAATCTGGATGTGCTTATTGTGGCCTATGACTTATCAAGCAGCACAGACTGTTATTACTTTATAAACTGGAGGAAATAATACTGTAGTTTGGAGGATTTGATTTTTTTCAAAACGTAAATGGGTTGTCCAGGACTGTTTTATTATTTAACTATGAACCTATGAACTGATAGGCAGGTAGTTGCTAATTACCCACCTGTTCTGTGCTGGCCTAGAGTGGTCAAGGACTGCTCCTGCCACAAATCCTGCTGCTTCATGTCAATAGAGCAGCTTTTCATGTTCTAAGCTGCTCTGTTTATGGGGCATGACTGCCGACCTCATGCTGTTCAATAACCGACTCCCTGTAGTTATGCAATGGGGAGATGGCTGTCAATCAGCATAACGCTGGCAGTCACAGCCCTTCAACAGACTAGAAGAGAAGCTGCTGTTCTGTTGATGTGATGTCAGAGGAAGCAGCAGTAGTGGTCTGTGACTACCCTGAGCTGGCACAGGTCTGCACTGGGCAGGACAGGCAGTTAGTTAGTAACTACCTGCCTGTTAGAGCTTAGGCCTATAGTAAAAAAATGTAATGGTTTTAGACAACCTATTTAATAATAATTAGTAAACAACTGTACCCTTTATTGCTAAATAAATAACCATTTTACTAAATTTACTAAATCAAATCAAAATAACTGGGCTTTAGTCAGCCATTCAAATGTTTGAATTTAGAAATGTTCACTGAAAAATGTATTTAAAACAGTAAAACTGTGTGGAGGTGTGAACAATTTACTTAAAACTCATTCTCCTGGCTTTCTTTTCAGCAAATTCATCAATAATTGTATTTAAGTTAATCTTTCTAGCACGGTCATTTTCAATTGACAGCATAGCTAGTCCACTTAGCCTTTCTTGTCCCATTGTACACCTCAGGTAGTTTTTTATTAGCTTTAGTTTTGAGAAGGAGCGTTCAGCGCTAGCCACTGTTACTGGCAAGGATAAGAACAAAATATATGCTGTACACACTTCTGGAAAACTTGGAACTAGCACACTGTTGTCAACAATCAATAGCTTGGCAATTTCTTCCACAGTGGTCATGTGTGCAATTTGTGATTTGCAGCAAGCTCTGAATGAAATGAGCTGTGTAGGAAGAGTTGGTGACAAGTCTTTTTTGAAATGGTTCACAAGGTTCTCTCCATCCTTATGAAGTTCTTCATCAGACGCAGATTGCAGTGAGCTGGGAAGGATTGATTTAAATTTATTCACAGTTGAATGAAGACTGTGAAATCTTTGCTTTAATTGCATGATAATTGTGTCCAAGCAGGAGTTAAAGATGTTGACCTGGAAGTACTTCTCAGCATCGCAGAGCCGTTCATCTTCGCACAATTCATCATACTGTCTTTTTACACGTTTATTTCTTTTTCTTTGAAATGCAACGTATATTCCCCACTTCTCTGACAATTGTATGGCACTGTTTTTTGCTCCCTGGTAGTTTTCTCTGAACTCTTGAAGAACTTCAACAGCATTTTTAAGTAAGAGTGTTGCTTTTTCAAGATTTGCATCTTTAGCTTGCAGACACTTTGAAACTGGTCCAACAACATCTAGAATCGTAGCCTGCATGACGACTGTGATCACAAATTCAAAGGTGCTGATGTTTTTCTTTAAGCTAGCGGCATCATTGCTGTCACTGGAATTTTTGTCAGACTTCAGGATAATTTTTGTCAGTGCCTTCAGGATATCAGTGTAGCGATACCTCAGTGCCCTGATTGAATCATTCCTGGAAGACCATCTAGTTGGACACAATCTCTTCAGAGTAATGTTATCAGTTTTAGACTCTGATGATATCTCTGATAATAAAGCCCATCGTTTGATGCTGTTGGCAAAAAACTGGTACAATTTTTCAATGATATCATAAAATTTTCCTAGTTCCGGGATGAATCTTACGGAATCATTTACAGCAAGGTTTAAGTTGTGAGCTGCACAATGTATATACTGTGCACTAGGTTCCCTTTTTGAAATTCTTGCTTGAACCCCAGTATATATGCCACTCATGTTTGCTGCCCCATCATACCCTTGTCCACGACATCTACTTATGTCAAGACCCTTATTTTTAATACTTTGAACAATTTCTTTCTCAAGGTTTGCAGCTGTTTGGTCTGTTATGGCATGAAATCCCAGGAAAACTTCTTTTACCTTTACTTCACTAACAGTATTCTGTTCATTAGTTTCAATGGTTACATAACGAAAAATCTGACTAAGTTGGTCAGTTTTAGAGATGTCTTGTGTTGTATCTATGATCACTGAAAAAAATGTAGCGTTCTTGATCTCATTAACAATTTCTTGCTCTATCTTCTTTGACAATAAAGAAATTATTTAATCCTGTATTCTGTGGCTCAGATAACGGACAGAACCCCTTGGCATTTCCATTAATTGCTGCAGAGTATAGTCATACTTTGCTAGCAACTGAATCATGGACAAAAAAACTCCACTGTTTGCTTGGTCTATTACTTCTGTGTGACCTCTAAAAGGAAGATTACACATTGCCAGTGTTAAGGTGACATTAATCACTCTGTCAAGAACTTGCCTCCAGAAGTTTTTTTGTTTTCTAATGTCCCTCTCATTTTCTTCGTCTACAGTACTATGACTGCGCCAATGCTGCATCAACATGCACGCATTAATGTGCTGGATGGAGGTTTCATGATAATGCACTGCCTGTGATAGGTGAGACCAATTTCTCACACCATTCACCCATGCTGAATTATAAGCACCATAGCTTTGATCAACAAAAAGCCAGCAGGGTTCACAGTAGGCACAGTCTAGGATTGGCGAATAACACAACCATGAACGTGGGATCAATACTCCAGCTTGTGTTTTCTTGGTGTAAAATACCTGCGAAAAACAACGTCCTCCCTGTTTTTCATCTTGTGGAAATGTTATAAATGGCCTACAAGACCCCTGAGAAATTATGAATCTCTTTGTTTGACTGTCCTTAATATCTGGTGGGAAGTTAGCACGGTCTGTTGGAAATGTATTTGCATCTGTAGCAAGGCCTTCATCATCTGCAATTATCTCATCCAGATATTCACTGCAATGTTCTTCGCTCTGTATAGTAACTGATGCACAGAATTCTTTATTTACACTTGACTGTGTGCTCTCTGGACTCTTTGAAGGAATGTGAGACGTGTCCGCATATGTAACTTCAGCATTTACACTTGCCAAGTTTTCAGTCTCCTCACCATGGGCACTGGCCCGGGCAGTAATCTGGCCACTGTCACCTGAAGTACTACTGCTACAGGGGACTGTTATCTCACCATGTTCTTTCTCAGATTGTTTAAAAAATGAAATAATTTTGGGTAATTTAGCTGTCTGTGCTAACTCTTCTTTTCTTAGTCTGCGCTTTTGAGCTCCGCTTTTAGGTTTTTGGCCAGATGCCATTCTAAAAAAAAAAGGAACATAAATGTATGTTCGCTTGTTCACTATGTGTTCAGTTAACATTACAGACTAATTAACAGATATATTATTGTATTATAAACAATAAAAAAAGGGGCATAAACAACACATCAACAGCTATAAAGCTGTGCCGCCACATATAATGCTCCATACAATTCATTATGGCCCCATAGATGCTCCCTATAAAGCTGTGCCGCCACATATAATAATCCATACAATTCATTATGGCCCCATAGATGCTCCCTATAAAGCTGTGCCGCCACATTTAATGCTCCATACAATTCATTATGGCCCCATAGATGCTCCCTATAAAGCTGTGCCGCCACATATAATGCTCCATACAATTCATTATGGCCCCATAGATGCTCCCTATAAAGCTGTGCCGCCACATTTAATGCTCCATACAATTCATTATGGCCCCATAGATGCTCCCTATAAAGCTGTGCCGCCACATATAATGCTCCATACAATTCATTATGGCCCCATAGATGCTCCCTATAAAGCTGTGCCGCCACATTTAATGCTCCATACAATTCATTATGGCCCCATAGATGCTCCCTATAAAGCTGTGCCGCCACATATAATGCTCCATACAATTCATTATGGCCCCATAGATGCTCCCTATAAAGCTGTGCCGCCACATTTAATGCTCCATACAATTCATTATGGCCCCATAGATGCTCCATATAACGCTGTGCCTGTGCCGCCACATATAATGCTCCATACAATTCATTATGGCCCCATAGATGCTCCATATAACGCTGTGCCTGTGCCACCACATATAATGCTCCATACAATTCATTATGGCCCCATAGATGCTCCATATAACGCTGTGCCTGTGCCGCCACATATAATGCTCCATACAATTCATTATGGCCCCATAGATGCTCCATATAACACTGTGCCGCCACATATAATGCTCCATACAATTCAATATTACCCCATAGATGCTCCATCCATTCCATAATATGGAGCATCTAGATTCTATGGGACCATAATGAACTGTATGGAGCATTATATGTGGCGGCACAGCTTTATATGGACTCCCTATAAAGCTGTGCCGCCACATATAATGCTCCATATAACGCTGTCCTGTGCCTGTGCCGCCACATATAATGTTCCATAGTCCATACAATTCATTATGGCCCCATAGATGCTCCATATAATACTGTGCCTGTGCCGCCACATATAATGCTCCATACAATTCATTATGGCCCCATAGATGCTCCATATAACGCTGTGCCTGTGCCACCACATATAATGCTCCATACAATTCATTATGTAATTCAGTACCACAATGGACATAGAGGTCAGCGCACATACAGTGACCTGGCAATAACCCAAAAAACAAGAATGAGCTTTGAGACGTGGGAACTCTGTTGACCGCAATGCCTAATCCTCTTCAACCACACTAAAGGCAGCCGTGGATTGCGCCTAACGCTGCCTATGCAACTCGGCACGGCCTGAGAAACTAGCTAGCCTGAAGATAGAAAATAAGCCTACCTTGCCTCAGAGAAATACCCCAAAGGAAAAGGCAGCCCCCACATATAATGACTGTGAGTTAAGATGAAAAGACAAACGTAGAGATGAAATAGATCTAGCAAAGTGAGGCCCAACTTTCTGAACAGAGCGAGGATAGGAAAGGTAACTTTGCGGTCAACACAAAACCCTACAAAAACCACGCAAAGGGGGCAAAAAGACCCTCCGTACCGAACTAACGGCACGGAGGTACACCCTCTGCGTCCCAGAGCTTCCAGCAAGCAGAAAAAAACAAAATGACAAGCTGGACAGAAAAAAACAGCAAACAAATAGCAAAGAGGAACTTAGCTATGCAGAGCAGCAGGCCACAGGAACGATCCAGGAGGAAACAGGTCCAATACTAGAACATTGACTGGAAGCCAGGATCAAAGCACTAGGTGGAGTTAAATAGAGAAGCACCTAACGACTTCACCACATCACCTGAGGAAGGAAACTCAGAAGCCGCAGTACCACTTTCCTCCACCAACGGAAGCTCACAGAGAGAACCAGCCGAAGTACTACTTGTGACCACAGGAGGGAGCTCTGCCACAGAATTCACAACAGTACCCCCCTCTTGAGGAGGGGTCACCGAACCCTCACCAGAGCTCCCAGGACGACCAGGATGAGCCATATGAAAGGCACGAACAAGATCGGGAGCATGGACATCAGAGGCAAAGACCCAGGAATTATCTTCCTGAGCATAACCCTTCCACTTAACCAGATACTGGAGTTTCCGCCTTGAAACACGAGAATCCAAAATCTTCTCCACAATATACTCCAACTCCCCCTCCACCAAAACCGGGGCAGGAGGATCAACAGATGGAACCATAGGTGCCACGTATCTCCGCAACAATGACCTATGGAATACGTTATGTATGGAAAATGAATCTGGAAGGGTCAGACGAAAAGACACAGGATTAAGAACCGCAGAAATCCTATACGGACCAATAAAACGAGGTTTAAACTTAGGAGAGGAAACCTTCATAGGAATATGACGAGAAGATAACCAAACCAAGTCCCCAACCCGAAGTCGGGGACCCACACAGCGTCTGCGATTAGCGAAACGTTGAGCCTTCTCCTGGGACAAAGTCAAATTGTCCACCACATGAGTCCAAATCTGCTGCAACCTGTCCACCACAGTATCCACACCAGGACAGTCCGAAGACTCAACCTGCCCTGAAGAGAAACGAGGATGGAACCCAGAGTTGCAGAAAAACGGTGAAACCAAGGTAGCCGAGCTGGCCCGATTATTAAGGGCGAACTCAGCCAAAGGCAAAAAGGACACCCAGTCATCCTGATCAGCAGAAACAAAGCATCTCAGATATGTTTCCAAGGTCTGATTGGTTCGTTCGGTCTGGCCATTAGTCTGAGGATGGAAAGCCGAGGAAAAAGACAAGTCAATGCCCATCCTACCACAAAAGGCTCGCCAAAACCTTGAAACAAACTGGGAACCTCTGTCAGAAACGATATTCTCCGGAATGCCATGCAAACGAACCACATGCTGGAAAAACAATGGTACCAAATCAGAGGAGGAAGGCAATTTAGACAAGGGTACCAAATGGACCATCTTAGAGAAGCGATCACAGACCACCCAAATGACTGACATCTTTTGAGAGACGGGAAGATCTGAAATAAAATCCATAGAGATATGTGTCCAAGGCCTCTTCGGGACCGGCAAGGGCAAAAGCAACCCACTGGCACGAGAACAGCAGGGCTTAGCCCGAGCACAAATCCCACAGGACTGCACGAAAGTACGCACATCCCGCGACAGAGATGGCCACCAAAAGGATCTAGCCACCAACTCTCTGGTACCAAAGATTCCAGGATGACCAGCCAACACCGAACAATGAACCTCAGAGATAACTTTATTCGTCCACCTATCAGGGACAAACAGTTTCTCCGCTGGGCAACGATCAGGTTTATTAGCCTGAAATTTTTGCAGCACCCGCCGCAAATCAGGGGAGATGGCAGACACAATTACTCCCTCTTTGAGGATACCCGCCGGCTCAGATACACCCGGAGAGTCGGGCACAAAACTCCTAGACAGAGCATCCGCCTTCACATTTTTAGAGCCCGGAAGGTATGAAATCACAAAGTCAAAACGGGCAAAAAACAACGACCAACGAGCTTGTCTAGGATTCAACCGCTTGGCGGACTCGAGATAAGTCAAGTTCTTATGATCAGTCAAGACCACCACGCGATGCTTAGCTCCTTCAAGCCAATGACGCCACTCCTCGAATGCCCACTTCATGGCCAGCAACTCTCGATTGCCAACATCATAATTTCGCTCAGCAGGCGAAAACTTCCTGGAAAAGAAGGCGCATGGTTTCATCACCGAGCAATCAGAACTTCTCTGCGACAAAACAGCCCCTGCTCCAATCTCAGAAGCATCAACCTCGACCTGGAACGGAAGCGAAACATCTGGTTGACACAACACAGGGGCAGAAGAAAAACGACGCTTCAACTCTTGAAAAGCTTCCACTGCAGCAGAAGACCAATTGACCAAATCAGCACCTTTCTTGGTCAAATCGGTCAATGGTTTAGCAATACTAGAAAAATTGCAGATGAAGCGATGATAAAAATTAGCAAAGCCCAGGAACTTTTGCAGACTTTTCAGAGATGTCGGCTGAGTCCAATTATGGATGGCTTGGACCTTAACAGGATCTATCTCGATATTAGAAGGGGAAAAGATGAACCCCAAAAATGAAACCTTCTGAACACCAAAGAGATACTTTGATCCCTTCACAAACAAAGAATTAGCACGCAGGACCTGAAACACCGTTCTGACCTACTTCACATGAGACTCCCAATCATCCGAGAAGATCAAAATGTCATCTAAGTACACAATCAGGAATTTATCCAGGTACTCTCGGAAGATGTCATGCATAAAGGACTGAAACACTGATGGAGCATTGGCAAGTCCGAATGGCATTACTAGATACTCAAAATGGCCCTCGGGCGTATTAAATGCAGTTTTCCACTCATCGCCTCGCTTAATACGCACAAGATTATACGCACCACGAAGATCTATCTTGGTGAACCAACTAGCCCCCTTAATCCGAGCAAACAAATCAGATAACAATGGCAAGGGGTACTGAAATTTAACCGTGATCTTTATTAGAAGGCGGTAATCTATACAAGGTCTCAGTGAACCATCCTTCTTGGCTACAAAAAAGAACCCTGCTCCCAATGGCGACGATGACGGGCGAATATGCCCCTTCTCCAAAGACTCCTTCACATAACTCCGCATAGCAGCGTGCTCAGGCACAGATAAATTAAACAGTCGACCTTTTGGGAATTTACTACCAGGAATCAAATCGATAGCACAATTACAATCCCTATGCGGAGGTAGGGTATCGGACTTGGGCTCATCAAATAAATCCCGGTAATCAGACAAGAACTCAGGAACCTCAGAAGGGGTGGATGACGAAATAGACAGAAATGGGACATCACCATGTACCCCCTGACAACCCCAGCTGGACACAGACATGGATTTCCAATCTAAAACTGGATTATGGACTTGTAGCCATGGCAACCCCAACACGACCACATCATGCAGATTATGCAACACCAGAAAGCGAATAACCTCCTGATGTGCAGGAGCCATGCACATGGTCAGCTGGGTCCAGTACTGAGGCTTATTCTTGGCCAAAGGCGTAGCATCAATTCCTCTCAATGGAATAGGACACTGCAAGGACTCCAAGAAAAACCCACAACGCCTAGCATACTCCAAGTCCATCAAATTCAGAGCAGCGCCTGAGTCCACAAATGCCATGACAGAATACGATGACAAAGAGCAGATCAAGGTAACGGACAGAAGAAATTTTGACTGTACCGTACCAATGGTGGCAGACCTAGCGAACCGCTTAGTGCGCTTAGGACAATCAGAGATAGCATGAGTGGAATCACCACAGTAGAAACACAGCCCATTCAGACGTCTGTGTTCTTGCCGTTCAACTCTGGTCAAAGTCCTATCGCACTGCATAGGCTCAGGTTTAAGCTCAGGTAATACCGCCAAATGGTGCACAGATTTACGCTCGCGCAAGCGTCGACCGATCTGAATGGCCAAAGACATAGACTCATTCAGACCAGCAGGCATAGGAAATCCCACCATGACATCTTTAAGGGCATCAGAGAGACCTTTTCTGAAAATAGCTGCGAGCGCACCTTCATTCCACTGAGTGAGTACGGACCACTTTCTAAATTTCTGACAATATACCTCTATTTCATCCTGACCCTGACACAGAGCCAGCAAATTCTTCTCTGCCTGATCCACAGAATTAGGCTCATCGTACAGCAATCCGAGCGCCAGGAAAAATGCATCGATATTACTTAATGCAGAATCCCCTGGCGCAAGGGAAAATGCCCAGTCCTGAGGATCGCCACGCAAAAAAGAAATAACGATCCTAACTTGTTGAACTGGGTCACCGGAGGAGCGAGGTTTCAAAGCCAGAAATAGTGTACAATTATTTTTGAAACTCAGAAATTTAGTTCTATCTCCAAAAAACAAATCAGGAATAGGGATTCTCGGTTCTAACATAGAATTCTGAACCACAAAGTCTTGAATACTTTGCACTCTTGCCGTGAGCTGATCCACACATGAAGACAGACCTTTAATGTCCATTGCTACACCTGTGTCCTGAACCACCCAAATGTCTAGGGGAAAAAAAAGGCAAAACACAGTGCAAAGAAAAAAAAATGGTCTCAGAACTTCTTTTTTCCCTCTATTGAGAATCATTAGTACTTTGGCTTCCAGTACTGTTATGAAAGGTAATTCAGTACCACAATGGACATAGAGGTCAGCGCACATACAGTGACCTGGCAATAACCCAAAAAACAAGAACGAGCTCTGAGACATGGGAACTCTGTTGACCGCAATCCCTAATCCTCTCCAACCACACTAAAGGCAGCCGTGGATTGCGCCTAACGCTGCCTATGCAACTCGGCACGGCCTGAGAAACTAGCTAGCCTGAAGATAGAAAATAAGCCTACCTTGCCTCAGAGAAATACCCCAAAGGAAAAGGCAGCCCCCACATATAATGACTGTGAGTTAAGATGAAAAGACAAACGTAGAAATGAAATAGATCTAGCAAAGTGAGGCCCAACTTTCTGAACAGAGCGAGGATAGGAAAGGTAACTTTGCGGTCAACACAAAACCCTACAAAAACCACGCAAAGGGGGCAAAAAGACCTTCTGTACCGAACTAACGGCACGGAGGAACACCCTCTGCGTCCCAGAGCTTCCAGCAAGCAGAAAAAAACAAAATGACAAGCTGGACAGAAAAAAACAGCAAACAAATAGCAAAGAGGAACTTAGCTATGCAGAGCAGCAGGCCACAGGAACGATCCAGGAGGAAACAGGTCCAATACTAGAACATTGACTGGAAGCCAGGATCAAAGCACTAGGTGGAGTTAAATAGAGAAGCACCTAACGACTTCACCACATCACCTGAGGAAGGAAACTCAGAAGCCGCAGTACCACTTTCCTCCACCAACGGAAGCTCACAGAGAGAACAAGCCGAAGTACCACTTGTGACCACAGGAGGGAGCTCTGCCACAGAATTCACAACAATTATGGCCCCATAGATGCTCCATATAATGCTGTACCTGTGCCGCCACATATAATGCTCCATACAATTCATTATGGCCCCATAGATGCTCCATATAACGCTGTGCCTGTGCCACCACATATAATGCTCCATACAATTCATTATGGCCCCATAGATGCTCCATATAACGCTGTGCCTGTGCCACAACATATAATGCTCCATACAATTCATTATGGCCCCATAGATGCTCCATATAACGCTGTGCCTGTGCCGCCACATATAATGCTCCATACAATTCATTATGGCCCCATAGATGCTCCATATAACGCTGTGCCGCCACATATAATGCTCCATACAATTCAATATTACCCCATAGATGCTCCATCCATTCCATAATATGGAGCATCTAGATTCTATGGGGCCATAATGAATTGTATGGAGCATTATATGTGGCGGCACAGCTTTATATGGACTCCCTATAAAGCTGTGCCGCCACATATAATGCTCCATATAACGCTGTCCTGTGCCTGTGCCGCCACATATAATGCTCCATAGTCCATACAATTCATTATGGCCCCATAGATGCTCCATATAATGCTGTGCCTGTGCCGCCACATATAATGCTCCATACAATTCATTATGGCCCCATAGATGCTCCATATAACGCTGTGCCTGTGCCACCACATATAATGCTCCATACAATTCATTATGGCCCCATAGATGCTCCATATAACGCTGTGCCGCCACATATAATGCTCCATAGTCCATACAATTCAATATTACCCCATAGATGCTCCATCCATTCCATAATATGGAGCATCTAGATTCTATGTGGCCATAATGAATTGTATGGAGCATTATATGTGGCGGCACAGCTTTATATGGACTCCCTATAAAGCTGTGCCGCCACATATAATGCTCCATATAACGCTGTGCCTGTGCCGCCACATATAATGCTCCATAGTCCATACAATTCATTATGGCCCCATAGATGCTCCATATAATGCTGTGCCGCCACATATAATGCTCCATACAATTCATTATTACCCCATAGATGCTCCATCCATAATATGGAGCATCTATGGGGCCATAATGAATTGAATGGAGCATTATATGTGGCGGCACAGCTTTATATGGACTCCCTATAAAGCTGTGCCGCCAGATATAATGCTCCAATTCATTATGGCCCCCATAGATAGATGCTGATCATGCTCCATATATAACGCCTGTGCCGCCACATATAAATGCTGCTGCAATAAAAAAAAAAAGACATACTCACCTCGGCTCGACTCTCGTCTCTGCCCGCCCGCTGGTCCTCACCGTCCCATCTCTCCGCACTGACTGATCAGGCAGAGGGCGGCGCACACTATACGTCATCCGCGTGCCCTCTGACCTGAACAGTCAGAGTGCAGAGACGGGAAGATGGAGCGGCGCCCGGCGCGTGGATCGTGGACAGGTAAATATGATACTCACTTCCTGCTCCTGGCTCCTTCTCCCAGACCCGGACTGTGGACAGATGGTCTCCGCAGACTCCGGGCAGTGGCGGGCGCCGGGCACGGCAGCTTCTGAGGCTGCTTCTTCACCAGCGGTCATGTCACTCGCTGGGTACCGCGGCGCCGGCCCGGCGCTCATTACAGGATGATCCACGCAGCGGCAGGCTGCAGCAGTCACAACAATGCCGATTGCCGACGTGCCGTGCATGTCCGTCGGGTCGGGCCCCCTCCCCGCTCTGGGCCCCCGTGCGGTTGCACCGGTTGAACCGGCGGTATGTCCGCCCCTGCTCCGAGCAATAACAAATACTCGGAGGTCACCAAACATGCTCGGGAAAACCCGAGCAACGAGTATGAAGCGCCCCCGTAGGGCAGTGGGATACTCGGTACCAGGTCCTTCTGTAGTCGATGGGGATGTCACGGCGGCTGACCTGGTCCGTGGCCCTTGGGAGGTCCGTTGATGAAATGGGGAAAGGTCTTTAAAGGGATAATGTTCGTGACGCCACCTGTGGTATTTGGTCAGGGTGACCGACGCTGCTTAGGGGTCCGCTGGGGTGATGTTATGGCAGCTAGATGGTATACCTTCCCACAGGTGAAGTATGTCCCCAGGGCTTCCCAGAGTGTAGGTGGTGGATGGTGTGAGGCGCAGTGAATAACGAGGACACAGGGTACCAGTCTCTTTACCTTTTACTGAAGGTTCGGCATCCACAGTCCAGAATAGGGACCACAGGGCAGGCAGAGTCCGGCCGGTCTGAAGGCAAATCCAGAGTCCCCTTGTCCAGGAGGAATTCAATAGCCTTCCCTTTGTGCACAGTAATGTAGTAGGTCCCTACTTGCATAAGCTACCATAAGGTCCTCACTGTTGTTACTTCTCTCTCTCTGTCCCCCAGATGGTACAGATAGGACAAAACCCATATGCAGGGCCGGCGTCAGCACCAGGCGCACCTGGGCAAATGCCGGGGCCCTGGGGACAGAGGGGTCCCACTCATGCTGTCATAGATACAGCTGGGAGAGGAGAGCAGGAGAACATGCTCTCTCCGCCCACAAAGTCACTGCTGGCTGCCTTAACCCCTATGTGCCAGCTCTGACACAAGAATCTTCTCACTCAGTCAGTGCAGCCAGACAGGCACACAAAGGGGTTAAGAGAAGGCAGCCAGTGTGACATTGTTTGTGGGTGGAGAGAGCAGGTTCTCCTGCTCTGATCTCCGCCCATGGCTGGCTGCAGTGCTGCTGAACTTATCAGGCAGATTCAGGAGGAGCTCCTAGTCCTACCAGTGCCTGAGTGAGTGCTATGGTATCCAGCAGTGGTTGCAGTTGGACATGTGGCTCAGTCTGCTGCTGTCTGTCTCTGCTGCCGAAAAATGTGGGTGATGTCTGGAGGAGCAGCTGGTGGGGTGCAGCCTGCAACCTGCAGCCGCCCAGCTCACCCAGAACCCCAGAATACATGCATGCTGCACCAATCCTGCACCAGTGGGGTAGGAAGAAGCTTAACCCCTTCCCATCTGTATGAAGGTTATTGCTAAACCTTAAAGATAACAATCCAACCCGCATAAATGGGGTTAACCAGATGCCAGGAGGAAGGGGAGCTGCTGTCATGGATAAAACTGAGCTGTGGGCTGTACGTTGGGGCCCCGTGGCCCCAGGCTGGTGACTGGAGGGACTCTGCCCAGTGCTGGCATGTGAGTGATTTCTGCTCCGGAGTCTCAGCTTCTCTCCTCCAGGTCACACTGTGCAGTCACAGCAACATTGGTTGTGTCTGTCCAGGTCCCAGCAGCTGCCACTGCTCCCACCAAGGATATGGCATCACTTAACCCTTCCCCTGCTGCTGCGGCCACCAGCAACAAATCCACATTATTCCTTGATTAAATCAGGTTCCAACCCAATAGAGGAGCAGACATTTCCTGCTGCCATTAGGGTCCGGGAGGGGGTGACCTGTGACATTGGCTGCCCTGCTACTCTGTAGTGGGGGGTGACAAGTGTAACATGGGGTAACGATGAAGGAGAAATGCACAGGATAATAGTGAGCGCGATAGAGGGCAGTGTATGGTATGGAGCAGTCAGGGGGTGGGCTGCAGGATCCCCCCATACTGTACATGACTGCTCGGGACAGGGAGGCGTTTAATGAGCTTCTAATGACGGGGCACTAATTGGGTCATTAGGGTTTGTGGAAAGGATTCAGCATCAGGTCCCTCATTAATGCCCGAGCCGCCTGTTACTTTGTAGCACAGATCTGTTAGGGCCACAAAACCAAACAACGTTGTTTATGTAGAAAAGTCTTTGTTTCATAGAAAAACTCAAAACAGAAAAGATTTTCTGATACAACAACGCCCTGCTCACGGCACTGCACAGCACCTCTCCTGTATATATGCACTGCACAGCACCTCTCCACCTGTATATATACACTGCACAGTACCGCTCCTCCTGTATATATACACTGCACAGTACCACTCCTGTATATATACACTGCACCTTTCCTCCTGTCCTATATATACACTGCCCAGCACCTTTCCTCCTGTACAGGCTCGGACTGGCCCACCGGGGATCCTCCGGTGGGCCCTGGCACTGTCACCTGCTGGCGGGGCCCTCCCCCCCGCTCCAGCCCCCCCCCCCCCCCCCGCTCCAGGCCACCCGCCTTGAATACTCACCCTGCTCCAGCGATGGTCTCGGCGTCTGCACTGCAGCTCGTCCTGAACGAGTGGTCATGTGACACCGCTCATTAAGATCATGAATATGCGCATATTCATGATCTTAATAAACGGTGTCACATGACCGCTCAAGCAGGAAGAAGGTGCTGCGCCGGCGCCGCCGCCTGGAGTCGGGACAGAGCGCGAGGGATGTCGGCATGGCCGTGCAGTGGGACAGGTGAGTATGAGGGACTGAGGGACGGAGGGACGGGGGGACGGAGGGGATGAAGGAGGACATAAGCCGGCGCGCCGAGCAGGAGCAGGAGCGGGTGCTGGTGCAGAGAGATAAGCCGCCATGCAGGGGGGAATATGAGCCATGCAGGGGGGAATATAAGCCATGCAGGGGGGAATATAAGCCATACAGGGGGGAATACAAGCCATGCATACAGGGGGGAATATAAGCCATACAGGGGGGAATATAAGCCATGCATACAGGGGGAATATAAGCCATGCAGGGGGGAATATAAGCCATGCAGGGGGGAATATAAGCCATGCAGGGGGGAATATAAGCCATGCATACAGGGGGGAATATAAGCCATGCATACAGGGGGAATATAAGCCATGCATACAGGGGGGAATATAAGCCATGCATACAGGGGGGAATATACAGTACGGAGCATCATGTGTGGCCGTTATACAGTATGGAGCATCATGTGTGGCCGTTATACAGTATGGAGCATCATTTGTCGCCATTATACAGTATTGAGCATTATGTGGGATCATTATACAGTATGGAGAACTGTGTCGCCGTTATACACTATGGAGCACTATGTGTGTGTGGCCATTATACAGTATGGAGCACTGTCTGGCCATTATACAGTATGGAGCAATGTGTGGCCATTATACACTATGGAGCATCATGTGTGGCCATTATACAGTATGGAGAACTGTGTGTGGCCATTATACAGTATGCAGCATCATGTGTGGCCATTATACAGTATGGAGCATCATGTGTGGTGGCCGTTATACAGTGTTGAGCATCATGTGTGGCCAATATACAGTATGGAGCACTGCGTGGCCATATTTTTGTTTGCTTATCATTATTGTATATAAAACAGTGTGATCAGCAGTGCTAAATGGCTGCGGTTGGGACGTGGATATGGGTGTGACTAGTTGTGAAATGGGTCTGGTCAGAGGCGTGGCCTAAAATTTGCCGCGGCGCACTACGCGCGCCGCAAACTTTATACCTCCTTCCCTTCTTCAAAAGTTGGGAGGTATGGTACCGCATTTGCCAGATCACGGCAAGTGCCGCAAATCCCATAGGGAATGAATGATGCCGAACGCAGTGTTGCTGTAAGTGATCCGTTACGCGGCAGATGCAGAAAAACTGCCGGATCTGCTGCAAAAGGCGACTTTCACATCAGCGATTCTTGCCAAAGTCACTGCTGATAGTGTCATACTCACCAAAGGGGGAGGCAGCACTAAAAGTGCCTAGGGCAGTATAGCGATCGGGACGAAACTAGAGTGGACCCTCTGGACCGTGGGCAGACCTACCCCTGGGCGAGCGACCTAAGATGGAGAACGACCCCTATACAGGGACCGCTAGGGGCAGGCCCAGAGGTCACTTACCCACGGCGAAGATACCAGAAGGGACGGCTCAGGAAGACGGGAAGGAGAAGGCTGAAAAACCGCAACGCTTGGAAACAGAGATGACCAGGACGCTAAGGAACAAAACAAAAGAACAAGAAGGGTTAAACAATAAAGGCGAGAGACCAGCAGAAAGGGGACAAACCAAAAGAGGGCACAAACAGAGGGAAGGCGAGGCTACGGACAAAAACGGAGAGCTCGAAGCAGGGAGAACCTGGGAGAGCCAAAGGCATTAGCTAAAGGGCTAAAACAATCTGGCACCAGGGAACCGGGAAGCTTGCCTCTTATAGTAGAGGCAAGCTCAGGATTGGGCAACAGCGAGAACTGACCTCTGACCTCAGGAAGAGGTCATGGAGACCCGGCGCCTGCGTCCAAGAGGGAAGCTGGGGCGCCTGCGCAGAGAGAGCGCTCCAGCCGAGGACCCAGACACCAGAGACACCGAAGGAGCACAGGAGCGCGCAGACCTGGAAGTAGAACGCCGGGAGCGTGCTGAGACAGAGGAGAATCCTGTGCTATGAGGAGCCAGAGCAGGACGGGCAGGAGCAGACCCGGGGACAGAGCGGAGAGAACCGCGGCGCCGGGACCGAGCGTCGAGAGAGCGACGACGCCGAGAAGCGGCGTAGGTAACAGTACCCCCCTCCTTACACCCCCCCCCCCCCCACGTAAAGCAGCAAAAAATTTATTAAGAATACGAGGAGCATTGATGTTCTCCAAAGGCTCCCACGACCTCTCCTCAGGACCAAAACCCTTCCAATCAACCAAGAAAAACTCCTTCCCCCGAACTCTCTTAACAGCCAAAATATCCCTTACTTCGAAAACGTTGTCAGTGCTGACTGGTAGAGAAGGAGTACAAGGGGAGGAGTGAAAACGGTTAAAGATGGCTGGTTTGAGAAGAGAGACGTGAAACGTATTGGGTATACGAAGCGAAGCAGGCAATTTCAGCTTGTAAGCGACATCGTTGACTCGACGCAGAATCTCAAAAGGACCAATGAAGCGTGGACCAAGTTTGTAGGAAGGAATCTTGAGTCTGATGAATTTTGAAGACAGCCAGACCATATCACCAGGAGAGAAAGGAGGAGAATCTAAACGCCTCTTGTCTGCATGTCTCTTCATTTTAGACAAAGCTTGTTTTAGAGTCTCTTTGACCTCGTCCCAAATCGAAGAAAACTCGAGAACCATAGAGTCAGCTGCTGGAACACCAGAGGCGGGAGAGACTGGAAGAGGAACACCAGGGTGCTGTCCAAAAACAATGAAAAACGGAGACCTTGCAGAGGACTCGCTGGAGTGGTTGTTGTAGGCAAACTCTGCCCAAGGAAGTAAGTTGACCCAGTCATTATGATGAGCATTAGAGAAGTGCCGGAGATAAATGGCAAGAGTTTGGTTAGTACGTTCCGCTTGACCGTTAGTTTGCGGGTGATATGCGGAAGAAAAGTCCAGGTTCACCTTTAAAAGTTTGCACAAAGCTCTCCAAAAGCGAGAAGTAAATTGTACCCCTCTATCTGATACGATGTGTTGTGGTAGTCCGTGGAATTTAAAAATGTTTTGAATGAAGATGTTTGCCAACTCAGGAGCAGAAGGTAACCCAGCCAGCGGAATAAAATGAGCCATCTTAGAGAATCTGTCCACTACAACCAGAATGACTGTACATGCGGAGGAGCAAGGAAGATCGGTGATGAAATCCATGGCAATATGCTGCCACGGGGCAGATGGAACTGGAAGAGGAAGTAGGTTCCCAAGTGGTAGTCGTCTAGGTACTTTGTTCCTGGCACATGAGGGACACGAAGCTACGAATTCCTTAACATCTAGACGTAGTGTAGGCCACCAATAATACCGAGAGATGAGAAGGTAAGTTTTCTTGGTACCTGCATGACCGGCCAACTTGGAGGAGTGACCCCACGATAAAACCCTTCTAGTGTCTTCGTCCGAGACTAGCGTCTTGCCTGGTGGAGGACGGATCATTTGAAGTGGAGCGACGGTTACAATCTTAGTAGGGTCGATGATGTATGCTGGTTCCTCCACAGCATCAGACGAAAGAAATGACCTGGACAAGCCATCAGCTTTTATGTTCTTGTTGCCTGGCCGGAAACGAAGTTCAAACTCGAAACGAGCAAAAAACAAAGACCATCTGGCTTGACGTGGGTTCAATCTTTGCGCAGATTGTAGGTAAGTGAGGTTCTTGTGGTCAGAGAAGATAATAAAAGGATGAACAGATCCTTCAAGCAAGTATCTCCATTCCTCTAAGGCCAATTTGATGGCCAACAACTCTCGATCTCCAATAGTATAATTTCGTTCAGAAGTCGAAAAGGCTTTAGAGAAGAAGCCGCAGGGAGCCACTCGACCCTCAGGGGTCTTTTGGGAGAGAACGGCTCCTGCACCAGTGGAAGAGGCATCAACTTCCAGAATAAATGGCTTGTTCTTCTCCGGGTGATGCAGGACAGGTGCGGAAGAAAAAGACTTCTTAAGAAGAGCAAAGGACTCCTCTGCCTCAGGAGACCACTCCCTGGAACTGGAACTCTTGCGAGTGAGAGAAGAAAGAGGACGGATCACAGTAGAGAAGTGCGGGATGAATTGCCTGTAGTAGTTTGCAAATCCTATGAAGCGTTGAATGGCTTTCACTCCGCGGGGCTGCGGCCAGTTAATTATGGCATTCAACTTCTCAGGATCCATCTTAAGACCAGAGTCCGAAACAATGTATCCAAGGAATGGCAAAGAGGTCTGCTCGAACGCACACTTCTCCAACTTGGCATACAAGTGGTTGTCTCTTAGGCGCTGTAAGACCTCACGAACACTTCTGCGATGCGAAGGAAGATCAGAAGATAAAACAAGAATGTCATCCAAATACACCAAAACACAAGAGTAGAGAAGATCCCGGAACACATCGTTAACGAACTCTTGGAATACCGCGGGAGCATTGCAGAGGCCGAAGGGCATAACTAGGTACTCGTAATGTCCATCTCGGGTGTTAAAGGCAGTTTTCCACTCGTCGCCTGCGCGGATCCGGACCAAATTGTAGGCACCTCGTAAATCAAGCTTAGTAAAAATACGAGCGCCTCGAAGGCGGTCGAAGAGCTCCGGTATAAGGGGCAGAGGATACCTATTTTTAACCGTGATACTGTTCAATCCTCGGTAGTCTATACATGGTCTTAAGGAACCGTCCTTCTTCTTCACAAAGAAAAACCCAGCACCAGCAGGAGAAGAGGACTTGCGGATGAATCCTTTAGCCAGGTTCTCTTGTATGTACTCAGACATAGACTTGGTCTCTGCAGAAGACAGTGGATAAATTCTCCCTCTAGGTGGAGAGCAACCGGGAAGAAGATCCACCGGACAATCGTAGGAACGATGGGGAGGAAGATTCTCAGCCTCCTTTTTATTGAAGACATCAGCATACGACCAGTAGGGAGTAGGTAACCCTTCAGGAATTCCAATAGGCTGAGAAGGACAAACAGGACGTATAGGCCGAAGACAGCGACCATGACACGAAGGGCCCCACCGAAGCACGTCTCCTGTGTGCCAATTCAAGGTAGGCTCGTGAACTCGAAGCCAGGGAAGACCAAGCAAAAAGGCATGAGAGAGGTTAGGTAAAACATAAAAAGCGATCCTTTCTTGATGCAGAGCCCCGATTTGAATCTCCACCTCCTCTGTAACAAAAGAAATCTCCTCCTGTAAAGGTCTACCATCCACTGAAGCAATCAAGCGGGGGGAGTCCAAAGAGATTGTCGGAACGCGAAGCCGCCGAACCGCCTCAAGGCTGATAAAATTGCCTGCTGCGCCTGAATCCACATACGCCACTTCGGAGGACCGAAACTGATTGGAGACAAAAAGGACATTAAGAGTTAAAGGATGAGAGGAAACACGGACACCTAGGGAGGCCTCTCTTACCTGTCCTAGGTGGAAGAGTTTTCCGGTCTATCAGGACAGCTGCGGAGCAAGTGAGCAGCACTGCCACAGTAAAAGCATAGGCCCTGGGTGCGCCTCTCCTTGCGGCGTTGTTCCGCCATTTTTACTCGATCCACTTGCATGGGTTCGGAGGTAGGCACAGACGAAGGAACAGAAACAAAAGCACGAGAGCTGCTAGGCTGACGGAAAGTAGAAAGAACGGGAATAGGCTTTTTTTCTCTAGCCAACTCACGAGACCGCTCCTGAAAGCGGAGATCAATCCGGGTAGCGAGGGAGACCAGATCCTCAAGAGAAGTTGGGGTGTCACGGCCGGCTAGCTCGTCTTTAATCCGGCTGGACAATCCCCGCCAAAAAGCACCCACCAGAGCCTCATTGTTCCATCCCAGTTCTGAGGACAGAGTACGGAAGCGAATGGCATATTGTCCAACAGAAGAGGAACCTTGACGTAAATTAAAGAGAGACTCAGTAGTAGAGGCAAGATGACTGGGCTCATCAAAAACTTTACGGAAGGTCTCGAGAAAATTCTGCAGGTGGCAGACTACAGGGTCGTCACGCTCCCACAAGGGATTAACCCAAGCCAACGCCTCTCCCTCTAAGTGAGACACTATAAAGGCCACCCTAGCCCGGTCAGAGGGGTACTGAAGGG
Organism: Ranitomeya imitator; assembly: GCF_032444005.1. Classification (NCBI taxonomy): domain Eukaryota; kingdom Metazoa; phylum Chordata; class Amphibia; order Anura; family Dendrobatidae; genus Ranitomeya; species Ranitomeya imitator. The sequence goes on along the minus strand of NC_091286.1, from coordinate 567,495,615 downwards.
GAAGAAGCTCAAAATGGAGACGGCATTGATTTAGAAACCCCCGACAAAGTTTAGGGTCGCCGGAGTATCTGGGAGGTTTGCCCAAGCGAGGAGGCGGGGAAGACACGGGAGTGGAAGCGAGAGAGGGGACCGGCACAGCTGCAGCGGGAGCAGACTGGAGATTGAACAAGCGGTCATCGATAGAGGCCATATAGCTCAACATGCGGGTCTGAGTATCCCGTTGTTGAGAGAGCTCCTGTTGGAGACCAGCCAATTGAGCGGCGTTAGCAGGGTCAGAGGTCTGAATGGAGGTTAGGCGTGACTCCAAGGTTTTCAAAAAAGCCATTATGCGCTGCTGATTCTCACGCAAAAGTGCTAACTCCTTCTGAGCCGAAAAAGGGGTACTATAGCGATCGGGACGAAACTAGAGTGGACCCTCTGGACCGTGGGCAGACCTACCCCTGGGCGAGCGACCTAAGATGGTAAACGACCCCTATACAGGGACCGCTAGGGGCAGGCCCAGAGGTCACTTACCCACGGCGAAGATACCAGAAGGGACGGCTCAGGAAGACGGGAAAGAGAAGGCTGAAAAACCGCAACGCTTGGAAACAGAGATGACCAGGACGCTAAGGAACAAAACAAAAGAACAAGAAGGGTTAAACAATAAAGGCGAGAGACCAGCAGAAAGGGGACAAACCAAAAGAGGGCACAAACAGAGGGAAGGCGAGGCTACGGACAAAAACGGAGAGCTCGAAGCAGGGAGAACCTGGGAGAGCCAAAGGCATTAGCTAAAGGGCTAAAACAATCTGGCACCAGGGAACCGGGAAGCTTGCCTCTTATAGTAGAGGCAAGCTCAGGATTGGGCAATAGCGAGAACTGACCTCTGACCTCAGGAAGAGGTCATGGAGACCCGGCGCCTGCGTCCAAGAGGGAAGCTGGGGCGCCTGCGCAGAGAGAGCGCTCCAGCCGAGGACCCAGACACCAGAGACACCGAAGGAGCACAGGAGCGCGCAGACCCGGAAGTAGAACGCCGGGAGCGCGCTGAGACAGAGGAGAATCCTGTGCTATGAGGAGCCAGAGCAGGACGGGCAGGAGCAGACCCGGGGACAGAGCGGAGAGGACCGCGGCGCCGGGACCGAGCGTCGAGAGAGCGACGACGCCGAGAAGCGGCGTAGGTAACAGGCAGCAGAAACTCTAAATACGGCCCTGGTGGGCTACATTATATTCTGTGGGGGGACTGCATTATACTTAAGGTACTACATTATATTATGGGGGGCTACATCATACTATATGAGGGGTTACAGTATACTATATGGGGGGCTGCATTATATTCTGTGGTGGGGCTGCATTATTCTCTCAGGGGACTACATAATATTATGGGGGCTACATCATACTATATGAGAGGGCTACAGTATACTCTATGGGGGGGCTGCATTATATTCTGTGGTGGAACTGCATTCTCTCGGGACTACATTATATTCTGTGGTGGGTGGCATTATACTATATGGGGGGGGCTGCATTATACCCTATGGGGTGCTACATTATATTCTATGGTGGGGACTGCGTCATACCTGAGAGGGTTACATTATATTTTGTGGGGTGCTGCATTATATTCTATGAGAGGGGACTGCATTATATTTTATGAGGGGGCTACATTATATTCTGTGAGGGGGCTACCCGAACCCTTGCTACATTATTAAGACGTGAACTACCTTATATTATACCCTGATATTAGCGCTTTTTACCGCACAATTGGTGGTCTTGTATCTATTTCTATGTAGCTACATAGTGGGCCCCAAGAATGATTTTCTCTGGTGGGCCCAAGGTGCTCCAGTCCGACGCTGCTCCTGTATGTATACACTGCACAGCACCTCTCCTGTATATATACACTGCACAGTACAACTCCTCCTGTCCTGTATATATACACTGCAGAATTTACAATAGCTGTCACTCATGTAAGAAGTGAAATCTGGCATTGTACTATACATTTCTCTGCCGTATCTGTGCATCATAAATCGGGGTATGTGTTAAAGGGGGGGGGGACCCACTGAGACTCTTTCGCCCGGGGCCCTCGAAAACCTGGAGCCGGCCCTGCCCGTATGACTGATGGCCTGAGGCTTATTTATAGGGACCCTAGAGACGCCCGACCCCCACAAGTTTCCACCGTGTCTTCTTAGGTATAAAGGTCGGACAGCCAACTTGGAATCAACTGCCCTGCCAGTCTCTGAAGTAACGGCATAGAGCTCTTTACTCCCTCGGTACAGTTATAATATTAGGTTTTTTTCCCAAAAATTGACTATTGTCACATATACTCTACAACTTAGTTTGTGTGAATTTTCTTTGGTTTGAAATAAAATCCAAAATTGGACTGGTATAGGTGGAAAAATGTGGATGTTCAAACACTTACTATTGCTACATATAGTCTAAAACTTGGTTCGTGTGAAATTTCAAAATCAAAGGAAAAAAACATTAGGCTGAAACAAGTGTAAAAATCTGTTCCCCGAGTACTCGGTCCCTAGCAGCCACTATTGTTCCCGTTGTGGCATCTTCACCTTGTACCAATACATGTCCAGGAACATCAAACCACGCCCTTACCAATCCACTTACTGGGATTGTCCACTTAAAGACTGACACGTGGACTAGCGATTGTGGCCAGGGACGCTACATTATCTTGACAGTACACTATGTGAACATTGAGGAGGCCGGAGTCCTACTCTGGCACGGCACATGTTCTACCAACGCCAAGGATTATTGCTCCTACTTCTATTAGAGCTTCCTCCACCTCCTACATCAGTTCCTGCACCTCCTCCTGCTCCTTCTCATCTCCAATCTCAAATGTGCTATCTCAGAACACGTTTTCTACATCAGCCGGAAGCTATGCAGCACTGCCACAGCAAAGTGGCAAGAGGCTCAGCTGAAGCTAATTTGTCTAGGAGACAAACCGCCCACCATGGTAGAGTTACTTAACCCCTTCCCGACCTTTGACGCCACGTAGGCGTCATGAAAGTCGGTGCCAATCCGACCCATGACGCCTATGCGGCGTCATGGAAAGATCGCGTCCCTGCAGACCGGGTGAAAGGGTTAACTCCCATTTCACCCGATCTGCAGGGACAGGGGGAGTGGTAGTACAGCCCAGGGGGGGTGGCTTCACCCCCTCGTGGCTACGATCGCTCTGATTGGCTGTTGAAAGTGAAACTGCCAATCAGAGCGATTTGTAATATTTCACCCATTATAACGGGTGAAATATTACAATCCAGCCATGGCCGATGCTGCAATATCATCGGCCATGGCTGGAAATACTAGTGTGCCCCCACCCCACCCCTCCGATCGCCCCCCCACCCCCCCGATCTGGCCGGTACACTGCTCCGGCTCCCCTCCGTCCAGTGCTCCGCTCCCCCCCGTGCTCGTGTCCGCTCCCCCCGTGCTCCAATCACCCCCCCGTGCTCTAATCACCCCCCCTGCACTCCGATCCACCCCCCCGTGCTCCGTTCCAGCCCCCCCGTGCTCCGTTCCACGCCCCCCGCGCTCCGTTCCACCCCTCCCGCGCTCCGATTCCCCCCCCCGTGCTCCGATCCCCCCCCCTGTGGTCCCCCCCCACCCTATCATACTTACCGATCCAGCCGTGGTCCCGTCCGTCTTCTCCCGGGCGCCGCCATCTTCCAAAATGGCGGGCGCATGCGCAGTGCGCCCGCCGAATCTGCCGGCCGGCAGATTCGTTCCAAAGTGCATTTTGATCACTGAGATATAATCTATCTCAGTGATCAAAATAAAAAAAATAATAAATGACCCCCCCCCCTTTGTCACCCCCATAGGTAGGGACAATAAAAAAATAAAGAAATTTTTTTTTTTTCCACTAATGTTAGAATAGGGTTAGGGTTAGGGGTAGGGTTAGGGTTAGGGGTAGGGTTAGGGGTAGGGTTAGGGTTAGGGGTAGGGTTAGGGGTAGGGTTAGGGGTAGGGTTAGGGGTAGGGTTAGGGTTAGGGGTAGGGTTAGGGCTAGGGTTAGGGTTAGGGTTAGGGTTAGGGGTAGGGTTAGGGCTAGGGTTAGGGTTAGGGTTAGGGTTAGGAATGTGCACACGTATTCTGGTCCTCTGCGGATTTTTCCGCTGCGGATTTGATAAATCCGCAGTGCTAAACCGCTGCGGATTTATGGCGGATTTACCGCGTTTTTTTCTGCGCATTTCACTGCGGTTTTACAATTGCGATTTTCTATTGGAGCAGTTGTAAAACCGCTGCGGAATCCGCACAAAGAAGTGACATGCTGCGGAATGTAAACCGCTGCGTTTCTGTGCAGTTTTTCCGCAGCATGTGTACAGCGATTTTTGTTTCCCATAGGTTTACATTGAACTGTACACTCATGGGAAACTGCTGCGGATCCGCAGCGTTTTCCGCAGCGTGTGCACATACCTTTAGAATTAGGCTATGTGCACACGGTGCGGATTTGGCTGCGGATTCGCAGCAGTGTTCCATCAGGTTTACAGTACCATGTAAACATATGAAAAACCAAATCCGCTGTGCCCATGGTGCGGAAAATACAGCGCTGAAACGCTGCGTTGTATTTTCCGCAGCATGTCAATTCTTTGTGCGGATTCCGCAGCGTTTTACACCTGTTCCTCAATAGGAATCCGCAGGTGAAATCCGCACAAAAAACACTGGAAATCCGCGGAAAATCCGCAGGTAAAACACAGTGCCTTTTACCCGCAGATTTTTCAAAAATGGTGCGGAAATATCTCACACGAATCCGCAACGTGGGCACATAGCCTTAGGGTTAGGGTTGGAATTAGGGTTGTGGTTAGGGTTAGGGGTGTGTTGGGGTTAGTGTTGTGGTTAGGGGTGTGTTGGGGTTAGGGTTGTGATTAGGATTATGGCTACAGTTGGGATTAGGGTTAGGGGTGTGTTGGGGTTAGTGTTGGAGTTAGAATTGAGGGGTTACCACTGTTTAGGCACATCAGGGGTCTCCAAACGCAACATGGCGCCACCATTGATTCCAGCCAATCTCGTATTCAAAAAGTCAAATGGTGCTCCCTCACTTCCGAGCCCTGACGTGTGCCCAAACAGTGGTTTACCCCCACATATGGGGTACCAGCATACTCAGGACAAACTGCGCAACAATTACTGGGGTCCAATTTCTCCTGTTACCCTTGTGAATCTAAAAAAATGCTTGCTAAAACATAATTTTTGAGGAAAGAAAAATGATTTTTTATTTTCACGGCTCTGCGTTGTAAACGTCTGAGAAGCACTTGGGGGTTCAAAGTGCTCACCACATATCTAGATAAGTTCCTTGGGGGGTCTAGTTTCTAAAATGGGTTCACTTGTGGGGGGTTTCTACTGTTTAGGCACACCAGGGGCTCTGCAAACGCAACGTGACACCCGCAGACCATTCCATCAAAGTCTGCATTTCAAAAGTCACTACTTCCCTTCTGAACCCCGACGTGTGCCCAAACAGTGGTTTACCCCCACATATGGGGTATCAGCGTACTCAGGAGAAACTGGACAACAACTTTTGGGGTCCAATTTCTCCTGTAACCCTTGGGAAAATAAAAAATTCTGGGCTAAATAATTATTTTTGAGGAAAGAAAACGTATTTATTATTTTCACGGCTCTGCATTATAAACTTCTATGAAGCACTTGGGGGTTCAAAGTGCTCACCACACATCTAGATAAGTTCCTTTCAGGGTCTAGTTTCCAAAATGGGGTCACTTGTGGGGGGTTTCTACTGTTTAGGCACATCAGGGGCTCTGCAAACGCAACGTGACGCCCGCAGAGCATTCCATCAAAGTCTGCATTTCAAAACGTCACTACTTCAATTCCAAGCCCCGGCATGTGCCCAAACAGTAGTTTACCCCCACATATGGGGTATCACCGTACTCAGGAGAAACTGGACAACAAATATTGGGGTCAAATTTCTCCTGTTACCCTTGGGAAAATAAAAAATTCTGGGCTAAATAATTATTTTTGAGGAAAGAAAACGTATTTATTATTTTCACGGCTCTGCATTATAAACTTCTATGAAGCACTTGGGGGTTCAAAGTGCTCACCACACATCTAGATAAGTTCCTTTGGGGGTCTAGTTTCCAAAATGGGGTCACTTGTGGGGGGTTTCTACTGTTAAGCCACATCAGGGGCTCTGCAAACGCAACGTGACGCCCACAGAGCATTCCATCAAAGTCTGCATTTCAAAACGTCACTACTTCACTTCCGAGCCCCGGCATGTGCCCAAACAGTGATTTACCCCCACATATGGGGTATCAGCGTACTCAGGAGAAACTGGACAACAACTTTTGGGGTCAAATTTCTCCTGTTACCCTTGGGAAAATAAAAAATTGCAGGCTAAAAGATCATTTTTGAGAAAATAATTTTTTTTTTTATTTTCATGGCTCTGCGTTATAAACTTCTGTGAAGCACTTGGGGGTTCAAAGTCCTCACCACACATCTAGATTAGTTCCTTTGGGGGTCTAGTTTCTAAAATGGTGTCATTTCTGGGGGATCTCCAATGTTTAGGCACACAGGGGCTCTCCAAACGTGACATGGTGTCCGCTAATGATTGGAGCTAATTTTCCATTTAAAAAGCCAAATGGCATGCCATCCCTTCCGAGCCCTGCGGTGCGCCCAAACAGTGGTTTACCCCCACATATGGGGTATCAGCGTACTCAGGACAAACTGGACAACAATATTTGGGGTCCAATTTCTCCTATTATCCTTGGCAAAATAGGAAATTCCAGGCTAAAAAATCATTTTTGAGGAAAGAAAAATTATTTTTTATTTTCATGGCTCTGCGTTATAAACTTCTGTGAAGCACCTGGGGGTTTAAAGTGCTCAATATGCATCTAGATAAGTTCCCTGGGGGGTCTAGTTTCCAAAATGGGGTCACTTGTGCGGGAGCTCCAATGTTTAGGCACACAGGGGCTCTCCAAACGCGACATGGTGTCCGCTAACAATTGGAGCTAATTTTCCATTCAAAAAGTCAAATGGCGCGCCTTCTCTTCCGAGCCCTGCCGAGTGCCCAAACAGTGGTTTACCCCCACATATGAGGTATCGGCGTACTCGGGAGAAATTGCCCAACAAATTTTATGATCCATTTTATCCTACTGCCCATGTGAAAATGAAAAAATTGAGGCGAAAATAATTTTTTTGTGAAAAAAAATTACTTTTTCATTTTTACAGATCAATTTGTGAAGCACCTGAGGGTTTAAAGTGCTCACTAGGCATCTAAATTAGTTCCTTGGGGGGTCTAGTTTCCAAAATGGGGTCACTTGTGGGGGAGCGCCAATGTTTAGGCACACAGGAGCTATCCAAACGCGACATGGTGTCCGCTAACGATGGAAATAATTTTTCATTCAAAAAGTCAAATGGCGCTCCTTCCCTTCCGAGCCTTACCATGTGCCCAAACAGTGGTTTACCTCCACATGTGAGGTATTGGTGTACTCAGGAGAAATTGCCCAACACATTTTAGGATCCATTTTATCCTGTTGCCCATGTGAAAATGAAAAAATTGAGGCTAAAAGAATTTTTTTGTGAAAAAAAAGTACTTTTTCATTTTTACGGATCAATTTGTGAAGCACCTGGGGGTTCAAAGTGCTCACTATGCATCTAGATAAGTTCCTTGGGGCGTCTAGTTTCCAAAATGGGGTCACTTGTGGGGGAGCTCCAATTTTTAGGCACACGGGGGCTCTCCAAACGTGACATGGTGTCCGCTAAAGAGTGGAGCCAATTTTTGATTCAAAAAGTCAAATGGCGCTCCTTCCCTTCCAAGCCCTGCCGTGCGCCAAAACAGTGGTTTACCCCCACATATGAGGTATCAGCGTACTCAGAACAAATTGGACAACAACTTTCGTGGTTCAGTTTCTCCTTTTACCATTGGGAAAATAAAAAAATTGTTGCTAAAAGATAATTTTTGTGACTAAAAAGTTAAATGTTCATTTTTTCCTTCCATGTTGCTTCTGCTGCTGTGAAGCACCTGAAGGGTTAATAAACTTCTTGAATGTGGTTTTGAGTACCTTGAGGGGTGCAGTTTTTAGAATGGTGTCACTTTTGGGTATTTTCAGCCAAATAGACCCCTCAAACTGACTTCAAATGTGAGGTGGTCCCTAAAAAAAATGGTTTTGTAAATTTCGTTGTAAAAATGACAAATCGCTGGTCGAATTTTAACCCTTATAACTTCCTAACAAAAAAAAATTTTGTTTCCAAAATTGTGCTGATGTAAAGTAAACATGTGGGAAATGTTATTTATTAACTATTTTGTGTCACATATCTCTCTGGTTTAACAGAATAAAAATTCAAAATGTGAAAATTGCGAAATTTTCAAAATTTTCGCCAAATTTCCGTGTTTATCACAAATAAATGCAGAATTTATTGACCTAAATTTACCACTAACATGAAGCCCAATATGTCACGAAAAAACAATCTCAGAACCGCTAGGATCCGTTGAAGCGTTCCTGAGTTATTACCTCATAAAGGGACACTGGTCAGAATTGCAAAAAACGGCAAGGTCTTTAAGGTCAAAATAGGCTGGGTCTTGAAGGGGTTAAAGGAATAACATACCAGACAGATTTTTTTTTTTGACACTGAACCTCCAACCAGGCGAATGTGAAGCTTGGCAACACATGTAACATGCTTGGCACATGTGCTCAACTTAGTAGTTCAGCAGTTTCTGGAACCATACTCAGATTTCACAGAGATTCTGGTCAAGGTATGCCACGTCAGCACCCATTTCCGCAAGTCACCGGCAAGATATGGCACTACTGCGACTTCGTCTGGTGTCTGACGTCGCCACGCATTGGAACTACACACTGCACATGATGGCTTTGTGATCAGCAGAGACCAATTGTGGAATACCAGCTCCATCACACCTATCAGCAGGGCCACCATCAGGGCATTAGTGTCCTTACTGGCGTATGGGGCCCGGTGAGCAGAGAGAGGCCCCGAGCAGGCCCCTCACTTCTGCTCACCTGGTACTAAGCCGGCGTGCTGGAACGCCAGGTATCAGCGCGGCCACACGCACTCATTCACTCAGACCTCCCATCCATCCCGGATCCAGCGGGACAGTCACGATTTTGAGACTCTGTCCCGCTGTCCCAGCCGGGATCTTCTTTACTACTGTACTAAAAGCAGCGAACACGCACCCTCTTGTATAAGGACATGCCCTCTCTGTCTCTCCCTCTTCTCGTCGTTCAGAGAGGGCTCAGCTCGTCGTCCTGCTTACTTACTCCTGGATTGAGTATAGCCAGATCAAGAAGAACAGTGACCTCCAGAATCAGCAGTTTATGTGTGCTCCCTTGTGGCTACTCTCTGAGTCCCAGTGTACCTGCATATCATGACAGTCAGTCACAGCAGAGCCGTGTGTGTATGAGGTGTATGGAACATAGCCGCGTGTGTACAGGGTGTAGGGAGCAGAGCCGTGTGTACGAGGTGTATGGAGTGGAGCCGCATGTGTTCGAGGTGTACGGAGCGGAGCCGCGTGTGTATGAGGTGTACAGAGCAGAGTCACGTGTGTATGAGGCGTACGGAGCGGAGCCGCGTGTGTACGGGATGTACGGAGTGGAGCCACGTGTGTACAAGGTGTACAGAGCGGAGCCATGTGTGTACAAGGTGTACGGAATGGAGCTGTGTGTATGAGGAGTGCAGAGCAGACTGTATAAAACAGAAGTACTGGGGGTTTGCTGCGCACAGAGCGGTGACATGTGTGATGCTTCGGTATATAGTCCGCAGTGCAGATACTTGCTAAGTGTGAGGAGCAGAATCCCAGTAATAGTAAAACTACTACTCCCAGCTTGCAGTGTCAGTAATCTGTGGTAAAACTACTACTCCCAGCATGCAGTGTCCATAATCTGTGATAAATCTACTACTCCCAGCATGCAGTGTCAGTAATCTGTGATAAATCTACTACTCACAACCCAGCATAGCCAGCCACTAGACTCTAAAACTTAACATTTAATATGTATACCTCTAAAATTATGTGTACTTTAAAAACAATTAGGTGCTCATGTTTAAACGTGCACTAGACAAGAAAAATGGCATGATCTCACCCAATTGCTGTCTCTCTTCTTGTTGTAGATTCTTGTGCTTATTGAGAGCACGGCATGGGATGGAGACCAATAAACCTTTTCCAATGGGGGGGAGAAGAAAAGAAAAAAAAAAAAAAAAAAAGATATAGGTAGGTGGGGGGGAAGGGTTTGAAGCTATCTTCCCTGTCGTGCCCCGTGTATAAGACTCCCGCCCTAACAAGGGCAGTCCCCAAGTTTGAGCCTACTTAATGAAGCCCTTTGGTTAGTATAACCACCCTGGATGATATGTCCTCTTTCTCTTCCCAACGCGTTTCCCTCCCCGTTACGGGGGTTCATCAGGGGAATAAAATGTCCAGGTTAAATGTCCAGGTTAATGGAGGTATTCTGCAGTGGCAGACATAACCTCATTCAGCGGCGTCCTCCATGTGAGGATAAGGCAGTCCCTTATCCTCACATGGAGGACGCCGCTGAATGAGGTTATGTCTGCCACTGCAGAATACCTCCATTAACCTGGACATTTAACCTGGACATTTTATTCCCCTGATGAACCCCCGTAACGGGGAGGGAAACGCGTTGGGAAGAGAAAGAGGACATATCATCCAGGGTGGTTATACTAACCAAAGGGCTTCATTAAGTAGGCTCAAACTTGGGGACTGCCCTTGTTAGGGCGGGAGTCTTATACACGGGGCACGACAGGGAAGATAGCTTCAAACCCTTCCCCCCCACCTACCTATATCTTTTTTTTTTTGTTAGTTAAAAGTGGTCAGACGTGATTAGGAACGATACGTTCTGGTTTCTTTCTCTTTTCCTGCTGAATTCATAAATCTACTACTCCCAGCATGCAGTGTCAGTAATCTGTGGTAAAACTACTACTCCCAGCATGCAGTGTCAGTAATCTGTGGTAAAACTACTACTCCCAGCATGCAGTGTCAGTAATCTGTGGTAAATCTACTACTCCTAGCATGCAGTGTCAGTAATCTGTGGTAAAACTACTACTCCCAGCATGCAGTGTCAGTAATCTGTGGTAAATCTACTACTCCCAGCATGCAGTGTCAGTAATCTGTGGAAAAACTACTACTCCCAGCATGCAGTGTGAGTAATCTGTCGTAAAACCACTACTCCCAGCATGCAGTGTCAGCAAGCTGTGATAAATCTACTACTCCCAGCATGCAGTGTCAGTAATCTATGGTAAAACTACTACTCCCAGCATGCAGTGTTAGTAATCTGTGGTAAAACTACTACTCCCAGTATGTCTTGTCAGTAATCTGTGGTAAAACTACTACTCCCAGCATGCTGTGCTTGTAATCCATGATAAAACTACAACTCCCAGCATGGTAAAACTACTACTCAGGTAGTAGTAGTTTTATCATGTATCACTGATGGGGAATGGAAGCAGGTATGGGGTAATGAGGGGCATGTAAAAGAAAACAGTACAGTGGGAGTGGGGGGCATGTATGAGAAAACAGTACGGAGAAATGGGGGCATATACGAGAAAACAATATGGGGGAATGGGGGGCATGTATGAGAAAACAGTAAGAGGGAATGGGGGGCATGTATGAGAAAACAGTACGGGGAATGGGTGCAGAAACAGTGGTGATTGGGGAGGGGTGCAGATAGTATGGGGAGCGAAAGGGGAATGTATGTGGACACAGTATTAATAGTGTTGTGAAAAATGTATGTGGGCAGAGTATGGGGAGTGAGGGTGATGGGATGTGTGCAGACACAGTATGGGGAGTCAGGGGTATGTATGAGCAGGCAGTATAGAAAGTGAGGGGGTAAATATATTAGGAGACAGTATGGTGAACAGGGGGATGTGAAAGAAGACAGTATAAGGAGGGAGGGGAATAGTGTGAGGAGACAGTATGGGGGAGAAAAGTGAGTGGGCACAGAAAAGAAACTGAGTAGTGGGGGCATAGCATGTGCTTTAATTCATTACTTGTAAATAATTTTTTTCTGTTTATAATTATTGTTTATGAAACAGTGTGATCAGCAGTGCTAAATGTGTGTGGTTGGGGCGTGGATATGGGTGTGACTAGTTGTGAAATGGGTGTGGTCAGGGGCGTGGCCTGAAATTTCCTTTGTCCCTCTTTCCCTTCTTCAAAAGTTGGGAGGTATGGTTCTCGGCGCCGTCCCTATCTGCATAGTGAGGTATGGAGCAGAGCATAGGTGGTGTGCACATCTGTACAGAGAGTTGCTGGCAGCAGTGTAGTAGGTGCGCGTGTCACACATGCAGGGTCGACGTCAGCACCCGTTGCACCCGGGCAAGTTCCGGGGCCCTGGCGAGATGGGGGGGCCCATTCAGGGCCGGTGTTTGGGGCAGGCAGCTGCCTAGGGCCCCCGCTCCCCCAGGGGCCCTCAGCTTGCGACTCCCCCGTCGCTACCACATTGAACTATACCGGTGTCTGCCGGTACAGTTTAAAGCAATGATGGAGGAAAGAGCGTCACCTGACGCTCCCTCTCCCATCATTCCCCGCTCTGCCTCTGACACTGTGGGTGCGCGATGATGTCATCGCGCACTCACTGTGTGCCAGTCAGTGCAGCCACTGAACCTGAAGCAGGGAGCAGCACGGGCACGAGAAGAGGTGATGAGTGGTTTTTTTCTGTGTTTTTTGTTACCATAACAGTGACTACTGGACTGTGGGGCCATTCTCGGGGGGGGGGATATGTGGGCTGTGCTATATACTACATGGCTGTGCTATATACTAAGTGGGTTGTGTTATACTACGTGGGCTGTGCTATATACTATGCGAGCTGTGTTATATGCTACATGGCTGTGCTATATGCTATGTGGGCTGTGTTATATACTATGTGGCTGTGCTATATACTACATGGCTTTGCTATATACTACATGGCTGTGCTATATACTACATGGCTGTGCCATATACTACATGGCTGTGCCATATACTATGTGGCTGTACTATATGTTACGTGGGCTGTGTTATATACTACTTGGCTGTGCTATATACTACATGGCTGTGCTATATACTACATTGCTGTGCTATATGCTACGTGGGCTGTGTTATATACTACAGGGCTGTGTTATATACTATGTGGCTGTGCTATATATTACATAGCTGCGCTATATGCTGCGTGGTTTGTGTAATATACTACGTGGCTGTGCTATATATGACATGGCTGTGCTATATACTACATGGCTGTGCTATATACTACATGGCTGTGCTATATACTACCTGGGCTGTGCTATATACTATGTGGCTGTGCTATATATTACATAGCTGTGCTATATGCTACGTGGGCTGTGTTATATACTACGTGGCTGTGCTATATACTACATGGCTGTGCTATATACTACATGGCTGTGCTATATGCTACATGGGCTGTTATATACTACGTGGCTGTGCTATATACTACATGGCTGTGCTATATACTACATGGCTGTGCTATATGCTATGTGGGCTGTTATATACTACGTGGCTGTGCTATATACTACATGGCTGTGCTATATACTACATGGCTGTGCTATATACTACATGGCTGTGCTATATGCTATGTGGGCTGTGTTATATACTCTGTGGGCTGTGTTATATACTACATGGCTGTGCTATATACTACGTGGCTGTGGTATATACTACGTGGGTTGTGTTATATATTACATGGTTGTGCTATATACTATGTAGCTGTGCTATATGCTACGTGGGCTGAGTTATATGCTGCGTAGGCTGTGTTATATACTATATGGGCTGTTATATGCTACGTGGCTGTGCTATATACTACATAGCTGTGCTATATGCTACGTGGGCTGTGTTATATGCTACGTGGCTGTGCTATATACTACGTGGCTGTGCTATATACTACGTGGTTGTACTATTTATTACGTGGGCTGTTATATGCTATGTGGCTGTGCTATATGCTACCCATTTTGCACTTTTACAAATGTTCTACGTTAATAATTTCTACTTTTAAAGATTTTCCATTAAAAAATTTCATATTTAATGTATGCAGTTTTTTTCTTTTGCAGCAAGTTCAGCTAACAATAAAATGCCTACTGGTAACTGAGGAAGAGGGAGTAGGTCACAAGAATTGGCATATAAGGGGTTGACTTATATAAAACCCCTCTGCTGTATGGTATTGTAGAATTTAAGAAAAAGAACAAAAACAGGCAGAGATGCTTACCTGTTTAACTGGGCCTCAATACAATTGCACTAACAGGGTGCAGCGGACCCAAGTAAAATGGCAACTGCTCAGGTGCAATACCTAATGCGACAGCCAGCCTTCAATCAGGGATTGGCCGTGTGGTACACCCAAGCAAAAAAAACACTTGGGTCCGCTGCACCCTGTTAGTGCAATTGTATTGAGGCCCAGTTAGACATGTAAGCATCTCTGCCTGTTTTTGTTTTTTTTCTTGAATATTGGAGGTTTTTCCTCTTTTTGTGGTTTTCATATTGTAGAATTTACAACAGCTATGTTGTGAATTCTGCTCTTGGGTTCCCTCCAGTGGTTGTAGGTGGGAATGCAGTTGTCTCTGAGTCACAGTCCTGGCCAGGTGTATCTGCTAATTGCTGTTCTGACTGGGATATTTAAGTGTGCTGGATTCATTAGCCCTTGCCAGTTGCAATGTTTCTTTGGAAGTATTGGATCTCTGCCTGGCCTCACCTGCTTAGCTGCCAGTTCAGCAAAGATAAGTGTCTGTTTCTTTTTCTGAAGCACACTTGCTGTGTGCTTATTTTCAGTGCTGATCTTTTGTTTCTATTTGTCCAGCTTAGATTGTGTCAGTTGTTTTTCTCAGTCTGGTTGGATTTTCTGGAGTTGCAGTTATACTCTCCACATCTTTAGTTAGGTGGTGGAGTTTTATATTTTCTGCTGTGGATATTTTTTGTAGTATTTTTATGCTGACCGCTTAGTATCCTGTCCTGTCCTTTTCTATTTAGCTAGAAGTGGCCTCCTTTGCTAAGCCTGTTTTCTGCCTGCGTGTCTTTTCCTCTCCAACTCACAGTCAATATTTGTGGGGGGCTGCCTATTCTTTGGGGGTCTACTCTGAGGCAAGATAGTTTTCCTATTTCCATCTCTAGGGGTATTTAGTCCTCCGGCTGTGTCGAGGTGTCTAGGTTTTGTTAGGCACACCCCACGGCTACTTCTAGTTGCGGTGATAAGATCAGGGTTTGCGGTCAGTATAAGTTACCACCTACTCCAGTGAAGGTTTTCATGCTGCTCCAAGGCCACCAGATCATAACAGTACAACTGGCCAACAATGAGTTAAATGCATCTCAGAAGAAGGGAGGGAAGGTCTTGAGCCATTTTTTTTTCTTCAGTCTGTTTTGTCTTCTCCTCCCTCTTTATCTCTGGGTGGCTGAAGAGCCTTGTGCTAGCATGAATGTTCAGGAATTAGCTTCTCATGTAGACCAGCTTGCTGCTAGGATACAGGGTATTTCTGATTATATTGTTCAAACTCCTGCTTTAGAACCGAAGATTCCTACTCCTGATTTGTTTTTTGGTGACAGGTCCAAATTTTTGAGTTTTAAAAACAACTGTAAACTGTTTTTTGCATTGAAACCTCGATCCTCCGGTGATTCCATTCAACAAGTTAAAATCATCATCTCCCTGCTGCGTGGTGATCCACAGGATTGGGCATTTTCCCTGGAATCTGGGGATCCTGCTTTGCTTAATGTAGACTCCTTCTTTCAGGCGTTAGGATTACTGTATGATGAACCTAATTCAGTGGATCAAGCTGAGAAGACCTTGTTGGCCCTGTCTCAGGGGCAAGAGGCGGCTGAATTGTATTGTCAGAAATTCAGAAAATGGTCTGTGTTGACTACATGGAATGATGATGCTTTGGCGGCAATTTTCAGAAAAGGTCTTTCTGAATCCATTAAAGATGTTATGGTGGGGTTTCCCACACCCTCCAATCTGAGTGATTCTATGTCTCTGGCCATTCAGATTGACCGGCGCTTGCGGGAGCGAAGAACTGTGCGCACTATGGCGTTATCCTCAGAGCAAATTCCTGAGCCTATGCAGTGTGATAGGATTCTGTCTAAAACAGAACGACAAGGTTTCAGACGTCTCAGTAGGTTGTGTTATTATTGTGACAACGCTTTCCATGTCATTTCTGTCTGCCCTAAGCGGACAAAGAGGATCGCCAGTTCATTTACCATCAGTACTGTACAACCTAAATTTCTGTTATCTGTGTCCTTGATCTGTTCATTATCATCATTTTCTGTCATGGCGTTTGTGGATTTAGGCGATGCCTTGAACTTAATGGACTTTGACTTTGCTAGGCGTTGTGGTTTTCCCTTGCAGCCTTTGCAGAACCCTATTCCTTTAAGGGGCACTGATGCTACACCCTTGGCTAAAAATAAGCCCCAGTTTTGGACACAGGTGACCATGCGAATGGCGCCAGCCCATCAGGAAGATTATCGATTTCTGGTGTTGCATAATTTGCATGATGCTATCGTGCTGGGTTTTCCCTGGTTACAGGTACATAATCCTGTTTTGGATTGGAAGTCCATGTCTGTGACTAGTTGGGGTTGTCAGGGGGTTCATAATGATGTTCCTCTGATGTCTATCACCCCTTCTTCCTCTTCTGAAATTCCGGAGTTTTTGTCTGATTTTCAGGATGTATTCGATGAGCCCAAGTCCAGTTTCCTTCCACCACACAGGGACTGCGATTGTGCTATTGACTTGATTCCAGGCTGTAAGTTTCCTAAGGGCCGACTTTTCAACCTGTCTGTACCTGAACATGCCGCCATGCGGAGCTATATTAAGGAGTCTTTGGAGAAAGGGCATATTCGGCCATCTTCTTCATCGGTTCTTTTTTGTTGCTAAAAAAGATGGTTCCTTAAGACCCTGTATTGATTATCGCCTCTTGAATAAGATCACGGTCAAGTTTCAATATCCTTTACCTTTGCTTTCCGATTTGTTTGCTAGGATTAAGGGAGCTAGTTGGTTTACTAAGATTGACCTTCGGGGGGCTTATAATCTTGTTCGTATTAAACAGGGTGATGAATGGAAAACTGCATTTAACACGCCCGAAGGCCATTTTGAATACCTTGTGATGCCATTCGGACTCTCTAATGCTCCATCTGTTTTTCAGTCCTTCATGCATGATATCTTCCGAGATTATCTTGATAAATTCTTGATTGTATATTTGGACGATATTTTGATTTTTTCCGATGATTGGGAGTCTCATGTGCAGCAGGTCAGGATGGTATTTCAGATCCTTCGTGACAATGCCTTGTTTGTGAAAGGGTCTAAGTGTCTTTTTGGGGTGCAGAAGGTTTCCTTTTTGGGCTTTATTTTTTCTCCCTCGTCTATAGTGATGGATCCGGTTAAGGTTCAGGCCATTCATGATTGGATTCAGCCCACATCCGTGAAGAGCCCTCAGAAATTTTTGGGTTTTGCTAATTTTTATCGCCGTTTCATTGCTAATTTTTCCAGCGTGGTTAAACCCTTGACTGATTTGACGAAGAAGGGCGCTGATGTGGCGAATTGGTCCCCTGCGGCTGTCTCTGCCTTTCAGGAACTTAAACGTCATTTTACTTCTGCTCCAGTGTTGCGTCAACCGGATGTTTCTCTTCCATTTCAGGTTGAGGTTGACGCTTCTGAGATTGGGGCAGGGGCTGTTTTGTCTCAGAGGGATCCTGTTGGTTCCTTAATGAAACCGTGTGCCTTCTTTTCCCGTAAGTTTTCGCCTGCTGAACGCAATTATGATGTCGGCAATCGGGAGTTGTTGGCTATGAAGTGGGCGTTTGACGAGTTGCAACATTGGCTTGAGGGAGCTAAGCACCATATTGTGGTCTTGACCGATCATAAGAATCTGATTTACCTCGAGTCTGCCAAACGGTTGAATCCTAGACAGTCTGGATGGTCCTTGTTTTTTTCTCGTTTTTAGATTTCGTGGTCTTGTACCTTCCGGGTTCGAAGAATATTAAGGCTGATGCCCTCTCTAGGAGTTTTTTGCCTGATTCTCCTGAGGTCTTAGAGCCGGTCGGTATTCTGAAAGAGGGGGTGGTCCTTTCTGCCATTTCCCCTGATTTACGACGGGTTCTTCAGGAATTTCAGGCTGACAAACCTGACCGCTGTCCTGTGGGGAAACTGTTTGTTCCTGACAGATGGACTAGTAGAGTGATTTCTGAGGTTCACTGTTCCGTGTTGGCTGGTCATCCTGGCATTTTTGGTACCAGAGATTTGGTTGGTAGGTCCTTTTGGTGGCCTTCATTGTCGCGTGATGTGCGTTCTTTTGTGCAGTCCTGTAGGACTTGTGCGCGGGCCAAGCCTTGTTGCTCCCGCGCTAGTGGGTTGCTTTTGCCATTGCCGGTCCCTGAGAGGCCTTGGATGCATATTTCTATGGAGTTTATTTCCGATCTTCCTGTTTCCCAGAGGATGTCGGTTATCTGGGTTGTTTGTGACCGATTCTCTAAGATAGTTCATTTGGTGCCTTTGCCTAAATTGCCTTCTTCTTCTGATTTGGTTCCTTTGTTCTTTCAGCATGTGGTCCGTTTGCATGGTATTCCGGAGAATGTTGTGTCCGACAGAGGTTCCCAGTTTGTTTCTAGGTTTTGGCGGGCCTTTTGTGCCAAGCTGGGCATTGATTTGTCTTTTTCCTCTGCATTTCATCCTCAGACAAACGACCATGAGATTTGGGCTCATGTGGTGGACAATTTGGTGTTGTCTCAGGAGGAGGCTTAGCATTTTGCTAACCGTCGTCGGTGTGTTGGTTCCTGGCTTCGGGTTGGGGATCTGGTCTGGTTGTCTTCCCGTCATGTTCCTATGAAGGTTTCTTCTCCTAAGTTTAAGCCTTGGTTTATTGGTCCTTATAGGATTTCTGAGATTATTAATCCGGTGTCTTTTCGACTGGCGCTTCCGGCCTCTTTTGCTATCCATAATGTCTTCCATAGATCTTTGTTGCGGAAATATGTGGAGCTCGTTGTTCCCTCTGTTGATCCTCCGGCCCCTGTGTTGGTTGATGGGGAGTTGGAATATGTTGTTGAGAAGATTTTGGATTCCCGTTTTTCGAGGCGGAAGCTTCAGTACCTTGTCAAATGGAAGGGTTATGTCAGGAGGATAATTCTTGGGTTTTTGCCTCTGATGTCCATGCTGCTGATTTGGTCCGTGCCTTTCATCTGGCTCATCCTGATCATCCTGGAGGTCCTGGTGAGGGTTCGGTGACCCCTCCTCAAGGGGGGGAGGGGGGTACTGTTGTGAATTCTGCTCTTGGGTTTCCTCCAGTGGTTGTAGGTGGGAATGCAGTTGTCAGTTGTTTTTCTCAGTCTGGTTGGATTCTCTGAAGTTGCAGTTATACTCTCCACATCTTTAGTTAGGTGGTGGAGTTTTGTATTTTCAGCTGTGGATATTTTTTGTAGTATTTTTATGCTGACCGCTTAGTATCCTGTCCTGTCCTTTTCTATTTAGCTAGAAGTGGCCTCCTTTGCTAAGCCTGTTTTCTGCCTGCGTGTGTCTTTTCCTCTCCAACTCATAGTCAATATTTGTGGGGGGCTGCCTATCCTTTGGGGGTCTACTCTGAGGCAAGATAGTTTTCCTATTTCCATCTTTAGGGGTATTTAGTCCTCCGGCTGTGTCGAGGTGTCTAGGTTTTGTTAGGCACACCCCACGGCTACTTCTAGTTGCGTTGATAAGATCAGGGTTTGCGGTCAGTATAAGTTACCACCTACTCCAGTGAAGGTTGTCATGCTGCTCCAAGGCCACCTGATCATAACAAGCTATCACTCATGTAAGAAGTGAAATCTGGCATTGTACTATACCTATATTTCTCTGCTGTATCTGTGCATCATGAATCGTGGTTTGTGTTAAAGAGGGGCTGGGGCACACTGAGACTCTTTCTCCCGGGGCCCTCAAAAACCTTGGGCCGGCCCTGCACACACACTGTCACACTACTCACCCCCTGCGCCTGCAGTCAGCAGCATAGCATCGGATCCCTCCCCCAGCAGCATCACAGCTCTCAGACTGTGAAGGAGCCATGGAGGGGTGGGGCTAAATGTTGGGGGTGGAGCCACCAGACAACTAGGAAGAAGGATGCAGAAGGAAATATAAAAATAAGAGCGGGAGAGAAAAAAGGTGAAAGAAGTAAGACGTTAGAAAACCCAAGAGAGAGGCAAGATACAGGTGAGAAGATTATATACCGCATATATATATGGGCATGTTCCCACGGTCAGTAACCGACAGCACTTTGAACGCAGCACATGTCCGCTCCGTACAAAGCGCTGCCGGCTTTTGAATGCATGTGATACCGCATGTGTTCATTGAACCGTGCGGAATCATCGCGTCCAATACATTGGATGAGTGATATTTATCTTGCGGAGACTGAGCGTCTCCGCAAGATAAACAGATGTGCTGCGGTCTGGAAAGATGCACCGCATGTCCATCTCCGCAGGGAAGCCGCGAGTGTCGGTGCACGCATAATGGATATGGATTTCTTGAAATCCCATCCACTATGCTGTAACATGTGGCTGCTGCGGGTTGGACATTGCGGATGTACAGTACAGTACGACCGTGGGAACATACCCTAAGACAAAGGCTGCCGTGGTAGTATTCAGGGGGCTCTCACTGGTTCAGTGACACTGCTTGTAAAAATAGCCCAAACCGTCAAGAAGCGTTTCCGCAATCCGATTTCCTGGTCTGCAATTTTCAACTAAATGTGCATCTGAGGAGACACATTCAGTTGCACTATATTGTGGTACAGAAAGCCACCAGCTGCCAGCCAATCACAGGCCAGCAGCTGACATCGACGTATGATGCCACTGGCATGTGTTGGCGCGTCCGCACCTCAAATAAATGAGGGAGAGGGCACCACTGGGCCGTGGTCAGGTAAGGAGAATTTTTTTTTAACTTTCTTTTTGTAATGAAAGCCACAAGATGGGAGCTCATATGGGGCAGGATGGGAGCTCATATGGGGGCAAGATGGGAGCTCATATGAGGGGAAGGATGGGAGCTCATATGGGGCTGGACGGGAGCTCATATGGGGCAGGATTGGAGCTCATATGGGGCAGGATGGGAGCTCATATGAGGCAGAATGAGAGCTCATATGGGGCAGGATGGGAGCTCATATGGGGCAGGATGGGAGCCCATATGGGGGCAGGATGGGAGCTCATATGGGGATAGGATAAGAGCTTATATGGGGCAGGATGGGAGCTTATATGGGGCAAGATGGCAGCTCATATGGGGGCAGGATGGCAGCTCATATGGGGCAGTATGGGAGCTCATGAGGGGACAGATGGCAGCTCATATGGGGGCAGGATGGGAGCTCATATGGGAGCAGGATGGAAGAACATGAATGAAAAGAGAATGGTTGCAGCTTCAATAAAATCATGAAAATTTATTCCAATTTTTAAAATGGAGAAACAACTCCTGGGACAGCACCATAGCACATGCGAGGTAGGCTACGCGTTTCGACCGACACAGCGGTCTTTATCACAGCTGATCTACTCACTGATTCCTCAGGTATAAAAAGAACCAGGAACCAATAAAATGATAGTGAGTCCTCACATGACCCGAAGGTCCTAAATACTAACAATGAACCTCTATATAAAATGCGTAAATTTGTGCAAAACTAACAATTAAATACACATAAACATATAGAAAAATACACACATACAATATTTCTAAAGTTAATGCAAAAAATACAAAAATAGCAAAAAATAAGATTGAAAAACGAAAAAAAAAAAAAAAACCTGAATTTTTTTTTTCTTTCCTTCTTCCCCCCTCTTCCCCTTCTTTAAATGCATGAAAACTTTTTACAATACATGAAGAGACTATCAATAATGGAACATTAATTCATTCCTTCTATTTAGACCATTAGGAAACCTAGTGCCAAGGTTAAAAATCCAAAAAGCCTCCCTGTTTAACAACATTCTCTGAATGTCACCTCCTCGTGAAGGTTTTTTTATTTTCTCAATCCCTGTTACTCTCAATGATATTGTACTGCGAGAATGGTAATCAATAAAATGTTTGGCTGCTGCTGAAACAGTGCGACTATTATTTAAAGTACAGGAGATATCGTATAGATGTTCTGATATCCGATTTTTCAGTTTTCTAGTTGTACAGCCAATATATGTTTTATCGCAGTCAACGCAATCAATCTTATATACGACACATTTTGTGTTGTAGTTAATAAAGCTTTGGATTTTGTGCAGGCTATTATTTTCTGCGGTGCCAAATGATTTAGTGGTCACCAGGTGTTTGCACGTAGTGCAATTAGTCACATTACATTTGTAGCTCCCTGTACACTTGAGCCATGTGCTACTGCGTTTTTGAGACAAAAAATTATTGGGAGACAATTTGTTACCAAGAGTAGGTGCTCTTCTGGCTACAATATTACACCCTTCACTCAATATTTGGGAGAGAATGCGATCTTCATATAAGATAGGGATGGCTTTATTTATAATAGTTTTAATTTTATTAAATTGTGGGCTGAATTGTAAACAAACGAATGGTTTATTCATGACACTGTTTTTATTAATTAATTTCTTTGGCGTTGGTTTTAAACAATTGTTTGGGGGATTTGTCCCTGAACACATAGGGTTACTTTGCGATTTTGTATCGTTATTTACTAGATGCAACGCTCTATTCAGCATCCAATTTGGATATCCACGATGATGGAACTTCTTACAGGATTTTACAAGATCGTTTTGAAGTTCAGCATTATTGTTACAATTTCGTTTTAACCTAGTGAATTCACCTACAGGGATGGATTTGACAGTATGTTTGGGATGGCTACTTCGGGCATGTAGGATGGTGTTGCCTGCTAATGGTTTAATATAGGTTCTTGTGGAAATTAATTTGTTGGGAACACCTGTTAATTCTAAATCCAGAAAGGAAATTTTGGTTTCAGCATGGACATATGTAAATTTTAAATTGAAATTATTATTGTTAATGTAAATCAGAAAATCCTGTATGGCAGATACATCGCCTTGCCAAATAATGAGCGTATCGTCGATGTATCTGCCATACCAATGGATGAACGAAGAAAAAACATTGGAGGTGGAAAACAAAAATAAATGTTCCCAGTGCGCCATAACCAGGTTGGCCAATGAAGGTGAGAATTTGGCACCCATTGCTACACCGGTACATTGTAAATAATACTCAGAATCAAATGAGAAAAAATTATGAGTTAACAAAAAGAATGTGACTTGTAAAATAAAATTGATAAGATCCAGGGAGTATGAACTGTAGTTGTTTAAGTGGAATTGTAATGCCGACATAGCTACGCTGTGTGGAATACACGTATATAGCGAAACTATGTCGCAGCTAAGCCAGGTATAACCTGATTTCCACTCTTTGTGTGTTAGAATATCAAGAATGTCCTTTGTGTCCCTAATATACCCCGGAGTTCTTTGGACCAATGGTTGAAGCAAAGAGTCCAGCCACTGGCCCAAGAATTCATTTATTGATCCTATACTTGAGACTATGGGTCTCTTTGGGGGAAATTTTGCTTGCTTATGAATTTTGGGCAATCCGTATAGAATAGGTGTCACAGGGTGAGGGACTTGTAAGAAATTAGCCTGTTTATTGGTTAGAACTCCCAAAGAGACCCCTTCTTCGATCATTTTATCAATTTTTTGTTTAAACACATTAGTAGGGTCCGAAGATAATTTTTTGTAAACATTCCCATCAGAAATTAACTTCAAAATTTCACTTTTATAATCTAGGGAGTTCATGATGACAATCACACCCCCTTTGTCACTATTCTTAATGACTATATCATCCATGTCTTTTATATCTTTAATGGCTTGTCGATGCTTTTTTGATAAATTATTATTGTAATTATTAGATGGAATATTATTCTTAAGAATTTTAAGTTCCCGTTCAACCACTTCCTGAAACCTATTCATGCAATCCGCACGTGATTGAATAGGATAAAAAAACGGATTTTTGGTCTTAAAGTTGTCTGATTGATTAATACAAGTATTATTTCCTATGTCAAATCCCTGTAGTTCTTGTAAGGTTATTAAAGAGACCTGCTCATGAAAGTCCAGTGCATGGAACTCATTTTCCACCATATTAACAACCGTATTTTCATTTTCCAAATGATCCGCATGTTCATCTGACCAAAAATGTTTTTTCAATGTAAGATTGCGGATAAATTTATTAATATCTAATATGGTTGAAAATAAATCAAAATTCTGATCAGGTACGAAATTAAGTCCATAAGTCAATAACTGTAATTGTTCCTGTGAAAAAAGTTTTGACAATAAATTAATCACATTAGCACTTATCTCGTCATGCCTTTCCTGCGGCGGGTCTGCATGCCAGAATTGTTTTCTATGCTTCCGCCCGCCGCGCCTTGTGCGTTTTTTGATTTAGTCAGTTGTCTGGCAGAACTACACCCAGCGGACTCATTGAGGGAATTATCAGAAGCACTGAAGGTATAGTCATCAGATTCCCCTTCTCTTGAGCTGAAACTTACATATCGTTTGTTCTGCCGTTTTTTATAATTGGACTGTCTCAAAATAGATCTTCTAAAAGAACTCTCCCCTTCATTCCAGTTATAAACTTTGTTAGACGTGTAGTCACCTAAATCACGTTGAAATTTGCGCTTTTTTCTTTGAATAATTTCATCTTCTAATGCTGTTATATCCTCTTGGATTTTTTTATAAAAGTCGCTTGTCTCAACGGTGATGTTCATAGAATTCAGGGCTTCCTTAGTGCTCTCAATTTCTTTTTGTATGTCCGAGAGTTTTGTTTCTTCATATTTAATAATGAGGCGCATAAGGTTTAGTGAGCAAGTGCTGAGTATTTGATTCCATTCATCAGAGAATAATTGTCCAAAATCTGTGGTTGCTTTCTTCTTAATCCGAAGACCTCTAGGAATCATGTCTTTTTCCGTATATTCTGTTTATATCTTATATTGACTGCCGTGCACCCGATTTTAACTCCTTATTGGGACTCACCGCACCTAAAATTTATCGAGGTTTTGATCTACTTTTGTCACACCATACATCTTTTTACTGCAAGATGACAGACTTGGCCAGAGACCGCATGCAAAAAGCTGCCAAGGTTTTCTCGGGCTCACCTGAGGGAATTGATTTAACCCCTGATGTCTCCAACATGTGGTCTCAGCTGCAAAAAATCATGACCCAGGAAACTAAGGTATGGTGGGATTTTACCACCCTCCAGAACTATGTCACAAAAGACATGATTCCTAGAGGTCTTCGGATTAAGAAGAAAGCAACCACAGATTTTGGACAATTATTCTCTGATGAATGGAATCAAATACTCAGCACTTGCTCACTAAACCTTATGCGCCTCATTATTAAATATGAAGAAACAAAACTCTCGGACATACAAAAAGAAATTGAGAGCACTAAGGAAGCCCTGAATTCTATGAACATCACCGTTGAGACAAGCGACTTTTATAAAAAAATCCAAGAGGATATAACAGCATTAGAAGATGAAATTATTCAAAGAAAAAAGTGCAAATTTCAACGTGATTTAGGTGACTACACGTCTAACAAAGTTTATAACTGGAATGAAGGGGAGAGTTCTTTTAGAAGATCTATTTTGAGACAGTCCAATTATAAAAAACGGCAGAACAAACGATATGTAGGTTTCAGCTCAAGAGAAGGGGAATCTGATGACTATACCTTCAGTGCTTCTGATAATTCCCTCAATGAGTCCGCTGGGTGTAGTTCTGCCAGACAACTGACTAAACCAAAAAACGCACAAGGCGCGGCAGGCGGAAGCATAGAAAACAATTCTGGCATGCAGACCCGCCGCAGGAAAGGCATGACGAGATAAGTGCTAATGTGATTAATTTATCGTCAAAACTTTTTTCACAGGAACAATTACAGTTATTGACTTATGGACTTAATTTCGTACCTGATCAGAATTTTGATTTATTTTCAACCATATTAGATATTAATAAATTTATCCACAATCTTACATTGAAAAAACATTTTTGGTCAGATGAACATGCGGATCATTTGGAAAATGAAAATACGGTTGTTAATATGGTGGAAAATGAGTTCCATGCACTGGACTTTCATGAGCAGGTCTCTTTAATAACCTTACAAGAACTACAGGGATTTGACATAGGAAATAATACTTGTATTAATCAATCAGACAACTTTAACCCCTTAGTGACAGAGCCAATTTGGTACTTAATGACCAGGCCAATTTTTGCAATTCTGACCACTGTCACTTTATGAGGTTATAACTCTGGAACGCTTCAACGGATCCCGCTGATTCTGAGATTGTTTTTTCGTGACATATTGTACTTCATGTTAGTGGTAACATTTCTTCGATATTACTTGCGATTATTTATGAAAAAAACGGAAATATGGCGAAAATTTTTAAAATTTTGCAATTTTCAAACTTTGTATTTTTATGCCCTTAAATCAGAGAGCTATGTCACGAAAAATAGTTAATAAATAACATTTCCCACATGTCTACTTTACATCAGCACAATTTTGGAAACAAAATTTTTTTTTGTTAGGGAGTTATAAGGGTTAAAAGTTGACCAGCAATTTCTCATTTTTACAACACCATTTTTTTTTAGGGACCACATCACATTTGAAGTCATTTTGAGGGGTCTACATGATAGAAAATAATGAAGTGTGACACCATTCTAAAAACTACACCCCTCAAGGTTCTCAAAACCACATTCAAGAAGTTTATTAACCCTTTACGTGCTTCACAGGAACTGAAACAATGTGGAAGGAAAAAATGAACATTTAACTTTTTTTTTGCAAACATCTTAATTCAGAACCTTTTTTTTATTTTCACAAGTGTAAAAACAGAAATGTAACCATAAATTTTGTTATGCAATTTCTCCTGAATACGCCAATACCCCATATGTGTGGGTAAACCACTGTTAGGGCGCACCGCAGAACTTAGAAGTGAAGGAGCGCCGTTTGACTTTTTCAATGCAGAATTGGCTGGAATTGAGATCGGACGCCATGTCACGTTTAGAGAGCCCCTGATGTGCCTAAACAGTGGAAACTCCCCACAAGTGACACCATTTTGGAAACTAGACCCCTTAAGGAACTTATCTAGATGTGTGGTGAGCACTTTGAACCCCCAAGTGCTTCACAGAAGTTTATAACGTAGAGCCGTGAAAATAAAAAATCGCTTTTGTTTGCACAAAAATGATCTTTTCGCCCACAAATTCTTATTTTCACAAGGGTAACAGGAGAAATTAGACCACAAAAGTTGTTGTGCGATTTCTCCTGAATACGTCGATACCCCATATGTGAGGGTAAACCACTGTTTGGGCGCACGGCAGAGCTTGGAAGTGAAGGAGCGCCGTTTTACTTTTTCAATGTTGAATTGGCTGGAATTGAGATTGGACGCCATGTCGCGTTTGGAGAGCACCTGATGTGCCTAAACAGTGGAAACCCCCCACAAGTGACACCATTTTGGAAACTAGACCCCTTAAGGAACTTATCTAGATGTGTGGCGAGCACTTTGAACCCCCATGTGCTTCACAGAAGTTTATAACGTAGAGCCGTGAAAAAAAAAATCAAATTTTTTCTACAAAAATGATCTTTTTGCCCACAAATTTTTATTTTCACAAGGGTAACAGGAGAAATTAGACCACTAAAGTTGTTGTGCAATTTCTCCTGAGTACGTCGATACCCAATATGTGGGGGTAAACCACTGTTTAGGCGCACCGCAGAGCTTGGAAGAGAAAGAGTGCCGTTTTACTTTTTCAATGTAGAATTGGCTGGAATTGAGATCGGACGCCATGTCGCGTTTGGAGAGCCCCTGATGTGCCTAAACAGTAGAAATCCCCCACAAGTGACCCCATTTTGGAAACTAGACCCCCCATGGAACTTATCTAGATGTGTGGTGAGAACCTTGAATGCCCAAGTGCTTCACAGAAGTTTAGAATGCAGAGTCGTGAAAATAAAAAATATTTTTTTTTTCCACAAAAAAGATATTGTAGCCCCCAAGTTTTTATTTTCACAAGGGTAACAGGAGAAATTGGACTGCAATAGTTGTTGTCCAATTTATCCCGAGTACGCTGATGCACCATATGTGGGGGTAAACCACTGTTTGGGCACACGGCAGAGCTCGGAAGGGAAGGAGCGCCTTTTTGGAATGCAGACTTTGATAGAATGGTCTGTGGGCATTATGTTGCGATTGCAGAGCCCCTGATGTACCTAAACTGTAGTAACCCCCCACAAGTGACCCCATTTTGGAAACTAGACCCCCCAAGGAACTTATCTAGATGTGTGGTGAGAACTTTGAATGCCCAAGTGCTTCACAGAAGTTTAGAATGCAGAGTCGTGAAAATAAAAAATATTTTTTTTTTTCACAAAAAAGATTTTGTAGCCCCCAAGTTTTTATTTTCACAAGGGTAACAAGAGAAATTGGACCCCAGAAGTTGTTGTCCAATTTATCCCGAGTACGCTGATGCCCCATATGTGGGGGTAACCCACTGTTTGGGCGCACTGCAGAGCTCAGAAGGGAGGGAGCACCATTTGACTTTTTGAGCGCAAAATTGGCTGTCGTGTTTGGAGACCCCCTGATGTACCTAAACAGTGGAAACCCCCCAATTCTAGCTCCAACCCTAACCCCAACACACCCCTAACCCTAATCCCAACCTGATCCATAATCCTAATCACTAACCCTAACCATAATCACAACCCTTACCCCAAAACAACCCTAATGTCAACCCTAACCATAATCCTAATCAAAACCCTAAATCCAACACACCCCTAATCCTAATCTCAACCCTAACCTCAAACCTAACCCTAATCCCAATACAACCCTAATCACAACCCTAACCTTAACCCTAATCCCAAACCTAACCCTAATCCCAAGCGTAACCCTAATGCCAACCCTAACCCTAATACCAACCCTAATCCAAACCCTAACCCTAATCCCAGCTCTAACCCTAACTTTAGCCCCAACCCTAGCCCTAACTTTAGCCCCAACCCTAACCCTAGCCCTAAGGCTACTTTCACACTTGCGTCGTTTGGCATTCCGTCGCAATCCGTCGTTTTGGACAAGAAACGGATCCTGCAAATGTGCCCGCAGGATGCGTTTTTTGCCCATAGACTTGTATTGCCGACGGATCGTGACGGATGGCCACACGTCGCGTCCGTCGTGCACTGGATCAGTTGTGTTTTGGCGGAGCGTCGGCACAAAAAAACGTTCAATGAAACGTTTTTTTGTACGTCGCATCCGCCATTTCTGACCGCGCATGCGTGGCCGTAACTCCGCCCCCTCCTCCCCAGGACATAGATTGGGCAGCGGATGCGTTGAAAAACTACAGCTGCTGCCCACGTTGTGCACAATTTTCACAACGTGCGTCGGTATGTCGGGCCGACGCATTGCGACGGCCCCGTACCGACGTAAGTGTGAAAGAAGCCTAACCCTAAGTTTAGCCCCAACCCTAACCCTAAATTTAGCCCCAACCGTAACCCTAAATTTAGCCCCAACCCTAGCCCTAACCCTAGCCCTAACCCTAACCCTACCCCTAACCCTACCCCTAACCCTACCCCTACCCCTACCCCTAACCCTACCCCTACCACTAACCCTACCCCTACCCCTAACCCTACCCCTAACCCTAACCATACCCCTAACCCTACCCCTAACCCTAATTTTAGCCCCAACTGCTGTTCTCCTGCCGGCCGGCAGATGGCGGGCGGACTGGGCATGCGTCCGCCATGTTCTTCTGCCGGTGGCCAGGAGGAGCAGCAAGAGGATCCAGGGACCTAGGTGAGTATGCTAGGGTCCCCGAATCCCCCTATTTCTCTGTCCTCTGATGTGCGATCACATCAGAGGACAAAGAATTACACTTTACTTTTTTTTTTTTTGTGGTCGCCGGTAAACAGTTAATTACCGGCGATCGCAAAACAGGGGTCGGTAATACCGACCCCGATCATGCTCTTTGGGGTCTCGGCTACCCCCGGCAGCCGAGACCCCAAAGATTCTCCCAGTGCCGGCCAGCGGGCGCACTGCGCATGCGCCCGCCATTTTGAAGATGGCGGCGCCCACCGGGAGACACGAGGAGCATCGGGAGAGCTAGGTGAGTATTGGGGGGCCACCTGGGACCCCTTTTCTCTGTCCTCCGATGTGCGATCACATCGGAGGACAGAGAAATTAAAAAGAGATCGCTTTTTTTTTTTTGCGATCGCCGGTAAACGGTTAATTACCGGCGATCGCAAATGCGGGGTGGGTTAAAAAACCCCCGAATCATGTTCTCTGGGGTCTCGGCTACCCTCGGCAGCCGAGACCCCGGAGAAAATCGGCCTCTGGGGGGCGCTATGGACTTTTTCCACAGCGCCGTTAATTAACGGCGCTGTGGTTTAAGTACCCTTAGCGGCCGCCGTTAAAAGGCGTATCGGCGGTCGCTAAGGGGTTGAGACCAAAAATCCGTTTTTTTATCCTATTCAATCACGTGCGGATTGCATGAATAGGTTTCAGGAAGTGGTTGAACGGGAACTTAAAATTCTTAAGAATAATATTCCATCTAATAATTACAATAATAATTTATCAAAAAAGCATCGACAAGCCATTAAAGATATAAAAGACATGGATGATATAGTCATTAAGAATAGTGACAAAGGGGGTGTGATTGTCATCATGAACTCCCTAGATTATAAAAGTGAAATTTTGAAGTTAATTTCTGATGGGAATGTTTACAAAAAATTATCTTCAGACCCTACTAATGTGTTTAAACAAAAAATTGATAAAATGATCGAAGAAGGGGTCTCTTTGGGAGTTCTAACCAATAAACAGGCTAATTTCTTACAAGTCCCTCACCCTGTGACACCTATTCTATACGGATTGCCCAAAATTCATAAGCAAGCAAAATTTCCCCCAATGAGACCCATAGTCTCATGTATAAGATCAATAAAAGAATTCTTGGGCCAGTGGCTGGACTCTTTGCTTCAACCATTGGTCCAAAGAATTCCGGGGTATATTAGGGACACAAAGGACATTCTTGATATTCTAACACACAAAGAGTGGAAATCAGGTTATACCTGGCTTAGCTGCGACATAGTTTCGCTATATACGTGTATTCCACACAGCGTAGCTATGTCGGCATTACAATTCCACTTAAACAACTACAGTTCATACTCCCTGGATCTTACAATTTTATTTTACAAGTCACATTCTTTTTGTTAACTCATAATTTTTTCTCATTTGATTCTGAGTATTAATTATAATGTACCGGTGTAGCAATGGGTGCCAAATTCTCACCTTCATTGGCCAACCTGGTTATGGCGCACTGGGAACATTTATTTTTGTTTTCCACCTCCAATGTTTTTTCTTCGTTCATCCATTGGTATGGCAGATACATCGACGATACGCTCATTATTTGGCAAGGCGATGTATCTGCCATACAGGATTTTCTGATTTACATTAACAATAATAATTTCAATTTAAAATTTACATATGTCCATGCTGAAACCAAAATTTCCTTTCTGGATTTAGAATTAACAGGTGTTCCCAACAAATTAATTTCCACAAGAACCTATATTAAACCATTAGCAGGCAACACCATCCTACATGCCCGAAGTAGCCATCCCAAACATACTGTCAAATCCATCCCTGTAGGTGAATTCACTAGGTTAAAACGAAATTGTAACAATAATGCTGAACTTCAAAACGATCTTGTAAAATCCTGTAAGAAATTCCATCATCGTGGATATCCAAATTGGATGCTGAATAGAGCGTTGCATCTAGTAAATAACGATACAAAATCGCAAAGTAACCCTATGTGTTCAGGGACAAATCCCCCAAACAATTGTTTAAAACCAACGCCAAAGAAATTAATTATTAAAAACAGTGTCATGAATAAACCATTCGTTTGTTTACAATTCAGCCCACAATTTAATAAAATTAAAACTATTATAAATAAAGCCATCCCTATCTTATATGAAGATCGCATTCTCTCCCAAATATTGAGTGAAGGGTGTAATATTGTAGCCAGAAGAGCACCTACTCTTGGTAACAAATTGTCTCCCAATAATTTTTTGTCTCAAAAACGCAGTAGCACATGGCTCAAGTGTACAGGGAGCTACAAATGTAATGTGACTAATTGCACTACGTGCAAACACCTGGTGACCACTAAATCATTTGGCACCGCAGAAAATAATAGCCTGCACAAAATCCAAAGCTTTATTAACTGCAACACAAAATGTGTCGTATATAAGATTGATTGCGTTGACTGCGATAAAACATATATTGGCTGTACAACTAGAAAACTGAAAAATCGGATATCAGAACATCTATACGATATCTCCTGTACTTTAAATAATAGTCGCACTGTTTCAGCAGCAGCCAAACATTTTATTGATTACCATTCTCGCAGTACAATATCATTGAGAGTAACAGGGATTGAGAAAATAAAAAAACCTTCACGAGGAGGTGACATTCAGAGAATGTTGTTAAACAGGGAGGCTTTTTGGATTTTTAACCTTGGCACTAGGTTTCCTAATGGTCTAAATAGAAGGAATGAATTAATGTTCCATTATTGATTATTCATGTATTGTAAAAAGTTTTCATGCCTTTAAAGAAGGGGAAGAGGGGGAAGAAGGAAAGAAAAAAAAAAATTCAGTTTTTTTTTTTTTTTTTTCGTTTTTCAATCTTATTTTTTGCTATTTTTGTATTTTTTGAATTAACTTTAGAAATATTGTATGTGTGTATTTTTCTATATGTTTATGTGTATTTAATTGTTAGTTTTGCACAAATTTACGCATTTTATATAGAGGTTCATTGTTAGTATTTAGGACCTTCGGGTCATGTGAGGACTCACTATCATTTTATTGGTTCCTGGTTCTTTTTATACCTGAGGAATCAGTGATTAGATCAGCTGTGATAAAGACCGCTGTGTCGGTCGAAACGCGTAGCCTACCTCGCATGTGCTATGGTGCTGTCCCAGGAGTTGTTTCTCCATTTTAAAAATTGGAATAAATTTTCATGATTTTATTGAAGCTGGAACCATTCTCTTTTCATTTATGGAATCCTACTGCGTCTTGTCAGGACGAAGTTCCGGGCTTCTTGCAATGATCGGTGAGCTGGCTTTTGCCGTATATTCTGTTTATGGAAGAACATGGCTGGAGCCAAGAATGAGACACAAGGGGGCTAGGCTGGGGAATATCAGTACTGTAAAGGCTAATTAAGGGATATTATTACTGCAGTGATGTATTTTAGTTTTGGATGATACTGTTTTCAGTGAAGGGGTACTGTTACTGTACTGAGCGACAATATGTCGCCTTTTTGTCTACACTTGGTGTAGTGTAGAAGTCGGGAACAATTAAGTAATGTGCTCTGCAAGCGGTGCTCTAGATAACTGTGTTATTTCCTGCAGAGACGAGTCCTGGCTGGAAGAAGTGATGGTGGTTTGTACTGGATGAAGATGAAAAGTAAAGATGGAGGACTTCATCTCGAGACGTCACTGGTGAGTCGGTGTATTACATGTACACACACAGTATACACTGTATATACAGAGCTCCTGTGTACAATGTCAACAGTGATCACTGTATTACCTGTACACTGACACTATATACAGAGCTCCTGTGTACAATGTCACCAGTGATCACTGTATTACTTATACACTATCCACCGATGATCCCTGTATTACTAGTACACTGACACTATAGATAGAGCTTCTATGTATGTCATCACCGGTGATCACTGTATTACCTGTACACAGACACTGTATACTAAGTACAGATCTCCTGTGTATAATGGCACTTATGGTCATATTAGTATTGTGTTTTTTTATTGATGATAAGTATTGTAGTAATCGGTCACTGTGTGGTGGTAATATGTGGTCTGGTCATGGTGTGGCTCTATTTGTTCCTCGTGTGTGTTATTATTCGGTCACTGTGGTGGTAACATGTGGTCTGGTCATGGTCGGTGGTATTTTGTTGTGAATTCTGTGGCAGGGCTCCCTCCTGTGGTCACAAGTGGTACTTCGGCTGGTTCTCTCTGTGAGCTTCCGTTGGTGGAGGAAAGTGGTACTGCGGCTTCTGAGTTTCCTTCCTCAGGTGATGTGGTGAAGTCGTTAGGTGCTGCTCTATTTCACTCCACCTAGTGCTTTGATCCTGGCCTCCAGTCAATGTTCTAGTATTGGACCTGTTTCCTCCTGGATCGTTCCTGTGGCCTGCTGCTCTGCATAGCTAAGTTCCTCTTTGCTATTTGTTTGCTGTTTTTTTCTGTCCAGCTTGTCAATTTGTTTTTTACTGCTTGCTGGAAGCTCTGGGACGCAGAGGGTGTACCTCCGTGCCGTTAGTTCGGTACGGAGGGTCTTTTTGCCCCCTTTGCGTGGTTTTTGTAGGGTTTTGTGTTGACCGCAAAGTTACCTTTCCTATCCTCGCTCTGTTCAGAAATTTGGGCCTCACTTTGCTAAATCTATTTCATCTCTACGTTTGTCTTTTCATCTTAACTCACAGTCATTATATGTGGGGGCTGCCTTTTCCTTTGGGGTATTTCTCTGAGGCAAGGTAGGCTTATTTTCTTTCTTCAGGCTAGCTAGTTTCTCAGGCCGTGCCGAGTTGCATAGGGAGCGTTAGGCGCAATCCACGGCTGCCTTTAGTGTGTTGGAGAGGATTAGGGATTGCGGTCAACAGAGTTCCCACATCTCAGAGCTCGTTTTTGTTTTTTGGGTTATTGCCAGGTCACTCTATGTGCGCTGACCTCTATGTCCATTGTGGTACTGAATTACCTTTCATAACAGTATTTGTCCCTTGTATGTGATATTATTATAATATCACATTGTATTGTATGTGATATTATTGTAGCCACCGATCGACCAAACCGCTGCATGACCAGCTCTATCCTCACCTACTGTATTCTCACCCATCCCTTGTAGATTGTGAGCCTTCGCGGGCAGGGTCCTCACTCCTCCTGTACCAGTTATTACTTGTATTGTTTAAGATTATTGTACTTGTTTTTATTATGTATACCCCTCCTCACATGTAAAGCGCCATGGAATAAATGGCGCTATAACAATAAATAATAATAATACAGGTCCTTCTCAAAAAATTAGCATATAGTGTTAAATTTCATTATTTACCATAATGTAATGATTACAATTAAACTTTCATATATTATAGATTCATTATCCACCAACTGAAATTTGTCAGGTCTTTTATTGTTTTAATACTGATGATTTTGGCATACAACTCCTGATAACCCAAAAAACCTGTCTCAATAAATTAGCATATCAAGAAAAGGTTCTCTAAACGACCTATTACCCTAATCTTCTGAATCAACTAATTAACTCTAAACACATGCAAAAGATACCTGAGGCTTTTATAAACTCCCTGCCTGGTTCATTACTCAAAACCCCCATCATGGGTAAGACTAGCGACCTGACAGATGTCAAGAAGGCCATCATTGACACCCTCAAGCAAGAGGGTAAGACCCAGAAAGAAATTTCTCAACAAATAGGCTGTTCCCAGAGTGCTGTATCAAGGCACCTCAATGATAAGTCTGTTGGAAGGAAACAATGTGGCAGAAAACGCTGTACAACGAGAAGAGGAGACCGGACCCTGAGGAAGATTGTGGAGAAGGACCGATTCCAGACCTTGGGGAACCTGAGGAAGCAGTGGACTGAGTCTGGTGTGGAAACATCCAGAGCCACCGTGCACAGGCGTGTGCAGGAAATGGGCTACAGGTGCCGCATTCCCCAGGTAAAGCCACTTTTGAGCTACAGAGAAGCAGCACTGGACTGTTGCTAAGTGGTCCCAAGTACTTTTTTCTGATGAAAGCAAATTTTGCATGTCATTCGGAAGTCAAGGTGCCAGAGTCTGGAGGAAGACTGGGGAGAAGGAAATGCCAAAATGCCTGAAGTCCAGTGTCAAGTACCCACAGTCAGTGATGGTGTGGGGTGCCATGTCAGCTGCTGGTGTTGGTCCACTGTGTTTCATCAAGGGCAGGGTCAATGCAGCTAGCTATCAGGAGATTTTGGCGCACTTCATGCTTCCATCGGCTGAAATGCTTTATGGAGATGAAGATTTCATTTTTCAGCACGACCTGGCACCTGCTCACAGTGCCAAAACCACTGGTAAATGGTTTACTGACCATGGTATTACTGTGCTCAATTGGCCTGCCAACTCTCCTGACCTGAACCCCATAGAGAATCTGTGGGATATTGTGAAGAGAAAGTTGAGAGACGCAAGACCCAACACTCTGGATGAGCTTAAGGCCGCTATTGAAGCATCCTGGGCCTCCATAACATCTCAGCAGTGTCACAGGCTGATTGCCTCCATGCCACGCCGCATTGAAGCAGTAATTTCTGCCAAAGGATTCCCGACCAAGTATTGAGTGCATAACTGAACATTATTATTTGATGGTTTTTTTGTTTGTTATTAAAAAACACTTTTATTTGATTGGATGGGTGAAATATGCTAATTTATTGAGACAGGTTTTTTGGGTTATCAGGAGTTGTATGCCAAAATCATCAGTATTAAAACAATAAAAGACCTGACAAATTTCAGTTGGTGGATAATGAATCTATAATATATGAAAGTTTAATTGTAATCATTACATTATGGTAAATAATGAAATTTAACACTATATGCTAATTTTTTGAGAAGGACCTGTATTATTGGTTATTTTAAAAATTGAAAAATAAATAAAAATATACCTAAATTGTATTGGATATTATAACAAATGTTTAATAAGTTACAGTAGAGTAGAGCTCGGCCAAAAGGGTATACAAAAGCTGCTGGTTATGTATGTGATCTGGTGACGGGAACTGTTAATGTGTGATTGGTAAGGACATGGTGCATAAGTGGAGATTTTCCAAGAAAATGCGATGGGACTGTGGAAGGTTCGCGGGATGGAGGCGGAGCTGGGGTGGAGCCTGGGTGGAGTCTCAAGGGGGCTCCGAAAGTGTTCCCAGTATGGGGCCCCGAAATTCCTAGTGGCAGGCCTGCCCCTCAGTATTCTGGTCAGGGTCCGCACATAACAACTGAAGAGTGGGCATGGAAGTCCAACATTTGTGTGGTTGTCCAAGGCTTTGAGGACTCTACTAAGATGATGAGCGGCGAAGCCACCATAATCTGCGCAACAATCCCGCTTCCAGGCCTACTTAAAACAGTCGCTGCTGACAATTAAACATGAAGCTTTGCATGTGGACCAGGTGGAGATGGAGGAAGACACGACACAGAGAGATACTGCCCAGCCTCATCTCAGCTGCTCAGTACATATTGGGTAACAATGAGGAGGTGGAGGCTGAAGAATAGTAGGAGGATCAGGAGCTGGCTGAGCGCAAAAGAGGCTACTAGCCACACAAGCTTCACCCGGTCTCTAAAATGTGGATGGGCTGAGGAGATGAATGAGGAAGAGGCAATGGAGAGTAGTTATCATTAGGGTTGAGCGACTTTTACTTTTATAGGATCGGGTCGGGTTTCACGAAACCCGACTTTTTCAAAAGTCGGGTCGAGTGAAATCGGCCGATCCTATAAAAAAGTCAGGGTTGGCCGAAACTCGAAACCCAATGCAGTGCATTGGGTTTCCAATGGTTCCCAGGGTCTGAAGGAGAGGAAACTCTCCTTCAGGCCCTGCGATCCATATTTAAGTGTAAAATAAAGAATTAAAATAAAAAATATCGCTATACTCACCCTCTGACGCGCCCTGGTACTAACCGGCAGCCTTTCTTCCTTCGAATCAGCGCTTGCAGGACCTTGCGGTGACGTCACGGCTTGTGATTGGTCGCGCGACCGCCCATGTGACCGCTCGCGCGACCAATCACAAGCCGTGACGTCACCGCAAGGTCCTGCAAGCGCTGATTCGAAGGAAGAAAGGCTGCCGGTTAGTACCAGGGCGCGTCAGAGGGTAAGTATAGCGATATTTTTTGTTTAAAATTCTTTATTTTACACTTAAATATGGATTCCGATACCGATTTCTGATATTGCAAACATATCGGAACTCGGGATCGGAATTCCGATACCAGATTCAGAAGATTGCCGACTTCATGGCCGACCCCACACAGGGGTCGGGTCGGATTTCATGAAACCCGACTTTGCCAAAAGTCGGCGACTTCTGAAAATGGCCGACCCGTTTCGCTCAACCCTAGTTATCATGGTGGAGACAGGGAAGTGCTGGCTGTAGAGACCTTGGCACATACGGCAGACTTTATGTACTGCTGCCTTTCCTGTGACCCACACGTTACATTCATCTTGGCCAAAAGAGAGTACTGGCTGTTCACCCTGCTAGATCTGCGCTACAAGAAGAACTTTGCATCTCTTCTTCCTGAGGAGGAGAGGTTTTCTTAAATAGTGATACACTAGAAGGCCATGGTGGAAAATATGTTGAAAAAATTCCTTTCGGACAACGCCAACGGCAGGGGGTAGGTTTCCTGGCCAAATCAAGGAGTAGATGTGAGGGAAAGACACACCTGGAACAGCAGAGGCAGGGGTACACTGCCAAAGGCCTGGGACAATTTCCTGACACCCTCCTAGCATCCATTCCCTCATGACCGGATATTTTTGACAAAGAGGGAAAAGTTTAAAAAAATTATCAAGCAGTACCTGGCCGACCAAACCAACGTATTCACTAATTCTTATGCGATCTTCAGCTATTGAGTTTAAAATCTGAACATCTGGCATGAGCTGTCCCTCTATGCCTTGGAGGTGTGGTGTTGTCCTGCGGCTGCTGTCTTGTCTGAATGGATTTTTAGTGCCACAGTGGGGTCATAACAGACAGATTCTTTGGCATGTCAACAGAAAGTGCTGACAGGCTCACTCTGATAACAATGAACAAAGCCTGGCTTACACCCGACTTTTACACACCAACAGATGATAGCAGCACAAAGTGTTTTTAATGTTCTATATTTAAATGAGGTCTGCCAGTTGCTGTCTTCTAGGGTCTATGGGTGACCATACTTATATTTTTTTTTCCTGGCTTTGCACTTTGTGCAAAACCTTTATGAGCATAGAAATACCACAACTACACTTTGTTCACAATATTTGAAGGAGGCAATCCAGTTGGTGCCTTCAAGGGGGTATGGATGAACTGCTTATAATGTTTAGCAGGATTTGCACTTTGTGCATAGCCTTTATGAGTCTAGGAATACCAATAAATGAGAATTTGAACAAAATGTGTATGAGGCCCTTCTTTTTATCTAATACAGGGTGTATCTCAGTCAATATGAGTTGCTAACTTTTGCCAGTTCTTGTTTCCTTCATAAATTAAAGTGAAATTTCCTATTTTTTAATAAATAAAAAAACAATTTTGGTTTACTTAAATTATAGTTTTGCTAAAATCCTTTTTACACTTGCCCTAATAAGCAGGTCATTACACAGGAAAAAAATACTCTTAACATTTTTTTTCCTGTAAAATTAAATTTCTCATTGGTTTGGAATATTTTATTGTCAGTCCTTAAAGTGGAGTAAAAGTATGACTCCATTGTTCTCAGCAGTGATCTGGGAGTCAGAGATGCTTCCAGGGATCTTCCCTCATCCTATTCTGCTTCCATTCAGCACTTTTCCCATCCAATTGAACATTTACCACTACTATTTGAATACTACACCCCAGACCTTTTTGTAGGGTCTGCCGGAAAAAGCTTGGCTTTTCCATGGACTCCCATTATATTCATTACTCAAAATAAGCATTTCAGTATTAGGAATTGCTCGGTTCG
Source organism: Ranitomeya imitator (assembly GCF_032444005.1). Classification (NCBI taxonomy): domain Eukaryota; kingdom Metazoa; phylum Chordata; class Amphibia; order Anura; family Dendrobatidae; genus Ranitomeya; species Ranitomeya imitator. Next base: position 567,456,111 of record NC_091286.1, on the reverse strand, counting down.
AGTAATGAGCATCCGAGCACTTAGAGCTTGCTCATCTCTATTGTTCAAAAATAAAATTTATCAAAAATACAAATTGTCCCATAATTGTGCACAAAGTATAGAATGTCCTATTTGTATGTGCCATTCAAATGTAAAATCCGTGAGCAGCTTTGGCCTTAAAATTATTTTTTGGGAGCATGAAAACAGCCTTCAGCTTCATAGTGCAGTTTGGATCAGAACAATTCCCACCAATGACTCATTCAACACAACATTATCGGTCACCATGGTAATCTGCATCATTTACATACCATCTCCGTTGCCCAAAGGGTCTTCATATGTAGGGTCTGGCTCAGATGCATCAGGTGGAACCCCAGTTACATCAGAGAGCGGTACCGAGGGTGTGGTTTCAATGGGTTCTGCTCCAGAAGGAAGTTCTGGGGGCTCTTGCCAAACAGTGGGTGCTGCTGCTTGAGGGTAACCTACTGTAAGACAAAAAGACTAGTGATGGAGAGGCTTTTTACTGGAGCGAAGATTATTTATTGGCTGCTAATATTACTCTTTCAGATTGACTTTTTTGCCAATAAATTTTTTATCAAGTGATAAAAATAAGCATAATTGGGATCTTCATACCACACTCAGCACTGTATGAAGCCTCAATCACATGTCATTGTTTAACCCCTTCATGACCCAGCCTATTTTGACCTTAATGACCTGGCCGTTTTTTGCAATTCTGACCAGTGTCCCTTTATGAGGTAATAACTCAGGAACGCTTCAACGGATCCTAGCGGTTCTGAGATTGTTTTTTCGTGACATATTGGGCTTCATGTTAGTGGTAAATTTAGGTCAATAAATTCTGCGTTTATTTGTGATAAAAACGGAAATTTGGCGAAAATTTTGAAAATTTCGCAATTTTCACATTTTGAATTTTTATTCTGTTAAACCAGAGAGTTATGTGACACAAAATAGTTAATAAATAACATTTCCCACATGTCTACTTTACACCAGCACAATTTTGGAAACAACATTTTTTTTTGCTAGGAAGTTATAAGAGTTAAAATTTGACCAGCGATTTCTCATTTTTACAACGAAATTTACAAAACCATTTTTTTTAGGGACCACCTCACATTTGAAGTCAGTTTGAGGGGTCTATATGGATGAAAATACCCAAAAGTGACACCATTCTAAAAAATGCACCCCTCAAGGTGCTCAAAACCACATTCAAGAAGTTTTTTAACCCTTCAGGTGCTTCACAGCAGCAGAAGCAACATGGAAGGAAAAAATGAACATTTAACTTTTTAGTCACAAAAATTATCTTTTAGCAACATTTTTTTTATTTTCCCAATGGTACAAGGAGAAACTGAACCACGAAAGTTGTTGTCCAATTTGTCCTGAGTACGCTGATACCTCATATGTGGGGGTAAACCACTGTTTGGGCGCACGGCAGGGCTTGGAAGGGAAGGAGCGCCATTTGACTTTTTGAATGAAAAATTGGCTCCACTCTTTAGCGGACACCATGTCACGTTTGGAGAGCCCCCGTGTGCCTAAAAATTGGAGCTCCCCCACACGTGACCCCATTTTGGAAACTAGACGCCCCAAGGAACTTATCTAGATGCATAGTGAGAACTTTGAACCCCCGGGGGCTTCACAAATTGATCCGTAAAAATGAAAAAGTACTTTTTTTTCACAAAAAAATTCTTTTAGCCTCAATTTTTTTCATTTTCACATGGGCAACAGGATAAAATGGATCCTAAAATTTGTTGGGCAATTTCTCATGAGTACACCGATACCTCACATGTGGAGGTAAACCACTGTTTGGGCACATGGTAAGGTTCGGAAGGGAAGGAGCGCCATTTGACTCTTTGAATGAAAAATTATCTCCATCGTTAGCGGACACCATGTCGTGTTTGGAGAGCCCCCGTGTGCCTAAACATTGGCGCTCCCCCACAAGTGACCCCATTTTGGAAACTAGACCCCCCAAGGAACTTATCTAGATGCATATTGAGCACTTTAAACCCTCAGGTGCTTCACAAATTGATCTGTAAAAATGAAAAAGTACTTTTTTTTTCACAAAAAAATTCTTTTCGCCTCAGTTTTTCATTTTCACATGGGCAATAGGATAAAATGAATCCTAAAATTTGTTGGGCAATTTCTCCCGAGTACGCCGATACCTCATATGTGGGGGTAAACCACTGTTTGGGCACACGGCAGGGCTCGGAAGGGAAGGCGCGCCATTTGACTTTTTGAATGGAAAATTAGCTCCAATTGTTAGCGGACACCATGTCGCGTTTAGAGAGCCCCTGTGTGCCTATGCATTGGATCTCCCCCACAAGTGACCCCATTTTGGAAACTAGACCCCCCAAGGAACTTATCTAGATGCATATTGAGCACTTTAAACCCCCAGGTGCTTCACAGAAGTTTATAATGCAGAGCCATGAAAATAAAAAATAATTTTTCTTTCCTCAAAAATGATTTTTAGCCTGGAATTTCCTATTTTGCCAAGGGTAATAGGAGAAATTGGACCGCAAATGTTGTTGTCCAGTTTGTCCTGAGTACGCTGATACCCCATATGTGGGGGTAAACCACTGTTTGGGCGCACGGCAGGGCTCGGAAGGGAAGGCACGCCAATTGGCTTTTTAAATGGAAAATTAGCTCCAATCATTAGCGGACACCATGTCACGTTTGGAGAGCCCCTGTGTGCCTAAACATTGGAGATCCCCCACATATGACCCCATTTTGGAAACTAGACCCCCAAAGGAACTAATCTAGATGTGTGGTGAGGACTTTGAACTTCCAAGTGCTTCACAGAAGTTTATAACGCAGAGCCATGAAAATAAAATAAAAATTTTATTTTCTCTAAAATGATTTTTTAGCCTGCAATTTATTATTTTCCCAAGGGTAACAGGAGAAATTTGACCCCAAAAGTTGTTGTACAGTTTCTCCTGAGTACGCTGATACCCCATATGTGGGGGTAAACCACAGTTTGGGCACATGTCGGGGCTCGGAAGTCAAGTAGTGACATTTTGAAATGCAGACTTTGATGGAATGCTCTGCGGGCGTTACGTTGCGTTTGCAGAGCCCCTGATGTGGCTAAACAGTAGAAACCCCCCACAAGTGACCCCATTTTAGAAACTAGACCCCGAAAGGAACTTATCTAGATGTGAGGTGAGCACTTTGAACCCCCAAGTGCTTCACAGAAGTTTATAACACAGAGCAGTGAAAATAATAAATACGTTTTCTTTCCTCAAAAATAATTTTTTAGCCCAGAATTTTTTATTTTCCCAAGGGTTACAGGAGAAATTGGACCCCAAAAGTTGTTGTCCAGTTTCTCCTGAGTACGCTGATACCCCATATGTGGGGGTAAACCACTGTTTGGGCACACGTCGGGGCTCAGAAGGGAAGTAGTGACTTTTGAAATGCAGACTTTGATGGAATGGTCTGCGGGCGTCACGTTGCGTTTGCAGAGCCCCTGGTGTGCCTAAACAGTAGAAACCCCCCACAAGTGACCCCATTTTGGAAACTAGACCCCCCAAGGAACTTATCTAGATATGTGGTGAGCACTTTGAACCCCCAAGTGCTTCACAGACGTTTACAACGCAGAGCCGTGAAAATAAAAAATCATTTTTCTTTCCTCAAAAATGATGTTTTAGCAAGCAATTTTTTATTTTCTCAAGGGTAACAGGAGAAATTGGACCCCAGTAATTGTTGCCCAGTTTGTCCTGAGTACGCTGATACCCCATATGTGGGGGTAAACCACTGTTTGGGCACATGTCGGGGCTCGGAAGTCAAGTAGTGACGTTTTGAAATGCAGACTTTGATGGAATGGTCTGCGGGCGTCACGTTGCGTTTGCAGAGCCCCTGGTGTGCCTAAACAGTAGAAACCCCCCACAAGTGACCCCATTTTGGAAACTAGACCCCCCAAGGAACTTATCTAGATATGTGGTGAGCACTTTGAACCCCCAAGTGCTTCACAGACGTTTACAACGCAGAGCCGTGAAAATAAAAAATCATTTTACTTTCCTCAAAAATGATGTTTTAGCAAGCAATTTTTTATTTTCTCAAGGGTAACAGGAGAAATTGGACCCCAGTAATTGTTGCCCAGTTTGTCCTGAGTACACTGATACCCCATATGTGGGGGTAAACCACTGTTTGGGCACACGTCGGGGCTCGGAAGGGAAGGAGCACCATTTGACTTTTTGAATAAAAGATTGGCTGGAATCAATGGTGGCGCCATGTTGCGTTTGGAGACCCCCTGATGTGCCTAAACAGTGGAAACCCCTCAATTCTTACGCCAACACACCCCTAACCCTTATCCCAACTGTAGCCGTAACCCTAACCACAACCCTAACCGCAACACACCCCTAACCACAACCCTAACCCCAACACACCCCTAACCCTAACCACAACCCTAATTCCAACCCAACCCTAACCCTAAGGCTATGTGCCCACGTTGCGGATTCGTGTGAGATTTTTCCGCACCATTTTTGAAAAATCCGCAGGTAAAAGGCACTGCGTTTTACCTGCGGATTTCACCTGCGGATTCCACCTGCGGATTCCTATTGAGGAATAGGTGTAAAACGCTGCGGAATCCGCACAAAGAATTGACATGCTGCGGAAAATACAACGCAGCGTTTCCGTGCGGTATTTTCCGCACCATGGGCACAGCGGATTTGGTTTTCCATAGGTTTACATGGTACTGTAAACCTGATGGAACACTGCTGCGGATCCGCAGCGGCCAATCCGCTGCGGATCCGCAGCCAAATCCGCACCGTGTGCACATAGCCTAATTCTAAAGGTATGTGCACACGCTTTGGAAAACGCTGCGGATCCGCAGCAGTTTCCCATGAGTTTACATTTCAATGTAAACCTATGGGAAACAAAAATCGCTGTACACATGCTGCGGAAAAACTGCACGGAAACGCAGCGGTTTACATTCCGCAGCATGTCACTTCTTTCTGCGGATTCCACAGCGGTTTTACAACTGCTCCAATAGAAAATCGCAGTTGTAAAACCGCAGTGAAATGCGCAGAAAAACCGCGGTAAATCTGCCATAAATCCGCAGCGGTTTAGCACTGCGGATTTATCAAATCCGCTGCAGAAAAATCCGCAGAGGACCAGAATACGTGTGCACATACCGAAACCCTAATCCTAACCCTAACCCTACCCCTAACCCTACCCCTACCCCTACCCCTAACCCTACCCCTAACCCTAACCCTAACCCTAACCCTAACCCTAACCCTACCCCTAACCCTAACCCTACCCCTACCCCTACCCCTAACCCTAACCCTAGTTCTAACTCCAACCTTAGTGAAAAAAAAAAAAAATTCTTTATTTTATTATTGTCCCTATCTATGGGGGACAAATGGGGGGGGTCATTTACTGTTTTTTTATTTTGACCACTGTGATAGATTATATCACAGTGATCAAAATTCACATTGGAACGAATCTGCCGGCCGGCAGATTCGGCGGGCGCACTGCGCATGCGCCCGCCATTTTGGAACATGGCGGCGCTCGGGGAAGAAGACTGACGGACCCCGCCAGGATCGGTAAGTATAAGGGGGGGAGATCAGGGCACAGGGGGGGGAGATCAGGGCACGGGGGGGCGTCGGAGCACGGGGGGGGGAGGGATCGGAGCAAGGGGGAGAGTGATCGGTGTGCGGGCGGGTGGATCGGTGTGCAGGGGGGGGGGATCGGTGTGCAGGGGGGGTGGTTCGGAGCACGGGGGGGGATCGGAGTGCGGGGGGGTTTGATTGGAGCACGGGGGGGTGTGATTGGAGCACGGGGGAGCGGACAGGAGGACGGGGGAGCGGAGCACAGGACGGAGGGGAGCGGGCCACAGATCGGGGGGCTGGGGGGGCGATCGGTGGGGTGGGGTGGGGGCACATTAGTATTTCCAGCCATGGCCGATGATATTGCAGCATCGGCCATGGCTGGATTGTAATATTTCACCATTTTTTTAGGTGAAATATTACAAATCGCTCTGATTGGCAGTTTCACTTTCAACAGCCAATCAGAGCGATCGTAGCCACGAGGGGGTGAAGCCACCCCCCCTGGGCTAAACTACCACTCCCCCTGTCCCTGCAGATCGGGTGAAATGGGAGTTAACCCTTTCACCCGATCTGCAGGGACGCGATCTTTCTGTGACACAGCATATGCGTCACAGGTCGGATTGGCACCGACTTTCATGACGCATACGCTGTGTCACAGGTCGGGAAGGGGTTAAATACTTACATGAAAAAATGTTATCGTGCCATCATTGTTGTGCATCAAGGTGTCATCAGTGCGTCCATTTTTTACCATCAGGGTGTCTGTTTTTTTACCATCAGTGTGCCACCTGTGTGTCCATGTTTACCATCAGTGTGCCACCCGTGTGTCCATGTTTACCATCAGTGTGTCCGTTTTTACCATGAGTGTGTCATCCATGTGTCCGTTGTTACCATCAGTGTGTCTGTTTTTTCAATCAGTGTGTCATCCATGTGTCCATTTTTACCATCAGGGTGTCATCCGTGTGACCATCAGTGTGTCATCAGTGCGTCCATTTTTACCATCAGGGTGTCATCCGTGTGTCCATTTTTACCATCAGTGTGTCTGTTTTTACCATCAATGTGTCACCCGTGTGTCCGTGTTTACCATCAGTGTCATCAGTGTGTCTGGTTTTACCATGAGTGTGTCATCCGTGTGTCCGTTGTTACCATCCGTGTGTCCATTTTTACCATCAGTGTGTCATCTCTGTGTCTGTTGTTACTATCAGTGTGTCTGCTTTTACCATCAGTGTCATCTCTGTGTCAATTTTTGCCATCAGTGTGTCACCCAAGTGTCCGTTTTTACCAGTGTGTCATCCGCGTTTCCGTTTATACCATCAGTGGGTCATCCATGTGTCCGTTTTTATGATCAGTGTGTCATCCATGTGTCCGTTTTTATGATCAGTGTGTCGTCCATGTGTTCGTTTTTACCATCAGTGTGTCATCCGTGTGTCCGTCGTTACCAGTGTGTCATCAGTGTGTCCATTTTTACCATCAGGGTGTTATCCGTGTGTCCATCGTTACCATCAGTGTGTCATCAGTGCGTCCATTTTTACCATCAGGGTGTCATCCGTGTGTCCATTTTTACCATCAGTGTGTCCATTTCTACCATGAGTGTGTCATCCGTGTGTCCGTTGGTACCATCAGTGTTTCTGTTGTTACCATCAGTGTGTCATCTGTGTCTGTTGTTACCAGTGTGTCATCCGTGTGTCCGTCGTTACCATCAGTGTGTCATCAGTGTGTATGTTTTTACCATCAATGTGCCATCTGTGTGTCCATTTTTGCCATCAGTGTGTCACCCAAGTGTCCGTTTTTACCAGTGTGTCATCCACGTGTCTGTTTATACCATCAGCATGTGCGTTTCCACAGAGTGTCCGTTTTTACCATTAGTTTGTCATCCGGGTGTCCGTTTTTACCATCAGTGTTAAATCCGTGTGTCCATTTTTACCATTAGCGTGTCATCCGTGTGTCCGTTTTTTCCATCAGTGTGTCCATTTTTTACCATCAGTGTATCATCCGTGTGTCCATTTTTTACCATCAGTGTCATCCGTGTGTCCGTTTTTACTATTAGTGTGTCATCTGCGTGTCTGTTTTTACCATCAGTGTGTCATCTGTGTGCCTGTTTTTACCATCAGTGTGTCATCCGTGTGTCCGTTTTTACCATCAGTGTGTCATCTGTGTGTCCGTTTCTACCATCAGTGTGGTCATCCATGTGTCCGTTTTTACGATTAGTGTGCCATCCGTGTGTCCGTTTTTACCATCAGTGTGTCATCCGTGTGTCCGTTTTTACCATTGGTGTGTCAGTTTTTTACCATCAGTGTGTCATCCATGTGTCCGTTTTTACCATCAGTGTGGGCATCACTGTTTTTCACAGATGGATAAAGAAATAATTTACAAATATTTTCCTATATTTTACAATGTTAAATCCGTGTGTCATCTGAATGTTGTACGTGTTTTTCATGGACATATAGATTTGTATTGACCTTTTTCTTCCATGCTACCGGGAAAAAACGTACATTTGAATAGCACCATGGATTATTATGGGTTAGTGTATCAGTGTGGTCATCGGTGTGTAAGATTTTTACCATCAGTGTGTCATCGTTGTGTCAGTTTTTTTTACCATCAGTGTGTCATCCATTTGTCCGTTTTTACAATCAGTGTGTCATCCGTGTGTCCGTTTTTACCATCTGTGTGTCCGTTTCTACCATCAGTGTGGTCATCCATGTGTCCATTTTTACCATCAGTGTGGTCATCCATGTGTCCATTTTTACCATCAGTTTGTCATCCGTGTGTCCCTTTTTACCATCAGTGTGTCATCCGTGTGTCCGTTTTTACCATTGGTGTGTCAGTTTTTTACCATCAGTGTGTCATCCATGTGTCCATTTTTACCATCAGTGTGTCATCCATGTGTCTGTTTTTACCATCAGTGTGTCATCAGTGTGTCAGTTTTTTACCATCAGTGTGTCATTCTTGTGTCCGTTTTTACCATCAGTGTCATCCATGTGTCCGTTTTTACCATCAGTGTATGGTCGGTGTATCAGTTTTTTCCATCAGTGTATGGTCCGTGTGTCCATTTTTACCATCAGTGTCATCCGTGTGTCCCTTTTTACCATCAGTGTGTCATCCATGTGTCCGTTTTTACCATCAGTGTGGGCATCACTGTTTTACACAGATGGATAAAGAAATAATTTACAAATCTTTTCCTATATTTTATATCTTATTTTATCTATTTTATATCCCATATCTTTGCCTGATGAAGAGACCTGTGTAGTCTGGAAAGCTTGCAATTTGTTACCATCTTTTCAGTTAGCCATTAAAAGGTATCAACCACTGAGGACTCTCAATTCTAAATATTTTCCTATATTTTGCAATGTTAAATCCGTGTGTCATCTGTGTGTTGTACGTGTTTTTCATGGACATATAGATTTGTATTGACCTTTTTCTTCCATGCTACCGGGAAAAAACGTAGATTTGAATAGCACCATGGATTATTATGGGTTAGTGTTGTATCTGAGAAAAAAAAAACGGAAACAACTCGTACGTGCAACACAGACGTGTGAATGTTTCCTTACAGAGCCGCCTAGCAGGGAATACCTCTATGTTCTGGTCCAACAGAGGCCAATGTACACGTATTACAATATGTAATAAGTCTTCGTGTATAGGGCACAGCAAAGCTCAGGCGATACCCCACTACACTACATTATGGGGGATTCTCCCTTACCTAGATTATAATTCACATACTTGAACGTTTCCCTGGCTGCTGTTAATTCATAGCAAAAACAAAAACAGGATGGGTTTTAGATGTAATCAGGGAAACTTTCTCCATAAAAGCTTTGGTAAAGGCCAGGGAGCGTTGTTCTAGGCGGTATTCACAGTAGAATAAGCAGCCAAACCTGGAGACTGAGGAGGCCCAAATGCCCCTAGTGAAGAGACCAATATTAGAAATGGCACATGCTAAGCAGCGTTCTGTTTCCATCTTTACATTTTTGTCCTTTGGGAAAGGATTTTATTGTTATGATGGGATCTAATCCCATTTTCACACATAAATAAATAGCTCTTGTGTATATAATACATCTGTGAATAAGCCCAGAATTAAATAAAATTATAGACCTAGTTAAAGAAAAATGATATTCACTATACAACTGCCTAAATGTACAGTCAATATATACACGTCATGTGCCGCAGACATGGCCACCAGGTTACTTACATGGTTGGGTAGTGCCATCTATGTGTGATCATTGGTAATGCACCTAGTTTTTTATCACCATTGCCTGCCTCTGATTGACAGGTGACTGAAGCATGAGTGACAGGTCAGTCAGAGATTGGAGGCAGGCACCAATAAAGGAAGGACGCAGGAGAGGTGTAAGTGCAGGGCCCATCCCGCCGTACAGCTACTGATTTCTAGAAAACAGCAAAATGAATTTCTACAAGAATGTTCAGGATTTACTCGGCATGTATGCAAAGGTCCTTCATTAATATTAGTTTGGGGTATAAAATCCTGAGGACTGGTTCTCTATAAGTAAAAAATACTATACAAGTCCAAGTTTATATATTACACATTTATGTGTTTTTTTAACACTGGTTCTAGACCACCTTCCACTTTTAAAAATGAGGGTAGTTCACTAGTAAGTTCTCAGCATCATTTACAGTGGGGCAAAAAAGTATTTAGTCAGTCAGCAATAGTGCAAGTTCCACCACTTAAAAAGATGAGAGGCGTCTGTAATTTACATCATAGGTAGACCTCAACTATGGGAGACAAACAGAGAAAAAAAAATCCAGAAAATCACATTGTCTGTTTTTTTATCATTTTTTTTTGCATATTATGGTGGAAAATAAGTATTTGGTCAGAAACAAACAATCAAGATTTCTGGCTCTCACAGACCTGTAACTTCTTCTTTAAGAGTCTCCTCTTTCCTCCACTCATTACCTGTAGTAATGGCACCTTTTTAAACTTGTTATCAGTATAAAAAGACACCTGTGCACACCCTCAAACAGTCTGACTCCAAACTCCACTATGGTGAAGACCAAAGAGCTGTCAAAGGACACCAGAAACAAAATTGTAGCCCTGCACCAGGCTGGGAAGACTGAATCTGCAATAGCCAACCAGCTTGGAGTGAAGAAATCAACAGTGGGAGCAATAATTAGAAAATTGAAGACATACAAGACCACTGATAATCTCCCTCGATCTGGGGCTCCACGCAAACTCCCACCCCGTGGGGTCAGAATGATCACAAGAACGGTGAGCAAAAATCTCAGAACCACGCTGGGGGACCTAGTGAATGAACTGCAGAGAGCTGGGACCAATGTAACAAGGCCTACCATAAGTAACACACTACGCCACCATGGACTCAGATACTGCAGTGTCAGACGTGTCCCATTGCTTAAGCCAGTACATGTCCGGGCCCGTCTGAAGTTTGCTAGAGAGCATTTGGATGATCCAGAGGAGTTTTGGGAGAATGTCCTATGGTCTGATGAAACCAAACTGGAACTGTTTGGTAGAAACACAACTTGTCGTGTTTGGAGGAAAAAGAATACTGAGTTGCATCCATCAAACACTATACCTACTGTAAAGCATGGTGGTGGAAACATCATGCTTTGGGGCTGTTTCTCTGCAAAGGGGCCAGGACGACTGATCCGGGTACATGAAAGAATGAATGGGGCCATGTATCGTGAGATTTTGAGTGCAAACCTCCTTCCATCAGCAAGGGCATTGAAGATGAAACGTGGCTGGGTCTTTCAACATGACAATGATCCAAAGCACACCGCCAGGGCAACGAAGGAGTGGCTTCGTAAGAAGCATTTCAATGTCCTGGAGTGGCCTAGCCAGTCTCCAGATCTCAACCCTATAGAAAACCTTTGGAGGGAGTTGAAAGTCCGTGTTGCCAAGCGAAAAGCCAAAAACATCACTGCTCTAGAGGAGATCTGCATGGAGGAATGGGCCAACATACCAACAACAGTGTGTAGCAACCTTGTGAAGACTTACAGAAAACGTTTGACCTCTGTCATTGCCAACAAAGGATATATTACAAAGTATTGAGATGAAATTTTGTTTCTGACCAAATACTTATTTTCCACCATAATATGCAAATAAAATGTTAAAAAAACAGACAATGTGATTTTCTGGATTTTTTTTTCTCAGTTTGTCTCCCATAGTTGAGGTCTACCTATGATGTAAATTACAGACGCCTCTCATCTTTTTAAGTGGTGGAACTATCACTATTGCTGACTGACTAAATACTTTTTTGCCCCACTGTATACACAGGGAAATGGTTTAGAAGCTGCCTGTGACTTCTTGTGAAGGCCTCTTCATGGTGTTGCCCACGGGGTCCCCAGATGGAGACTGGATGTCTCTGCTCTTCTCTTCACCAATGAGTCCAGCTTTTGTCTTGGACACAATGGATAGACAGATTGGTTTGGAGAACATCTGGGCAACTCCATGAAGAGACCTCCACAAGGGAACATCACAGCGGCCCTACTCCCTGAATTATGGTGTTTGGTGGCATAATGTGCTGTAGCTGGACTCCTCTATTCTACATTCCAAGTACACTAACAGCTCAGTGTTACGTTGACTTGGACGTGGAACCAGTGGTACGGCCATTTGTCCAGAGTGTCCCAGGAGCAGTTTAACACAACAATGTGATGCTGCATGTTGGTTGCACTAATATGAGCAGCCTGTGTAGCCTGAGACCACGTGCACATATTGAGTATTTGGTCAGTATTTTACCCCAGTATTTATAAGCCAAAACCAGGAGTGGAACAATCAGAGAAAAAGTGTAATAAAGACGACCACTTCTGTATTTATCAGCCACTCCTGGTTTTGTCTTACAAATACTGAGCTAAAATACTGACCAAATACTGACCAAATACTGCACATATAATCATGGCCTAAGGAAAACTTTGGATATTGCAGGGAGTGTTGACACTTTAGGCCACAGGTACACTCACAGTATTTGGTCAGTATTTTACCTCAGTATTTGTAAGCTGAAATCAGGACTGGAACAATCAGAGGAAAAGTATAATAGAAACATGTCACCACTTCTGCATTTTTCACCCCCCCCTGGTTTTAGCTTACAATTACAAATACTGAGCTAAAAAAAACTCACTAAATAATTAATGTGTGCTTGTGGCCTAAGGCCACACGTTGCGGATTTGCCTGCGGATCCACAGCGTTTTTGACGCTGCAGATCTGCAGCAGTTTTACATGTGGTGTACAGTACCTTGTAAACCTATGGAAAACCAAATCCGCTGTGCACATGCTGCAGAAAAAAACATGCGGAAACGCAGCATTGTTTTTTCCGCAGCATGTCAATTCTTTGTTCGGATCTGCAGCGTTTCTGCACCCATTAACTTCCATTGTGTCAGGCCAATCCGCAGCATAACCGCAGGTTTAACCCCTCTGTGACCTTAGACGTACTATCCCGTCGAGGTGCCCTGGGCTTATCTGACCCTGGACGGGATAGTACGTCATAGCCGATCGGCCGCGCTCACGGGGGGAGCGCGGCCGATCGCGGCCGGGTGTCAGCTGCTTATCGCAGCTGACATCCGGCACTATGTGCCAGGAGCGGTCACGGACCGCCCCCGGCACATTAACCCCTGGCACACCGCGATCAAAGATGATCGCGATGTGCCGGCGGTGCAGGGAAGCACCGCGCAGGGAGGGGGCTCCCTGCGGGCTTCCCTGAGCCCCCCGCAGCAACGCGATGTGATCGCGTTGCTGCGAGGGTCTCCTCACCTCCCTCCCTGCTCGAGCCCCGGTTCCAAGATGGCCGCGGATCCGGGTCCTGCAGGGAGGGAGGTGGCTTCACAGAGCCTGCTTAGAGCAGGCACTGTGAAGGCTGCAGCGCTGCATGTCAGATCAGTGATCTGACAGAGTGCTGTGCAAACTGTCAGATCACTGATCTGTGATGTCCCCCCCTGGGACAAAGTAAAAAAGTAAAAAAAAATTTTTCCAAATGTGTAAAAAAAATAAAAAAAAATATTCCAAAATAATGAAAAAAAAAATAAAAATATTATTCCCATAAATACATTTCTTCATCTAAATAAAAAAAAAAAACCAATAAAAGTACACATATTTAGTATCGCCGCGTCCGTAACGACCCGACCTATAAAACTGTCCCACTAGTTAACCCCTTCAGTAAACACCGTAAGAAAAAAAAAAAAAAAACGAGGCAAAAAACAACGCTTTATTATCATACCGCCGAACAAAAAGTGGAATAACACGCGATCAAAAGGACAGATATAAATAACCATGGTACCGCTGAAAGCATCATATTGTCCCGCAAAAAAAGAGCCGCCATACAGCATCATCAGCAAAAAAGTAAAAAAGTTATAGTCCTGAGAATAAAGCGATGCAAAAATAATTATTTTTTCTGTAAAATAGTTTTTATCGTATAAAAGCACCAAACCATAAAAAAATGATATAAATGAGGTATCGCTGTAATCGTACTGACCCGAAGAATAAAACTGATTTATCAATTTTACCAAACGCGGAACGGTATAAACGCCTCCCCCAATAGAAATTCATGAATAGCTGGCTTTTGGTCATTCTTCCTCACAAAAATCGGAATAAAAAGCGATAAAAAAATGTCACGTGCCCAAAAATGTTTTCAATAAAAACGTCAACTCGTCCCGCAAAAAACAAGACCTCACATGACTCTGTGGACCAAAATATGGAAAAATTATAGCTCTCAAAATGTGGTATTGCAAAAAATATTTTTTGCAATAAAAAGGGTCTTTCAGTGTGTGACGGCTGCCAATCATAAAAATCCGCTAAAAAACTCGCTATAAAAGTAAATCAAACCCCCCTTCATCACCCCCTTAGTTAGGGAAAAATAAAAAAAAATGTATTTATTTCCATTTTCCCATTAGGGCTAGGGTTAGGGCTAGGATTAGGGTTAGGGTTAGGGCTAGGGTTAGGGTTAGGGCTAGGGCTAGGGTTAGGGCTAGGGCTAGGGTTAGGGTTAGGGCTAGGGTTAGGGCTAGGGTTAGGGCTAGGGTTAGGGCTAGGGTTAGGGTTAGGGCTAGGGTTAGGGTTAGGGCTAGGGTTAGGGCTAGGGTTAGAGTTAGGGCTAGGGTTAGGGTTAGGGTTAGGGCTAGGGTTAGGGCTAGGGTTAGGGCTAGGGTTGGGGCTACAGTTAGGGTTGGGGCTAAAGTTAGGGTTAGGGTTTAGATTACATTTACAGTTGGGAATAGGGTTGGGATTAGGGTTAGGGGTGTGTCAGGGTTAGAGGTGTGGTTAGGGTTACCGTTGGAATTAGGGTTAGGGGTGTGTTTAGATTAGGGTTTCAGTTATAATTGGGGGGTTTCCACTGTTTCGGCACATCAGGGGCTCTCCAAACACGACATGGCGTCCGATCTCAATTCCAGCCAATTCTGCGTTGAAAAAGTAAAACAGTGCTCCTTCCCTTCCGAGCTCTCCTGTGTGCCCAAACAGGGGTTTACCCCAACATATGGGGTATCAGCGTACTCAGGACAAATTGGACAACAACTTTTGTGGACCAATTTCTCCTGTTACCCTTGGGAAAATACAAAACTGGGGGCTAAAAAATAATTTTTGTGGGAAAACAAAAAGATTTTTTATTTTCACGGCTCTGCGTTATAAACTGTAGTGAAACACTTGGGGGTTCAAAGTTCTCACAACACATCTAGATAAGTTCATTGAGGGGTCTAGTTTCCAATATGGGGTCACTTGTGGGGGGTTTTTACTGTTTAGGTACATTAGGGGCTCTGCAAATGCAATGTGACGCCTGCAGACCAATCCATCTAAGTCTGCATTCCAAATTATGCTCCTTCCCTTCCGAGCCCTCCCATGCGCCCAAACGGTGGTTCCCCCCCACATATCGGGTATCAGCGTACTCAGGACAAATTGGACAACAACATTTAGGGTCCAATTTCTCCTGCTAACCTTGGAAAAATACAAAACTGGGGGCTAAAATATATTTTTTGTGGAAAAAAAATATTTTTTATTTGCATGGCTCTGCGTTATAAACTGTAGTGAAATACTTGGGGGTTCAAAGCTCTCACAACACATCAAGATGAGTTCCTTAGGGGGTCTACTTTCCAAAATGGTGTCACTTGTGGGGGGTTTCTACTGTTTAGGTACATTAGGGGCTCTGCAAACGCAATGTGACGCCTGCAGACCATTCCATCTAAGTCTGCATTCCAAATGGCGCTCCTTCCCTTCCGAACCCTCCCATGCGCCCAAACGGTGGTTTCCCCCCACATATGGGGTATCAGCGTACTCAGGACAAATTGGACAACAACTTTTGGGGTCCAATTTCTCCTGTTACCCTAGGGAAAATACAAAACTGGGGGCTAAAAAATAATTTTTGTGGGAAAAAAATTTTGTTTTATTTTTATGGCTCTGCATTATAAACTTCTGTGAAGCCCTTGGTGGGTCAAAGTGCTCACCACACATCCAGATAAGTTCCTTAGGGGGTCTACTTTCCAAAATGGTGTCACTTGTGGGGGGTTTCAATGTTTAGGCACATCAGTGGCTCTCCAAACGCAACATGGCGTCCCATCTCAATTCCTGTCAATTTTGCATTGAAAAGTCAAACGGCGCTCCTTCCCTTCCGAGCTCTCCCATGCGCCCAAACAGTGGTTTACTGCCACATATGGGGTATCAGCGTACTCGGGACAAATTGGACAACAACTTTTGAGGTCCAATTTCTTCTCTTACCCTTGGAAAAATAAAAAATTGGGGGCAAAAATATAATTTTTGTGAAAAAATATGATTTTTTATTTTTACGGTTCTGCATTATAAACTTCTGTGAAGCACTTGGTGGGTCAAAGTGCTCACCACACATCTAGATAAGTTCCTTAGGGGGTCTACTTTCCAAAATGGTGTCACTTGTGGGGGGTTTCAATGTTTAGGCACATCAGTGGCTCTCCAAACGCAACATGGCGTCCCATCTCAATTCCTGTCAATTTTGCATTGAAAAGTCAAATAGCGCTCCTTCCCTTCCGAGCTCTCCCATGCGCCCAAACAGTGGTTTACTGCCACATATGGGGTATCAGCGTACTCAGGACAAATTGGACAACAACTTTTTGGGTCCAATTTCTCCTGTTACCCTTGGTAAAATAAAACAAATTGGAGCTGAAGTAAATTTTTTGTGTAAAAAAGTTAAATGTTCATTTTTATTTAAACATTCCAAAAATTCCTATTAAACACCTGAAGGGTTAATAAACTTCTTGAATGTGGTTTTGAGCACCTTGAGGGGTGCAGTTTTTAGAATGGTGTCACACTTGGGCATTTTCTATCATATAGACCCCTCAAAATGACTTCAAATGAGACGTGGTCCCTAAAAAAAAATGGTGTTGTAAAAATGAGAAATTGCTGGTCAACTTTTAACCCTTATAACTCCCTAACAAAAAAAAAAATTGGTTCCAAAATTATGCTGATGTAAAGGAGACATGTGGGAAATGTTACTTATTAAGTATTTTGTGTGACATATCTCTGTGATTTAATTGCATAAAAATTCAAAGTTTGAAAATTGCGAAATTTTCAAAATTTTTGCCAAATTTCCGTTTTTTTCACAAATAAACGCAGGTACTATCAAAGAAATTTTACCACTATCATGAAGTACAATATGTCACGAGAAAACAATGTCAGAATCACCAGGATCCGTTGAAGCGTTTCGGAGTTATAACCTCATAAAGGGACAGTGGTCAGAATTGTAAAAATTGGCCTGGTCATTAACGTGCAAACCACCCTTGGGGGTAAAGGGGTTAAAAAAGATCTGCGTTTTTGATGCGGAGTTTGGTGCGAGAAACGCTGCAGATTGGGAGGGGGAAGAGGGTGTGGGCGGAGTGTGGGCTGAGACTGTGTGCGGGCGGAGACTGTGTGTGCAGTGAAGATGTGCGTGTCTGTGTGCAGGTGTTTATGTGTCTGCGGTGGTCTGCAGGTGTCTGCAGGGCTGTGTGCCTATGTGTGGGGTCTGCGGGGATCGTGGGGCTGTGCGAGGATCGCAGGGGTCTGCGGGGATCGCGGGGCTGTGGGGGGATCGCGGGGCTGTGTGTGTCTATGCGTGGGTGTGTATGTACGGGTCTGTATGTAGGCAGGCATCGTCCGATGGGACTACTAGTCCCATCTGGCTATGCCTACTACAGTGACAGGTAGCTGGATGATGGGACAGTATAGTCCCTTCATCCGGCTACTTTGTTCAAGTGTACAAAAAA
Source organism: Ranitomeya imitator (assembly GCF_032444005.1). Taxonomy (NCBI): domain Eukaryota; kingdom Metazoa; phylum Chordata; class Amphibia; order Anura; family Dendrobatidae; genus Ranitomeya; species Ranitomeya imitator. The sequence goes on along the minus strand of NC_091286.1, from coordinate 567,438,433 downwards.
CAAATACAACATACAGTACATACAGTACATACAACATACAGTACATACAACATACAGTGCATACAGTACATACAACATAGAGTACATACAGTACATACAACATACAGTACATACAACATAGAGTACATACTCACCATCACCTTGATCCCCGAAGCCATTGCTCGCCTGTAAAAAATATTAAAAATAATAAACAATATACTCCCTGATTCGCAGAAATTCAATTAATACAAGTGTCCCACGACGATCTCTGTTGTGTATTCCACTCTTTGGCTCCCTCCGGTGGTTGTAAGTGGCACTTTTGTGAGTTCTGCTCTTGGGCTCCCTCCGGTGGTTTTAAGTGGTATGGCTGCTCCTTGGATTTAGCAGTCTGCAGCTGTTTCCACTGATTGTCTTTCTGCTCGGCTATTTATGCCTGGCTCTTTCCTTCAGCCAGTGCCACTTGTCAATGGTTCCTGGTTGGATTCACATCTCTCTTGGATTTCCCTGTTATCCTGACCAGTTCAGCAAAGTTAAGTCCTTGCTTGCTCTTTTCTGTCCTCAGGTTGTGGACTTATCCGTTCTATGCTTTCTATGTTTTGTCCAGCTTGTCAGTATGGATTAATTCAGTGAAACTCTGGGAAGCAGATTTACCCTCCACACCTTTAGTCAGGTGTGGAGATTTTTGTAAACTCTGTGTGGATTTTTTGTAGTTTTTTATACTGACCGCACAGTATTCCATCCTGTCCTATCTATCTAGCTAGACTGGCCTCCTGTGCTACATCCTGGTTTCATTCTGTGTATGTCTTTTCCCTCTCCATTCACAGTCATTACTTGTGGGGAGCTATCTATTCTTTGGGGATTTTCTCTGAGGCAAGATAGTTTTCCTGTTTCTATCTTTAGGGGTAGTTAGTTCTCAGGCTGTGACGAGGTGCCTAGGGAGTGTCAGGAGCATCCCACGGCTACTTCTAGTGTTGTGTTGAGCTTAGGGACTGCAGTCAGTACAGGTACCACTTCCTTCAGAGCTCGTTCCATGTTGCTCCTAAACCACCAGATCATAACAGTACAAGTGGCCAAAAATGAATTAAATGCATCTCAAAAGAAGGAAAAAAAAATTCTGAGCTATTTTTTTATCTGTGCTCTGTTTTGTCTTTTTTTTCCTCTTGATCTCTGGGTGGTTCAGGATTTATGCTCTGGCATGGATGTTCAGGGTTTGTTTTCTCGTGTGGATCAACTTGCTGCAAGAGTACAGAGTATCCAAGATTATGTTGTCCAGACTCCGGCTTTGGAGCCTAGAATTCCTACTCCTGATTTGTTTTTTGGGGACAGATCCAAGTTTTTGAACTTTAAAAATAACTGCAAGTTGTTTTTTGCTTTGAAACCCCGTTCTTCTGGTGATCCCATTCAGCAAGTTAAAATCATCATATCCTTGCTGCGTGGTGACCCTCAGGACTGGGCATTCTCCCTTGAATCAGGGGATCCGGCATTGCTAAATGTAGACGCATTTTTTCAAGCGCTCGGATTATTGTATGACGAACCTAATTCTGTGGATCATGCAGAAAAAACCCTGTTGGCCCTGTGTCAAGGTCAGGAAGCGGCAGAATTATGCTGCCAGAAATTTAGGAAATGGTCTGTGCTCACTAAATGGAATGAGGATGCTCTGGCTGCTATTTTCAGAAAAGGTCTTTCTGAAGCCCTTAAAGATGTTATGGTGTGCTTCCCTACGCCTACTGGTTTGAGCGAATCTATGTCTCTAGCCATTCAGATTGATCGGCGTCTGCGCGACCGCAAAGCTGTGCACCATATGGCAGTGTCCTCTGAGCAGAGTCCTGAGCCTATGCAATGTGATAGGATTTTGACTAGAACAGAACGGCAGGAATTCAGACGTCAGAATAGGCTGTGTTTTTACTGTGGTGATTCTGCTCATGTTATTTCTGATTGCCCTAAGCGTACTAGGAAGGTCGCTAGGTCTGTTACCATCTGTACTGTACAGCCTAAATTTCTTTTATCTGTGACCCTGATTTGCTCATTGTCGTCCTTTTCTGTCATGGCATTTGTGGATTCAGGTGCTGCCCTGAACTTAATGGACTTAGAATTCGCCAGGCGCTGCGGTTTTTCCTTGCAGCCTTTGCAGAGCCCTATTCCTTTGAGGGGCATTGATGCTACACCATTGGCCAAGGATAAACCTCAGTACTGGACGCAGATGACCATGTACATGGCTCCAGCACACCAGGAAAATTGCTGTTTTCTGGTGTTGCATAACCTGCATGATGTTGTTGTACTGGGTTTTCCATGGTTACAGGAACATAATCCGGTGCTGGATTGGAAAACTATGTCTGTGACTAGTTGGGGTTGTCAAGGGGTACATAGTGACGTTCCTTTGATGTCAATTTCCTCTTGCCCCTCTTCTGAGGTCCCTGAGTTTTTGTCGGATTTCCAGGATGTATTTGATGATCCCAAGTCCAGTTCCCTTCCTCCACATAGGGACTGTGATTGTGCTATTAACTTGATTCCAGGTTGTAAGTTCCCTAAGGGCCGACTTTTCAATCTGTCTGTGCCAGAGCATGCCGCCATGCGGAGCTATGTTAAGAAATCTTTGGAGAAGGGGCATATTTGGCCGTCTTCGTCACCATTGGGAGCGGGTTTCTTTTTTGTTGCTAAGAAGGATGGCTCCTTGAGACCCTGTATAGATTATCGTCTTCTTAATAAGATCACGGTCAAATTCCAATACCCCTTGCCTTTGTTTTCTGATTTGTTTGCTCAGATTAAGGGGGCTAGTTGGTTTACTAAGATTGACCTCCGAGGGGCATATAATCTTGTTCGTATTAAACAGGGTGACGAATGGAAAACTGCATTTAATACGCCCGAAGGCCATTTTGAATACCTCGTGATGCCATTCGGGCTCTCTAATGCTCCATCTGTGTTCCAATCTTTCATGCATGATATTTTCCGCAATTATCTTGATAAATTTATGGTTGTATATTTGGATGATATTTTGATTTTTTCCGATGATAGGGAGTCTCATGTGAAGCAGGTCAGGATGGTATTCCAGATCCTTCGTGATAATGCTTTATTTGTGAAGGGGTCTAAGTGCCTATTCGGAGTTCAGAAGGTCTCTTTTTTGGGTTTTATTTTTTCTCCCTCGTCTATGGAAATGGATCCTGTTAAGGTCCAAGCTATTCATGACTGGATTCAACCCACATCTGTGAAGAGCCTTCAAAAATTTTTGGGCTTTGCTAATTTCTATCGCTGTTTCATTGCCAATTTTTCCAGTGTGGTTAAGCCCCTTACTGATTTGACGAAGAAAGGCGCTGATGTGACGAATTGGTCCTCTGCGGCTGTTGAGACCTTTTGGGAGCTTAAACGCCGATTTACTTCTGCCCCTGTGTTGCGTCAGCCGGATGTTTATGTTCCTTTTCAGGTTGAGGTTGACGCTTCTGAGATTGGGGCAGGGGCCGTTTTGTCTCAGAGGGATTCTGATAGTTCTTTGATGAAACCATGTGCTTTTTTTTCCAGAAAGTTTTCGCCTGCGGAACGCAATTATGATGTCGGCAATCGGGAGTTGTTGGCTATGAAGTGGGCGTTTGAGGAGTGGCGACATTGGCTTGAGGGAGCTAAGCACCGCGTTGTGGTCTTGACTGATCATAAGAATCTGATTTACCTCGAGTCGGCCAAGCGGCTGAATCCTAGACAGGCTCGATGGTCCCTGTTTTTCTCTCATTTTGATTTTGTGGTCTCGTATCTTCCAGGATCTAAGAATGTTAAGGCTGATGCCCTCTCTAGGAGTTTTTCGCCTGATTCTCCTGGAGTCCTTGAGCCGGTTGGCATTCTTAAGGAAGGGGTGATTCTTTCTGCCATCTCCCCCGATTTGCGGCGGGTGCTTCAGGAATTTCAGGCTGATAGGCCTGACCGCTGTCCAGTGGGGAAGCTGTTTGTTCCTGATAAATGGACAAGTAAGGTAATTTCTGTGGTTCATTGTTCAGTGTTGGCTGGTCATCCTGGGATTTTTGGTACCAGAGATTTGGTTGCTAGGTCCTTTTGGTGGCCTTCCTTGTTGCGCGATGTGCGTGCTTTTGTGCAGTCCTGTGGGATTTGTGCCCGGGCCAAGCCTTGCTGTTCCTGCGCTAGTGGGTTCCTTTTGCCTTTGCCGATCCCTGAGAGGCCCTGGATGCATATTTCCATGGATTTTATTTCGGATCTTCATGTTTCCCAGAAGATGTCTGTTATCTGGGTTGTTTGTGACCGGTTCTCTAAAATGGTCCATCTGGTACCTTTGCCTAAGTTGCCTTCCTCCTCAGATTTGGTTCCATTGTTTTTTCAGCATGTGGTTCGTTTGCATGGCATTCCGAAGAATATTGTGTCTGACAGAGGTTCTCAGTTTGTCTCTAGGTTCTGGCGGGCCTTTTGTGCTAGGATGGGCATTGATTTGTCTTTTTCTTCGGCGTTTCATCCTCAGACTAATGGCCAAACTGAGCGAACTAATCAGACCTTGGAAACCTATTTGAGATGCTTTGTGTCTGCTGATCAGGATGATTGGGTGGCTTTCTTGCCGTTGGCCGAGTTTGCCCTTAATAATCGGGCTAGTTCGGCTACTTTGGTTTCACCTTTCTTTTGTAATTTTGGTTTTCATCCTCATTTTTCTTCGGGGCAGGTTGAGCCTTCTGATTGTCCTGGTGTGGATTCTGTGGTGGACAGGCTGCAGCAGATTTGGACTCATGTGGTGGACAATTTGACGTTGTCTCAGGAAAGGGCTCAACGTTTTGCTAACCGCCGTCGGTGTGTTGGTCCCCGGCTTCGTGTGGGGGATTTGGTTTGGTTGTCTTCTCGTCATGTTCCTATGAAGGTTTCTTCCCCTAAGTTTAAGCCTCGGTTTATTGGTCCTTATAAGATTTCTGAAATTATCAATCCGGTGTCTTTTCGTTTACCTCTTCCAGCCTCTTTTGCCATTCATAATGTTTTCCATAGATCTTTGTTGCGGAGATATGTGGTGCCCGTTGTTCCCTCGGTTGATCCTCCTGCCCTGGTGTTGGTTGAGGGAGAGTTGGAATATGAGGTTGAGAAAATTTTGGATTCTCGTTTTTCGAGGCGGAGGCTTCAGTATCTTGTCAAGTGGAAGGGTTATGGCCAGGAGGATAATTCTTGGGTTGTTGCCTCCGATGTCCATGCCGCCGATTTGGTTCGTGCTTTTCACTTGGCTCATCCTGATCGGCCTGGGGGCTCTGGTGAGGGTTCGGTGACCCCTCCTCAAGGGGGGGTACTGTTGTGAATTCCGCTCTTGGGCTCCCTCCGGTGGTTGTAAGTGGCACTTTTGTGAGTTCTGCTCTTGGGCTCCCTCCGGTGGTTTTAAGTGGTGTGGCTGCTCCTTGGATTTAGCAGTCTGCAGCTGCTTCCACTGATTGTCTTTCTGCTCGGCTATTTATGCCTGGCTCTTTCCTTCAGCCAGTGCCACTTGTCAATGGTTCCTGGTTGGATTCACATCTCTCTTGGATTTCCCTGTTATCCTGACCAGTTCAGCAAAGTTAAGTCCTTGCTTGCTCTTTTCTGTCCTCAGGTTGTGGACTTATCCGTTCTATGCTTTCTATGTTTTGTCCAGCTTGTCAGTATGGATTAATTCAGTGAAGCTCTGGGAAGCAGATTTACCCTCCACACCTTTCACACCTTTAGTCAGGTGTGGAGATTTTTGTAAACTCTGTGTGGATTTTTTGTAGTTTTTTATACTGGCCGGACAGTATTCCATCCGGTCCTATCTATCTAGCTAGACTGGCCTCCTGTGCTACATCCTGGTTTCATTCTGTGTATGTCTTTTCCCTCTCCACTCACAGTCATTACTTGTGGGGGGCTATCTGTCCTTTGGGGATTTTCTCTGAGGCAAGATAGTTTTCCTGTTTCTATCTTTAGGGGTAGTTAGTTCTCAGGCTGTGACGAGGTGCCTAGGGAGTGTCAGGAGCATCCCACGGCTACTTCTAATGTTGTGATGAGCTTAGGGACTGCGGTCAGTACAGGTACCACTTCCTTCAGAGCTCGTCCCATGTTTCTCCTAAACCACCAGTTCATAACAGATCTCCCGTGGAGAGCTGCCACATCAGCTGATGTGACCGCTCTCCAGGGGCTCCGACGATACAATGACGGAAGGTATCCTTCCGCACTGTATCCCTCCGCCGCTGTGAGAAATAGTTAGTACTCCCACTTGCGGCACTGCTGTGTGGGAAAATTCCCACACAGCTTTGCCATAAAGTGAGAGCCTGAACTCAGGTAACCTCTTCAGTGATGCACTGCAGGAGCCATTGTCTCCTGTCAGTGTGTCTCTGGAGGCCCTATAGAGCAGTGACATCACCCGATGTCACTCTTCTATAGGGGAGATCGTCATGGGACACTTGTTATTAATTGGACTGCATCAGACAGGGAGTATACGGTTGGTTTATTATTTTTTATTTTGGTGAAATTAAGAATATTAAAATACTTTATTCTGGCTGTGCCCTTTTTTTAACTCTTCCACTACAATAGGATTAATAATCGATAGGTATCTTATTGATGCCTCTCTATTATTAACCGGGCTTAATGTCATCTTACACGGGAGTGGGAAGAGAGGTGCTAAGTGCCACAATTGGCGCATCTTACAGATGTGCCATTTCTGGGGCAGCTGGGTGCTGGCTGGTATTTGTAGGGGGGGGGGGAGCAATATCCATGGCCCCTCTCTAGGCTATGAATTTCATCTCTCAGCTGTCTGCATAGCCTTTCTGGCTACAAAATATAGGGGGACCCCACGTCATTTTTTTTGGGGGGTCCCCCTATTTTAATAGCCAATAAAGGCTATTCAGTCAGCTGCAGGCTGATAGTCATAGCCTGGGAAGGGGCCATGGGTATTACCCCATTCCCAGGCTACAAATATACTGCCCCCAGCTGTCGGCTTTCCCCCTCTGGTGCAGAAAATTTTGCGTGAGCCCACACCATTTTTTTCCAGTTTTTTTCAAAAATGAAACACATTGTTCATTAATAAACATAGGCCTTGCTATTATATATCTATGGATATATCTATAGAGATAGATATGGATATATCTATCTATAGATATATCTATCTATCTATAAATATATTTATAGATTAGACAGATATATATATAGATACTTAGATATATCTATACATATATCTATCTATCTAACTATCCATATATCTATCTATCTCATTCCTCTGGGGAACAATTTGAAAAGAAAAATTCTGTTTAGTTAGGTTTTTGAGCTGATTTATACTAAAATTGGCATGCTGATTCCAAAAATGTAGTCAGTTTTTTTCTAGCACGTCAAGTTTTTCCTCCACAACTTACCTGCCAGAGAAGCACAATTGCACTGATATCTGTAATAAGACTTGTTATCTGATTACAATTCGACTCATATAGAGCTACGTGGCAACTTGTAAGAGTAGTCACAACTGAGACAGTGTGGTGAGAGGTGTGTGCAGCTCCCAATACGTCATAATTATCAATATCTTTACACAAAAAATTTATCATAGTAGGAATAAATAGGATTTGTGATAGCTTTTCTCTTTACATCGGGCGCTTAGTTGTAATTTATATATCTTTTATGATTTTTTTCTTTGTTAGTTTTCAAAGCTTGTAACTTTCCATCTCAGTGTTTTATTTTCATATGTACATATTTCCTTTGTTTCAGATCATGTCTGCTCCTTCTTCCTCTCGTCGTAAATGCCTATTTGTACTATTTAAAAAAACAAAACACTTTTTAGGTACAGTAGTTTACATATTTTTGAGAAGACAAAAATCCTATAGTTCAAAAACTTGACGTGATAGAGAAAAACTGAGATCATTTCTGGATTCAGCATCCAAAAATTAGTTAAGAACAGTTGTCTAACTCCTAAAAAATTGTGTTCCCTCTATCTATCTATCTATCTATCTATCTATCTATCTATCTATCTATCTATCTAGCTATCTATCTATTATCTGTCTATTATCTATCTATCTATCTATCTATCTATCTGTGTGTAATGGAGTGTGGGTTGGACAAATGTAAAACAGGAGGTTGGACAAGAAATGACATCACAAATCTTTTTTTTTTTGCTCAATAACTTTATTAAGCTTTCAAAAACGCATATAAATCCGCATAAAAAAAAACACATCAAAACCGCACCTGCGTTTTTTGCCAAGAGGTGCAGATTCAGTGTGGAAAAATCCACAGGCAAATCCGCAACGTGTGCACATAGCCTAAATGTGCTGCATGGTCAACTTCCATTGAGCACATTCAGAATGTCATTAGTCGGCAAATGCAAAGGGAGCTGCCAGCAGCAGATCTTGATGATTTGCCCAAGCGCTTTCTGCACAGCAGAACATTCATAAGACAACAAATAACTCCATGGATGGCAGCCACGGCTGTAATTGCGGGGATTTGTTCAAGTGGCGCTCATGCGCGATACTAAATAAATTCAAATGTGTTGAAAATTTTGTTTCCATTTTGTCATAATATGTATATCAGTAACATGTACCGTATATCCATAGTGTGATTTCTATAATTCCATGACGTTTTCTTCTTAATGTTGCAATTTCAATGTTGAGGTTTATTTATTAACATGTATAAAATATAATAATTTGTGTGTAATTCGGTATACAACTAAGATATGAAATTACATCTATTAAAACTTCTGATTATATCATGAAAAATAAATTTTTAAAAGGAAAGGTGTCATCGAAAATACAAAACAGAATTACCTATTGGCAAAAACCCTCCTCCTCCCCCCCAAAATCTTGCAATTTTGACACTATTCAAGACTCATGCTCGCTGTTTGTTCAGTAAATTCACACGCATATTACCAACAATAGACTGACTCAGACCCGATCTGTTGAATTGAAGCATTTAATGAGAATGTGGCAAGGCCATTGTGTAGTGAGGGGAGCAGGGTCAGCTGTAACATCACCTATTGTGGATGATGGATTCTGTGTTCTCAGCTGTGTATAGAGAAATTACCTCTCATTGTAATCCTGGCTGTGATGATAATGAGACTTCTGAAAAGTCTTCTGCAAAGAAAAGGAAGTGTGACTCTAAAATAGTTCTAGTGGCCAGGTTAAAAAGGGCAAGGATTCTATTTATTAATACAGATTGTGATATGAAGAATATAAAAAAATACCAAATGTAAAATAAGAAACAAAAATGCCTTTAACTTGGCTCCAAAATGCCTTAAAATGAAACACTATCTCTAATGAGCCAGTGTCAGATATTCTTCCCCCTTGTCATTTGGTGTAGTTGGCTGCTAATAATTTCACACACCACATACAAAATTTGCTTTAACTCCTTCACCACATTTGTAGTGTATTTATGTCATGGTTGGGAAAGACTTCCCGACCAATGTAGTAGATATACGTCAAGGTGATCGCCCACACACAGGAGGCTGAGAGTGCTTGATCAAGGCAAGGTGTCAGCTGATTCTGACAGATGACACCTGGCACTCACTGCCAGGAGCAGTGCCTGCACAAGTCCTGGCAGAAGGGCCGGCCTCAGCACCCGGCGCACCAAGGCAAATGCCGGGGCCCTGAGCAGTGAGGGCACCCACTTGCCGTCGGAGACACTGGCGTGCTACAGTGCCGGCCTCCACGAGTGGTCCCCCCGCCTGCCCCGTGCCCCGACACTTGTGATACTTACCTCTCCTGGTTCCACTGCTGCAGCGTCTTCCATCCTCTGACTGTGACGTTCACCAGTTCACGCGATGATGTCACCAGTGTGCGCCCTCTGCCTGAGCAGTCGCAGCACAGAGAGCAGGAAGACGCCGACGGTGAGGAGTCCAGAGCAGAGCAGCGTCAAGCAACGAGAAATGAGTATTTCATTTTTTTTTATATATTTTGAGCAATATATGGGGACCATCAGAAGGGGCCCATATATGGAGCATTATATGGGGCTAATTCTATATGGAGCATCTTATGGAGCCAATAATATAGGGAGCATCTTATGAAGCAAATTCTATAGGGAGCATTATATGGGGCCAATGTAATATGGAGCATCTTATGGGGCCAATTCAATATGGATCAGTATATGGGGCCAATAATATATGATGCATCTTATGGGACTAATTATATATGGAGCATTTTATATGGCCAATTATATATGGAGCATCTTATGGGGCCAATTATTTTTGCAGCATTATATGGGGCCCATTCTGTAAGGAGTATTATATGGGCCCACTCTGTATGGAGCAATATATGGGACTCAGTATACTGTATAGGGCCGATCATATACTGTATGGAGCATTATTTGAGGCCCATTATATATGGAGCAATAGATGGGGTCCATCATATACTGTATGGAGAATTATATGTGGCTCACTATACTGTATGGAGCATTATATGGGGTCAATTCCGTATGGAGCAATATATGCGGCTCATTATGTATGGAGCACTCTGTGGTGCCCATTATACTGTATGGAGCATTATATGGGGCTCATTATTCTGTTTGGAAAAATATATGGGGCTCATTATTCTGTATAGAGGACTATGTGGTGTGAATTATACTGTATGGAGCACTATATGGGGCCATTTTACTGTATGGGGCAAAATATGGGGCTCATTATTCTGTATAGAGGACTATACTGTCCGGTTTCTGAGCTAATGTAGAATGTACAATAGATATCACTCGTGTAATGTAAGAAGTGAAATCTTTGGCATTGTACTATACCTTTATTTCTCTGCTGTATCGGTGAATTATGAATTGTGGTATGTGTTAAAGGGGCCCACCGGGACTCTTTCACCCAGGGCCCATGAAAACCTGGAGCCGGCCCTGCCTGGCAGTTTAAATGCTAGCAATCGCAGCATTTAGAAGTCAGGTAGAGGGAGCCCCCTATGCCCTCCAATCAGAGCCCTCGCAACTTCATTGCAGAGGCCCGATCTTTGCCATGGTGACCCGATGTCATCATGACAGCATTCGGGTCACAAAGCTCTTGCAAACTTGTTAGATCATGCTCAGTGCATGATCTAACAAGTTTGTGTGAGAGCAGACTGTCAGTTCTAATGCATTGCAATGCATTAGAACTGCAATCAGACTGCAAAAAGTGAAAATCCCATAGAGGGACTAAGGCTGGTTTCACATTGGCGTCTTTTCGGGTGCGTTTTTGCGGTAAAAAACGCAAAAAAAACGCATGGTGAAAAAACGCATGTAAACGTGTGTAAACGCTGCGTTTTTTTGACGCATGCGTTTTTGCATGTGGTGAAAAAAACGCGGCGTTTTGACGCGTTTACATGTGTTTTTACATGCGTTTGCGTTTTTTAAACGCATGCTGAGAAATGTGTGACAGCTGCCAATCAACAAAACAAAGTAAAAAACCCACTATAAACAGAAATAGTTAGGGTTAGGGGTAAGGGTAGGGTTAGGGGTAGGGATCATAACCCTAACCCTAACCCTAAAGGAATCCTACCCCTAACCCTACCCCTAACCCTAACGGATCCTAACCCTAACCCTACCCCTAACCCTAAGGGTTCCTAACCCTAACCCTACCCCTAACTCTACCCATAACCCTAACCCTAAGGGATCCTAACCCTAACCCTACCCCTAACCATAAAGGGATTAGGGTTAGGGTTAGGATCCCTTAGGGTTAGGGGTAGGGTTAGGGTTAGGGGTAGGGTTAGGGTTAGGATCCCTTAGGGTTAGGGATAGGGTTAGGGGTAGGAGTAGGGTTAGGATCCCTTAGGGTTAGGGATAGGGTTAGGGGAAGGGTTAGGGTTAGGGTTAGGATCCCTTAGGGTTAGGGTTAGGGTTAGGGGTAGGGTTAGGATCCCTTAGGGTTAGGGTTAGGGGTAGGGTTAGGGGTAGGTTTAGGGGTAGGGTTAGGTTCCCTTTATCACCTTTATGTTGGGGGGTGGCATATCAGTGTGTTTTCTGGTTTTTTTTATAAAAAACACATGCGTTTTTTACCGCAAAAAACGCATGCACCAAAAAACGCATGCGTCCCCATTGACTCCAATGTATTTTTTGACCCCAAAAAAACGCATGAAAACGCATGCGTTTTTTTTGGTCCAAAAAACGCTTCTAAAAATACTACAAGTAGCATTTCAGAAAATGAACGCATGCAGTAAAAAAACGCATGCGTCAAAAAACGCGACCAAACGCGTACACAAAAAAACGCATGCGTTTTCAATGTTAAATATAGGGAAAAAAAACGCATGCGTTTTTTTGAAAAAAAAAACGCTGCAGACAAAAACGCAAGTGTGAAACCACTCTTAGTAAAAAAGTTTTTAAAATGTATTTTACAAAATTGTAAAAATATATTGAAATATTGAAAAAAAACAAACCACAAAATAATTAAAAAAAACTATATATATATATATATATATATATATATATATATATATATATATATATAATATAGAAGTCCGTAGAAGAATATATGTGGTCTTTAAAGATCTGGAAAAATAAAAGAACATAAAAGAATATATACTCCCTATTTAATTGGGTGTTAGATCCGCTTTATTTTGGTTATGGGTACTATATGTAGCCGGACAGCACTCTACATTAAATGGCTAAGTCCAAATTAATATGGCGTTCTTATGTGCTACTGAGCAGACAAAAGAGTACCCCAGCGGTGTCTGCTCTGCGCTGCAGCGCGAGCACCGATATAAGCGTTGATTACATGGATTGATTAGCCACTACCAATATGGCGGTCTTTGGCGCTACTGCGCATGCGCCGTGTGAAAAATGTCACACGGAGCGCCCCATTGGCTAATATGGCGTTACATTGTGATGACGCGTCTGTGACATGCGCAGTGAGCGGCTGAGAACGCCGACTTGCAGGCATGTCGTCCTCCATGAGCCTACATGAGAGACAGGGGTGAGTGCAGAGCAATATAATCATAACACGATTAATATTAGGATATTTACTATTACTGTGATCGCGAATATCAAATCAGGATAATCTGCTGGGTAATTTGCAATACGGTTTTAATGCACATGAGCACAAGGCACTTTATATATGAGCACTAGATGCAAATATAAATGAGCACTAGATGAAAATATAAATGAATAATTAATAATGTATATGTTATTATGAGCACTAATTGTATGTAAATTATAATTGGATTTAATTCAACATGTGTTGAGACACATATAAATAGACACTAGGAATGGTTACTCACTGCTTGATAAAGGCTCAGATGGAGCTGAAACGTCGCCCGGCTATGTGGGTCGATTAAACCTTCCACATTTTTTTCACTGAAACTATGGAGTGCTGCCTCTTCTTTGAATATCTGTAACTTGGTGCAATCGCTGGACTGGTTGCTTGAGGCCCTGCACCTGAAGATAAGTACTAGAGTTGTGTTGTTCCTTTTTTTCTACTATATATATATATATATATATATATACTAGCTATTGAACCCGTTCTACGCCCGGGTGGCGAGCATTTATATTGGTTTATGGTCTCCATCCTGGTATGTGCTGCTCCATCCTGCGTCCCCATCCTGTCATGTGCTGCTCCATCCTGCGCCCCCATCCTGTCATGTCCTGCTCCATCCTGCGCCCCCATCCTGTCATGTGCTGATCCATCCTGCATCCCCATCCTGTCATGTGCTGCTCCCATCCTGCGCCCCCGTTCTGTCATGTGCTGCTCCCATCCTGCGCCTCCATTCTGTCATTTGCTGCTCCCATCCTGTCATGTGCTGCTCCCATCCTGCGCCCCCGTTCTGTCATGTGCTGCTCCCATCCTGCTCCCCCGTTCTGTCATGTGCTGCTGCCATCCTGCGCCCGTTCTGTCATGTGCTGCTGCCATCCTGCGCCCGTTCTGTCATGTGCTGCTCCCATCCTGCTCCCCTGTTCTGTCATGTGCTGCTCCCATCCTGCGCCCGTTCTGTCATGTGCTGCTGCCATCCTGCGCCCGTTCTGTCATGTGCTGCTCCCATCCTGCGCCCTTTCTGTCATGTGCTGCTGCCAACCTGTGCCCGTTCTGTCATGTGCTGCTGCCATCCTGCGCCCGTTCTATCATGTGCTGCTGCCATCCTGCGCCCGTTCTGTCATGTGCTGCTGCCATCCTGCCCCCGTTCTGTCATGTGCTGCTCCCATCCTGCGCCACCATTGTATTATATGCCCCCCATAAGACGCTCCAGTGTGTATGCCCCCGTATGCTGCTGCCATATAAAAAAAAAACCATACTCACCTATTGTCCGGCTCCACTGCAGGTGTGTCTTCAAGAAAATGGCGCCGGAAAGCGCGGACTGCGCAGGCGCCGATTCCGGCAGCAGGAATCGGCGCATGCGCAGTCCGCGCTTTCCGGCGCCATTTTCTTGAAGACACACCTGCAGTGGAGCCGGACTGTGTCTTCAAGAAAATGGCGCTGGAAAGCGCGGACTGCGCAGGCGCCGATTCTGGCAGCAGGAATCGGCGCCTGCGCAGTCCGCGCTTTCTGGTGCCATTTTCTTGAAGACACACTCCGGCTCCTCTGCCTGTGACTGGTAAGTCAGAGGGCGGCGCCGGCGCGCATTAAGCGCGTCATCGCGCCCTCTGAACTGTCACAGCAGAGGAGCCAGGAGACGGAGCCGCACGCAGCGCTGGAACGGGGAAAGGTGAATATACTTACCCTCCTGGCGGTCCCTGACTCTCCGGTGGAGAGCGCGGTATGCGTTCAGTGCTTACGCATACCGCGATCTCCTGGGAGCGTCACTCTGTGGGGGCCAGACTGCGCCGGCGCTTGCGCCTGCGCAGTCTATAAAGGCTTCGGACAGAGTGACGCTCCCAGCGTTATATTATATATATATATATATATATATATACACACACACACGTATATATGTTGTACCCATAAATTAAGAAAAACAAATAAGTACCCATAATTGGTATCGTTATGTCAGCAACGACACAACCTATGCCGCTGGTTGACCCCTTCAGTGAATATAGTAAAAAAATATAAAACTAAGGCAAAAAAAAAATGCTTTTTCATCATACTGCAAAGCAATAAAACGCACTCAAAAAGATAATGGGAATAAAAAAAAGGTGTAGCTGAAAAGGTCATCTTGTCCTGCAAAGAACAAGCCACCTCACAGCTCCATCAGCAGAAAAGTAAAAAAAAAAAGTTATAGCTCTCAGAATAAAGCGGTGCAAAAATAATATTTTTTTCTATAAAATAGTTTTTATTGCATAAAAGTGGCAAAACACACACACAAACATTTATAAATGTGGTATTGCAGTAATTGTACTGATCCAAAGAATAAAGCTGCCATATTAGTTTTACAACATGCGGAACGGCATTTAAAAAAAAACCCTATTGCTGGTTTGTTTATTTTGTCCCCCAAAAATCAAAATATAAAGCGATCAAAAAATGTCATGTGCCCGAAAATTATACCAATAAAAACGTCAACTGGTCCCGCCAAAAATCAAGACCTCATATGACTCTGTCGGCCCTGTAGAATGTAAGCCTGCAAGGGCAGGGTCATCTCCCCTCTGTATCAGTCTGTCATTGTTAGCTTTGTTTCCTGTAACTGATATTTGTATTTTGATGTAACCCCTTCTTATGTACAGCACCATGGAATTAATGGTGCTATTTAAATAAATAATAATAATATGGAATAATTTTAGCCAAATAAATATGGGGATGCATAAACTAGTTTTTGCAATAAAAAGCATCTTTTAGTGGGTGACAGCAGCTAGAGATAAGCGAACCTTTCAAGGTTCGGTTCAGTTCGATTCACAGAACGTTTAGACGTTCCCAGAACGGTTTGACAAACGTACCCGGAACCCCATTAGATTCAATGGGAGGCAAAACCAAACTTATGCACAACACCATAAGGGATGACAAATAGCTTCCCAAAGAGCTAAAATTAGGGACAGACACCATGAAAAGTGGCATCAATTGACCCACAGTAGAACCTTTTATAATGGCACACAAGCAGTCAGCCATGGGCCATGTAAGCCTTCTCAGCTGGGAGCCCTGATACCTCATGCAACAGTTGGGTCATCCTTTATGATCTAAAAAAAGGCCAAGTCTAGGCAATGCTTGCCGCCCCTGCGAACTGCACACTCACGACGGATGCTGGCCACAGCCAGAGTTGGAGCTAAGGATGCAGTGCTTGTCGTAGTTGCATCAATTCGTATCTGTGTGGGAAGCCGCAATGTAACCTCCTCGTCTTCCTCCTCCTCTGAGTTACTCAGCTGCATACCTCTGGGTTCACACCAAGTGGGATCTTCAACCTCATCGTCATCCTCTCTGTCCTCCCACTCCTCACACAGCGTCACCCTCCTCCTCTTTCTGCCCTGACATCTCAGTACAGTCTGCGTATCCAAGTCTCATCAAGATCAAGTCCACTCCTGGTCTGGTGACGAGGGTCTGGATTCTGCTCGGACCCTACTTTGTCCGGCCCCTGATCCAATATGAAAATATTTTGGGCATCGGTGCAATTGCTTTCCTCCTCTGGATTCTGTGATTCTTCAGTGCAGACCTCTGATGTCCATGGAATAGATGTGTGAACAGCTCTGCTGAATGGCCCATCTGTGGTTCCCCACATTCAGTTGGGCATTTGAAAATTTGTGACGCGGGGGGGGGAAACGAGGTGATTGGTGTGCCACCTCTGAGGATTGTACTGTGTGTAATGTTATTGTGGAGGAATAGGAGGAGATGCTGTAACACAAGTAAGCGGATGCCGTGACACAGAAGCACAGAGCAGGGGTTAACAATTAGGCTATGTGCACACGTTGCAGATTAGCCTTAGGAATTTCTGGTGCGGATTCTGCCTCTCCTGGTTCCGCAGCGTTTTTTGTGCATTTTTGCTGCGGTTTCCTTGCGGATTTGCTGCGTTTTTTACCCCTGCAGTTTTCTATAATGGAATGGGTACAAAAATGCTGCAGATTCACAAAAAAGAAGTGACATGCTACTTCTTTTAAACCGCAGCATTTCCGCAGTGGATTTTCCGCAAAGTGTGCACAGCATTTTTTTTTCTCATTGATTTACATTGTACTGTAAATCAATTGCGGATCTGCAGCGTTTCTGCACTGCAAAAATCCGCAACGTGTGCACATACCCTCACTTATTTTATCAATACAGGAACATCCTTCATGCATGGAACAACAGGAAATAAAGGAATAAAGGATGAGGAGAAAACAAGGGGAAACAGTCATTTAGAATGGCAGTCTATATATTAATTCCACTTAACACTGAGAAAATGGCACCAGTAAAATAAGATTTCCGCTTCTTATATGGTCAGGGACATGTGACTCTGGCAGTTAATCACAAAAGACCTTGTGTTATGACGTTATGAATGGTTTCTGCACCCTGATTGGCTGCTGGAATCAACACACAAAGTTAAGGGGAAGAAAAAAAAGTGCACCGCTCCTCTCCACATTGCCCCCATCAAACACATCTACACTTGCTCATCATACAGAACCACTACCCTAGCCAAAGTAATAACAAAAACATTAGTGGAAACGCGATGATTTAACGAACTGTGACTGAATTTTGCCAACTTTTATTAAAAATTGTTGTGAAAATGAATGCGCTACGTTTGTGCCGAATTTGAGATTGGCGAATGTTTTTCGAACAAGTTCACTCATCTATAACAGCAGCCAAAAAGAAAACAACATTATAAATCTGGTACCAATGTAATCCCACGGATCTGAAGAATAAAGTCTAATTAATTACACCGCAAGGGGAATGACGTAAAAAATAAATAAAAAAAACAGTGTCACCTACTGTTGATTTTTTTCATTCTGCCTCCCAAAGATCGCAGTAAGGCTCGGCGCACATTTATCCTGCGCTCTACACTGAGTGCTTACACCGGGGTTTTTGTGTAAATCTCTTAAATACTAATTCAAACGGAACCCACGGATTTAGATTCTCTATAATGAGGCAGATGGAAGCACTGCGGACGCCATCTGAGCGGTGATCCAGCAGTGACCGTCTTTTTAGGTGTGCATAAAAGTGCGGTCCGCCAGTTTTGTGCACTTCTGAAAAGAAGGACATCGCTGAACAGAGGCCAGACAGAGTCCAAAGTAAGTTTGCTGCCTCATTTTAGGGAGTGCCTCCCTCGGGGCTTTCATCTAAATCATGTCACTCTGAGATTTAGATGTAATCCCCGATGAAAGTGCTCAGCGTAGAGCGCCGGATGTGATCCAAAATGTTATGTAAAATGTACCCAATAAAAGCTTCAACTCAATCCACAAAAAAAAGCAAGTCTATCATCTGTCAATGGAAATATAGCAGGCTTCCACATTACTGGTAGTACAAAGGCTCTGTAAAAATCACTATAGCTCCTCGCACCCCAAAAGAAAATCAGCAAATTCTATACTCCCAAATCCAAATGCCCCCTCACTTCTGAGCCCCACAGTATCAAAACCACATTTAGCATTCACGTTTGACATTTCTGTAGCGATGAGAGCCTGCCTAATTTTCAGGTGCATTTCTCCAGAAGCATGAGCTGGGCACCACAACGTACTGGTCACTACAATGTACTGGGCAGTGGGCACTGCAATGGCAGTTTGCAATTTTCAGTACTGCTTGTCTCTGGGAAATAAATACACATTGAGTCAAAATCATCACTACACCTGTAGATAAACACCCAAATGGGTATAATTTCCAAAATGGGGTCACTTCAGAGGGTAATCTGTTCTAGCACTTAGGGGCTCTGTAAATAATGCTCGTCCCTCTTGGGTCTCGCTGTGTGGCTAAGCAGTACTGTACTGCCACATATTGGGTATTTCCTCATTCAGCAGAAATTGTGGGACAAATTTTGGTGCCATTTTTATCCATTTCCAGGTATGAAAATGTAAAATCAGGAGCGGAAACACAATTTTGGTGGTAAAAATGTACCGTAATTACTTTTTCTTTACTGCCCAATGTTATAAAATTTTGTGACACTCCTGTGGTGTCAAGACAATCGCTGCACTCCTAGATTAATTCATTGAGGGGCGTAGTTTGTAAAATTGGGTCATCTATGGGGTGTTTAGCTGTTCTGGTATTTCATGGGGCTCTACCAATGTGACATGGCAACCTCAAACCAGTCTAGCAAAACCTCAACTCCAATATGGTGCTTATTCATTTCTGAGATTTACGTTGTGCCTCAGAACAGCATAACACCACCTCAGGGATCAATGTTCATATAGCAATTAGCTTAAAAAGTTAAGTTATATGTAAAAATAAAATAAAATTTCCCCAGTGTCATATGAAAAGAGTGGCGACTACGTAAAATGAGGGAAGAAACCAACCTCCAAAACTATGGAAAAAAACATGAAAGTCATATATAATAATACTAGCTGAAGAGCCTGGCGTTGTCTGGGCATAGTAAATATCTGTGGTTAATTATAGCACCTTACTTCTCTTATTTTCCCATCACGCCTCTCATTTTCCCCCTCACATCTCTCATTTTCCCCCTCACTCCTCTCATTCCCCCCTAACACTTGTCATTTCGACCTCACATCTGTCATTTTCCGATCACTCCACTATTTTCCCTCACTCCTCTCATTTTGCACTCACATCTTTTCATTTTCACCTCACACCCCTCATTTTCACCTCACACCTCTCATTTTCCTCTCAGTATATACATGTTTGTCATCTCCCTTATATATAGTATACACCTGTATGTCATCTCCTGTATATAGCATATACCTGTATGTCATCTCCCCTGTAAACAGTATATACCTGCTGTATGTCATCTCCTCCTGTATATTGTGTATACCTGCTGTATGTCATCTTCTCCTGTATATTGTATATACATATGTGTCATTTCCTCCTGTATATAGTATATACCTGTATGTCATCTCTTCTGTATATACTATATACCTGTATGTCATCTCCTCCTATATATAGTATATACCTGTATGTTCTCCTCCTGTATATAGTATATACCTGTATGTCATCTCCCCTGTATATAGTATATACCTGCTGTATGTCATCTCCTCCGCTATATACTTATGTGTCATCTCCTCTTTTATATAGTATATACCTGTATGTCATCTCCTCCTGTATATAGTATGTACCTGTGTGTCATCTCCTCCTGTATATAGTATATACGTGTCATCTCCCCTGTATATAGTATATACGTGTGTCATCTCCTCCTGTATATAGTATATACCTGTGTGTCATCTCCTCCTGTATATAGTATATACCTGTGTGTCATCTCCCTGTATATAGTATATACCTGTGTGTCATCTCCTCCTGCATATAGTATATACCTGTATGTCATCTCCTCCTGTATATAGTATATACCTGTCATCTCCTCCTGTATATAATATATACCTGTGTGTCATCTCCTCCTGTAGATAGTATATTCCTGTGTGTCATCTCCCCTGTATATAGTATATACCTGTGTCATGTCCCCTGTATATAGTATATACCTGTGTCAACTCCCCTGTATATAGTATACACCTGTGTGTCATCTCCCCTGTACATAGCATGTACCTGTATGTCATCTCCCCAGTATATAGTATATACCAGTGTGTCATCTCCTCCTGTATATAGTATATACCTGTATGTCATCTCCTGCTGTATATAGTACATACCTGTGTGTCATATCCTCCTGTATCTATATATATAATTGTCTAAGGGTTTGGCTGTCTGTCCTGGAAATCCCGCGTCGCTGATTGGTCGAGGCCGCCAGGCCTCGGCCAATCAGCGATGCGCACAGTCTCTGATTGGTCGAGGCCGGCTGGCCTGTGCGCGTCGCTGATTGGTCAAGGCCGCCAGGCCTTGACCAATCAGCGCCGGGCACAGTCTGCCGCGAATTCTGGAATCATCATTGTACTCCACTGCTGTCAAGTGCCGCCATTGTGTTGTCTAAGGGTCTAATTGTCTATTCTATTCTAGAATACCCGATGCGTTTGAATCGGGCCAACATCTAGTATAGTATATACAGTCATGGCCAAAAGTATTGACACCCCTGCAATTCTGTCAGATAATACTCATTTTCTTCCTGAAAATGATTGCAAACACAAATTCTTTGGTATTATTATCTTCATTTAATTGGTCTTAAATGAAAAAACACAAAAGAGAATAAATGGGCCAGACAAAAGTATTGGCACCCTCAGCCTAATACTTGGTTGCACAACCTTTAGCCAAAATAACTGCGACTAACCGCTTCCGGTAATCATCAATGAGTTTCTTACAATTCTCTGCTGGAATTTTAGACTATTCTTCTTCAGCAAACTGCTCTAGGTCCCTGATATTTGAAGGGTGCCTTCTCCATTTTTAGATCTCTCCACAGGTGTTCTATGGGATTCAGGTCTGGGCTCATTGCTGGCCACCTTAGAAGTCTCCAGTGCTTTCTCTCAAACCATTTTCTAGTGCTTTTTAAAGTGTGTTTTGGGTCATTGTCCTGCTAGAAGACCCATGACCTCTAAGGGAGACCCAGCTTTCTCACACTGGGCCCTACATTATGCTGCTAAATTTGTTGGTAGTCTTCAGACTTCATAATGCCATGCACACTGTCAAGCAGACAGTGCCAGAGGCAGCAAAGCAACCCCAAAACATCAGGGAACCTCCGCCATGTTTGACTGTAGGGACCGTGTTCTTTTCTTTGAATGCCTCTTTTTTTCTCCTGTAAACTCTATGTTGATGCCGTTGCCCAAAAAGTTCTACATTTGTCTCATCTGACCAGAGAACATTCTTCCAAAATGTTTTAGGCTTTTTCAGGTAAGTTTTGGCAAACTCGAGCCTGGCTTTTTTAATGTCTCGGGGTAAGAAGTGTGGTCTTCCTGGGTCTCCTACCATACAGTCCCTTTTCAATCAGATGCCGACGGATAGTAAGGGTTGACACTGTTGTACCCTCGGACTGCAGGGCAGCTTGAACTTGTTTGGATGTTAAGTTGAGGTTCTTTATCCAACATCCGCACAATCTTGCGTTGAAATCTCGTCAATTTTTCTTTTCCATCCACATCTAGGGAGGTTAGCCACAATGCCATGGGCTTTAAACTTCTTGATGACACTGCGCACGGTAGACACAGGAACATTCAGGTCTTTGGAGATGGACTTGTAGCCTTAAGATTGCTCATGCTTCCTCACAATTTGGTTTCTCAAGTCCTCAGACAGTTCTTTGGTCTTCTTTCTTTTCTCCATGCTCAATGTGGTACACACAAGGACACAGGACAGAGGTTGAGTTAACTTTAATCCATGTCAACTGGCTGCAAGTGTGATTTAGTTATTGCCAACACCAGTTAGGTGCCACAGGTAAGGTGGCTGTTAATTACACAAATTAGAGAAGCATCACAAGATTGTTTGAACAGTGCCAATACTTTTGTCCACCCCTTTTTTATGTTTGGTGTGGAATTATCTAAAATTTGGCTTTAGGACAATTCTTTTTGTGTTTTTTCATTTAAGACAAATTAAATGAAGATAATAATACCAAATAATTTGTGTTTGCAATCATTTTCAGGAAGAAAATGAGTATTATCTGGCAGAATTGCAGGGGTGTCAATACTTTTGGCCATGACTGTACCTGTGTGTCATCTCTCCTGTATATAGTATATATTTGTGTGTCATCTCCCCTGTATATAGTATATATCTGTATGTCATCTCCTACTGTATTAGACCGCGTTCACACGTTATTTGGTCAGTATTTTTACCTCAGTATTTGTAAGCTAAATTGGCAGCCTGATAAATCCACAGCCAACAGGAAGCCCTCCCCCCTGGCAGCATACGGTATATTAGCTCACACATACACATAATAGACAGGTCATGTGACTGACAGCTGCCGTATTTCCTATATGGTACATTTGTTGCTCTTGTAGTTTGTCTGCTTATTAATCAGATTTTTATTTTTGAAGGATAATACCAGACTTATGTGTGTTTTAGGCCGAGTTTCATGTGTCAAGTTGTGTGTGTTGAGTTGCATGTGGCGACATGCATGTAGCGACTTTTGTGAGATGAGTTTTGTGTGGCGACATGCGTGTAGCAAATTTTTGTGTGTCGAGTTGCATGTGACAGGTTAGTGTAGCAAGTTGTGTGCAGCAAGTTTTGCGCGTGGCGAGTTTTATGTGTGGTGCCTTTTGAGTATGTGCAAGTTTTGTGTGAGGCAACTTTTGCATGTGTTGCAACTTTTGTGCATGTGGCAATTTTTCCGTGTGTGCAAGTTTTGCGTGTGGCGAGTTTTCCATGAGGTGAGTTTTGCACGTGTGGCGAGATTTGCGTGAGCCTAGTTTTTGCATGTGGCGAGTTTTGCGCGTGGCGAGTTTTGAGCGGCGACTTTTGTGTTTCGACTTATGTGGCGAGGTTGGTGTATGTGTGGTGAAATGTATGCTGAGGGTGGTATATGTGTTCAAGCATGTGGTAGTGTGTGGCACATTTTGTGTGTGTTCATATCCCCGTGTGTGGTGAGTATCCCATGTCGGGGCCCCACCTTAGCAACTGTACGGTATATACTCTTTGGCGCCATTGCTCTCACTCTTTAACCCCTTTACCCCCAAGGGTGGTTTGCACGTTATGGACCGGGCCAATTTTTACAATTCTGACCACTGTCCCTTTATGAGGTTATAACTCTGGAACACTTCAACGGATCCCGGTGATTCTGACATTGTTTTCTCGTGACATATTGTACTTCATGATAGTGGTAAAATTTATTTGATATTACCTGCGTTTATTTGTGAAAAAAACAGAAATATGGCGAAAATTTTGAAAATTTCGCAATTTTCCAACTTTTTTTATGCAATTAAATCACAGAGATATGTCACACAAAATACTTAATAAGTAACATTTCCCACATGTCTACTTTACATCAGCACAATTTTGGAACCAACATTTTTTTTTGTTAGGGAGTTATAAGGGTTAAAAGTTGACCAGCAATTTCTCATTTTTACAACACCATTTTATTTTAGGGACCACATCTCATTTGAAGTCATTTTGAGGGGTCTATATGATAGAAAATACCCAAGTGTGACACCATTCTAAAAACTGCACCCCTCAAGGTTCTCAAAACCACATTCAAGAAGTTTATTAACCCTTCAGGTGTTTCACAGGAATTTTTGGAATGTTTAAATAAAAATTAACATTTAACTTTTTCACAAAAAATTTACTTCAGCTCCAATTTGTTTTATTTTACCAAGGGTTACAGGAGAAAATGGACCCCAAACCTTGTTGTACAATTTGTCCTGAGTACGCCGATACCCCATAAGTGGAGGTAAACCACTGTTTTGGCGCATGACAGAGCTTGGAAGCGAAGGAGCGCCATTTGACTTTTTAATGCAAAATTGACTGGAATTGAGATGGGACGCCATGTTGCGTTTGGAGAGCCACTGATGTGCCTAAACATTGAAACGCCCCACAAGTGACATTATTTTGGAAAGTAGACTCCCTAAGGAACTTATCTAGAGGTGTGGTGAGCACTTTAACCCATCAAGTGCTTCACAGAAGTTTATAATGCAGAACCGTAAAAATAAAAAATCATTTTTTTTCACAAAAATTATCTTTTCGCCCCCAATTTTTTATTTTCCCAATGGTAAGAGAAGAAATTGGAAACAAAAAGTTGTTGTACAATTTGTCCTGAGTATGCTGATACCCCATATGTGGGGGTAAACCACTGTTTGGACGCATGGGAGAGCTCGGAAGGGAAGGAGCGCCGTTTGACTTTTCAATGCAAAATTCACAGGAATTGAGATGAGACGCCATGTTGCGTTTGGAGAGCCACTGATGTGCCTAAACATTGAAACCCCCCACAAGTGACACCATTTTAGAAAGTAGACCCCCTAAGGAACTTATCTAGATGTGTGGTGAGCACTTTGACCCACCAAGAGCTTCACAGAAGTTCATAATGCAGAGCCATAAAAATAAAACAAAACTTTTTCCCACAAAAATTATTTTTTAGTACCCAGTTTTGTATTTTCTCGAGGGTAACAGGAGAAATTGGACCCCAAAAGTTGTTGTCCAATTTGTCCTGAGTGCGCTGATACCCCATATGTGGGGGGGAACCATCGTTTGGGCGCATGGGAGGGCTCGGAAGGGAAGGAGCGCCATTTGGAATGCAGACTTAGATGGAATGGTCTGCAGGCGTCACATTGCGTTTGCAGAGCCCCTAATGTACCTAAACAGTAGAAACCCTCCACAAGTGACCCCATATTGGAAACTAGACCCCCCAAGGAACTTATCTAGATGTGTTGTGAGAACTTTGAGCCCCCAATGGTTTCACTACAGTTTAGAACGCAGAGCCGTGAAAATAAAAAATCTTTTTTTTTCCCACAAAAATTATTTTTTAGCCCCAGTTTTGTATTTTCCCAAGGGTAACAGGAGAAATTGGACCCCAAAAGTTGTTGTCCAATTTGTCCTGAGTACGCTGATACCCCATATGTTGGGGTAAACTCCTGTTTGGACACACGGGAGAGCTCGGATGGGAAGGAGCACTGTTTTACTTTTTCAACGCAGAATTGGCTGGAATTGAGATTGGACGCCATGTCGCGTTTGGAGAGCCCCTGATGTGTCTAAACAGTGAAAACCCGTCAATTATAACTGAAACCCTAATCCAAACACACCCCTAACCCTAATTCCAACGGTAACCCTAACCACACCTCTAACCCAGACACACCCCTAACCCTAATCACAACCCTATTCCCAACCGCAAATGTAATCCAAACCCTAACTTTATTATTATTATTATTATTATTTATTGTTATAGCGCCATTTATTCCATGGCGCTTTACATGTGAGGAGGGGTATACATAATAAAAACAAGTACAATAATTTTAAACAATACAAGTCATAACTGGTACAGGAGGAATGAGGACCCTGCCCGCGAAGGCTCACAATCTACAAGGGATGGGTGAGAATACAGTAGGTGAGGGTAGAGCTGGTCATGCAGCGGTTTGGTCGATCGGTGGTTACTGCAGGTTGTAGGCTTGTCTGAAGAGGTGGGTCTTCAGGTTCTTTTAACTTTAGCCCCAACCCTAACTGTAGCCTTAACCCTAGCCCTAACCATAACCCTAGCCCTAATGGGAAAATGGAAATAAATACATTTTTTAAATTTTTTTTATTTTTCCCTAACTAAGGGGGTGATGAAGGGGGGTTTGATTTACTTTTATAGCGGGTTTTTTAGCGGATTTTTATGATTGGCAGCCGTCACACACTGAAAGACGCTTTTTATTGCAAAAAATATTTTTTGCGTTATCACATTTTGAGAGCTATAATTTTTCCATATTTGAGTCCACAGAATCATGTGAGGTCTTGTTTTTTGCGGGACGAGTTGACGTTTTTATTGGTAACATTTTCGGGCACGTGACATTTTTTAATCGCTTTTTATTCTGATTTTTGTGAGGCAGAGTTACCAAAAACCAGCTATTCATGAATTTCTTTTTTTGGGGGGGGCCTTTATACCGTTCCGCGTTTGGTAAAATTGATAAAGCAGTTTTATTCTTCGGGTCAGTACGATTACAGCGATACCTCATTTATATCATTTTTTTATGTTTTGGCGCTTTTATACGATAAAAACTTTTATAGAAAAAATTATTTTTGCATCGCTTTATTCTGAGGCCTATAACTTTTTTATTTTTTTGCTGATGTTGCTGTATGGCGGCTCGTTTTTTTGCGGGACAAGATGACGCTTTCAGCGGTACCATGGTTATTTATATATGTCTTTTTGATTGCGTGTTATTCCACTTTTTGTTCGGCGGTATGATAATAAAGCGTTGTTTTTTGTCTCGTTTTTTTTTTTTCTTACGGTGTTTACTGAAGGGGTTAACTAGTGGGACAGTTTTATAGGTCGGGTCGTTACGGACGCGGCGATACTAAATATGTGTACTTTTATTGTTTTTTTTTTTATTTAGATAAAGAAATGTATTTATGGGAATAATATTTTGGTTTTTTTTCATTATTTAGGATTTTTTTTTTTTTTTTTTACACACTTTTAAAAATTTTTTTTTACTTTTTTACTTTGTCCCAGGGGGGTACAATACAGATCGGTGATCTGCCAGTTTGCACAGCACTCTGACAGATCACCGATCTGTCTCAGAGCGCTGCAGCGTTACCAAGTGCCTGCTCTGAGCAGGCTCTGTGAAGCCACCTCCCTCCCTACAGGACCCGGATCCGCGGCCATCTTGGATCCGGGACTTGCTGCAGGGAGGAAGGTAGGAGACCCCCGGAGCATCGCCCCCTCCCTGCGCGATACTTCCCTGCACCGCCGGCACATCGCGATCATGTTTGATCGCGGTGTGCCGGGGGTTAATGTGCCGAGGGCGGTCCGTGACCGCTCCTGGCACATAGTGCCGGTTGTCAGCTGCGATAAGCAGCTGACACCCGGCCGCGCTCCCCCCGTGAGCGCGGCCGATCGTCTATGACGTACTATTCCGTCCTTGGGAAGTAGGGCCCACCCCACATGGACAGAATAGTACGTCTAATGGCAGAAAGGGGTTAAGTCCCCCTTGTTCACATCTGGCAGCTGTCAATTTGCCTCCAACAGTTTTCCTTTCACTTTTTCCCCATTATGTAGATAGGGGCAAAATTGTTTGGTGAATTGGAACGCGCGGGGTTAAAATTTCACCTCACAACATAGCCTATGACGCTCTCGGGGTCCAGACGTGTGACTGTGCAAAATTTTGTGACTATAGCTGCGACGGTGCCGATGCCAATACCGGACATACACACATACACACACATTCAGCTTTATATATTAGATATCATTAAAATATATGTCTTTATTTGAATAATAATAGCAACAGCTATACTATTGTGTGCACGTATCAGGACAAATTATACAAGCTAAAAAAGTAAAAAAAAAAAAAATGAAAATTGCAAATATACTCAATATTATAGATGGTGGACCCAAGGATAAAAAGAAACCACAACAATATTTTAAGCAATACATAATGGAGATATGTGGTGGGCTCCTAGTAAGGGTATTAGAAATCTCCAAAGATTAAGTGGAAAAAAAAATTACATTGGAAAAATAAAGAACATAAATTAATATTGAATATCATTAAATCAATAAATAAGGAGAAATGCTCTTTTAGAAACAAATAAAGTGCAGCAGTGTCAAGTGTCAACAGAAACTCCATACAGTACTCAAAGTACATTGTGCTAAGTGCAAAAACAAACAATGGAGATCTGTACCTTTAGGTGCCACCTGGTCCTAATGACGCGCGCATACCACGACGCATTTCGGAAATTAATTCCTTCGTCAGGAAAAAACAAATCGTGAATAAAAATAAACTAAAGCACACTGTGCCCCTGAATATAAAAAAAAAACAACTCCATGCCAGGAGATTATATGCAGGGATGGTTCCAGAAAATAAAATACATGTCTCAGAAAATTGTTGCAATTACACATGTTTTGTTATACACGTTTATTTCGTTTGTGTGTATTGGAACACCACAAAAACAAAGGCAAATTGGACATGCGGTAATTTCACACAAAACCCCCATAAATTCTTGCCACCTTGCTAAAATAGTGGGTAAACAACTTTGTTTCAAGCATATTGTATTTTTTCAAACTCCCCTGTGGCAAGTAACAGGTGTGGGAAATATGAAAATCACACCTGAAACCAGATAAAAAGGGGAGACGTGGACTCAATCTTTGCATTGTGGTTCTCAAGTCCTCAGACAGTTCTCTTCTCCTCTTTCTGTGCTCCATGGTTAGTATGTCACACACAGATGTGTTTTGTATTTGAACGAGCATCACATGCTTAAAACAAAGTTGTTTAACAACAGGTTTGGAAAGGTGCCAGCAATTTTATCTGGCCCATTTTTGGGAGTTTTGTGCGAAATTGTGTCCAGTTTGCCTTATTTTTGTCTGTTTTGTTTGTGTTGCTTCAATACACAAAAAGGAAATATACAGATGTATAACAAAACATGTGTAATTCCAATCATTTTCTGGGAGAAACACTATTTTCTGGAACAACCACCAGTGTTGTTTAGAGAAGACATTAGCAAGACAGCAAAAGACTGCTTCTTGTAGCGCCACAGAATATTAAAAAACACAGTGTCTCTTTAAACAATACATATAGTACTGTGCAAAAGTTTTAGACAGGTGTGGAAAAAAAGGCTGAAAAGTAAGAATGCCTTATAAAATTTTGCTGTCAATAGTTTAACAAAATTAAATGTGAATCAACAAAAGAGATTAAATTAAACCAGTATTTGATGTGACTTTTGCCTTTGAAAATGGCAAGAATTATTCCTACACTTGTACACCAGGGATTTTGTAGGATTATACAGTATGTGGGTGTATGAGTAACAAAATATGCCAAACAGGTTGTAATGATCAACATTTTCATATGTAGATTGACATACAGTCATTAACTGAAACAGCTGCGTAAGAAGCATAAAACTGCGTGAGAAACAACCAAACTATGCTACAAAGGTGAGGTTGTAGAAGACAGTTTCATGTCACAGGTCATAGTGGTAAACCGCAAAAGGACATGAAGTAGTTATACTGCATCAGCAAGGTCTCTACCAAGCAAATATTTTATAGCAAACTGGAATTTGAAGAAGCGCTGGTCAAGTTCTTTTGAAGATGCTCCAATAAATGGACAATGTTGAGGACCGTAGACATAGTAGTCAGCTAAGGAAACCGTGCAGCAGATGTTTACTTCTAAATCGGAAGATGTCCTTCAGTGCCACCAGTTAGGAATTGGCAGTGTGACCCAGCTAAATCCAGCTACTATTTGGAGAAGTATGGCATGAATGGTCTTCATGGCAGAATTGCAGCCACAAAGCCATACCTGCAACATGAAGACAACGCCAAACCACTCAACTAAGCACAAAAACATAGGAACTGGGATGCAGAAAAACGTCAGCATCTGCTCTGGACTGATGACTCGTACTTGGCTGAATCAGAAGGCAGTTGATTTGCAAAGTGCTGGATCAGAGGTATAATAATGAGTGTCTGCAGGAACAGAAGTGTGGTGGACGGTCCCAGAATGTTTGGGACTGCATTCATCAAATGGAGTTTAGGGATCTTGTCAGGATTAATGGTGCCCTCAATGCGACAAATACAGGCAGATACTCATCCACTATGGAATGACATCCGGGAGACGTCTAATTCGTTCCAGATTTATTCTGCAGCAGGAGAACGACCCTGAACATAGTCATTAATGACATTGGCTCTATCTTAAGAGTAAAGAACATGGAGTCCTGGAAGTGATGATTTAGCCCCACAGAGCCCTAATCTCAACATTATAAAATGTCTTGGATTACACGAAGAGACAGTAGGACTTGTACAAGCAACAGCCACACATCGGAGGTTAGTTCTCCAAGATGTTTCCAACAATCTCCCTGCATAGTTCCTTCAAAAACTGGGTGCAGTGTACCTAGAACTGATGCTTTGATGTTGTTTTGAAGGCAAATATTGATTTATCTTTACTTTATTTTTCTCAATAATAAAATCGATTAAGAATTTACAACCTCCCAGCCGAGTTCCTTCACATCTCCAAAAAAAAAAAAGGTTCAGTTGTACAGTAAATAAGATAAAAAAAAAAATCACTGAAGTTTACACAAGTATTTTTAATAACCCCATCATGGCCTGATAGATTAACCCCAAATATTAATATTCTAACTTTATAAAAATGTCCCTTTCTTCGCAGGACTGCAGTGAATGCAGAACACATAGGCGCACACATTCCACACACAAGTGACAGATCTGGCACTCGGCTGTCAGCGCAGCCTAGTTAGGGAAAGGAACAGTCCTAACTTCGAGAACAAACTATAAAGCGCCGGCTGGGCTGGAAATGAAAGTGAAGGTTAAAACGCTACATTTACAAGAATGTCACCACTGTTTTACTGCTAAGAACGTGAAGAATCACAAAAAAAAAGTCATGGGATTGTCTAGCTTAAGAAAACATTTTCGGATATCCAATTAGTAAATTCTGACTGTTGTCTGTTATGGCTGTAAAGGGCCCAGAATACCTTGGACAATTAGTGCATCGTAGCCATATAAAAAGTAACCATTACCATATATATTTTATATCCCATGTTGGCGCTGGGGGGGAAAAACGAGTATTTCCTTTACCGATTCTGACAAACGATAGCTAATTGATCAAAGGTATACTCTTACCAAAGTGTTATTGGAGACCCTTTTGAAAACAAGGGACAAATTCACATGTGGAAGGTAGTGGTGGAAAGTTCGACTGCTGACTAATCGCACCCGCTCTTCTCGACAGAAGCTGATAATATACTGTTGATAGTCCGCAGTCTCAAAGTGACCAGACTTTTCTATGGAGACCTGACAACCCCTTTAACCATGTGCCTCACCTCCACCATTTATTACAAGTTAAATACAGATATTGAAATTATTTTTATAATTCATTTCAATTTTCTGATAGATTTTTCCCAATCCATTTTCTGTATGATTATATGGACAACCACCTTTCCAGATCTCTAAATGACCATCCCTGGTCTACCGTCTCCTAGGGTTCATCGACATCTATAGCAAGGTTCTGTAGGCATGCTCTGTGACCTGTGCAGAGGTCACTGTACATGGAGTGGACCTGTGACCGCGACCTATTGTGATTGGTGGACCCTGCGTTCTCAACATATTGGTTCCACCATTATTTTATTCAGTATGTGATGATGATGGCTATAAAATTAACTTGACGGAACAGCAAGAGTGTGATTAAAAATTAAAAGACCATCACCAAATATTCTTCAAAATCGGTGGAAGATACAAACTTTTTGAACAGGCAATTTTCTGGTAACATTCACTTTTACACAGCGGACAAGCACTGTACCAATAGTGAGTACCACTGAAAATTCCTACATTTCTAGTAGCAAAATGTCTGATTGGGTGAACCAAGTGTAATGTCTCTATTGTGAAGAGAGGTTCCCCTATGCAAAATATATATATATCGAATATATAAATATGAGGATACCGTGTATATATGATTTGTGCCTGGTGTCTGAGCATTTAAAAATGTCCTGAAAAGTACATCAGAATTTTTAATTTTTAATTTGCACTTCCAGGCGATTGGTAACAGGTGCAGTAGAAGTTGGCATAGAATGTGTATGTTTAGTATTAGACAATGAGCTGGTTTCTAGCTTAAGTTGCGGAAATATATGGGAATCTAGAACTGAAAAGAAGCTTGAAGGGAACTTGTTATGCAACAAAACCCCTGCAGATATGGGGTTAATCTGCAGATTAATAGCGTTCTGATGCTGCCTGACACCTGAACTGAAAGCCCCGCTGCCAGGAGGAAATGAACGTTATCTCCTCCGGCAGACTCAGGCTTTCAGTCATCGAGGTGGGCCGGAATTGCTCACTATGCACTGAGCCATCGGCGACTGAAGCCGCCCCTCTATGACTGAAAGCCCAAGGCTGCTAAGAGGAATAAAGTTCTCTTCCTTCCTGCAGCTGGGATTTAAGTGCAGGCACTGTCAGCTTCAGAACGCTATTAACCTGCAGATTAACCCCATATCTGAGGGTAATGGGTAATTTTTTTTTTTTTACAGGACAGGATCCCTAACAGTAGATCCAAGCATTTCACAGGCATCGCTATGTGAGTATTAACCCCTTTCTGCCATTAGACGTACTATTGCGTCCATGTGGGGTGGGCTTTACTTCCCAAGGACGCAATAGTACGTCATATGCGATCGGCAGCACTCACGGGGGGAGCGCCGCCGATCGCGGCCGGGTGTCAGCTGTTTATCGCAGCTGACATCCGGCACTATGTGCCAGGAGCGGTCACGGACCGCCCCCGGCACATTAACCCCCGGCACACCGCGATCAAAGATGATCGCGATGTGCCGGCGGTACAGGGAAGCACCGCGCAGGGAGGGGGCTCCCTGCGGGCTTCCCTGAGCCCCCCGCAGCAACGCGATGTGATCGCGTTGCTGCGAGGGTCTCACCTCCCTCCCTGCTCCCTCCAGCCCCGGATCCAAGATGGCCGCGGATCCGGGTCCTGCAGGGAGGGAGGTGGCTTCACAGAGCCTGCTCAGAGCAGGCACTGTGAAGGCTGCAGCGCTGCATGTCAGATCAGTGATCTGACAGAGTGCTGTGCAAACTGTCAGATCACTGATCTGTGATGTCCCCCCTGGGACAAAGTAAAAAAGTTAAAAAAAAAAAATTTCAAATGTGTAAAAAAAAATAAAAAAAAATATTCCAAAATAATGAAAAATAAAAATATTATTCCCATAAATACATTTCTTTATCTAAATAATAAAAAAAAACAATAAAAGTACACATATTTAGTATCGCCGCGTCCGTAACGGCCCGACCTATAAAACTGGCCCACTAGTTAACCCCTTCAGTAAACACCGTAAGAAAAAAAAAAAAAAGAGGCAAAAAACAACGCTTTATTATCATACCACCGAACAAAAAGTGGAATAACACGCGATCAAAAAGACAGATATAACTAACCATGGTACCGCTGAAAACGTCATCTTGTCCCGCAAAAAACGAGCCGCCATACAGCATCATCAGCAAAAAAATAAAAAAGTTATAGTCCTGAGAATAAAGCGATGCAAAAATAATTA
This sequence comes from Ranitomeya imitator, assembly GCF_032444005.1. Classification (NCBI taxonomy): domain Eukaryota; kingdom Metazoa; phylum Chordata; class Amphibia; order Anura; family Dendrobatidae; genus Ranitomeya; species Ranitomeya imitator. The sequence continues at coordinate 567,405,129 of NC_091286.1, read as the reverse complement.
TTTTTTCTATAAAATAGTTTTTATCGTATAAAAGCGCCAAAACATAAAAAAATGATATAAATGAGGTGTCGCTGTAATCATACTGACCCGAAGAATAAAACTGCTTCATCAATTTTACCAAACGCGGAACGGTATAAACGCCTCCCCCAAAAGAAATTCATGAATAGCTGGTTTTTGGTCATTCTGCCTCACAAAAATCGGAATAAAAAGCGATCAAAAAATGTCACGTGCCCGAAAATGTTACCAATAAAAACATCAACTCGTCCCGCAAAAAACAAGACCTCACATGACTCTGTGGACCAAAATATAGAAAAATTATAGCTCTCAAAATGTGGTAACGCAAAAAATATTTTTTGCAATAAAAAGCGTCTTTCAGTGTGTGACGGCTGCCAATCATAAAAATCCGCTAAAAAACCCGCTATAAAAGTAAATCAAACCCCCCTTCATCACCCCCTTAGTTAGGGAAAAATTAAAAAAATGTATTTATTTCCATTGTCCCATTAGGGCTAGGGTTAGAGTTAGGGCTAGGGTTAGGGCTAGGGCTACGGTTAGGGCTAGGGTTAGGGCTAGGGTTAGGGCTAGGGTTAGGGCTAGGGCTAGGGTTAGGGCTAGAGTTAGGATTAGGGCTAGGGCTACAGTTTGGGTTGGGGCTAAAGTTACAGTTAGGGTTTAGATTACATTTACGGTTGGGAATAGGGTTGGGATTAGGGTTAGGGGTGTGTCAGGGTTAGAGGTGTGGTTAGGGTTACTGTTGGGATTAGGGTTAGGGATGTGTTTGGATTAGGGTTTCAGTTATAATTGGGGGGTTTCCACTGTTTAGGCACATCAGGGGCTCTCCAAACGCGACATGGCGTCCGATCTCAATTCCAGCCAATTCTGCGTTGAAAAAGTAAAACAGTGCTTCTTCCCTTCCGAGCTCTCCCGTGTGCCCAAACAGGGGTTTACCCCAACATATGGGGTATCAGCGTACTCAGGACAAATAGGACAACAACTTTTGGGGTCCAATTTCTCCTGCTACCCTTGGGAAAATACAAAACTCGGGGCTAAAACATATTTTTTGTGGGAAAAAAAAAGATTTTTTATTTTCACGGCTCTGCGTTATAAACTCCTATAAATTCCATCTAAGTCCTCATTCCAAATGGCGCTCCTTCCCTTCCGAGCTCTGCCATGCGCTCAAACGTTGGTTTCCCCCAACATACGGGGTATCAGCGTACTCAGGACAAATTGGACAACAACTTTTGGGGTCGAATTTCTCCTTTTACCCTCGGGAAAATACAAAACTGGGGGCTAAAAAATAATTTTGGGGGGAAAGATTTTTTTTTTTAATTTTCACGGCTCTGCGTTACAAACTGTAGTGAAACACTTGGGGGTTCAAAGCTATCACAACACATCTAGATGAGTTCCTTAGGGGGTCTAGTTTCCAAAATGGTGTCACTTGTGGGAGGTTTCTACTGTTTAGGTACATTAGGGGCTCTGCAAATGCAATGACACCTGCAGACCATTCCATCTAAGTCCTCATTCCAAATGGCACTCCTTCCCTTCTGAGCCCTCCCATGTGCCCAAACAGTGGTTCCCCCCACATATGGTGTATCATCGCACTCAGGACAAATTGGGCAACAAATTTTGGGGTCCAATTTCTCCTGTTACCCTCAGGAAAATACAAAACTGGGGGCTAAAAAAATAATTTTTGTGGGAAAAAAATTTTGTTTTATTTTTACGGCTCTGCATTATAAACTTCTGTGAAGCACTTGGTGGGTCAAAGTGCTCACCACACCTCTAGATAAGTTCCTTAGGGGGTCTACTTTCCAAAATGGTGTCATTTGTGGGGGGTTTCAATGTTTAGGCACATCAGTGGCTCTTCAAACGCAACATGGCGTCCCATCTCAATTCCTGTCAATTTTGCATTGAAAAGTCAAACGGCGCTCCTTCCCTTCCGAGCTCTCCCATCCGCCCAAACAGTGGTTTACCCCCACATATGGGCTATCAGCGTACTCAGGACAAATTGTACAACAACTTTTGGGGTCCAATTTCTTCTCTTACCCTTGGGAAAATAAAAAATTGGGGGCGAAAAGATAATTTTTGTGAAAAAATATGATTTTTTATTTTTACGGTTCTACATTATAAACTTCTGTGAAGCACTTGTTGGGTCAAAGTGCTCACCACACCTCTAGATAAGTTCCTTAGGGGGTCTAATTTCCAAAATGGTGTCACTTGTGGGGGGTTTCAATGTTTAGCCACATCAGGGGCTCTCCAAACGAAACATGGCGTCCCATCTCAATTCCAGTCAATTTTGCATTGAAAAGTCAAATGGCACTCCTTCGCTTCCGAGCTCTGCCATGCGCCCAAACAGTGGTTTACCCCCACATGTGGGGTATTGGCATACTCAGGACAAATTGTACAACAATGTTTGGGGTCCATTTTCTCCTGTTACCCTTGGTAAAATAAAACAAATTGGAGCTGAATTAAATTTTTTGTGAAAAAAAGTTAAATGTTCATTTTTATTTAAACATTCAAAAAATTCCTGTGAAGCACCAGAAGGGTTAATAAACTTCTTGAATATGGTTTTGAGCACCTTGAGGGGTGTAGTTTTTAGAATGGTGTCACACTTGGGTATTTTCTATCATATAGACCCCTCAAAATGACTTCAAATGAGATGTGGTCCCTAAAATAAAATGGTGTTGTAGAAATGAGAAATTGCTGGTCAACTTTTAACCCTTATAACTCCCTAACAAAAAAAAAATTTTGGTTCCAAAATTGTGCTGATGTAAAGTAGACATGTGGGAAATGTTACTTATTAAGTATTTTGTGTGACATATCTCTGTGATTTAATTGCATAAAAATTCAAAGTTGGAAAATTGCGAAATTTTCATAATTTTCGCCAAATTTCCATTTTTTTCACAAATAAACGCAGGTACTATCAAATAATTTTTACCATTGTCATGAAGTACAATATGTCACGAGAAAACAATGTCAGAATCACCAGGATCCATTGAAGCGTTCCAGAGTTATAACCTCATAAAGGGACAGTGGTCAGAATTGTAAAAATTGGCCCGGTCATTAACGTGCAAACCACCCTTGGGGGTAAAGGGGTTAATGAGACGGTGTTGAAGTTGCTAGAATTGTTCAGTGCTGTGCTGGACATTATGACTTTCAATTTTACTGGAAAAATGAAATGTGAACACTGCGCCTCACACATTTGACACAAGACTTGGTTGGTGAGTCAATGTTGACCACTTTTTGAAACAGGTAAAAATCTAATATTTACGGACCTTAGAATAGAGTCTGCGAGGCGATTAAAGTATTTGAGATGAACAGTGCCTCAATGTGTTGCACAGGCAGCCGAGCAGACGGGGGCCTACATCGGACTTGTTTGCACACCGAAAATAGCATGTGCTGCTAGATGAATAAAACGGAACTTTTATTTATTTTTTTAGACTTCCAGTTACATGTCTGTAGGAAGGAGAATTAAAAAGATAGAAAACATAAAAAGAACGGGTATCTTTCTATGGAGTCACAGAAAACAAGAACCTCCATGAGAAGACATTTTTCTTTTTAATCTTCGGCACAAAATTCCTTCTAGGCTCCAAATAGATCAGAATAGTATTAATATATAGCACAATCAGCACTCCAAACATGATGACGAAAAGATGAAGAGGTCTTCATTGACCCATTTCACAAAGGCGACATTTCGGCTCCAGTGCTGAGCCATTGTCTAGATTTGGACTGAAGTTTAAATGTGATGATTGTGCTTTGGGTCAATACAGAAACCTTCAATTTTTCATTTTTTTTTATTTTTTTAAAGTAGTACTGCCTGTTCTATTTTTATATTTGTATAGAGCACTAATTTGGGGGCTCAAAAGCTTACTCCCACCCTTTCCCAGTGAGGATTTCTTTGGACTCACCAGAAGTCAAGTAGAATCAAAATGTAGGTTGCTCTGAAACCTTCCTTTCACTGGAAGCAAAATATGCCCCATCTAGTCTCGTGTACAATTAGTAGAAATCATTTCGACAGACATCTATACGGACCTCTGATATATTCAAACATAATAAGGTCAAGCCTAAAAGTGTTTTTTAAGTAATCAATTTTGATAATTTTTCTAGATTGCGCACTCCACCCATCCATGTATTACACTAGTACCTTCCCATGAATCTACTCAAGCTTCACCGCCTGTGTGCATCAGTGACCATAACTGTACATAACATTCTAGAAATGTTCCGACGAGCGACTTGTAAAGTGGTAGAACTGTGGTCTCCTGCATCTATGTTCCTCTTCATAGACCTGGGCTGCCTGACTCCGATTGCTTCAGTTATAAATGACTTATTAAAATTCCTACACAAGAGGACGCCAATGAGAGAGTAAGGCCTCAATCACACAATAGTGATTTTGTTCTACAAGAAAAAAGGTCAAAGTTTCAACAGTGATTTTTATTTTTTTTGTTAATCAGAGTTTGGGTCAGTTTTTACCAAAGTTTCCTCGAATGAGAATCAAACAAAAACCTAGTTTCTATCTTTTCTTATCGTTCCATGAAAAACAGGGAGCACACACATGACATCCTAGCACTGTCCGATTTTTTTCACGGACCCATTGACTTGTACTGCCGCTTTTGTTACGATACTCTGATCAATATCGGACAGGTCTCACTAATTTTGCATGGAACTTTTTTGCGAAAAATCATGGGCATGTGAACGACCCCATGCACTATTATAGGTCTGAGTGCCATCTGTGAAAAACCAGGTTAGCACACTAATGCAAAAAATGTAAAATCCCCTTATAGTAGTAGCAGACTGACAAAACAGCTTTGTAGCTGGCACACATCTCATGCACGTTCACACTTGCCACTTTGCAAGCTGCTGCATTTCAGGCTCATTTACACAAATGTAACGGTCTCCCTAAACCTCAAAATTGTACAGCTGTAATATGGCATAAATCAGCGTGTATAGTGCCCTAATTGATCAACTAGATGAATTGGAGAAAAAGCTAAATGTGATCTTGTCCATTGGATAGCATGTGTGGGCATGCTGCGTTTCCAATAAATCTCATACACCATCCTTTATAGTCTGGTCTCTTTCCCACTGAAGTCCTTTACACACACAATTTGCAACGGTCTTTGCAAAATGGCTTTACATAGGAACCTGGAACAAAGCGCATTTCTGCTTTACACTTCACTTTTGGAAAACATTAGTGTAATACGAGAGAAAAATGGTTATTGCTCTTTGCGACAATTCTTGGATAACATTTCATTGATATTCTATAAAACAATGCCACTTGGTCAAGAACCATTTCACATGTGCAAGCCTGGCCCTGATGGAATCAAAGAATAACATATTGGGGTCTTCAGAGACTTGTAGCTACCGATTAGTGCTGAACCGATGGCCACTGGCTACCCCCAGTATGGGTCCATTTATACTGGAAGATTAACAGGAATGCTCGTTTCCAGATATTGTGCAGAGTAAACTGGCAGCCAGTCACCCAACGACAAAGTGAAAGGCTTGTTTGTTGGGTAAAATTATCTCCTGGATGAAAAAAAAAAAAACATTCTCCATAGCAGATGGACCTTGTATGAGAGTGTACAGACACAGAACGATCTATCACTGATTGCTCTGTGCACATAGGGGATGAGATCTGCCTATCCAAACAGATCATTAAATGACCGCCAATTGAAATAGGTAGCTTGATAGTGGTCATATAACGGCAAGAGTCATGTACTATAAACGACCCTTATAAAGCATTTTAGTAATTTGGCCTTAATGTTCTTAATACCATTCTTAAAAATATTAAGCTGGCCATAAGCAACATGATCTTTAATATCTATGAACTGTTCACATCTAGGGAACTGAAGTGGTCACCTCAGATAGGGATGTTTGGAGAAACAAGTAACATACAGGATCTATAGATCTACTGAATACTGGTTGGTTCGGGTGTAAATTCTCCATCTATGCCAACCCTTAGCTATTAGTGATGAGCGGACATGCTGTAAGGCTACTTTCACACTTCTGTCTTTTTGAAGACGTTGCAATGCGTCGTTCTGTGCAAAAAACGCATCCTGCAAAGTTGCCCGCAGGATGCGTTTTTTGCACATAGACTTGTATTACCGACGCATCGCGACGTATGGACACACAATCCATACGTCGTGCACTGGATGCGTCGGTAATTGGCGGACCATCGGTTCGAAAAAACGTTCAAGGGAACGTTTTTTCGAATGTCGTGTCCTGCATTTCCGACCGCGCATGTGGGACTTTACAGTGGGCAGCGGACGCGTTGAAACACTGCGTCCGCTGCCCACATTGTGCCGAATTTACACAACGTCCGTCGGTACGTCTGAAATGTGAAAGAGGCCTAACCGAGTGACTGATGTGCTGTATTCCGTCAGAAATGCAAAGTAGAAGGACAGCACTAAAATCACTCAAGCCATGCTATATGGATAACTAATAGTGTACGTGCTGGGATAAGGGGTTATCCAAGCATGTTCATGTGCTAATTGAGTAACTTCGTGCTCGAAAAATATGTTTAGTCCCTGCTCTGGATTTTTGTGCTAGAAAAATATTTTCTAGCCCCCGCGGCTGCATGTCTTGTGGCTGTTAGTTGCAACACATGCAGGGATGGCCTGTTTGTTAGGCATCCTTGCATGTGTTGTGGATGTCTAACAGCTGTGAGACATGTAGCCGCAGGGACTCAAACATATTTTTCGAGCACAAAGTCATTCTATTAGCACATGAGCATGCTCGGATAACCCCTTATCCCAGCACGTTCACTCATCACTATTAGTTATCCATATGGCATGGCTAGAGTGATTTTAGTGCTCTCCTTCTATGTTGCATTTCTGACAGAACACGGTTTGTACTTTGTAATGACAAATCTGCTGACTGCACTTGTTAATGAGGCAATATGTGCCTTTACACACCCGTGTGAAGATATACGGTGGAAGCAGCACATTAGTCACAATGCTTCATTGGGCGAAGCCATCTGTCTCAAGTATGACACCAACTTGCTAATTTTTTGTTGTTGTTGTTTTACCCCAAACTGGATATATACCGATGTGAATTCTCTTATTACCATATAACCTAAAATGTGGCACATTCCAAGCATGTTCAGCATATGTAGGGTTAATAATACATCTTAGTAAATGTATACAAGCATAAAGGCCATTGGTCAGACCCATGGCCGGCGTCAGCTTCAAGTTAGTGGTCACAACGGGCGAATGGCCAGTGGCTGCATGAAAGGCGCCCTGTTATCTTACACAAAAGGCACCTTGTCCACTCGTAGAGACCTGTGCAGACCCAGCCCTGTGTCCACCACAAATCTTACATCAACTTATTTACAGAAAAGCAGAAATGTGTAACACATAGGTAGACAACAGGGATAAAAGTATATGTGTATGTATATTATATATATATATATATATATATATATATATATATGTATATATACACATATGATTATATATACATATTTATGGAATATATCTGATAAATTACATGTGTATCATGACCAAAATATACCTCATCCTAGAAAAAAAAATTGCAACAAATCATTTCGTAATACACTGGTAATCCCAGCAACTTCTGGTGCTGTTGACACCAGAAAAGACCTAGTCAGCTACAGGTCCATAACCAACGCTTTCACCTAGTAAGTTAAGTCGCCCCTTAATATTACCTGTGAGGAACGCAGGGAGAAGAATTCCCGTAAAAAGCAGGAGCAGCACGAGTTGTGGGGTCCCCAAGCAAGACATGTTTATCTACTGCCGGGAAGATGTAAAGTGTGAGAGGTGAGACGTTATGGAGACCTTGCAGCTTCTGGGTTAACAAAGGTGTCTCTGTCCAGAGAGGATGGAAATGTTTAGCTGAGGATCAAGAGAGAAGGCGCACACACACCCCAGACACCTCTCACTCCCCTCATAGCCCTCCTACTCAATCACGTCAGGGACCAGTACCACCCATCAACATTCCTGTTCTAAACCACCCAAAAAAAAAAAAAAAATCATCCACCTCTGACAAGTACCAAGTTACAAGAAAGACTTTAGAAAGCTAAAGCAGTTAGGACCATTCTGTCTCATTTATGGTGGAAATGAAGTGTGATCACTAAAAGACGAAGAACAGTTGTCTACATCAATGGGATGGAAGCCCATCCAACGTAGACAATCTTTTGCAAGCTAAATACAGCCCAAGACTGATTCCTGTACAGACTGTGGGTCTCCTGTCCTAAACCTAACCGTCCAGGCATGAAACATGAAAGATGGATATGTGAATCCATCCATAGCTTGTGTTCACTGTGCTGTACCGTGTGCTCAACGCCCAGGGCACAAACCCGGTATTAACTCACTTGCCATTTAACGTGGGTTATTCTCCATATAGACAGAAGCCCAGTGTGCAAAAGACTGCAGCAGTTCCTGCACCCGTCCACCGTGTGGATATGAAGACGGAGCTCAAACGGAGGCTACTGGCCTCTGTTTTTACTAAAAGCATGTGAAAATTGTCTTGGGATAAATTCAGATGTCTGGACCGTATAGAGGCCCTATTTTCTCATTCCTATCAGTTTAGATCCCAACCAAGAATTCAGGACATGGGAGTTGTGAGAAGGACTTCTTTACATGACCTTGTAGCCTCTGCATTATCTCATGCGTAATAAAGCTGCAATTCCTGACCCCGTCGCCATAATCCTGAACCAAACTGAAAGCATCATAGGCATAGTATAATACAATACTGTTCATTCAGGTGTCAAGTCACACCGGTGGTATTGTATTTTCAGCCATATAAGAAAAAAAAGATACAGATGCTACATAGTCATGTGAATAAGCCCTTAGGACAATTCTCTCAAGATCTGAACTCAAGGTTGGTACCTAAACTCGTACAGAGCACAACCTGGTCAGGACAGAACGCAGAAATCTTGAATGAAAATGGTGACATATCTAAATATGATGCAAAACAAGATGTATCACATGACCTCATTTGTTAGCCTGGGACCGCAGAACCTTTTATTATAGTATTTTGCACATATGGAGAATGATAATCACATCAAATGAAACCTTTATTTTTGAAGAGTGTCTATATTTCAACTTTCTGGTGAACATTTCACGATTCTCCTAAATTAAGCTCATCATTTCTGTACGGTACTTTACCAGGCAAAGTGTTTGTAACAACACAAAATTAATTTTCCCATTGGTTATATGCCTATGAATAAATGTGTCACCAAGTATACCCAGATCACGTTTCAGCCATTACTTCTTTCTTCTTCATGGATAAGACATTAGCGAGCTCACAGAGTGCAACGAAATCTGAGCAGGAAAATAGATAGCAACTTTTCAGTGATAAATTGTAAAATAAATTAGGCTTTAATACGATTTTGTCTCAGGAACCATTTGTTCATGTAATGACCCCAACAATATAATGAAAAAGACCGTGTTATAATTTTGTTTCCACCACTGCAGAATTGCTCTCCTGAGCAGCATCTTCTCGCCTAGAGCAGAAGGCTAGTAGTCTTCATTAACAAGACACTCAGCATTAGCAGGAAACCAGAGGACCAAACATGGCTCCTGACGAGGCCTCATCTGATAAAAGCCTTGTGATCACTTTTTGGTGGCAGCTGATTATGCTTGATTGTCCATCTCCTGGCCATTCTTAGATGATGGAGGAAGACTATAGCAAACGTATGAATGAATGCGACGCTCCTCTGCACCCACATGACGTTCACAAAGAAATAAGGCATCCAAATCAGAAATGTGTTATAACACAACCAGCGCTTTATTAAGGTCAGACCTGGCATCAACCCAAATCACTGCACACTGGGGCAAAACCTTACAGTGGTCCAGGAGCCGTGTAAACATAAGTGCGTTTCATCCTATCCACAGAGGATAGAACAATGCAGGGGGAGCAGGCACACAATAACTCAACAGCACCAAAGTGTGGATATGTCTTGCAGCAAACTAAAAGTTGACTATATCTTTCATTAGAGTAGTCTTAAGAACCTCTGCTCCCACCTGCAGAAACACAAAATTCACTTAAGGTACTTGTGATAAGGTGTGGGAAGTGGACACGAGATGGAAGAGTGAAGCCATTGTTACCTCTGCAGTGTGACCACTCCATTAGTGCAAAGGATCCCTATTCACCGTCCACACTTACAAAAGCTCCACAAACGCTTATGTTGCCATTACTCTGAAATCCAGAGAACTGAACCCCAAGATAGCAGTGAGGGGAGGTGCAAAGTCCAACCAAAAAGCCTCCTCTCTCCACCTAATAACGGTGGAAAAAGTAACAGACTGTGTAAGCCTCTGAAACGAGACCGGACAGTACTGTGATGGAAAACAAAAAATATTTCCCCATGACCCACTCTCCAACCCCCAGAGTGGCCCCTCCACCATGCCCATGAATATCTAGGATAGTAGAGGGGATAGTTGTCCTTGAATCGTCTTGATCTCGATGCTCTGGGGGAGGTCGCCCTATGAAGATCCCAGCAGGGCACGGGGAGTGTGTTCTGGGGTAGGTGGAGTCATATGTTCAGCTTTCCCCCTCCCATTGATGCAGAGGTAGGGGAGGGGGACGGATTACCCCTACCCCACCACAATAATCAGTAATCTTCTAAAGTCTCTATTTCTCCCATGTTCAACCTCTCAGAGGAAGCATTAACAGAAAATCCTGAAAGAAAAAACACAGATCAAAACATTGTAAAAGAAGAAACAAGAAAATATTGATATCGGCTAATTCACATGATAGTATTGTAGCCATAATTCCTGATCCAACCACATTTATGGTTGGCCCTCTGTAGCTACGAAACAGTGATGTTGTGAAGTAGGAGACGTTCCTTCAAACAATAGTACGAAACACCCCAGCACTTAACTAAATATTCAATTAAAGTTTTGATGATGAATCAGCACGTGGAAATAGAAATGATGAACAACTTTTCGGTCTGTTCCAGAAGTTGATCACGGTCCATGTCCTATGGTTTATAGCAGGTACATGGGCTGGACAGAGTGATCAGGGTATGGGAGGGACAGACTGAAACGTTGGCCATCCTATCTATTTGATATGCTAACTTATAAAAAAAACTTTATTACCTATTTAAACATGTGTCGTGGGGTTCTGCACTATAATTCCTGGTATGACCACAAGTCTTGAGACCCAAACTCACAGCATAAAGGGCATACAGTATATGATGCTATTAGCGTTGGTCAGGAGAGATAAGGTCGGGAAGAAATAGAATACAACCATGATATGGTCGTGTAAATCTTCCTAAAGGCCTAGTCAGACGAGCCACAGGAAAACTCATCCGTTTTTCAGCCAGAAAACTTGGACAATTTTCATCTTTGTTGCCATTATTATCTGGTCAGTGTTTCCGTATTTTATTTGTACATCAACCGTTTACACGCATCATCAAATACAGCTTCTCTGTTAATAATGGCAATGTATCTGTAACAATTTGATGCAAGATAAATGATTCGTATGAGACCCGAATTTAATTATTGAATGTCACATCCTAAATATGTAAAAGTATAGCACATGCTGTTATTTCACATGAACAAAAAAGGAAATTTGAACAGATTTTTCCATATCCGTATAACAAGCTCGTCTGCATGAGCCCTAAAGAAGAGGGGTTTAAAGAAGAATAGAGAAAAATACAAGTCACGACTGCTAAGGGTCTAGCACAAACTTGTCCTATCCATCAGCAGTACAAAGGGGGCCCTACATTATTTATCCCGGCACAGGGGCAAGTTTTGTACATGCATTGGTGCCTGGTATTGCAGGCTTTGCCCCTTCATTCTGCTGATTGATGGGAATGTCACGGGTTAAACGCCCACTTGCTTCACATAAGGATAAGACAACCAAGGCTTGTGGGATACGGAGGGTATATGGAGACACATGCTTAGAATACAGTATATAGCCCCACCTAGCAGACTGGGATCTGCCCGAACCATCTTCTGTTTCTTTTTCTTGCGTCCAGCGCTTTGTGCAGTTTCTAGTGTTGTCTGTTGTGAATTACTCTGACTTGTCTGATACAACGCCCATCCCGAATCCTGAAAAAATACAGAACAGCAGGTGTTCAAGATCATGGCCTTCATGTAACGCACCAACTGGGGATCAAATAAAATGAGCCACGCGTGCTAGCACAGCTGAAATATGTGCAGTGGTGGAGGCCCAGGTTGTGTCCGCTCCAGTAGTGTAATTAGGGTATAACGGGGTCATTTTTAAGTATCCTCCTTATAAAGACACTAAATAAGAGGATATAAGATCTCAATGTGTGGCCCCACCACTGAACTCTTCACCAATCCTCAATTACTTACATGTGTTACCTGCGGAGGTTTCTGCTGAACAGTTTTTTGCTTATTTCGACGCTCCAAAAATTGCTTGGAGAAATCTTTAGCTTCAGGGGTGTCCCCAAGATATGCTCGGACATAATCATGGACTTCATAAGGAGATTCCACTTCACGCAGGAAGGACACAAATGTGGGCACTGCACCAAGGAGAAGATGCTTTATTACTATAAATTCAGAGTGAAAGGGTTCTTATCTACACACACTATCTGTGACTTCAGATTACTAAGGCGTGACAGTGAGCAATGTGCACATTTAAGGTACCTTCAGACTAAACGACGCTGCAGCGATCCAGACAACGATCCGGATCGCTGCAGCGTCACTGTTTGTCGCTGGAGAGCTGTCACACAGACAGCTCTCCAGTGACCAACGATGGCGGTAACCAGGATAAACATCGGGTTACTAAGCGCAGGGCCGCGCTTAGTAACCCGATGTTTACCCTGGTTACCATCCTAAAAGTAAAAAAAACAAACGCTTCATACTTACCTACCGCTGTCTGTCCTCGGCGCTCTGCTTCTCTGCACTGGCTGTGAGCACAGCGGCCGGAAAGCACAGCGGTGACGTCACCGCTCTGCTTTCCGGCCGCTGTGCTCACAGTGAGTACAGAGAAGCAGAGCGCCGGAGGACAGACAGCGGAAGGTAAGTATGAAGCGTTTTACTTTTAGGATGGTAACCAGGGTAAACATCGGGTTACTAAGCGCAGCCCTGCGCTTAGTAACCCGATGTTTACCCTGGTTACCAGTGAAGACATCGCTGAATCGGTGTCACACACGCCGATTCAGCGATGTCAGCGGGAGAGCCAGCGACCAAATAAAGTTCTGGCCTTCTAGCTCCGACCAACGACATCACAGCAGGATTCTGATCGCTGCTGCGTGTCAAACTGAACGATATCGCTAGCCAGGACGCTGCAACGTCACAGATCGCTAGCAATATCGTTTAGTGTGAAGGCTACAGTCACACTATCAGTATTTGTAAGCCAAAACCAGGAGATGAACAATCAGAGGAAAAGTGTAATAGAAACACTGAGTTAAAATACTGACCAAATAATGATAGTGGGGCCATAGCCTTATGGCATGTGTCCACGTTCAGTATTACATCCGAATTAGCTGCGGATTGAATGCTGCGTACAGCCGCAGCGTTCAATCCGCAGCGTCCAGATGTTACAGCATAGTGGAGGGGATTTTATGAAATCCCATCCCCACTAAGCGTGCGAACACGCATCCGGCGGCCCTGCATTAACGGACATGCGGCGCGTCTTTTTAGACCGCAGCATGTCTGTTTACCTTGCGGCGACGCACCATCGCCGCAAGGTAAATCACAGGGCCCTATGTATGGGGTGTGGTGATTCTGGATGTGTTCAATGAACACATTTGGAATCACCGTGCATACAGAAGGGGCGGTGCGGGTTTTCCGCTCCGTCCAAATCGCTGTGATTACGGACCGTGGACACAAACCCTTAGAGGGTAAATGAACCCAACTTAAGGGATAATGTCATTAAAACTATTGTAACTCTCTTCTAATCGGCCTCCCTCTTACCAAACTTTCCCCGCTCCAATCTGTCCTGAATGCTGCTGCCAGGATCATATTGCTCACCAACCGTTACACCGATGCCTCTACCTTGTGCCAGTCATTACACTGGCTACCCATCCACTCCAGAATCCAGTACAAAACTAGTACCCTCATCCACAAAGCACTCCATGGCTCAGCACCTCCCTACATCTCCTCTCTGGTCTCAGTCTACCACCCTACCCGTGCCCTCCGCTCCGCCAATGACCTTAGGTTAGCATCCTCAATAATCAGAACCTCCCACTCCCGTCTCCAAGACTTTACACGTGCTGCGCCGATTCTTTGGAATGCACTACCCAGGTTAATACGATTAATCCCCAATCCCCACAGCTTTAAGCGTACCCTAAAAACGCATTTGTTCAGACTGGCCTACCGCCTCAATGCATTAACCTAACGATCCCTGTGTGGCCTATTTAAAAAAAAAAAAAAAAATCAGGATCCTCGCATTATGTTCTCATTCACTTTATGCAGTACTGCTACATACTTAGGCAGTTAACTGGTTCATGCAGCTTTACATGAACACCCGAGCCTTACACTATGGCCGGTCCGAATAACTAAAGCAATTGTTACCATCCACCTCTCGTGTCTCCCCTTTTCCTCATAGTTTGTAAGCTTGCGAGCAGGGCCCTCATTCCTCCTGGTATCTGTTTTGAACTGTATTTCTGTTATGCTGTAATGTCTATTGTCTGTACAAGTCCCTTCTATAATTTGTAAAGCGCTGCGGAATATGTTGGCGCTATATAAATAAAAATTATTATTATTATTATTATAAAACTTGACTTTTCTTGTAATTAATATGTTCTAACAGATAAATTAACATAATTTAGGTGGTATTGCCGTGTAGCATTCCTTTAGGACTTATCTATGGGATATCACTCTTCTCAAGCTAACATGTCTCCACCCTAGATAATTGGCTGCCGTCCACTAGCTAGAATAGCTTTCCCCAGAACAAATATACAGGTCAGTTGCAAGACCACTAGAGCGGATTAAAATTCACTCAAAATCTCCCCATCATGTTTCGCCATGGCTAGCTTCATCAGAGGGACTGAGGCTAGCTAGTGGACTGCAGCCATTAATCTAGGTAGGAGATATATTTGCTTTAGGAGAGCAATATTCCATAGAGGAGTCCCAAAGAATTGCTACACAGCAATACCATCCAAGTTATTTAAATCTTTATCTGTTAGAGCATATTAATTAATTACAATAAAAATCAAGTTTTAATCACATTATCCCTTAAATTGGGTCCATCTACCCTCCGGGTAATCTGTTAGTGTGATTTCTCATCTGTACAGGGTTTTATCAGACACTCAGTTTTCTATTTCCAATGTGACTTAAGGTATGCAATGTGAAGACTAGCCAATTAGATTCTTATCCGCTTCGCTCAACATATAATTTGTCTTGAGTCTGGAAAATCCCTGTTAAGGGGTTTTCCCACAAACACATTATAGTTTAATCAATAGATCTTGGAATAATAATCATTTCTACAATTGGATGTGTTTAAAAAAATGTTCCTGTGCGGAGATAATCTTATAAATGTGTCCCTGCTGTGTACTGTGTAATGTCTGTGTCTGACCGTGCAGAAACATGGTCTAATCATAACACAGCTCCTGGGTAGGGGAGGAAGCAAAAGAGAGGATACAGACATTACAGCATGGGATCACATTTGAGTCTTTAACCCCTTCATGACCCCAGCCTATTTTGACCTTAATGACTTGGCCATTTTTTGCAATTCTGACCAGTGTCCCTTTATGAGGTAATAAGTCAAGAACGCTTCAACAGATCCTATCGATTCTG
Source organism: Ranitomeya imitator (assembly GCF_032444005.1). Classification (NCBI taxonomy): domain Eukaryota; kingdom Metazoa; phylum Chordata; class Amphibia; order Anura; family Dendrobatidae; genus Ranitomeya; species Ranitomeya imitator. The sequence goes on along the minus strand of NC_091286.1, from coordinate 567,389,467 downwards.
AGCGTGTTTTTTCATGACATATTGGGCGTCATGTTAGTGGTAAATTTAGGTCGATACTTTTTGCGTTTACTTGTGAAAAAAAAATCAGAAATTTGGTGAAAATTTAGAAAAATTCACAATTTTCAAATTTTGAATTTTTATTCTGTTAAATCAGAGTCATGTGACACAAAATAGTTAATAAATAACATTTCCCACATGTATACTTTACATCAGCACAATTTTGGAAGCAAATTTTTTTTTTCTAGGAAGTTGTAAAGGTTAAAATTTGACCAGCGATTTCTCATTTTTACAACAAAATATACAAAACCATTTTTTTTTTAGGTATCACCTCACGTTTGAAGTCAGTTTGAGGAGTCTATATGGCTGAAAATACCCAAAAGTGACACCATTCTAAAAATTACACCCCTCAAGGTGCTCAAAACCACATTCAAGTTTATTAACCCTTCAGGTGCTTCACAGCAGTAGAAGCAACATGGAAGGAAAAAATGAACATTTCACTTTTTAGTCACAAAAATGATCTTTTAGCAACAATTTTTTTTTTATTTTCCCAAGGGTAAAAGGAGAAACTGGACCCCGAAAGTTGTTGTCCAATTTGTCCCGAGTACGCTGAAACCCCATATGTGGGGAGGGGGGGGGGGGGGGAGGGATTGGAAACCACTGTTTGGGCGCACAGCAGGGCACAGAAGGGAAGGAGCGCCATTTGACTTTTTGAATGAAAAATTGGCTCCAATCTTTAGTGGACACCATGTCGCGTTTGGAGAGCCCCCGTGTGCCTAAAGATTGGAGCTCCCCCACAAGTGACCCCATTTTGGAAACTAGACCCCCCCCAAGGAATTCGTCTAGATGCATAGAGAGCACTTTGAACCCCCAGGTGCTTCACAAATTGATCCGTAAAAATGAAAAAGTACTTTTTTTTTCACAAAAAATTTCTTGTAGCCTCAATTTTTTCATTTTCACATGGGCAACAGGATAAAATGGATCCTAAAATTTGTTGGGCAGTTTCTCCTGAGTTCACCGATACCTCATATGTGGGGGTAAACCACTGTTTGGGCACACGACAAGGCTCGGAAGGGAAGGAGCGCCATTTGACTTTTGAATGGAAAATTAGCTCCAATCGTTAGAAAACACCATGTTGCGTTCGGAGAGCCCCTGTGTGTCTAAACATTAGAGCTCCCCCACAAGTGACCCCATTTTGGAAACTAGACCTCCCATTGAACTTATCTACAGGTCCTTCTCAAAAAATTAGCATATAGTGTTAAATTTCATTATTTACCATAATGTAATGATTACAATTAAACTTTCATATATTATAGATTCATTATCCACCAACTGAAATTTGTCAGGTCTTTTATTGTTTTAATACTGTTGATTTTGGCATACAACTCCTGATAACCCAAAAAACCTGTCTCAATAAATTAGCATATTTCACCCATCCAATCAAATAAAAGTGTTTTTTAATAACAAACAAAAAAACCAACAAATAATAATGTTCAGTTATGCACTCAATACTTGGTCGGGAATCCTTTGGCAGAAATGACTGCTTCAATGCGGCGTGGCATGGAGGCAATCAGCCTGTGACACTGCTGAGATGTTATGGAGGCCCAGGATGCTTCAATAGCGGCCTTAAGCTCATCCAGAGTGTTGGGTCTTGCGTCTCTCAACTTTCTCTTCACAATATCCCACAGATTCTCTATGGGGTTCAGGTCAGGAGAGTTGGCAGGCCAATTGAGCACAGTAATACCATGGTCAGTAAACCATTTACCAGTGGTTTTGGCACTGTGAGCAGGTGCCAGGTCGTGCTGAAAAATGAAATCTTCATCTCCATAAAGCATTTCAGCCGATGGAAGCATGAAGTGCTCCAAAATCTCCTGATAGCTAGCTGCATTGACCCTGCCCTTGATGAAACACAGTGGACCAACACCAGCAGCTGACATGGCACCCCACACCATCACTGACTGTGGGTACTTGACACTGGACTTCAGGCATTTTGGCATTTCCTTCTCCCCAGTCTTCCTCCAGACTTTAGCACCTTGATTTCCGAATGACATGCAAAATTTGCTTTCATCAGAAAAAAGTACTTGGGACCACTTAGCAACAGTCCAGTGCTGCTTCTCTGTAGCCCAGGTCAGGCGCCTCTTCAAAAGTGGCTTTACCTGGGGAATGCGGCACCTGTAGCCCATTTCCTGCACACGCCTGTGCACGGTGGCTCTGGATGTTTCCACACCAGACTCAGTCCACTGCTTCCTCAGGTTCCCCAAGGTCTGGAATCGGTCCTTCTCCACAATCTTCCTCAGGGTCCGGTCTCCTCTTCTCGTTGTACAGCGTTTTCTGCCACATTGTTTCCTTCCAACAGACTTACCATTGAGGTGCCTTGATACAGCACTCTGGGAACAGCCTATTTGTTGAGAAATTTCTTTCTGGGTCTTACCCTCTTGCTTGAGGGTGTCAATGATGGCCTTCTTGACATCTGTCAGGTCGCTAGTCTTACCCATGATGGGGGTTTTGAGTAATGAACCAGGTAGGGAGTTTATAAAAGCCTCAGGTATCTTTTGCATGTGTTTAGAGTTAATTAGTTGATTCAGAAGATTAGGGTAATAGGTCGTTTAGAGAACCTTTTCTTGATATGCTAATTTATTGAGACAGGTTTTTTGGGTTATCAGGAGTTGTATGCCAAAATCATCAGTATTAAAACAATAAAAGACCTGACAAATTTCAGTTGGTGGATAATGAATCTATAATATATGAAAGTTTAATTGTAATCATTACATTATGGTAAATAATGAAATTTAACACTATATGCTAATTTTTTGAGAAGGACCTGTAGATGTGTGGTGAGCACTTTAGACCCCTAAGTGCTTATAGTACGCTTATACCACATATGTTTGGGTAAACCACTGTTTGGGCGCACGTCGGGGCTCGGAAGGGAGGGAGCACCATTTGACTTTTTGACACAAGATTGGATGGAATCAATGGTGGAGCAATGTCGCGTTTGGAGACCCCCTGATGTGCCTAAACAGTGGAAACCCCTCAATTCTAACTCCAACACACCCCTAACCCTAATCCCAACCATAATCCTAGTCACAACCCTAACCCTAATCCAAACCATAACCCTAACCAACACACCCCTAACCATAGCCCCAAACACGGACGGTGCTGGGGCTTTATGCATATCCTGTGGGTCCAGTCCCTTGGGATGTGCGTGGGGGTCACGTCCGGCTGTGGGCTTAGCTCCAGAAGGGGGTATGTGGGAGCGACACCCTGCGTTTCCGTCTCTTGGTGATGTGGGGAGAACCGAGTCCTGGAGACACGTTGCCCCTGCAGACATAAGAGCGATGCAGGAGGGGGTACGGGGAGGCAACACTCCGCGTTCCCGCTTCTTGACGATTTAGGGAGATTGGGGCCTTGAAAGGACCCATCGCCCCTTCATCCATAGGAAAAAATTAAAAATAAAATAAAAATGTAAAATTAGAAAGTTGGGGTCTGAAAGCAGACCCAAGTGCCTCCTACAGACACTAAGCAAGAACTGGTTCAGGTTAGAGCCAGCAGAGGGTGTATACTGCAGAGAAGGAGTTATTCTTTTCTATGTTTACTTAGCGTCCTCCTACTGGCAGCAGCATAACACCCATGGTCCTGTGTCCCTCAATGAGGCGAAGGAGAAATATTCACCTCTCTCCATGCCCATGGGAGTGGAGAGAGGTGAATATTCATTGTAGGTTTTCTGCATATAAGCATCAACCTGGATAAGTAGACTTGTAACCTCAAACATCAGTTTTCTCATTTTTAACAGGTTTGACTGCCACGGTGTTAGAGGGGTTGTGCACTACTATTTATATTGATGCCCTATCAACAGCATCAGTCATCAGTGTAAGATTAGTGGGGGGTCTGACAACTGACACCCCCACGATCAGCTGCTATGACCGCTAATAATGGCCAGGTGTACACATTGCACAGACAAGAGCAGCACAGCTTCATTCAATGCTTAGTGGCAGCTGCCGAGTGCAGCGCCCATGAAGCAGGGTGATAGAGCGGTGTTATTCCGCACTGAGTCATGTACATCTGGCTACCACCAGAGGTGATGACAGCTGATCAGTGGGGTTGTAATATGTTGAACCTCTGAGCAATCTAATGCATTCACACCTAAATTTCCACCTTTATATCAATTAAAAACTGAATGTTTTCTCCCATGTGTCATACCTTTAACATCCTCTTTCCTTATTTTTTTTATAATGAAGGATTTCTGAACTTTTCTCTGCAATGGATCAATAACACCTTGCCAACATATTGGTACTTCATATGCTGGGACCCGGTCTTTCAAGCAGGCTCAGAGGCTGATCCTGCCCCATTTCCAACAGATGATGGTGGTGTTATCCAGCCATCATATGGCTCTATTAGCAGCGGGTTAAGTTACAATCTAACAGTGGAATTTACAGCCCATGGTCTGTGGGTGTGTTGTTCCACATGTCCATTGTCCAACATCCCACAACGTGATCGTGCGATGCTGATGGGTTGCTGAAGACCATGGTGCCTGTCATGACAGTCTCCTATGTAGCCCAGCCTAGGAATACTAAGACTTTTACTATGTACTGTGGCTTTGCAATATTTAATAGAGATAAAATGATTGCAGGTTCAGGTCCCCTCAGCAGACTAACTAAAACGTAAAAAATGTTTTTACATTTTTTTTTTTTTTTAATTAAGTCACTATTGTAATTGTACTGGCCTGGAGAATCCTATTACCAAGTGATTTAACCATATAATGAAAGCAGTAAAAAGTTAAAAAAAAAATAATTTTTTTTTTTTTGCACAAGTTGACAGAATTCGTAATTTTTCCCCCCATGTTTAAAAGTATGTTGAATGGCAATGAATGGTGTCATTTAAAACTGCAGCTTGTCCAGCAAAAAAAACAAGCTCTCATACGGCTAGGTCAACGGAAAAAAAAAAAAAAAAAGTTATGGCTCTTGAAAGAAGGGGAGGAAAAACGAAAACACAAAAAACTGAAAAATCGCCTTGTCTGGTAAAGCTTAAAAAAAACGGAAGCAAAACACATGGGGAGCTTATGTAAAATGAATTTCTTCCATTTTTCTTACAAATCCACTTAGACTTAAATGGCAGAAACCGATGCAAAAAAACAAACAAAACACAGATCAAAATAGGACATGTACTGTTTAGTGGACAAGTCATAAGAATGTGTTAAAAGAATGTGTATATGGCTGCATTAAACTATGGGTCACGTGTGCTGGTTGTCTTAAAAGCAAATAGCAAGATGAGAAAAACGCATGTGTGAATATAGTTTTATATTCATGACCTATCCTGAGGGATAGGTTATCAATATAAACATAGTGGACAACCCCTTTAACTGGAGTCCAAACGAAGAGGAAAAAAAGTAACATGGAGTTACAGTCAGCAATTTCAAGCTTGGGTAAAATAGACAAGTTGCTATTTGTTCCAGGTTTTTATTTGAGTGAGAAGAACAGTTCTCTTCTGTTCACACATCCGTTCTGACATTGTTTGTTGGTCCGTTTTAGGGACATCTTAAATAAGTGATCTGTTGCATCAACTTAGGCAAAAAGAAGATGAATCTCATTATTATGGGGTTGGTTTAGTGGCCTTTTTTTTTTTTTTTTTGAATGGAAGAAATTGTTTTGCACGCTGGACTGTCCACCATAAAAAAAAAACGAAAAAGGACCCCGTAATAAGCAACGGGACCCCACTGCTTTCGTTAGCATAACTAATGCAGCTAGTCTCTTTTCCCATTTATCCATTTCCAAAATGGAACAAAAGAAATGTCTGAACAGAACCAAACACTATATATAACTTTACTATTTCTATACATTAAGGGTTTACATGAAATGCAAAAAAAAAAGCTGCAAACATACATGTAAGTTAGTCTGATGTGCATTTTTTGGGAAGAAAAGTACAAATTCTTTCATAATATTTCCTATTCTTATTTAATCCACTTTTGCTTTGGCTCAAAAAAGTTCTAAACATCTCTACGTAAAAATGCACATGTGGTTCCAACGGTACGTGACTTCATTTTCGAAGCCACCTTTCCTTACCATCCAGGCTATGGGCGGTGTTGAGGGCATGCAGCGTCTGCTCACACCACTGGGTGAAGCTGTCGGGACACTTCGTTGCTCCTTGAAAAAGTCTAACGAGCTTCTCTTCTTGCTCAACTTTCTTACTCTGTCGGCTATTCAACCCTGATGATTTGCTGGGGAAAAAAAGAGCAATAGTTGTGTAATTTCTACAATAACTACAGTATACATTTGCTTGTGTTTGATTACCTGGATTTACAAATAATAAAAAAGTCAGCTATACAATCTAACATGGATTAGAAATCCTGCTCTCTTGGCAGTAAAGAAGCGGCTTACAAAAAACAGGTTTTTGCTGCGTTTTTCAGGATCCCAAAGTTCAGCTTTGCCTCCACCACAGAAGCATGAACAATGCGAGGTGTTAGGTCACCATTGCAATACATATGTGAAACCATAAAACCATTTTGAAAAAAAAGGGCCATTTGTCAAAATTATTTAGTGGAAAAAGATTTTTGAAGTCTGAAAAGATAGTGACTATTCTGAACAAAAAAGTTCACGAGTTCATGAAAAAAATTCACAATTACAAATGCAACAGTGGGGGGAGGTGAACTGGTCAGGAACAGTTTACTTAACATTGGCGGAACATTGAGCTTGTATGACGCTGTTTACCTATATTGGTTGTCCTTTGAGCTGATCAGGTATTGCTCAATTTCACACCTTGGTCGGCCAATCTTTACTTTACACATATCACTGATTTAACTAAACTGTACTAATCCTAAAGCCCCGTCACACAAAGCGAGATCGCTAGCGAGATCGCTGCTGAGTCACAAGTTTTGTGACGCAACAGCGACCTCAGTAGCGATCTCGCTATGTGTGACACGTAGCAGCGATCAGGCCCCTGCTGTGAGATCGCTGGTCGTGTCGGAATGGCCTGGACCTTTTTTTGATCGTTGAGGTCCCGCTGGGTAGCACACATCGCTGCGTTTGACACCTTACCAACGACCTCATGACAGGACGTCCCTCATTGAGGTCTGTTAATCGTCATGAAATAGCTGCCATGTGACATCGTTGTACAGGTTGCTACAGGTCGCCGCATCGCTGCTGCGTCGTTGGGGAGATCTCACAGTTTGACATCTCACCAGCGACCACATAGCGACGCAGCAACGATCCCTGACAGGTCCTATCGTTGTCGGGATCGCTTTAGCGTCGCTAAGTGTGACGGGGTCTTAACTGTGATTCTCAGGTGAGGAAACCAAGACATTATGGTTTAAATTTGGTAAAAAACACAAAAATAAATGCATTTCACTTTCAAATACTGCTGTACTTGTTTAAAAAAAAAAACCTACTAAAAAAGCAGCAAAAATGCTGAAAAAAGTGACATGCTGCAGTTTTCAAAGACGGAGCAGTTTTCCAATTCAGTCAGGGAGAGAAAAAAAAGTGTGTGCATGAGATTTCTGAAATCTTATAGCTTTTGCCAGTACTGTAAAACGCAGCTTAAAATTGTATAAAACCACAGCAAAAAAACGCAGTGTAAGTGCAACGTGAAAACATAGACTTACGCTGAAGAAAAGGAGAGAGCAGTACTATCACTTGCACAAGGGGGTGGGTGCTCTCAATAAATAGCACTCAATCTGAAAAGCTGAAGATTAGTAGAGATGGTAAAATATTTACCTAGCATTGCTCTTGTTCTTATTGGCAGCATTTCGGGGTGCAACTACTTTGACAGCATCGTCCCAGAATCCACTACATGTCTTGCTTTCTGGGTTACTCCAGATGCTACTTACAGAGTCCGATGACCACTGAGGGCTCAGATTGTTGTTCAAGTTGCCCCATACAGAGTTTCCAGAGCTGCTATTGCACGTGTTCAGCTTAAAAAGGAAGAAAGAAATTTTTTAAAGAGCGTAAAAAACAACTAGGGAGCTTATTCAGCATTACCTTTGTGCTTATTTTCTAGAGTAAAAATTGTGATTTAATTTGCACCTTTTTTACCAGGTTTTGTCTGTTTTTTCTACATTGTGTGTGTGTGGTTTTCTTCAGATGTTTAGCCTAATTCATTGAGGCAAACATTTAAGCACTACTGTACTTCCCAATATCCTAGTACTTTACAAAAATCTACCTAAAGATTCACTTAGACTTCCGTTTTTCTCGTACGAGTTTTATTCATGGTTTTCATGGACAGCACTCGCACCTATGACAGCGAGTTATTTTATATGTCTGACTTTTTTTTCCCTTGGACTGAGTGATTCGCAGAAAGCAGTGAGAGATGTCTAATATCAAGCAGAGGGTCAGATCGAACTTTCCCGTTTCAATCAAAGGGTCAGTGGGAAAAATAAATAAATAAATCGGACAGCGCTTGGATGTGTATTGTCCGATTTTCACTGTTTGATACAAGAAGCTGGAGAAACCTGCAGGTTTTTTTTTCTTAAAGGTACCTTCACACTAAGCGACGCTGCAGCGATCTAGACAACGATGTCGATCGCTGCAGCGTCGCTGTTTGGTTGCTGGAGAGCTGTCACACAGACAGCTCTCCAGCGACCAACGATCCCGAGGTCCCCAGTAACCAGGGTAAACATCGGGTTACTAAGCGCAGGGCCGCGCTTAGTAACCCGATGTTTACCATGGTTACCAGCGTAAACGTTAAAAAAACAAACACTACATACTTACCTTCAGCTGTCTGTCCTCCGGCGCTCTGCTTTCCTCTGCACTGTCAGCGCCGGTCAGCCGGAAAGCAGAGCGGTGACATCACCGCTGTGCTTTCCGGCTGGCCAGCGCAGACACAGGATGCAGGAGGAGTGCAGAGAAGCACAGCGCCGGTGACAGACAGCTGAAGGTAAGTATGTAGTGTTTATTGTTTTAACGTTTACGCTGGTAGCCAGGGTAAACATCGGGTTACTAAGTGCGGCCCTGCCGATCCAGCGATGTCAGCGGGAGATCCAGCGACAAAATAAAGTTCTGGACTTTCCTCAGCGACCAACAATCTCCCAGCAGGGGCCTGATCGTTGGTCGCTGTCACACAACGATTTCCTTAACGATATCGTTGCTACGTCACCAAAAGCAACGATATCGTTAACGATATCGTTATGTGTGAAGGTACCTTAACTGGAGAAATACTGGTAAAACCTGGTACACTGACCAAACTCGGATGACACTGTTGATTGACATCTAAATGAGCCCTAATTTATTTTATTATGTGCAACACTCATAAGCTTACTCAAACGGCTGTGCAATGTTTTACACTAAACAGGGGGAAATTATATATATATCTCTCTCTCTATATATAAAAACATTTTGAATTTGCCCTGAATTTACCAGAAATTAAGGACCATCATGTGCAACTTAAAAAAAAAATGCAAATAATGAACTGAGGAACAGAGTCTAACTACAAGAAACACCACTCCCTAAACATATACATTGAATAACTTCAGGAGACCATGCACCTTATATATCGCACACTGGGCTGTCATTTGTGTTACCATACCATTGTATTTACTAAAAAGTGGAAACTGCTGCCATTTACAATGTTGTCATTTTCAGTGATGGAGGCGACCACTGAAGTGGACGCTTCAAGAGGCAAGTCATTTATTTTAGAATGCTTCCTACTCTTATTTTTTTTTTTTATGCACAATGATACTTTCACCTAGCATAAGTAAAACTCCGCATCATTCACCTTCTTCCTTTGCTGGGCTCAGCGGCCTACATCATCGTCACCGCTGAGCTCACTGATTGGCAGCAGCACTCGCGGACTATAGTTGTAACTTCATCTCTGCAGCCTGAACTGCTGGAGCAGAGGAAGATGAATAATGCAATATTTTCAAGAAGTTCAAGTGGGTGGACATAACATATTAAAGTGTTTACCAGGAATAATTTTTAATAAATGACAACCTATGGATTTATAACAATTGTAAAGAATAATTACTTGCCTATACTATGGTGCGGGTCACACAAGTGTGTAGAAATGAGAAAGTCGGAGCACACTGCAGGTGCCTTCTAATAACTGTATATAAAATACTAGATGGTGGCCCGATTCTAACGCATCGGGTATTCTAGAATATGTATGTAGTTTATTTATGAAGATATAAGAATAATGCAATGAATACACAGGATTTTCCAGGTAAAATATATACATTATCATTAAATTTTGTTGCTCATAGAACTTAATACAACTGAACGATAATTATTAAACAGATCATCAAAATATATAAACCATTACATGAATATCTAACTGTATTTAAATAAATCATCTGACGAAAGAAGTACATCGACACTATAATATATTTGTTAACCATATCAACCCAAAATATTTTTGCACACCACATTTCTTGTGAATACCTTTTGACTATCTTTAAGCAACTTTCCTTGTAAAGGGGTATGAAGAACTTGCACCTTGACGTTGGATCTCATTTTAACTCTTGAAAATGCAACATAGAGTTGTCCATGACCAAAAACGGGCTCCGGTAGATATATGCCAACACGGTATAGAGTTTGACCTTGAGACTTGTGTATTGTCATGGCAAAAGCTGGTTTTACTGGAAACTGTCGACGCCAAAGCCTAAATGGAAAACCGGTGTCCAAAGGACATAAATCGATGCGTGGAATGAACACTTCGCCTCCTTTTGCTGATCCAGTGATCACTCTTGCTTGAATTACGTGGGAATGGAGTCCAGCAACAATAAGGTGAGTTCCATTACATAGCCCATTTTTTGTATTTAGATTCCGCAGCAACATTACGATTGTTCCAACTTTGAGTTGTAGTCTGTGGGATGACATTCCTAATGGCGTAAGACTATTTAAAAATTAAACTGAATAATGCTCTCGTTCATCTTCATTATCTACATCCACTGAATCATCACTCTTGTACAACTTATACTCTCCAGGCATTCTATCCATTACACGGGAATTTAGCAGAGCCACGTCATCGTTCTTGGGACAGAGAATTGCATGGGAAGAGGCCCTCTCAACACTGGTTTGGTCGTTCACATCAATTTCAACGCATTGTGCAAAAACATCACTTACTATGCAGTCAGTGTGCAACATGTCTTCTGGTATTTCAATAATGTCTTCTCCAAGGTGCTATTCGTTGCCAAGTTCACAGTTACCAAGTTTAGGAAGTCAGTTGCTGTACTCTGGGTCAGAAGATCACATGTTGTTAATTAGTTGGAGTTTATTAAACGGTTTCCAAATGTCAGCCATTTTTAAGCTGGACTCGATAACATCTGTTCTTGTTCCATTTGGTATGACTGGAAGGCATTGCCTAAAATCTCCAATGACAAAACTTTACCTCCAAACAGAATTTCATTTTTTTCAGCAACATTTGTATTCATTACTTCACACAGAAGTCTGTCAATTAAGCTCAAAGCGCATTTGGGTGCCATGGTGCACTCGTCAAGTATCAAAAGATTTGCGTTGTTTAACTGTCTTCCTGCAAATGTGTCTTGTTTTATCCTGGAAATGGAGATTTCGTTGACTGGCACTGGTATCCCAAAGAGTGAATGGATAGTGCAACCTCCTCGTAAAAGGTTTGCTGCAATGCCTGTTGTAGCCGATGGCAATACGACTTTTCCCAACCCTCTAAACGTGATGCATTAAAACTTCATAAAGGTATGTTTTACCGCTCCCTCCTGGACCATCAATAAAGAAACATTTTGGCCTTGCATCTGCTTGGTTTTCTATAGCGCTCACAATAGTGTGATATGCAATTCGTTTTTGTTCATTTAAGGAGTTTCTCTTCTCTGTTGCCAACAATAATTTGTAAGCTTCGTCATACTCTGGAACTTGTTGAACTTGAATTGAAGGCTGTGGCAAATTAAAGTCTGAAAACGTTTTTCCATGCAGTAGTAAGACATTTGGGACATCTTGCATGGCATAAGATTTGTAATTTTGACAATTTCCAGTTCTGTTGTGAAAATGTAAGCAGTAATCCTCGATTAGATCTTCTTTAAAATTTGCCCAAAGTTGAGTCGGATTTGTAGGCGGTCCAAATACGCAGATGTAGGCAAACAATTCACGAAGTTGCTTAGGTATATGTAGGGTAACTGCGTCTTCTAAAGTAAGTCTCCACACAGTATCATCCAATAGAAGTCCTAAAGCCAAAGCTGCAGCTTTAAATGTATCATGCAATCCTCCGTTAACTGTTTTCAAATCGTCATAACTTGTAGCTCCTTTGACATGCAGTAGTAACAGCCGAAGGCAATATCTTTCTTGATCCTTGACACTAATAAGAGTATGTGCACACGCTGCGGATATTGCTGCGCATCCGCAGCGTTTTCGCAGCTGCGGATCCACAGTGGTTTCCCATGAGTTTACAGTACCATGTTAACCTATGGGAAACGAAATCCGCAGTGCACATGCTGCGGAAAACAACGCGCGCAAACGCAGCGGTTTACATTCCGCAGCATGTCAATTCGGATTCCGCTGTGGTTTTACACCTGCTCCAATAGAAAACTGCAAATGTAAAGCCGCAGCGGAATCCGCAGTAGAAACCGCAATAAATCCGCAGGAAAAACCGCAGCAGTTTTTCCAAATCCGCTGCGGAAAAATCCGCAGTGCTCCAGAATACGTGTGCACATACCCTAACAGTTTACATGCGTCCAATTATTCTTCTAAGTGCTCGTTGTCTTGGATTCCAAGTTTTATTCCAAACGTAATGCTCTGGAATCTCTCGATACAAATACTGCCTTGCGTTTTCTTGACGTTGGTTCAGCAAAATCCATTCCATTAACCCCTTCGTGCCATGCGCCGTACTAGTATTTGTGACAGCCGCAGTACTAGTACAGCGCCGCCATTTTCCGGTCACCGTGTGGCATCGCGCGGTGATCGGGTTCCGATGGCTGTTGTCCCTGACAGCAGACTATCTCTGCACGTAGCCCCAGGGGGCTGCACCGCCCCCCCCAGCATCGGCGATCGCTGTGATTGGCTGGTCAATTCTGACCAGCAAATCACAGCTACATGACAATAAAGTTTAAAAAAACAAACAAAAAAAAAAGCATGTGACAGGCTGTGGTTGGTGCTGTGTGACGTCGCACCAATCACAGTTGTCACAATAGGTGGGGTGATCGCCATGTCGCCTCACCTGATTAACGCCTATGGCGCTGATTGGCTGAACAATAGCTTCTAGCCAATCAGCGCCAAAGGGGTTAATTTAAAATACCGATCACCACCCTGCACGCCATCTTTCTCTCAGATTTGGCGTGCAGAGCAGTTGTCCAAGCCCCTCTGTTTGACCTGAGTGAAGGAATCCATTGGTGGCCAGTGTGAACAACCCGGCGATCTCCTGTCTTCCTGTGCTGTGCTGATCTCCAGCTCCGTGCTCTCTGCTGCCATCTGCCTGCTGTGTGAGGCCTGTGATCACAGCAGCAGCACCTCCCCCACCCCTTTCCCATCCCCCCATCCCTGTTCCAGTACCCCCTCCCTCCCCCTCCAATTGAAATTTTTGCGCACTTTTTTGCGTTTTTTCCTGTGCGCGGCGTCCCGTGCAGAGCATTTGTGCTCTTCCTGTGTCCGCAGTGCTCTGATCTGTATCGCTGCTGATCAGAGACTGCGCCACAGGACTTTTTCTTTTTTTTAGCTAGTGTAGCGGACTTCGCAGTCTAAGCGACGTCCGTTTTTTTTTTTACAAAAAAATAATAATAGTTGTTAGTGCAGTGTAGTTTTAGACATAGATTAGCTGGTGTCACAGCGTTAGTGATGACCGTTTTTTTTTTTTGTTTTTTTTTTTAGAGAAAAAAAAAATTGTACAGAGTAGTTTAGTGGTAGCGTGTTAGTGTAGCCGGCGTCACAGCGTTAGTGACGACCAATCATCTTTTAGAAAAAAAAAATTGTACAGAGTAGTTTTATAGGTAGGGAGGTAGCGTCTTTTTTGCATAAAAAAAATCTGCTATCGCCGGATAATCTCTAGTGCATTAGGGGAGCGTACGTCACACTGTTAGTGGCGTTCGCTTTTCTTTCGTAAAAAGAATAATTAGTTGAGTTGCCTAATTTTTAGCGAGTGCATTAGGGGAGCGTACGTCACACTGTTAATGGCGTTCGTTTTTTCTTTTGTAGAAAGAATAATTAGTTGCGTAGTCTAATTTTTAGCGAGTACATTAGGGGAGCGTACGTCACACTGTTAATGGCGTTCGTTTTTTCTTTTGTACAAAGAATAATTAGTTGCGTAGTCTAATTTTTAGCGAGTACATTAGGGGAGCGTACATCACACTGTTAGTGGCGTTCGTTTTTTCTTTTCCAAAAAAAGATTTAGTTGCGTAGGGTAAATTTATACTTTTTTTTATACAAACTTATTTTTTTACATCTGATTTTTCTTTTCATCTTTTTTTCTTGTTTCTTCTACATTATTTCTCACTACTTGTTTTTTCTCTCTGATTGCTTATAATAAAGAGTACCCTATACACAAGCCCCACACATTACACGTGTAAAAGCACCACTTACACACACATCCCCAGGGTTTGGGGGGAAAAAAATGGCCCATTCGTCAACAAGGCGCTATTCACCAAAGGAGGCTTACGCCATCCTTGCGTCCGACACGGATACAGCCAGTGAGGAAGATCCCACATTCCTCTATTCCTCCTCATCTGGTGAGGAAGGACCCCCAACAAGGCGCCGTAGGACCCAGGCAACTCCTGCAGCAATCGATCCTGTATGGATTGCACCCCCTGAAAATTTTCAGCCCGTCATTCCGGATTTCAGCAGCAGCTCAGGAATCCAGTTTGACACGACTGGCCTCACTGAAATTGACTTCTTCAAATTCTTTTTCAGTGATGAAATAATAAATCTTGTGGTGGCCCAGACGAACCTGTATGCCCAACAATTTTTCACCCAAAATCCCACGTCATCACACTCCAGATGGACCCTTGTAAATGCAGCATAGATGATGACATTTTGGGGAATTGTGCTGCATATGGGCATAATCAAAAAGCCAAAGCTTCGGCAATACTGGAGTACTGATATTCTCTACAGTACACCGGTATTCCGCATGGCCATGAAAAGGACACGATTTGAAGGGATCCAAAAATTTTTGCATTCTAGTGATAATGCACAGTGTCCTCCTCGAGACGATTCAAACTTTGATCGTCTATATAAAATTCGGCCAGTGGTTGAACACTTCAGCAGAAAATTTGCTGAGGCGTACACACCCCAGAGGGACATCGCTATTGATGAATCTCTTGTTCACTTCAAAGGGAGGCTAAAATTCCGACAATACCTGCCCAGTAAGAGGTCCAGGTACGGAATAAAGCTGTACAAACTGTACGAGAGTACCTCAGGGTACACCCACAAATTTAGGGTCTACGAGGGGAAGGACACTCAGAATAACCCCCCCATCCTGGGGGTGAGTGGGAAAATTGTGTGGGAATTGCTGCACCCACTGCTGGATAGGCGTTATCACCTCTACATTGACAACTTTTACACCAGCATCCCACTCTTCAAGGCCCTCACTGCCAGAGGTACAGCTGCATGTGGCACCGTGCGAAAAAATCAAGTATAAGGACAAAAACAGGATTTTCGGTTGCTTACCGTAAAATCTGTTTCTTGAAGCCTCTATTGGGGGACACAGGAACCATGCGTGTATGCTGCTGCCACTAGGAGGCTGACACTATGCAAATAAAAAAGTTAGCTCCTCCTCTGCAGTATACACCCCACTGACTGGCATTAAACTCTTCTGTTAGTGAGAAAGCAGTAGGAGAAAGAACAAGGTTGAAAAACCATAACCACAAACTTGAGAACTGTAAACGTGAGAACAGTCAGAAAACATATAACAAAAACATTGGGAGGGAGCTGTGTCCCCCAATGGAGGCTTCAAGAAACAGATTTTACGGTAAGCAACCAAAAATCCTGTTTTCTTTATCGCCTCTCATTGGGGGACACAGGAACCATGGGACGTCCCAAAGCAGTCCCACGGGTGGGAAAAACAGACTTCCATCAGGTCAGAGGACTCACCACTGCCGCCTGCAAGATCCTTCTGCCTAGGCTGGCGTCCGCCGAAGCGTAGGTATGGACCTTGTAGAATTTGGCGAACGTGTGGATGGAAGACCAAGTTGCCGCTTTGCAAAGCTGTAGGGCGGAAGCCCTGTGGTGCACCGCCCAGGAGGCGCCGACTGCCCGGGTAGAGTGAGCCTTAATCCCAGGAGGGGGCACTCTGTTCTTGACCCGGTAAGCCTCCAAAATTGCCATTCTGATCCAGCGAGCAATAGTCGCTTTAGAAGCCGGTTGGCCTCTGCGCGTGCCATCAGGAATGACGAAAAAGGAATCCGTCTTCCGGAAAGTGGACGTTCTGTCCAGATAGATCCTCACTGCCCTGACAAGGTCCAACTTGTTCAACGATCGCTCCAGAGGATGAGTCGGAGCTGGACAAAAGGAAGGTAGAACGATGTCCTCGTTGAGGTGGAAGGTGGAAACCACCTTAGGAAGAAAAGAAGGTGGGGGCCGGAAGACCACCTTGTCCTGGTGAATGACCAAAAACGGAGGACGGCATGACAGGGCCGCCAGCTCGGAAACGCGGCGAATGGACGTGATGGCCACAAGAAAGGCCACATTCCACGATAAAACTGATAGCGGAATCTCCCTAAGAGGTTCAAAGGGAGAAACCTTCAGAACGTCCAGTACCAGGTTTAAGTCCCATGCCTCCACAGGGGCCCTGTACGGCGGGACGGCGTGGGCTACCCCCTGAAAGAAGGTCTTAACCTGTGGCCGAGAGGCCAAGGTCTTCTGAAAAAGGATGGAAAGCGCAGAGACCTGACCCTTCAGGGAACTAAGAGCCAGGCCCGAATCCAGTCCTGCCTGAAGGAAGGCCAAAAGAGAAGGCAGGGAAAAAACCATAGGCGGAACGCGGTTGGACTCGCACCAACGGAAGTAGGCCTTCCAGGTGCGGTAGTAGATCCTGGAAGACGAAGGCTTCCGAGCCTGAATCATGGTGTGAATCACCCGGTCCGAAAGGCCGGACGCTCTTAGAACCGCGGTCTCAACAGCCATGCCGTTAAACTGAGCGACCGAGAATTCGGGTGGCAGATCGGACCCTGGGACAGCAGATCGGGCCTGTCTGGAAGGCGCCAGGGAGCGTCCGCGAGAAGGTTGACGAGCTCCGCGAACCAAGCTCTCCTGGGCCAATCCGGGGCGATCAGGATGACCGGCACCCCTTCCGCTTTGATCTTCTTCAATAGTTTGGGAAGTAATGGAAGGGGTGGGAACAGGTAGGGCAGCTCGAACTGTGACCAAGGAATGGCCAGAGCATCGACGCCCACTGCGAGAGGATCGCGGGACCTGGAGACGAACTGCGGAACCTTCCTGTTGATTTGAGTCGCCGTGAGATCCACATCCGGAGTTCCCCATCGAAGACAAATCTGATGGAAGACCTCCGGATGCAAGGACCATTCCCCTGCCGCGAGGCCCTCGCGGCTGAGGAAGTCGGCGGCCCAGTTTTCCACGGCGGGGATATGCACCGCGGATATCACCGGAACCATTGCCTCTGCCCAAAGGAGGATTTTGGATACCTCGGCAAGGGCCAAGGAGCTCAGAGTCCCCCCCTGATGGTTGACATATGCCACAGCCGTGGCGTTGTCCGTCTGGATCCGGACTGGAAGGCCCCTGAGGATCCTTTCCCAGTGGCGGAGGGACAGAAAGATGGCCCGAATTTCGAGGACGTTGATTGGCAGAGATGACTCCTGCGGCGACCAACGGCCCTGAACCGTCAGGTGGCGAAAAACCGCACCCCAGCCGATCAGGCTGGCGTCCGTTGTCACCACTTGCCAGTGAACCGGAAGGAAGGACCTGCCCTGGGAGATGAAAGGTGACATCAGCCACCAGTTGAGAGACCGCTTGACCCGAAAGGAGAGTCTGATCGGCCGATCCAGGGAGAAGACCGACCTGTCCCACTGAGACAGAATGGCTTGCTGAAGGGGTCGCGAATGGAATTGGGCGAAGGGAATCGCTTCCAATGTAGCTACCATCCTCCCCAGAACCTTCATGGCCGAACGGAGGGAGGGAGGCCGAGGACCCTGGAGCAAGCGTATGTCCCGACAAAGAGTGAATCTCTTGTCTTTGGGAAGGAAGACTCTGCTCTGACGAGTGTCGAAAAGCATGCCCAGAAAGATGATGCGCTGAGAAGGAATAAGGCAGGACTTCTTCCGGTTGACCAGCCACCCGAAACGGGCTAAGGTGTCGAGAACAATGGACAGGCTTTCGTGGGCCTGAGCAAAGGATGGAGCCTTGATGAGGATGTCGTCGAGATATGGAAATAGGACCAAGCCTCTGACTCTCAAGATGGCCATCAGCGCCGCCATGATCTTCGTGAACACCCTTGGCGCGGTTGCGAGACCGAACGGCAGGGCGACGAACTGAAAATGATCTCGTTGCACTGCGAAGCGCAGGAAACGGTGATGTCCGGGAAATATCGGGACATGGAGGTAGGCGTCCTGGATATCTATTGAGCATAGAAACTCCTGAGCCTCCATGGAAGCAATTACTGAACGAAGGGATTCCATTCTGAAGTGTCTCAGGCGAACTCTCCTGTTCAGCAATTTGAGGTCCAGAATGGGGCGAACCTTGCCGTCTTTTTTCGGTACCACAAAAAGATTCGAGTAGAAACCTGTGAAGCGTTCTTTTTCTGGGACGGGAACGATTACCCCGGATTTGAGCAGAGAAGCGATGGCTGAGAAGAAGCCCGGAACTAGAGCGGGATCTCTTGGAGGACGGGATTGGAAGAAACGATCCCGAGGTCGGGAAGCGAACTCTATTTTGTATCCCGAGGATACAACTTCCCTGACCCATGCATCCTCTACTGCGGAAATCCAGACGTCCCTGAAAAGGAGAAGATGGCCGCCCAATCTGGGAGTTGGGCTGGAGTCTTGCCGAGAGTCATGCCGAGGTGGATCTTCCAGTCCTGGGCCTGGAGGATCTACCCTGGGAGAAGCGAGGACGCCAGGACGGAATGGGCCTAAAGGACACCGCCTTCTTCTCTTGACGTGCCTGTGGCCTCTGTTGCTGCTGGGAAAAGGAGTTTGACGCAGCAAAGCGACGAAAAGGCCGAAAAGAACGAAACTGTCGTCTAGGAGGAGGGCGACGAGGCTTAGCCTGGGGGAGAAGAGAACTTGTACCCCAGGTGGCGTCCTTAATTATTTGGTCCAGCTGGGAACCAAAGAGACGAGAGCCCTGAAAGGGCAGACTAGTGAGGGACTTTTTGGAGGACAAGTCCGCCTGCCAGGCCTTGAGCCAAACGGTCCGGCGGATGGCAACGGCATTGCTGGAAGTTTGAGCCGCACAAGACGCGACATCCAGGGAGGCGGAAACCAGGTATTCACCAGCGTGGGAAATCTGGTTGGCAAGTTCCGCTAATTGCGCGGGAGGCGCCCCGTCCAGGATACCTCGCCGAAGATCCTTGGCCCATTTTGAGATGGATTTTGAAGCCCAAGTGGACGCAAAAGCTGGACATAGAGCCGCTGAAGCTGCTTCAAAAGCAGATTTCGCGAAGGATTCTATAACTCTATCGTTAGAATCCTTCAGAGATGCTCCGCCGGACAGAGGAAGCACCGTGTTGGTGGACAGCCTGGACACAGGTGGATCCACCGAGGGAGAGCCCGTCCAATTGGCGGTAAGTTCTGGAGAAAAAGGATATAGCACACCCAGGCGTTTTCCCCTCTGAAAACGCCTAGTGGGGTTCTCTCTCTCTCTGGACAAGATTTCCTCGAATTCAGGATGAGGAGCGAAAAATTTAGAAGGTGGTTTGGCCCGTCTAAACGAAACCGCCTGATCTGCGGGTTCCGTAGAGGGATCCTTGATGCCACAGGTTTGGTTTATTGCCCCAATGACGTTCTGGACTATCTCACTCATGGTGGCGATTTGGTTAGGATCCAGCTCCGAAATATCCTCCGAGGGCGCATCAGATAATGCCTCGCCTGACTCAGGGGAGGAGGATCGGTGGGACACCAGCCGCGGGGGAGGGCCGAGCGGCGAGATGGAGCGCGAAGAGGACTCAGACTGACGTTCCTGTCTGGACCTTTTGTGGCTTATCAAGGAGGGCTCAGGCGGCGGTTCCTGCGACCCGCTGGCCACTGCAGGGGTCACCGATCCAGCGCGGACACTAGGGTTTGAGATACCCGTGTTAAATCGGCCACCGATTGTGACAGAGAGGCGGCCCAGCCTGGGATGGGGGGATCACTCTCGGGCGGAACAGCCGGGGGATCCTGGGCGGTGGGAACAATCGGGTTGCTGCAGGACTGACACAGCGGGGAGGACTGACCTGAGGGAAGTTTGCTGTTACAGGACGAACATGCAAAGTACGTGACTAAGGCAGAAGATGAAGAGGTAGGGGGACGAGAGCGGCCCCCTTTAGAGGTAGACATTTTGAGGGACCCTGAAGATGCCAGTGGGTTAGGGGACAGTGGGCAGAGGGGGGTGTCAGTCTGCAGTGCAGCTACTCACGGACCCGGTCCTGGAAGATGTCCCACTTGTCGATGGAGTGCCCTGAGGAGCTGTATTCAGCGCAGATAGAGCTGTGCCCACAGAAGATGCGTGCGAAGTGCGGGTGCGCTTGCGAGAGCTGGTGCTGCTGCTGGTACAAAGGGGTGCTCACACCAGACGAGTGTCCCAGGAGGAAGGGGGCGGAGCCAGACGCAGGGGCGCCGGTAGGCAGGGCACAGTAAGTCGGGCGGCAAAAAGCCCGCCCGCAGAACCGGAAGCGAGGAGCCGAGAAACTGGAAGTAGGCCCCGGCCTAAGCCGGAACCTAAATTAGAGGCCGGCGCCGCCGGAGAAGGGAACCGCGGCGCCGGAGCAGTGCGCCGCAGGGACTGAGTAGAGCGGCAGCCTGCCAAGGCTGCCCGGGAAAGCGGAAGTGGCGGGGTCGCGGCGCCAGAAGTAGGCCCCGGCAGAAGCCGGGACCTAAATTAGAGGCCGGCGCCGCCGGAGAATTGCGGCGCCGGAGCGCCGCAGAAAGTAAGTGGCACGGCATCCTGCCAAGGACACCGTGCAGACACAGGACGCATTGTGGCCGCCGAGCAGTGAGACCGCAGGGGGAAGCGGCGCGGCAGCCTGCTAGGCTGTGACTTTGCAAGGGAGACATAGTGGCTGTGCGGCTGCAGGGAGAGAACTGCGGCCGCCAATGAAGGAGAGCTTAGGAGGAAAATGAGTTACTGCCCTTGTGGCTGTCCCTGGGATCCCTCTAAAATACACGCCATGAGGGAGGACCTGGGGACATCTGGAGAAAAGATCCCGGGGGAATGGAGGGGAAATACTCACCTAAACATCCCACGCCGTTACTAACCTGAGGGGATTAAGACGTCCACGGAGCTGTGATGGACGTCCTCGTCTCCTCCAACCGACAGGCTCTGGTAGGCGAGTGGGTGGGGGACGGAGCCAGGACCGGACTTCTGAGCACGCTTCTGTGCTAGGATCTTGGTCCTGGTGAGGGATCTATGAGGATACGGGGTGGCAGTACACGCCGTACTCATAGTCCGCATTGTGGGAATACAGGTGTGACTGCTCACCCTGTATCCCTCTGGAAAAAACCTGAAAAGAAACGACGCACATTGAGGTAGATAAGGGTCTAATGAAAGACCCGTGTCCACCTCCTACTGACACTAAGCTAAACTGAAGAGTTTAATGCCAGTCGGTGGGGTGAACACTGCAGAGGAGGAGCTAACTTTTTTATTTGTAAAGTGTCAGCCTCCTAGTGGCAGCAGCATACACCCATGGTTCCTGTGTCCCCCAATGAGAGGCGATAAAGAAAGGGATGTCCTTATCCTGACCACCATACACCGTGACAACAACACCCTTGTCACTGTTCGTGGGAGCACCACAGAAGTCCCAAAGCCAGATTGTATCCTGGATTACAATCGGTACATGGGGGGTGTGGATCTCTCAGATCAGGTCCTCCAACCATACAGTGCCATGTGAAAAGCTTACGTATGGTACAAAAAATTGTCCATGCACATTGTACAGATGGTACTGTACAATGCTTTTGTGCTGTTCCGATCTACAGGGAGGGGACCTTCCTTCAGTTTCAGGAGGTAGTCATCAAGGCCCTAATGTTTGGCACTCAGGGAGGTGAGGGCCCCTGTACTTCTGAATCTGATAGTGCCGGATTGTCCCAGGTCAACATTTCCCAGGACAGGTTCCCCAAACATCGAGGACAGGACGATCACAAAAACGGTGCAGAGTATGTTCCAAGAGGGGAATCCAAAAGGACACAATTTACCATTGTGAAACTTGCCCTAAGAAACCTGGCCTTTGCATTAAGGATTGCTTCAAAGGATACCACACGTCCACAAATTAATAAAATTAGTTTATACCCTGTTGACACAACACACTTTTATTATCTGATGTACCCCGCACATCTTACACATACCGCCACATTATAAATTCATACACCAGTAAAACCAAAAGAATTAATCAATACTGTAAAACTATGCCTCTAGATAAATTCCTTCAGGGGTGTAGTTTCCAAAATGGGGTCACTTGTGGGAGATTTCCATTGTTGAGACACATCAGGGGCTCTGTGGTTTTGAGTACCTCGAGGGGTGTAGTTTTTAGAATGGTGTCACTTTTGGGTATTTTAAATCATATAAGCCCCTCAAAGTGACTTCAAATGTGATGTGGTCACTAAAAAAAATGAAAGCAAAAGAGGGGAGAAGCCAGCGCTGCCTATGGTTAAAACGCAATACATAAAGTGCAAATGCACATATTGATTTCTAACTGTATTTTCAAAATGAGACATTTAGCAAACAATTGATCAATTCTTTGAGCTACCCCGCCACGTCACGGCATTCTCATAATGGGGCAACAAAAATGTCAGGTCTTCCATACTTTGTTACCATTGCATCTTGATAACGCTGTTGCATGTTGCGGGAGCTACCTTCAAACGACGAAGGGAGAATTACTGTTTTTCCAATTGGAATTCCCTTTTGAATTGTTTTTGCAAATGTTCTTGCAGAAAGCAGTAGTCTTCAACTTTAAGTTGTTTTTGGTTCATTCGTATGAAATTTAGACGATTAGCTTCAATTTTAACGTATGCATCGACAAAGTATTGTTGTGTCAGTTTCCCATCGTTTAAAATCGGATTTAAGTAATTTAGGACAAACAGAAGAAAACTGTAGTACTGCAGTTGTGTAATTCTTCTTGAAGTTCCTTGCTGGTGTAGGTTTTCATGCCACCCTTGATCACCTCTTGGAAAAAATAGCGGATACAGAAGAGCATCAAGGTTGCTGTGAAAAATGCTAATTCGTTGAGTCTTAGGAACCAAAGGGTTGTTTTGCTCTGGCTTAAGATGGACTAATATATCCCTTTGAAAAGGAGGCTCTCCGTCATCGTTTTTAAAAATAACTGCGACCTCACTTACACGTGGTTTGTTGTAAAGACGGGGATCCTGTTTATGTTCTTGTTTAATGGCCAAGACAATAGAAGGCATTCAGTCCCATTTTGTATAGCTCTCTGTTCCTCCTCAGCTTTGACGTCTTTTAGCATGCCATATGCGGCAGCAAATGGGCTGATTTTTTGTAAATGTACGGCAATTTGGTTCATCAGTTCAGCATCACACTTTTCGTTTTCTTTCAGGTTCATCCTTTGTTCTGTAGCCTCATTTGTATCAAGGATGGATAATTGTGCAAATTTTGATGGTTGTCCTATTTCTGGGTGAAGTGTTCCAGTTCGGTGGTAGATCTGGCCGTGAATTTTAAACAATACGGTCCGAATCCAGGGGGCGGTGCAATGTTGGCACCAAATGAAGCAAACGCATGAGAACTGTTGATTCTTCTGATATTTTCCATAAAATTTCTACTGTGTTGATGCTTTCCTTTTATCAACTGCTCAAACAGATCTGAGTAGTGAGGTCTTGGTAGCATAACTTTTCCTTTTTGGCAGCACTGAGTAAACTGATTGTCAGATGGTTTTTCATCAATGAAATTCAGAGTCGCATTTAGAGAAAACTGCATTCATATTCTGACAGTAGTGTTCAATAATTGTAGTTTCGTTGTCTGTTACGTAACGTAAAAGTTGTTGAAGATTTTGCTGGGCTTGCCTTAGTTGGTAGAGTATTCGTTTTTTATGAATTTGTAGTCCGTTTGCCCTGGATTGTGGAGATTCATTCACCTGAAGTGGTCTGTGGGATTCCGCATCATGTTCCTGCCTAGCGGCAGTGTGTTGTGGTGTCTGCTGTTCCCGACGTTGTCTCTGTGAATCAGCTACTTGTACCTGTTGTGTGGCAGTTTGTTGTGCTGTCTCATGTTGGCGACGTTGTCTGTGAGATTCCGCATCCTGGGCTTGTCTGGCGGCAGTTTGTTGAAGTGTCTCTTGCTCTCGACGTTGTCGTTGCCTTGCTGCTGCTGCTTTTCTGTCATCCTCATTGGCGTATTTTCGCTTACGACCCATTGGAAGACAGGAAGCGTAAATCGTGATAGCGTAAGTAAAGTAGTATCTGTTCAGCGCGCTGTGACTGACAGAACGTGTTCAGTGAACGTGCCTGAACTACGTGGCACTGTGACTGACTGAACATGTTCAGTTAACGTGAGTGAACGACAGTGCCTACAAGTAGTATTCAACCCCCTGCAGATTTAGCAGGTTTACACATTTGGAATTAACTTGGCATTGTGACATTTGGACTGTAGATCAGCCTGGAAGTGTGAAATGCACTGCAGCAAAAAAGAATGTTATTTCTTTGTTTATTTTTTTTTTTAAATTGTGAAAAGTCTTTTCAGAGGGTCATTTATTATTCAACCCCTCAACCCACCAGAATTCTGTTTGGTTCCCCTCAAGTATTAAGAAGTAGTTCAGGCACAAAGAACAATGAGCTTCACATGTTTGGATTAATTATCTCTTTTTCCAGCCTTTTCTGACTATTTAAGACCCTCCCCAAACTTGTGAACAGCACTCATACATGGTCAACATGGGAAAGACAAAGGAGCATTCCAAGGCCATCAGAGACAAGATCGTGGAGGGTCACAAGGCTGGCAAGGTGTACAAAACCCTTTCCAAGGAGTTGGGCCTACCTGTCTCCACTGTTGGGAGCATCATCCGGAAGTGGAAGGCTTATGGAACTACTGTTAGCCTTCCACGGCCTGGACAGCCTTTGAAAGTTTCCTCCCGTGCCGAGGCCAGGCTTGTCCGAAGAGTCAAGGCTAACCCAAGGGCAACAAGGAAGGAGCTCCGGGAAGATCTCATGGCAGTGGGGACATTGGTTTCAGTCAATACCATAAGTAACGTACTCCACCGCAATGGTCTCCGTTCCAGACGAGCCCGTAAGGTACCTTTACTTTCAAAGCGTCATGTCAAGGCTCGTCTACAGTTTGCTCATGATCACTTGGAGGACTCTGAGACTGACTGGTTCAAGGTTCTCTGGTCTGATGAGACCAAGATCGAGATCTTTGGTGCCAACCACACACGTGACGTTTGGAGACTGGATGGCACTGCATACGACCCCAAGAATACCATCCCTACAGTCAAGCATGGTGGTGGCAGCATCATGCTGTGGGGCTGTTTCTCAGCCAAGGGGCCTGGCCATCTGGTCCGCATCCATGGGAAGATGGATAGCACGGCCTACCTGGAGATTTTGGCCAAGAACCTCCGCTCCTCCATCAAGGATCTTAAGATAGGTCGTCATTTCATCTTCCAACAAGACAACGACCCAAAGCACACAGCCAAGAAAACCAAGGCCTGGTTCAAGAGGCAAAAAATCAAGGTGTTGCAGTGGCTTAGTCAGTCTCCTGACCTTAACCCAATTGAAAACTTGTGGAAGGAGCTCAAGATTAAAGTCCACATGAGACACCCAAAGAACCTAGATAACTTGGAGAAGATCTGCATGGAGGAGTGGGCCAAGATAACTCCAGAGACCTGTGCCGGCCTGATCAGGTCTTATAAAAGACGATTATTAGCTGTAATTGCAAACAAAGGTTATTCCACAAAATATTAAACCTAGGGGTTGAATAATAATTGACCCACACTTTTATGTTTAAAATTTATAAAAAATTTAACTGAGCAACAAAACTTTTTGGTTTGTAAGATTTATGCATCTGTTAATAAATCCTGCTCTTGATTGAAGTTTGAAGGCTCTAACTTATTTGCATCTTATTAAACCTGCTAAATCTGCAGGGGGTTGAATACTACTTGTAGGCACTGTACGTGGCACTGTGACTGACTGAACGTGTTCAGTAAATGTGAGTGAACTATGTCGCACTGTGACTGACAGAACGTGTTCAGTGAACGTGACTGAACTATGTGGCACTGTGACAAACAGAACTTGATCAGTAAAAGTGACTGAACTACATCACACTGTGACTGACAGAACTTGTTCAGTAAACGTGACTGAACTACGTGGCGCTGTGACTGACAGAACTTGTCCAGTAAACGTGAGTGAACTATGTGGCACTGTGACCGACAGAACTTGTCCAGTAAATGTGACTGAACTACGTGGCACTGTGACTGACAGAACTTATTCAGTAAACGTGACTGAACTAGGTGGCACTGTGACAAACAGAACTTGATCAGTAAAAGTGACTGAACTACATCACACTGTGACTGACAGAACTCGTCCAGTAAACGTGAGTGAACTATGTGGCACTGTGACCGACAGAACTTGTCCAGTAAACGTGACTGAACTACGTGGCACTGTGACTGACAGAACTTGTCCAGTAAACGTGAGTGAACTATGTGGCACTGTGACCGACAGAACTTGTCCAGTAAATGTGACTGAACTACGTGGCACTGTGACTGACAGAACTTATTCAGTAAACGTGACTGAACTAGGTGGCACTGTGACAAACAGAACTTGATCAGTAAAAGTGATTGAACTACATCACACTGTGACTGACAGAACTTGTCCAGTAAACGTGAGTGAACTATGTGGCACTGTGACCGACAGAACTTGTCCAGTAAACGTGACTGAACTACGTGGCACTGTGACTGACAGAACTTGTTCAGTAAACGTGACTGAACTACATGGCACTGTGACAAACAGAACTTGTTCAGTACACGTGACTGAACTACGTGGCACTGACTGACAACTTGTTCAGTAAACGTGACTGAACTATGTGGCACTGTGACTGACAGAACTTATTCAGTAAACATGAGTAAACTATGTCGCACTGTGAATGACAGAACTTGTTCAGTAAACATGAGTGAACTACGTGGCACTGTGACTGACAGAACTTATTGAGTAAACGTGACAACTACGTGGCACTGACTGAAAGAACTTGTTCAGTAAACGTGAGTGAACTATGTGGCACTGTGACTGACAGAACTTATTCAGTAAACTTGACTGAACTACGTGGCACTGTGACAAACAGAACTTGTTCAGTAAACGTGAGTGAACTACCTCACGCTGTGAATGGGGGTTAAATCCCGCGCCAATATCGCTGATTGGTTGCCCCCGGCCAGACGCGACCAATCAGCGAAGCATGGTTCAAATCCAGCGCCAATTCGCGGCCGGACTGTGCCTGTCGCTGACGGCTGGGGCGACCAATCAGCGACGCGAGATTTCCGTTACAGACAGAATTAGACGATTATATATAGTAGATAACAATACTGCAGTACGTACAATTGGAGGTGGTGCAGGTGCAGGAGCGGGAATTGGAACATTTGCAGGCCTGCTGCGACCTGCCTGTTGCTGCTGCTGTTGCAATTTTTTCATTTGCCTGGCCTCTTCCTGTTGAATCTCAAGGAGAGATTTGGTGTTAATGGGTGGCTTGACTGCATTGCCCCAACCAGGAGTCTTCTGCTGCTGTTGCTGCTGCTGCTGCATAGACTTCAACTCTTGCTGTAGTCGCCTTTGCTGTATTATATAAAAGGAAAATTGTAACATTACTCTATATGACTGGCTTATGAGATGTCTCATGTATAATTATATATAATATGGATATCAGTTGCATAATCAAAATGTCAGCATTAATAACAGGTATGCAAAATTTGGGTTAACAAAATTTTTTTAAAATCCAATGACTGTTTCTTATGTTTCTTTGTGTCCGATTTAAAAAAAAGCTTCTATTTTGAACCATCAAGTATGGATTTTGCACAAAATGTGCATGAAGTTATGTATAAGTGAGATGTATCTTTATTGCAGCCAAAATGTACACAATATTCTATGTAATGTATTGAACATTTAATCTGTAACTTTATTGGACGTTAATTATTGCTCCTTTTTTTTTCTCTTCAAAGCTTCTCTTGATACCTTTTCTCTTGTAGAAGGCCTGCGGATCTTCTCAGTGAAGCATCCAGCCGTAGTCCGTTGTTGAGGAGAGCCATGAGATCAAATAATTAACCTCAAGACATAAGAGATTGAGACTACCGACCCAAGTGTATTATTTCACCTTACATAAGCTTGCTCAGATCGAAGTGTGACACTAAAGATGGCTGTCATTTCCTGTTTCACCACACACCATGTGCTGATATTCAAGATAACACCCACCTTGGTGACCTCATGGATCTGCCCATGGTGACGCCCACCCTGATGACCTCATGGACCAACCCACCCTGATGACATCATGGATCGGCTCATGGACTAGCTCATTGCCCAACCCACTAACCAATGGAATACATCCGATCACTCCCATTTTAGAGCTAACCGAGCCCCCCCTTACTATTTTAGGATTAAATAAAGGTCTTTGGAGCTGAGCCA
This sequence comes from Ranitomeya imitator, assembly GCF_032444005.1. Lineage (NCBI taxonomy): Eukaryota > Metazoa > Chordata > Amphibia > Anura > Dendrobatidae > Ranitomeya > Ranitomeya imitator. The sequence goes on along the minus strand of NC_091286.1, from coordinate 567,360,855 downwards.
TCGATTGGTCAAGGAGAGCTTACATCCGACTGTGTGTTGTCTGATGTTATTTCTTTAGTGCGCACCTGATCAATATCCAATTAGGCAAGGAGTAGGAAACTAAGTGAACATTTCTTATTGTTCAACCTAACACCGTCATCATGTTAACGTTCCATCTACCTTGGCATCATCGTTCCATCTCCTTATCCGGACAAAATCTTTCTCCTTGCTCATCGCTAATAGCACCAAGGTTTTCAGGAAAGTAGTCCAAAGGAGAAAGTAAAAATGTAACTTTAAATTCACTAGACAGCCCAAGGCTTTGAAAAATTTCAGCCTGTTTTCCACAATGGACTTAAATTTTGGATCTTTTTTATCACCTAGAAATTTCTTCATGACTTCTTTAAAAAAAAAAAAAAAATCCCATTCCCTTTACTCAACCACTTTCATTTTTGTTTCACAAACATTGTCCTTCATGAGTTTTTATATATCTGGAGCCACAAAAACAGGATTTTTGGTTACTCACAGTCAAATCTGTTTCTCAGAGCCTTCACTGGGGGACACAGGAAACTACGGGTGTATGCTGCTGCCATTTAGGAGGCTAACACTATGTACAAAAAAAGTTAGCTCCTCCTCTGCAGTGTACACCCCACCAATCGGCACTAGGTTAATCAGTTAGTGAGAAAGCAGTAGGAAGCAACAAGTAAGAGATACAAATAAAGGTACCTTCACACTAAACGACGCTGCAGCGATCCAGACAACGATCCGGATCGCTGCAGCGTCGCTGTTTGGTCGCTGGAGAGCTGTCACACAGACCGCTCTCCAGCGACCAACGATGCCGGTAACCAGGGTAAACATCGGGTTACTAAGCGCAGGGCCGCGCTTAGTAACCCGATGTTTACCCTGGTTACCATCCTAAAAGTAAAAAAAACAAACGCTACATACTTACCTACCGCTGTCTGTCCCCGGCGCTTTGCTTCTCTGCTCTGGCTGTGAGCGCCGGGCAGCCGGAAAGCAGAGCGGTGACGTCACCGCTCTGCTTTCCGGCCGCTGTGCTCACAGCCAGAGCAGAGAAGCAGAGCGCCGGGGACAGACAGCGGTAGGTAAGTATGTAGCGTTTGTTTTTTTTACTTTTAGGATGGTAACCAGGGTAAACATCGGGTTACTAAGCGCGGCCCTGCGCTTAGTAACCCGATGTTTACCCTGGTTACCAGCGAAGACATCGCTGAATCGGTGTCACACACGCCGATTCAACGATGTCAGCGGGAGAGCCAGCGACCAAAGAAAGGTCTGGCCCTCTAGCCCCGACCAACGACATCACAGCAGGATTCTGATCGCTGCTGCGTGTCAAACTAAACGATATCGCTAGAGAGGACGCTGCAATGTCACAGATTGCTAGCGATATCGTTTAGTGTGAAGGTACCTTAACTCAAACTTTAACAATATAACAGTAATCAGAGCCGATAAACATGGAAGGATGCTGTGTCCCCCCAATGATGGCTCCAAGAAAGATTGTGCGGTGAGTAAATAAAAATCCTGTTTTCTCGATCGCTTTATTGGTGGACACAGGAAATCATGGGACGTCCCAAAGCAGTCCCTGGGGAGGTAAGAGCAGAAACTCCATTCAGGTCAGAGAACTCACCACTGCCCCCTGCAAGATCCTTCTACCTAGGCTGGCGTCCGCCGAAGTGTAAAAACTCATACTTTTATTAATCAAATGAGTTGCCGAATGAATTGAAACTCTAGTCCAGAAATTGATAAGGTTCGAAAAAGATTTTTATTTGAAATAATAATTTTCTCATTCAAGCTTTGCTTTCGTCAAATAATGCTCCCTTTGCAGTAATTACAGCATTGCAGACCTTTGGCATTCTAGCAGTTAATTTTCTGAGGTAATCAGGAGACATTTCACCCCAGGCTTCCAGAAGCCCCTCCCACAAGCTGGGTTGGCTTGATGGGCACTTTTTGAGTGCCATACAGTCAAGCTGCTCCCACAGCAGCTCAATGGGGTTGAGATCTGATGACTGCACTGGCCACTCCATTACAGATGAATACCAGCTGCCTGCTTCGTCCCTAAATAGTTCTTGCATAATTTGAAGGTGTGCTTTGGGTCATTGTCCTGTTGTAGGGTGAAATTAGCTCCAATCAAGCGCTGTCCACAGGGTATGGCACGGCGTTGCAAAATGGAGTGATAGTCTTCCTTATTCAATATCCCTTTTACCTTGTACAAATCTCCCACTTTACCAGCACCAAAGCAACCCCAGACCATCACATTACCTCCACAATGCTTGACAGATGGCGTCAGGCACTCTTCCAGCATGTTTTCAGTTGTTCTGTGTCACAAATGTTCTTCTGTGTGATCCAAACACCTCAAACGTCTGTCCGTAACACTTTTTTCCAATCTTTCTCTGTCCAATGTCTGTGTACTTTTTCCCATATTAATCTTTTCATTTTATTAGCCAGTCTCAGATATGGCTTTCTCTTTGCCACTCTGCCCTGAAGGCCAGCATCCCAGAGTCGCCTCTTCACTGTACACATTGACACTGGCGTACTATTTAATGACATTGCCAGTTGAGGACCTGTGAGGTGTCGATTTCTCAAACTACAAACTCTAATGTACTTGTCTTGCTGCTCAGTTGTGCAGCGGGGCCTCCCACTTCTCTTTCTACTCTGGTTAGAGCCTGTTTGCGTTCTCCTCTGAAGGGAGTAGTACACACCGTTGTAGGAAATCTTCAGTTTCTTGGCAATTTCTCGCATGGAATAGCCTTCATTTCTAAGAACAAAAATAGACTGTCGAGTTTCACATGAAAGTTCTTTTTTTCTGGCCATTTTGAGAGTTTAATGGAACCAACAAATGTAATGCTCCAGATTCTCAACTAGCTCAAAGGAAGGTCTGGTTTATAGGTTCTCTAATCAGTAAAACTGTTTTCAGCTGTGCTAACATACTTGCACAAGGGTTTTCAAGGGTATTCTAACCATCCATTAGCCTTCTTACACAGTTAGCAAACACAAAGTACCATAAGAATACTGGAGTGATGGTTGTTGGAAATGGGCCTCTATACACCTATGAAGATATTGCATTACAAACCAGACTAGAAGTCACTTACCACATTAACAATGTATAGAGTGTATTTCTGAATCATTTAATGTTAGCTTCATTGGAAAAAAAAACTGATTTTCTTTCAAAAATAAGGACATTTCTAAGTGACCCTAAACTTTTGAACGGTAGTGTATGTACTGCAGATATCGCCGGAACTGTCATTTCTGCCCAGAACAAAATCTTGTATTGCCAAGGGACTCCGAGTTCCTCCCTGGTGATTGACATACACCTCCACCGTGGCATTGTCCATCTGCACTTGGATCGGCAGACCTCTGAGAAGCCTTTCCCAGTGATGGAGGGACAGAAGAATGGCCCTCATCTCGAGGATGTTGATCGATAGAGAAGTTTCCTCTGTCGACCAAAGACCCTGGACAGTCAAGTGGTGAAAGACCACACCCAAGCCAAGAACGCTGGCATCTGTCGACAGCACCTACCAGTGAACAGGAAGGAAGGACTGACCCTGGAAGATGAGAGGGGATGACAGCACAGGGTGGGGGGCTGAAGCCAGAGCACAGGGTGGGGGGGGGGGGTCTGAAGCCAGAGCACAGGGTGGGGGTGGGGCGGGGGGGTTGAAGCCAGAGCACAGGGTGGGGGGGGGGTGGCTGAAGCCAGAGCACAGGGTGGGGGGGGGGGGGGTGGCTGAAGCCAGAGCACAGGGTGGAGGGGGGGGGGGCTGAAGCCAGAGCACAGGGTGGGGGGGTGGGGGCTGAAGCCAGAGCACAGGGTGGGGGGGTGGGGGCTGAAGCCAGAGCACAGGGTGGGGGGGGGGGGCTGAAGCCAGAGCACAGGGTGGGGGGGTGGGGGCTGAAGCCAGAGCACAGGGTGGGGGGGGGGGGGCTGAAGCCAGAGCACAGGGTGGGGGGGGGGGCTGAAGCCAGAGCACAGGGTGGGGGGGGGGGGCTGAAGCCAGAGCACAGGGTGGGGGGGGGGGTGGGGGCTGAGGCCAGAGCACAGGGTGGGGGGGTGGGGGCTGAAGCCAGAGCACAGGGTGGGGGGGTGGGGGCTGAAGCCAGAGCACAGGGTGGGGGGGTGGGGGCTGAAGCCAGAGCACAGGGTGGGGGGGTGGGGGCTGAAGCCAGAGCACAGGGTGGGGGGGTCTGAAGCCAGAGCACAGGGTGGGGGTGGGGCGGGGGGGCTGAAGCCAGAGCACAGGGTGGGGGGGTGGGGGCTGAAGCCAGAGCACAGGGTGGGGGGGGGGGGGTGGCTGAAGCCAGAGCACAGGGTGGGGGGGGCTGAAGCCAAAGCACAGGGTGGGGGGGGGGGGGGCTGAAGCCAGAGCACAGGGTGGGGGGTCTGAAGCCAGAGAACAGGGTGGGGGGGTGGGGGCTGAAGCCAGAGCACAGGGTGGGGGGGGGGGCTGAAGCCAGAGCACAGGGTGGGGGGGGCTGAAGCCAGAGCACAGGGTGGGGGGGGGTGGCTGAAGCCAGAGCACAGGGTGGGGGGGGTCTGAAGCCAGAGCACAGGGTGGGGGGGGTCTGAAGCCAGAGCACAGAGTGGGGGTGGGGCGGGGGGGGGGCTGAAGCCAGAGCACAGGGTGGGGGGGGGGGGGTGGCTGAAGCCAGAGCACAGGGTGGGGGGGGGGCTGAAGCCAAAGCACAGGGTGGGGGGGGCTGAAGCCAGAGCACAGGGTGGGGGGGGGGGGTCTGAAGCCAGAGAACAGGGTGGGGGGGTGGGGGCTGAAGCCAGAGCACAGGGTGGGGGGGTGGTGGCTGAAGCCAGAGCACAGGGTGGGGGGGGGGGGGTTGAAGCCAGAGCACAGGGTGGGGGTGGGGGGTGGGGGCTGAAGCCAGAGCACAGGGTGGGGGGGTGGGGGCTGAAGCCAGAGCACAGGGTGGGGGGGTGGGGGCTGAAGCCAGAGCACAGGGTGGGGGGGTGGGGGCTGAAGCCAGAGCACAGGGTGGGGGGGTGGGGGCTGAAGCCAGAGCACAGGGTGGGGGGGTGGGGGCTGAAGCCAGAGCACAGGGTGGGGGGGTGGGGGCTGAAGCCAGAGCACAGGGTGGGGGGGTGGGGGCTGAAGCCAGAGCACAGGGTGGGGGCTGATGCCAGAGCACAGGGTGGGGGGGGGGGGGGGTTGAAGCCAAAGCACAGGGTGGGGGGTGGAAGCCAAAGCACAGGGTGGGGGGGGGGGCTGAAGCCAGAGCACGGGGTGGGAAGGGGGGGGGGCTGAAGCCAGAGCACAGGGTGGGGGGTGGGGGCTGAAGCCAGAGCACAGGGTGGGGGCCGAAGCCAGAGCACAGGGTGGGAAGGGGGGGGGGGGGGGGGCTGAAGCCAGAGCACAGGGTGGGAAGGGGGGGGGCTGAAGCCAGAGCACAGGGTGGGAAGGGGGGGGGCTGAAGCCAGAGCACAGGGTGGGAAGGGGGGGCTGAAGCCAGAGCACAGGGTGGGAAGGGGGGGCTGAAGCCAGAGCACAGGGTGGGAAGGGGGGGCTGAAGCCAGAGCACAGGGTGGGAAGGGGGGGGGGGGCTGAAGCCAGAGCACAGGGTGGGAAGGGGGGGGCTGAAGCCAGAGCACAGGGTGGGGGCTGAAGCCAGAGCACAGGGTTGGGGGGTGGGGGCTGAAGCCAGAGCACAGGGTAGGGGGGTGGGGGCTGAAGCCAGAGCACAGGGTGGAGGGGGTGGGGGCTGAAGCCAGAGCACAGGGTGGGTGGGGGCTGAAAACAGAGCACTGGGGCTGAAGCCAGAGCACAGGGTGGGGGCTGAAGCCAGAGCACAGGGTGGGAGGGTGGGGGCTGAAGCCAGAGCACAGGGTGGGAGGGTGGGGGCTGAAGCCAGAGCACAGGGTGGGAGGGTGGAAGCCAAAGCACAGGGTGGGGGGGGGGGGCTGAAGCCAGAGCACGGGGTGGGAAGTGGGGGGGGGGCTGAAGCCAGAGGACAGGGTGGGGGGGGGGGGCTGAAGCCAGAGGACAGGGTGGGGGGTGGGGGCTGAAGCCAGAGCACAGGGTGGGGGCCGAAGCCAGAGCACAGGGTGGGAAGGGGGGGGGGGGGGCTGAAGCCAGAGCACAGGGTGGGAAGGGGGGGGGGGGCTGAAGCCAGAGCACAGGGTGGGAAGGGGGGGCTGAAGCCAGAGCACAGGGTGGGAAGGGGGGGGGCTGAAGCCAGAGCACAGGGTGGGAAGGGGGGGGGGGGGCTGAAGCCAGAGCACAGGGTGGGAAGGGGGGGCTGAAGCCAGAGCACAGGGTGGGGGCTGAAGCCAGAGCACAGGGTTGGGGGGTGGGGGCTGAAGCCAGAGCACAGGGTGGGGGGGTGGGGGCTGAAGCCAGAGCACAGGGTGGGGGGGTGGGGGCTGAAGCCAGAGCACAGGGTGGGGGGGTGGGGGCTGAAGCCAGAGCACAGGGTGGGGAGGGGTGGGGGCTGAAGCCAGAGCACAGGGTGGGGGGGGGGGGGGGAGGGGGTGAAGCTACTGCTGTCAATCCAGAGAGGGTGAAAGGGGCAGTGGAGGGTTCAGAGCAGAGAGCCCAGGATGAGGGGGAACATGATGGGAACATAACTTTAACCACCAAAATGTACAACGGATTGAAAATTACATTAGAAAGCTACACAAGGACTATGGTCCGTCTACACACTACAGGACACGCACCTCTTCCTGATTTTGTCTCTCTCTCTCCTCCTCGAGCTTCTGTATCTCTGCCAAAGACAAAGTTGATGGAGATGCTCCTGGATTCACCTGCTGCCCCCATGTGGATGAAGACGGTAACTGAAACATAGAAATAACATGCAGTACTCTGCAAGCCAATAAACCTCACCGATATGGCAGTATTTCTTCACAATTCACATCTCTTTACAGACATCCACTTTGCAAGCAATCCTAAAGCATTCCACCCATCTCTAACGAGCTATAACTCCATCAGGACTCCTCTATTCTGCTTCTCCGCTCACCAGAGCCAATGGAAACCTGGCAGGACTGGATTATGGGACTCACCAAAGCTTAGACAAAATTAAACAGTAAAATACCTCTTAAGAATTAAACTTTCATAATGACATACTGATCCCAATCTATCCACATTTTGTGACAAAAGGCAGATTACCTACTTATATATAGCCATGGCCGAAAGTGTTGGCAGCCTTCACATTGTTCCAGAAAGTGAAGTATTTCTCCCAGAAGATTGCAATTACACATGTTTTGGTATACACATGTTTATTTCCTTTGTGTGGAACAACACAAAAAAACTGAGTAAAAAAAGGGCAAATTGAACACAATTTCGCACAAAATCTCAAAAATGGTCTGGACAAAATAGTTGGCACCCTCAACTTAGTATTTGGTTGCACACCCTTTGGAATAAGTCTCTTCCTATGACCATCAAAAAGCTTCTTACATCTCACAGCTGGAATTCTGGACCACTCTTCTTTTGCAAACTGCTCCAGGTCTCTCATATTTGAAGGTGCCTTCTCCCATCAGCAAATTTAAGATCTCTCCACAGGTGCTCAATGGGATTTAGATCCGCACTCATTGCTGCCACTTCAGAACTCTCCAGCGCTTTGTTTCCATCCATTTCTGGGGGCATCATGAAGTATGTTTGGGGTTATTGTCCTGCTGGAAGACCCATGACCTAGGACGCAAACAGCTTTCTGATGCTGGGCACTACATTGCATCCCAAAATCCATTGGTAATCGTCAGATTTCACGATGCCTTGCACCCAATGACAAAAAGATTGAGGGGCTCTTCTAAGCTAATGAGAACAGGTGCAAACTAGGAGCAGCTACCTCCATATGCAATAAACAAAAAAAATTGAATTGGCCAAATTATGTGCTAAGAGTCTCATGTTTTCCTAGTATCCAGAAGCAGTACTGCTATATGTATTTCATACTGACATGCTTTAGCACTACCGAGTGCAACTTTGTTTATTGCACAGTCAAGGCACCCAGTACCAGAGGCAGCAAAACAACCCCAAAACAACTTTGAACCTCCACCATATTTCACTGCATGTACTATGTTCTTTTCTTTGCTGGCCTCATTTTGTTTTCGGTACACAGTTGAATCATGTGCTATATAAACAAAATTTATATTTTGGGCTCATCTGTCCACAAGACGCTTTCCCGGAAGGATTTTGTCTTGCTCACATACATTTTGACAAACTGCAGTCTAGCTTTTTATGTGTGTGTCAGCAGTGGGGTCCTCCGGTGTCTCCTGCCATAGCATTTCATTTCATTCAAATGTCTACAGATAGGGTGCATCAATGTCAGTGGGAACTGAGCCTGCAGAACAGCTTGAATTTCTTTGGGACTTGATTAGGGCTGCTTATCCACCATCTGGACTTTTATGTGTTGCAAACTTTCATCAACTGTTCTCTGTCGTCCACGTCTAGGTTGAGTAAGTACAGTGCCATGGGTTATAAACTTCTTGATGTTGTTGCGCACCGTGGACAAAGGGACATCAAGATCTCTGGAGATGGACTTGTAACCTTGGGATTGTTGATATTGTTCAATACTTTTGTATCTTAAATCCTCAGACAGTTCTCTTCTTCTCTTTCAGTTCTCCATGCTTAGTGTGGCACACACAGACACACAATGCAAATACTGAGTCCACTTCTCTTTTTATCTGGTTTCAGGTGTGGGTTTCATATTGCCCACCCATGTTACTTGCTACAGATGAGTTTGCACAAGTTTGAAACAAAGTTGTTTACTCACAATGTTGGAAAAGTACCAACAATGTTGTCCGGTCCATTTTTGGGGTTGTGTGTGAAATTATGTCCAATTTGCTTTTTTCCTGTTTTTTGTGTTGTTCCAATATACACAAAGGAAATAAACGTGTATAACAAAACATGTGTCATTGCAATAATTTTCTGGGAGGAATACGCACCTAGGATTTAGAGGAAAAAACAATATATATATTTAGCCAAATAAGGCTAGTTTCACAGTAGCGTTTACCTGATCTGCGGCGGGCTGTGGACTTCCTCCGTGAAGCCCCGCCCTCGGCGTCACCTCCGCCGCTAGCTCCGCCTACTTCTGCATGCGGCCTGCGTATTTATCTTTAACATTAGGTACGCAGGTCGTGCGGCTGTATGCGGATGCTGCCGCATGCGTCGTTTTGAAGATGCGGGGGGAAAAAATGCTACAGGCTGCGTCCTACACTGGTCGCCGCATCGTCAAAACGACGCATGCGGCAGCGTCCGCATACAGCCGCACGACCTGCGTACCTAATGTTAAAGATAGGTACGCAGGCCGCATGTAGAAGTAGGCGGAGCTAGCGGCGGAGGTGCGGCCGAGGACGGGGCTTCACGGAGGAAGTCTGCAGCCCTCCGCAGATCAGGTAAACGCTAATGTGAAACCGGCCTTAGTGCTAAAACATTTAATAAAATAACAAAATATTATTTTAACAATGTAGACTTAACAGCAGCATTTTAAGTAACATGAACCATGTTTATGAATAACATGTGAGGAGAAACTTTAAGGCTATGTGCACACGTTCAGGATTTTTCACGTTTTTTCGGCCGCTTTCCGTGGGAAAAACACTTAAACGCATACATAAGCATCCCATCATTTTAAATGCATCCTGCAATTTTTGTGCACATGATGCGTTTTTTTTCCGCAAAAAAAAAAAAAAACACATCGCGGTAAAAACGCAGCATGTTCATTAATTTTGCTGTTTTTTTTTTTTTTTTTGGCGTTTTTCCAGATATTTAATGCATTGAGAAGCTCCGGGGAAAAAAACGTGCAAAAAAAAAAACGTGCAAAAACACATGCGGGTTTCTTGCTGAAAATGTCTGGTTTTGTTCAGGAAATTTCTGCAAGAAATCCTGACATGTGCACATAGCCTTATCCTCATGTAGTGCACTCTTCTAGTTGTCAGGAAACCCCAGGAATTTGTCATCGCTACTGTCATCATTTAAGAAGCTCAGTTGCTCACAGGCACTGGTGTCACTTTCTTCACTGTTCTCAAATAGCATACTAGGTGGGATCTGTGGGGACACGCAGTTATGGGGGACACTTCTGGGGGACCTGTGGGGACACAGTGCTTGCGCAGTGTATATGGTATATTAAATGTGACAACGGCCCCATCACCCCCCCCCAAAAAAGCGTGTCTTCTAAAGTGAAAAATATGGTACATCATTTTCTGGAACAATTTGAAGGGTGCCAACACTTTCGGCCATGATTGTAAGTAGCAAAGCCAAATGCCAATTTGCTTTCTCACCGCCCCCAGCTGCCTCCCTGTCTCTGCAGCAGCCACCATAGTTAGCCCTGCAGTTTCTTTGTCAGCTCCACTGAGTGACGGAGGAAAAGAAGACAGAAGAGACAGCTGGGCGCACATATGTATGTGCAGGAGCAGACTGAACCATGTGCTCTCTGCTGTCCTGCCCTACACTGATCAGACAGATCAGTGTCCGGCAGAGAGATGAAGCATTGCTGGCAATATATGCATGACTTTCTCAAAGCTCTCCCAAATCACTGAGGAAGCAGTAGGGGAGAACTTGCATTGCAGGGGCTAGGCAGAGAGGCTGACTCTCAACTATAAGACGCAGGCACTTTTCAACAATATATATTTTTTTGCTATAAAGTGCATCTTATAGTTTAAAAATATAGCTTTTTGGCAGTCTACAAATGCATTTCTTTATCCATTTTTGTCTCCAACCCATCCTTCAAACTTTCATGTACTCTCTCTTCTATTTTTATTTGGGGTAGGACTGCAGGAAAAACCACACAGTGTGATACAATGGTAACATCTGTCTGTGTAGAGAAAGAAAAAACGTTTCCTAGTACCTTCATCTGTGCAAGTTGTTGCTGCTGCTGCTGTTGCTGTAGACGCCTTAAAGCTTCCTGCTGTTGCTGCCTTTGTCTCTGAAGTTCTTTTTGCCTCTGTGCCTCCTCTTTCTTTTTACGTTCCTCTTCCTCCTGCCGTAAGCGCGCTTCTTCCATAAGTCGGCTTGCAGCCTCCTCCTCTTCTCGTGCCCATCTTGCAGCCTCCTCCTATTTATGGTGTAAAATTAAAATATAAATGGATGCTAAATGAGATTAAAATTAAGGGATATGGGACTGAAGTCTCTGGGACTTGGCCAACTCAAAGAAGAAAGGGGTAGGGGCCTCCCCGAGATAATACAGTGTCACTCCCAACCTTCAGGAATAGCTGGGACTTGTAAAATCAAGTGATTAGGGCTCTGTACAACTAGTGGCAAGGGCCATGAATGTTCAACGAATGTCCACAAACAGGGCCCAATGATGTGAAAAGACACATATTGAGGAATAGCCGTTTTATGCGTCACTCTGGGGACATTCTCTGGGCTGATTTGACACCAAAAGGGACACAACTACAAAGACTCACAGGGCATCCTATGAGTATCAGACCAGCTGGGCTTCCTGCCTTATGACACACTGGTTGGGAAAGACTGATTGGGCCATACTTTAAAGTCTTACCATCCTGCTTAAAGCGGTCTTCCAATTAAAACAAGTTAGCTCCTATTCCCTGGATAGGTAATATAACATGTTGATTGGTGGGGGTACGACAGCTTGGACCTGCACCAATCAGCAGCACAGGTAACTTTTATACCCATTAAAATAGAGTGGAGTGCACAAGTGCGACTTGGGCTGGCAGCATGCGTTTGGCTTTTTTGGCAACCCCATAAAGAATGAATGGCACGTACAAGCTGCTGCTGTGCAGTGTTGTAACACGGCTAAAAGCTCCCCTATCTGCTAGTCGATGCAGGTCCTAGCGGTGGGACACCCACCAATTAGCAAATTATCACCTACCAGACACGAAGGTGGTAACAGGTTTTCTCTGGACAATACCTTTAAAAGGCACAAAATGTTGTTCTGATTAACATTTTAACATCTCATAACAATCAGAGCATTCATCTTCTGATGGAGATCTCTGAATCAGAAACTATATAGGCCGAGAGTAAAGTTACACTGCTGACTGTGTAAACATTAAGCTCAGGTAACAATGTATTATTAGTGATGAGCGAGGGTGCTCGTTACTCTGGTTTCCCCGAGCATGCCCAGGTGTTCTCCGAGTATCTTGGGCGTGCTCAGAGATTAGGTTTTTGTCTCCACAGCTGCATGATTTGAGGCTGTTAGACAGCCTGAACACATGCTGGGATTGCCTGTTTGTTACATAATCCCCACATGTATTCAGGCTGTCTAGCAGCCACAAATCATGCAGCTGCAGGGACTCAAACATAATATACGAGCACGCCCAAGATACTCGGAGAACACACGAGCATGCACGGGGAAACCTGCACACTCGCTCATCACTATGTACTATAATCCAACTATTAATGGCTTAAAGGGAACCTGTCACCATAAAAATGCTGTTCACTCTGCAGGCACCATGCTATAGCAGGGGAAGCGGAGGAGAATTGATAAATAGCTCTGAGAGAAAAGATTCAATATAACTTGCGTTTTAAGCATTTAACCCTCTGGGCTTTTAGGTCTAGTGGGCAGTGCTACATTCTTGCCCTGATATACAAAATGATGACTGCAGAACAAACTGCATTTTTATGGTGACAGTTTCCCTTTAATATTTCTAGAAATTTATTTAATTCAAGAAATATTACATTTTTAGGCAAAAAAGTGAAATCATATCAAAGGTGCGCATTCACCAAGTGTGAAAATCTGGACAGCTTTCAGCAGTGTTGTGGGAATACGTCCAGGAGGATACACAGGGGCTTCAATTGTACCTGTTTCCGTTGAAGCTCCTCTCTTTTTCTTTTCTCCTCTTCTTCCCGCTTCTTTTCTTCCTCTTTTCTCCTCTTTTCTTCTTCTAGCCTCTTTCTCTCGTCCTCCAGCCTCCTCCTCTCCTCTTCTTGTCTTCTCCTTTCCTCTTCCTGCCGCCTCCTCTCCTCCAGGAGTCTTCGTTCCTCTTCCCTTTTTCGCTCTTCCTCCTCAATCTGCCTCCTGAGCGCCAACTCCTGCTCTCTCTGTCGCCGCAGGGCTTCCTCCTGAAAGTTAAATGTGCGGTATGACATTATAATGGCAAGGATTGTGTATCAACAGTTAAAAAACAATAAAATAATGCCTTAGCCAATTAGGTATAAAGGGCAAGGCCAATCCCCTATACCTTTAATCCCAGAGATTTACACGATTTAATGTTCACGATGTCCTGCTGACTTTACTTTAGATATTGTCAGAAGTTGGCAAAGAGATGCCACAGCCCCTATCGATACCTGACATACTTCTATGTCCAACAGTTAAATATAATACCTGTTTGCGTCGCGCCAGTTCTAGCTCTTCTTTCCGTTTTCGCTCTTCCTCTTCGAGGCGCCTGCGTTGTTCTTCCTCCTCTTGCTTTGCCCTCAGTTCTGCTTCCCTCCTTTCCTGCTCAATCTACAAAACAGTTTGGCAGCATTTTCTTGTATCTGATAAGGAACGATATGAAATACGCTACACTGTTGACCACTAGTTCAACATAGCATCTGAAAACGAGCATCATTATACAAAGTATACCGCTCTTTCACTGTGGAACCATGTATAAGACTGTCTCAGGTATTCATGTATTAAAAAAATGGACACATTTTACTGAATATAAGTCTGTGTCCATAAGGATCTGCAGTTATCACTACATGGCTGGTGAGACCTTTGTTATAGGTTTATAGGTCACCACTGACTTTTCAAAAATGTGACCAGATGAGATGGACACTTCAGTCATTACAATCTTTCCATAATCTGGACCAGTTCATTACGGAGAAAGACAGAGATCCCCTATAATGCACAGATGTGCTGAGTACTGAAAACTAGATCTCGAACAGCTTCGGATAATGAGGCTATCCAGAAACCTATCCTTAACCTAGAAAAGCCAACAAAGCTGGACTCTGCTTTTACAAGGCATGACCGGAGAATACTTTAGCATCTATCTACTATGACATTTACAGGTAACTTCTAACAGCGCATGGTCCATCATGGCCTGGGCTTCCATTTATTAAAAGGTCAGAGCTAAAGTGCTCCAGGGATAGAGAACTGAATATCGGATTATTTATGGCAGTGAGCTGCTTGGGTAGAGTGGCTTAATCCTACGTAGTCTATGGCCACAATGTAAATATCTGACACAGGATGATTTTTTATTTGAAGACAAAACCGATAATGTTCAAGAGATTAAAAATGGAAATATTAAGGGTATGTGCACACGATCAGGAATAGGCAGAGCTTTGGAAGCAGCACATGTCTGCTGCATCCAAAGCACTGCCGTCTATTGAACGCAGAGACGCGCCGCATGTTAGTCTCCACGGGTGAGCCGAAGGCATCTCTGGACGCACACTGGGCATGGGATTTCCGGACATCCCATCCACTATGCTCTAAGATCTGGCCGCTGTGGGTTTGACGCTGCACAAGTACGCAGTGTCCAAACAGCAGAGATTACTAATCGTCTGCACATACCCATATTATCGTAAATATTTATGCAGTTTAATTGGCATTTTTGGAGGTGACAGACTCCCTTTAAGCAAGTTGAAAAATTATTTCATTCAACAAACATATTGCTTCTGCATTGGGTGATCGACTGCCTGTTTAGATAGACCAATTGGTTTCCAATTATTGACAGCATTGTAAATGCACCTCAAAGAGTAACTAAACTTTTGGGAGATTTTGTTATGATTTATGTCCAAAAATTCTGAGCAGATAAGTGGGGAATATGTTTGAGACTACGAACCGCAGTTAAAAAGACTTTTTAGAAAAGTAAGCAGAGCGGATGCAATAGAAAGTCAGAATCCTGTGCTGTGCACTTCCAAGAGGAATTTTGTGCAATTGGTAGGGATCTAAGGACTCAGACCAGCACCAATGTGCTCAGAATTAACGGAGCTAAAACATATGCTATCTCCTAACAGTTAAGGTATTTTTAAAATGTTAAAAATAGTGCTACTGCCTGCACCTCATCAGTACAGTGGCTCCTGCATGGTCCGCACTCTGCTGATGGCTGGTAACAACTCATAGTATCTCTTTACCATTGTTAAAAGACATACTGGGAGCTGCAATTTCATGCAATACAACTAATATATTTGGATCACCTGACATTGCAATTGATCTCTCTACTAAACTTGGTGATGTGGTCATGCACACACGGTGGTTCCGGTGATGTTGTCATGGATAGACATGAGCAAATATTGTCAGATCCCTCCTTATTTGGCTCACTAATAGAGCTCACAAATAGCTGCAGTGGGAACCCGGCTACCTGGAGCACTCCCGAAAATCAGGTGCCCAGCGCCACAGCTGCATGTGTCGTGGCTGTGCCACTGTCACAAAACATGGAGAGCATGTGTGTTGTGACTGTCACACAGCCGTGACACATGCAGCTGAGGCGATGGGCACCTGATTATCGGGAGTACTCCAGGTAGCCGGGTTCCCGTTGCAGCTATTCGTGCACTCTAGTAGCGAGTCGAATAAGGAGGGATCTGACGTGGTGCCGGTGATGCGTCCATGCACAGACGGTGGTGCCGGTGATGCGGCCATGCACAGATGGTATTGCCGGTGATGCGTCCATGCACAGACGGTGGTGCCGGTGATGCGGTCATGCAGAGACGGTGGTGCCGGTGATGCGGCCATGCACAGACGGTGGTGCCGGTGATGCGGCCATGCACAGATGGTGGTGCCGGTGATGCGTCCATGCACAGACGGTGGTGCCGGTGATGCGGCCATGCACAGACGGTGGTGCCGGTGATGCGCCCATGCACAGACGGTGGTGCCGGTGATGCGGCCATGCACAGATGGTGGTGCCGGTGATGCGTCCATGCACAGACGGTGGCGTCGGTGATGCGGCCATGCACAGACGGTGGTGTCGGTGATGCGGCCATGCACAGACGGTGGTGTCGGTGATGCGGCCATGAACCAACGCCACCGACTCCAGACGCTCCTGCACCGTTCCCCTTTCCCCTCTGGCTTTCTGGACAATGACTCGTGTATAAACCGAGGGGGCGTTTTCAGCCCAAAAAAATGTGCTGAAAATCTTACACACGAGTATATATGGTATATCAGCAGGTGCAGATGTTCATTCTTTTTAGCGTTTAATTAGTGCTTTTTTAGGCGGGTTACATAGAAGATCTGTCTTAAACAGGTGTTGTGTGCCCAAACTCATAGTCTGACTTATCAGTATGGGGCGTGACCACTTAAAGTGCCTAGGGCAGCATAAACTCTGATATCACAGATGTGTCACTTACTGGGCTGCTTGGTGTAGTTGTGATCAAATCAATGTTTTATCAGTATGAGATTATCACTGGAGGACTAGTTAACCTGCTGCCAAGTAGTCCTCCATATTCATGAGCTCTGTATAACCCCGCCCCCACCACTGATTGGCTGCTTTCTGGGTACACTGTGCATAAGCAGAAAGCTGCCAATCAGTGGTGTGGGCGAGGTTATACAGAGCTCAATAGTCAAAGAACTGATAAATCTGCAGCAGAGAAAACACTGATTTTATTAAAACTGCAGCAAGCAGCCTGAGTGATAAATCACTACTCTCAGAAGGGATCGCAAAAGTCTGGCAACAGGTTCAATTTTAGTTGAATGAGATGACAAAATCAATAGCAGCCAAAAAAGTAGCAGCCCTTCTGAGGTTATAAATTACTCTCCTCCCAACTAAAATAGGAGGGAATACCACAACTTCACAAAACTTCAGAGGTCTGACAACTTGCCATTTAGCTGGGGTCTTTACATATAGCATGTGTGACAAGAAAGCTCCCGACACACACACTGAACACAGAGTCTCCACTATACACCGTTTTGTCATACGCTGGTCTGGTATATGTTGGACTGTCTCCATTCCTACACCCCATGTATATGAAACCACAGTTTCCTAAGTTTTTCTATGCAAGGGAACACTTTAAACAAGCAAAAAAAAACACATAGCTGTTATATATCAATATATGCCTATACAAAATACTAGATCTGAACAGAATCCTACAAATTTTAACTTATTGGAAAGAATATAGGAGAATAATTATACCGCTTCATAATTTATACCATCACATCGCCAAACTGCAAGTCATTATAAAGAATGGAGTCGGCTGAAATACCTTGGCTGCTTTCGCCTTCTCCAGCTGTTCCAGCTGTTCTCTGGATGCTCCCTGAGATGTGGACTCTGCAGGCAGGTCCCACACACTGCTGCCTTCCCACACTGGAAGAAAAGGCAGGCACTTATCAATGGAGATGTCACCACAACATAAACGTATTGTAAAGCATGATACTTAAAGGAGGAATTTGCCAAAATCAAAAAATGTATCCAAGCACTGAGTCAGGTATGCGACTTACCTGCCTGTTGTGCACGGCGCCGTTCTTCCCCGGAACAGACACTGCTGCAGGGGACCTCACTGCCTGTGCTGATGCGATGGGGTGGGACGTCCGAGATTCTGATTGACAGACTGCTCCCCGGTAAAGTAGCAGAGATCCAGCTGTCAATCAGAATAACCTCGGACATCCCGCCCAGTGAACAGAGCGGGTCAGAAAAGAAGCCTCCACCCTGTAGATATAACGTCAAGCTTCTGAATCCACGGCAGGAGCTCTGTGCTGGGGAATAATGGAGCCGTGCACGACAGGAAGGTAACCTGCAATTACCTGCCTGTTAGTGCTAAGGTACATTTTTTGATTTTTGCAAGGACCCCGATATCCCCTTTAAGAAATGCCTCTCATTGCTCAGTGTGACAGCCATGAGCCATGTTAGGTTTGTTTGATTAAGCTGAAAACAATATAAGTTATGTAAAAAGTATGAATAATAACTAAAGGTTTTGTCCTTCCATGGAGTACAATTCTGCAGTGACTGCGGACTTATGAATCCTCACGATGCACTGAGGATTCTCTGATCCTGGGAGAGCGAGGTCATGTGACTGTAAATATGCCATTTGCATACTTTCCGACACATTCTGACTAGACGTCAGAATCACTTACTCAAGGCTGCGCACGTCTAGTCAGCACGTCACCGCATGTATACAGATCACATACTTGCAGTCACATGCCCACCGCCCCCGGAGAATCCTCACAGTGCGCAATGTATGATTCTGAAAACTGCAGTTACATAGAATGACTGCAGACTTGTAACCTAAGACCTGACAACCACTAAGTCAGCCCTACTACCAGGGTCGGACTCCGGTGTCTGGGGCCCATAGGAGGAATTGACTCTAGCGGACCACCCTGCAGATACCCGTTATCCCACTTACAGTGGAGAATCAACTGTAAAACACAGGCAGCCCCTTCACATCTACTGTGCGTCCCCATAAGTGGCATGTACAGTTCAGCAAACTGCATTCAAGAGGTTCTTTGGATAAAACACACCGATCCATGGGCTCCAAAGGATAGGTGATAACTTATTGATCGTTTAGGTCCGACCATTGGAAACTGCACGGATCAGAGAATTGGGGGTGCGTTCCCAAGGTCAGTAAACGCTGTGGGTTGGATGCTGCGTACATCCAGAGCGTCCAACCTGCAGCGTCCAGATATTACAGCATAGTGGATGGGACATCAAGAAAACCCATGCCTACAATGCGCACACAGACGCCCGCGGATCACATGTGGAGACAGACATGCAGTGCATGCTTCCAGTCCGCAGCATGTCAATTTATCTTGCGTAGACACGAGTCCCACCATGACTGGACCACAGTGACAGAATAATACCATATACAAGGGACAAATACAGCGACACCGTGACCAGACGACAAATTACCACCCCATAGTCACCAAATACTACAATAATGATCATGAATGCAAACCACAATACTTACAACACTTATTACCACAAGTGACATTATACACAAGAGCGCTGTATACAGTATATACTGTAAGTGTACAGGTAATGCAGTGATCATCAGTGACATACACAGGATCTCTGTATATAATGTGCATGTATACATGAAATACACTGACTCACCAGTGACGTTTCTAGGTGAAGTTATTCTTCATCTGGAACAGACCGCCAACACTTCTTCCATGCAGGACTAGTCTCTGCAGGAAACAACACATAGTCATCAATAGCGGATTGCTTCTAAAGCACATTCCCCACTCTCCCCCCCGACTTCTACACTACGTCAGAAGAAGAAATAAAGCAATGTATTGCCGCACTGCACAATAACAGCACACCTCTTTTGTTCCCTCCCATGGAAAACAGTTTTCTAAAAAACAAATTATATTACAGGAGTAATAATGTCCCTAATTGAACCCTACAGTAATTATGTTCCCCACTTGCACCATAAACTAATAATGTATGTCCCTCATCTTGGCCCCTTTTATTAAATAGCGTGTCAAGCCATGTACCTTGCTCCGCCCATATATCCATTCTGTTCCCCATATGTGCATCCTGCCCCCCACCATATATCCATCCTGGACCCCATTTCTGCATAGTGACCCCCCATATACAGTGCCTTGCTAAAGTATTCGGCCCCCTTGAACTTTTCAACCTTTTCTCACATATAATGAGTCAAACAGATACCAAATGTAAATTTTTGGTGAAAAATCAACAACAAGTGGAACACAATTGTGAAGTTGAACGAAATTTATTGGTTATTTTAAATTTTTGTGGAAATTCAAAAACTGAAAAATGGGGCGTGCAATATTATTCGGCCCCTTTAACTTAATACTTTGTTGCGCCACCTTCTGCTGCGATTACAGCTGTAAGTCGCTTGGGGTATGTCTCTATCAGTTTTGTACATCGAGGGACTGAAATTCTTGCCCATTCTTCCTTGGCAAACAGCTCGAGCTCACTGAGGTTTGATGGAGATCGTTTGTGAACAGCAGTTTTCAGCTCTTTCCACAGATTCTCGATTGGATTGAGGTCTGGACTTTGACTTGGCCATTCTAACACCTGGATACGTTTATTTGTGAACCATTCCATTGTAGATTTTACTTTATGTTTGGGATCATTGTCTTGTTGGAAGACAAATCTCCATCCCAGTCTCAGGTCTTTTGCAGACTCCAACAGGTTTTCTTCAAGAATGGTCCTGTATTTGGCTCCATCCATCTTCCCATCAATTTTAACCATCTTCCTTGTCCCTGCTGAAGAAAAGCAGGCCCAAAGCATGATGCTGACACCACCATGTTTGACAGTGGGGATGGTGTGTTCAGGGTGATGAGCTGTGTTGCCTTTTGCGCCAAACATATCGTTTGGCATTGTTGCCCAAAAGTTCGATTTTGTTTTCATCTGACCAGAGCACCTTCTTCCACGTGTTTGATGTGTCTCCCAGGTAGCTTGTAGCAAACTTTAAATAACACTTTTTATGGACATCTGAGAAATTGCTTTCTTCTTGCCACTCTTCCATAAAGGCGTGATTTGTGCAGTGTACGACTGATTGTTGTCCTATGGACAGACTGTCCCACCTCAGCTGTAGATCTCTGCAGTTCATTAAGAATGATCATGGGCCTCTTGGCTGCATCTCTGATCAGTCTTCTCCTTGTTTGAGATGAAAGTTTAGAGGGACGGCCGGGTCTTGGTAGATTTGCAGTGGTATGATACTCCTTCCATTTCAATATGATCGCTTGCACAGTGCTCCTTGGGATGTTTGAAGTTTTGGAGATCATTTTGTATCCAAATCCGGCTTTAAACTTCTCCACAACAGTATCACGGACCTGCCTGTTGTGTTCCTTGGTCTTCATGATGATCTCTGTGCTTCAAACAGAACCCTGAGGGTATGTGCACACGTAAAAAGGAGCTTTGCAAATTTTTCCCCAGGGGATTTTAGAAATCCGCAAGCAAAAGGCACTGCGTTTTACCTGCGGATTTACCACGGTTTTTATGTGGATTTTGTGTGGACTCCACCTGCAGTTTTACACCTAAGGATGCCTATTATTGAGAAGGTGTAAACCGCTGCGGAATCCGCACAAAGAAACGACATGCTGTGCAATGTAACCCGCAGCGTTTCTGCATTGTTTTTTTCCGCAGCATGGGCACTGCGGATTGCGTTTTCCATAGGTTTACATTGTACTGTAAACGCATGGAAAGCTGCTGCGGACCCGCAGCAAAATCCGCAATGTGTGCACATAGCCTGAGACTATCACAGAGCAGGTGCATTTATACAGAGACTTGATTACACATAGGTGGATTATATTTATCATCAGTAGGCATTTAGGACAACATTGGATCATTCAGAGATCCACAATGAACTTCTGGAGTGAATTTGCTGGGCCAAATAATATTACACGCCCCACGTTTCAGTTTTTAAATTTCCACAAAAATTTAAAATAACCAATAAATTTCGTTCAACTTCACAATTGTGTTTCACTTGTTGATTCTTCACCAAAAATTTACATTTGGTATCTTTATGTTTGAAGCATGATATGTGGGAAAAGGTTGACAAGTTTCAGGGGGCTGAATACTTTCGGAAGGCACTGTATCCATCTTGCCCTGCCACATATATCCATCCTGCAACCACCCCCATAGATCCATCCTGGTGGCCCTATGTCCCTTGTCCTGGCTAATCATACATTCATCGTGGCCCCCATACCATGCTGCATTCAGAGGTGAAAAAAAA
Organism: Ranitomeya imitator; assembly: GCF_032444005.1. Lineage (NCBI taxonomy): Eukaryota > Metazoa > Chordata > Amphibia > Anura > Dendrobatidae > Ranitomeya > Ranitomeya imitator. The sequence goes on along the minus strand of NC_091286.1, from coordinate 567,339,421 downwards.
AATTAAAAATAAATTCCACTTACCTTGCCTGCGCTCCCGGCGCCGTGTGGCGTCGTCTTCTTATAGATCTAGCGCGCTCGTGATAAAATGGGCCTGACCTAGCATAGGCTGGTGGCTGACTTGAGTGCGCCAGTCACAGGTGGCTCATGACAGTGACGTCATAAGCTGGTGACGTCAGGCACAGAATTATCAGCGTTCATCGTGACATGCGATGCAAGTAGTTAACGAGGCGTGCATGCATTTGCCTACGCTTTCAAAGGGCCCATGCCCCTAAAAACCGCAAGCCAGGCCAGTCCGACCCTATTTACTACCAATTACAGCATACGTGGTAAAGCAACTTGCCTGGTTCACTCAATAAGATGCTATTGTAAATATATTAACCCCTTCATGCACATTACTGTACACCACAAATAGGGTGTGTGTCTGTAATGAGAAGGTTCAGGAGCTGCCATAGTATAACTGATCAAGTGATCACAAGTCCAAGTCCTCTATGGAGGGTAAAAAATGAAGTCACAAAAAAAAAAAAAAAAAAAAGTTTAGCCCCCCGGAACTTTTTTTTTTGTTTTTTTTTTTCATTTTTCGCTCTCCTTCTTTCCAGAGCCATAACTTTTTTTTAGTTTTTCCGTCAATATGGCCATGTGAGGGCTTAGTTTTTGCGGGACGAGTTTTACTTTTGAACTATACCATTGGTTTTACCATGACGTGTAACAGAAAATGGGAAAAAAATTCCAAGTGCGATTAAATTGCAAAAAAGTGCAATTCCACAGTTGTACCGGTATTTTGTTTGGCTTTTTGGCTAGGTTCACTAAATGTTAAAACTGACCTGCCATTATTATTCTCCAGGTCATTTCGAGTTCATAGACACCAAACATGTTTTTTGCGTGCCGAGCTGATGTTTTTAATTATACCACTTCTGTGCAGATACATTCTTTTGATCGCCGGTTATTGCATTTTAATGCAATGTTGGGGCGACCAAAAAAACGTAATTTTGGCGTTTTGATTTTTTCTCACTAAGCCACTAAGCGATCAGGTTAATAATTTTTTTTTTTTTGTTCAAATAAATTTTTATTAAGAATAACAAGACAATTAACATGTTACATTCACATTTTCAATACAGAATATTTCCCCCCCCTCCCCCTTCAAACAACCCCCTTCAATCCCAAGGCCCCCCACCCCCACCCCACAAAGCAGCTCATCTTGTTAATTACTTCCATCATTAAGACAATAGAGTATCTAATCCCTCAACCGATCGTATAAGCCACACTTTACAATACTATCCCATAGCTATCCATGAAGACCACATTTTATTGAACGTTTCAATTTTCCCTCTCTTCTTATAAATCCCTTTTTCCAGTGTCAGGCCCTGCTTCACATACTGGAGGAACTCTCCTCTTGATGGCGGCTCTTCCCTAATCCAATTTCGAGCTATCACCTTCCTAGCCATGTAAAGCAATCTGGCAATAGCTATCTTTAGGTGTTTATCCACTCCAATCTCATCCACGCATCCCAACAAACAGACAACTGGATCCCTTGGCACCGTGCACCCATACGCACCTTCCATACGACTCAAAACTACCACCCAGAAGGCAGCCAACCTCGGACATGTCCACATCATATGGAAAATATCTGCATCCGTAGACCTACACCTCGGACATTCAGAGTCTTTACGCAATCCTGCCTTATATAGCACCATTGGGGACTTATAAACTCTGTGTATCACATAAAGCTGTGACAGCCTATACGGTTCACTCAGCGACAGTCTTGGGACCCATTCCAACACCGACTCCCAAGTCTCATTATCCATTGGACCCAGATCCCTTTCCCATTTAGCTCTTGCCATTATTGGAAACCCCAATAGGAAAGTGTGCAACAGATCCCTATACAGCGTGGATATGACTCCTCCAGTCGTCCCATCATTACACACATACTCCAGTACTATATCCCTTTGAATCCTAATACCTCCGTTCCTACTCTGAGCTCCAAAGGCATGCCTCATCTGCAAATACTGATACTCCCCTGCAGTCCCGATACCAAATTCCGCCTGCAATTGGGAAAATGATTTCAGTTCACCTTGCTCAATTATTTGGTATACATACTGAATCCCTTTGCCCAACCACTCTATCAGTACCCACAATGCCTCAAATTCTTTCAGATTATTATTATGCCATAGCGGCGAGTATCTAGTCAAGTCCGTGATCCCACGTATGTGCCTCAATCTACTCCACAGCTTGCGTATCAACAGCACAGTCGGATGTAACTTCCCCAGACTCTCCAAGGATCCATCCTCCAAACATTGCACCACTGGCCTTCTTTTTGTCACCACCTCCATCATCCGCTGTACCGCCCCAGATGACCCTTCATGCGCCCAGCCCCTTAGATGTTGACTCTGGGCTGCAAGAAAGTACAATTCAGGGTTAGGCAATGCCAGACCCCCATCATCCTTGGGTCGCTGAAGTGTCTCCAGTTTGATACGCGGATGCTGCCTCCCCCATATCAAATTCCTAAACAGAGAGTTGATCTGTCTAAATTTCCTGCGTGGTATCCAAACCGGTGCATTGTGGAGAATATACAGTATTTTCGGCATCAGAATCATTTTGATAAGATTCACCCTACCTACCACAGATAAATGCAGCTTAAGCCAAGCATCCGCCTTTGCCTTGAGGGCACCCAAGATTGGAGTCAGATTCTAATGTATATACTCAGTGACCGGCATAGATACCCATATTCCAAGGTATTTAAATTTACTCGTCACCTCCAGTCGTCCATCCTCCAATGGTTCCCCACCCTCATCGTCCACCTTAAACAAGATAGACTTACTCCAATTTATCCTAAGCCCCGACACTGATCCGAATCGTTCAATAATCCCAATGGCTCCCTCCAAGGATGCAACTGGATCAGCCAGAAACAACAAAATGTCATCCGCATACAACGCCACCCTTTCTTCAATCACCCCATATTTAAACCCCGTCATCTCATCAGACCGTCGAAGCGTAGCGGCCAGCGGTTCCACAGCCAGAGCAAACAAAAGGGGGGAGAGCGGACACCCCTATCTCGTCCCTCTAGCCAATTGTATGGTCCATGACAACTCCCCGTTTACCCTAACCCTGGCCATCGGCATCGAATACATTAGTTGAATCCAGGATATGAACTGCGGTCCAAACCCCATTTTTCGCAACACCTGCCAGAGATACCCCCACTCCACACTATCGAACGCCTTGTGAGCGTCTAAAGATGCAATAACTCTCTGGCCACAGTTATCGGCTCTGAGTTGCAAGTTCATATACAGCCTTCGTAAGTTGATCGCAGTTGACCTATCAGGCATAAAGCCAGATTGGTCTGAGTGTATCAGGCCAGAAATAACACTTGTCAACCTCATCGCCAACACCTTAGCCAGGAGTTTAACGTCGATAGTAAGTAAAGAAATTGGCCGATATGAGTCCGGCTGTGTCGGGTCTTTCCCCTCCTTTGGAATCACCACTATTGTGGCCTCCCGCATAGATGCCGGTAGCCTTCCACCATTCCTAGCCTCCTCCAAGACCGCCTTCAATTTAGGGATCAACACTTCCCCCAAGCTTTTATAAATTTCGGCAGGAAATCCGTCTACGCCAGGCGCCTTCCCATTAGCCATCGACTGCAATGCCCGTCCCAATTCCTCCTCTGTAATGGGAGCCTCCAAATCCTCCCTAGCTGTGTCACTCAGCCTCGGGAGCTTCAACTCCTCAAGGAACGCCACCGTGTCCTCCATTGACCCATCTACCCGAGAGGAGTATAAGTCTGCATAAAATTCTGCAAAAATCTCCAAAATCTCTGAAGTCTCAGAAACAGCAACACCACTCCCAGACACCAAAGAGTGAACAAAGGAAGTATTTCTCTGGGCAGATGCCACCAGCGATAGCAAATGACCCACTGATTCACCCTCCTGGTAGTAGGCCAGATTCATGAATTCCCTCTTCCTTTCAGCCTTACTCAGCAAGACCGCCTCCAACTGACTCTGAGCTGCCTTTAACCTCCTCCCAGCCTCCAGAGTACCCGTTATTACCATCTCATCCTCAGCCACCCTCAGCTCATCAATCGCCAACCTCTCTGCCTCTCTCGATTTCCGCTTACACCTACAAATATCCCTGAACAACAGCCCTCTCAAGTACGCTTTCATGGCTTCCCACACAGTAAGCACGTCTACACTTCCCTCATTTATCTCAAAAAATTCCACCAACTCCTTCTTAATCTTCTCCAAGTCTATACTGTGTAGCCAATTAGGGTGAATTTTCCACTCCCTCCTGCTCCCGGTCTGCGTCCCCACTGGTCGAAATTCCACTTCAACTGGACTATGGTCTGAGAGAGCCCTAGGCAAATATCTCACATCCCCCACCATCGTATCTAATAATCGGTTACCCAGTGCCAGATCAATCCTAGACAACGTACCATGAGCTGGTGAGTAGCATGAATACGCCCTTTCCCCGATATGCCTAACTCTCCATAAATCTACCATGCCCACTTCCCCGACATAAGTCCCAAACGTAGTGATATGTCCCGCCGTCCTATTCTGGGGGTTTTAACCCCCCCCCCCAGTGTAACGCATTCTTCCTCTCAGCAAGAGTGGGGCTCCACTGCCCACTGCGAACACTCTCCCTCACTTAACCCTCTCCATTCGCGTCCCGCTGCCATATCAAACATAATTTCCCCCAACTTTCCACTTTATTATAACTTAACATTGCACTTATATAACATATAAGAAAAGAACCAAACCAGTTTACAGTACCCTCCATAGCCCTCCTCCCCCACATTTAGTAGACGGTACTGTCCCCTTCGGCCAGTCCTCAACAAGGCCCAGCAAAACCCTCAGCAGTTGCTCAACTATTTAACCGACGCTAACAAGCGCAAAACTCTCCGCCAACAACAGAGAAAACAATTTCCAGCCAGATCTCGTCGACATGTCAGTCGCCCACTCCTTTCAGCTTTTTCTCATTGGTGTCAAGCCACTGGGTAGCGTCCTCCGGTGTTAGGAAAAAGTGGGTCTTATTAAAAGCCACCAGTCTCAGCTTGGCGGGAAACATCACTGAGTACTGCACTCCCAGCTCCCTCAGTCGCCGCTTGACTCCAGTAAACTTCATCCGCTGCTTCTGAACCGCAGCGGAATAATCCGGATAAATGGCAATTTTCTGACCTCCAGCCGTCAGATCCTCCATCTCTCTAGCCTTTCTAAGGATAATGTCTCTGTCCCTGTAATTGAGTATTTTAGCAAGCATGGTACGGGGATTCGCTCCTGGGGCAGGGGGCTGCGGCGGGACTCTATGAGCACGTTCAACAGCAAAAACTTTAGTCAACACTGTGCTCCCAATCTTCTCCACAAACTCATTGGGATTTCTCCCCCCAGTCTTCTCAGGCAGCCCCACTATACGTATATTATTTCTTCTGGATCTATTTTCCAGATCCTCATTTTTGGCAGCGAGCTCGGCTATTGCTTGGGCGAACTTCTTTTCAGCTTTTTGTAGCTTAACTATGTGATCTTCTGCCGTGCTCACCCTCTCCTCCACCACTCCTATACGTTTGTCAATTTTCTGCAGAGCGCATTAATCTGTGCCGTGTCCCCTTTAACTTCCTGCCTCTGCTGGGCCAAGGAATTCAGGGATTGCTGGCACGAGGAGATCAGGGTAATTACATCCCTAAGGGTCGGCTCCTCTCCCTGGGGTATGCCTCCAGGTCCCCCACTAGCCCCCGCCATGCTGCCTCCTTCTTTCCCCCTCTGTACCTCATGCTGCTCGACTGCGCTTGCTTCCTCCACCTACTGGTCAGATCCAGCTCCGGATCCTGCCTCCTCAGCAGCCTCCACTCTGGCATACTGCTGCAGCTTTGCGGCCACCTCCATGCGCCGCTGACATGCGGCGTTCTCCTTCTCGGTGTCCTCCCTTACATCGGCGCCATCTTGGCCGGCTCCTGCATCGCCGGTGCCAGCGTCTTTCTGCCGCCTCCTGGTCATCGCCGCCAACTCCGGACCCACCGCTCTGCACCGCTGCCCTCTCCGGACCTTCAGCCAGCCGGAGGAATGTAAGTATCCCCGCAGGTCGGGGTTAAAACAGGATTATTAGTCCTTCTGGCAGCGGGAGCGCTCTTCCCTGCGTCCGCTCACATGGCCAGCTAGGACACGCCCAATAATTTTTTTTTAATTGATAGATCAGTATGTCAAACACTAAAAAACAAAAAATTATATGCCACACTTCCACAAAAAAAATCCAATAAAACAGGATTTTTGGTTGCTTACCGTAAAATCTTTTTCTCTGAGCCTTCATTGGGGGACACAGGAAACCATGGGTGTATGCTGCTGCCACTAGGAGGCTGACACTATGCAAATAAAAAAAGTTAGCTCCTCCTCTGCAGTGTACACCCTACCAACAGGAAGTAGGATATTCAGTTAGTGAGAAAGCAGTAGGAGAAGCAACGAGAAAGAACAATATAATAATAATAATAATAATCTTTATTTATATAGCGCCAACAAACTCCGCAGCGCTCCACAGATTAACAGTTTCAAACGCTCAAAGAGTGTTCAAAGAACTCAAACGTTAACAGTATAACAATAAACAGAGCTGTTCAACTTGGGAGGGTGCTGTGTCCCCCAATGAAGGCTCAGAGAAAAAGATTTTACGGTAAGCAACCAAAAATCCTGTTTTCTCTATCGCCTCATTGGGGGACACAGGAAACCATGGGACGTCCCAAAGCAGTCCCTGGGGCGGGAACAGCAGTCAACTCCAATCTAGGTCAGAGGAACTCACCACCGTCGCCTGCAAGGTCTTCCTACCTAAGCCGGCATACGCTTAAGCTAGGCATCGAAGTTTCGCGAACATGTGGAGGACCGAACGTCGGTCTGTAGAGGTGCAAGGCAGAGGCCTTATATGTGCACCGCCGGGAGACGCCCACTGCCCGGGTAGAGTGCGCCTTAAACCTGGAAGGAGGAGCACTGCTCTGACCTGGCAAATCTAAACATTGCTGACCGGATTTTGCGGGCATACGTTGATTAGGAGGCCGGAGGGCCTCTCTACGCCGAGCCCTTATACTGAAAAGGGGACCTTAGCTGGATAGACCCGGTAGCGTGATGAGAGAACGCTACAAAGGACGAGTCCGAGCAGGACAAAGGGAAGGGAATCAAGAATGATGAACAGAACCATGGAGAACCTCGGCAAAGTAAGAGCAGAGCACTGAACCTGTGATCCACAGAATGTACAAAACTGCTGCCACAGACTCTGGAAGTGGTTGAGAGCCTGAAAGGAAGGTATAAAATTAAAATGGACCCACCCCTCGCAAAAATGCAGGAGTGTCCGATGTCTGAAGAAAGGGAGGACCTGGATGAAGGCTTTCATAAAATAAAGGCAAGCACACGCGGTCCCAGGAGAACTCTGTCCCTCCGAGGACCTCCTTAATAATTGGTTCACGTTGGAGACAAACTGACGGAAACCCTCGGAAGGCAAGCTGTCAGGGACTTCCTAGAGGATAAGTCCTGTCACGCCATAAGCAAGTGGTCCTTCGGAAGGGCACCATATTGCTGAATGTCCAAGTAGCACCTGCGGTGGCATCCGCGGGGACGGATACCATGCACTTCCTGCAGGATTAAATTAGTCCGCAAGGACAGAGATTTTCTCCGATCGGACTCCATGAAGGGGGCCCTGATGGAGCGGCTTAGCCCATGCGTCTATAAACCTTGCTGTCTAGGTGGAGACAAAGGCAGGGCACAATGTAGCGGCGGACACTTCAATGGCCGACTTTGCCGTGGACTATTAGTTCGTCGTTGGTATCCTTGAGGGATGCTCTCTGTGGAAGAGGAGGACTGGAAAAGCTGGAAAACCGGAGGGTCCAGAGGCGGAGAAGGGTTCCAGCTCGTAGTAAGTTCAGGGGAGAGGGAATATAGGAAAACCGAGAAGCTTCCCTCTTTGGAACGGCTGGACTAAGGATTTTAAGAGAAAAACCCAGAAAAGACCATTAAATTGAAATGACAAGAAAAAGCTTGAGAGTAGGGTACTGGGAGCCTGCTAGAAAGCATGACAAGATGGGCATTGATAAGCACAATCGGACATGAGCAGTCAAGGGAGAAGAGTCCATGAAAAACTGGAGTATGTCAATTCCATGGGAAGTTGGCCCTATGAAGGAGTACATAGGCCCCGGAAAAAAACTTGACTGCCAAAAGGAAGATCCGTACCTATGACGACCTGAGTGACCCTATCCGTCCCGGACCCTCTGGAATGGGAGAGGATTGTAGTGTGTGGATCTTCTTACCTAAGTATCAGACACCACACAAACGAGGATAACAATGAAAGGGATACGAATCCTGCTGAAGGAAGGAACGTATTATCCCAAAAACCCATCATTGGATCCAGGCGTGGAGCAGCCCTGTACACTGGACGATGCTTGCACAGAGTAAGTTCCAATTCCTATCCGAGGTGGGAGAACCTGTTCCTGCCACAGTCGGAAATAAAATCCCGGCGCTGCTCGAGGTTGAATCCAGTGTCTGTAAGAAAGAAGAGGTAAGAACTGATGCATAAATAGGAAGCTCTGTATAGAGGTAGTTCAAAGGCCCCTAGAATAGTGCCGTGAACAATCATGAGTCAAGGTATTATATGGGCTCTGACTTCGTAAGAGACAGCCAGACGTATAATACTGTAAATCATATAAGATGGAGTAACGCACTGGATCGTGCAGATAAATCTAGGACAGCACTGTAAACTTACCTACTGGATAGTTAGTGGTAGGACCGAATAACCAAACAGAGTGGAGAGGCTCCTGGGGAGCAACCCGCAATTAAGGCCCAGTGCGTGGCTGAAGGAAAACTGCAACCAGTTGGTACCTGACACCGGCGAGTTCGACCTACCTGAAAGTGGACTGGCCACTTATGCTGCCACTGAGGTCCACCCTGTGGCACTGAGATCCGCCTTGTGGTACGTGCTAGATGTTCTGTTTAGCTGTTAATAGACCACAGACGTTATTGACCGTGAAATACACGGTAAAAGTTGCGGCTCTGACTCACCTGAATGCGGTTGTAACTGCTGCGGCAGTCAACGAGAAGTGATAAATACCAGGCACCTCTCTCTGAGTGGTGATTAAAGGGTAGCCTAGGCAGATGCTGCAAAAGAACCTTAGGAGAGTGATAGAGGGCGTTTCTGACATACCTGACTCTGGAGCAAAAGAGCAGGACCAGTGCAGCAATCGATCTCGGGCACGTCTAAACCACTGGAACGATGGCAGGTATTGACTTAATGTGTCTGGAAGATGATATCTAAAGCCTGGATAGCAGACAGTGCTGCTGCAATCGACAGGAGGAATAGGGGAGTGCACCTGACTTACCTGAATATAGTACAGAACGCCGGTACCCCTGCGGTGGTCAATCCAAGACATGACTGATCCGCTGAAGATACGACAGTTTCAAATAACGTACTGTACCTGGAAGGTGGTGCGTGTGAAACCTGGGTGTCGGATAGAGTACTGCTGCAATCGGCTCTCGGTATCCTGCAACTATGGCAGATATAGTACTGGTGCGATCAGCTCTCGGTATCTTGCGACTATGGCAGATAGAGTACTGCTGCAATCAGCTCTCGGTATCCTGCGACTAAGGCGGATAGAGTACTGCTGCGATTGGCTCAGTATCCTGCGACTATGGCAGATAGAGTACTGCTGCATTCGGCACCCGATATCCTGCAACTATGGCAGATAGAGTACTGCTGCGATCGGCTCTCGGTGTCCTGTGACTAATCAGCCTGGAGAGAACCCTGGAGAAGGGTATAGGAGAGAGTTGATTCTGTGTTGCGGTCTAGGTCGTGATACCTGACGGCATTAGGCAGAATAACAGCTTCCGTGTAGTAAGCCGCACCACGGAGTCTGTCTTGAAGTATGTCCTGCCGTGCTCATTCTCCTGAAGGTAGGACAGTAGGCTTGTCAACAGGGAGCCTAAACTCTACTCTCTGTTGTGCACCTGAGTTCAAACCTTTGCGCCTGCGATCTGTGGTCAGATTCTTTATCCACTGAGCCACAGCAGACGTTGCTGGGAAATACAGACTCTTAACCGGCTGGAAGTCAGGTCTGAACACTGCAGTCGTGAAGTGAGTAGGAGCAGCTCCCTTCTCTGCTTAGAGCAGTTTAATGGTTGCATCCGGAGGAGGCTGCAGGGAGATGGAGGGCAAGTGCCTGAGAGCAGGAGATATGGAAACATTTGATATGCCAGGGCTCTAGCATCGCTGTGTGTAGAGAAATAGCCGAGCACCGCTGAAAATCAGGGCACAGGTCTGCAATAGCAGAAATCACAACAGCAGTGTGAAAACGTAGAACTCTGAGAAATATGCAACTGAAACCTTCTACGAAGTGAACGTCATATGGCAGGTCTTATAATGGTCCATCTCCCCGTGGAAGGTGAGGGGCGGACAGTGGCCCAGATGACGGCAGCGTGGGGCATACTGCCATACCCCGCTGGAAACTGCATGGCTCTAGGGCACTTATTACACCGGTGACTGCACGGCTCTTGCTACTACGCCAGTGACTGTACGGCTGTAGAGTGCTACTTTGCCAGTGATTGCGCGGCTCCAGAGTACTATTACGCATTATGCCGGTGACTGCACGGGTCTAGAGTACTACTACGTATTGCGCCAGTGACTGCACGGGTCTAGAGTAGTGATACACCATCGACTGCACGGCTTTAGAGTACTAATACGTAACACACCAGTGACTGCATTACGCCAGTGGCTGCACGGTTGACCGGCTTGCATGAAAGGACGACGAGAACACTTTCTTATAGAATTAGGCATGATAAGCATACCTACTAAGGAATGCCAGAAGGTTAGGGGAACAGGAGAGATGCAGAGAGGAGGGCCAAACTGCTAAGCAGCGCTACTCACAGCAGTTGTTGTGTCCTGTAGTCTGCTCCAAGATTGTAACTGTGACAGGCATCAGGACACAGGTCCAGGGCACCAGTATGAAGAAGGAGGCGGGGAACCCGGCCATTGCAGATGCACGCTGGTGGCAAGCACACAGATCGGAAGAGGGGGGCGCGAATAGCCATCAGTTCCGGAGGAGAACGGTTCCCAACAAGATAGCGGCGATCCCAGGCCGAATGGTGCGGCTGGGAGTAGTGGGCGGAGCTAGCCGCTCTGAACAGGAATGGGTACAGACTAAACCGCCTGTAGGGGAGCACCAAGATGGCGCCGGTGGGCGGAGCTTGCCGAAGATGGTCGGGTGGGAGAAAAGCCCGCCCGATGAAAAAGGAAGGGGTGGAGCGCGGCACCGGAAGTAGGCCCCGGGAGAAGCCGGGGCCTAAATTAGAAGCCGGTGACCGCTGAAAGGTGTGCGCGGGCGTAAAGGAAAAGGTGCGGGCGTCCCGCTGACAGGCGCGGCAGCTGCCGCATGCAAAGAGGCGCCGGTGCCGGAAGTAGGCCCCGGGAAGAGCCGGGACCTATATTAAAAGCCGGCGGCCGCAGGAGACTACCGCGGCCGCTGGGAAGGACCGCGGGTCACCTAAAAGGTACGACCGCTGTGGAATTTCAGCGCGGCTGCCAGTAGGGGGGCCGCGCCGCAGAAGGCAGAGTGATCGCGGCCGTGGGGACATCAGAGCCGCGGCGCAAAAAGATAGGCCCCGATTTCTTGTCCCTAATAGCCCCAGTGCAGAAAAGGTGCGGCCGCAGGGATAGTAGTGCGGCCGCAGAAATAGTAGTGCGGCTGCCAGTAAGGCACCGCACAAAGTAGCAGGGGAGGTAGGGAATCCAAGACTCGGAGCACCAATACTCACCTAACATCCCACGCAGTCGTACTAACCTTAAAAAAACATGGAAGATATTAGACGTCCTTGGAGCTGGTGGACGTCCTCGTCTCCTCCGACCGACAGGCTCTGGAAGGCGAGTGGGTGGGGGACGGAGCCAGGACCGGACTTCTGAGCACGCTGGTGTGCTAGGATCTTGGTCCTGGAGAGGGATCTATGAGGATACGGGGTGGCAGTACACGCCGTACTCATAGTCCGCTTTGTGGGACTACAGGTGTGACTGTTCACCCTGTATCCCTTCCGGAAAACCTGAAAAGAAACGACGCACATTGAGGTAGATAAGGGTCTAATGAAAGACCCGTGTCCACCTCCTACTGACACTAAGCTAAACTGAATATCCTACTTCCTGTCGATAGGGTGTACACTGCAGAGGAGGAGCTAACTTTTTTTATTTGCATAGTGTCAGCCTCCTAGTGGCAGCAGCATACACCCATGGTTTCCTGTGTCCCCCAATGAGGCGATAGAGAAAAAATGATCAAAGGATTGTGTGTGCCACAAATAAAAATGGATAAATAAAAGTTATTGGTATGAGAAAATGACAAAAAAAAAAAATTTCCACAATTTTTTTTTTTTTTAGAGCACCACTCCAGCATATTTTTTTTAAATTAAGCACTTGAGTGGTGCCACCAATGTAAGTTCCCTGACCGTACTGTTACACTCACTAGTCACCATATCAGCTTTGGTCCCGCACCGCCATCGTGTGAACAAAACTTCCGACTGACTGGTAGCTAGAGGTAATGATCATAAGCTCTCGGCCAGCAAACACTGGAGCGATCCGGTAAGTCGCAACCTGCTGAAGACCGACTGGAGCGACGTCGGCAACAGATAACAACTGTGGCTAGTAAGTATAATACGAGGGGCAGGGAACTTGGAACGGACATTAGCGGTACAAACCAACAGTAAGTTAAGTCCTGGATGTGATAAGGCCCCACAGAGCTACAGTCTCAAATCGATCTGGGATTACATCAAGAGAAGATAGGTGGTTAGTTCTCCAAGATGTCTGGAACAACCTCCTTGTCGAGTTACTTCAAAAAATGTGTGTGTGTTAGGCTGGGTTCATACTGCGTTTTAGGCGTCCATGAGGCGGACTACGTTACACCGTGGCATAATGCGGTGTAACGCAGTCCATTAACGTCGCCATTGAGTCCAATGTCTGACGCATCGCTAGCGCACACCCACAATGGGCGTGCGCTAGCGATGTGCCGTCACTGAGTGACAGATCCTGGGACGCGGGCTGCAGCGTTTCCGGGTCCGTCACTGCTAGCGCAGATAGATCATCTACTAGCTCTATCTGCGCTAGCACGATGTCATGTCGGCACTTACGTTAACAGCAGCCCGTTAACGCATGTGTTGAATGGGCTGCTGTTAACGCAATGTGAACCTAGCCTAAATAATTTAAAAAAAGGATATGGCTCCTGGAAAAAAAAACAAGCGGAAAGGAAAATGAAGGTGCAATTAAAAAGAAAATAAAAAATAGACTTATGAAGGTGTTAATGAGATTATCAACCTAATTACTCCAGACTACTGACTAAGGCTACTTTCAAACTAGTCCGTCGGTACGGGCCGTCGCAAACCGTCGGCCCGACGGACAGTGTGATTGATTAGCACAACGTGGGCAGCGGATGCAGTTTTACAATGCATCCGCTGCCCATTGTGAGTTTCGGGGAGTAGGGGGCGGAGTTCCGGCCGCGCATGCGCGGTCGAAAATGGCGGACCCGACGCACAAAAAAAGTTACATTGAACTTTTTTTGTGCGTTGCGGCCGCCAAAAACACGACGCATCCGTCGCACGACGGATGCAACGTGTGGCAATACGTCGCTAATGCAAGTCTATGGAGAAAAACCGCATGCTGTGGGCAACTTTGCAGGATGCGTTTTTTCTCCAAAACGACGCATTGCGACGTCCGTCACACGACGCTAGTGTGAAAGTAGCCTAATAAAGTGGGGTATAAAGGCTACACCAGAGCATAGGCTCTAGTGGCTTGTCCCTTAGCACCAGGCACAGAATACCTCTGCAGACTATTTGGACACAGAGAAATACCACAGACAGAAATATTAGACTGTAGGTGTGATACATAAACCATCGGCTGTTCAATGACGACCACGGGCAGCACACCTACTTGTGGGTGGAGGGGCAGCGGTTTGCAGTTCCCACAGCGGCGTATTATCTGGCACAGGTATTGTTCTTGGTAACGTCGGAATAACAGGCTGCTCCGATATCCTGTCATAAGGAAAAACGTATTAAATCACAACGATAGAACTCAGTCATGCATGTGAAGGTTAGGCTGGCATCAGAGGCTGGCAGCTTGTTCAGCTGCCATCGGAAGGGAGGTTACCTCATTTTTAGAGTCTGAAACTGCTGCAGCAGAAGAGCCAGCTGCTGCTGCTGCTGTGACGAGAGCGCGGCTTTCTGCTGCTGCGCCATGACTTGGGCATATTGCTGTCTGCAAAGGAAAGAGAAGAAATTATTCATATCAATAATGATAATAGGAAAAAACAAACAAATTATCCCTATGACCGGACTTTGAAAGACATATTTGCACATTGTTTAGCCCGGCATTGACCTTGCAATTTTCCGTTTTTGTAGTTTTCTCTTATTTCAAGAGCCATCACTTTTTTTTTTCCGTCAATATGTGTGAAGCCTTGTTTTTTGCAGAACAATACTTGTGAATGACACCATTCACTTTATCATGTAATGCAATGTAAAGAGGGGGAAAAAATCCAAGTGCGTTAAAATTGCAAAGAAAAGTGCAATTTTATAATTGTTTTTTGGGGGGTTTAGTTTACAAAGTTCACTATATAGAAAAACTGACCTGGCAGTATACCGCATTTTTCAGATTATTAGATGCACTTTTTTCCCCAAAAAAATTTTGGGGAGGAAATGGGGACGAGTCTTATAATCGGAATTGTAGCTGCTGTTGAGATTACCGGATGCAGTGGAGAGGGGTCCCAGGGTCGCTGCTGCCGGAAGCTTCTGGTGGCGGCGGAGGCAGGAGTCGGCTGATAGCTTCGGGCTGGTACGATGAGGTGTTCAGTGGTGTGAGGGCCCCACTGACATTTTGTGAAAGCCCAGAGCCCCGCATTTTACAAACTCTTCTATGACAAGTGGATGCCAGAGGCAGCGCATGCACAAATTGACATCTTGGCTCCCGAAATCTCAATAGCACATGCACCGCCTCTGGTGGCCATTCTCCAAGAGTCCACCACATTAGAAAGTATGGCAGGTGCGGGGCTCTGGGCTGTCACAAAATGACAGCGGATCCCCCGGACCACTGAACACCTCATCGTACCAGCCTGGGGTCCTGCAGCCATGACCCAATTCCTGCCCCTGTCCTTCTAGCCTGGAGCCCGCAGCATCTCCTGCCTCCCCTGGGACACTGCTCCATCACCACTGCCCCCAACATTTTTTTCCTATTCCCCCCCCCCAAAAAAAAAAAAAATGGGAGCGCATCTTATAATCTGCAAAATACAGTATATCTTTGAACTTTCACCACAGATTTCTTGCTTTAAAATCCACAGCAAATTTGCAACAGATTTTTTCCTGTCACATCTGAACATACCCCAAGTCCCCACAGTTTTCCTTCATAAGGCCATTCTTGCAATTGTATCTGGGATGAATAAGCACTGCATGTATGTTCTCTAATACCACAAACTCACTGGATAAGAAGTTGTTGATAATGCAATTGTTGCATCTGGTATATTGCAGTCATCTCCGGGTGCCGCCCTATATGCTCTGGACCCAATTCACTCTGCAAGAGAGTAAGCGAAAGATTAAAAATCCAAACACATTACAAGATGTAGAGAGTAGAATGAACCTCACATACAGGCACGAGAACGGAAGAGTCCAGGAAACAAATGCATCTCTAGGCTTGAGACTATGGGCACGTTAGCCAGGATAATGCACATTTTACAAACTATTTAGGTAAATGTGTGGACTTATAAGAAACTAGAGCTTATAAGATTATATCTTAATATTAAAAATACATTGTGGCAAGTTTAGCAAATGGTACTTAGCTCCTCATAAATCCTGTTTACCAGGACAGACCCTTTCAGTAAAAGAATCTATTGGATGTGCAAAGTAAGCCCCTCGCTCCGAGTGCACCCACACACCCACAGTGTGCATTTATGAGGCGTCTAAAGACATACTGATAAGGAATTTAGATTGTGAGCCACAATGAGAACCGTGATGAAGATGTGTGTAAAGTGCTGAGAAAATTAATGGAGCTATGTAAGTTAGTAAAATAAATAAAAATAATTTAGTCCATCATTTCTTTAAACTACTTCAATAGATTTGGATCAGGCCCATTTCCAAACATCAGTCTTTTGCCGTCAGTCACAATCCGTTGGCTCAACGGATCCGTCGCAGATTGTGAAAAACTGATACGACGGATCCGTTTTTTCACCGGATCCGACTAGCAAATCTGTCTAATTGGATCTTTAAAAAAAATCGGAGCATGCTCAGTTTAAAAAAACCCTCGCCCACAGGCTTCCATTTTTTCGGCGTACACAAAAAGAAGTTACTTTGTCCGTTGTCTCTGGCCGCCGGACAAACAATTTTCGACGGATCCGGCGAACGACAGATGAAACGTGAGGCCATCCGTCGCTAATACAAGTCTATGAGGAAAAAAATGGATCTGGTGGCATCAGTCGCCGGATCTGTTTTTTTTTTTTTTCAAAATTTGATGGATTGCGACTAATAGCAAAAAACTGAGGTGTGAAAGGGGCCTAAAAGGGTCTGTCTATTCAAACTCGCAACAAAAAACAGTAGGGTCACTTACTATTCTGGGAGCTGGTGGTGTGATGAAAGGAACTCTGCCCCATAGTTTAATGATTTCTCCTAGCGGCTGAAAGGCCTCATCACATACTCTCCTCAACAACAAGGTCATAGGAAAGTAGCCTGCTTGATACCATTCTGCCATCTCTCTACTACTGAAGGGACCTAGGGGATAAAGATTTGTATCAGCAAGAGGCCATTAAACAGCAGAGAGCGGACAAGTACAAGGACTGCCTCATCAAATAAGACACTGTGGAAAGGCTCACCTTGGATCTCTCCCTGCGGATCTTTGTAGTACCACTTCTGCTGGTTTTCCGGAGAATGTCCTTTAACTCTGTGATCTGGTGCTTTTCCGGTTAATCTCTCATCATCCAGCGCCCCGTCCTGCAGGTACGCCACCATCTGCTGTGCTTGCTGGAGATCAATGTTTTGGGGTATGTTTTTAGCATTACAACATATATTCTATGTGCTTCACAAAATTGCACGGCTACATGATAATTATTACAATTTATGCATAAACTATGCAGCTGATTAATCAGATTAAAGCCATTATGCTGCACGCTTCGGTACCTGGAGGTGATGGGCACTGCTACGGTCATGGTGACCACTATGGGACAGGTCTGGTGCACAGCCACATGTTCTATTTCTATGAATGGGATGGATGCACGATACCTATGGGTGGTTCACGAGACCTGCTGATGCCTGGCAGGTAGTAGTCAATACAACGCCAACTGCGCCAGTCACCTCTTGATGTGAAAGCAAGAGGCATTGGATAAACATTCTAAGCTTCAAAGAAAGGTAAATGTTTTACTTATTCCAAGAGGCAATATTAATATGAAAGCCTGTTGCTAGTTCGCGTCCATGTGATCAGTGCTCATGTGCACTGTCAGGGCTCATTCACACATCAGTTTTCCAAGAGTGTGTGCGTCATCAGTGGTTTTTATTCTATGTACCTTCTATGAGGCTATTCACATTCCAGGCATTTTGTTGGCTGACCAACTGTACAAGTAGAAAAAGAGACGTATCCTACTTCGGTCAGATTTGAAGACAAAACTTGCAATAACACTACATGTCTCTCCTAAAGTTGATCAATATAGGGCTTGTCTGGTGTTCTGATGGATGAAAGTCTGCATTTCTGAATCCTTACAGTGTGCACACCACATGCTGTCAAGATTCTCCGGGGTGGCCGGTGACATCAAGTATGGAATTTGCATTCATGGGGTCAAATTGCTGACTCGAATTGCTCGGCCTCTCTCAATACGAGGGAATTGAAGGAAGCGGAGCACATCTTGTCATCACGTAACCGCATGTTTTCAAAACTCATACTTGTGGTCACGTAACTATCCGCTCACGCAGCCGACACAGGAGAATCCCAACACCATGTGGTGTGCGCCCTTGTACCAATTCACAAGTCTGCAGTCATATAGAATGACTGCAGACTTTCACCAGAACAATGGACAAAATTTAAGGAGTCCACAGATAAGGAGATGGCGGCACAGAACAGTATGAAAAAATTATTCCTATGACAGAATATATTTTCTCAGCTACACTAGCCAAGGTAAGAGAAGTGTAAGCGAGAAAATCTGGATAGACTCCGACTTGCTCCAGTGCTCCATTTGACCAAGCACAGAAAATGGGAATGAGACCATGAATAATGGACATGAGCAGATTTGTAAAGCTGGGGAGAAAGCTTGTGGAGATAAAAGGAAGACACTAGGTAACTGGACGACTATGAATGCCCAGGAATTATTGTAAAAGATATTAAAAAAAAAAAAGGGCACAATGCAACACAACTTACAAACCTCTACTGCAGGGAAATAACTTATGGCCTGTAGACATGCAAGTCTATATTTTCCTTTGTGATTTAACCACTTGCAAAATAGATTAGAATAAGGGAGTGCTGGACCATCTATAACTTCTACGAGCAGACACAAAACAGGTCAGTTTCTGTTTATGAACGGAAAGATTACAGTGTGTTTATTGTCAATGTTCAAAATAGGCTTTCACCTGCTCTAGGTGCTCCAGTCCATCCTCTTCATCAGGCTCAGGTATGAGCGCGCCCATACCTGGTGCAGCACAGACCGAGGGAGGAGAAGGCCCTGAGGAGATGTCAGTCTGAGGAAGAGGAGGGCAAACAATGGCTGCTCCTGGCTGAGGATCTTTGACTTGCTGAGCCACAGTGCTTTGGCTAAATGCAGGAGACGGTGAGTGAGGTATTAAAGGAGCAGCTGACTCAAGTGATCCTCTGGAACCGTGAGACACAGATTCTGCAAAAACAAAATGAGGAGACCGAATCTATTATTGTGATTATTTGGAAAATGTTCAATAAAAAAATTGATTAAAAAAAATAAATGAATGGGAAATGAAAAGAAATGAGTGAAGAAATGTACTGCTTAAACTGATCAACTCTATCAGCTCTTATATGCTCTAACCGAGAAGAGCAGTAATAGACTACGACATAACAGCGTTTTCATTCAGCCATGCTGACAGCTGGGACAAAATCTGCAAATATTCTGCACACAAACCATGTGGATGTTCACATGCTGTACCAACAAAAGAATACAGCAGCACTCTGTAAGCGCTGAGATTATGGACTGCATTACTGCTGTATGGTTTGGACTGCCTCCTTTTCTGACTAAGCTCCTCATCAGCCTTAGACCCCCCTCGGGATATTACTGATACTGTTTTTTCAGATGCCTGTGTGTTAATCACGTGACATACATGTACCGCATCATTGGGAAAATCAATAGAAATAGCACTGTTCCCAGGCGCTGGGTGCTAAAGCCAGCTCTCATAATGGTCACCTGGTCTCCCTGGGATCAGCATGACCAGGCGACAATGCTGAGCGTTGGAGTTCGCACCCGCTTAAATAATAAAAAAAAAAAATGGTGTGAGGTCACCGGTAAATCTAACCAGATGAGGGAAAGCCAATAGCTGAGCGCTGATGAAGATTCTGGGAAGGAGCCCATAGCCAGAAAGGTTCCCAGGCTATCAATATCAGCTCACCAGTGTTTGTTTTGCCTGTACTGGTTATTACAGGAGAGGTCCCCCACCCCCGCCCTTTCTCCTCCCCCCAAAAGAGATGTGGGGTCCAACCTATAATTACTAACCAGCAAAGGCTAAACAGACAGCTGCAACCTGATATTAATAGCCTATGAAGGGGCCATGGATATTGGCCCCCTCCCAGACTAAGAACATCAAGGCCTCAGCCACCCCAGAAATGGTGCATGTCAGCTGTTTTATGGCTGCCGATATCAAGCTCACGGGTTAGGCTTGGTTCACATTGCGTTATAAGCAGTCCGTTAACACCGCCATTAAGTCTTATGTCGGATGCATCAGGGCGCTCCTAGGAAGAAGCATAACGTGAAACGCGTGTCGGGCATCGGAAGGTTCAGCGTGTCACTCGGCACCATAACAGGGAAGCTGTGCATTCACCAAGGTAATATGTATAGATTGGGACTCCTATTTTTGGTGAGTTGATTAGCAGTATTCACGATTCACCATATGGTGCACCGTTAAAACTTATAGTGGATTGATTGGAGTCATTACACCTTAGTAAACCATTTGGCATGGTTCATGATCGGTGTGGTTGCGGTGCATCCAGGATTTTGGGAGTAGATTCATTTGTGTAGTGGAGTTACGACATACATGTATGATTTTGTCACAATTAGTATATACTGTATATACTCGAGTATAAGCCGAGATTTTCAGCCCACTTTTTTGGGCTGAAAGTCCCCCTCTCGGCTTATACTCGAGTTGTACCCAGGGGTCGGCAGGGGAGGGGGAGCGGGTGCTGTCTAATAATACTCACCTACTCCAGGCGCGGTCCCTGCAGGCCCCTGGCTTCCCCGGCAGCTTCTTCCTGTACTGAGCGGTCACATGGTACCGCTCATTACAGTAATGAATATGCGGCTCCACCTCCCATAGAGGTGGAGCCACATATTCATTACTGTATAGAGCGAGAACGGTGACCGCTCAGTACAGGATGAAGCTGCGGCGTCAAGGAAGCAGGGACCTGCACAGCGCCAGGACCAGGTGAGTATATCGGGGAGGGGAGCGCTGCGCTGCGCGATAGTCATCTTTCCTCATTCCGGCGCCGCTCTGTCTTCAGCAGTGATGCTCAGGTCAGAGGGTGCGGTGACGTGGTTAGTGTGCGCCCTCTGCTGAACGTCAGTGCTGAACATGGAGTGGCACCGGAACGAGGAGCAGGTGACTATTGAAAGTTCCGGGGGCCTGAGCGACGGAGAGGCGAGTATGTGATTTATTTTTTTTATCGCAGCAACAGCAAATGGGGCAAGTGTCTCTATGGAGCATCTATGGGGCCATAACGTTTGTGCAGCACTATATGGGGCCATAAAGTTTGTGCAGCACTATATGGGGCAAGTGTTTTGTATGGAGCATCTATGGGGCCATAACGTTTGTGCAGCACTATATGGGGCCATAACGTTTGTGCACCACTATATGGGGCCATAACGTTTGTGCAGCACTATATGGGGCCATAACATTTGTGCAGCACTATATGGGGCCATAACGTTTGTGCAGCACTATATGGGGCCATAACGTTTGTGCAGCACTATATGGGGCCACAACGTTTGTGCAGCACTATATGGGGCAAGTGTTTGTATGGAGCATCTATGGGGCCATAACGTTTGTGCAGCACTATATGGGGCAAGTGTCTGTATGGGGCCATAATTAACGTTTGTGGAGCATTACGGTATATGGGGCAAGTGTCTGTATGGAGCATCTATGGGGCCATAACGTTTGTGCAGCACTATATGGGGCCATAACATTTGTGCAGCACTATATGGGGCAAGTGTCTGTATGGGGCCATAATTAACGTTTGTGGAGCATTACGGTATATGGGGCAAGTGTCTGTATGGAGCATCTTATGGGGCCATAATCAAGGTTTGTGCAGCACTATATGGGGCAAATATCTTTATAGAGCATCTTATGGGGCCATAATCAGCATTTGTGAAGCATTATATGGGGCAAATGTGTCTATGGAGCATCTTATGGGGCCTTTATTAACCTTTATGCAGGATTATGTGGGGCATATTTTAATATGGAGCATTTAATGGGGCCCATCAAACTTTATGGAGCATTATATGGGGCTCCTGATTCAATATGGATATTCAAAAACACTTAACCTACTGATGTCTCAATTAATTTTACTTTTATTGGTATCTATTTTTACTTTTGACATTTACCGGTAGCTGCTGCATTTCCCACCCTAGGCTTATACTCGAGTCATTAAGTTTTCCCAGTTTTTTGTGGCAAAATTAGGGGGGTCGGCTTATACTCGGGTCGGCTTATACTCGAGTATATACGGTATCTGCTCCATGCATTTAATACATTTCCCAGGATCCCTCTTTTCTCTGCCTCTCATGATCATGTTTAAAACAGTTAGTTTATTGTAAGTAGTTAGCTGCATGAATATGGATTATAACATTGCTAACTGGTATTGTGTAATGATTGTAGGAGAAGTAAAAGAGTTTTTAGTCCCAATTTTTCTCTTGTTTTGATATGCACATGGTCCAGCTGACAATAGTCATTGGTTCGGAGGCACTATTTTATTGCTGTGTGTTATTCTTTTAAAAACATGTAAATAAAGTTTAATCTTTTAATGAAAACATAAAAGATACTTCTTGATTCAATTTGGTTTAACGGCCAAATGGTCAGTATGTTTAAACATTTGATGGAGTGTTGCCCACCCTATGTGTAGGAGAATGGGCCTGGGTTATATGTTTACAGATTTTGGTAAATATAGAGTTGATGTTGCCATCTGTAATTGGTTGGTCATAGATTTTATCTGGCGTCAGCATTTTCCTAAGTATAAAAATGGTGATTAAGATATGTTCAATTAATGTTAAAGGTCTTAACAGTCCACAGAAAAGATCTTTTATGTGGAGGGAGGCGGTTTCCTCTAGATGCGACATCTTTTGTGCCCAGGAAACTCATATTATCCATAGAGATGCTAGTAGACTGACACCGCCTTTTTCCACATGTGTTACAGGCCAATTATAAGAAAAAACAGAGAGGTGTAATGCTAGCTATGAGCAACTCTATGGCTCTCTCTCCAATATGCTTGGATTCTGACTCACAAGGGAAATACATAATTCAAGTATGTTCCATTAATAATGTTATATATATCATTGCAGTAGTTTATGCACCTAATATTTCTCAGTTAAACATTCTGCGTAAGTTAATTAAAAATGCAAACAAAGTAAAACAAGGCCATGTCATCTACTGTGGAGATTTCAATTTAACACATGATCATGAATTAGACTGTTCATCAATTTCCAAAAGACACTCACCCAGTTGGCATCTTTAACCTTTTACTGACATCGGGAGTAATAGTACGCTGATGTTGGTATCCCCCGCTTTCATGTGGGCTCCGGCGGTGAGCCCACATCTTTCCCGGCACATATCAGCTGTTTTGAACAGCTGACATGTGCCCGCAATAGCCGTGGGTGGAATTGCGATCCACCCACGGCTATTAACTAATTAAATGCTGCTGTCAAACTGACAGCGGCATATAAAATCGCGCATCCGGCCGGAAATGCGCGCACTGGTGACCCCCGTCACATGATCGGGGGTCATCGGTTCGTTGGCATGACAACCAGAGATATATGGTTGTCAGGGTCGGATTGCTATGAGCACCACCCAGTGGTCGGCGCGCATAGTAAATCAGCAATTCAGCTACATAAAGGCAATCTGACCATCACCTGTATGTACCAGAGCCGATCGAGTTTTGCCAGCTTATTGAAGAATGGCAAAAGTTAAAAAAAAAAAAAATCTTTTTAAAAATATATATAAAAGTCTAATTCACCCCCCTTTTTCTCCATTCAAAATAATAATAAAAAAATAATAAAACCTACACATTTGGTATCGTCGCGTTCAGAATCGCCTGATCTATCGGTATGAAAAAGGATTAACCTGATCAATAAACAGCGTAGCGCTAAAAAAAAAGTCAGAACCCCAGAATTACGGTTTTTTTTGTCGCCGCGACATTGAATAGCAAAAACGGGCGATCAAAAGAATGTATCTGCATCAAAATGTATCATTAAATACAAAAAAATAAGCCCTCACCCAGCCCAAGATCACAAAAAATGGAGACGCTACGGGTATCGGAAAATGGCACAATTTATTTTTAGCAAAGTTTGGAATTTTTTTTTCACCACTTAGATAAAAAAGAACCTAGACATGTTTGGTGTCTGTGAACTTGTAATGACCTGGAGAATCATAATGGAAGATGCACTTTTTTGCAATTTCACCGTACTTGGAATTTTTTCCCATTTTCTATTACACGACATGAAGGGGTTAATTAACAAAGAGGAACTATATGATATTTGGAGAATCATTCATCTGACTGAAGAGATGATTCCTTCTTCTCATCTGTCCATAACACATACTCACAAAAGAGAGTTATTCTTGGTGAGCACATCGTTTCTAGATGATATTGTACTCTCGCCCATAGGCCTCATTACATGGTCGGACCATGAACCGTTAATGTTACATGTGGAGGAGAGGCAAAAAGTAGAGCACCTCCAAAAGAATCTACAAGAATTCTTTCAAATTAACGCCAATTCAGTAGATAGTCCTGTCCCCTATGGAACTCACACAAGGCATACATGCAAGGGATTCTTATTAAAATAGGCCATAAAATTAAACGAGAAAGGGATAAAAATAAAAAATTCAATGAAATTCTCTCTGATATCCAGAATCTAGAAGTCTTAAACAAATGTTCCTTCAACAGAGAAAGAGCTGGTAAACCATGTAATCTTCTAACTCAATTGAAAGAATGTTTATTGTATAATTATGAGAGAAAGCTTCAAAAAATAAAAGCACATTATTATTCTCAAGACAAAGCTGGGAAATTATAAGCGAATAGACTAAAATCCAGAGAAATAAACGCAAAAATCCCCCATCTCAAAAATGGCCCTCAACAACAGAAATTATACAGCCCTAAAGACATTGCAAATAAAATAAGGAATATTATTCCTCACTTTATAACTTATCCTCTGCTCCTGACCATATCTCTCCCAATTTGTTAGACATTGAGTCCTTCCTATCCAATCTTAGTCTTCCTTCTCTGTCTAAAGGTACCGTTACACTAAACCAGGGGTCCCCAACTCCAGTCCTCACGGCCCACCAACATGTCATGTTTTCAGGATTTCCTTATTCTTGCCCAGGTAATAATTGCATCACCTGTGCAATGCAAAGGAAATCCTGAAAACATGACCTGTTGGTGGGCCGTGAGGACTGGAGTTGGGGACCCCTGGTTTAGTGTAACGGTACCTTTAGACAGAGAAGGAAGACTAAGATTGGATAGGAAGGACTCAATGTCTAACAAATTGGGAGAGATATGGTCAGGAGCAGAGGATAAGTGGTGGGCCTTGAGGACTGGAGTTGGGGACCCCGGCACTAAACGATTTACCAGCGATCACGACCAGCGATACGACCTGGCCGTGATCGTTGGTAAGTCATTGTGTGGTCGCTGGGGAGCTGTCACACAGACAGCT
Source organism: Ranitomeya imitator (assembly GCF_032444005.1). Lineage (NCBI taxonomy): Eukaryota > Metazoa > Chordata > Amphibia > Anura > Dendrobatidae > Ranitomeya > Ranitomeya imitator. The sequence continues at coordinate 567,314,341 of NC_091286.1, read as the reverse complement.
GTCTCCAGCGACCAACGATCCGGGGAAAGACTTTGGCAGAGGTCCCCAACTCCAGGCCTCGAGGGCCGCCAACAGTGCAGGTTTTCAGGATTTCTTTAGTATTGCATCGGTGGTAATGTGATCATCTGCACAGGTGATGATTCCAACCCCTGTGCAATACTAAGGAAATTCTGAAAACCTGCACTGTTGGCGGCCCTCGAGGCCTGGAGTTGGGGACCACTGGACTTCGGCATCGTTGAAACTGTCTTCAACGATGCTGAAGTCCCCGGGTAACCAGGGTAAACATCGGGTTACTAAGTGCAGGGCCGCGCTTAGTAACCCGATATTTACCCGAGTTACCATTGTAAAAGTAAAAAAAAAAAAAAAAAAACATTACATACTTACATTCCGCTGTCTGTCACGTCCCCCGGCGTCAGCTTCCCTGCACTGTATCAGCGCCGGCCAGCCGTAAAGCAGAGCACAGCGGTGACGTCACCGCTCTGCTTTACGGCCGGCGCTCACAGTCAGTGCAGGGAAGCTGACGCCGGGGGACGTGACAGACAGTGGAATGTAAGTATGTAATGTGTTTTTTACTTTTACAATGGTAACCAGGGTAAATATCGGGTTACTAAGCGCGGCCCTGCACTTAGTAACCCGATGTTTACCCTGGTTACAGGTGAACACATCGCTAGATCGGCGCCGATCTAGCAATGACAGCAGGTGATCAGCGGCTAAAAAAAAAAGGTCCTGATCATTCCCCATGACCAACGATCTCCCAGCAGGGGCCTGATCGTTGGTCGCTGTCACACATAAAGTGTGATCGTTAGCGCGATCGTTGCTATGTCACAAAAAAGCGTGACGTTGCAACGATATCCTTAACGATATTGTTATGTGTGAATGTACCTTTAGGATCAGTTGGAACAGTTGAGTGCCCCTCTTACTAATGCAGAAATAAAGAAAGCCATCTTATCTCTACCATCATAAAGCGCTGGGCCTGGAAGGTCTTTCAAAGATGTATTGTAACGGCCCCTTCACATTAAGCGACGCTGCAGCGATACCGATAACGATCCGGATCGCTGCAGCGTCGCTGTTTGGTCGCTGGAGAGCTGTCACACAGACCGCTCTCCAGCGACCAACGATGCCGGTAACCAGGGTAAACATCGGGTAACTAAGCGCAGGGCCGCGCTTAGTAACCCGATGTTTACCCTGGTTACCATCCTAAAAGTAAAAAAAAAACAAACGCTACATACTTACCTACAGCTGTCTGTCCTCCGGCGCTGTGCTCTGCTCTCCTCCTGTACTGACTGTGTGAGCACAGCGGCCGGAAAGCAGAGCGGTGACGTCACCGCTCTGCTTTCCGGCTGACCGACGCTCACAGCCAGTACAGGAGGAGTGCAGAGCACAGCGCCGGGGACAGACAGCGGTAGGTAAGTATGTACTGTTTGTTTTTTTTTACTTTTAGGATGGTAACCAGGGTAAACATCGGGTTACTAAGCGCGGCCCTGCGCTTAGTTACCCGATGTTTACCCTGGTTACCAGTGAAGACATCGCTGGATCGGTATCACACACGCCGATCCAGCGATGTCCACGGGAGATCCAGCGACGAAATAAAGTTCTGGACTTTATTCAGCGACCAACGATGGCCCAGCAGGGGCCTGATCGTTGGTCGCTGTCACACATAACGATTTCATTAACGATATCGTTGCTATGTCACAAAAAGCAACGATATCGTTAACAATATCGTTATGTGTGAAGGTACCTTAAGTCTTTATAGATCAGATAACTCCATATCTGACAGAGACCCTTCAGTATGCGGTTTTCCAGGATTCATTTTCCAAAGAGATGTTATCAGCCACAATAACAACATTACCAAAGCCCGACAAGCAGCCGGACATCCCACAAAATTTTAGACCCATATCCTTATTAAACACAGACAATAAGATCTACCTTAAATGCCTAGCGACACGCCAAGCCCCCATTCTCCCATCATTAATATCATTAGATCAAACTGGCTTTATAAAAGGGAGACAGGCGGCAGATAACACAAGGAGGGTCATAGACTTGATTGATGTCATAAACAAAAGGAGGGCTCCTGCGGGTCCTAGTGGCTTTGGATGCCGAGAAAGCGTTCGACCGGGTTAACTGGTCCTTTACCTTCTAGGTGTTGGATCGAATGGGGTTCGGGGGTTCAATACTAAATGCCATTAAAGCCCTTTACGCCACACCCTCAGCAAGTTTACGCTAATGGCACCTTATCGGAAGAATTTTGAATGAACGGAAAAAGAGAGGGATGCCATGACAATTTGTCCTGAGCAAGCTGATAACCCATATGAGGGGGGAACCACCGTTTGGGCGGACTGCAGTGATAGGAAGGGAAGGAGCGCCGTTTTGGAATGCAGACTTTGATGGAATGGTCGGCGGGCGTCATGTTGCGTTTGAAGAGTCCCTGATGTACCTAAACAGTAGAAACCCCCCACAAGTGACCCCATATTGGAAACTAGACCCCTCAAGGAACTTATCTAGATGTGTTGTGAGAACTTTGCACCCCCAATTGTTTCACTAAAGTTTATAACGCAGAGCCGTGAAAATAAAAAATCATATTTTTTTCCACAAAAATGATTTAACCCCCAAATTTTTATTTTCACAAGGGTAAAAGGAGAAATTGGACCCTAAAGTTGTTGTCCAATTTATCCCGAGTAAGCGGATACCCCACATATGGGGGTACACCACTGTTTGGGCACACGGCAGAGCTCGGAAGGGAAGGAGCACCATTTGACTTTTTCAATGCAGAATTGGCTGGAATTGAGAGCCCCTGATGTGCCTTAACAGTGGAAAACCCCCAATTCTAACTCCAACCCTAACCTCAACACACTCCTAACCCTAAACCCAACCCTAACCATAACCCTAACCACACCCCTAACCCCAACACACCCCTAACCCTAGCCACACCCCTAACCCCAACCGTAAACGTAATACCAATTTTTATTTTATTATTTTTCTCTAACTAAGGGGGTGACAAAGGGGGGTTTGTTTTACTATTTATAGTGGGTCTTTATGTTTGGCAGCTATCACACACTAAAAGACGCTTTTAAAAACTATTTCATAGGAAAAAATAATTATTTTTGCATAGCTTTATTCTGAGAGCTATAACTTTTTAATTTTTCTGCTGATGGAAGTTGCATGGAGGGGCTTGTTGTTTGCGGGAAAAGATGACGCTTTCAGCTTTACCATTTTTATTTACATCCGTCTTTTACTGCGTTTTTTTGCGCTTTTTGTTCAGCAATATAATGATAAAGCATTGTTTTTTTCTTTTTTTTTTACGGTGTTCACTGAAGGGGTTAACTAGTGGGACAATTTTATAGAGCGTGTCATTACGGACGCGGCAATACCAAATATGAGTACTTTTACTGCTTTTTTTTATCTACATAAATGGATTTATTGGAAAAATATGTATTTTTTCTTCATTATTTGTGGATTTTGTTAAAAAATATTTTTACACATTTTGCTTTTTTTATCATCTTTATAACATTGTGGATGGGGTTTGGTGGAGGTGGGGAGGGAGAGGGTGGTAAGGTACAGGGTAAAGGGATTGGTTCATGTTAAATGAAAATTTATCAATCTGCTTTGTAATTTTGGCGTCTGAAGTTTGTGTCAGACTGTATTACATTTTTGATATATGCCTTAAGCTAGGTTCACATTGCGTTAACAGCAGCCCGTTCAACACATGCGTTACCGGGCTGCTATTAACGCAAGTGCCGACATAACATTGCGCTAGCGCAGATTGAGCTAGCAGATGCTCTATCTGCTCTAGCAGTGATGGACCCGGAAATGCTGCAGCCCGCGTCCCAGGGTCCGTCACTCAATGACGGCACATCGCTAGCGCACGCCCATTGTGGGCATGCGCTAGCGATGCATCCGACATTGGACTTAATGGCGGCGTTAACGGGCTGCGTTACACCGCGTTATGCCGCGGTGTAACGTAGTCCGCCTAATGGACGCCTCTAGTGCAATGTGAACCCAGCCTTAATAAAAAGTACTTGATTAAAAAAAACTTTATAACTGGCCCAGGTTGGGACAGTACTATATAAAGTCAGATCGCTGATCTGACACTTTGCATGGCACTGTGTCAGAACAGCGATATGACAGGCAGTGTAGGAGGCTTGCCAGCGACTGCTCTCAGCTGGTGCTGACAAGCCACCTCACTGAAGGACCCGGAAGGACCCCGCGGCCATTTTGGAGCCCGGGGTCTCCATGGAGACCACCGGAACAGAGCAATCACATTGCATTGTTCCGGTGGGAGAGCGCAGGGAGCCCCCCTCCCTGCGCGATTGTTCTCTATGTTGCTGTCACTACTGACAGCGGCATCAGAAGGGTTTAATGCCCACGATCGGCGCTAAGCACCGATCGTAGGCATTGCTGCGGAGTGTCAGCTGTCACATACAGCTGACACCCGCATGCGATCGCCACAGTGCTCACTGTGGGACCGTGTGATTGTGCCGCCGTACTAGTACTGCGGTTAGCGGGAACGCAGTTCCTGCAGATCAGTATTAGTACGGTGCATGTCGGGAAGGGGTTAAGATGGTATTACAACCCAATGAGGCTTCACTATCTCTTCCCCTCTTCTATTCAACTCTGGCATAACTGTGGCCAAAAAGGTTCTTTAATCCACACATTTTGGAGGTGTCCAGTAATCACTGCCACCTGGTTGTTTACTTTTCATCTGATCTCTTCTCTACTCCATCAAAAAATAAAACCTTCTCCTTGAGCACTACTTTTGTTAGATATACATTCTATTCCCTCCAATGGCAGAGTTATTGCCTCACATATTCTTCTAGCTACAAAAATAGCGATTACAAGATATTGGAAGTCCCCAGGAATTCCTGCCAACAAAAATAATACAATTGATTAAAAAAAACTTGTGCTTTCGAAAAAAATTATAGCACACAAAAATATTACGTTACAAGTTTTCAATTTTAATTGGAAGAGTTGGTTGAATCATCCAGAAAATATTGTTCTAATTTATAGACAAAATAATTATTTATGCATCGCTTGATTCTGAAAGCTATAACCTTTTTATTTTTCCGCTGATGGAGCTGAATGTCAGTTTGTTTTTTTGCGGGACAAGATGCCATTTTCAGCAGTACCATGTTTATTTATATACATCTTTTTGACTGTGTTTTATTTCACTTTTTGTTCAGCGGTATGATGATAAAGCATTGTTTTTTGCCTTGTTTAATTATTTTTTATTGTGTTTACTAAAGGGGTTAACAAGTGGAACAGTTTTATAGGTCCTTGTGGACGCAGCGATACCAAATGTGTACTTTTATTGTTTATATATTTTTTTCCATTCAAATATTTATTTATAGATACAGTATTTTTTTATTTAATTATGGTTGATTACTTTTTTTTTTTTTTTTTTTTTACTTTTTACTTAGTCCCACTATATGACAATCATTTTTTGCATCTCCTGGCACTTAGTGCCAGGTGTCAACTGTCAGAATCAGCCAACACCCAGCAGCGATCACCCGCACACCACCAGTGTGCGCAGGCGATCGTGTGGACGTAATAATCGGTCTCTGATCAGATAGACCCAGGTCACATGGACGGATTATTACGTCTGATGTCAGAAAGGGGGTTAACCCCTTCATGAACTTTGACGTATATATAGCTTGAAGAACTTTCCTTCCAAAGGCATTTTAAATCCCTATTTGACATCAAATCTAGCCTATAATGAAAAGGTATGGACCAAGGACCAGGTAGCAGCTCTGCAGATTTGCTCAATGGAGGCACTAGCCCTCACAGCCCAGATGGCTCTGGTGGAATTCTGGCTCTTAAATGCTTTGCAGACAACAAACTGAATTAAGAAGGCAAACATATTTTTGGAGATCTTCCCTTTGTTGAGGCCACCAGATTGTACAAAAGATTCTGATCTTTTCTCCATGCCTCAGTCTGTTTTAAATAGAAGAGAATAGACCTCGACATCCAGAGCATGGAATTCTTCTTCTCTGCAATTTGTCGGATTCTGACAAAAGAAGGGAGGACTATCTGTCGAGACATATGAAAGTCTGTTGTGACTTTAGGCAAGAATGATGGATCCAGCTGGAGAACTATCCTATCTTCCAGGATCTTAAGATAGAGTTCCCCGATAGAGGGGACCTGGATTTCACTCACCCTTCTGGCTCTTATGGCAACTAGAAATGCCACTTTCCATGACAGCTTATCCATATACAATTGCCGACATTGGTTTGAAGGGAAGCATAGTGAGACCCTTAAGTACAATATTCAAATCACAAGGTGGGATTCCATGGGATCTTCTTGGATTTACTGGGGAGGCAGCTGTCAAATCTCTTTATCCATCTGTGTTCGGCCAGATTTCTATCGACACAGAAGCTCAAGGAAAACACCTGGACCTTGAGGGTACTTCGTTTTATCCCTTTTGACAAGCCTTTCTGCAAGAAATCCAATATTTTGGCAATGTCCGGATGGAATATGTCTAGAGGAAAGGACCCATAACATATCCTGAAGGTCTTCCACATTTTAACATAGATGGAATTAGCAACTTGCTTCCTGCTCTTCTGGAGGATATGGATCACCCCCTCCGAGAGGTCTTTAGCTCTCATGATTGAGGATTAGAGGCCGAACAGTTAGATGTAGGTTCTGAGAGGTCGGGTGATAGATCGGACCCTGATGCAGCAGGCCGTGGACCGAAAAAAGAACCAGTGGACCCTCTATATTCAGGCTGTTTAGTGTCCCAAACCATCCTCTTTTTGGCCATATTGGTGCTAGGAGGATCGACCTGACACCTTCTGCTCTGATCTTCTGCAGTGTTTTTGGTAGCAATGGAATTGAAGAGTATGCATAGGTGAGACTGACCTTCCAAAGGTGGGCAAATGCATCTACCCTCTCTGAAGTGTCCTTAGGATCCAGGGAAAATGGCTTTACTTTTGCATTTTGATGGTTTACAAACCAATCTACCTCTGGATGATTCCTTTTTTCCATAATCATGTGGATTATATCTGTATTCAGACTCCATTCTCCGGGAAGTATATCAGTTCGTAGAAAATCCGCCTGGAAGTTGTTGTAGTCTTTTAAGTGGAGAGCTGACAAAGACAGGAGATGATGTTCTGCATAGGGGAATATTCTTGCTGAAATTTTCTGCAGATTTTCATATCTTGTGCTTCCCTGATGTCTCATGTGGGCCACTGTTGTCATGTTGTTCGCATTAACATGGGTCCCCTGAAGCAAGATGTTGCTGCCTTGAGGGTCTGCATTTAAACTTTCTGAAGTTCGAGGACTAACTGGCAATCTCTTGTGACCAGTTTCCTTCGAAGGCCACTTGGGTGATTTCAGGTCCCCAACCTCTCTGAATCCATTAACTGTATTTATTTCGCTTTTGGTAGAGACGAGGTCTGCTTTTGGGAATCTAGCAGTATTTCAAGGAAAGTCTTTCCAGTGAAAGGACTTCGGTCTGATTTTTCCCCGAATCATGAGCCATCCTCAAGACTCCAGAATCTGTAAAATCGACAGCAGATATTCCTTGAGCTGTGGAACAGAGGGAGCCATTATTAAAAAAAAAAATCTACGTAGGGGATAATACAGATGTCTTGTTTTCTTATGAATGCCAGCACTTACGGTATGTCATGAGTTTGTAAAAAGTCGAGGAGATGACGAAATCCCAAAAGGAAGGACGTTTAATAGACAATGATGGGTCTTTTGTCTTTGTTTGACTGCAAATTTCAGACATTTTCAGTAAAAAAAAAATAAATGTATGGACACATGGTAGTTCGCCTTTAGAAGATCGATGGTTGCAATCACGAAATTCTTGCCTATCAGTGGAATCATAGATTTTATAGATTCCATTTTGAATCTTCTGTACATGACGATTCAGATGTTACCGATTTAGTATTATTCTGTAAGCCCATGTTGTTGTTTTTTATCCAAAAATAAATGAGAATAGTGGCTTCTGAACCGTTTCATCTGTGGAACTTGTGATCTCACTCCCGATTCATGCAGATCTTGAAGCCCTCACATCAGGATGCCTTGTAACTTTGGAGATGACAGAGATGTTATTTCTACCCTCAGAAGATGAAAACTCGATTTTTGCTCCTACTCCAACCGATTGTAGAACCTTTTGGTCTAATGAGATTTTTTGCCTTCGTGAGAGAAATTTCGCAATTCTACCTCCTATGCGCCTGGCATCATTGCCTCTCTTGGCGCCGGTTCTGGAAAATATTCATTCCTCTTCCTCCTTTAGGATAACTCCAGAAACCTGAATTACCCTTCCCTTTATGATGTAGGGTTTTGGCCTGTGATGGACGTAAGGATCTTTTCTTAAAGATTTTTGGTTTAGGTAGTGATTTCTTCTTATCCGATGCTTTTTCTAAAAGATCATCCAATGGAGGTCCGAATACACAATCCCCTCTAAAGGGAATGGAACAAAGCATGGCCTTGGAAACAATATCGCTGCTCCACATATTTAACCAGAGGACTCTGCTCGCGGAGTTAGATAAGACCGAAGAAGATCTTATTGCTATCCTGACTCCGCTGACGCATCCGCTAAAAGAACCTTAACCCCTTAGTGACCGGGTCATTTTTTAAAAAAAATCTGAAGAGTGTCACTTTATGTAGTAATAACTATAGAATGCTTCAACATATCCCATTTATTTTGAGAATGTTTTTTTCATGACACATAATACTTGATAATGGTAAACTTCGGTTCATATGTTTTGCATTTATTTATAAAAGTATCAGAAATTTTACAAAAACGTTTAAAGAAATTAGCTACCGGTAATTTTCAGAATTGATTGGTTAGCCCTTTAATCCAGATAGTCACACCATACAAAAACATTAAGTCATGTCTACTTTACATCAGCACCATTTCTAAAATGTTGTTTTATTTCGTTAGCATTTTAGAAGGTTTAAAATGTAGCAGTAATTTTTCATTTTTTCAAGGAAATTTACAAAACTTAAATTTTGTAGGGACCTGTTCAGTTTTTAAGTGACTTTGGGGGTACTGTATATTGGAAAAAACCCAAAAGGGATACCATTTTAAAATTTGCACCCCTCAATGTATTCAAAGTTAGTTTCGGGTAGCTCATTAACCCTTCAGGTGCTTTTCAAGAATTAATGCAAAATGGCATGACGGGAATGAAAATTATTTTTACCGCCTAAATTTTGTTAACTTCTGAATAGGCTGCTGTAGCCGGCAGACTTTAAGGCCATTATTTGGCCATGAACTGACATGGAAAAACATCAGGACCACATGATCTCAGGGTGCCGATGGGGTTAAAGAGGGAGCCTCCACACAGATGCCGTAGTGACTAATGACAGCAGCATTTAAGGGGTTAAATGACCATAATTAGTGCCATATGCAAATTGCCTCTTCAGAGAAAAAGAGGACTTGAACTCTATAGCACCACCTGTTGGAAGTAGCGATCCTACAAGTCCCAATCAGCCCTTTAACGAGTCTTGCAATATGACTTAAGGTACCTTCACACATAACGATATTGTTAACGATATCGTTGCTTTTTGTGACGTAGCAACGATATCGTTAATGAAATCGTTATGTGTGACAGCGACCAACGATCAGGCCCCTGCTGGGAGATCGTTGGTCGCTGAACAAAGTCCAGAACTTTATTTCGTCTCTGGATCTCCCGTGGACATCGCTGGATCGGCGTGTGTGACACCGATCCAGCGATGTCTTCACTGGTAACCAGGGTAAACATCGGGTAACTAAGCGCTGGGCCGCGCTTAGTAACCCGATGTTTACCCTGGTTACCTTCCTAAAAGTAAAAAAAACAAACACTATATACTTACCTAACGCGGTCTGTCCTCCAGCGCTGTGCTCTGCACTCCTCCTGTACTGGCTGTGAGCGTCGGTCAGCCGGAAAGCAGAGCGGTGACGTCACCGCTCTGCTTTCCGGCCGCTGTGCTCACACAGCCAGTACAGGAGGAGTGCAGAGCGCCGGGGACAGACAGCGGTAGGTAAGTATATAGTGTTTGTTTTTTTTACTTTTAGGAAGGTAACCAGGGTAAACATCGGGTTACTAAGCGCGGCCCTGCGCTTAGTTACCTGATGTTTACCCTGGTTACCGGCATCGTTGGTCGCTGGAGAGAGGTCTGTGTGACAGCTCTCCAGCGACCAAACAGCGACGCTGCAGCGATCCGGATCGTTGTTGGTATCGCTGCAGCGTCGCTTAATGTGAAGGGGCCTTTAGGATAAGTATCTCAATTCGCAGACACATGAGAAACTGATTTGGCCCTTATCCTAAGACTCGTTAAAGGGCTGATTGTGACCTGTAGGATCGCTACTTAGAACAGGTGGCGCTATGGAGCTCAAGTCCTCTTTTTCTCTGAAGAGGCAATTTGCATATTAAATTTCCCAGAGGAGCATTGCCCGGCGAATAAGCCTCCTAACCTTGACAAGCCAGAGCTGGTATGTCACTCTCCACAAGGAGAAACCTTACCACATAATTAGTGCCAACACTGATTACGGCTGATGCAGCAAGTTGTCAGCTATAGTGTAGAGCCGACAGCTGCTGTTCGATTGTCACACGTCAGGAGATGCTATTCTCTTATCGCAGGTCAGTCAAAATTCACATTGGTGGTAACTAAGGGGTTAAGTAACAGCAAGGAAGCAAGTAGGTTTTCCCTAGGAGTACACTTACAAAGATGATTGTCCAGCTGATGTAAGCAGTTGAACAAGAACCTTGCTACACAAGATGAAACAATATTTGTTTTAAGTGAAGTGGGGCGCAAAGGATCCCAAGAACTTCCGGCAAGTCGTATGCAGACATGGAGGAAAAGAGGAAGATAGCGGCTAGGGAGCTACAGGAGGAACCCAGTCCCCACCACCACTCAGAGTTACCCTCGAGGAGCAAAAGAGTGGTGAGGCTCCAGAAGGTGCAGGAGCTTGAGAAGGAGGAAGGGAGAGCGATTGACCCCTGCAGCTCGGCTTCATCCCAGGTAACTTTCAGAGGTGACTGCTCACCGGCCACAAAACCCCACAGCAAAGCAAATTACCAAATCTAAATGAAAACCTTATTTGGTGCTTTCACTGTTTTGCTTTCTAAACCTCATCCATTCTTCGAGTACACTTGCACAAACAAGTGAAAATGATCATTATTTTCATGTGTTGGTTGAAAATAGTTAACCCCTGCATGACCCTGCAATTTTCCATTTTTGCACTTTTGTTTTCTCCTCCGCTTATTCCAAGAGCCGTAACAATTTTTTTTTAAATCCCCTCCATGACAGCACCACAAGTGGTTGCCTCTCCATCCTAATTAGGAACAGGAAACACAGAGGTTAACTAGCCCCTCCTCACCTTCTATCTTCAGTGTTTTTCCTGTCCCTTAGGGTACCGTCACACAGTGGCATTTTGATCGCTACGACGGCACGATTCGTGTCATTCCAGCGATATAGTTACGATCTCGCAGTGTCTGACACGCTCCTGCGATCAGGGACCCCGCTGAGAATCGTACGTCATAGCAGATCGTTTGAAACTTTCTTTTGTCGTCTAATGTCCCGCTGTGGCGGCATGATCGCATGGTGTAACAAAGGTGTGCACGATATTGTATACGATGTGCGCATAGTAACCAACGGCTTCTACATCGCACATACGTCATGAAATTATCGCTCCAGCGTCGTACATTGCAAAGTGTGACAGCAGTCTACGACGCTGGAGCGATAATGTTACGATGCTGGAGCGTCACGGATTGTGCCATCGTAGCGATCAAAATGCCACTGTGTGACGGTACCCTTAGGGACAGGAAAAACACTGAAGATAGAAGGTGAGGAGGGGCAAGTTAACCTCTGTGTTTCTTGTCCTTAATTAGGATGGAGAGGCAACCACCTGTGGTGCTGTCATGGAGGGGATTTTTAAAAAAAATGTTACGGCTCTTGGAATAAGCGGAGGAGAAAACAAAAGTGCAAAAATGGAAAATTGCAGGGTCATGCAGGGGTTAACTATTTTCAACCAACACATGAAAATAATGATCATTTTCACTTGTTTGTGCAAGTGTACTCGAAGAATGGATGAGGTTTAGAAAGCAAAACAGTGAAAGCACCAAATAAGGTTTTCATTTTGATTTGGTAATTTCCTTTGCAACTTGGCAATTGAGAAAAATATACTAATAACACTTATTTTTGACAGCATTCTTGGAACACTTTTTTCACAGCACTGTATTTTAACCCCTTAATGACCACCAAAACGTGTTTTAATTGACCTGAGATATAAGAGAATAGCCTCCTCATGCAGGTGACAATCCAGCAGCTGTCGGCTGTACACGATAGCTGACAACTTGCTGCATTAGCCACGATTAGTGTTTGCACGTCCAAATCCATTTAACCTCTTAGATGCTGCTGTCAATAATGACTATATCATATAAATGGTTAACAGAGTGTGGGGGCTTCCTCTTTATCCCAGTTGATACACTCAGATCATGATTTTGTGGTCCTGATGTTTGCCATAGCAATTCATGACCCAATAGCGACCTTAGAGTCTGATCGCTGTTGTAACCTGTTCAGAAATTAGAGGAATTTAGGTGGTAAAAATACATTTTCATTTCTGTATACTTTGAATTAATTCCTGAAAATCACCTGAAGGGTTAATAAACTACCTGAATGCAGTTTTCAATACGTCAGGGGGTGCTGTTTTTAAAATGGTATTACTTTAGGTGGCTGGGGGGGGGGGGTCCCAATATATAGGACCCCTAAAGGCACTTCAAACATGGATAGGTCCCTAAAAAATCAAATTTTGAAAATGTCCTTGAAAAAAATAAAAAATTAATGTTACATTTTTAAACCTCCTAAACTGCTAACAAAATAAAATAACATTTCACAAATGGTGCTGATATAAAGCAGAAATGTTGGAAATGTTATTTATTAATGTTTTGCTGTGATATGACTATCTGGATTTACCCCTTAAGCCCCGAGGGTGGTTTGCACGTTAATGACCGGGCCAATTTTTACAATTCTGACCACTGTCCCTTTATGAGGTTATAACTCTGGAACGCTTCAACAGATCCCAGTGATTCTGACATTGTTTTCTCGGGACATATTGTACTTCATGATAGTGGTAAAATTTCTTTGATATTACCTGCGTTTGTTTGTGAAAAAAACGGAAATTTGGCGAAAATTATGAAAATTTTGCAATTTTCCAACTTTGAATTTTTATGCAATTAAATCACAGAGATATGTCACACAAAATACTTAATAAGTAACATTTCCCACATGTTTACTTCACATCAGCACAATTTTGGAACCAAAATTTTTTTTTGTTAGGGAGTTATAAGGGTTAAAAGTTGACCAGCAATTTCTCATTTTTACAACACCATTTTTTTTTTTTAGGGACCACATCTCATTTGAAGTCATTTTGAGGGGTCTATATGATAGAAAATACCCAAGTGTGACACCATTCTAAAAACTGCACCCCTCAAGGTGCTCAAAACCATATTCAAGAAGTTTATTAACCCTTCTGTTGCTTCACATTAATTTTTGGAATGTTTAAATAAAAATGAACATTTAACTTTTTTTCACAAAAAATTTACTTCAGCTCCAATTTGTTATATTTTACCAAGGGTAATAGGAGAAATGGACCCCAAAAGTTGTTGTACAATTTGTCCTGAGTACACCGATACCCCATATGTGGGGGTAAACCACTGTTTGGGCGCATGACAGAGCTCGGAAGCGAAGGAGCGCTATTTGACTTTTCAATGCAAAATTGACTGGAATCGAGATGGGACACCATGTTGCGTTTGGAGAGCCCCTGATGTGCCTAAACATTAAAACCCCCCACAAGTGACACCATTTTGGAAAGTAGACCCCCTAAGGAACTTATCTAGATGTGTGGTGAGCACTTTGACCCACCAAGTGCTTCACAGAAGTTTATAATGCAGAACCGTAAAAATAAAAAAATCATATTTTTTCACAAAAATTATCTTTTCGCCCCCAATTTTTTATTTTCCCAAGGGTAAGAGAAGAAATTGGACCCCAAAGGTTGTACAATTTGTCGTGAGTGCGCTGATACCCCATATGTGGGGGTAAACCACTGTTTGGGCGCATGGGAGAGCTCAGAAGGGAAAGAGCGCCGTTTGACTTTTCAATGCAAAATTGACAGGAATTGAGATGGGACGCCATGTTGCGTTTGGAGAGCCACTGATGTGCCTAAACATTGAAACCCCCCACAAGTGACACCATTTTGGAAAGTAGACCCCCTAAGGAATTTATCTAGATGTGTTTTGAGCGCTTTGACCCACCAAGGGCTTCACAGAAGTTTATAATGCAGAGCCGTAAAAATAAAACAAAAATTTTTTCCCACAAAAATTATTTTTTAGCCCCCAGTTTTGTATTTTCCCGAGGGTAAGAAGAGAAATTTGACCCCAAAAGTTGTTGTCCAATTTGTCCTGAGTGCGCTGATACCCCATATGTGGGGGAGGAACCACCGTTTGGCCGCATGGGAGGGCTCGGAAGGGAAGGAGCGCCATTTGGAATGCAGACTTAGATGGAATGGTCTGCAGGTGTCAAATTGCGTTTGCAGAGCCCCTAATGTACCTAAACAGTAGAAACCCCCACAAGTGACACCATTTTGGAAAGTAGACCCCCTAAGGAACTCATCTAGATGTGTTGTGAGAGCTTTGAACCCCCAAGTGTTTCACTACAGTTTGTAACGCAGAGCCGTGAAAATAAAAAATAAAACATTTTCCCCAAAAATTATTTTTTAGCCCCCAGTTTTGTATTTTCCCAAGGGTAACAGGAGAAATTGGACCCCAAAAGTTGTTGTCCTATTTGTCCTGAGTACGCTGATACCCCATGTGATGAGGGAACAGCCGCCATCTTGGAACAGGCATATTAACAGATTGGCGTGACTCCATTTTGTCTCCTGGTCACAGGTCTGCAGCGAGTGCTTCTGGCCCCCACCTTTCCTAATGAATAAAGTTTCTATTAGTATGCTAACGGGCTGAGCTCAGTGTAAACTGTAGACGGTATTTCAAAGCTCAATGAGGAAACCATGCCAGCAGGGGGCTTGGAAATGCTTGGGAGCTTAATTAAAACATGCATGCCAAGTGGCCACTGGATACACATCTATTATGGCAGCCCAGTCGAACCGTCTCCAACATGGAATTGTGAATTAGGACGCATCGTCCGAGGTACAGGCTCATAAAAAATATTCTCCTTGCCCTAAAGAAATTGTGCATCCAACAGTGCGACTCCCGTGGCGGTGGGAGGCCTGAAACCCGAGATAGAGATCAGCCTCCCACAGGGACCGAATGGGTCCAGGTTTGATCCCAGTACGACCGGCAGAACAAACCCCAGGCGCTGGTACTGCCCGTGTGCTGATCCGATCATCCTGAGGGAAGTTATCCCATTTATTAGAAATTGGAATAAATCTTGCAGGGAGGCAGAGGGGGTGGAGATTGCTAAGCCCACCCAGCTGCAGGCAGGGGGCCTCAGCCAGGTTTAAGAAGAGCTAAGGTCTCTGGGAGAGTCGCACTCCACAGAAGAAGATGATGATGATATCTCAATGAACAGGGTATGCCAGCCAGAGGGGAGCAAGCACACGCTTTCTGGGGGCTGCCCGGCAACTAAGTTTTGGACCTGCGGAATGCTGCGCGCCCCCGGCTTCCACAAGCGACCTTCAACCTGGTAAATCGACCTCCAGCTTTATACCTTTAAGCCTTGTATTATTGTTGTTATATTGTACTCTGACTGTAACTCTTGATATATTGTGATTGTATCTTTCTTGTAATTATCTAGTGCGCCCTTAAGGCAATTAAATCATAAATTAATTTTGGGCTGATCCTTTTACTCTGATTGCGAATCTTAGAATACCCAGTGTGGGTAACAGGGCAGTCTCACCGGCGGCCATTTGCTCTAGGTGCAGTTCCCTTACTGACCTGAGAGACAAAGGGGGCGCCGGAGAGCTGTACCTGTGTAGTGACGTCACGGATTGGTGACGTGGGAGGAAGGGGTAATCCTTCACACCCCATATGTTGGGGTAAACCCCTGTTTGGGCACACGGGAGAGCTCGGAAACGAAGGAGCACTGTTTTACTTTTTCAACGCAGAATTGGCTGGAATTGAGATCGGATGCCATGTCGCGTTTGGAGAGCCCCTGATGTGCCTAAACAGTGGAAACCCCTCAATTATAACTGAAACCCTAATCCAAACACACCCCTAACCCTAATCCCAACAGTAACCCTAACCACACCTCTAACCCTGACACACCCCTAACCCTAATCCCAACCCTATTCCCAACTGTAAATGTAATCTAAACCCTAACCGTAACTTTAGCCCCAACCCTAACCCTAACTTTAGCACCAACCCTAACCCTAACTTTAGCCCCAACCCTAACTGTGGCCCTAACCCTAGCCCTAATCCTAACCCTAGCCCTAACCCTAGCCCTAACCCTAGCCCTAACCCTAATGGGAAAATGGAAATAAATACATTTTTTTAATTTTTCCCTAACTATGGGGGTGATGAAGGGGGGTTTGATTTACTTTTATAGCGGGTTTTTTAGCGGATCTTTATGATTGGCAGCCGTCACACACTGAAAGACGCTTTATATTGCAAAAAATATTTTTTGCGTTACCACATTTTGAGAGCTATAATTTTTCCATATTTTGGTCCACAAAGTCATGTGAGGTCTTGTTTTTTGCGGGACGAGTTGACGTTTTTATTGGTAACATTTTCGGGCACGTGACATTTTTAGATCGCTTTTTATTACGATTTTTGTGAGGCAGAATGACCAAAAACCAGCTATTCATGAATTTCTTTTGGGGGAGGCATTTATACCGTTCCGCGTTTGGTAAAATTGATAAAGCAGTTTTATTCTTCGGGTCAGTGCGATTACAGCGACACCTCATTTATATCATTTTTTTATGTTTTGGCGCTTTTATACGATAAAAACTATTTTATAGAAAAAATAATTATTTTTGCATCTCTTTATTCTCAGGACTATAACTTTTTAATTTTTTCGCTGATGCTGTATGGCGGCTCGCTTTTTGCGGGACAAGATTATGCTTTCAGCGGTACCATGGTTATTTATATCTGTCTTTTTGATCGTGTGTTATTCCACTTTTTGTTCGGCGGTATGATAATAAAGCGTTGTTTTTTGCCTCGTTTTTTTTTTTCTTACGGTGTTTACTGAAGGGGCTAACTAGTGGGCCAGTTTTATAGGTCGGGTCGTTACGGACGCGGCGATACTAAATATGTGTACTTTTATTGTTTTTTTGTTATTATTTAGATAAAGAAATATATTTATGGGAATAATATTTTTTATTATTTTTTACACATTTGGAAAAAATTTTTTTTTACTTTTTCACTTTGTCCCGATCTGTCTGAGAGCAGTGCAGCGTTACCAAGTGCCTGCTTTGAGCAGGCACTTGGTAATCCACCCCCCTCCCTGCAGGACCCGGATGCCGCGGCCATCTTGGATCCGGGTCCAGCAAGGAGGAAGGAGGTAGGAGACCCTCGCAGCAACGCGATCACATCGCGTTGCTGCGGGGGGCTCAGGGAAGCCCGCAGGGAGCCCCCTCCCTGCGCGATGCTTCCCTATACCGCCGGCACATCGCGATCATGTTTGATCGCGGTGTGCCGGGGGTTAATGTACCGGGGGCGGTCCGTGACCGCTCCTGGCACATAGTGCCGGATGTCAGCTGCGATAGGCAGCTGACAACCGGCCCCGATCGCCTATGACGTACTATCCCGTCGGTGGGAATTAAAGCCCACCCCACCTCGACGGGATAGTACGTCATATGGGATTAAGGGGTTAAAGGGATAATCATTCAAAGTTTGAAAATTGCAAATTTTTTAACATTTTTCTCAAATTCCTGATATTGTTTATAAATAAACACAAAACATATCGACCTAAATTTATTATTACCATAAAGTATAATGTGTCACGAAAAAACAATTTCAAAATCACTAGGATTTGTTGAGGCATTCCAGAGTTATTACCGCATAAAGTGACAATGGTCAGATTTAAAAAAATTTGGCTCCGTCACTAAGGAGTTAAAACATACTATACTATAAATAGTAGTTAAGCTGATATTTTTGCACAGATATGATAACATACCTTCCTTATATGTGGGTGCAGTTGCTGCTGATGGGTTTGTATGTAACTTTGTTTCCTGCTCGTGGTTACTGGCCATGGGGGGTGTAGTACTCTTCTGGACAGGGGAATCTGCTTTGGGTTCTGTTTTCTTTGCAGGTGACGGGGTCCGCTGCTCAATCTCTGGAGGTGTGGTCACTGGTACAACATTAAAAATCCAAAATAAATAAGGA
Organism: Ranitomeya imitator; assembly: GCF_032444005.1. Taxonomy (NCBI): domain Eukaryota; kingdom Metazoa; phylum Chordata; class Amphibia; order Anura; family Dendrobatidae; genus Ranitomeya; species Ranitomeya imitator. The sequence continues at coordinate 567,296,081 of NC_091286.1, read as the reverse complement.
AATCCAAGCCCCTTATGCATCATATTCACATTTAGTCTTTTACCTGCTCTTTCGCCAAAATTTTCATTTTTGCTCATTTCACTCGATTGCTCCCGTCCACGTGCCACTTCTGTCTCTTTGGCATCTTCCGAGTTGCTTCCATCAGAATCTGAATGCTCCTCCCCATCCAAAGAAGGACGGAAGTCCATCTCCTGCTCCTCGGGAATGCACTCCTTTTGAACCTTCTGAGAAAAGAACAATTTCAGAGGTAAGACCGCCTGAAGTAACAATGCTAATTTACTGCTGGACTACACAATCACAGGCGATAAACAATGACCAAGCACGGGGCATAAAATTAGAGGTATATCGACTGACCAAGAGATCTAAGCTAATATCTAACCAACTGTTTACTACCAAGCTGCTTGTCTAAAATGTACTAAAATTATTAACCCCTCTGTAGACGTGGAGCTGTTAAAAGAAAAAGAAAACCATTACCTTGGAAGGTAGGAATGCCCCTGAAGAATCAAAAGTGCCCGTCTCATCTTCTGCGTCCTCCAGACACCATTCTGGCAAACTGTCTCGCTCATCTTCAGCACTTCCTGAGCCACTACGAGTTCTGCGATAGCCTCGCTCATCATCGCGTTCTCGGAAATCAAAGTCAAAGCGTCTACGACGATCTGGATGTTCTCTCCACCCTGGTCCTCGAGCGCCATCTTGGTTAAATAAAAGGAGAAATTTTAGGATTGCGAATTAGTCTTCCAAATAATTTAAAAGCTTTCACAATATAGCGATTTATTACAAATAAAAAGTAATACAGAGAACATATGCAGGCAGGCCGCGGATTGTAGGTGACTGATAAATACATCATATAGTCAGCTGCAGTTACCATGTTGATACTGCTTGTGAACCAAGAGTAGCCCCATTGACCTTATCTGACATGATTGGCCCTAAGAATATATAATCATTCGATTTAGAAAACAGGAGGCATGTTTTGGCAAATAGGTTTGACATGGGCAGCGTTAATTGGAAGATTTGGGACCAGCAAGAAAAAGTATGCTTAACCCCTTCACGACCTTGGGATTTTCCGCTTCTATGTTCAGATTTTTTTTTTTTGCTCCTCTTCTGCCCAGAGCCGTAACTTTTTTTAAAAAAATGTTTCCGTCGTTTTTTGCAGAACCAGTTGTACTTTTGAACTACACCATTGATTTTACCATATGATGTTCAGGAAAAAGGGAAAAATGAAGTGAAAATGTAAACAAAAACTACAGTTCCATAGTTTTTTTTTTTAACCATGTTTACTAAATGTTAAAACGGACCTGCAGTTATGATTCTCCAGATCATTATGAGTATGCAGATACCAAACATGTATAGGTTCTTTTTAATCTATGTGGTGAAACCATTTTTTAAAGTTTGTAAGGAAAAAAAAAAAAAAACATTTTCCAAGACAAGTAGTGTCTACATTTTTTGAGATATGGGGCTGGATGCTTATTTTTTGTGTGCCGAGCAGATATTTATATTGATACCATTTTGGGGTAGATATGATGTTTTGATCGTCTGTTATTGCATTTTATTGCAAATGCTGCAGTGACCAAAAAACGTAATTCTGCGGTTTAATTTAATTTTTCTCGTTATGCTGTTAATCAATCGGGTTAATTCTTTTAATATTTTGACAGATCAAGCATTTCTGAATGTGACGACACCAAATATAGGCATTTTTTTTAGTATTGTTTTATTTTGAATGGGGCAAAGGGGGGGGGGTGATTTGAACCTATTTTATAAATGTAAATATTTTGAAAACTTTTTTTCTACTTTTTTTTGGCTTCAATGGTCCTCTTAAGAGATTTAAAAGCTGCGATCTTCTGATTGCTTGAGCAAAAATCATCTGTTATAAACGCCGGCCATGGAAGTGACATGCACGGGGGTCTTCTGCAGACCCCCGGCTGTCATGCCAATCCATTGGAGCCCAACGATTGTTTAACAGGGGCGCCGATAGGTGGTATTAGTGACGTCCTTCTGGTAAGCACAAGTTAAATGCCACTGTTACAAATTGACAGCAGCAAAACAGCCACGGGTGGAATAGTTTGGGGCATATAGCAGCTGATCAAATCAGCTGTCACGTGCCGGAAAAGATGCAGGCTCAGCTCCAAAGCTTGAATAAAAGGGAGAGAGATAGTTACATGACCTATGACATACCTATATGTCATAGGTCGTGAAGGGGTTAAAGGAGTTTTCTTAAGGTGTCTTGAGTAGCCCAGAGCTATGTAGTCTCTTCACTTCCTGGTTTCTGGCAGGACGGCTTCTCCTTGAATTACCTTTCTGGTGAATAGTGGAACTGTAGTATAGTGTAGCAGTAAAACTGTAAAGGTACCTTCACACATAACGATATCGTTAACGATATCGTTGCTTTTTGTGACGTAGCAACGATATCGTTAAGGAAATCGTTATGTGTGACAGCGACCAACAATCAGGCCCCTGCTGGGAGATCGTTGGTCGCTGAGGAAAGTCCAGAACTTTATTTCGTCGCTGGATCTCCCGCTGACATCGCTGGATCGGCGTGTGTGACGCCGATTCAGCGATGTCTTCACTGATAACCAGGGTAAACATCGGGTTACTAAGCGCAGGGCCGCGCTTAGTAACCTGATGTTTACCATGGTTACCAGCGTAAACGTTAAAAAAACAAACACTACATACTTACCTTCAGCTGTCTGTCCCTGGCGCTCTGCTTCTCTGCACTCCTCCTGCATCCTGTGTCAGCGCCGGCCAGCCGGAAAGCACAGCGGTGACGTCACAGCTCTGCTTTCCGGCTGACCGGCGCTGACAGTGCAGAGGAAAGCAGAGCGCCGGAGGACAGACAGCTGAAGGTAAGTATGTAGTGTTTGTTTTTTTAACGTTTACGCTGGAAGCCGAGATGCAAACTCGGCTTTGGGAAAATGGCCGCTGCGATCTCCATCTGCGCACGCGCGGCATCCCGCGGCCATTTTCCTGAAGCCCCGTGCAGCAGAGCACTCCATCTGCGCACACGCGGCCTCAGGAACATGGCCGCCCCCACCGATGACAAGGGTAATAACGCAGATCGCACGCTTTTTCTTCACCTGCGCGCAGTGGATTCGGCACTTGGACATGCGCACACCACTACGCCACCAACGGAAAGCTGGGGAAGAAACAGCGATGTCACCACGCCCACCTGACCTGACCAGCCTGATTGACAGGCGAAAACGGCGACTTTGGTAATGTATTTCGCAGCATAGGTGGGGAATCAGGGTACACTACATACACTATTGTAACGCACAGCGCAGGCCCTATTTAACAGTATTTTTATCTCAATCTGAAAAAACGGGGTGACAGGTTCCCCCTCCGCGCTGTTTTCCCATGAAATCCGGCGCCTGCGCTGTTTAGTACTGGCTGGTGCAGGCGCAATGAGCTCTGTCCGTCTGACCTCACATCCAGTCTTGCAGACTGCGCCTGCACCAGCCAGTACAACACAGCGCAGGCGCCGGAATTCATGGGAAAACAGCGCGGAGGGGGCGGCGCAGGCGCAGTGAGCTCTGACCGTCTGACGTCGCATCCAGTCTTGCAGACTGCGCCTGCACCAGCCAGTACTACACAACGCAGGCGCCGGATTTCATGGGAAAACAGCGCGGAAGGGGCGGCGCCCCTGAAGAATTGAGTGACGGCAGTGTGGTGTTTCAAGCAGGGGGGTTAAGACCTGCCTCCCTGTCTAAAGACAGGTATTTGGGAGAAGTTGTAAAACGCTTTATTTTGGGAATAAATGCACCAAAAACTAAAAGAGCCACCTTGTTAGAATGCAGCATTACTGCTGCACAAGGTGGCTCTTTTAGTTCATAATGGCTGGAGGGGGAGACAGTGGCCCTTTAACTGGGGATATATTCACATGCAGGCGTCTGCTCCAGACGCAGTCTGCTGCATTCATCTTTTAACTTCCATTTTTTAATTACATCTTTTAATTATGAATTTGAATTAGACTGAATTGGACTGGAATTGACTGGAAGGTAACAGAATACCAACCACTACAATGTTTCGGTTTCTTTTCTCTTTCACCCCCATACTACTTTCCTTCTTACAATCTCCTGCAATCCCTCAACCTAGTAAGGAACTAGTCATTTCTTCCTCCATCCTCCCCAGCCATCTCACCTTCTCCTCAGAACTGTTCCTCCACATACAATCCTTTTTCTCCAGACACACACGGCCGAATCATGTCCTATCCTGCTCCCACCTTCTAACGCTCTGTCTGCTACTCCTCATTGCTGGTGACATATCCCCAAATCCCGGCCCTCCCCAACACAGCCCCACACTCATTTCTAACCCCCTGCCAAGATCCTGAACACGTTTTCCCAACCATGACAACCTCATACCCATTCATCCAGCCCCCACTCCCACGGTCCCCTTACCTGGAGCACTATGGAACGCACACTCCGTCTGCAACAAACTACCATTTCTCCATGACCTGTTCATCACCCATAAACTCTCCTTTCTCGGCATCACTGAAACCTTCACCACCTGGCTACTTAATTTCCTCTCTGTTGACATCCCCACTATCATCATGGGCGATTTCAATATCCCCATTGACACTTCCACCTTAGCTGCCTCTAAACTTTTATCACTGACTGCCTACTTTGGCCTCACTCAATGGTCCTCTGAGGCCACTCACAAAGATGGCCACACGCTGGACCTCATCTTCACCCGCCTCGGCTCCCTTACTAAACTCACTAACTCACCCCTCCCCTTGTCTGACCACAACCTACATTCTCTTCCCTCTCCTCTCCTAGGGTGCAACCCCCACTCCACAAACTCCCTTGCAGAAATCTCAAACATCTCAACTTACAATCACTCTCGGAGTCCCTTCTCCCTCTTACAGACATAGCTTCCCTTCATAAATACAAAAATGGCGGCTGACAGCACAACTGACAAAACGGACGTTCGTCCTATTTCCACTGGACCCAAGTGGAAGAGTACATGCCATGAGTTGAAGTGAAGGACAGAATCCAGTCCAGGTGAAAAAAATCTCTCTTTATTGTGCCATAAATGCAACATTTCAACCCAAAGGGTTGAGAAAGACCCTTTGGGTTGAAACGTTGCATTTATGGCACAATAGAGAGAGATTTCTTTCACCTGGACTGGATGCTGTCCTTCACTTCAACTCATAGCTTCCCTTCATGACACAGATGCTGCTGCCACTTTTTATAACTCCACAATAACAGCAACACTCAATTCGGCCGCCCCGCTCATGCATAGCAAAACTCGTACACTCAACAAGCAGCCCTGGCTGACCAGCCTGACCAAAGAATTGAGACGAGCTTCCAGGATCGCTGGGCGGAGATGGAAGCAATCCCGCTCTGCCGACCACTTCACTGCATACAAGCAGTCCCTCACCAGCTTCAAGTCTGCGCTCACTGCCGCAAAACAAACGTACTTCTCATCTCTCATTTCTCACAACCCTAAACAGCATTTCAACACTTTCAATTCTCTACTCCGTCCCCCAGCACCTCCTCCCTCCCCCCTCATTTCTGCTGAAGACTTCGCCTCTTTCTTTAAACAGAAGATCGATACGATCAGAGAAAGCTTTGGCCCACAGCGCCCACTGCCCCTCTTAGCTGCTCAACCCTGCTCCTCCAAAACCAGCTTCTCCACCATGACAGAAGATCAGCTCTCCATCCTCCTGTCAAGATCACACCTCACCACCTGCACGCTCAACCCGCTTCTGTCCCACCTCATCCCTAACCTTTCCACGGTCTTCATCCCAACTCTAACGCACCTCTTCAACCTCTCACTCACAACAGGTGTCTTCCCCTCATCCTTCAAGCATGCCAAGATCACACCCATCCTCAAAAAGCCCTCCTTGGACCCATCCTCTGTGTCTAGCTATCGCCCGATATCTCTTCTACCTTATGCCTCCAAATTGCTGGAGCAACACGTCCATCTTGAACTGTCCTCCCACCTCTCCCTCTTTGATCGGTTACAATCTGGCTTCTGTTCCCATCACTCAACTGAAACTGCCCTAACTAAAGTCACCAATGACCTACTAACTGCCAGGAGCAAGTGACACTACTTGTCAGAACAGCTTTTGTGCAGATAGCCCAAGAGGAGTGGTGGAACTCCCCAGTCTTGTAGACACAAGAGAACAATTATGGAAACAGGAACACATGGGCTACTTGCACAGTGAACAAGTCTGTATGATCATGTTCACACACCACCAAGAAACCTGAAAACACAAAAGAGAATAGTAAAACCAAAAACACTCAGTTTGAAAAAATGTTGCAGTAATCCGCAAGCTGTTCTACCCTGTATGCACACATGGATTTTTCCTCTCTGAACCCTGTTCACACAGGTTATATACAGATGATCAGGTTTTTAAATACATCAGATAGGGATTGCATACATTAGTTAGGACTGCTCTGATAAGGGTATACCGTGAAGATTGGTAGAGCAGCTTAGTATACATTTTTTGCAAAAAACGTATCAACCAAATACCCTGTTTTTTACATCTTTTACTAGCACTTGCGGATTACTGCAACATTTTTTCAAACTGAGTGTTTTTGGTTTTACTATTCTCTTTTGTGTTTTCAGGTTTCTTGGTGGTGTGTGAACATGATCATACAGACTTGTTCACTGTGCAAGTAGCCCATGTGTTCCTGTTTCCATAATTGTTCTCTTGTGTCTACAAGACTGGGGAGTTCCACCACTCCTCTTGGGCTATCTGCACAAAAGCTGTTCTACCCTGTATGCACACATGGAGTTTTCCTCTCTGAACCCTGTTCACACAGGTTATATACAGATGATCAGGTTTTTAAATACATCAGATAGGGATTGCATACATTAGTTAGGACTGCTCTGATAAGGGTATACCGTGAAGATTGGTAGAGCAGCTTAGTATACATTTTTTGCAAAAAACGTATCAACCAAATACCCTGTTTTTTACATCTTTTACTAGCACTTGCGGATTACTGCAACATTTTTTCAAACTGAGTGTTTTTGGTTTTACTATTCTCTTTTGTGTTTTCAGGTTTCTTGGTGGTGTGTGAACATGATCATACAGACTTGTTCACTGTGCAAGTAGCCCATGTGTTCCTGTTTCCATAATTGTTCTCTTGTGTCTACAAGACTGGGGAGTTCCACCACTCCTCTTGGGCTATCTGCACAAAAGCTGTTCTACCCTGTATGCACACATGGATTTTTCCTCTCTGAACCCTGTTCACACAGGTTATATACAGATGATCAGGTTTTTAAATACATCAGATAGGGATTGCATACATTAGTTAGGACTGCTCTGATAAGGGTATACCGTGAAGATTGGTAGAGCAGCTTAGTATACATTTTTTGCAAAAAACGTATCAACCAAATACCCTGTTTTTTACATCTTTTACTAGCACTTGCGGATTACTGCAACATTTTTTCAAACTGAGTGTTTTTGGTTTTACTATTCTCTTTTGTGTTTTCAGGTTTCTTGGTGGTGTGTGAACATGATCATACAGACTTGTTCACTGTGCAAGTAGCCCATGTGTTCCTGTTTCCATAATTGTTCTCTTGTGTCTACAAGACTGGGGAGTTCCACCACTCCTCTTGGGCTATCTGCACAAAAGCTGTTCTACCCTGTATGCACACATGGATTTTTCCTCTCTGAACCCTGTTCACACAGGTTATATACAGATGATCAGGTTTTTAAATACATCAGATAGGGATTGCATACATTAGTTAGGACTGCTCTGATAAGGGTATACCGTGAAGATTGGTAGAGCAGCTTAGTATACATTTTTTGCAAAAAACGTATCAACCAAATACCCTGTTTTTTACATCTTTTACTAGCACTTGCGGATTACTGCAACATTTTTTCAAACTGAGTGTTTTTGGTTTTACTATTCTCTTTTGTGTTTTCAGGTTTCTTGGTGGTGTGTGAACATGATCATACAGACTTGTTCACTGTGCAAGTAGCCCATGTGTTCCTGTTTCCATATCCAAGCCCTTGCCTCCTCCTGCTGTCTCAAACTCAAAAATATTTCCCGGATCCGTGCATTCCTTGACCGCGCCACGGCAAAAACGCTAGTGCACACCCTTGTCTCCCGCCTTGACTACTGCAACCTCCTACTCTCTGGACTCCCCTCTAGCACTCTGGCACCACTCCAATCCATCCTACACTCTGCTGCCCGACTAATCTACCTGTCTCCCCGCTATTCCCCAGCCTCTCCCCTATGTCAAGCCCTTCACTGGCTTCCTATCGCCCATAGACTCCAGTTCAAAACCCTCACAATGACATACAAAGCCATCCACAACCTGTCTCCTCCATACATCTGTGACATGGTCTCCCGGTACATACCTACATGCAACCTCCGATCCTCTCAAGACCTCCTTCTCTACTCCTCTCTCATCTCTTCTTCCCACAACCGCATCCAAGACTTCTCCCGTGCTTCCCCCGTGCTTCCCCCATACTCTGGAACTCTCTACCCCAACACATCAGACTCTCGCCTACCATAGAAACCTTCAAAAAGAACCTGAAGACTCACCTCTTCCGACAAGTCTACAGCCTGCAGTGATCCTGAACTTACAGTACTGAACCACCGCACAACCTGCCCTACCCTCTCCTAGTGTTTCATCACCCACCCCCTGCAGACTGAGCCCTCGCGGGCAGGGTCCTCCCTCCTTATCTACCCGTTTGCCTTGTTTTTTGCTCATGTTTTATGTATTTGTCTATATTTGCCCCGTATTCACATGCAAAGCGCAATGGAATAAATGGCGCTATAAAAATGTATAATAATAATAATAACGATATTATTAAGGAAATCGTTATGTGTGACAGCGACCAACGATCAGGCCCCTGCTGGGAGATCGTTGGTCGCTGGGGAAAGTCCAGCACTTTATTTTGTCGCTGGATCTCCCTGCAGACATCGCTGAATCGGCGTGTGTGACACCGATCCAGCGATGTCTTCACTGGTAACCAGGGTAAATATCGGGTTACTAAGCGCAGGGCCGCGCTTAGTAACCCGATGTTTACCCTGGTTACCAGCGTAAACGTAAAAAAAACAAACACTACATACTTACCTTCCGTGTCTGTCCACCGGCGCTGTGCTTCTCTGCACTGGCTGTGAGCGCCGGCCAGCTGGAAAGCAGAGCGGTGACGTCACCGCTCTGCTTTCCGGCTGACCGGCGCTGACAGTGCAGAGGAAAGCAGAGCGCCGGAGGACAGACACGGAAGGTAAGTATGTAGTGTTTTTTTTACGTTTACGCTGGTAACCAGGGTAAACATCGGGTTACTAAGCGCGGCCCTGCGCTTAGTAACCCAATGTTTACCCTGGTTACCAGGGGACTTCGGGATCGTTGGTCGCTGGAGAGCTGTCTGTGTCATCGTTGTCGGTATCGCTGCAGCGTCGCTTAGTGTGACGGTACCCTAATGCAGACACTGTCAGCAGTGACTTGGGCTACTTTCACATCAGCGATTTTTACCATTCGCGGCAGATCGGGCAGTTTTTCTGCATCTGCCATGTAACGCATCACTTACAGCAACACTGCGTTCGGCCTCATTCATTCCCTTTGGGACTTGCAGACATGTGCCGCACTTGCGGTTTTGCCGCAATCCGGTAAATGCGGTACTTGCAGCAACGGGAAAAAAAACGCTGCTAGCAGTAAAACCGCAAGTGCTGCACATGTTGGCAAGTCACATAGGGAATCAGTAAGGGGTCCAAATCTATGTATATGCCCATGTAGCTCTTTCAAAGACAATTCCAGCAATATTTTTACATGTTCAGTCAATTCACCTGAAATCGGTTTGCATACAAATGAGGGAGTAGATCTGTTACTCCAGCTCTATACCCCCTCAGTACCATATTATATAGTATATAACACAGCCACATAGTACATAGCACAGCCACGTAGTATACAGCAGCCACGTAGTATATAGCACAGCCCACGCAGTATATAACTCAGCCCACGTAATATATAGCACAGCCCACGCAGTATATAACACAGCCCACGCAGTATATAACACAGCCCACGCAGTATATAACACAGCCCACGCAGTATATAACACAGCCCACGCAGTATATAACACAGCCCACGCAGTATATAACACAGCCCACGCAGTATATAACACAGCCCACGCAGTATATAACACAGCCCACGCAGTATATAACACAGCCCACGCAGTATATAACACAGCCCACGCAGTATATAACACAGCCCACGCAGTATATAACACAGCCCACGCAGTATATAACACAGCCCACGCAGTATATAACACAGCCCACGCAGTATATAACACAGCCCACGCAGTATATAACACAGCCCACGCAGTATATAACACAGCCCACGCAGTATATAACACAGCCCACGCAGTATATAACACAGCCCACGCAGTATATAACACAGCCCACGCAGTATATAACACAGCCCACGCAGTATATAACACAGCCCACGCAGTATATAACACAGCCCACGCAGTATATAACACAGCCCACGCAGTATATAACACAGCCCACGCAGTATATAACACAGCCCACGCAGTATATAACACAGCCCACGCAGTAGATAGCACTGCCCACGTAGTATATAGCAGCCAGGCAGTATATAACACAGCCCACGTTGAATACAACACAGCCCACGTAGTATATAGCAGTGTGGGCACCATATCCCTGTTAAAAAAGAATTAAAATAAAAAATAGTTATATACTCACCCCCCGGCGTCCACCGAAGCTGTACCGATGCGCGCGATGCTGCCGCCAGATTCCGTTCCCAGTGATGCATTGCGAAATTAACCAGATGACTTAGCGGTCTGCCGCCAGCTTCCGTTCCCAGTGATGTATTGCGAAATTACCCATATGACTTAGCGGTCTAGACCGCTAAGTCATCTGGGTACTTTCGCAATGCATCACTGGGAACGGGAGCTGGTGGCAGCATCGCGCATCGGTGGACGGAGGAAGGTGAGAATAGCACTATTTTTTGTAATTATTTTTAACATTTTATGTTTTTACTATTGATGCTGCATGGGCAGCATCAATAGTAAAAAGTTGGTCCGGGATGGGGCGACACACTGGCACTGATAGCTCTGCACACACATAGAGCTCCACACACACACACACACACATACATACAGCTCCGCATACACACACAGCTCCACAAGCATACATACAATTCCGCTGCCCACGCACACACACTTACAGCTTCGCTGCCCGTGCACGCAGACACATACAGCTCTGCTGCCCGCACACACACACATACAGCACCGCACAGACACACAGTCATACAGCTCCGCGCGCGCACACACACATACAGCTTTGCTGCCCGTGCACGCACACACATACAGCTCTGCTGCCCGCACACACACACACACAGCACCGCACAGACACACACATACATACAGCTCCGCGCGCGCACACACACACAGCTCCGCTGCCCGTGCACGCACACACATACAGCTATGCTGCCCGCACACACACACACATACAGCACCACACAGACACACGCATACATACAGCTCCGCGCGCGCACACACACATACAGCTCTGCTGTCCGTGCACGCAGACACATACAGCTCTGCTGCCCGCACACACACACATACAGCTCTGCTGCCCGCACACACATACAGCTCTGCTGCCCGCACACACATACAGCTCTGCTGCCCACACACACACACATACAGCACCGCACAGATACACACATACATATAGCTCCACGCGCACACACACATACGGCTCCGCTGCCCGTGCACGCACACACATACAGCTCTGCTGCCCGCACACGCACACACATACAGCACCCCACACAGAAACACATTCATACAGCTCCGCGCGCACACTCACACATACAGCTCTGCTGCCCGCACACACATACAGCTCTGCTGCCCGCACACACATACAGCTCTGCTGCCCGCACACACATACAGCTCTGCTGCCCGCACACACATACAGCTCTGCTGCCCGCACACACATACAGCTCTGCTGCCCGCACACACATACAGCTCTGCTGCCCGCACACACATACAGCTCTGCTGCCCGCACACACATACAGCTCTGCTGCCCGCACACACATACAGCTCTGCTGCCCGCACACACATACAGCTCTGCTGCCCGCACACACATACAGCTCTGCTGCCCGCACACACATACAGCTCTGCTGCCCACACACACACACACATACAGCACAGATACACACATACATACAGCTCCGCGCACACACACACACATACGGCTCCGCTGCCCGTGCACGCACACACATACAGCTCTGCTGCCCGCACACACACACACACAGGCGCACACACACACACACACACACACACACACACACCAGCACTGGCAATGTTTGCTCCTAGGACCCAGATAGAGTGAGTGGGGGTGTATTACACCCCACCCCCACCACTCACTCTCTGGCTCCGTCTGCCGGGAGCAAAGATCGAACATTCAAGGGCTGCTGTGTGTTTGCACGGCTCCTCCAGCCTCAGGCACTACTGTCAGAGACGAGGCTGAGGAATGTGAGGAAAGGAGTGAGGACCGTGAGGTGAGTCACAGACAGAGCCGAGCATTGCAGCAGGCAGCGCGCGGGCAGGAGCCAGGAGGGAGATCATTAGAGACAGTAGTACACTACTTACTATGTATGTACTGCTCTACCGCGAGTCCTCCAGGCAGGCAATGTGAGCCCAGGACAGGACCCAGGGTCGGGACACAGGGCGCCGCTGCTCCACCTCAGCAGTCACATTCCACCAGGCACCAGTGAGTCTGTGAGCAGGGGGTCACTGTCTCTCAGCAGGGGAAGTAGGGAGAGTCGGCACCAGCACCACGTGTTCTGGCTGCCGCTCTGCCGCCCCTGTCTTCAGGAAGGGACGCACAGGACTAGTATATATATAAAAAATAAAAAAAACCTTGCTGAGGTGCCGCCCCCTCGCCTGTCCCCGCCCTAGGCACGTGCCCTCAAGTGCCTAGTGGCAAATACGGCCCTGGGTATGACCCAAAATATACGGTTAAGACTGTTAAACACCCTGACACTGTGATGGTGTAGGGTGCTAAATCCATGCCTAAACGACTGCAGATGGTGATAAAATGTAAGGGTGACATGTCAAAATACTAATTGTAATAAAATATCCACAATAAAACACTTGAATCCACTTGAATATTAAGATTTTGTGGTTTCATTGAACTTGTAAAGATTTTTTTTGCCGGCACTGTAATTTGTACTGCTGTCTTTGTAAAAGTCCAACCTATTAAACAGGTTTTCTGTTACTTGGACGTCCCCTTCTTAAATGAGTAGCCCCCCCAACCCCTCATGTAAAATGTCAAAAAAGAAAAACCTAATCTTTTCTTTCCACACCAGTACCGTTCCAGCAATGTCTGGGATGTGTCGCCCGGCGGTATCGAAACATGGTTCTGCCACAAGAGTGTTGCAGCCAAATCAACAGCCAGTTTGAGTTTCATCCAAGGAAAGCTCAGCGAAGCAGCCATTGATTGACTGCAGCGCTCGCGTGGCATACCAATATTGTGTAAGCTCCAGGAGACCAGGCATCAATGCGGGAAATGTGCCAGTATGGGAGGTGAAAATAATGGGGTCTCTGGTTTGTTTGGGTTGTTTTTAAGGAACTGCAAAATAGTAGTAATAAAAATTACAGCTTGTTCCTTAAAAAACAAGTCCTCAAACCACTTCGCAGGAAAATAAAATGTTATGGCTGTCACAGTATGATGACAAAACTAAATTTTACTTTTCATCATTTTTGTTTACATTTTTTTTTAAACAGTAAAAACTTTTTATTCTCAAAACTTGGACAAAAGTGTAAAAAATAAAGACGACTGGCACAACCAACAAACGCAGGTGAGGGTGCAGCTAAGACTCCAAGAAGCATGTGACAAACTAGAACAGCAGTGTGTGGGAGAAAAGTAGCAAACACCAAGGGATGTCCACATCTCCGAATAAAAAATATAATAATATAAAATAGAAATATAATTTGTTTTGGATAAATAAAATTATGTATGGAATGCGGACCTAAAAATACATTCAAAAAGAAATTCTAACATGAGACAAAAACTGCAGTACGGGCCATAAAGCCTCCACACACACCCTAACACAGCAGATACATTGAAGAAGACCCCCTGAGACAACTACTAATGGTAAGTATAATTCCCCTTAAAGGGAACCTGTCACCTCCAAAATGGAAGGTGAGCTAAGCCCACCGACATCAGGGGCTTATCTACAGCATTCTGGAGTGCTGTAGATAAGTCCCGATGTAACCTGAAAGATGAGAAATAAAGGTTAGATTATACTCACCTGGGCGGGCGGTCCGATCCGGTCCGATGGGCGTCGCGGTCCGGGGCCTTTCATCTTCTAGCAAAGACATCCTTTTCTTGTCTTCACGCTGCGGCGCAGGCGTACTTTATCTGCCCTGTTGAGGGCAGAGCAAAGTACTGCAGTGCGCAGGAACTAGGAAAGGTCAGAGAGGCCCAGCACCTGCGTACAGCAGTACTTTGCTCTGCCCTCAACAGGGCAGACAAACTACGCCTGCGCCGGAGCCGCAGCGTGAAGACAAGAAGAGGACGTCATCCTATGAAGATGGGAGTCCCCGGACCGCAGCGGGAGCTCCCCTGGGTGAGTATAATCTAACCTCTTTTTCTCATCTTTTAGGATACATCGGGGGCTTATCTACAGCATTACAGAATGCTGTAGATAAGCCCCTGATGCCGGTGGGCTTAGCTCACCTTCCATTTTGGGGTTGACAGGTTCCCGTTAAACAAGAGTGGATTAAAACAGATGTATAGAATATGTTCAAAAAGGTAGATCAATGGTACAGAAAATATACTTGGGGGACCTCCCCGCTGCTCTCATGGGCCACTGCCAAGTCCATTTTATGTACATTGATCTACATATTTGAACATTCTTTACAGCTTTTTTTCACTCTTATTTAGGGGGCATTATCAGTGGGTCTTGTTATCCATTTGTAAGGTGGTGTGGGGGTAGAGAGATTATTATGACCCTTACCACATTGGTTATGCTTCCAGTTGGTAGGATATCTTTCATAGTGTTTTCATGTCTGTATTCTATATATTCTATATATATTCTGTATTTATTTGTTTATGATAAATAAAATTACTTCTAATATACAAATACATATTCTGTGATACAGACATCCCTTGGTGGGCACTGCTTTTCTTGTCACAATACTCTGTGATTTCTTTTTTTTTCTTTGTAGGGCAACTTGCACTTTAAGTGTCCCTTCCTTCTCAGATGTTTCCATACAATACTGGCAATGAGTGAGAGAAAAATGAAAAGCACTCAGATACAAAAGTGATTTAACTCAGGAGTGTGGGGGGGTTGACATTAATCCAGTTTCCACTGGTCAAACACAGGTAAGTATTAAACGTTCCTCTAAATTCAGCCTAAGACTTTATTCACAAGACCTTGTGAAATTGTGCCTGTGAATAACAACGCACATTGACTGATTGCTTCCTTAGCCTTAATTGGCCGCATCCTCATTTATACGGCGTATGTGTTACAAGCTGACAGCAGATGGATTGACATGGCAATGGAGTCCCATTGGATCTATATGCCTGATCCGTTTTGCTCTGGTCCATTTCTTACATTTCTGTATTTTCCATTATGACTTCATTTTTTGTGGGGGATGTAATATCTTAAACACTGTCTCATGACTAAGGCCTAAGACGAATCACATCCATGTTTCAGCAAACACATGTCTATAATAGTGCATAGATGTCAGCTCGGGTTGGCAACGTACTATGGTGGCGCAATGATGTAAAAGGAGTACAAACAATATGCTAATTCCCCAAATAATGGAGAGCAGAACCCTTGTATTATATAAGGGACAAAGTAAGGCTGGAGTTAATCATCCGTTCACACCATGCCAAATAATCCAAATCCCTGGCTGTCAAGGTGCTTATACATAACTGAAATTCCAGTAGTGTGTATGGCAGAGATATAATCCCACAGTAATAAAACCTGCAATCGTTACAAATATTTACATAGTTACATGCTGCTGAAAACAGCAAATCTATTAGAGCCGGGTCACAGAGGACTTTAGTCTCTGCTGGCAAATAAAGACAAATTTGTCAAGAAGCAAAAGACCATCGATTATCCGGGGGTTGACGCAGACTGATGGGGATTACATGCTAATGCTTCATCTCCATTTGGAAGAAATCAAAACCTATAGGCCCCACTTACTTGGACTGTATACCATGTTCATTTTATTTATTTTGTGCTAATTTTGAGGCACATTAAGAGAGCTGTGAGCTATCGGCGCCTACACAGTGAGCGCACTGTAATCACTCCCTTTGATCCTGGAGCGACATGTTCAGCACACTGACACTGCAGAGCTGGATCTGCACAGATCAGCAGATGGGATTAGAATGTACTGATCGCAGACTGTTTGCAGGAGCAAGCTCGCTAGAAGCCAGCGGCTGCAGGGAGAATATAACGCTACTTTCTCCCTGTGGCCAAACCTGCATATGTGTACAATGGTATCCTGTAGAGTAGCACTACGGCTACTAATCTTCACAGAGAAAACATAACGGTGCTAAGTTGCAAAAAGACAAGTAGGGGCACGTGAAGTTCACGCCCTTACTGCTGAAAGGACAGGTACCGTACTTCTGCTAAGGAGAAGCAATGCTGTAGAGGAGAATAGCCCCAACTTCAATTACATCAAAGCACACCCATGGCGGAGATCTTCAGATCATACACACTCTGCTCTTACACATTTCCTTTAAAAATGAGAAAAGTTGCAGAGGTATGTTCAAGAATTTCCTTCTGAGTATCAGGACAGCAAGGTATTCAAGTTACTATAAAAACTAATTGCCTACCATCAATAGAGAAAAATATCTATAATTTATCAAAAATGGAAAGAACCACTTAAAATCAAGGGAAAAAAACAGACATGACACTTCTAAGAAAGCTTTACATAAAACTAATTTATTAAGTTAGGGAGGGAACAGACGCAAGATAAATGGCTGCCTTCATGAAAGGTCAAGTGTGGTTCCCTGATGATCGCCATGTGGGTGACCTCTGGCTAAATGCACATTCCTAAAAATCGGACTGCATCACAAAAAACCCTCACGTCCAGGCAGAAGCCACATGCACACTCTTGTACCTTTTCCTATACAAACAAGTCATTGTCCTTTCCCTGCAATGCCTTCTCCTACCTCCCCCCCACCACACGCATCAGGCATGACCAACTGACCATCATCCCCTCTACAACAATGAATCTTTCTTCAGAGGCCCAAGGGATATACAAATGAAGGAGAGCAGCCCAAACATAAGAAGTCACCCACCAACAACCTTTACATTCTCAAACAAGTGATGATGAAGACCCAATGTGACTGCCATATAACCCACTTACATAACTTGAAAAATCACCTCATTGTAAGTCTATTAAAATACAGAATTGTGTACGTGCAACTACCAAGCCTCAGTGGAATGGTCAGATTAAGTTTAGGACAGGGGCTCCAACATTTCACAGGGTCACCCGTGGGCCGATATAAAATTACTATTTAAGCAACTCAAGAGCAAAATCATTGGCCCAAATTTGTAAAGACTGTCGTTTTTTCCATGCCGATCCTGATGAGGGGGAACGATGGAGTCAGGTGCTCCTTGATTCAATAAGAGGAGCACCCCTATTAATGAATCCAGCATGTCTGAGAAGTGGTGTGCACCTCGCCCCTAAAATTACTCCAGTCAGGGCTGGAGTGACATTTGTAGTGTAAGGAACGCCGTCACTCGTCACAAATTTGACTAGCGGTGGTTACCACACTTTTTCCTGCTACATCTCCACCTACTTTCTGGGAGTAGTATGAAAATGGAGTCAGGCATGTTTCAATGACTTTTAAGTAAATAAATATTAGGGCAGATTTTTAAGATTTTTTTTCAATGTTTTTGGTTAAATGTATGCCACTGCTTCTATGCAGAGAAGGTGAAGAACATTGCCGGCAGCACACAAGAGGAGAAGACGCAGGGTGTCTGTAGGAAATGTAGTTTCCCAGACTGAGGCGGAGGTCACACGAGAAGCCTTGTACTCAGGGCCAAGGAATCAGCTGCAATTCAGGAAATGAATCTCCTACCATCTCCCCTACGGCACCCACTAGAATGTTTTATTAGATACCATCCATCTAAATAAATGTAATACATGGATGGGCAGAGTCTGCCAGAATAAAAGCCAGAATTTGATGCAAATCTACTTCAGCCAACAGGAGGAGGCAGGACAGGGGCCGTCGTAATAAGATGCAATGAGAAGCATTTCAAGCTTAAAGAAGCACTCCGATGAATATTTCTAGATTAAAATGCGCGTGTAAGTGTACGGTGTGTAGTGTGCTTGTATAATGTACTTGCAGCGCCCCAGAGTCCTGGTCGTTGCAGTAATGTCGTTCTTCCACCTGGGGGAGCGATGTTACGTCTGATGGCACCAAAGGAGTTCACCCTGCCAGGTATCACAGCCACACACACACTTCACACGCCGGCCACCAGGGGGAGCAAAAAGTTCTATCTATTAGGCCACTCCTCACACTTGGGTAAAACTGGGGGTTTGGTTAGGAAGTGAGGTCAGTTGGAGTTGGAGGAGAAGCTGACTGGGGGGAGAAGGAGATAGTCAGCAGGAGAGGAGAGGAGCAGACTGGGCTCGGCCCAGGAAGGAAAGAAGGACACGGACCTGCGCCTGCAACCCATGCGGCAGCTTCCAAGGAAAGGACAAGAAAGGAAGTGTGCCGTAGTGAGTGAGCACCGAAGTCGTAGCAACAGGAGTAAAACGCCAGTGGGAGACCAGCTAGAAGCAGGCTGCCTCTCACTGAGCGCAGATCCGGTAGCCGGAACACCAAGGGAGTAATAGACTCTACGCTTTACTTCAGAGATCGGCAGGACAGTCATCTCCAAGTTGGCTGCCCGACCTAAGAACCTAAGCAGACAAGGTGGCAACGCGGAGGAGGGGCGACACTAGAGTCCCTATAAAATAACCTCAGGCTACCACCGTCATACGGGTTTGTCCTATCCATCTGGGGGACAGAGAGAAGAGTAACAAGAGTGAGGACCCTATGGGAGCTAATGCACGTAGGGACCTACTACGTTACTGTGCATAAGGGGAAGGCTACTGATTTCCACCTGGATAAGGGGACTCTGGAATTGCCATCAGACCGGCCGGACTCTGCCTACCCTGTGATCCGGCACCCTGGACTGTGGATGTTGAAGCCTTCAGTAAAGGTAAAGGTAAAGAGACTGCACCCATTGTGTCCTCGTTACCGCGCCTTGCACCATCCACCATCATAACCTACACTTCTGGGAAGCCCTGGGGATATACTTCACCTGTGGGAAGGTATACCATCTAGCTGCCATTCCATCACCCCAGCGGACCCCTAAGCAGCGTCGGTCACCCTGACCGAATACCACAGGTGGCGTCACGAACACTACCATTATCTGCAAACTCTAACCCCTTTTATTGGGCGCCACTCAAAGGGCCACGGTCCGGGTCGGGCCACCGTGACATCCCAGCAGAGGGAACTGAAGGACCCGGTACCGGGTACCCCACTGCTCTTCCCTGGGGGGCGCAGCATAAAAATCTTGGCGTCACGAAAGGGATCTACTTAAGCCTGAGAATTCGGGTCATATGTGCCTTAGAAATGTGCCAGAATTGTGCTTGAACTGTTTCTGCTGAAAGAATTGTGTATTGCTATTTACCGCCAAAAGTTCCCGCCAAAACCGCCGCGCCACGAGGAGCGCTGGAGAAGAAGGGCGTGGAGTTGTGGGCGTGAACGGATTGAGAAACGCGAAAAGTAATGGCCGCCCAGTCTATATGTTTCTGTGTCCTGAGGACGTGCCCGTCAGCAGCCGAGGTCCGCCTCATGATCCTTTACGGAGGGCGGGGGTCAGGGAGATGGGGCCGCCCCAGGAAGAGGACGCGAGAAAAAGATGAAGAGGAGGAAGTCACTGACATGGCGGCCCCCAGGCGTCCACGTGGGAACCCTCCGGCCCAGCGCGAGTCCTCAGTGGAGGGAGAAGATCCAGGCCCACTGTCGCAAGAGGGGCCCGATGTTCAACCCCTGGGCAGCGGGTTGGACATGGCCGAGGTCCGACGGCTGGTCTCCTGCTGAAGAAGCGCTCAGAGAGGGGCGCGACCCACGTCACTGTCTGCTACGGTCTTCCCCTGTGCAGATGAGACCGACTATGGGGGAGCTTAACCTCATGCGGATACCAGTCCTGGCCGTACTGCGCGGATTCACCTGCATCTGGCATCTGCCCAGTCTCCTGCTGTGGCTGCGGGACACCCGACCGCCCTGCTACCTGGTCTGGGGGTGCGGGGGCCGGACCTTCGGGTCCATCCATGGATGGAATACCGGTGGCATCGGACGGCGGAATGGAGGAAGGACGATGAGGGTGAAATCCAGATCACCCTGTCAGATGAACCCCTATCGAAATGGGGTGTTGTCGTGACCTTTAGTCCCCAGGAGGGGAGGGGGTCCATCCAGGAAATTGGATTACCACTCCGGGTGCATGTCGCTCGGGGCGATGTGGAGCCCTGCTGGGGAGAGGATGAAGCAGAGCGGGATCTGCGGCCCGGGGATGCTGTGACCTATACCCGGTGGCAACAAGGAAATGCCTGGTGGGCTCAAGACGTTCAGTGGTGTGCAGCTCTCCTAGCGGCACCTACGGATCAGCAAACCGAACCCATTGCGGAAACCACGACTGTGACTTCCGCTGCTCACGATCACGCGGTGAGGATCCTCGGTTCTACCCTTTCTCGGCCGAGAGGGGTAGTGTGTAAGGTAAAACCGCTACCGTCATCTGAGTAAACCTTGGAAAACCGAATATGTACATAGTTAACTGTTTGTTTTCCTGCTTTTTGCCGCTTTAAACCCGTTCAGGGTTAATTATTAAAGGGATCCCTTAGTTTACCCGGGATCCCTATCTTGTTCCAGTTCATCATGGTTTTAAAGGAACATTGGAATCATGGACGGTGAATGGTTCCTGACCGGTCCTCTGTATATAGTTTGCACCTTCTTAAAGGTGCTCTCTACTGGTTTTACAAAGAAAGAAGACTTTGCGAAGAAACTATTAATGATGACGACGTGAAAGTTTCTCTTGTCTTAAAGTTTATTAGTGACTTGTTGATTGTTTGCACTACCTCAGAAAAGACAGATTTTTCCTCTTAAGGTACCGTCACACTAGACGATATCGCTAGCGATCCGTGACGTTGCAGCGTCCTCGCTAGCGATATCGTCCAGTGTGACAGGCAGCAGCGATCAGGCCCCTGCTGTGCTGTCGCTGGTCGGGGAAGAAAGTCCAGAACTTTATTTGGTCGCTGGACTCCCCGCAGACATCGCTGAATCGGCGTGTGTGACACCGATTCAGCGATGTCTTCACTGGTAACCGGCATCGTTGGTCGCTGGAGAGCGGTCTGTGTGACAGCTCTCCAGCGACGCTGCAGCGATCTGGATCGTTGTCGGTATCGCTGCAGCGTCGCTAAGTGTGACGGTACCTTTAAAGGGAATGTTTACTTGTTGCACTTTGATAATGTTTACATAGTAGATAGTATGTAGCTAGAAAGTTAGTAAGTGATAGAATGTTAATGACGTACTTTAGATAAAAGTAAGGTTTTAGGAAGAAGAAAAATGCAGTAGGCCCGTAGGGGTAGACAGATAGTCCTGCATTTTAGGAAGAAGAATAAAGAAAAGGTTAAAATTGCACATTAAGGGTTAATGATAGTATACCCTTAGAGGGTACTTGCACTTAGTAAGATAGAATACTTGTATGGGTAATTGTATTTCATAGTAAGTTAGTAACTGTTCTCTTTTATAATATGCATAATGTGAATATGTTTTTGTTAGCAACGTTCAAGTGTTCTCACCTCCCATAAAGGGAAGCACAGATAATTTATTTGTGGCCGGTAGGTAACCTAGGCAACACAAAGTAAACTATAGAATAAAAAATCTCTGTTTTGGAGAAACAGAGGATTTCTAACAAGAGCTGCTTGTTTTTACCAGGACTTTATACATTTAATAAGATAAAACAACCCCTCTAATGGGAATTACGAATGCATGAATCAAGGTATTAGGAATATTTTACAGCATGTCAGAATAGTCTGCATTATAACTGGCAGCACAACAGTAAAAACAATTGACCTGAACAATCAGCCACAAAGAAAGATATCCAGCTGCCCTTTAGGAAGCTCTTGTAATACAAATACACATAAAACCGCACCACAGCAGCATGCATATGGTCTCATGAAGCCGAGATCTCATGGTTAGCACTGACAGCAGTTTGCTGTTGCTCAACTGTGTCCTTATGTAACACAGCCCTAACATTAAAAACTGATCGGCACATTATTACAGAACACCCACCGCCGACAGATCAGTCACTTTTTGCTTATATATTTGTATACAGTGCTCACCTGGACTATGAGACCGCCATCTTTCCCCATCTCTTCTGGGTGCTGCAGTTCTCCAAACACCTCCACCTTCCTCTTCCTCACCATTAACCTCCTCTTTCAGGCTCCGCCAGTTCCCACTCTCCGCGCGGATAAACTCATACTTTCTCCCAGCAGGTACTGTGCCGCCCTCTTCAAATGCAGGCCGAACTGGAGGTGATTATAAGAGAATTAGTCTCACACTATCACCTGCAGATGTGCTCGCTCGTCTCCTAAGATCAGGAAGCCGCAGCTAAGCAGCACTCGTATTTCTGAGCAACATCTCATCGACATCAAACACAAAAGTTAAAGCCTCCCATGGACTTCAGATTGCCAGCAGACCCGCCAAGATGCATCATTCCTGGTTCACCATCAGAAGACCAGTGGCCCGAGACCAGTCAGGACCTTATCTTCCACTAGACTCAAATGACTCGGACACATGCATGAGAAAAATCGTAACACTCCAAAAGCCAAGAGCAAGCCTGTGCGTCTGGCCACATGAGCACACCAGACAACATGACCAGCCATTGTGGCTGTGTAAGCCTTGCACATTCATAGGAATGAACTCAGACCAACTCCTGACACTTGTAGTGCCCGGCTTTGTTTCCCACTCACGATTTGAAATGACTTCTTGTCACACAACACTCACCAATATATCAGCTCCAGAAGGATTGTGGTGTTCGGATTTTTCATTTCCATAATTTGGATGGGATAATTTAAGTTCTAGGTAAACCAGCACTGCAGCCCCTTCGTTCTGAGAATGATGGGGGTCCCACAGGTCTATTTCCCAGCCTTCCACTACATTAATATCAGAACACTTTCGTTTGGAGTACAGATGCTGGCAGTGAGTGTCCGCTCAGCACCTGTGTCCCACTAACTCTGGGGATAAGCCCTGCACTCAGAGGAGGAGGTAGGTGCTGACCCATAACTGCCATCATCACGGCCAGAACTACACAGGAAAAGCAGGAATTTAAAAGCCTCCTAGAAGCTATTTTTTATACGGAAATTAAGATTCCATGCAGGTGATTATAAAAAATAAATACATACGAATGTTTAGTTACTCTCTATCTCATCATCTATCCTATGGTACCTGTGAGTGAGAACTAAAAGATGTCCATCCATATAATAAGAGTGATACAACACTTTGCAGAAAACTCTACCCACTGTGATGGCCAACGGACGCACATTCGAGTGCCAATCTTATGCCATCAATGGGCATCACAGCTGAAGCACAGGCAGCTGAGCACAGAGTAATATCACACAAAAAAAAGAAGGTAAAGAAGGCACAGACGGAAAAATGCTGTTACTCCTTCTACACAGAATAAAACAAGCTGGCTTTTTAGACAGTGATCTGTTAGGATCTTTTACGCCAATCTCACTTGATCAATAGGCATTCAAAAGAAGATCATGTAGTGCTGGACGGAGCCAAGAGGGAATTTTTGGAAGGGCAATTTTTGCACCATGACACTGAACGTACCATACGCCACACTACTCCATTCGGCAAGACTGTGGACTTTTTGTATGAATTTAGGTGCAAGAATGGACAGGCATGCAGATTTTTTCCCCAGTGGAATATGGACATGCATGCAGCAAAATTCATAGCAAGTCTATGGTCAGAAGTATAAGTACATTTACCAAGTACTAAGGACTAATACTTGTTACAGATCAGGATAGGCAAACATGTGTGGACCTGCATATCCCAGAACACGTTGCCTGCTGCTTGGTTACCAGTAATGGATAAAGACACAAAATTCTGATGACATTATGTATTGTGGAAGATGCTAAACGCTGCTGCTCGTGTGCATCAATCTGTCAATCCATTCAGTGCAGCCTACAGAAAGCACATGTCACAATGCTGGTAAGAAAAGCAAACACCTAATGAAAGTACTCATTCATCGGGCTCCAAAGCAAACAACAAAGATGCCGAATTTTTTTTTTTTTTTTTTTTTTAAACTCAAATACATTTTTATTAAGAATAACATTATAATTTACATGTTACATTCTTGTTTGCGATACAAAGTTTTTTCCCCCCAAAACAAACCCCCCATTCACAACTTGTCCTGCCCCCACCCAGTAAGACAGCCCACCTCTTTTAATAGCTCGACCATCAAAACCATAAAATGACTATCATCTCATTTAGAATAGCAGGCCACATATTATGTACTCATCTATTCAGGTCCCTGACTCCCCCTTCTCCCATAGCAAGCCATGAAGACCACAATTTATCAAACGTTTCTATTTTCCCCCTTTTCTTATAAAACCCTTTTCCAACCTCAGGCCCTGTTTCACATATTGGAGGAATTGTCTTCTTGAAAGCGGTTCGTCCTTAATCCAGTTTCGTGCTATGACCTTTCGGGCCATAGCTAGCAATCTGGCAATAGTTGTCTTCAGGTTGCTATCCACTCCGATCTCATCCACATATACCAGCAAGCACTCCATCGGGTCCCTCCAATTTATTGTCAGCCTCGACAAAGATCCAAATATTTCAATAAGCCCCCCCCCCTCCCGCGTAGAATATCGTCCGCGTACAGCGCCACCTTCTCTTCAATCATCCCATATTTAAACCCAGGCACCTCATCAGACTGTCGAAGTGTAGCAGCCAACGGTTCCACAGCCAGCGCAAACAAGAGAGGAGAGAGTGGACACCCCTGTCTCGTCCCTCTAGCTAATGAATTAGTCCGCGATAACTCCCCGCTCACCCTGACTCTGGCCATCGGCCGCGAGTACATCAGCTGAATCCAGGACACAAACTGCGAGCCAAACCCCATACACTGCAACACATGCCAGAGATATCCCCATTCCACGCTGTCGAATGCCTTATGGCCTTCTAAGGATGCAATAACTCTCTGGCCACAGTTGTCGGACCTAAGCGGCAGATTCATAAACAGCCTCCGTAGGTTGACCGCCGTGGATCTATCAGGCATAAAGCCAGATTGGTTTGAATGCACCAGGTTAGAGATAACAATTATCAACCGAGTCGCCAACACCTTGGCCAGGAGCTTGACATCTATAGTGAGCAATGAGATTGGCCGGTATGACTCAGGTTGCCCCAAGTCTTTCCCTTCCTTAGGAATCACCGCTATTATGGCTTCTCTCATGGATGCTGGCAAATACCCTCTACTCTTAGCCTCATCTAGAACCGCCTTTAATCTGGGTATCAGCACCTCCCCCATATTTTTATAGATCTCAGCGGGAAACCCATCTACTCCAGGCGCCTTCCCATTAGCCATAGATTGTAATGCCCGACTCAGTTCCTCCTCCGTGATGGGAGCCTCCAAGCTCTCTCTATCTGCATCACTCAACTTCGGGAGCCCCAGTCTCTCAAGAAACGCCACTGTGTCTCCCGCCGACGCGTCTACCCGAGAGGAGTATAGGTCCACGTAAAAATCTGCAAAGACCTCCAGAATCTCTGAATTTTCGGAGACGCTAGTACTACTCCTGGAAACCAGAGAATGGACAAACGAAGTACTCCTCTGGGCCGAAGCCACCAGCGACAACATGTGACCAACAGTCTCACCTTCCTGGTAATAAGCCAGCTGCAGAAATTCAGCTTCCTTTCAGCCTTTTCCAACAAAATTTTTCCCGGGTGGCTTTGAGCTGCCTTTAATCTGTTCCCAGCTTCAGGGGTACCCATTGTTACCATCTCATCCTCTGCTGTCCTCAGCCCATCAATCGCTGCCTTCTCTTCCTCTCTAGTTTTAGGTTTACATCTACTAATATCTCTAAGCAACAGCCCTCTTAAGTATGCCTTCATGGCTTCCCATACCGTAAGAGCATCTGCACTCCCATCATTCAGCACAAGAAAACTCCACCAACTCCTGTATATCTTATCTAAATCTATACTGTGCAGCCAGTTAGGATGAATCTTTCATTCTCTCCTGTTCGCAGCCTGAGTCCCCATCAGTCAGAACTCCACTTTAATTGCACTATGGTCTGAGAGGGCCCTAGGTAAATATTGCACTTCCCCCACCATCGTGTCCAATAGACGATTGTCTAGTGCCAGATCAATTCTGGATAGAGTACTATGAGCCGGTGAGTAACAGGAATACCCCCTTTCCCCAACATGTCTAACTCTCCATAGGTCAGTCATACCTATTTCACGAATATAAGTTCCAAACGTAGTAATGTGTCCCACTGTCCTATTCTGAGAGTTTTTATTTTTATCCCAAAAGTCATCACATATTTTATTAAGGTCGCCAATGATTAGAAATGGTATCGGGCACCAGCGTTCTACCCGTTCCAACACCTCACTAATTTTCTTACTTGAGTATGGGGGCGGAATATACATTGCCGCTATACACATCAACACTCCGTTTATTTTACATTGCACCACCACATACTGACCATTCACATCCACCTGTGTTCTCACCTCTTCGTACTGCACTCCAACAGGTACCAACACCGACACACCCCTAGAGTACGTAGAGAAGGTAGAGTGGTATGCCCTCTGTATCCAGCGCCTATTTAATACATCCACCCTTTCCAGCACCAAATGCGTCTCCAACAGACATATCATTGAAGCTCTCTGTTCTCGAACATACTGCAGACTCGCCTCTCGCTGGGACTTATCCGCAAGGCCTCTCACATTCCAACTCAATATCTTAATGTGGCCCCCCATCATGTGGCTCGTCATCCTGCATATTAACATTATTCCCAAGTATGAGCTGTCTAATCCCTCCCACCCTCCCTACCAATCCCCAACTTGCCCCCCTAACCCACCCAATACTACACATTCCACCTCTTATCAATAGTAGGGCTCCACCGCCCATTGCGAACACTCTCCCTTGCTTTTACCCTCTCCACTCGCCTCCCGCTGCCGTGACTATCAGAATTTCCCACAATTTTATGTAAACATGTAAAGAAACTACCAAACAAACTTGCAGTACCCCGCATAACCCTCCTCCCCCACACATATTAACCGGTACTGTCCCCTCCGGCCCATCACTCAATATGGCCCAGCTCAACCCTCAACAGTTACTCAACCCTATAGCCAGTGTGCTATTAAACACAGATTCCTCCTCCAGCAACAGAGAAATAACTACCGTCCGGATCTCCCCAAAATGTCAATCGCCTTTTTATTTAAGCTTTTTAGCATAAAGCCCCCGTCACACACAGCGAGATCGCTAGCGAGATCGCTGCTGAGTCACAAGTTTTGTGACGCAACAGCGATCTCAGTAGCGATCTCGCTATGTGTGACACGTAGCAGCGATCAGGCCCCTGCTGTGAGATCGCTGGTCGTGTCGGAATGGCCTGGGCCATTTTTTGATCGTTGAGGTCCCGCTGGGTAGCACACATCGCTGTGTTTGACACCTTACCAACGACCTCGCTGACAGGACGTCCCATTGAATCATCATGAAATAGCATCGTTCTACAGGTCGCTACAGGTCGCTACAGTTCGCCGCATCGCTGCTGCGTCGTTGGGGAGATCGCACTGTGTGAAATCTCACCAGCGACCACATAGCGACGCTTGAGCGATCCCTGACAGGTCGTATCGTTGTCGGAATCGCTCAAGCGTCGCTATGTGTGACGGGGCCTTTAGTGTCAATCCACTGGGTAGCGTCCTCTGGAGTCAGGAAAAATGGGTCTTATCAAAAGCCACCACTCTCAACTTTGTGGGGAACAGCATAGAGTATTGCACTCTCAGTTCCCGCAGTCGTCTCTTGACCCCAGTGAACTTCATCCTCTGTTTCTGAACTGCAGCAGAATAATCCGGGTAGATGGCAATCTTTTGACCTCCAGCCGTCAGATCCTCCATTTCTCTAGCCTAAAGGTACCTTCACACAACGATTTCATGAACGATATCGTTGCAACGTCACGCTTTTTGTGACGTAGCAACGATCCCGCTAACGATCTCGTTATGTGTGACAGCGACCAACGATCAGGCCCCTGCTGGGAGATCGTTGGTCGTTGGGGAATGATCAGGACCTTTTTTTGGTCGCTGATCACCCGCTGTCATCGCTGGATCGGCGTGTGTGGCCATGCTGTCCACAGAGCGGACTTCATATACAATGTGACACGTTCCCCTGCAACAGTAATCAAGCTAAAACTTGTTTGCTGGAGGCCCCTTTTAAGAAAGGCTTGTAAGTTAAATTTTTACTGTAAAATGAGGCTAAATCCTTCTCGAACAAGGAAACTCTTACTGAAAATAAATAGCAATTATCTAGAAATGTTTTATTCTTCCAAAGTACAACCCAGTCTTACCATTCCTCTACATTACGGCCAATTTTTCACCATTCATTCTTACTTTTAGCCTACTTTCAGACCAAATCTTCAAGATCCGGTAAGAACAGGAGTAAAATCTTTGGATTGCACCCAGCACTCATTAGTGGATTATTTTTGATCAAAAGCCAAAAGTGCTGTTTATGGGGAGAAAAAAAAAAAGGAAAAAAAGACTAGAAGTGTGTCGGCAGCTATGTGAAGTGGTCGGCAGGAGGGGAGAACACAGGGTCAGGAACTCAGTCTGGACATTGTTTGTGGCAGACCTACTCACCTGTTCATTGCTTGGCCTATAACAAGGCACACAAGAGAAAAAAATACTGGAGTAATTGAATGGTCTCTACTTTAATCGGAACAGTAGATATTATTACGGAGCGAAGACAACTTGGGGTTAAATACCATAACGCATCACATCCATGATCCATTTATGATAGCAATTTGTGCCAACAGGACAAAGGTGATCACGATTTTTATCATCTTTGAAAAACCAAAGTATTGGGACACTCGTACATGAGATTAGTGTGGATTAGTGAATTAAATAACTGGCAAACAATTAAAGGGAATCTGTCAGTACAATTACCCCTCCTCAAATCATATATAAAGGTACCGTAAAGGCCCCGTCACAACTTTTTTTTTAATCAGATAAATTTTTATTAAGGAAAATCAATGATAACAAATGACATCAAGCTGTTATTCACAGATAATCATATATTTTATGAACATAACTCCCCCCCCTTTTCCCTCCCTGTCCCCCCCCCCCTTCGAGACCCCTTTAATGCTTTCCCAAATTCCCATCCGATATTCCTTCCCCAATTCAAATACAATTGTATAGTATGAACATCATCTATAACATTATGCATCCTCCCCACAATTCTAATCCCATTCTATCCATGGCTGCCAAATCTTTTGAAATACATCTAGTTTATTTCTCTTAGTATATATACTTTTTTCCAATAAAATTATATGGTCCGCCTGTGTAAGAAAGTCTCGTCTAGTCGGAGGCTCCTCCCTGATCCAGAACAAAGCTATCAATTTCCTTGCTATGAATAATAGTCTAGCAATCGCCAGTTTAACCATAGATACCGCTGCTATTTCTTCCACAGCCTAATATACAGACCAAAGGGTCTCTGGGAATGACACACCTATATACCAATTCAATCCGATTCAATACAACTGTCCAGAAGGCAGACAATCTAGGGCAATGCCACAGCATGTGTAACATGTCTGCCTGTTCCTGCGAACATCGTGGACACTCGGAATCAGACCTCAAACCCATCTTGAACAGTCTATCGGGAGTTCTGTAAGCTCTATGAATCACATATAATTGAGACATCCTCCCAGGTTCGCTCATAGAGATCTTAGTCACATATTCTAAAATAGATTCCCATCCATCATCATTTATCTGGCCCCCGTCACACTTAGCGACGCTAAAGCGATCCCGACAACGATACGACCTGTCAGGGATCGTTGCTGCGTCGCTGTGTGGTCGCTGGTGAGATGTCAAACAGTGAGATCTCCTCAACGACGCAGCAGCGATGCGGCGACCTGTAGCGACCTGTACAACGATGTCACATGGCAGCTATTTCATGACGATTCAGACCTCAATGAGGGACGTCCTGTCAACGAGGTCGTTGGTAAGGTGTCAAACACAGCGATGTGTGCTACCCAGCGGGACCTCAACGATCAAAAAAAGGTCCTGATCATTCCCCAACGACCAACGATCTCCCAGCAGGGGCCTGATCGTTGGTCACTGTCACACATAACAAGATAGTTAGCGGGATCGTTGCTACGTCACAAAAAGCGTGACGTTGCAACGATATCGTTAACAATATCGTTATGTGTGAAGGTACCTTAAGGCATGCAAGTCTTTGAAAAATAAAACCATCAACACCTTGACATCTTTAATCTGCTGCTGCATTCCTTAATTTGCATTTTAATTCATATGCAAATGAGGTGGTAAGTGCTCAGAGCACTTCAGGAGCCACTGCCTCCATAGCCTAGCACCAACCTCTGCGACTTGATCATTCATGGTCTGATTTCCTTGTCTGGCTTCAGATGTCAGACAGACCGTGAAATAGCAATCAAGCTAAAGAGGTTGATATTGGGCAGGGAAACAAGTTAGAGTGGCCGAGGATTATAAGTGCTGGACAAATATGGCACATCCACAAGATACACCGTACCTTAAAAAGGTCCAATGCTGGGACCTGAATCAGTCTTGAAAACAGGGCCCCATGGAGTGAGTTCCATAATCGAAAGGACATTCTTTCGTATTGAGGTGTCAAAAATTGCTGTGCAAGTGTGGGTGCCAAGTTTCTGAGCTCTCATACTACCGTAATCAAAAAGAACAGAGGGGCCAGCCCTGCAATGTCCGTGCCATGCAGTTCTCATGACAGTTGTGGGACATGCATCTATTGGACATTTACAGCATATCCTATGAATGTGGCATATATTCAACATGGAATAACTAAGCACATGAGGCCACATCAGTAGCACTCAAAATAACAATATACATTATTCAAGACCTAATTCATTCAAACTATAACAACTTGATTTGTTAAGTACTTGTGTGTAGAAGTTCTTACTTAAAGGGAACCTGTCCCCCCCCCCCCCCCAAAATCGTAGATGAACTAAGCCCACCGGCATCAGAGGTTTATCTACAGCATTCTGGAATGCTGTAGATAAGCCTCCCCCCCCCTTCCTCGGCGTATCCTGAAAGATGAAAAAAGAGGTTAGATTATACTCACCCAGGGGCGGTCCCGCTGCGGTCCGGGGCCTCCCATCTTCTTACGATGACGTCCTCTTCTTGCCTTCACGCTGCGGCTCCGGCAGCCCTCCTGTTGAGGGCAGAGCAAAGTACTGCAGTGCGCAGGGAGAGGTCAGAGAGGCCCGGCGCCTGTGCACTGCAGTACTTTTGCTCTGCCCTCACCAGGGCAGACAAAGTGCGCCTGCGCCGCAGAGTGAAGACAAGAAGAGGACGTCATCGTAAGAAGATGGGAGGCCCCGGACCGCGACGCCCATCGGACCAGAATCGGAAAGCAGCGGGACCGCCCCTGGGTGAGTATAATCTAACCTCTCTTTCTCATCTTTCAGGATACATCGGGGGGCTTATCTACAGCATTACAGAATGCTGAAGATAAGCCCCTGATGCTGGTGGGCTTAGCTCACCTTCGATTTTGGGGGTGACAGGTTCCCTTTAAGGAGCCTTGTCACATGACTAAAGGCCCCGTCACACATAGCGAGATCGCTAGCGAGATCGCTGCTGAGTCACAAGTTTTGTGACGCAACAGCGATCTCAGTAGCGATCTCGCTATGTGACACACGTACCAGCGATCAGGCCCCTGCTGTGAGATCGCTGGTCGTGTCGGAATGGCCTGGGCCATTTTTTGATCGTTGAGGTCCCGCTGACATCGCTGAATCGGCGTGTGTGACGCCGATTCAGTGATGTCTTCGCTGGTAACCAGGGTAAACATCGGGTTACTAAGCGCAGGGCCGCGCTTAGTAACCCGATGTTTACCCTGGTTACCATCGTTAAAGTAAAAAAAACAAACGCTTCATACTTACCTACCGCTGTCTGTCCCCGGCGCTCTGCTTCTCTGCTCTGGCTGTGAGCGGCGGGCAGCCGGAAAGCAGAGCGGTGACGTCACCACTCTGCTTTCCGGCCGCTGTGCTCACAGCCAGGGCAGAGAAGCCCAGCGCCGGGGACAGACAGCGGTAGGTAAGTATGAAGCGTTTGTTTTTTTTACTTTAACGATGGTAACCAGGGTAAACATCGGGTTACTAAGCGCGGCCCTGCGCTTAGTAACCCGATGTTTACCCTGGTTACCCGGGGACTTCGGCATCGTTGGTCGCTGGAGAGCTGTCTGTGTGACAGCTCTCCAGTGACCAAACAGCGACGCTGCAGCGATCCGGATCGTTGTCGGTATCGCTGCAGCGTCGCTATGTGTGACGGGGCCTTTAGGATAAGAGCCAAAATAGATCTCAATTTGCAGACACTCTGTTTCGGGGTAATTCTACTACATAGAGGCGATGTGAGCATCGCCTCTATGTAGCAGACGCGATCAAGTTATGGCAGCTTCTATCCTCCCATGGAGGCTATTGAAACATGCCAAAATAAAAAAATCTAACCTCTTTTTCTCATCTTTCAGGATACAAAACGCTGTAGATAAGCCCCTGATGCCGGTGAGCTTAGCTCACCTTCGATTTTGGGAGGTGACTGGTTCCCTATAAAGGGGTTGTGGGTGCCTTATTTTTTTCACTATGGTCCTGAGAATGAACAGACAGGTAGTTGCTAAGTATTTTTGTTCTGCCCGATGCAGATCTTTGCCAGCGCAGATCTTCTGTTGGCGACTCTGCAGCTTCTGCTAATGTCACATAGAAAAAGCAGCAGCTTCTCTTCCGCTGTTGACAGGGTGTAACTGGCAACGTCATGCTGATTGACAGCCAGCTCCCGGCTGACATCTACCTATGATTAGTTTTTAGACATATATTTTCAAAAAAAATTGTCCCAGAAAACCCCTTTAAGGAGAACTTGACACCTGTTTAAAAGAGGCTAGTTATTTTATTCCAGAGATCTGGACCTTTTCATTCGGCTCTAATTTTGATCGTCTCTACAAGCAGTCAGTGCTCTCAGGATTCTCTTCTGACGCTTTAGGCTACTTTGACACTAGCGTCGTGTGACGGACGTCGCAATGCGTCGTTTTGGAGAAAAAACGCATCCTGCAAAGTTGCCCGCAGGATGCGTTTTTTCTCCATAGACTTGCATTAACGACGTATTGCCACACGTTGCATCCGTCGTGCGACGGATGCGTCTTGTTTTTGTCGGCTGCGACGCACAAAAAACGTTCAATGTAACGTTTTTTTGTGCGTCGGATCCGCCATTTTCGACCAAGCATGCGCGGCCGAAACTCCGCCCCCTCCTCACCGGAACTCACAACGAGCAGGGATTGTCCTGACAGTATTCAGGAGCACACCGCTCCCCAGCCTTTTGACTTCCTGACTGATTAACAATATTGGTCAGCATCATCACCATGCTGCTGGCAGACTGCGGTCACCCGAGGATGCCAATAAGAGTTTCTCCTCATCTTCCGTCCTCTTCCTAACATGTGAATAACCCTTTAGTTTATGGTGTACAAAGGACAATACGTCTGATTAGATAGATATATGGAGCAAGACAGGAAAGTGAAATACGGATAAATCTTAAAAGGTGCTCCTCCAACTCGGCTGTCAAAAGACCAACCACTAGGTCTCCCAATTCCCCTATACACATGAACACTTCAACCAGATTAGTATGTTTTCAATGCGGATACGGAGAAGTCTGACACCAGACAACCAAGTCAGCAGCTTATCTCCACTGAGAACTAAAGGATCATTACATGCTCTGTCAGGGAAAGAGACAGGAGGCCCCCTACACATTTGATGGTCTGCTCTCCACGCCCAGAGAGGTAGAGGTAGGCAGCAGCAGGAAGCCAGCGGCTGACACTGTGCGTGTTACTGAAGAGCAATGAATACTCACTGCCCTCTGCGCGCACAATCCTGGCATGGGGAGCAGTGAGTATTCCAGAAGCTGTGCTCTGCTTGTGAGCAGTGCATGACATCCCAGCCATGCACTGCTTAGAAGCATAAAGCAGCTACTGGCAACCGAACAAGATTCTGCGAGGGAGCGCAGAAAGGTAAGTGTAATTTTTTTTGTTGTGTTTTTCAATGTTCTCTGATGAGGTCATACATTCCAGAAACGGGATGGGGGCCAATCATACCATAAAAGGCATGGGGCCATGTATACTAGGAGGAGATGGGGCTCCTGCATACCAGGATAGGGATGAGGGTGTTCATTCCTGCCAGGATAGGGATGTTGGGGACCTTGCCTACCAGGATAGGGATGAGGGGGCCATATCCCAGGATAGGGATGAGGGCATTCATTCCTGCCAGGATAGGGATGTGGGGGACTATGCCTACCAGGATAGGGATGAGGGGGCCATATACCAGGATAGGGATGAGGGCGTCTATTCCTGCCAGGGTAGTGATGTGGGGGACCATGCCTACCAGGATAGGGATGAGGGGGCCATATATATCAGGATAGGGGATATTAAGTACAGAACTGACCATATTTCTTGCTTCAGTTTTTTTTTTTCCTTAATTTCCTCCTCTAAAACCTAGGTGTGTCTTATGGTCTGGTGGGTCTTATAGTCTGAAAAATACGGTAATTCTATACAGATACAGGGTTCACATTTTTGTCTATAGCTACCCAATCAGTAATAGAAACCACTAAATTTGTGTGAGTCAGACTCAAAAATATCTAAAAGTATGCTGAAATGTTATTTTTAGTGCAGAAAAAAAATGACAACTTCATTATTTTTTTATAATAGAAGCGGGATAAATAATGCCTCCGTTATGTCAGTAATGTTTTTCTGCCTCATAGAATTTTTGTAAGCACAAAAATACTGTATCCGTCCTATGCAGCCTCCCTCCATTACGCAGTGATAACTTTTCGGCATAGGGGGGTGGGGATCCGAAGGCTTGGCAGCAGGAGATATCATGTGGAATGGTAAATTGTACACTCAACGGGGAGGGACTTTGAAATCTGGAGACAGATACTTTTCCACTGAATAAGAACGAGAGGAGCTGGAAAAAAAAACTTCTTGAGATAAGAAACACGAATTGGCACTATGAAGTGGAAAAAGTGTCACTTAAAGGGTTAAAGAGCTGACAATTCTGCATCCAGGGACAAGGTTTGAGATACTTGCGTAGCTTCTCCTTCTGCTGTTTGGTATGGGCATGCACTGACGTGCCACTAACGGCAGGAGGTCCAAACTTTGGGCAGGACGGTAGAACAGAAGCCCTGAGGGGAGTGGGATTTGGGTCATTACTTTAATATTCAGCACCGCAGGCCTGAAGACGGCTTTGCTCCTCCAGGAACAATAAGGCTCTGTTTATTTCAATCGGCTTATCCAGACAGAGGCGAGCAAAGTCCAGTGGAAAACAAGCACCCACTCCCTCTGAAATGCACAGAAGACGCGCTAGCTCCCTTTCCTGACGGACCCCCAGTCCTTATAGGATATACTGCTATTATACACTTTGTCCAGTACAGCGAAAAAAAAGAAAGAAAAAAAAGGAATCAGCAAAACAAATGAGTGTTTTGGCTCTCAACCATGAACCCTATGGAGTAATGAATGAGTCACGACCTCTTCTGTCCCAACCTTGTATAATGCTATAGTTAACATGCATCTCACTAAGATGTGATAAGATTGTCATAAACTAGGTTAAAAGTTAAATAAAAAAAGGCTTCCATAAAACATGAATATAAGTACTGAATATAAGTAGAACTATTTCCACTGTACTGATCCTAAACCCTTTCACGAAGCATCTCTATACAACGCTGCCAAGGAGAACACCCTGCCCCCTAATTACATGTGCAAAAATGTAAAAGCCCCACTTTGTTTCAACATATCTGAAATCATTGCTCCATTAACACCTTTACCAAGCAGGCAGTAATGAGACTGTTAATAAAGTGCACCTACTGTGCCTAACTAATCACTGGAGGGGCAGCGCTGCTCCACACCACTCCCATCATGGCATAACCCTAACCCTAACCATGGAATGGCCAATCACACGTCACACCCAAACCGTCCAGCCTCCTGATTTATAACTGCAGGAATGTGGGTTATGACTCCAGACCCAGCAAGAGCTCCCCCCATAGACTGAGAAGGAGCGTGTCACCGGACAGGAACACCAAGTCACGGAGACAAGGAACCACTGCGAAGGTGGCAGCTAGGGCACAAGTGCACCCACAAGGAGCTTTTGGAGACTACCCCTAAAACTGGAACTTCATTCATGTTGCAAATCCCAAGAATTTATATTAAACAGGATTTGCATGATACAATCTGGATAAGGCAACTGAAGTGACCAAGGACACTTACCTGACGGGTTTCTCAAACGAAAACTCAATTAGTGGATTTCCTCCTCCCCGGCACCCAACAGGTATGTACCCTTGACTGATGTTTAAAGTCCAAGATATGACAGAGCCATACTTCTCACATTGCGCTTCTCCATGAGGCCAGAGGTGCTATACACTGCCGATCCATACACTGGTTTCCTGTAATTCCCATCATATGAGAAGTTGTCTGACAGGGCTCGGTGGCACAAGTCAACTCGCGCAGGGCCTAAAG
This sequence comes from Ranitomeya imitator, assembly GCF_032444005.1. Lineage (NCBI taxonomy): Eukaryota > Metazoa > Chordata > Amphibia > Anura > Dendrobatidae > Ranitomeya > Ranitomeya imitator. The sequence continues at coordinate 567,259,349 of NC_091286.1, read as the reverse complement.
CAAGTGCCAGTAACAGTAGTGCGAGTGTGTGTGAAGCGCCCGTGTGCCCCTCGCTCAGCCAGCACGGATAGCCAACACATGCTGACCATGTGATGCTTCCTCCAATGAATTGAGCTTGTGTACAAGCCCTGTGATTGAAGCTGAAAACCCCGGGTAAATCTTTGGAAATATTCTGATTAACCCCTGGCTATTTGATTTAGGAGTTTGACGATTAGGAATAAACACATAGCTTGCACAAAAAAATAAACTGTGCTCTAACCTTACGACACGCTCTAGCCTTACGACCCCTAACCTTCCGACGCGCTCTAGCCTTACGACACCTAACCTTACGACACGCTCTAGCCTTACGACCCCTAACCTTACAACACGCTCTAACCTTACGACACCTAGACACCTAACCTTACGACACTCTCTAGCCTTACGACCCCTAACCTTACGACGCGCTCTAGCCTTACAATCCTAACCTTACAACACCTAACCTTACAACACGCTCTAACCTTACGACACCTAACCTTACGACGCGCTCTAGCCTAATGACACGTTCTAACCTTAACACACCTAACCTTACGACACGCTCTAGCCTTACGACCCGTAACCTTACAACACCTAACCTTACGACACGCTCTAGCCTTACGACCCCTAACCTTACGACGCCCCTTAGCCTTACGACACCTAACCTTACAACACGCTCTATCCTTAACACACCTAACCTTACGACACGCGCAAATTTAACGACGCGCTCTAGCCTTACGACGCGCGCTAACCTTATACTACTTCTTACTGAATCAGAGCTCTATTAACTCGGTGAAAGTAAAGTGGGGGGAAAAAAGTTTTCTAGCAAAAAATAAAATCGATATAGATGTGAACATTAATCTGTGCACTATCGTAAGATTTCACTATCCTTATGCAAGGCGCAGAGATTTGCTTGAGCTCACGAATGTTACAAGCCTTCCTCTCTCGCACAGCGGGACAGAGCATCAGATCTGTTTAAACAAACGTCACACTGTGACAAGAATGCCGGTGCCACAGGCAAACAGAGAAGGACTGGGCTCCGCGCACTGAGCAAATGGCAAGGACGGGAACGTTGGTATCATCCAGGTGAATCCTACCTGCCGTCCAATGCATCCCAGAGTGAACAAAGCCGAGATATTTTCCCGCAGCGGGACAGGTCACATGAACATTATGATGTGTGCGTCTAAAAGCAGCTTACCCCCCCCAAGCGTGAAATCATAACAGAAACACTTTCTCCCCCCTCCCTTGCAGAGTCTGGCAGCGGCTCAGAACACCGGGGTTATACAGGCACAGGCCCCTGCTTGCCTTCAGGGAATAGAGCCAGAGTCAGCTCAGGTGCCTTGAGATGGAGGGGATGGGAGGTGGCGACAATAGAGGGGAACAAACAGCGTGATAAGTGAAAATTGCACACCATACGCAAGGCAGCAGAAGTAACTTGTTGGGATCTCCATGTCTATGACCCTGTTCATTTTGCTCAGGTCGGTCACAGAGGAGGACGCCACAGGTAGCAGGTGCCATCGCTGACAGCTGCAGGATACGCTTTACCTTCCTTCACTCTGGATGCGGTCATCCCAGTGACCAGGGAGACACGTGGCACATCCGGCTTCTGAGCATCTGAAAAGTGAGTATGTGACAATGTCAGCCTGGTCAGCCGAGGATTAGGATGAGGTCGGCGGGCTGCGCACATACTGATGTATCCTGGCAAAGCAGGGGTCCGCGCTGTTCTGCAGTAAGAGCAGATCTAGGAAAAATCATTAATTCCCTTTATCTATAGACACAACATACCGGGGGGGGCAGAAGTAAATCTGTAGTTAAAAGAATAGTCAAATGGTAACCCTGTTATCAACTGTGCATGGTTTCCATGAATATACCTAAACTTGATAACTCCCAAAAAGAAAACGTCCATCTGGGTAAGGTCTGGTGACCGATGCGGCCATATAACCAAGCAAACCTAGTGACCGATGTAGCCATATAACCAAGCAGTCCTGGAGACCAACCTAGCCATATAACCAAACAGGCCTGGTGACAAACCTGGCCTTATAACCAAGCAGGCCTGGTGACCAACCTAGCCATATAACCAAACAAGCCTGGTGACAAACCTGGCCTTATAACAAAGCAGGCTTGGTGACCATCCTGGCCTTATAACCAAGCAGGCTTGGTGACCATCCTGGCCATATAGCCAAGCAGTCCTGGAGACCAACCTAGCCTTATAACCAAGCAGGCCTGGTGACCAACCTGGCCTTATAACCAAGCAGTCCTGGAGACCAACCTAGCCATATAACCAAGCAGGCCTGGTGACCAACCTGGCCTTATAACTAAGCAGGCCTGGTGACCAAGCTGGCCATATAACCAAGCAGTCCTGGAGACCAACCTGGCCATATAACCAAGCAGGCACCTGGCCATACAACCAAGCAGGCTTGGTGACCAACCTGGCCTTATAACCAAGCAGGCTTGGTGACCATCCTGTCATATAACCAAGCAAGCCTGTTGACCAACCTGGCCTTATAACTAAGCAGGCCTGGTGACCAAGCTGGCCATATAACCAAGCAGTCCTGGAGACCAACCTGGCCATATAACCAAGCAGGCACCTGGCCATACAACCAAGCAGGCTTGGTGACCAACCTGGCCTTATAACCAAGCAGGCTTGGTGACCATCCTGTCATATAACCAAGCAAGCCTGTTGACCAACCTGGCCTTATAACCAAGCAGGCCTGGTGACCAACCTGGCCATATAACCAAGCAGGCTTGGTGACCATCCTGGCCATATAACCAAGCAGGCCTCACCTACGGACCCATAATAAAATTCACCCATAAAAATTCACGCTGTATGACTATATATGCACCCTTGTATTTTGTGGCAGAGTATGTAGCATCTGGCAAACTTAGTCTTATATGATTGCTCTGAAAAAAAAAAAAAAAACTACCAGGGAGCACAGGACAAACATGGCTGTAGGCATTCATTAATCAGAAGCTGTCCAAAAAATGCAATCGGAACACAGCCCAAAAACCATTCACACCACGTTTGTCACCATCACAAAAACAAATGTATTAGGGGGCCAGCATAGCTAACCGTACAGGTATGAAGGGGAAAGGAGAATGCAAGGAGAACACAGTGCAGCCTTGCCCTGCCATAGTCAGACGTCAGCTAGAGATTAATAACTTCGCCATCATCTAATGCTGTGGATAGATTTATTTTATTCTGCTCATCCATACTAAGAGAGGTGTTTTCAGGAATGACATTATCGCCTATACAAGGGAACCCCACTGATCACACACACAGGGGCTCCTGTTTTCCTAGCTCATGCCTTTCATGTGAAAATCCCAATAATACATTGAAAGTGCAAATAGTAAATGTAAAGGTACCATCACACTAGACGATATCGCTAGCGATGCGTGACGTTGCAGCGTCCTGGCTAGCGATATCGTCCAGTGTGACAGGCAGCAGCGATCAGGCCCCTGCTGTGATGTCGCTGGTCGGGGAAGAAAGTCAAGAACTTTATTTCGTCGCTGGCTCTCCTGCTGACATCGCTGAATCGGCGTGTGTGACGCCGATTCAGCGATGTCTTCGCTGGTAACCAGGGTAAACATCGGGTTACTAAGCGCAGGGCCGCGCTTAGTAACCCGATGTTTACCCTGGTTACCATCGTTAAAGTGAAAAAACAACCACTACATACTTACCTACCGCTGTCTGTCCCCGGCGCTCTGCTTCTCTGCTCTGGTTGTGAGCGCCGGGCAGCCGGAAAACAGAGCGGTGACGTCACCGCTCTGCTTTCCGGCCGCTGTGCTCACAGCCAGACCAGAGAAGCAGAGCGCCGGGGACAGACAGCGGTAGGTAAGTATGTAGTGGTTGTTTTATTACTTTAACGATGGTAACCAGGGTAAACATCGGGTTACTAAGCGCGGCCCTGCGCTTAGTAACCCGATGTTTACCCTGGTTACTGGCATCGTTGGTCGCTGGAGAGCGGTCTGTGTGACAGCTCTCCAGCGACCAAACAGAGACGCTGCAGCGATCCGGATCGTTGTCGGTATCGCTGCAGCGTCGCTTAGTGTGACGGTACCTTAAGAGTAAGACCCTTTGCATCAGTGTCCCTCCTGTAGTACTGTTCGCTTTTTTTAACCTCTCTATAGAGTTGTCACATCAACACATTAATTTAAAAAAAAACAAAAAAAAAACGGGATATCCAATATTCAGATTTTTTTTTTTTTACAAAAAGGCCAGCAGTATTGTAAAAAAACAAAACACAAGAAAGCTCATGTATTATCTCCAAAAGTGATACCGCATAGTTTCTCCTGGGGTCCACCTAGTCTTTGTTTACATGCGACCGCTGCAGCCAATCATTGCCCCAGCCAGCAGTCATGTGACGTACCGCTGGCTCCAATCCCTGAGTGATGATGCCAGTAGTACAGCACATGATTGCTGCAGTGGTCATACCATCAGCACTGCAGAAGTGTCAATGCCGAGTTGTAGGGAAAATAACAGGCGAGTATTGCTGCTTTGTAAATGTGATATATTACCAACTATTTATAATAAAATAAAAAAATTATGTGGTCAGTCCAGCTACAATCCATCACTGTGATGGAGGACGAGTTGACTTAGAATATGTTCACTACCGGGAAAGATTTAATACTGCATTTATGCAAAAATATAATTACCGCTCATGAGCAGGACCTGATGTAGCCTTGTTCTTTGTTTCAGTGGTGCTGCAGGTCAGCACAGATCGAGAGGAGGAATCTCACAGCAGGTCCCCTAGATGCACCCTGCTCAACTCTTGTTCTCATCGGCTTGTAACTAAAGATGGACACAGCACCATAAAAGCTGCTGGGATCCAGGGGCAGGGACTGTCGTACCTGCGTGACATTTGGGGGCTACTGCTCGACATGCGCTGGCGCTGGATGATGTTGGCTTTTTCGGCTTCTTTCCTGGCACACTGGCTCCTTTTTGCTGTTTTTTGGTATCTACTGGCTGAAATGAATGGGGATCTGGCCCTGGACCACGATGCCCCACCTGAGAATCACACCATTTGTGTGAAATACATCACTAGCTTCACTGCTGCCTTCTCATTCTCTCTGGAGACTCAGCTCACCATTGGATACGGCACTATGTTTCCAAGTGGAGATTGCCCAAGCGCCATTGCTCTTCTTGCTGTGCAAATGCTGCTCGGACTCATGCTGGAGGCCTTCATTACAGGTCAGATATTCTCAGATTATAGTGACAAAAGCAGTATGTGTTGTAAGAGGTTAGAAATAATATCATGCATATATTATTCCAGCTTTGCATATGCGTGTTTTCACTTATTCCAGATTTTGTATTCAACAGGTGTTTTTGTGGCAAAAATTGCAAGACCAAAGAATCGCACTCCGTCAATCCTCTTCTCGAGGCTGGCGGTGGTAGGTAGTCCGGAAGGAAAGCCATGTCTAATGTTCCAAGTGGCCAACACTCGCCCAAGTCCATTAACCATGGTCAGAGTCAGTGGGATTCTCTACCAAGAAAGAGGTGACGGCCAAATCCAGCAGAGCAGCGTGGATTTTTTATTGGACTGTCAAAATGGCAGTGGCGAGTGCCCATTCTTCTCATTTCCTCTCACGTACACTCACAGTCTCTCTCCTGGGAGCCCACTAGCAGCTTTATCGCAACGTGAAACTATATCTTTGTCAGGTCACTTGGAGCTTGTGGTGTGTCTATCTGCTACTCAGGAAGGCTCGGGGGAAATTTGCCAGAGCCGTACTTCTTATCTACCAAGTGAGATACTTCAAGGACACCGCTTTGCACCATGTCTAACACGTCGGCCCGAAGGAGGATATCGCGTTTGTATGGAAACATTTGGCAATCCACTCCCTGAATTGCCACAAGCCTCACACAGACAGACCTACAGAACTGAGCTGGAAGTCTGTGCCAATGGGCAAAGAGGGGACACCTTTCAAATCTCTGAGACTGGACTTGGAGAGTAAAATACTTCAAAGCAAATGACTTTCCTTAGTCCCTTCAGCCATCCTCATTCCGATACCTATGCCGACGCTTCTCCAAAGGAAATTCACACAGGAAATGAGGGCACCATCATCAAGGCTCCAAAAGACCGTTCTGTCATACCTTACTAGAGAACACCAAGCTCTGTGTCCCCGATGTTACAACAGGGGTCTGTGGGACTCTGCCCACCCGATAATGGATAACTGTAATAAAGAATTGCTCAGGGGAGTGACAGAACATGAAAAGCAGAGTAGTCCAAAAAGACGGCTGTGGGCTAGCACTTGGAAACGTACAGCAAGCACGCCAACTCAGACGCTAAAGTGCAAATGATACAATGGACACGACTGGGAAAAGCAACCCAGATTGTTCATATAACAGGAAAGGTTTGTTCGTTTTATCAGATTGTCCTTTCAATGTGGAGTGCACTGTTCTATGTAACACAGGAGTCCACTCGTAATGCAAAGTGCCAGAGGTACACAGTAGATGAGTGCAGGTACACCGATATAGTGGAAACATGTGCATGCTTTCTAGTCCCCCAATAGTAAAGGATCACACATTTGTATATTGTAGAGATGCATATAATGCACTCATGCAGGTGAGGAATATGATGTGGCACACACATACTCGCTTGGCCTTTTATAAGAATCGCTGTACTAACCCTTAACAATTCCTAGCTGGCAGATTACGGGAGCTGAAGGAAGGCATAGACCCAGAGGGGCTCTTTTCTGGAGAAGGAAGGGTGTACAGGACTGCACAGAGGCCGGCCATGCAACTCCCATTCATTATATCTGACAATAAACATGAATAAACTGTGTGTTTCCAGTCAGTTCCCTGCTGCGGCTCCATGTGTGAATGCAGAAAGTAACATGTGATGTGGCCTCACAGCTTATTATTAGGGGGTTCTTCTGATCAGGGGATTAATATCTGCCATTACAAATTACTGGAACACAATAGGGAAGCGGTTTTAAAATTGTTGCAAAAAAATAAAACAAGGATAACTTTGCCTACTGCTACTAAATTACATGTCTGGAATTAAAATCTTAATGTCCCCTACAGCAGATCAAGAAAACTTTATGTAAGAGAAAATTATTACCTGCTTCTTTTCGTGCTGGTTTTTCAAACCGACGATCTCCTCTGATAGGGTACAAAGAGACGAAATTCAGAAATGTACAACTGGTGAAAACGCCTCCACAAAGTCATGCAGGGGTGTAAGTATTACTTTGCATTAGGAGGCCTGGGTCACACGTCCATCAATTCTCTGATGCCAGAGAATCGGCCTGATCACGCTAATGACACTCAGATCACACGGTCAGAGTTAGGAGCAGAGTGTGATCAGATTCTCTCGCGTGAGAAAATCGCAGCATAGGTGTGAAGGAGACAGAGAACTTATTTCTCCATTCTCTGTGACCGCAGTAATTAGACTGCACTCAGATGACATCCGAGTACAGTATGATGTGTCACATGCACCCATAGACTTGTATGCAGATTATCGGATGCACTCCCAGCATTCTGCAATCATTTCTCATGCCGAATCAGCATGAGAAAAAAAAGGCAGATCAGCACTGCCCTATAGTATAACACTGGACCAAGTGACAGCAGATAAAACATCACATAGCACTCGACTACGTGAGCGAGCCCCACCGGAGCATTTACCCATCCGTGTGAAATGTCAGATTTTTTTTTTCTTTTAATCGAACAGCACTCAGACAAACAGTCTCTCGGATCCGTACATACATCCAAGAAAATAGCAAATCCGAGAAAGACATGAGTGAAACTCGGAACATGTCCCATAATGATCCAATATTGAGGATAAGAATCGAATACACTCGGTGGTTTGGACAGCACAGCCACATTCACACAGACGTGTCCATGCACCCTAATGCTGCATAAAAGAAAAAAAAAAAAAAACAGTTTTCCAGGCTACACCTCATTTATAGTATAAGAATAAATGTTAGCACAGCCAAACTTGGAGGTGCCACACAGTAGGTTCCCAAACCTTATAGTTAAGTATCAAATACCGGGCACACTCGGGGATTTTTGGTGCAAGATCAAAATTTAATACATACAGTAGCCACTAGTTACAAACGTTTCGGTCGTGATAGACCTTCATCAGTGTACTAGGGTTCATTTTTAGATGCTAGTGTGAGTAGAACACAAACAGTAGCCAAAGATCAGCTAAAGGATGTAGCCCAGAGCGTGGGTGGTCAGTGACCTGCAATCAGGTATACTGTGACCCAAACTAGTATCATATGTCACGGTGTCCTCCGCAAGACAAAGAGGTGGACACACTAGCATCTAAAAATTAACCCTAGTACACTGATGAAGGTCTATCACGACTGAAACGTTTGTAACTAGTGGCTACTGTATGTATTCAATTTTGATCTTGCACCAAAAATCCCTGAGTGTGCCCGGTATTTGATACTTACCACACCTCATTTATGGCACACAGTAATATTATGGGTGTGGATGGATCCAAATTATGGACCCATAATATTGCACCTACCAATTATCCTCCTCACCTCGCCATGACTTAGGACATACCTATTTCACCCTTATACTAGCAATGCTGGAGAAGAGGTTTTTCTCAGGACTCCTAGTCATAATTAGAGTTGAGCGAATTTGTTCAGATTCGGTTCAGAATAAGATTGGGGGAGAATATTGTTTTTGCAATATTCGTCGAACATGGCCGAACGGCATTAAAATCAATGGGAGTAGAAATTACCGAATATGTTTGGAACCTATCAAAAAACACACAATCAGATTCAGAGACCGAATCCGAACAAATTCGCTCAACTCGAGTCAAAGTCCTACTGTTGTTCTTGCTGGAAATGTATAGAAAACTGACAGCTAGGTTTTACCATTCCCCATATCAAAGGGTGTCTCCCGAAACACGAAGATAAATCAATGCTGACAGTCAGATAATGAAGGGACACACCGTATTGACACACACAGGGAATAATGATAATAATAATAATAATAATAATAATAATAATAATAATAATAAAGATCACCCAGTTGTCAGTTCATTCATGCATTTCCAATAAGATTAACCAAGTAATCCTAAAGATGCTATAAAATCACTAAACGAGTCACGAGAGCTGACAAAGGCTCTAGAACAGGGGTCCCCAACTCCAGTCCTCAAGGCCCACCAACATGTCATGTTTTCAGGATTTCCTTAGTCTTGCCCAGGTAATAATTGCATCACCTGTGCAATGCAAAGGAAATCCTGAAAACATGACCTGTTGGTGGGCCTTGAGGACTGGAGTTGGGAACCCCTGATCTAGAAGATGGAGCCCACACTGCGTTCTGTCATCTTTTCAGCCACTCACCTTTCTTCCCAACTTTGTGACCTATGCATTTCACGGGCTCCTCGACCAAAGCCACTCTCTACTTCATCGAAACTTCTTTGGTAAAAACCACCCTCTCCTCTTCCTCTGCCTTTGAAACAAAATGGAAACCAATTAGACTTTAAGGATTAAATTAAGAAACAACAAGTTGTATATCAGCAGGTGGTCAGCCATGTGTGAAGGGGGCTTCTGACATCTTATTATGTAGCTAAGCCAGCTCCCCTTTGTCAGGACTGTTGTCCCAATAGAGAAGGGGCATAGCTTAACGGTGGGCAAAAAAAGCAATGAGCAGCCCCCTAATACATGGCACAACACAGATGACATAAAAGGCTCCATGGTGTCAAACAGATCAGAATTGGTGATGTCTGAATGCTTGGTACATGAAGGAGTTACACATTTTTACCTTTCAAACACATCTAAACAAGTCTCATGAAAGTTATAATTTAGTACTGTGTTGCTACTTGCACATAAGGATAACAGCTTGTAAAACAGTGATGATGAAGAAACGTTCTTCTTAAAAAGGGTGTCTCAAGTTCTTAAATGAGTAAAGTTGCAAAAAGCTTGTAAAAAAAACAAGCAACTTTGCAAAATTAAATATGCTCTTGAGAATAAAGGGTAGTTTTTAAAGTGCACAGCTTGTTGCCCAGCTAACCGGCCACCTCTGTAGTCGAGTGGCTAGTTACCTGGGCAAGGAGCGCATGCCGCTTATCAGACTTGATTGTTTAGATCTTGATGCAGTCAGGATCAGCTTCAGAGTCCCTGTGCTTTTCCCATGCTGTAGGCGCAATGATACCCCCGATAGCAGGATGGGAGCGCTCTCCATTCGGACCAGCAGTGGGACCATGTCGCTGGCCTACTACCGACCTTCAGGAGCCTTCCACACCTGAAGAATGAAGATGCAAACAAGTCTGACACATTCCCACAAAGGAAAGAAGAGTTCTGCTGTGTTAAGCAGTGGCTCGAGGGGCACTGCCAGGACTGACCCCAATATCTGGAGACAGTAACATGCTTGATAATTCTGGTATATTGGACAGTTTTATATATTTACACCTTATAAACATCTATATTACTTTCAAGTAAATTACTTTCAACCCTTTCCCTGACCTCTAGTAACCAATCTATCTCAGAGATATTGTTAATTGCTGAGGCTTTCAAATAATGAAATATTGACATGGGAGTTGATTTAGTCAAAGGAAGCGCTTTCTACCAGATGCGCGCTTCATCCATATACCGTATATACTCGTGTATAAGCCGAGTTTTTCAGCCCCCTTTTTTGGCTGAAAAAGACCCCCTACCTCGGCTTATACAGTCATGGTCCCAGTGCTGAGGTCCCCGGCTTCTCCGGGACATGTCCGCGCTCCCCTGCAGCTTCGGTAAGTGTAAGGGCACACGTTGCGGATTTTGCTGCGGATACGCGGCGTTTCCGCAGCTGCGGATCCGCAGCAGTTTCCCATGAGTTTACAGTACAATGTAAACCTATGGGAAAGAAAAAACGCTGTGCCCATGCTGCGGAAAAAAACGTGCGGAAACGCAACGTTTTATTTTCCGCAGCATGTCTATTCTTTGTGCGGAATCCGTAGCGTTTTTACATCTGCTCCAATAGAAAACTGCAGATGTAAATCCGCAGCGGAATCCGCAATAAATCCGCAGGAAAAACCGCAGCGGTTTTGCCCTGCGGATTTATCAAATCCGCTGCGGAAAAATCCGCAGAGGAGCTTTCTATGTGTGCACATACCCTTAAGGTGGCTGCTGACAGGGCCGGCAGTTGGCATTGTCCTAAGCAGGCAGGGACACCAGCGCAATATGGGGGACAGGTGCCTGTGCCGCCACTTACTCAGGACACCGGCACTTACAATATTCACCTGTCCCCGCTCCACCGCCGCGCTGTCTTTTCCGGGTCCTCTGGCTGTGACGTTCAGGTCAGAGGGTGCGATGTGGTTAGTGAACAGTCACTGCATAGAGCCAGCGACGCAGAGGAGCAGCGACGAGAGGTATGTCTTTTTTCTTTTATTGCAGCAGCAGAAATTTAGGATATACGGCAATCATATCCGCATAAACTGCACTGATATGATGAAAATTATATGGGGCAAACTTTCTATGGAGCATCTTATGGGGCCCATCATGAACTTTATGGAGCATTATATGGGGCATATTTTGTATTGAGCATCTTATGGGGCTCCTGATTCAATATGGATATTTAAAAACACTTAACCTACTGATGTCTCAATTTTATTTTTGAAATTTACCGGTAGCTGCTGCATTTTCCACCCTAGGCTTATACTCGAGTCATTAAGTTTTCCCAGTTTTTGTGGCAAAATTAGGGGGGTCGGCTTTTACTCGGGTTGGCTTATACTTGAGTATATACGGTACATAACGGTTGTTACCGGCTTATTCACTAGGGGAAACGTATCCCATGCGGTACTTTTAAGGTTAATGTTGCAGGGAGAGGAGGGTATGATAAAATTATCTTTATGTATGCCTAGAGATATTTCTTTCTTTTTACCTACTGAGGGGGATTGAGAGTAAAAAAACAAACAAAAAATTCAACATTTAAAGGCGGGAAAAAAAAAAGTTGTCTTTACAAATCCTGTCTCTAAATCCCGACCATCATTGATGTGCAAGGTGCAGAGAGCCCTAAAATCTGGCACATAAGATTAATTGATGTGTCCCACAACAGAATTGATATTACTTTGGATTAAAGAAGAGGGTCATGAGGAAATGGAGTATAACTTAATAAATGTGCTAATATTAACATGAATATCAACAATTGGAAAAGCTCATCCTGCTCTTGATAGCGAGCTCCCAGCCAAAGAGAAGCCTTGTACTGAACATCAAAGTAGAATGATGATGTCCACTATATAAAAAAATAAAAAACAACTGTACTGTATATAACTGTCTGCTTTAACTAACAATACTGATTAATGCACTAATTAACAGAGATGTCGAGGGCAGGGTCCCACATATTGGTGGCAAGCCATGAAATGTCCAGTATTTCTTGCTTTGTAGTAAAGAACCCCTTCCCCCACCTTCACTCTCCAGCTTTGGTCACATTTTTTATTCTGAACTTTGAAAACTCTTAAAAACAACTTTCTGCAGCAAATTTGCCCTGTGAGAACTTGGCCTTAGTACGGCTTTGTGGTTTTTTTTTTTTCTTCCACCACATACTGTGAGTTTCAGGAAACAGCCCAGCCGACTACTATCCTGCTGCGCCTTCTACAGACATAAGCCGATGTCCGTGCAGAGTGACGGGAATCCGTGTCAGGCTGTAATGTAATCATGCTCCAACCACTTTTACACATTTAGATATTGCACGGTTGTAATGGATTGTTGACATAAAAGTATTATTATATTCATCTTCTGAAAAACAAGACATCACACATTTTCTTCATGAAAAGTGGATGCATTGAGAGGCGCTAAATCAAAATTGATTAAACTGCAGAGAAAAATGAAAGCAGTGTGCCTTAATTATTATGCTATTCCATCAGCTGGCAGTATCCCCTGCTTTGAGGTGGGCTCCCATGGTGAGCCCACCTCAAAGCAGCGACATGTCAGCTGTTTTCAACAGCTGACATGTGCCCGCAATGGGCACGAGCGGAATCGCAATCCCCCCGCGTCCATTAACTAGTTAAATGCCGCTGTCAAAAGCTGACAGTGGCATTTAACAAGCGCGGCCGGAAGTACCCAGTCACGCAATAGGGGGTCATCAGTGCGTTGCCATCACAACCAGAGGTCTCCTCGAGACCTCTATGGTTGTTGATGGCAGATTGCTGTGAGCGCCACCCTGTGGTCGACGCTTATAGCAAGCCTGTAATTCTGCTGCATAGAGGTGAGGTGTGCAGCACCTCCATGTAGCAGAGCCGATCGAGTAGTGGATGCTTCTAGCCTCCCATGGAGGCTATTGAAGCATGCCAAAAAAATTTTAAAAAATGTGCTTAAAAATATATATATAATAAACAAATAAATAAAAGAGTTGAAATCACCCCCCTTTCGCCCCAATCAAAATAAAAAAAAAAAAAAAAATCAAACCTACACATATTTGGTATCGCCGCGTTCAGATTCGCCAGATCTATCAATAAAAAAAAATCAAAACACCAAAATGATGCTTTTTTGGTCGCTGCGACATTGCATTAAAATGCAATAACGAGCGATAAAAAAAAACGTATCTGCACAAATGTGGTATAATTAACCCCTCTGTGACCTTAGACGTACTATCCCGTCGAGGTGCCCTGGGCTTATCTGACCCTGGACGGGAAAGTACGTCATAGCCGATCGGCCGCGCTCACGGGGGGAGCGCGGCCGATCGCGGCCGGGTGTCAGCTGCTTATCGCAGCTGACATCCGGCACTATGTGCCAGGAGCGGTCACGGACCGCCCCCGGCACATTAACCCCTGGCACACCGCGATCGAAGATGATCGCGATGTGCCGGCGGTGCAGGGAAGCACCGCGCAGGGAGGGGGCTCCCTGCGGGCTTCCCTGAGCCCCCCGCAGCAACGCGATGTGATCGCGTTGCTGCGAGGGTCTCCTCACCTCCCTCCCTGCTCGAGCCCCGGATCCAAGATGGCCGCGGATCCGGGTCCTGCAGGGAGGGAGGTGGCTTCACAGAGCCTGCTCAGAGCAGGCACTGTGAAGCCTGCAGCGCTGCATGTCAGATCAGTGATCTGACAGAGTGCTGTGCAAACTGTCAGATCACTGATCTGTGATGTCCCCCCCTGGGACAAAGTAAAAAAGTAAAAAAAAAATTTTCCAAATGTGTAAAAAAAATTAAAAAAAATATTCCAAAATAATGAAAAAAAAAAAAAATATTATTCCCATAAATACATTTCTTCATCTAAATAAAAAAAAAAAAACCAATAAAAGTACACATATTTAGTATCGCCGCGTCCGTAACGACCCGACCTATAAAACTGTCCCACTAGTTAACCCCTTCAGTAAACACCGTAAGAAAAAAAAAAAAAAACGAGGCAAAAAACAACGCTTTATTATCATACCGCCGAACAAAAAGTGGAATAACACGCGATCAAAAGGACAGATATAAATAACCATGGTACCGCTGAAAGCGTCATATTGTCCCGCAAAAACAGAGCCGCCATACAGCATCATCAGCAAAAAAATAAAAAAGTTATAGTCCTGAGAATAAAGCGATGCAAAAATAATTATTTTTTCTGTAAAATAGTTTTTATCGTATAAAAGCACCAAACCATAAAAAAATGATATAAATGAGGTATCGCTGTAATCGTACTGACCCGAAGAATAAAACTGATTTATCAATTTTACCAAACGCGGAACGGTATAAACGCCTCCCCCAATAGAAATTCATGAATAGCTGGCTTTTGGTCATTCTTCCTCACAAAAATCGGAATAAAAAGCGATAAAAAAAATGTCACGTGCCCAAAAATGTTTTCAATAAAAACGTCAACTCGTCCCGCAAAAAACAAGACCTCACATGACTCTGTGGACCAAAATATGGAAAAATTATAGCTCTCAAAATGTGGTATTGCAAAAAATATTTTTTGCAATAAAAAGTGTCTTTCAGTGTGTGACGGCTGCCAATCATAAAAATCCGCTAAAAAACTCGCTATAAAAGTAAATCAAACCCCCCTTCATCACCCCCTTAGTTAGGGAAAAATAAAAAAAAATGTATTTATTTCCATTTTCCCATTAGGGCTAGGGTTAGGGCTAGGGTTAGGGCTAGGGCTAGGGTTAGGGCTAGGGTTAGGGCTAGGGTTAGGGCTAGGGTTAGGGCTAGGGCTAGGGCTAGGGCTAGGGTTAGGGCTAGGGTTAGGGCTAGGGTTAGGGTTAGGGCTAGGGTTAGGGCTAGGGTTAGGGCTAGGGTTAGGGTTAGGGCTAGGGTTAGGGCTAGGGTTAGGGCTAGGGTTAGGGCTAGGGCTAGGGTTAGGGCTAGGGTTAGGGTTGGGGCTACAGTTAGGGTTGGGGCTAAAGTTAGGGTTAGGGTTTAGATTACATTTACAGTTGGGAATAGGGTTGGGATTAGGGTTAGGGGTGTGTCAGGGTTAGAGGTGTGGTTAGGGTTACCGTTGGAATTAGGGTTAGGGGTGTGTTTAGATTAGGGTTTCAGTTATAATTGGGGGGTTTCCACTGTTTCGGCACATCAGGGGCTCTCCAAACACGACATGGCGTCCGATCTCAATTCCAGCCAATTCTGCGTTGAAAAAGTAAAACAGTGCTCCTTCCCTTCCGAGCTCTCCTGTGTGCCCAAACAGGGGTTTACCCCAACATATGGGGTATCAGCGTACTCAGGACAAATTGGACAACAACTTTTGTGGACCAATTTCTCCTGTTACCCTTGGGAAAATACAAAACTGGGGGCTAAAAAATAATTTTTGTGGGAAAACAAAAAGATTTTTTATTTTCACGGCTCTGCGTTATAAACTGTAGTGAAACACTTGGGGGTTCAAAGTTCTCACAACACATCTAGATACGTTCATTGAGGGGTCTAGTTTCCAATATGGGGTCACTTGTGGGGGGTTTCTTCTGTTTAGGTCCATTAGGGGCTCTGCAAACGCAATGTGACGCCTGCAGACCAATCCATCTAAGTCTGCATTCCAAATGATGCTCCTTCCCTTCCGAGCCCTCCCATGCGCCCAAACGGTGGTTCCCCCCCACATATCGGGTATCAGCGTACTCAGGACAAATTGGACAACAACATTTAGGGTCCAATTTCTCCTGCTAACCTTGGAAAAATACAAAACTGGGGGCTAAAATATAATTTTTGTGGAAAAAAAATATTTTTTATTTGCATGGCTCTGCGTTATAAACTGTAGTGAAATACTTGGGGGTTCAAAGCTCTCACAACACATCAAGATGAGTTCCTTAGGGGGTCTACTTTCCAAAATGGTGTCACTTGTGGGGGGTTTCTACTGTTTAGGTACATTAGGGGCTCTGCAAACGCAATGTGACGCCTGCAGACCATTCCATCTAAGTCTGCATTCCAAATGGCGCTCCTTCCCTTCCGAACCCTCCCATGCGCCCAAACGGTGGTTCCCCCCCCCCCCCCCCCCCCCCCCCCCACATATGGGGTATCAGCGTACTCAGGACAAATTGGACAACTTTTGGGGTCCAATTTCTCCTGTTACCCTAGGGAAAATACAAAACTGGGGGCTAAAAAATAATTTTTGTGGGAAAAAAATTTTGTTTTATTTTTATGGCTCTGCATTATAAACTTCTGTGAAGCCCTTGGTGGGTCAAAGTGCTCACCACACATCCAGATAAGTTCCTTAGGGGGTCTACTTTCCAAAATGGTGTCACTTGTGGGGGGTTTCAATGTTTAGGCACATCAGTGGCTCTCCAAACGCAACATGGCGTCCCATCTCAATTCCTGTCAATTTTGCATTGAAAAGTCAAACGGCGCTCCTTCCCTTCCGAGCTCTCCCATGCGCCCAAACAGTGGTTTACTGCCACATATGGGGTATCAGCGTACTCGGGACAAATTGGACAACAACTTTTGAGGTTCAATTTCTTCTCTTACCCTTGGAAAAATAAAAAATTGGGGGCAAAAATATAATTTTTGTGAAAAAATATGATTTTTTATTTTTACGGTTCTGCATTATAAACTTCTGTGAAGCACTTGGTGGGTCAAAGTGCTCACCACACCTCTAGATAAGTTCCTTAGAGGGTCTACTTTCCAAAATGGTGTCACTTGTGGGGGGTTTCAATGTTTAGGCACATCAGTGGCTCTCCAAACGCAACATGGCGTCCCATCTCAATTTCTGTCAATTTTGCATTGAAAAGTCAAACTGCGCTCCTTCCCTTCCGAGCTCTCCCATGCGCCCAAACAGTGGTTTACTGCCACATATGGGGTATCAGCGTACTCAGGACAAATTGGACAACAACTTTTGAGGTCCAATTTCTTCTCTTACCCTTGGAAAAATAAAAAATTGGGGGCAAAAATATAATTTTTGTGAAAAAATATGATTTTTTATTTTTACGGTTCTGCATTATAAACTTCTGTGAAGCACTTGGTGGGTCAAAGTGCTCACCACACATCCAGATAAGTTCCTTAGGGGGTCTACTTTCCAAAATGGTGTCACTTGTGGGGGGTTTCAATGTTTAGGCACATCAGTGGCTCTCCAAACGCAACATGGCGTCCCATCTCAATTCCTGTCAATTTTGCATTGAAAAGTCAAATAGCGCTCCTTCCCTTCCGAGCTCTCCCATGCGCCCAAACAGTGGTTTACTGCCACATATGGGGTATCAGCGTACTCAGGACAAATTGGACAACAACTTTTTGGGTCCAATTTCTCCTGTTACCCTTGGTAAAATAAAACAAATTGGAGCTGAAGTAAATTTTTTGTGAAAAAAGTTAAATGTTCATTTTTATTTAAACATTCCAAAAATTCCTATTAAACACCTGATGGGTTAATAAACTTCTTGAATGTGGTTTTGAGCACCTTGAGGGGTGCAGTTTTTAGAATGGTGTCACACTTGGGCATTTTCTATCATATAGACCCCTCAAAATGACTTCAAATGAGACGTGGTCCCTAAAAAAAAATGGTGTTGTAAAAATGAGAAATTGCTGGTCAACTTTTAACCCTTATAACTCCCTAACAAAAAAAAAAATTGGTTCCAAAATTATGCTGATGTAAAGGAGACATGTGGGAAATGTTACTTATTAAGTATTTTGTGTGACATATCTCTGTGATTTAATTGCATAAAAATTCAAAGTTTGAAAATTGCGAAATTTTCAAAATTTTCGCCAAATTTCCGTTTTTTTCACAAATAAACGCAGGTACTATCAAAGAAATTTTACCACTATCATGAAGTACAATATGTCACGAGAAAACAATGTCAGAATCACCAGGATCCGTTGAAGCGTTTCAGAGTTATAACCTCATAAAGGGACAGTGGTCAGAATTGTAAAAATTGGCCTGGTCATTAACGTGCAAACCACCCTTGGGGGTAAAGGGGTTAAAAATGTCAGCTCAGCACGCAGAAAATAAGCCCACACCCGACCCCAGATCACAAAAAATGGAGACGCTATCAGTATCGGAAAATTGTGCAAATTTTTTATTATTTTTTTTTAGCAAACTTTGGAATTTTTTTTTTACCACTTAAGGCTATGTGCACACGTTCAGGATTTTTCGCATTTTTTTCGCAATAAAAACGCATACATATGCATCCTATCATTTAGAATGCATTCTGCAATTTTTGTGCACATGATGTGTTTTTTTTCCCGCAAAAAAAAAAACCGCATGGCGGTAAAAAAAAGCAGCATGTTCATTAATTTTGCAGATTTTTCGCGTTTTTTCCCCAATGCATTAAATAGCAGGAAAAACACACAAAAACGCGCAAAAAACGCATGCGGATTTCTGGCAGAAATGTCCGTTTTTTGTCAGGAAATTTCAGCAACAAATCCTGAACGTGTGCACATACACTAAATAAAAGAGAACCTAGACATGTTTGGTGTCTATGAACTCTTAATAACCTAGAGAAAAATAATGGCAGGTCAGTTTTAGCATTTAGTGAACCTAGCAAAAAAAGCCAAACAAAAAGCAAGTGTGGGATTGCACTTTTATCCGTGGTGAAGTAAAGTAATCTGCCATTCTGCAATGCTGGAAAAGTCAAGGAAATGTAATAAAAATCCTGAATACATCAATTAACGTTAACGATATCAGATGCCTCATCAGATTACAGCACTGAAAAGTCTCTGTATAATCAGAAGAGGAGTGCCAATGTGGCCAGCTGGGGGTGCATCCATCATGAATGCTATGGTCACCACCTAGAAATCCAGAAACATTTTGTCCCACAGGTAAGTTATCAGGGGCTGATTTGTATGGGCATCTGCACGCAGATATATCCTATTAAGATGCAGTATATATTCACAAATACAAAGTATGGGCGATGTGCATTCACAAAATATCTTCACTTTAGAAAATCCCTTGTTAAAAAGAGCGATAGCAATAAAGTATCAGAAAGTGCCCCCTTGTCAGGACCCCAGCGATCAGATGCAATCAATAGCAATACAATCCAACCAGTGAAAATTGAAGAAGTTGTGCAGGATTTAGGTCATCCGAAGACTAGGATCCAACAACGTGCACCATCACGACGCCATAACTCTGTGCCATGTGTAGTGGCTGCTCCCAAGTACTGAGGTTCATGATACATGCACTTAAATAACCTCTCACATGAATAGTTTCTTTTACATTAAAAGTGTGTGTGTGTGTATGGTGTGTAGTGTCAGTGAATATGCTCAAATACCACGTCTCTCTCCGGGACACGGCACCATTCTGCTCCTCTTCTCAATGACGTCACCTCTCTGCAGACTTTTCGGGTCACTGCACTCTGCGTGACAGGGAAGTGGCTTTTACAACGCAAGTCTATGGAGTGTCAGAAGGAGCCTCCATAGGCTTACAGTGTGAGAGAGACTTCCGGCTCAGTATAGAGCGAGTCAGCTAGCCCGATGACCCGTCACATCACTGAGAAGAGGAACAGAATGGCGCTAAACACTGGAGAAGGGGGCAGTAGGTGAGCAGATTAATACACTACACTATGTGCACATATACACATATTTAATGGGGAAAAAATGTGAATGGGACTGCTTCTGTAAATAGAAGCTGATCTGCAGTATCCAAGTATGACCACTACACAGTGTCTGGGGCTGTCCTGTGGGCCCTTGTTCAATGGTGGGAGCCAGGCACTCTCCAATCTAATATTCATGACCTATGTAAAAGGATAGACTACTATATCAAACTTTTCAAAAGCAGCTATAAAGTACTACTCTGGTGTTATTTCCCCATTTGTTAGTTACAGTGCATGCATTAACATACAGTGGGGCAAAAAAGTATTTAGTCAGTCAGCAATAGTGCAAGTTCCACCACTTAAAAAGATGAGAGGCGTCTGTAATTTACATCATAGGTAGACCTCAACTATGGGAGACAAACTGAGAAAAAAAAATCCAGAAAATCACATTGTCTGTTTTTTTAACATTTTAGTTGCATATTATGGTGGAAAATAAGTATTTGGTCAGAAACAAAATTTCATCTCAATACTTTGTAATATATCCTTTGTTGGCAATGACAGAGGTCAAACGTTTTCTGTAAGTCTTCACAAGGTTGCCACACACTGTTGTTGGTATGTTGGCCCATTCCTCCATGCAGATCTCCTCTAGAGCAGTGATGTTTTTGGCTTTTCGCTTGGCAACACGGACTTTCAACTCCCTCCAAAGGTTTTCTATAGGGTTGAGATCTGGAGACTGGCTAGGCCACTCCAGGACCTTGAAATGCTTCTTACGAAGCCACTCCTTCGTTGCCCTGGCGGTGTGCTTTGGATCATTGTCATGTTGAAAGACCCAGCCACGTTTCATCTTCAATGCCCTTGCTGATGGAAGGAGGTTTGCACTCAAAATCTCACGATACATGGCCCCATTCATTCTTTCATGTACTCGGATCAGTCGTCCTGGCCCCTTTGCAAAGAAACAGCCCCAAAGCATGATGTTTCCACCACCATGCTTTACAGTAGGTATGGTGTTTGATGGATGCAACTCAGTATTCTTTTTCCTCCAAACACGACAAGTTGTGTTTCTACCAAACAGTTCCAGTTTGGTTTCATCAGACCATAGGACATTCTCCCAAAACTCCTCTGGATCATCCAAATGCTCTCTAGCAAACTTCAGACGGGCCCGGACATGTACTGGCTTAAGCAGTGGGACACGTCTGGCACTGCAGGATCTGAGTCCATGGTGGCGTAGTGTGTTACTTATGGTAGGCCTTGTTACATTGGTCCCAGCTCTCTGCAGTTCATTCACTAGGTCCCCCCGCGTGGTTCTGGGATTTTTGCTCACCGTTCTTGTGATCATTCTGACCCCACGGGGTGGGATTTTGCGTGGAGCCCCAGATCGAGGGAGATTATCAGTGGTCTTGTATGTCTTCCATTTTCTAATTATTGCTCCCACTGTTGATTTCTTCACTCCAAGCTGGTTGGCTATTGCAGATTCAGTCTTCCCAGCCTGGTGCAGGGCTACAATTTTGTTTCTGGTGTCCTTTGACAGCTCTTTGGTCTTCACCATAGTGGAGTTTGGAGTCAGACTGTTTGAGGGTGTGCACAGGTGTCTTTTTATACTGATAACAAGTTTAAACAGGTGCCATTACTACAGGTAATGAGTGGAGGAAAGAGGAGACTCATAAAGAAGAAGTTACAGGTCTGTGAGAGCCAGAAATCTTGATTGTTTGTTTCTGACCAAATACTTAGGCCATGTTCACACAATGCGTTTTTTACTGCGGAACCGCCGCGATTTTGCCGCTGCGGGTCCGCAGCTGTTTTCCATGCAGGGTACAGTACAATGTACCCTATGGAAAACAGGAACCGCTGTGCACATGATGCGGAGATTCACTAAAAAAAGCCGCGCTGAATAGCTGCGGTAAAAAAGAAGGACCATGTCACTTCTTTGTGCGGAACTGCAGCGGTTATGCACCCATTGACCTCCATTGTGAGGGTCAAACCCGCAGTAAAACCCGCAGACGAAAAAAATATCTGCGGGTTTTCTGCGGTTTGTGGTGCAGAACCGCTGCAGCAGGAAGTGCGTGGGCGGAGTGTGGCTGTCCCCCCGTGCCCCAATCCCACCCCCCCCCCTCAGTGCGCCCGCCGAATCTACCGGCCGGCAGATTCGTTCCAGGCACATTTTGATCACTGCGATAACCTCACAGTGATCAAAATAAAAAAAAAAGTAAATGACCTCCCCCCCCCCTTTATCACCCCATAGGTAGTAACAGTAATAAAATAAAGAATTTATTTATTTTTTTTTTTCCCCCACTAGTTAGAACTAGGGTTAAGGTTAGGGGTAGGATTAGGGGTAGGATTAGGGGTAGGATTAGGGGTAGGGTTAGGGGTAGGGTTAGGGTTAGGGTATTTTCAGCCATTTTAACCCTAAAAAAACTTCCTAGAAAATACACAGACTCTGCAGAGAAAACTGCATAAAAAACGCACTAAAAACCGCATCAAAAAACGCACCAAAAAGGCACCAAAAAACGCACCTGCGTTTTCTGCCAAGAGCTGCGGTTTTTAGTGCAGAGAAAACAGCAGGGAATTCAGGAACGTGTGAACATGGCCTTATTTTCCACCATAATCTACTATATAAAGCTGAATGTGTGTATGTGTGTGTGTATGTGTGTATGTATGTCCGGGATAGGCATCTGCCATCTGCACCGTCGCAGCTACAGCCACAAAATTTTGCACAGTCACACGTCTGGACCCCGAGAGCGTCATAGGCTATATTGTGAGGCGAAATTTTAACCCCGCGCGTTCCAATTCACCAAACAATTTTGCCCCTATCTACATAATGGGGAAAAGTGAAAGGAAAAGTGTTGGAGGCAAATTGACAGCTGCCAGATGTGAACAAGGGGGACTTAAAGAGTGAGAGCGATGGCGCCAAGGAGTATATACCGTACAGTTGCTAAGGTGGGGCCCCGACATGGGATACTCACCACACACGGGGATATGAACACACACACAAAATGCGCCACACACTACCACGTGCTTGAACACATATACCACCCTCAGCACACATTTCACCACACATACACCAACCTCGCCACATAAAAGTTGAAACACAAAAGTCGCCACTCAAAACTCGCCACGCGCAGAACTCGCCACATGCAAAAACTAGGCTCTTGCAAAACTCGCCACAAGTGCAAAACTCACCTCATGGAAAACTCGCCACACGAAAAACTTGCACACGCGGAAAAATTGCCACATGCACAAAAGTTGCAACACATGCAAAAGTTGCCTCACACAAAACTTGCACATACTCAAAAGGCACCACACATAAAACTCGCCACGCGCAAAACTCGCCATGCGCAAAACTTGCTGCACACAACTTGCTACACTAACCTGTCACATGCAACTCGACACACAAAAAGTTGCTACACGCATGTTGCCACACAAAACTCATCTCACAAAAGTCGCTACATGCATGTCGCCACACGCAACTCAACACACACAACTTGACAAACTAATCTCGCCCTAAAACACACACAAGTCTGGTATTATCCTTCAAAAATAAAAATCTGATTAATACAAGAGCAACAAATGTACCATATAGGAAATACGGCTGCTGTCAGTCACATGACCTGTCTATTATGTGTATGTGTGAGCTAATATATACTGCCAGGGGGAGGGCTTCCTGTTGGCTGGGGATTTATCAGGTTGCCAATTTAGCTTACTGAGGTAAAAATACTGAGCAAATAACGTGTGAACGAGGTCTAATACAGGAGGAGATGACACACAGGTATATACTATATACAGGGGAGATGACACACAGATATATACTATATACAGGAGAGATGACACACAGGTATATACTATATAGAGGAGATGACATACAGGTACATACTATATACAGGAGGAGATGACATACAGGTATATACTATATACAGGAGGAGATGACACACAGGTATATACTATATACAGGAGCAGATGACCTACAGGTATATACTATATACAGGAGGGGATGACATACAGGTATATGCTATATATAGAAGATGACATACAGGTATATACTATATACAGGAGGAGATGACACAGATATATATATATATATATATATATACAAGGGAGATGACACAGAGGTATATACTATATACAGGAGGAGATGATATACAGGTATATACTATATATAGAAGGTGATGATATACAGGTATATACTATATATAGGAGGAGATGACATACAGGTATATACTATATACAGGTGAGATGACACACAGCAGGTATATACTATATACAGGGGAGATGACATACCGGTATATACTATATACAGGAGATGACATACAGGTGTATACTATATATAAGGGAGATGACAAACATGTATATACTGAGGTGAAAATGAGAGGTGTGAGGTGAAAATGAAAAGGTGTGAGTGCAAAATGAGAGGAGTGAGGGAAAATAGTGATCGGAAAATGACAGATGTGAGGTTTAAATGACAAGTGTTAGGGGGGAATGAGAGGAGTGAGGGAGAAAATGAGAGATGTGAGGGGGAAAATGAAATATGTGATTGGGAAAATGAGAGGCGTGATGGGAAAATAAGAGAAGTGAGGTGCTATAGCTAACCACAGATATTTACTATGCCCAGGCAACGCAGGGCTCTTCAGCTAGTATGCAAATAAAATCTCAGTTTGTCTCCCATAGTTGAGGTCTACCTATGATGTAAATTACAGACGCCTCTCATCTTTTTAAGTGGTGGAACTTGCACTATTGCTGACTGACTAAATACTTTTTTGCCCCACTGTATTTATTAGGCTATGTGCACACGTAGGAAGGGTCCTCTGCGGGTTCTCCAGCAGCGGATTTGATAAATCTGCAGGGCAATAGCGCTGCGGTTATCCCTGCAGATTTATCACTGTTTGTCTTGCGGTTTCCGCTGCGGGTTACTCCTGCACTTGTTTTACTATTGATGCTCCCTATGGGAGTGGAGTCGGGTCCATGTTCATTACTGTAGTGAGCGGTACCATGTAACCGCTCACTATAGTTAGAAGCTGCCGGCGTCCGGAAACCAGGGACTTGCAGGGACCGCGCCAGGAGCAGGTGAGTATTATTACACAGCTGCATCCCCCCCCCCCCCCCCCACAACCCCTGGGAATGACTCGAGTATAAGCCAAGAGGGGCACTTTCAGCCTAACAAAATGGGTTGAAATTCTCGGCTTATACTTGAGTATATACGGTAATATTAATCTTTTTTGCAACAGTGCTTTTCTGGATGTATACACTTTCCAAAATTGGCATGAAATGCTTGAGTAGTACTTAGTTGAATAAACTACCCCATTGAAGCACTATAGCCCCTGGCAAACACTCGTCAGTTTTACATTTTTTATCCTTTACAATGAAATCATTCTCTATTTTTTAATGGCTTTATGGAAATTAATCTAATATATAAAGCTGAATGTGTGTGTGTGTGTGTGTGTGTGTGTGTGTGTGTGTGTGTGTGTGTGTGTGTGTGTGTGTGTGTGTGTGTGTGTGTGTGTGTAGCAGAACAATATTGTATCATACAATTATTAGTTTCTGAAGAAGGACGTAGATCTGGGGATTTATTATGATGGAATATAGGCTGAACTGGATGGACAAATGTCTTTTTTCGGCCTTACTAACTATGTTACTATGTATGTATGTCCGGTATTGGCATCTGCACCGTCGCAGCTACAGCTACAAAATTTTGCACAGTCACACATCTGGACCCCGAGAGCATCATAGGCTATGTTGTGAGGTGAAATTTTAACCCCGCGCTTTCCAATTCACCAAACAATTTTGCCCCTATCTACATATTGGGAAAAAGTGAAAGGAAAAGTGTTGGAGGTAAATTGACAGCTGCCAGATGTGAACAAGGGGGACTTAAAGAATGAGAGCGATGGCGCCAAAGAGTATATACCGTACAGTTGCTAAGGTGGGGCCCCGACATGGGATACTCACCACACACGGGGATATGAACACACACAAAATGTGCTTCAACACATATCACCCTCAGCACACATTTCACCACACATACACCAACCTCGCCACATAAAAGTCGAAACACAAAAGTCGCCGCTCAAAACTCGCCACATGCAAAAACTAGGCTCACGCAAAACTCGCCACAAGTGCAAAACTCACCTCATGGAAAACTCGCCACACGCAAAACTTGCACACGTGGAAAAATTGCCACATGCACAAAAGTTGCAACACATGCAAAAGTTGCCTCACACAAAACTTCCACATACTCGAAAGGTACTACACATAAAACTCACCACGCGCAAAACTCGTCATGCGCAAAACTTGCTGCACACAACTTGCTACACTAACCTGTCACATGCAACTCGACACACAAAAAGTTGCTACACGCATGTTGCCACACAAAACTCATCTCACAAAAGTCGCTACATGCATGTCGCCACACGCAACTCAACACACACAACTTGACAAACGAAACTCGCCCTAAAACACACACAAGTCTGGTATTATCCTTCAAAAATAAAAATCTGATTAATAAGCAGACAAACTACAAGAGCAATAAATGTACCATATAGGAAATACGGCAGCTGTCAGTCACATGACCTGTCTATTATGTGTATGTGTGAGCTAATATATACTGCCAGGGGGAGGGCTTCCTGTGGGCTGGGGATTTATCAGGCTGCCAATTTAGCTTACAAATACTGAGGTAAAAATACTGACCAAATAACGTGTGAATGCGGTCTAATACAGGAGGAGATGACACACAGGTATATACTATATACAGGAGGAGATGACACACAGATATATACTATATACAGGAGGAGATGACACACAGATATATACTATATACAGGAGGAGATGACATACAGGTATATACTATATACAGGGGAGATGACATACAGGTATATACTATATACAGGAGCAGATGACCTACAGGTATATACTATATACAGGAGATGACACACAGGTATATACTATATACAGGAGCAGATGACCTACAGGTATATACTATATACATGAGGAGATGACACACAGGTATATACTATATACATGAGGAGATGACACACAGGTATATACTATATACAGGAGCAGATGACCTACAGGTATATACTATATACAGGAGGAGTTTACATCTTTTACTAGCACTTGCGGATTACTGCAACATTTTTTCAAAGTGAGTGTTTTTGGTTTTACTATTCTCTTTTGTGTCTTCAGGTTTCTTGGTGGTGTGTGAACATGATCATACAGACTTGTTCACTGTGCAAGTAGCCCATGTGTTCCTGTTTCCATAATTGTTCTCTTGTGTCTACAAGACTGGGGAGTTCCACCACTCCTCTTGGGCTATCTGCACAAAAGCTGTTCTACCCTGTATGCACACATGGATTTTTCCTCTCTGAACCCTGTTCACACAGGTTATATACAGATGATCAGGTTTTTAAATACATCAGATAGGGATTGCATACATTAGTTAGGACTGCTCTGATAAGGGTATACCGTGAAGATTGGTAGAGCAGCTTAGTATACATTTTTTGCAAAAAACGTATCAACCAAATACCCTGTTTTTTACATCTTTTACTAGCACTTGCGGATTACTGCAACATTTTTTCAAACTGAGTGTTTTTGGTTTTACTATTCTCTTTTGTGTCTTCAGGTTTCTTGGTGGTGTGTGAACATGATCATACAGACTTGTTCACAATGAAAACCCTATATTAAGGGTCACCAATCTAACCCAAGAAGAGGTGCGAAACCGGCTAAATAAGATTAAAATAGATAAATCTCCGGGTCCGGATGGCATACACCCACGAGTACTAAGAGAACTAAGTAATGTAATAGATAAACCATTATTTCTTATTTTTAGTGACTCTATAGCGACAGGGTCTGTTCCGCAGGACTGGCGCATAGCAAATGTGGTGCCAATATTCAAAAAGGGCTCTAAAAGTGAACCTGGAAATTATAGGCCAGTAAGTCTAACCTCTATTGTTGGTAAAATATTTGAAGGGTTTCTGAGGGATGTTATTCTGGATTATCTCAATGAGAATAACTGTTTAACTCCATATCAGCATGGGTTTATGAGAAATCGCTCCTGTCAAACCAATCTAATCAGTTTTTATGAAGAGGTAAGCTATAGGCTGGACCACGGTGAGTCATTGGACGTGGTATATCTCGATTTTTCCAAAGCGTTTGATACCGTGCCGCACAAGAGGTTGGTACACAAAATGAGAATGCTTGGTCTGGGGGAAAATGTGTGTAAATGGGTTAGTAACTGGCTTAGTGATAGAAAGCAGAGGGTGGTTATAAATGGTATAGTCTCTAACTGGGTCGCTGTGACCAGTGGGGTACCGCAGGGGTCAGTATTGGGACCTGTTCTCTTCAACATATTCATTAATGATCTGGTAGAAGGTTTACACAGTAAAATATCGATATTTGCAGATGATACAAAACTATGTAAAGCAGTTAATACAAGAGAAGATAGTATTCTGCTACAGATGGATCTGGATAAGTTGGAAACTTGGGCTGAAAGGTGGCAGATGAGGTTTAACAATGATAAATGTAAGGTTATACACATGGGAAGAGGGAATCAATATCACCATTACACACTGAACGGGAAACCACTGGGTAAATCTGACAGGGAGAAGGACTTGGGGATCCTAGTTAATGATAAACTTACCTGGAGCAGCCAGTGCCAGGCAGCAGCTGCCAAGGCAAACAGGATCATGGGGTGCATTAAAAGAGGTCTGGATACACATGATGAGAGCATTATACTGCCTCTGTACAAATCCCTAGTTAGACCGCACATGGAGTACTGTGTCCAGTTTTGGGCACCGGTGCTCAGGAAGGATATAATGGAAATAGAGAGAGTACAAAGGAGGGCAACAAAATTAATAAAGGGGATGGGAGAACTACAATACCCAGATAGATTAGCGAAATTAGGATTATTTAGTCTAGAAAAAAGACGACTGAGGGGCGATCTAATAACCATGTATAAGTATATAAGGGGACAATACAAATATCTCGCTGAGGATCTGTTTATACCAAGGAAGGTGACGGGCACAAGGGGGCATTCTTTGCGTCTGGAGGAGAGAAGGTTTTTCCACCAACATAGAAGAGGATTCTTTACTGTTAGGGCAGTGAGAATCTGGAATTGCTTGCCTGAGGAGGTGGTGATGGCGAACTCAGTCGAGGGGTTCAAGAGAGGCCTGGATGTCTTCCTGGAGCAGAACAATATTGTATCATACAATTATTAGGTTCTGTAGAAGGACGTAGATCTGGGTATTTATTATAATGGAATATAGGCTGAACTGGATGGACAAATGTCTTTTTTCGGCCTTACTAACTATGTTACTATGTTACTATGTTACTGTGCAAGTAGCCCATGTGTTCCTGTTTCCATAATTGTTCTCTTGTGTCTACAAGACTGGGGAGTTCCACCACTCCTCTTGGGCTATCTGCACAAAAGCTGTTCTACCCTGTATGCACACATGGATTTTTCCTCTCTGAACCCTGTTCACACAGGT
Organism: Ranitomeya imitator; assembly: GCF_032444005.1. Taxonomy (NCBI): domain Eukaryota; kingdom Metazoa; phylum Chordata; class Amphibia; order Anura; family Dendrobatidae; genus Ranitomeya; species Ranitomeya imitator. The sequence continues at coordinate 567,230,082 of NC_091286.1, read as the reverse complement.
TATATACAGATGATCAGGTTTTTAAATACATCAGATAGGGATTGCATACATTAGTTAGGACTGCTCTGATAAGGGTATACCGTGAAGATTGGTAGAGCAGCTTAGTATACATTTTTTGCAAAAAACGTATCAACCAAATACCCTGTTTTTTACATCTTTTACTAGCACTTGCGGATTACTGCAACATTTTTTCAAACTGAGTGTTTTTGGTTTTACTATTCTCTTTTGTGTCTTCAGGTTTCTTGGTGGTGTGTGAACATGATCATACAGACTTGTTCACTGTGCAAGTAGCCCATGTGTTCCTGTTTCCATAATTGTTCTCTTGTGTCTACAAGACTGGGGAGTTCCACCACTCCTCTTGGGCTATCTGCACAAAAGCTGTTCTACCCTGTATGCACACATGGATTTTTCCTCTCTGAACCCTGTTCACACAGGTTATATACAGATGATCAGGTTTTTAAATACATCAGATAGGGATTGCATACATTAGTTAGGACTGCTCTGATAAGGGTATACCGTGAAGATTGGTAGAGCAGCTTAGTATACATTTTTTGCAAAAAACGTATCAACCAAATACCCTGTTTTTTACATCTTTTACTAGCACTTGCGGATTACTGCAACATTTTTTCAAACTGAGTGTTTTTGGTTTTACTATTCTCTTTTGTGTCTTATATACAGGAGGAGATGGCATACAGGTATATGCTATATAGAAGATGACATACAGGTATATACTATATACAGGAGGAGATGACACACAGATATATACTATATACAGGAGGAGATGACATACAGGTATATACTATATATAGAAGGAGAAGACATACAGGTATATACTATATATAGGAGGAGATGACACGTATATACTATATACAGGGGAGATGACACACAGCAGGTATATACTATATACAGGGGAGATGACAAACGGGTATATACTATATACAGGAGATGACATACAGGTGTATACTATATATAAGGGAGATGACAAACATGTATATACTGAGGTGAAAATGAGAGGTGTGAGGTGAAAATGAAAAGGTGTGAGTGCAAAATGAGAGGAGTGAGGGAAAATAGTGGAGTGATCGGAAAATGACAGATGTGGGGTCGAAATGACAAGTGTTAGGGGGGAATGAGAGGAGTGAGGGAGAAAATGAGAGGTGTGAGGGAGAAAATGAGAGATGTGAGGGGGAAAATGAAAGATGTGATTGGGAACATGAGCGGCATGATGGGAAAATAAGAGAAGTGAGGTGCTATAACTAACCACAGATATTTACTATGCCCAGGCAACGCCGGGCTCTTCAGCTAGTCTAATATATAAAGCTGAATGTGTGTGTGTATGTATGTCCGGGATTGGCATCTGCACCGTCGCAGCTACAGCCACAAAATTTTGCACAGTCACACGTCTGGACCCCGAGAGCGTCATAGGCTATGTTGTGAGGTGAAATTTTAACCCCGCGCTTTCCAATTCACCAAACAATTTTGCCCCTATCTACATAATGGGGAAAAAGTGAAAGGAAAAGTGTTGGAGGCAAATTGACAGCTGCCAGATGTGAACAAGGGGGACTTAAAGAATGAGAGCGATGGCGCCAAAGAGTATATACCGTACAGTTGCTAAGGTGGGGCCCGGACATGTGATACTCACCACACACAGGGATATGAACACACACAAAATGCGCCACACACTACCACGTGCTTGAACACATATCACCCTCAGCACACATTTCACCACACATACACCAACCTCGCCACATAAAAGTCGAAACACAAAAGTCGCCGCTCAAAACTCGCCATGCGCAAAACTAGGCTCACGCAAAACTCACCACACGTGCAAAACTCACCTCATGGGAAAACTCGCCACACGCAAAACTTGCACCCGCGGAAAAATTGCCACATGCACAAAAGTTGCAACACATGCAAAAGTTGCCTCACACAAAACTTGCACATACTCAAAAGGCACCACACATAAAACTCGCTATGCGCAAAATTTGCTGCACACAACTTGCTACACTAACCTGTCACATGCAACTCGACACACAAAAAGTTGCTACACGCATGTCGCCACACAAAACTCATCTCACAAAAGTCGCTACATGCATGTCACCACATGCAACTCAACACACACAACTTGACACACGAAACTCGCCCTAAAACACACACAAGTCTGGTATTATCCTTCAAAAATAAAAATCTGATTAATAAGCAGACAAACTACAAGAGCAACAAATGTACCATATAGGAAATCCGGGAGCTGTCAGTCACATGACCTGTCTATTATGTGTATGTGTGAGCTAATATATACTGCCAGGGAGGAGGGCTTCCTGTTGGCTGGGGATTTATCAGGCTGCCAATTTAGCTTACAAATACTGAGGTAAAAATATTGACCAAATAACGTGTGAACGAGGTCTAATACAGGAGGAAATGACATACAGATATATACTATGTACAGGGGAGATTACACACAGGTATATACTATATAGAGGAGGAGATGACATACAGGTACATACTATATACAGGAGGAGATGACATACAGGTATATACTATATACAGGAGGAGATGACTCACAGGTATATACTATATTCAGGAGCAGATGACCTACAGGTATATACTATATACAGGAGGAGATGACATACAGGTATATACAGGAGGAGATGACACAGATATATACTATATACAGGGGAGATGACACACAGGTATATACTATATACAGGAGGAGATGACATACAAGTATATACTATATATAGGAGGAGATGACATACAGGTATATACTATATACAGGGGTGATGACATACAGGTATATACTATATACAGGAGATGACACAGGTGTATACTATATATAAGGTAGATGACAAACATGTATATACTGATGTGAAAATGAGAGGTGTGAGGTGAAAATGAAAAGGTGTGAGTGCAAAATGAGAGTAGTGAGGGAAAATAGTGGAGTGATCGGAAAATGACAGATGTGAGGTCGAAATGACAAGTGTTAGGGGGGAATGAGAGGAGTGAGGAGGAAAATAAGAGGAGTGAGGGGGAAAATCAGAGGTGTGAGGGAGAAAATGAAAGATGTGATGGGGAAAATGAGAGGCGTGATGGGAAAATAAGAGAAGTGAGGTGCTATACCTAACCACAGATATTTACTATGCCCAGGCAACGCCGGGCTCTTCAGCTAGTTGTTTAATAAAGTTGTGGTAAGGTTCCCTTTTTTTCATATTTTCTGTACAAATGGACCTTATTATATAGTGTCTCACTGGTGTACCATTAGGAGCTTATCTAAGCTGGAGGAGAGATGTGAGTAAGCAGTCAGTAAGAATGCAAAATCTCCAATTGTAACTAGCAAACTGCACATGAGGGTCTGAATAATTATCCAAAAGTTCAATGCATGTCCAGAGCTTTCACATATACGGTAACACTGTTCTTCTATGTACTTATGGCAATGAGATATGTCCATTAAGGTACAGAGAATGTAAAAAATAACTTACCTCGACCTCTGGAGGAACTCCGACCTCTAGGAGCCCCTACTACTGTTCCCCCTCCTCCACCACTGCCCCGCCCCATAAGGCGCAGCACAGCAGCACTGTTCACGGACATTGAGAAGTTTCTCTGTTGAAATAGAAAAACAAAAAAATAAGTTAGAACATCAAAATACAAAATGGTTATAAGGAAAGAACATCAGCATTTACAGCACCGTCAAAGAAATCCTCCCTGTACAATCATCAGATAATTTCATCAGCAGCAAAATTCTACTATATTCTATTAGTGTTGATGGTTTAAAGGGAACCTGTCAGCTTAAAAATGTTGTGCAATCAATCATTATGGACAGCAAGGTACAGAGCAGGAGCCCAGAAGATTTTCTTCCAAATATGGGGAGGAAAATGGGGGTGCGTCTTATAGTCTGGATGTACCTTCTCTGGCTGTGATGGGGAGGTGGGGGAGCGACAGTGACGGAGCAGCAGGTCATAGGAGGCAGGAGCTGGCAGCCGCGGCTATCTCCTGTACCCGCTGCTAAAGAGAAATGAATAAGCACTGCATTCCACGCCTATCTGGAGGGCAATGAATATTAATCTTTAACCCCTTCCCGACCTGTGACACAGCGTATGCGTCATGAAAGTCGGTGCCAATCCGACCTGCGACGCATATGGGGTGTCACAAAATGATCGCGTCCCTGCAGATCGGCTGAAAGGGTTAACTCCAATTTCACCCGATCTGCAGGGACAGGGGGAGTGGCTCCAATGTTTAGGCACACAGGGGCTCTCCAAACGCGACATAGTGTCCGCTAACGATTGGAGCTAATTTTTCATTCAAAAGTCAAATGGCGCTCCTTCCCTTCCGAGCCTTGCCATGTACACAAACAGTGGTTTGTGACCACATATGATGTATCGGTGTACTCAGGAGAAATTGCCCAACACATTTTAGGATCCATTTTATCCTGTTGCCCATGTGAAAATGAAAAAATTGAGGCTAAAAAATTTTTTATGAATAAAAGTACTTTTTCATTTTTACGGATCAATTTGTGAAGCACCTGGGGGATCAAAGTGCTCACTATGCATCTAGATAAGCTCCTTGGGGGGGTCTAGTTTCCAAAATGGGGTCACTTGTGGGGGAGCTCCAATGTTTAGGCACACTGGTGCTCTCCAAACGCAACATGGTGTCCGCTAAAGATTGGAGCCAATTTTTCATTGAAAAAGTCAAATGGCGCTCCTTCCCTTCCGAGCCCTGTCGAGCGCCCAAACAGTGGTTCCCCCCCACATATGGGGTATCGACGTACTCAGGACAAATTGTACAATAACTTTTGGGGTCCAGTTTCCATTTTTACCTTTGGGAAAATAAAAAAATTGTTGCTAAAACAATTTTTTGTGACTAAAAAGTTAAATGTTCATTTTTTCCTTCCATGTTGCTTCTGCTGCTGTGAAGCACCTGAAGGGTTAATAAACTTCTTGAATGTGGTTTTGAGCACCTTGAGGGGTGCAGTTTTTAGAATGGTGTCACTTTTGGGTATTTTCAGCCATATAGACCCCTTAAACTGACTTCAAATGTGAGGTGGTCCCTAAAAAAACGGTTTTGTAAATTTCGTTGTAAAAATGAGAAATCGCTGGTCCTAGCAAATAAAAATTTTGTTTCCAAAATTGTGCTGATGTAAAGTAGACATGGGGTAATGTTATTTGTTAACTATTTTGTGTCACATAACTCTCTCGTTTAACAGAATAAAAATTCAAAATTTGAAAATTGTGAAATTTTCAAAATTTTAGCCAAATTTCCATTTTTTCCACAAATAAACGCAAAAATTATCGACCTAAATTTACCACCAACATGAAGCCCAATATGTCACAATTATGTTTTTCTGATGGGGCCCTAAGATGGGGGGCCCCGCATACCAGGACAGAGATGGGGGCCCCGCATACCAGGACAGAGATGGGGGGCCATGCACACCAGGATAGGGATGAGAGGGGCCATGCAAACCAGGATGGGGATGAGGGGGCCATCTATGCCAGGATAGGGATGAGAGGGGCCATGCATACCAGGATAGGGATGAGGGGGCCATGCATACCAGGATGAGGATGAGAGGGGACCATGTATACCAGCATAGGGATGAGAGGGGCCACGCATACCAGGATGGTGATGAGGGGGCCATGCATACCAGGATGGGGATGAGGGGGCCATGCATACCAGGATGGGGATGAGGGGGCCATGCATACCAGGATGGGGATGAGGGGACCATGCATTCCAGGATGGGGATGAGGGGCCGTGCATACCAGGATGGGGATGAGGGGGCCATGTATGCCAGGACCGGACCGGGATGAGGAGCCATGCATACCAGGATGGGGATGAGGAGGGGCCATGTATACCAGGATAGGGATAAGAGGGGCCATGCATACCAGGATGGGGATGAGGGGGCCATGCATACCAGGATGGGGATGAGGGGGCCATGTATGCCAGGACCGGACCGGGATGAGGAGCCATGCATACCAGGATGGGGATGAGGAGGGGCCATGTATACCAGGATAGGGATAAGAGGGGCCATGCATACCAGGATGGGGATGAGGGGGCCATGCATACCAGGATGGGGATGAGGGGGCCATGCATACTAGGATGGGGATGAGGGGGCCATGCATACCAGGATGGGGATGAGGGGGCCATGCATACCAGGATAGGGATGAGAGGGGGCCATGTATACCAGGATAGGGATGAGAGGGGGCCATGCACACCGGGATGGGAATGAGGGGCCATGCATACCAAGATGGGGATGAGGGGCGATGCATATCAGGATGGGGATGAGGGGGCCATGTATGTCAGGACCGGGATGAGGAGCCATGCATACCAGGATGGGGATGAGGAGCCATGCATACCAGGATGAGGATGAGAGGGGGCCCATGTATACCAGGATAGGGATGAGAGGGGCCATGCATACCAGGATGGGGGGGATGAGGGGGCCATGCATACCAGGATGAGGATGAGAGGGGGCCATGTATACCAGGATAGGGATGATAATAATGCCATTCACTGAGTATATAAGTGTGAAGGATGGGGGTATTTAATAGCATCTTACTACCCTCCTAAAAACTTGTGTAGCTGTAACAGGACATATGGCTCAGCAGGGGGGACCAGCCTTCTCAGCTTCAGAGGCAAAATTCCCACCCCAACCAGCAGGTCTCAAAGCTCCCACAGGAATACCCCCTGTGATACAGGTCTTTGTTGAATCAGCTAGGATTACATGAGGAAAATATTGACTTATCGTACATCCAAGCCAAACACTGGTTACATTTTTGAGATTTCTGTAGTGGACCAAATGCCTTCAAGGGTCTTGATCCTTTATAGCAGCCCAGGGTGGGGAGGTATGTGGAATGGCTAGTAGGAGCCAGATAGCAATGTCGTGTTTGGTCCCCAAGCGTAACAGGGGCCCAGACAGACCCGATGGCGCCAGTACCGCAGCCCTATGAGCTTCTAATGGGAAGTGATGATCTTTCATAGGTTCTGGGAGATGTAGCTACAAACCCTACAGGGCAGGGGAATAAAAACACGCTCGGAGGTGGAAAAGGGCGAAACCAACCAAGGCGATAAAGGCTTGTGTAAGGCCAAGTGGTCTCTCTCGGCTATGCTTGCTATTCACTTGACAGCCCATGCCCCAAGGCCCAGCACAAATATGGTCGAACATCAAACCGGTTATTGACATGATCCATCTGTTCATATCTTTTATACTTCACCCATATTTGCATATCTGACCATTGTATATGTATAATAATTGTGTATATAGTGTATTGTCAAGTGTGTACTTAAGGCGATTAAATATATCATTTAACCTTGGGCTCCTCTTATCTTGAGCCATACGTGGGTATTCTTGGCTTAACTTTCCATTCTACTGGGTTGGTTTCTGGTCTGATATAATCCCGTTAACGGACCAAGTTTATGTCTAACGAAGAACTAGTGGCAGTCCTAGCAGGTTGACCAGGCGCTGTTTCACTGGTGTCTCTCAGCCTGTCCAGATTGTAGGAGGTGTGGTGCCACGTCAGTGACTGCGTGGGCCACAATCTGTCACTCCTCCCTAAGCCTGTGTGGACACGGGGTGTGTCTAAAACTGTACCAAGCTGACCTTAGGCTGATTTCACACATCATGTTTTTGGTTTCAGGCTAAATCCGGCAAATTTGGGATCCGGCGTAAATTGTGAAAAACTGGAGAGGGGGATCCAGTTAATACACCATACGTTTCATCCATTTATCGCTGGAACCGACGCTGGGCGTTTTTTCGACGGACAGAAAAACGTTCATATGGATGTTTTCTCCGTCCGCCGGAAAATACATTTTAGACGGATCCGGCAAAAAAACGGATGAAACGTTGTGTCCATCAGGCACAATCCGGCACTAATACAACTATATGAGAAAAAAACGGATTCGGCGGGGGAAAAAAAAAAAAAAGGATTCGTTTTGTTTTGTTTTTCAAAACTCGCCGGATTGTGCCTGACGACAAAAACCTGATGTGTGAAAGTAGTCTTAGTGATGAGACAAATTCAATATCAATACCTGAATTGTATATGGGGTTTTTTCTTATTACAATTTGCACACTAAGGCTATGTGCACACGTTGCGGATTCTCTGCGGATCCGCAGCGTTTTTTGAGGTGCAGAAACGCTGCAGATCCACAATTGATGTACAGTACAATGTAAATCAATGAGAAAAAAAAATGCTGTGCACACTTTGCGGAAAATCCGCTGCGGAAACGCTGCGGTTTAAAAGAAGTAGCGTGTCACTTCTTTTTTGTGAATCTGCAGCGTTTTTGTACCCATTCTATTATAGAAAACCGCAGGGGTAAAAAACGCAGCAAATCCGCAAGAAAACCACTGCAAAAACGCACAAAAAATGCGACAAATCCGCAGGTGCGTTTTCTGCCAGGAGAGGCAGAATCCGCACCAGAAATTCCTAAGCCTAATCCGCAACGTGTGCACATAGCCTAAAAACACTTCTCTCCGTTATATAATATATACAGGGAAGTATTGATAAATAATTGCCCTTGAATATTTCCAGCAGACAAAAATAAATCCTGTTGCTATGGAAACAAGTATTCGCTTTGACAAGTGCACATGCTTAAATTTTAGTAGAAAAGGTTACGTCATTTTGAAATTGCGACTAAGTTAACCCTGTCAGGCGAAGATCGGAACTTCTGCAAAAACTTTAAACATACGTCTTGTTTTTTCATTATAATGCGCTCGTTCACAAGTCTCATTGTCCTGCAACATCTCAATGAGACCTGCATCGAAATTGTCGATCTACAGCCATATTGTCTTGATTTGGCCCCATCAGATTATTACTTCTAAGAATTTTTTTTTAAAAAATTATCGAAAGGACGAACATTTACGAGGTGGTAATGGATGAGTGAGTCAGAACAGAATAGTTTTTTTATACAGGCTCACAATTACTTTTTGATCGATGCATCAAATTTATATAATCAATACCACGGTGTGTCTACATGCTATTATTGTATTACATAATTTTTTTTATTTATTTTTATATATAGTTCTTGCATACTGTGTTCTGAGCAATATAAGTATATCGTGTTTCTCTGAATATAAGACAGGGCTTTTTATTTTTTGCTCCAAAAAATGAATTGGGGTATATTTTCAGGACCGGTCATTTTTTTCCCCATGGACAACAATCCACATTTATTGTTGAACAAAAAATCTAGCTAAATTTACCGTATATACTCTAGTATAAGCCGAGACCCCTAATTTTGCCACAAAAAACTGGGAAAACTTAATGACTCGAGTATAAGCCTAGGGTGGGAAATGAAGCAGCTACCAGTAAATGTAAAAAAAAAATAAATAGATACCAATAAAAGTAAAATTAATTGAGACATGAGTAGGTTAAGTGTTTTTGAATATCCATATTGAATCAGGAGCCCCATATAATGCTCCATACAGTTCATGATGGCCCCATCGGCGACCCACGGTCATATGACTCTGCCCGTCATTGGACATTAAGGGGTTAAGACTGGTGTTGTGCAGGGCAATCTTAATGAATGGGGCTGCTGCGGTAAGACAACCTAATTCATTGAAAGGCACACACCACTTAATTAGGAAGCTTACAAGTTCCATGCACCTCTAGCAGAAATGTACACGCACTGCACATACATACACATGTATATGGGCACTCACACGTTTATATACACCCACACTGCACATACACATGTATACACACACACTGCACATATGAACACATGTATCAAATGTACAGTACAGACCAAAAGTTTGGACACACCTCATTTAAAGATTTTTCTGTATTTTCATGACTATGAAAATTGTATATTCACACTGAAGGCATCAAAACTGTGAATTAACACATGTGGAATTATATACTTAACAAAAAAGTGTGAAACAACTGAAAATATATCTTATATTCTAGGTTCTTCAAAGTAGCCACCTTTTGCTTTGATGACTGCTTTGCACACTCTTGGCATTCTCTTGATGAGCTTCAAGAGGTAGTCACCGGAAATGATTTTCACTTCACAGGTGTGCCCTGTCAGGTTTAATAAGTGGAATTTTTTACCTTATAAATGGGGTTGGGACCATCAGTTGTGTTGAGCAGAAGTCTGGTGGATACACAGCTGATAGTCTTACTGAATAGTCTGTTAGAATTTGTTTTATGGCAAGAAAAAAGCAGCTAAGGAAAGAAAAAAAGAGTGGCCATCATTACTTTAAGAAATGAAGGTCAGTCAGTCCGAAAAATTGGGAAAACTTTGAAATAGGGATTTTTGTGTACTCACCGTAAAATCCTTTTCTCCGAGCCATTCATTGGGGGACACAGACCGTGGGTGTATGCTGCTGCCAATAGGAGGCTGACACTAAGTGATACAAAAAAGTTAGCTCCTCCCCTGCAGTATACACCCTCCTGCTGGCTCTCAGCTAACCAGTTCGGTGCAAAAGCAGTAGGAGATCAATAACAATATATGAGCGTATAGCATGTCATATTATATATGAGAGTATAGCATGTCAGATTATAAAAAACAATCAGCAGCTAATAACAGGGTGGGAGCTGTGTCCCCCAATGAATGGCTCGGAGAAAAGGATTTTACGGTGAGTACACAAAAATCCCTATTTCTCCTTCGCCTCATTGGGGGACACAGACCGTGGGACGTCCCAAAGCAGTCCCTGGGTGGGGACAACAGCAGATCAGGCCCTGTGTAACCGCTACTTACAAGCGCGCCACCGCGGCCTCCAGAGTCCGCCTGCCCAGACTCACATCTGTGGAAGTGTGGGAATTATAGTGCTTCAAGAATGCATGCGGACTGGACGAATCCGCAAGCTTGCAGGGGTGCCTTGCTGACGCCTGGTGCCTAGAACCCCTTGATAGACAGGGAGATAAGCTGACATCTAGCACGGTAGGACTCCTGGATGGTGAAAAGAATTCACCATGTTATCATGGTCGATGAAACGGCTAAACCCTTCCTGAAAATGTCAGGAAGCCTTCCTCTACCGTCAGGAAGCCCAAATAAAACGTCCAACCTTCAGAAGGACGCCGTCCTCAAGACGTACCTACTCAGAGCACTCACTTCGTCCAGAATATGGGGGATCTTATTCCATTTTGTGGACTGGAGCCAAAAGAGATGAGGGAAGAACTATGCCCTCATAACAGTGGTAATACAGTACCACCTTGGTAACAAGGGATGGAGATGGCCTGAGGACAACCTTGCCTCGAAGGAAATAAGGGAAAAAAGTCTAAAAGAGCAGAGAAGCTAGCTCCGAAGACTCGTCAGAGTGAGAATATCGCAGAGGAGAACGGGACGACTTTCCCTGATAGTAAAGTCTGCCCGGATGAAAAAAGGAGCCTACTGTAAGGCTCCTAGGAATAATAAGGTCCCAATGATCTAACGGTATGCGATAGGGAAGAACTACGTGTGAAAACTCCCTGTGAGAAAGTCCCTACTTGCGGTTGTGCTGCGATAAGGCGAGAAGATACTAGCTCCGCAAACAAAAAAACGGACGTGGTCAGTGCGGATCTCTGAGGATCACTGGGGCCCCTTTCTGCTTCCGAAAGGCTTTCGGAAGCAGTGGAAGGGGAGTTATGGAAACTGGTACCACGGCAGAACCAGAGCATGGAGAGCGATGGCTCTTGGATCTCGAGGCCGAACCACGAACTCGAGTACATTGGCCTTCAGTCTGGATGTCATCCCACCTACAACTGGAGAGCTCCAGTAAGGACAGATCTGATGGAAGACTTGGGGGTGAAGTTCCCACTGACTTGAGGCGGAACCCTGATGGCTGAATTTGTTTGCCGTTCAGAGTTCTACTTCTGGGATATATACTGCCGAGATCACCGAATAATAGACTTCGGCCCATCAGAGAAAGTGAGGTACCTCGGTCATGGCGCCTGACCGTGGGTACCTGCTAGATGACTGACGTAAGTCAATTGAATTCGGATAGGGAGACCCGCCAGAAGGCAGTGGACCTGCTGTAAGACTACCGTTCGGATCTCCAGAACAATGATGGGGAGAAGAAGACTGGCATTGGAAGTTACTAATAACCATTGAACCGGGAGAAAGGCCCTGGATGAAGAAGGAGCTCAGAGACTATTGTCTGAAAGTCTGCTTGACTTGCTGAAAACGAGCGGAGCGAAGGAAACCGCTTCCATTGTCGTCACCATTTTTGCTCAGAACTCTCTTAGCAAATCGAATGAAATGAGGGGGTGAGTAATCAAGTCCTCAGAACTCTCCTTGCGCGAGCTCCCTGTTGAAGGGCCATGACCTTGTCTCGAGGAAGAATTACCATCCTTCTAGAAGTGTGCAGGATCATCCTCAAAAAGGATATCTGCTGGGCTGGAAATGAGGAGAACTTGTCTAAAGGTACCGTCACACTTAGCGACGCTGCAGCGATACCGACAACGATCCGGATCGCTGCAGCGTCGCTGTTTGGTCGCTGGAGAGCTGTCACACAGACCGCTCTCCAGCGACCAACGATGCCGGTAACCAGGGTAAACATCGGGTAACTAAGCGCAGGGCCGCGCATAGTAACCCGATGTTTACCCTGGTTACCATCCTAAAAGTAAAAAAAACAAACACTACATACTTACCTACAGCCGTCTGTCCTCTAGCGCTGTGCTCTGCACTCCTCCTGTACTGTCTGTGTGAGCACAGCGGCCGGAAAGCAGAGCGGTGACGTCACCGCTCTGCTTTCCGGCTGACCGACGCTCACAGACAGTACAGGAGGAGAGCAGAGCACAGCGCTGGAGGACAGACGGCTGTAGGTAAGTATGTAGTGTTTGTTTTTTTACGTTTAGGATGGTAACCAGGGTAAACATCGGGTTACTAAGCGCGGCCCTGCGCTTAGTTACCCGATGTTTACCCTGGTTACCAGTGAAGACATAGCTGAATCGGTGTCACACACGCCGATTCAGCGATGTCTGCGGGGAGTCCAGCGACGAAATAAAGTTCTGGACTTTCTTCCCCGACCAGCGACAGCACAGCAGGGGCCTGATCGCTGCTGCCTGTCACACTGGACGATATCGCTAGCCAGGACGCTGCAACGTCACGGATCGCTAGCGATATCGTCTAGTGTGACGGTACCTTAAGTGTAGCTGCCAGCCCAGGAGAGAAGGTATCGCAAGAGATATAGACGACTCAGCATAGTCCTGGAAGGGCGGCTAGACGGACCAAACAGTGCAGGACGAGCACGCCTCTAGAGTGCAAGAGAAACATGACATCCGCCATGACCCAAGCGAACTCTCTGGGTGCGGAAGCAAGGCCGAAGGACAAGGTTGTGACTTGAAAATGCTGTTGACGAATGGAAAGGCGTAGGAATTTTTGCAGAGGGCAAGCAACCCGAATGTCGATGGATGCCGGAAACTGCACCTTTTTCTGTTGAAGTAATGGCTGAGCGGAGGGACTCCATCCAAAGAAGGAGGACTATGTCAAAGGTTGTTAGAAGTTTGAGGTCCAGGGTCGATCTTACTTTTCGTTCCCCTGTTTGGAACCAAGATCCCTTAGATCTAGACTGTGCTGGACAATCCTTATACAATCCTTTGTCAGTCTCCCGCTCAAAAGATTTGATTGGCCAGTTGTTGCTGGTGTGAATCAAGGTAGTTAAGGTCTCCAGCCAGGAGACCATTGCTCTAGCAATCCATGCGGCCGCTAGGGAGGATAGAGCGCTGGACCCGAAGCCGCAAGACGGAACGAACCAGATTTGCTATCTGACAGTCCGTGGTATTTTTAATTGATGACCCATCAGGTAGGGATACTGGTAGGTATACCACAGGAGATTCTACCCGGTTAAACTGCACCATGGCAGAATGTGCGGCTGCATCCAGCAGGTCATAGTCTCTTGCCATCTCCTCTTTTCACGGTGCAGAGATAAAAATTAGGAACCCTCGATCCATCAACCTCTTAACAGGGAAGTGGAGAGGAATTGTCCGCCCTCTTGCATCATCCACTAAATAGTGGTGATGCAGAGGGGGGAGCTCGTACGCCAAAAAGGGTGCCTCTATATGTCCACAGAGTTCAGGTCTCCAGGTGGACAGGACAGGTTGTCTGGCGTTAGGCCTGGATGCAGAAGAGGAAACATGGAGACGACACTCCGTGTGCTCGTCTGTTGATGGTGTGGGGAGATCGGTGCCCTTTAAAGGACCCGTCGCCCTTAAAAAACAGGCCAGGCATGGCATCCCACGTAGAGGCTTCTGTCCAGTGAATCGCTTATCCGAATTGAATGGCAAATGCTCTCGAGGGAGTTTAGTCTCTGAAGCTCTGGCAAGCTCAGGCAATATCCAATCCATATTCAGAGCCTTGTTGTCACCAAATCATTGGTGAGGGAGCAGGAAACGAAAAACTTCCGTTTTCTAGATGCCTGCATGTTTCAAGACGCCTGCACATTTCTAGAATACTTGCGGCCCCTGCAAGCCGACGGCTCCCATGTAGGATAGGGACCATGTATATTGGTCCTGCGAGCACTCCAAACACAGAGGGTACACAGAGGGATTCAATCTCTTGGGCCGAGAACCATGGATTGGTCAGTGAAGAAGTCCACTGAGGGGAACTAGAGGATAAAGCTGGGGTCGGCGGCGGAGGGCTCCTCGGACTGATCAAGCGCCTTTAAGACCAGGGAATACTGGTCATGCGCCTTTAAGACCAGGGAATACTGGTCATGCACCTTTAAGACCAGGGAATACTGGTCATGCACCTTTAAGTCCAGGGAATACTGGTCATTCGCCTTTAAGACCAGAGAATACTGGTCATGCACCTTTAAGACCAGGGAATACTGGTCAAGCACCTTTAAGACCAGGGAATACTGGTCATGCACCTTTAAGACCAGGGAATACTGGTCATGCACCTTTAAGACCAGGGAATACTGGTCATGCACCTTTAAGTCCAGGGAATACTGGTCATTCACCTTTAAGACCAGAGAATACTGGTCATGCACCTTTAAGACCAGAGAATACTGGTCATGCACCTTTAAGACCAGAGAAAACTGGTCATGCACCTTTAAGACCAGAGAATACTGGTCAAGCACCTTTAAGACCAGAGAATACTGGTCATGCACCTTTAAGACCAGGGAATACTGGTCATGCGCCTTTAAGACCAGGGAATACTGGTCATGCGCCTTTAAGACCAGGGAATACTGGTCATGCGCCTTTAAAACTGGGAATCCTGGCCACATGCCTTTAAAGACCAGGGAATACTGGTCATGCGCTTTAAAAGATCAAGGAATACATGTCATACGCCTTTAAGACTGGGAATACTGGCCATATGCCTTTAAGACCAGGGAATACTGGTCATGTGCTTTTAAGACCAGGAAATACTGGTCATGCGCCTTTAAGACCAGGAGATACTGGTCATGTGCCTTTAAAACCAGGGAATACTGGTCATGCGCCTTTAAGACCAGGAGATACTGGTCATGCGCCTTTAAGACCAGGAGATACTGGTCATGCGCCTTTAAGACCAGGGAATACTGGTCATGCGCCTTTAAGACCAGGGAATACTGGTCATGCGCCTTTAAAACTGGGAATCCTGGCCACATGCCTTTAAGACCAGGGAATACTGGTCATGCGCTTTAAAAGATCAAGGAATAGATGTCATACGCCTTTAAGACTGGGAATACTGGCCATATGCCTTTAAGACCAGGGAATACTGGTCATGTGCTTTTAAGACCAGGAAATACTGGTCATGCGCCTTTAAGACCAGGAGATACTGGTCATGTGCCTTTAAGACCAGGAACTTCCTTACCCGGGTACTGATGTAGCGTCGATGTGCCCCTTTAATGCAAAAATACTGTCACCCCAGTGTGAGCTGGCCGGGTGGACCAAGATGGCCACCGGGAGCTGCAGAGTTGATAAAATCTCGCAGAGAGCGAGAAGCGCCAATTTGGGGGGCGGAGCCACAGACACGATGTTGAATAGGCCTAAGACGGGCCTAAATTTCTGTAGCCGGCGGACGTCACCAGTGGGTCGTTCCAGGCAAGACTTCCAGGATGCGGCCTACAAATCGGCCGAAGCCAGGTGCTAAATTTTTGCAGCCATCCAGAGCGTTACCTCAGAGAGGTGGACCACAGGGAAGTGGCTGAGGCTGCCTGTCAGCATGTGGATATCCCACTGAAGATGGATCCACTCACCATTGGTGCGCGTCCCGGCATGGAGCCGCCGCGGATGTGGGTTTCAGCGCTGTTCTGTGCAGCGTGGACGGTGCAGGGATAAGCCTCAATCCATCATCCGTTTGTTAGGGAGGTGGAGAGGAACCGTCCGCCTCCTTGTGCCATCCGCTTTCACAGTGGTGGGACAGTGGGGGCTGCTCGGACGCCATAGAGAGGGGCCTCTGTACAGCCACGGAGTTCAGTCCGGGTGGACAGGGCCAGTTGTCCGGCATTAGGCCTGGCTCCAGGAGAGGATACATGGAGGCGACACTCCATGTGGTCGCCTGCTGCTGGTGTGGGGAGATCGGGACCATGAAAGGAACCGTCGCCCCTGAAGTGAGCTCAGGCATGGCTTCCCACGTCGCAGGAGAGGGTACGGGGAGGTATACTCGCCGTGCTCGCCTGTTGATGGTTCGGGGGAGATCGGAACCTTGAAAGGAACCGTCGCCCCCTTCACTCCGTTAATTAAAAAATAAAAATTTACAGAAAAGTAAACAATAAAATAAAAACGTTGGGGTCTGAAACAGACCCATGTGCCTCCTACAGACACTAAGTCTAAGTTCACATTTGCGTTGTGCGCCGCAGCGTCGTCGCCGCAACGCACAACGCAAACAAAAATGCAGCAAAACGCATGCACATGCGGCCCCAATGTTAAAGATAGGGCCGCACGACGCATGCGTTTTTTAAAAGGTCGGCGCCGCACAAAAAATCCAACATGTTGCATTTGCCGCGCCCAGACAGGTGCGCCCTAACGCCGCATGCGGCGTAAAACGCAACACAACGCATGCACATGTGGCCCCATGCGGCGCCAATGTTAAAGATAGGGCC
Organism: Ranitomeya imitator; assembly: GCF_032444005.1. Taxonomy (NCBI): domain Eukaryota; kingdom Metazoa; phylum Chordata; class Amphibia; order Anura; family Dendrobatidae; genus Ranitomeya; species Ranitomeya imitator. The sequence continues at coordinate 567,213,164 of NC_091286.1, read as the reverse complement.
GCACGACGCATGCGTTTTGTTGCGGCGGCGACGCTGTGGCGCAAACCGCAAATGTGAACGTACCCTAAGCAAGAACTGGTTAGCTGAGAGCCAGCAGGAGGGTGTATACTGCAGGGGAGGAGCCAAGAGCCAGCAGGAGGGTGTATACTGCAGGGGAGGAGCCGAGAGCCAGCAGGAGGGTGTATACTGCAGGGAGGAGCTGAGAGCCAGCAGGAGGGTGTATACTGCAGGGGAGGAGCTGAGAGCCAGCAGGAGGGTGTATACTGTAGGGGAGGAGCTGAGAGCCAGCAGGAGGGTGTATACTGCAGGGGAGGAGCTGAGAGCCAGCAGGAGGGTGTATACTGCAGGGAGGAGCTGAGAGCCAGCAGGAGGGTGTATACTGCAGGGGAGGAGCTGAGAGCCAGCAGGAGGGTGTATACTGCAGGGGAGGAGATCACTTTTTTTGTATCACTTAGTGTCAGCCTCCTATTGGCAGCAGCATACACCCACGGTCTGTGTCCCCCAATGAGGCGAAGGAGAAAGTGTCCCCAAGTGCAGTGGCAAAAACCATCAAGTGCTAGAAAGAAACTGGCTCACATGAGGACCGCCCCAGGAAAGGAAGACCAAGAGTCACCTCTGCTTCTGAGGATAAGTTTATCCAAGTCACCAACCTCAGAAATCGCAGGTTAACAGCAGCTCAGATTAGAGACCAGGTCAATGCCACACAGAGTTCTAGCAGCAGACACATCTCTACAACAACTGTTAAGAGGAGACTTTGTACAGCAGGCCTTCATGGCAAAATAGCTGCTAGGAAACCACTGCTAAAGACAGGCAACCAGCAGAAGAGACTTGTTTGGGCTAAAGAACACAAGGAATGGACATCAGACCAGTGGAAATCTGTGCTTTGGTCTGATGAGTCCAAATTTGAGATCTTTGGGTCCAACCACCTTGTCTTTGTGCGACGCAGAAAAAATGAACGGATGGACTCTACATGCCTGGTTCCCACCGTGCAGCATTGAGGAGGAGGTGTGATGGTGCTTTGCTGGTGACACTGTTGGGGATTTATTCAAAATTGAAGGCATACTGAACCAGCATGGCTACCACAGCATCTTGCAGCGGCATGCTATTCCATCTGGTTTGCGTTTAGTTGGACCATCATTTATTTTTCAACAGGACAATGACCCCAAACACACCTCCAGGCTGTGTAAGGGCTATTTGACCAAGAAGGAGAGTGATGGGGTGCTACGCCAGATGACCTGGCCTCCACAGTCACCAGACCTGAACCCAATCGAGATGGTTTGGGATGAGCTGGACCGCAGAGTGAAGGCAAAAGGGTCAACAAGTGCTAAGCATCTCTGGGAACTCCTCCAAGATTGTTGGAAGACAATTCCCAGTGACTACCTCTTGAAGCTCATCAAGAGAATGCCAAGAGTGTGCAAAGTAGTCATCAAAGCAAAAGGTGGTTACTTTGAAGGACCTAGAATATAAGACATGTTTTCAGCTGTTTCACACTTTTTTTGTTAAGTATATAATTCCACATGTGTTAATTCATAGTTTTGATGCCTTCAGTGTGAATGTACAATTTTCATAGTCATGAAAATACAGAAAAATCTTTAAATGAGAAGGTCCGACAACGATGGCGATCGCTGCAGCGTCGCTGTTAGGTCGCTGGAGAGCTGTCACACAGACAGCTCTCCAGCGACCAACGATCCCGAGGTCCCCGGTAACCAGGGTAAACATCGGGTTACTAAGCGCAGGGCCGCGCTTAGTAACTCGATGTTTACCCTGGTTACCAGCATAAAAGTAAAAAAACAAACACTACATACTTACCTACCGCTGTCTGTCCCCGGCGCTCTGCTTTCCTGCACTGACTGTGAGCACAGCGGCCGGAAAGCAGAGCGGTGACGTCACCGCTCTGCTTTCCGGCTGACCGACGCTCACAGCCAGTGCAGGAGGAGTGCAGAGAAGCAGAGCGCCGGGGACAGACAGCGGTAGGTATGTAGTGTTTGTTTTTTTACTTTTACGCTGGTAACCAGGGTAAACATCGGGTTACTAAGCGCGGCCCTGCGCTTAGTAACCCGATGTTTACCCTGGTTACCAGTGAAGACATTGCTGGATCGGTGTCACACACGCCGATCCAGCGATGTCCACGGGAGATCCAGCGACGAAATAAAGTTCTGGACTTTCCTCAGCGACCAACGATCTCCCAGCAGGGGCCTGATCGTTGGTCGCTGTCACACAGAATGATTTCTTTAACGATATCGTTGCTACGTCACAAAAAGCAACGATATCGTTAACGATATCGTTATGAGGCGCTAAGAGAGGGGGCCCTGGGGGATTGCCCAGCTTGACTAACCCTTACAGATTGTAATTTTTTATCAGTTTATATTTTTAATTTTGAGTGGTAGAATCCAACTGGGGCGTGGCCTAACTGCACGAGGAGAAAGACGTACCAGAAGAGAGCTCCTGCAAAAAGCTTAATATCTTAAGATATGGAGGTCTTATACTGGTGGGCAAAGCCCACTAAGGTGCCCCCCAGAGCTGCCTGCTCAAAAAATGGCAACACAAGTGTGGCCGGAGAGGAGACAGAGGCTTGGGCTGACCCGGAGACCCGGAGAGGAGCGGGGGCTGAGAACGGGCGCCATCTTTAATAGCTGTGAGACCGCTCCTGGCAGCAGAGCCGAACGAGAGGCTGACCCGTAAAGGCTACAGCGGCGACCCGAACCCTCCTGCGGTCTGTCCCGCCTGCCCCGGCTTACCTTCGGGAGCGCAGCGGGACCGCCTGCTGGGACCCGGAGCCACCCTGTGCAGCTGAGTGGAGACCCCGGGGAGCGCTCCTACCCGGTCGGAGCGCGCCAGATCAAAACTCTGCGCGGAGGAGATAGAGCCGCTAAGAAGCAAAGCCGAAATCCCGATCAGCAGCGGTGAGTCGAACGCCGAGCGGGCGATCCTGCCGCTCATCATTGGAACTCCCGGACCGATGTTGTGGCGCCAAACGGGGGTTCCCTCAGGTCCCGGAGCGGGCGCCATCTTAGATCTCAGCCACCCGCAGCAGCACAGAGCGCACTAGGCACAGCCGCTTGCGAGCGGACACTGTCTCTGACCCACCGGACCCCATAAACAATACCGGACTCCACCACCTAAATAAGCACCGCATAACTCACAGAGGTGAAATGGTCTGGGGGTCAGTTTTCTTGTGCAGTCCACACATCAGACCACATCTCCTTCACCCCACCCCCCTCCCCCTACCCCCCCATCACCCCAGCATCAGACTTTGTTTAACCTCCATCATTATACAGTGACTGGGACAGACTTTAAACAACTACTTGCAGTTGAAACAACGAGCATAATTTCCATACAAGATAGTGGGAGAACCAAAATGCTGTGCTGAACCTGCTGCACTGCCAACAGGGGGAGAACAATAAATTTTTCTTACAATTCAATAAGCCTCATTAAAGACATGGGGAAAACTGGAACTAAGACTCCAAAAGGATCATCTAAGGTCTCTAAGTCGGTTACACAAGCCGATGTAGACAACTTTTTAAAAAAGCAAACAATATATTCAGACCATAACAAAGCTACAAAACTGTTTGACTCTCAAGTGGAGGAAGACACGGACTCAGATCTCGAAAGTGATTCTGACAGAGGTAGCACTATAAAAGAGAAACTGGTGACCCGTTCCTTCATTAAAAGGATCCTAGCACAGGCTATGGAACCCGTAAGCAGAGAGTTGGCGGAAATAAAGCAAGACCTAACACAGCAGGGTCACAGAATAGAATTAGTCGAAACATCTCAAACAACCCTATCACAACAGACCAACAATTTGCTCAGCTGCCTAACTGAGCATGAAAACCAAATTCACTACATCCACTCCACCCTAGAAGACCACGAAAATCGGGAGAGGCGGAATAATATTCGGGTCAAAGGCCTACCGGAATCGGTGGCGTTTGAAGCGCTAACTAAAGCTTCGACCGAGATATTTAACAAATTATTGCTGGAAGACGACCCGCACGATATAGAGATCATCAGAGTACATAGATCTCTCCGACCCAAACCCAAACAGGGAGACCCCCAACGGGATGTGATCTGCCGTTTTCTAGACTACAGAACAAAAGACTTAATCCTCCGCAGAGCGCGGGAAACCCAGGAAGTCAAATATGAAGACTCTCAAATTAGACTTTTCCAAGACCTATCTGCCACCACCCTTAAAAAACGCAGACTTCTAAAACCATTCACAGAAGCTCTTTCTAAAAAGGGGCACCGCTTCCGTTGGCTGTTCCCGTTTGGGATCTTTATTACAGCGGGCGACAGAAGGTTCCAGGCTAGAACATCCCCGGAGATTAAAGAGGTGTGTAAGGCCCTGGACATTCCCATGGAGACCTACCCAGACCTGGAATCCTTCCACGCAGCTTCCCAACAACTCCCTCTGATAAACCCAACTCCGTGGCAACTAGCTGGAACCCCAAAATCCCAGAGGCAGGAAAAGAAATCTACTAAATCCCCATCTTCAAAAGGTGCTGAGGAAGAAGTTGGATGAAGGGGCACCCTACATTGACCCTAACACGTTACGTTGATCCTATAGAAAGACTCGACTCCACATGTCTTGAACCAACCCAGAAAGCATCAAAGGACTGTTAGTTAGTTTTTGTTAGAGTCATATCCCCGGATATGACCCCTTTGTTACAGTCTCTTTTTTTGGGGGGTTGGTTTGAGGTAATAATAACCTCATTATGTTCTCTCTCTGAATGGCATAGTTACTGTGCTTAACTATGACACTTACTGTATGCTTAGTATTAGACTTGTTTTTCAAGAAGCTTAATCAAACTTTCTTTTTCTATTCCTTCCTGACTAAAGGTACCGTCACACTTAGCGACGCTGCAGCGATACCGACAACGATCCGGATCGCTGCAGCGTCGCTGTTTGGTCGCTGGAGAGCTGTCACACAGACCGCTCTCCAGCGACCAACGATGCCGGTAACCAGGGTAAACATCGGGTAACTAAGCGCAGGGCCGCGCTTAGTAACCCGATGTTTACCCTGGTTACCATCCTAAAAGTAAAAAAAACAAACACCACATACTTACCTACAGCCGTCTGTCCTCCAGCGCTGTGCTCTGCTCTCCTCCTGTACTGTCTGTGTGAGCACAGCGGCCGGAAAGCAGAGCGGTGACGTCACCGCTCTGCTTTCCGGCTGACCGATGCTCACAGCCAGTACAGGAGGAGTGCAGAGCACAGCGCTGGAGGACAGACGGCTGTAGGTAAGTATGTGGTGTTTGTTTTTTTTTACTTTTAGGATGGTAACCAGGGTAAACCGGGTTACTAAGCGCGGCCCTGCGCTTAGTAACCCGATGTTTACCCTGGTTACCAGTGAAGACATCGCTGAATCGGTGTCACACACGCCGATTCAGCGATGTCTGCGGGGAGTCCAGCGACGAAATAAAGTTCTGGACTTTCTTCCCCGAACAGCGACAGCACAGCAGGGGCCTGATCGCTGCTGCCTGTCACACTGGACGATATCGCTAGCGAGGACGCTGCAACGTCACGGATCGCTAGCGATATCGTCTAGTGTGACGGTACCTTAATACCCTCTCTTCTCCTAACCATCCCTCTCCCCACCACATCTCCCCTTGCATCGTGGGTCTTCTAGAACTACGGCTGGCTTCCAGACGACGACTTCAATCGCGACACCAAACCATCTCCAATGGCTGCCCGTGATAAGGTAATTACATTTGCCTCTCTTAATGTAAATGGGCTTAACTCGCCAGTACCTAGACGACACACACTAGATCATCTTAAAAAGCAGAAAGCTGACATCTTAATGGTACAAGAAACTCACTTTAAACCCGAAAAGCTACCCAACTTTGAAAAAAATTACTATGATACATGGTTTCACGCTACCACAGCACAAGTGGGCTCTAGAGGAGTATAGATTGCAATAGCAAGAGGAATACCCTTCCAAGTCCATAAAACTCTACAAGACCCCTGTAGTCGTTATATCTTAGTTAAAGGTCTCCTCGCTGGGAATCTAATAACTATCTGTAGCCTATACGCTCCCAATAAAAAACACCTGAAATGGATATTGAGAATGCTAAGGGTAATAGAAAACTTCAGAGAAGGAACTCTTGTCATAGGGGGCGACCTAAATGTCGCGCTGGAGCCAGTGTTAGACACTATGACGAGAAAAAGTGCTATATCCCTTAAAGACCTCGCTAGAATTAAAATCCAACTTAGCTCTATGCAGATGCTTGACGTTTGGAGACACCTACATCCGACAGACCGTGACTACTCTTACTATTCACATCCTCACGGAACGTACCATCGATTGGACTATATATTTATCCCCAGACAACTTTTCTCCAATGCACATGCTGCTAATATTGTCCCTAACATACATTCGGACCATTCAATGATTACATTACAAATAACGTTAGCGAAACCCTTCAAAATAAACAGAACATGGCAATTAAATGAATCAATATTAATTTGCCCAAAAATACGCGCGCGCATTGCCAAAACCATCACATAATATTTTGACCACAATGACACGGGGGAAGTGCCAACTCCGGTGGTCTGGGAAGCACATAAATCAGTCATGAGGGGGGAGCTTATCTCTGTCTCCTCATACCTAAACAAAAAAAGACAGCAGGAAATAACAGAGCTTTACAACGAAATATATTCTCTGGAAAAACAGCATAAGAAACAAACGAATACACAGGTGATGTCTAAACTAATGATAAAACGACAGGAATTGAAAGATATGCTAAACAAAAAATCAGCAAAATGGTACGCTTCATGGCGTAATAGGATGTTTGTACACGGAGATAAGGCCTCAAAACTCATGCTATCCAGGATAAGACATCGACAGGCCCGCACATATATACATGCCATTAAAAGACCCAACGGACAAAGTACACACAATTACTCACAAATAGAAACAGAGTTCTTAAGGTACCGTCACACATAGCGACGCTGCAGCGATACCGACAACGATCCGGATCGCTGCAGCGTCGCTGTTTGGTCGCTGGAGAGCTGTCACACAGACAGCTCTCCAGCGACCAACGATCCCGAGGTCCCCGGTAACCAGGGTAAACATCGGGTAACTAAGCGCAGGGCCGCGCTTAGTAACCCGATGTTTACCCTGGTTACCATCCTAAAAAGTAAAAAAACAAACGCAACATACTTACCTTCTGCTGTCTGTCCCCGGCGCTCTGCTTCTCTGGTCTGGCTGTGAGCGCCGGGCAGCCAGAAAGCAGAGCGGTGACGTCACCGCTCTGCTTTCCGGCTGACCGACGCTCACAGCCAGAGCAGGAGGAGAGCAGAGCACAGCGCTGGAGGACAGACGGCTGTAGGTAAGTATGTAGTGTTTGTTTTTTTACTTTTAGGATGGTAACCAGGGTAAACATCGGGTTACTAAGCGCGGCCCTGCGCTTAGTTACCCGATGTTTACCCTGGTTACCAGCAAAGACATCGCTGAATCGGTGTCACACACGCCGATTCAGCGATGTCTGCGGGGAGTCCAGCGACGAAATAAAGTTCTGGACTTTCTTCCCCGACCAGCGATCTCCCAGCAGGGGCCTGATCGCTGCTGCCTGTCACACTGGACGATATCGCTAGCGAGGACGCTGCAACGTCACGGATCGCTAGCGATATCGTCTAGTGTGACAGTACCTTTAAACTACTACAAACAACTGTATAATCTACGCCCAACTGAGTCAGATTCAGAAAATCTAAAAAGGAGACATGACATCAGAGCCTTCTTGACACGCTTGAACCTACCCCAATTGACAGAAACACAGCGGAACCAATTGACCAGACCAATTAGCATGAGGGAACTCCAGTCCACCCTGTCGGGGTGCCGGCCAGGTAAGGCTCCTGGTCCAGATGGACTCCCGGTAGCCTATTATAAATACTTTTCATCCGCTCTCCTCCCACATCTGCTGAGAACGTACAATGATATACAAGGGGGCGATTGTTTCCCTACACAAACGCTGGAAGCACGAATCTCATTAATCTACAAAGATGGTAAAGATCAGGAGCTCTGTAGTAGCTACAGGCCAATCTCACTATTGAACGTAAATCTGAAGATATTTGCCAGTCTATTGGCCCATAGAATAGCTGAATTCTTGCCGACGATAATTTCTCTAAATCAGACGGGCTTTGTGGGAGGAAGAGAGGGGAAGGACAACACGCACAAAATATTGCATCTTATGCACTATGCGAAAAAAAGCAAACTCCCCCTGGTCCTATTGGGAACAGATGCGGAGAAGGCCTTTGACAGGGTGGACTGGACCTACCTAGAAGAGACAATGGGGAGCTTTGGTTTTCCGAGTCAACTGATCTCCACCATAATGAAAATGTACAGAGACCCCTCAGCTCGCATCAAAATTAATTGCTCAGTGACTGACAGATTTTTCATCAGAAATGGAACATGACAGGGGTGCCCACTGTCCCCTTTGTTATTTGTGCTAACAATGGAACCGCTGCTAACTACTATACAACAGTGCCAAGAAATAGAAGGCATCAGAATTGGGGGGACACATCATAAGACTGCGGCCTTTGCTGATGACCTCCTAGTCTTGATGACCAAACCCCTTGGGAGCTTAGCCGCCCTCTTGGGGATTTTGAATAGATTTGGAGATATGTCAAATTTTAAGGTTAACATGTCCAAATCCGAGGCACTGGACTTAAATATTCCACAAAACATTCTAAAAAAAAGCGAAAAACACATTCCCATTTACATGGCCCAAAAGGTGTATTAACTACCTGGGAATTAAGGTAGGAAGAACAGGTAAAGAACTATTGGAACGTAATTATTACCCTCTGCTCAAACAAGCAGCCACAAATATCCAATCATGGAGAGACCCATATCTCTCTTGGACGGGTAGGAAGAACTTAATAAAAAGCTTGATATTGCCCAAATTTACATATATGTTCCAAGCACTGCCCATACATATACCGTCCTCTTACTTAACTAAAGTAAATTCCCTGTTTTCTGGGTACATCTGGAAAAGTTTGAAACCACGCATAGCCTTTCGCACATTGACGTTACCCAGGAACAGGGGGGGGGATGGGAGCCCCGGATATAAGGAAATACAGGTCCTTCTCAAAAAATTAGCATATAGTGTTAAATTTCATTATTTACCATAATGTAATGATTACAATTAAACTTTCATATATTATAGATTCATTATCCACCAACTGAAATTTGTCAGGTCTTTTATTGTTTTAATACTGATGATTTTGGCATACAACTCCTGATAACCCAAAAAACCTGTCTCAAATTAGCATATTTCACCCATCCAATCAAATAAAAGTGTTTTTTAACCCCTTCCCGACCTGTGACACAGCGTATGCGTCATGAAAGTCGGTGCCAATCCGACCTGTGACGCATATGCTGTGTCACAGAAAGATCGCGTCCCTGCAGATCGGGTGAAAGGGTTAACTCCCATTTCACCCGATCTGCAGGGACAGGGGGAGTGGTAGTTTAGCCCAGGGGGGGTGGCTTCACCCCCTCGTGGCTACGATCGCTCTGATTGGCTGTTGAAAGTGAAACTGCCAATCAGAGCGATTTGTAATATTTCACCTAAAAAAATGGTGAAATATTACAATCCAGCCATGGCCGATGCTGCAATATCATCGGCCATGGCTGGAAATACTAATGTGCCCCCACCCCACCCCACCGATCGCCCCCCCAGCCCCCCGATCTGTGGCCCGCTCCCCTCCGTCCTGTGCTCCGCTCCCCCGTCCTCCTGTCCGCTCCCCCCGTGCTCCAATCACACCCCCCCGTGCTCCAATCAAACCCCCCCGCACTCCGATCCCCCCCCGTGCTCCGAACCACCCCCCCCCTGCACACCGATCCACCCCCCCTGCACACCGATCCACCCGCCCGCACACCGATCACTCTCCCCCATGCTCCGATCCCTCCCCCCCGTGCTCCGACGCCCCCCCGTGCCCTGATCTCCCCCCCCTGAGCCCTGATCTCCCCCCCTTATACTTACCGATCCTGGCGGGGTCCGTCCGTCTTCTTCCCCGAGCGCCGCCATGTTCCAAAATGGCGGGCGCATGCGCAGTGCGCCCGCCGAATCTGCCGGCCGGCAGATTCGTTCCAATGTGAATTTTGATCACTGTGATATAATCTATCACAGTGGTCAAAATAAAAAAACAGTAAATGACCCCCCCCATTTGTCCCCCATAGATAGGGACAATAATAAAATAAAGAATTTTTTTTTTTTTCACTAAGGTTGGAGTTAGAACTAGGGTTAGGGTTAGGGTTAGGGGTAGGGTTAGGGGTAGGGTTAGGGTTAGGGGTAGGGTTAGGGTTAGGGGTAGGGGTAGGGTTAGGGGTAGGGGTAGGGTTAGGGGTATGGGTAGGGTTAGGGGTAGGGTTAGGGTTAGGGTTTCGGTATGTGCACACGTATTCTGGTCCTCTGCGGATTTTTCCGCAGCGGATTTGATAAATCCGCAGTGCTAAACCGCTGCGGATTTATGGCAGATTTACCGCGGTTTTTCTGCGCATTTCACTGCGGTTTTACAACTGCGATTTTCTATTGGAGCAGTTGTAAAACCGCTGTGGAATCCGCAGAAAGAAGTGACATGCTGCGGAATGTAAACCGCTGCGTTTCCGTGCAGTTTTTCCGCAGCATGTGTACAGCGATTTTTGTTTCCCATAGGTTTACATTGAAATGTAAACTCATGGGAAACTGCTGCGGATCCGCAGCGTTTTCCGAAGCGTGTGCACATACCTTTAGAATTAGGCTATGTGCACACGGTGCGGATTTGGCTGCGGATCCGCAGCGGATTGGCCGCTGCGGATCCGCAGCAGTGTTCCATCAGGTTTACAGTACCATGTAAACCTATGGAAAACCAAATCCGCTGTGCCCATGGTGCGGAAAATACCGCACGGAAACGCTGCGTTGTATTTTCCGCAGCATGTCAATTCTTTGTGCGGATTCCGCAGCGTTTTACACCTATTCCTCAATAGGAATCCGCAGGTGAAATCCGCAGTAAATCCGCAGGTAAAACGCAGTGCCTTTTACCCGCGGATTTTTCAAAAATGGTGCGGAAAAATCTCACACGAATCCGCAACGTGGGTACATAGCCTTAGGGTTAGGGTTGGGTTGGAATTAGGGTTGTGGTTAGGGTTAGGGGTGTGTTGGGGTTAGGGTTGTGGTTAGGGGTGTGTTGCGGTTAGGGTTGTGGTTAGGGTTACGGCTACAGTTGGGATAAGGGTTAGGGGTGTGTTGGCGTTAGAATTGAGGGGTTTCCACTGTTTAGGCACATCAGGGGGTCTCCAAACGCAACATGGCGCCACCATTGATTCCAGCCAATCTTTTATTCAAAAAGTCAAATGGTGCTCCTTCCCTTCCGAGCCCCGACGTGTGCCCAAACAGTGGTTTACCCCCACATATGGGGTATCAGTGTACTCAGGACAAACTGGGCAACAATTACTGGGGTCCAATTTCTCCTGTTACCCTTGAGAAAATAAAAAATTGCTTGCTAAAACATCATTTTTGAGGAAAGTAAAATGATTTTTTATTTTCACGGCTCTGCGTTGTAAACGTCTGTGAAGCACTTGGGGGTTCAAAGTGCTCACCACATATCTAGATAAGTTCCTTGGGGGGTCTAGTTTCCAAAATGGGGTCACTTGTGGGGGGTTTCTACTGTTTAGGCACACCAGGGGCTCTGCAAACGCAACGTGACGCCCGCAGACCATTCCATCAAAGTCTGCATTTCAAAACGTCACTACTTGACTTCCGAGCCCCGACATGTGCCCAAACAGTGGTTTACCCCCACATATGGGGTATCAGCGTACTCAGGACAAACTGGGCAACAATTACTGGGGTCCAATTTCTCCTGTAACCCTTGGGAAAATAAAAAATTCTGGGCTAAAAAATTATTTTTGAGGAAAGAAAACGTATTTATTATTTTCACTGCTCTGTGTTATAAACTTCTGTGAAGCACTTGGGGGTTCAAAGTGCTCACCTCACATCTAGATAAGTTCCTTTCGGGGTCTAGTTTCTAAAATGGGGTCACTTGTGGGGGGTTTCTACTGTTTAGCCACATCAGGGGCTCTGCAAACGCAACGTAACGCCCGCAGAGCATTCCATCAAAGTCTGCATTTCAAAATGTCACTACTTGACTTCCGAGCCCCGACATGTGCCCAAACTGTGGTTTACCCCCACATATGGGGTATCAGCGTACTCAGGAGAAACTGTACAACAACTTTTGGGGTCAAATTTCTCCTGTTACCCTTGGGAAAATAATAAATTGCAGGCTAAAAAATCATTTTAGAGAAAATAAAATTTTTATTTTATTTTCATGGCTCTGCGTTATAAACTTCTGTGAAGCACTTGGAAGTTCAAAGTCCTCACCACACATCTAGATTAGTTCCTTTGGGGGTCTAGTTTCCAAAATGGGGTCATATGTGGGGGATCTCCAATGTTTAGGCACACAGGGGCTCTCCAAACGTGACATGGTGTCCGCTAATGATTGGAGCTAATTTTCCATTTAAAAAGCCAATTGGCGTGCCTTCCCTTCCGAGCCCTGCCGTGCGCCCAAACAGTGGTTTACCCCCACATATGGGGTATCAGCGTACTCAGGACAAACTGGACAACAACATTTGCGGTCCAATTTCTCCTATTACCCTTGGCAAAATAGGAAATTCCAGGCTAAAAATCATTTTTGAGGAAAGAAAAATTATTTTTTATTTTCATGGCTCTGCATTATAAACTTCTGTGAAGCACCTGGGGGTTTAAAGTGCTCAATATGCATCTAGATAAGTTCCTTGGGGGGTCTAGTTTCCAAAATGGGGTCACTTGTGGGGGAGCTCCAATGCATAGGCACACAGGGGCTCTCTAAACGCGACATGGTGTCCGCTAACAATTGGAGCTAATTTTCCATTCAAAAAGTCAAATGGCGCGCCTTCCCTTCCGAGCCCTGCCGTGTGCCCAAACAGTGGTTTACCCCCACATATGAGGTATCGGCGTACTCGGGAGAAATTGCCCAACAAATTTTAGGATTCATTTTATCCTATTGCCCATGTGAAAATGAAAAACTGAGGCGAAAAGAATTTTTTTGTGAAAAAAAAAGTACTTTTTCATTTTTACAGATCAATTTGTGAAGCACCTGAGGGTTTAAAGTGCTCAATATGCATCTAGATAAGTTCCTTGGGGGGTCTAGTTTCCAAAATGGGGTCATTTGTGGGGGAGCTCCAATGTTTAGGCACACGGGGGCTCTCCAAACACGACATGGTGTCCGCTAACGATGGAGATAATTTTTCATTCAAAAAGTCAAATGGCGCTCCTTCCCTTCCAAACCTTACCATGTGCCCAAACAGTGGTTTACCCCCACATGTGAGGTATCGGTGTACTCATGAGAAATTGCCCAACAAATTTTAGGATCCATTTTATCCTGTTGCCCATGTGAAAATGAAAAAAATTGAGGCTAAAAGAATTTTTTTGTGAAAAAAAAGTACTTTTTCATTTTTACGGATCAATTTGTGAAGCCCCCGGGGGTTCAAAGTTCTCACTATGCATCTAGATAAGTTCCTTGGGGCGTCTAGTTTCCAAAATGGGGTCACGTGTGGGGGAGCTCCAATTTTTAGGCACACGGGGGCTCTCCAAACGTGACATGGTGTCCGCTAAAGAGTGGAGCCAATTTTTCATTCAAAAAGTCAAATGGCGCTCCTTCCCTTCCAAGCCCTGCCGTGCGCCCAAACAGTGGTTTACCCCCACATATGAGGTATCAGCGTACTCAGGACAAATTGGACAAAAACTTTCGTGGTTCAGTTTCTCCTTTTACCATTGGGAAAATAAAAAAAATGTTGCTAAAAGATAATTTTTGTGACTAAAAAGTTAAATGTTCATTTTTTCCTTCCATGTTGCTTCTGCTGCTGTGAAGCACCTGAAGGGTTAAAAAACTTCTTGAATGTGGTTTTGAGCACCTTGAGGGGTGCATTTTTTAGAATGGTGTCACTTTTGGGTATTTTCAGCCATATAGACCCCTCAAACTGACTTCAAATGTGAGGTGGTCCCTAAAAAAAATGGTTTTGTAAATTTCGTTGTAAAAATGAGAAATCGCTGGTCAAATTTTAACTCTTATAACTTCCTAGCAAAAAAAAATGTTGTTTCCAAAATTGTGCTGGTGTAAAGTAGACATGTGGGAAATGTTATTTATTAACTATTTTGTGTCACATAACTCTCTGGTTTAACAGAATAAAAATTCAAAATGTGAAAATTGCGAAATTTTCAAAATTTTCGCCAAATTTCCATTTTTATCACAAATAAACGCAGAATTTATTGACCTAAATTTACCACTAACATGAAGCCCAATATGTCACGAAAAAACAATCTCAGAACCGCTAGGATCCGTTGAAGCGTTCCTGAGTTATTACCTCATAAAAGGACACTGGTCAGAATTGCAAAAAACGGCCAGGTCATTAAGGTCAAAATAGGCTGGGTCATGAAGGGGTTAATAACAAACAAAAAAAACAACAAATAATAATGTTCAGTTATGCACTCAATACTTGGTCGGGAATCCTTTGGCAGAAATGACTGCTTCAATGCGGCGTGGCATGGAGGCAATCAGCCTGTGACACTGCTGAGATGTTATGGAGGCCCAGGATGCTTCAATAGCGGCCTTAAGCTCATCCAGAGTGTTGGGTCTTGCGTCTCTCAACTTTCTCTTCACAATATCCCACAGATTCTCTATGGGGTTCAGGTCAGGAGAGTTGGCAGGCCAATTGAGCACAGTAATACCATGGTCAGTAAACCATTTACCAGTGGTTTTGGCACTGTGAGCAGGTGCCAGGTCGTGCTGAAAAATGAAATCTTCATCTCCATAAAGCATTTCAGCCGATGGAAGCATGAAGTGCTCCAAAATCTCCTGATAGCTAGCTGCATTGACCCTGCCCTTGATGAAACACAGTGGACCAACACCAGCAGCTGACATGGCACCCCACACCATCACTGACTGTGGGTACTTGACACTGGACTTCAGGCATTTTGGCATTTCCTTCTCCCCAGTCTTCCTCCAGACTCTGGCACCTTGATTTCCGAATGACATGCAAAATTTGCTTTCATCAGAAAAAAGTACTTGGGACCACTTAGCAACAGTCCAGTGCTGCTTCTCTGTAGCCCAGGTCAGGCGCCTCTGCCGCTGTTTATGGTTCAAAAGTGGCTTTACCTGGGGAATGCGGCACCTGTAGCCCATTTCCTGCACACGCCTGTGCACGGTGGTTCTGGATGTTTCCACACCAGACTCAGTCCACTGCTTCCTCAGGTTCCCCAAGGTCTGGAATCGGTCCTTCTCCACAATCTTCCTCAGGGTCCGGTCTCCTCTTCTCGTTGTACAGCGTTTTCTGCCACATTGTTTCCTTCCAACAGACTTACCATTGAGGTGCCTTGATACAGCACTCTGGGAACAGCCTATTTGTTGAGAAATTTCTTTCTGGGTCTTACCCTCTTGCTTGAGGGTGTCAATGATGGCCTTCTTGACATCTGTCAGGTCGCTAGTCTTAAGGTACCGTCACACTTAGCGACGCTGCAGCGATACCGACAACGATCCGGATCGCTGCAGCGTCGCTGTTTGGTCGCTGGAGAGCTGTCACACAGACCGTTCTCCAGCGACCAACGATGCCGGTAACCAGGGTAAACATCGGGTAACTAAGCGCAGGGCCGCGCTTAGTAACCCGATGTTTACCCTGGTTACCATCCTAAAAGTAAAAAAAACAAACACCACATACTTACCTACAGCCGTCTGTCCTCCAGCGCTGTGCTCTGCTCTCCTCCTGTACTGTCTGTGTGAGCACAGCGGCCGGAAAGCAGAACGGTGACGTCACCGCTCTGCTTTCCGGCTGACCGATGCTCACAGCCAGTACAGGAGGAGTGCAGAGCACAGCGCTGGAGGACAGACGGCTGTAGGTAAGTATGTGGTGTTTGTTTTTTTTACTTTTAGGATGGTAACCAGGGTAAACATCAGGTTACTAAGCGCGGCCCTGCGCTTAGTAACCCGATGTTTACCCTGGTTACCAGTGAAGACATCGCTGAATCGGTGTCACACACGCCGATTCAGCGATGTCTGCGGGGAGTCCAGCGACGAAATAAAGTTCTGGACTTTCTTCCCCGACCAGCGACAGCACAGCAGGGGCCTGATCGCTGCTGCCTGTCACACTGGACGATATCGCTAGCGAGGACGCTGCAACGTCACGGATCGCTAGCGATATCGTCTAGTGTGACGGTACCTTTACCCATGATGGGGGTTTTGAGTAATGAACCAGGCAGGGAGTTTATAAAAGCCTCAGGTATCTTTTGCATGTGTTTAGAGTTGATTAGTTGATTCAGAAGATTAGGGTAATAGGTCGTTTAGAGAACCTTTTCTTGATATGCTAATTTATTGAGACAGGTTTTTTGGGTTATCAGGAGTTGTATGCCAAAATCATCAGTATTAAAACAATAAAAGACTGACAAATTTCAGTTGGTGGATAATGAATCTATAATATATGAAAGTTTAATTGTAATCATTACATTATGGTAAATAATGAAATTTAACACTATATGCTAATTTTTTGAGAAGGACCTGTATTACTATGCCGCAGTACTATCCAGGTCTGTTGGCCTACTCAGACAATCCCAAAGTAGCATAGCAATAGACATAGAAAGAGAAATCTCACCCTACCCGCTCAGACCATTTCTATTGACCTTTGTGGGGGGTAAATTAATCCCTCCACACCCAAACCCCCTCACCCGTACACTCATAAAAATATGGTCAAAAACATACAACATCCTCTCACCTCCATCCTCACCATTGTTGACTCTCTCTGACATTGTGGTCAATACAATTGGAAAACGAGCTAAAAACTACCCAATAGATCAAATGATATGTGAAGGAACGCTTCTTACATTAACAGAATTGCGCGAAAGACCAGACCTGGCAAACCTTAATTTCCTACAATACTCTACGCTTAAAGAAACGCTAAAAAAAATACACTATTTCTCGGATACTACACGCAAACCTACCTCGTTTGAAACACTGTGTACTAGATCGTCCAGACCCACTAAAGTTCTCTCTATAATCTACCAAACACTTTTACTAGACGAGCTAAGTCTCAAGAGAGCATATATTTTAGGGTGGGAAAAAGAATTAAGATGTACCTTCACACAGGCGCAAGTAATGCACATCTATAAATATTCACACGGTCCCACAAGCTGTGTTAAAACCCAGGAAAACTCTTATAAGATAATTTCCAGATGGTATATCACACAAACACAGCTTCGGGTTTGGAGACTGATCTCGCATGACAACTGCTGGAGATGCGAAACAGGAGAGGGCGGATATCTTCACCTTTGGTGGTCCTGTACGAGGGTTCGTGGTTTCTGGACAATAATAGAAAAATTCATAAGAGACGTGACTGGGAAGAGGATACAATTGTCCCCAGAAATGGCGCTTAAATTTCCCTGTGTGGCCTAGATGCACATGGCTCACCATATTAGCTCAAAACATACTAGCTGTAGCCAAATTGCTAATCCCTACATTCTGGAAGACCACGAGCGTCCCAACATACCAGCAAGTGCTGAAGAAAATAGACCAATTATACCACATGGCTGAACTGGTAGCCTTGGTTAACCATTCTCAATCTAAATTTGAGGGAATTTGGCTTCCCTGGGCCACATTCAGGTCGTCCAACAAGCTGACAGCTTCTGAAAACTAACTGAACCAAATAGTAAGACCTACGGTGCATACACCCGACCCCCCCCCCACCCTCCTCCTCTATCCCAAATGCTCATCCTTTTCCTTTTATTTTACCCCCTCTTTCTCGTCTCTATCTCTTAATTTCTCTTGTTAATAAAGCGGACTTCAAGGTATAGTTATAACACCATATAATTACTGTTGGAGACCTTGAATTTAGTCCTATTGTTACCATTCTTGCTTGTACTGTTTACTTTGCTAAAGAGAGCTTCTCATTCATCGACTACTATCTAAAGAGTATGATGACATGATTGTTATCTGTTACTACAAATGCTCTCTTTTTGTTTGTATATGTGTTTATCTTTCAATAAAAAGAACATTGAAAAGAAAAGGTAGAATCCAACTAAAAAAAAATTCTGCAATTTTCACGGTGCAGGAAAAGATCAGACAACTCTATTCTTTCAGTCATAATGATTATAGCAATACCAGATTTAAATTCAGCGCTGAGAGGTTTTAATATATAGAAAACCGTAATAAATATACATACAATTATTCCAGTGGTGATAGGAGCACTTGGAGCAGTGACCCCTAAGTTGGAAGAATGGCTACAACAGATCCCAGGAGCAACATCTGAACTCTGTCCAGAAAAGCTCAGTACTGGGGACAACTAAGATCCTGCACAGAACCCTCAAACTTCCAGGACTCTGGCTGAGGACTTGAGAACGAGGTACATATGCATATGTAAAAAAACGAGATGCTACACATACAGCTGAGCGAGCCTGTCACCAGCTGCTATCTATTGATGCACAGATTGGAAATGGATTTCAGTTTGGAGGATATTGTTGGATAAAGGGTTCAGGTTTCTGAGAAACACTGTAGAAGAAAGGTAAAATAAAAAAACAAGAGACGTATTAAATTAGAGATTGTAAGAAGCTACACTAAATAGAAGTGTTTTTAGGGCACGTGTGGCTGTGAACTTACAAAATATTCCGGGGTTGTGCATTCCAGAGAACTTGAGGAACACAAGAAAATCTTGCACATGAGAATGAAAGATTTGGATTATGGAGGAAGTTAGTATTGGATGCATTAACAGGACTGAGAGCAAGGTTAGATTAGTAAACATAACATAGGTGATATAGAATGGAGAATTTTTAGCAAGAGCATAAAGATCATACTGTACTCTGTAGTGGATGGAATACTAGTGCAATGGCTGGGGCAGGGTGGAGGCATCAGTTTAGCAGCTGCACAGGAATATGGGCCTGGCTGCTGCATTCAGAATAGGTTGGAAAGGAAGACTGATCAGTAACAAATTACTGAACGCTTTAGTCTATATGACCCTTACCTGCTCCTCCTCAGTAAATGGAACAAGTGCCAAAGGTAGTAGGGGCTCCTCTTTCAAAATAGGCAGAAACTCTTTGTCCAGAAGATCTGAAGGAACCTACAGAACAAAACATACTACTTAGGATTATTAATGCATAGATCTAACAACTAGCCCAAACTGTAAAAGAATATCAAATTTCTGTCATGTAAAAAAAAAAAAAAATTTAATCAAGTAATTTTTATTAAGGCATAAATCCAAAATGTAATAGTCTGACACAAACTCCAGACAGATACCAAAATTACAAAGCAGATTGATATATTTTCCTTTAACCTGAACTAAACCCCTCTACCCAGTGTCCCACCCCCCTTTCCCTCACAACCTCCCTATCCTGTAAAATTTAATAAAACACAGAGAAGTATATCACTGCGTTTGCGCCCAAGAATTTGCCCAATTTGAGGAATTTCTGTGCTGTAAATGTGTGCACCAAATTTGTCAATGTTTTACCCCATACAATACATAATTGTTAGTACCCACTTCAAAACTGAACAATGATGAGAAAGTAGTGGAGTGATCATGGTTAACCTCTTGGGATGAAACAAAACATTGTATTTCTATTCACAAAAAGGTTACATATTCTAGACAGGTCATAGTCCTCTTACAAAGGTAGTGGAACAAATACTTATGTTTACCATTTGCACAAAACTCAACATTTTGTGCCCCATTCTTATCTAATCTCTGATTTCGAGTGGCGGATTTGAAGTACTCTAAAGATTTGGCGCAAGTCAGTTTTGAGAACTACGGGCCATTGTCATATGAAGGACAGTTAATGATGATGACACCAATGGGAAAAATACAAACAAAATATTTTAATGCAAAATTACCAAATGAGAAGTCTAAATGTTTTCTTTTTCTAAACTATCCACTCAACTATGTGCTTGATCAGTGTGTCCTTCTACATTAATCTTATTTCAAGTGGAACAAGAACTGCAACGTTTTTACAGCACAATAAAGGGTTATCCGCATCATTAACAGTTATTGCCTATCCATGGGATCATCTGACTACTGTGAGAAGAGCGGAAAGCCCTATTCTCTTATGGTATTTCAGAGCCCCATTCTGGGGGTTAGCGGGGCCCTAGCAGTCACTGATGAGGTCCCCGTGGATGGCCTGCCATTGGCTGCATTTCAGAGGAGAACCGCGATTTGACTATATACTGCAATTCTGTGATAAGTATAAGCGACTGATTTTATTATGAAAAAATATATATTTGGTATTACTGTGCTCATAATGGTTTGATGGCGTGACCTGGAAAATTATGTTGCCAGGTCATTTTTACTGCAAAATGAATGCCATAAAAGAAAACGCACAAAAACAATAGCATAATTGTTTTTTTTACCCTGCAATTGTACTGCACTTGGAATTATTTTCCATTTTTTCAATACATTATTTGAGAAAATGAATGGTAATAATGAATTTTACAACTCATTCCGTAAAAATAAAAAAACCTGACTCTTGGAGCAGAAAGGAAAAAAGGAAAGCATGAAAAGAAAACTTCCCAGGTCCCTAAAGGGTTAAATGCTAGAACACTGGATTGTGCAGACTCAAAATACTGCCAGGTAAAATTCAGCTGATCATGTGGCTATTTTTCGTTTTTTTGCTGCGAGGGAGATTAGAAGGATTTCTAGACCATCAGGTGCTCAATTAAATTCTGCCTTAGTATTTTTCCATTCTTCTTCCTTTTCTGGTACCACCAGAAAAGTCAGAATAGCCCATGATGGAGAATTCTTAGCAGGCACAAGAGTAAACTCTGACACATTTGTTCCAATCAGAGTTGATCTGGATTTTATTAGATCCAGGACCTATGACCTAAATCCTGCTCTCTGCAGATTTACAGAATACAAAATGCATGTGTTTGTACCATAAAAAGCATCAGGAAGGATTAAAGCCCTTTATTAATGGGTTAATGAAGGTTATAGACTTCAAAATAATTACATTTCTCCCCAGAAAATAAAGGATATATTTTAGATATTTAATATTTCTTAAAAGGAAGTCTGTAAGATGCTCACTGACACCCAAACTGCCGCGGTTTTACTCGATACTTTCAAAAACAAGTCCTTAGTAGCCCAATAGAAGGTCTTATATTTTTATAAAAATAAAAAAAAAAGTAGTTCCACTATTTGACTTCAAATGCCTACGAAATTTGCATTCTGCTGTGTGCGGATGTTCTGAAGCATCCCTGCATTGTAGAGCAGCTGCATGTGATTGTGCATCTGCAGGAGAAGGAAATCGGTTGTTCAGACAGAGATGGTTTATTACGGACTCTGCCTTCTCAATCAGACAGCTCTGCTATGCAGCCAGGAGGCTTCATTTTCTGTAACTGGGGCTAATATTCCAGCCTTAATTAAAAGAGAAGTAGGATTATAAAAAAAAAAAGTATTTTTGAAATGTTGAAATAACCCCCCACAGACACACAAAGTTTTTAATAACTTTATGGTGGGCACAGTGTGTAAAATAAATATTAAAAAAGGGGCTAAAAAACAAGTGCCCAATATTTAAAATAATTCTTACCGAAAGGGAAACATTTAAATTTTTATGTGATCCTTTGTGATCACAAAAATATAAAACATGGAAATATGTCGCTTTTCCTTTATTTTCCCACCTTTATCACCCGATATATAAAAAAATAGGGATTTTTGTGTACTCGCCGTAAAATCCTTTTCTCCAAGCCACTTCTTGGGGGACACAGAACCATGGGTGTTATGCTGCTGTCGCTAGGAGGCGGACACTAATTTGAGACAAAAAAGTTAGCTCTTCCCCTGCAGTATACACCTTCATGCTGGCTTCCAGAGACCCAGTTCAGTGTAAAAGCAGTAGGAGATCATTAACAAACATATAACGTAATATTAGAGTATAACATGTCAGAGTAGGCCAAAACCAAAAAAAAGAAAAACGAGCCATACGACTAACCGGGTGGGTGCTGTGTCCCCCAATGAGTGGCTCGGAGAAAAGGATTTTATAGTGAGTACACAAAAATCCTTATTTCTCCTTCGCCACATTGGGGGACACAGGACCATGGGACGTCCCAAAGCAGTCCCTGGGTGGGGAACAATATAACCAAGTAACTCCGTGTACCAACTGACTATAAGTGCGCAACGGCCGCTTGCAGAATACGTCTGCCAAGGGCCGCATCCGCAGAAGATTGAGTGTGGACATTGTAGTGCTTCGTGAAAGTATGTAGGCTGGACCACATTGCGGCCTTGCAAACCTGCTCTGCCGACACCTGGTGCCGAATGGCCCAGGAAGCCCACACTGACCAAGTTGAGTGTGCCCTAATCCCCGCCGGGATAGGTCTGCCCCTGACCCGATAAGATTCATGAATAGCTGACCGGATCCATCTGGCTATCGTGGCTTTAGAAGCGGCTAAACCCTTTCTGTGACCCTCAGGGAGCACAAAGAGGGAGTCCGATTTGCGGAAGGGGGCAGTCCTAGAAATGTACCTCCTGAGAGCCCTTACCACGTCCAAGGTGTGAAGGGCCTTTTCAACCCTATGTCTTGGCTGTGGGCAGAAGGAGGGAAGAACGATATCTTCATTAAGGTGGAAGGATGAAACCACCTTGGGAAGAAAAGACGGAGATGGACGTAGGACCACTTTGTCCTGGTTGAAGGGAGGGCGGCCAACTCTGAGACTCGCCTGATAGAGGTTACTGCCACAAGGAAGGGGGCCTTTCCTGGAGAGAACAGTCAGCAAGACATCTTGCAGAGGTTCAAAAGGGGACTCCTGAAGAACACTCAGGACCAAATTGAGATCCCAGGTCTCTAACGGCATTTTATAGGGGGGTACTACGTGGGAGACCCCCTGAACAAAAGTCCTGACTTGCAAGTTAGCAGCAATCTTACATTGGAACAACACGGATAATGCCGAGATCTGACCCTTGAGGGAACTGAGTGCCAGACCTGAATCCAAGCCTGACTGGAGAAATTCCAGAATGGAGAGAATTGAAAAAAATGAGAGGAGGACGTCCACGGAGCCTGCACCATGAGAAGAAGGCTTTCCAAATGCGGTGATAGATGCGAGCAGAAGACGTCTTGCGAGCGCTTATCATGGTGGCAATGACTTGCTGGGAGAAACCAGCTTGAGTTAGGATCCAGGATTCAACAGCCAAGCCATTAAACGTAGGGCCCCTGAGCTCTGGTGGTAGATCGGCCCTTGGCGAAGCAGATCTGGGTGATCTGGTAGCTGCCAGGGAACATCGGAGACAAGTTGAACGAGCTCCGCGTACCAGGCGCGAAGTGGCCAATCTAGGGCGACTAGGATCAAAAGAACCCCTTCCATCTTGATTTTCCGGATAACCTTTGGTAGTAAGGGAAGCGGTGGAAACACGTACGGGAAGTGGAACCGATGCCATGGGGATATCAGTGCGTCCACCCCGATGGCCTGGGGATCCCGAGAATGTGCTATGAAATTGGGAACTTTTGCGTTCAGTCTGGACGCCATCAGATCCACGTCCGGAGTCCCCCAGCGAAGGTAAATCTGCTGGAAGACCTCCAGATGGAGTTCCCACTCCCCGAAGGCGAGACCCTGATGGCTGAGAAAATCCGCCGCCCAGTTCTCGAGGCCTGGAATGTGCACTGCAGGAATGGTGGAGCGGTTGTTCTCGGCCCAACGAAGAATGTGGAAGACCTCCCACATCGCCGCCCTGCTGCGGGTACCCCCCTGATGGTTTATGTACGCCACCGCTGTGACGTTGTCTGATTGAATGCTAATAGGGTGACCCACAAGAAGGAAATGGAAACGTCTCAGAGCAAACCTAATCGCTTGAATCTCTAAGATGTTTATCGGAAGTCTCGACTCCCGAATCGTCCAACGCCCCTGGGCAGTGTGGTGGCGAAATACTGCTCCCCAACAGAGGGGACTGGCGTCGGTAGTCACCACCAGCCAGTGAATTGGGAGAAAAGACCTCCCCTGGCTGAGAGATGATTCCAAAAGTCCACCATTTGAGCGCTTGCTTGATCCGCGGCGACAGAGGACATAGCCAATCGAGGGAGAAGGGACTCCTGTCCCAATTGTCTAGCAGAGCCTGTTGTAAGAGGCGGAGATGCAGTTGGGAGAAGGGAACCGCTTCCATTGCGGCCACCTTTTTCCCCAGGATCCTCATAGCAAACCGAATGGAATGAGGAAAGGGACGACAAAGCGTACGAGTTCCCTGATGGAGCGCTTGGGCCTTGGACCGAGGAAGAAGAACCATCCCCTTGGATGTATCCAGGATCATGCCTAGGAAGGAGAACCGTTGGGCTGGAACGGGGGAGGACTTGTCCAAGTTTATCAGCCAGCCCAAGCGTGAAAGAGTATTCCAAGGTAATGCGGACGCATGCATCGCAGGCATGATAGGACGGACCTTTGATCAGGAGGTCGTCTAAGTATGGCAATACGACGACTCCTCTGGAGTGAAGAATGGCCATGACCGCCGCCATGACCTTTGTGAATACCCTGGGTGCGGTGGCAAGGTCGTGAATTGAAAATGGTCCTCCTGGATGGCAAAATGCAGGAACCTTTGATGTGGCGGGAAGACTGGGATATGGAGATAAGCATCTTTGATGTCTATTGATGCTAGAAACTCTCCTCTCTCCATTGAGGAGATGACCGACCAGAGGGATTCCATCCTGAAGTGACGGACTTTTACATACTTGTTTAAGAGCTTTAGATCCAAAATAGGGCGCACCGTCCCGTCCTTTTTTGGAACCACAAAGAGGTTTGAGTAACAACCTCCGAATCGCTCGTGTTCTGGAACCGGAACAATGACCCCGTTTCGGCGGAGAGATTCAATGACGTGGTGAAGTGCGTGAGACTGAGCTCCTGAACTTGGGAGACGAGAGGGGGGAAAACCGTGCCGGAGGGGAGGCGGAGAATTCTATTTTGTAACCAGAAGACACCAGGTCTCTGACCCATTCGTCGTGGATGAACGCCAGACATGTTGAAAGAGAAGTAGTCGTCCACCTACTTTGGTGGTGTCGATCGGAAAACTCCCAGAGTCATTGTGAAGGAAATCTGGAGGGCCTGGATGCCCTGGTTCTGGGTTGCCTAGGCTTACCTTGCCAGGACTGATTCGGCCTGTATGAGGGCCGAGGGTCTCTCTCTGTACGTGGAGATCGTTCTGGTGTGGACAAGGCTGTGGAGGTGGACCAGAATGGGCTACTGCAAAAGGGCTGAAAGCGAAAATGTTGCTGACGCTGAAAAGCAGTCTTAGGCCTGTGCTGCTGGAGGAATTTGCTTTTCCCTACCGTAGCATCGGAAATAAGCTGGTCTAATTTTTCTCCAAACAGACGTCCGCTCTGAAAAGGCAGAGAAATCAAAGACTTTTTTAGAAGAGGAATCTGCGCGCCACTCTCTAAGCCATAGTGCTCTCCTAATGGTGACGGCATTTGAGGCAGCAATTGCAGCACAGTTTGCTGCATCTAAAGACGCATACATCACACAGTCTCCAGCCATAGCAATTTGGTTGGCGAGATCTGCCGCCTCAGACAGAAAAGCCTGGTCCTGAATGGATTTTGCAAAGGCATCTGCCCAGAAAACCATTGCTTTTGGGACCCATGCCGCAGCAAAGGAAGGGGATAGAGAGGATTCTGAGGCTTCATATACTGAGCGAGCCAGGGAATCTATTGACGTTCTGTGGGATTTTTAATCGAAGCCCCATCAGTTACGGATAAAAGCATTTTGGTAGCCAAACGCGATACCGGAGGAGGTTCCGTCCAATCTTTGACAAGATCTGTGGGAAAAGGGATACTTCGTTTCCAGTGCCTTTTTTCCCGTAAAGCGCTTATCCGGTCGTTCCCTGTGTCGCCGGACTATATCTAAAAAATCCGGATGGGAGGCGAACACCCTATGGGATCGCTTGGTTCTTTTAAAAGATACCGCATGATCCAGAGCCGAATAAGGATCATCATCAACCTTTAGCGTGTGATTGACGGCTTCAACTAAGGAGTCCACAGTCGATTGAAACTCCGGAGACTCCGGGTCCAAGGATGCCTCAGGCTCATATTTGGAGTCATGTTCGTTGCGAGCCCTTGGAGAGGGTGAGCGAGAAGTGGAGCTACCAGAGGCTGAATGGCATGGTGAATGCTCAGGAGAGGTAGTGCGGATCCGTTTTTTGGATGTCCGTACCTCCTTCAGGCGAGAGCAGCCCCTGCTGGCCAATGATTCCCCTGTAAGGGAGGGGGTCTCTTAACCCAGGTAGACGAGTGCCCCGCTCCCCAGAGGGGTCATGAAGGGATTCAATCGCTTTGTCCAACGAAGCCATGGATTGTGACAGTGATGCGGCCCACTCGGGGGGGCTAGATACACTGGGGTCGGTAGCGGAGGAGGGCTCCTGGGCACATTGGGCATCACAGGCTGAGCAGAGAGGGGAGCTTTGAGGCCAAGGGAGAGGAGCCTGGCAGGTGGTACACGCAGTGAAAAAGGTGGTATGTACCTTTGTAGTCTTTTTAGCCCTCGACTGCGACATGATGTACCCCAATATAAGTAAAAACACTGCTAGTGGAAGCGATGTGGGGTATAACTGCAGGGAAGCACCTAGTGCAGTCTCCTTACCAAGGTCCTGTGTTCCGCAATCTGATCAGTGGCGCTGAGTAGGGGAAGACCGGCATCCAGGAGTGCTGACACGTGCAGAAGGCGGCCGGAGCTGCTGTGCAGTGGGGAAAGATGACTGCCGAGAGCTGGGAGGTAGTCTTGCAAGGAGCGAGAAACGCCAGGTCTGGGGGCGCAGCCGCAAGAGTGATGCGAGCGGTGGGCGGGGCCTATCGTGATGCGGCCCGCACTTGGCCGAAGACAGGGACCGTCGGGAAAGATGCTGCGGAGCCCTGTGGAGTCCCTGCTGCTATGGAGCCCTCCTATGAGCGCCGGAAAACGACCCCTCCTGGGTGGCACTTACCCTGATATGAAGGGGATTGCAGATGCAGCAGGTCAGAGCTGTGCCCGGGATAGTTAGAACGGTGCAGGGTTGGGGGAGCCTCCATTCACCATCCCCTTAAAAGGGGGGTGGAGAGGAACCGTCCGCCTCCTTTCATCATCCGCTTTTTTCAGTGGTGATGCAGGGGGGTGCTGCACGGAGGCCACGATGGAGGGTGCCTCTGAACATCCGAGAGTAAGACCTGGTGCGCAGGGCAAAATGTCCGGCAATAGGCCTGGCTGCAGAAGAGGATACGTGGAGGTGACACTCCATGTGCTCGTCTGTTAAGGGAGGAGGGGAGATCGGTGCCCTTGAAGGGGCCAGTCGCCCTTAAAAACAGCCCAGGCAGTGGCATCCCACATCGCAGGAGAGGACACAGAAAGGTGACACTCTCCGTGCTCGCCTGTTGTTGGTTCGGGGAGATCGGAGCCTTGAAAGGTTCCGTCGCCCCTTCATCCGGGTAAAAAATTAAATAGTAAAAAAAAAAATCAAAAAATAAGAGAAATTCTGGCCTGAATAGCAGACCCTGTGTGCCTCCTACAGACACTAAGCTTGAACTGGGTCTATGGAAGCCAGCATGAGGGTGTACTCTGCAGGGGAGGAGCGAACTTTTTTGTCTCAACTTAGTGTCAGCCTCCTAGCGACACCAGCATAACACCCACGGTTCTGTGTCCCCCAATGTGGCGAAGAAGAAATAAAGGTACGAAAATAACAGAAAAATTTAAGATCCATATAACACGAAAAGGAAAAAAAAAAAAAACCTAAAAATCCAACCAAGAAAAAAAGTTACTGCTCTTAAAACCAGGGCTGTGGAGTCGGGTCATGGAGTTGGAGCCCATTTTGGTGGAGTCGGTGTCATGGAAATTGAGGAGTAGGAGTCAGAGGTTTGGCTTACTGGCTCCACAGCCCTGTCAGGGCTGTGGAGTCGTGGAGTCGGAGCCGATGTCATGGAAATTGAGATGTCAGACTTGGAGATTTGGCTTACTGACTCCACAGCCCTGCTTAAAACTACCTGATCAGGAACTCTGTGCGTAGTGTGCAAATGCAACCTGTTTGCAGTCAAAGAGGTGAAAATGCCGGGGAGAAATAGCAAAGACATCGAAACCCAAATACCAGCTAATCTAGCTGATCCAAGCAATATTGGATAGAATTAGGGCATGGCCACCGATTTCTCCCCCAACTGTTTCCACCTCCTTCCTTGCAAACAAGTAGTTTGAATACGGTACATGCAGGAACGTCCGTGGACTACAGAGGACATGGCTGGTTTCCGCTTTATGCAGCCCTCTGTGTAATAATATCCCAGAGAGCCCCTCTTCACTTTTTAATTTTTCCACATTGCCTTTTAAGTTTTAACTTTTTTTTTTTTTTTTAACTATTTGGCCAATATTTTTGGACTTCTATTAGGCGCTTATAGTTGATTAGAGTCCCTGCGTATATTGATATCATTTTGGTATCATTTTCAGGTAGCAAAATGACCACAAACATTGATTCTGCTATTTGGATTACTTTGTTTTGGCATCCACTCTGTGGCATACACACGTAGTCAAAATTGTTGGTACCCCTCGTTTAATGACAGAAAAACCCAAAATGGTCACAGAAATAACTTGAATCTGACAAAAGTAATAATACGGTAAATAAAAGATCTATGAAAATGAACAAATGAAAGTCAGACATTGCTTTTAAACCATGCTTCCACAGATTCAAGTTATTTCTGTGACCATTGTGGGTTTTTCTGTCATTGAACAACGGGTACCAACAATTTTGACCACGTGTGTAAATATTATAGCAGTCTACGTATTCAGGCCGTTATACTCACAGCGATGCCAAACATGTTAATTTTAATGGTCTGGCATAAATGGGATGATTTGATCTTTCGTATACCTTGTATATGGTTTGTGAGCACCGGACTGAAGAAGACGTTCATGAATAACATGAAAGTCGCATAACGACTACAATCTCACCTGCTTCACCCAATTGATTTCAGGTGGTTTGAGAAGATCAATATAAAGCACAACTTACCCCCGAACTATGAAACAAAGGCGAGACACTGATACATTACCTTATTATCCTTTACATAAAGTGCTAGCATCTCTTCCCGGCCGTACCGATAGTCTGCAAGTTTATACTTTGGCAATGCTGGGGAGAGGGGTGGGGATATAACAGAGCCCCCGCTTGACAAAGCCCTGAGCCTAGAAAGTAAAAATACAAGACTTGTTATAAGCCGGATACTACATCTTTAAATAACAATAATGATCACAAGGTTAAAGACTCTTCTGGATAACGGAATGTTCATTTTACATTGTCCAGCCATGGGAACAGCAGGCTGCTGAATCCTAACAGTGTGTAACATACACACCATACGGATACTCTGCTTGCCTGTACTAGCGGCCGTCGTGTGACCACAAGTGTGCACTTTGCATTCTCTCAGTCACGTCCAGACTAGATTCTCATCCACTCCTCTTAATGGAACATTCAATCCAGTGAATGAATCGGAAAGTGACAGAGTATGAAAATCACAACCTTGTGGACACGGGACAACCTCTCGAACCGACAAGTGAGACCAAAGTATGCATATTACATAACATTAGGATTAGACAAGCAGCAGTACTTTACCCAGGGCGAGACAAACTCTACAAAGAGCATGCGAGTACAATAATCATTTGACATTGCAGTTTTTGCTTCTAAAATGCAGCATGAACCATCTATGAACTGTGTTGATTGCTCCGTTGCAGTTTCCAGTAGAGGCGGCAGCGGTGTATGACGTATAGTGATGCTAGAGGACTGGTTCCCTACTAATGACGGATGTCTATAAGTCAGCGCGCACACTGCTGGGTCACACTATTTAGGGGCAAAATTGTGCAATGCGCTTGCCGTCCTCCTGTTTGCCAGGGGTAGTGCGCTCCTGAACACTGATAGGTCGAATCAGTGACATGGTGGTGCCACTGGTCTGAGCTGTGCTCTTTCACATGCTGCCAGCACACTAGTATCGGAGGATCACACATGTCTGCATGGTGCGCCTCCTAGTGGGGAGAAAATTTTAAAATTCAAAGTAATCTTGCTTACTCCTGATAGACACCTGACAAATGGTGTCAGTCACTACTGCACACCATCATTAGAAAAAGCACCCTGATGACCTATGCACCCAGTTTGTTCCTAATGGAAAGTTTCCGCAGTGGAAAATCTACAGAGTTCCAACAAGTGCATCGGAAGGGGAGGAATCCGCTGTAAAACCAGTAACAGAAAATTGACAGGTTTTAAATCCGCAGCACTGGTCAATTTACACCGCAGATTTTCTCATGTGAATGAGGTTGTGAAATTTTTCATTATCCAAATCCCCACTGATCAAAACTTCTGGCAAGTCAATCAGTTACGCTTTCCAAAACAGTAGTTGGACAGCTAAAATAACAGACTGTTACACAGCAATGATCTTGTAGATAAATGTCGCTTCTCCTCTGCCGATTGCAAGCATTCGTACATTCGCCAGGCCTTTAACCCCTTCCCGACCCATGACGCCACGTAGGCATCATGAAAGTCGGTGCCAATCCGACCTGTGATGCCTATGTGGCGTCATGGAAAGATCGCGTCCCTGCAGATCGGGTGAAAGGGTTAACTCACATTTCACCCGATCTGCAGGGACAGGGGGAGTGGTAGTTTAGCCCAGGGGGGGTGGCTTCACCCCCCCCCCCCCCCCCCGTGGCTACGATCGCTCTGATTGGCTGTTGAAAGTGAAACTGCCAATCTAAGCGATTTGTAATATTTCACCTATTATAACGGGTGAAATATTACAATCCAGCCATGGCCGAAGCTGCAATATCATCGGCCATGGCTGGAAATACTAATGTGCCCCCACCCCACCGATCGCCCCCCCAGCCCTCCGATCTGCCCGGTACACTGCCCTGCTCCCCTCCGTCCTGTGCTCCGCTCCCCCCCCGTGCTCTTGTCCGCTCACCCCCGTGCTCCAATCACACACCCCCCCCCCCCCCCCGTGCTCCGTTCCACACACACCCCCCCCCCTGCTCCGTTCCACACACCCCACCCCCCCCCCCCCCCGTGCTCCGTTCCACCCCTCCCGCGTTCCGATCCACCCCCCCAATGCTCCCATTCTCCCCCCCCCCGTGCTCCCCCCCCCATCCCATCATACTTACCGATCCTGCCGGGGTCCGTCCGTCTTCTCCCTGGGCGCCGCCATCTTCCAAAATGGCGGGCGCATGCGCAGATTCGTTCAAAGTGCATTTTGATCACTGAGATATAATCTATCCCAGTGATCAAAATAAAAAAATGATAAATGACACCCCCCCCCCCCCCCCTTTGTCACCCCCATAGGTAGGGACAATAAAAAAAATATAGAATTTTTTTTTTCCACTAATGTTATTATAGGGTTAGGGTTAGGGGTAGGGTTAGGGGTAGGGTTAGGGTTAGGGCTAGGGTTAGGGCTAGGGGTAGGGCTAGGGTTAGGGCTAGGTTTAGAGCTAGGGTTAGGGCTAGGGTTAAGGCTAGGGTTAGGGCTAGGGTTAGGGATTTGGTATGTGCACACGTATTCTGGTTCTCTGCGGATTTTTCCGCTGCGGATTTGATAAATCCGCAGTGCTAAACCGCTGCGGATTTACCATGTTTTTTCTGCGCATTTCACTGCGGTTTTACAACTGCGGTTTTCTATTGGAGCAGTTGTAAAACCGCTGTGGAATCCGCAGAAAGACAAGACATGCTGCGGAATGTAAACCGCTGCGTTTCCGTGCAGTTTTTCTGCAGCATGTGTACAGCGATTTTTGTTTCCCATAGGTTTACATTGAACTGTAAACTCATGGGAAACTGATGCAGATCCGCAGCGTTTTCCGCAGCGTGTGCACATACCTTTAGAATTAGGCCATGTGCACACGGTGCGGATTTGGCTGCGGATCCGCAGCGGATTGGCCGCTGCGGATTCGCAGCAGTGTTCCATCAGGTTTACAGTACCATGGAAAACCAAATCCGCTGTGCCCATGGTGCGGAAAATACCGTGCGGAATCCGCAGATGAAATCCGCACAAAAAAACACTGGAAATCCGTGGAAAATCCGCAGGTAAAACGCAGTGCCTTTTACCCGCGGATTTTTCAAAAATGATGCTGAAAAATCTCAAACGAATCCGCAACGTGGGCACATAGCCTTAGGGTTAGGGTTGGGGTTAGGGTTGTGATTAGGGTTATGGCTACAGTTGGGATTAGGGTTAGGGGTGTGGGGGGGGGTTAGTGTTGGAGGTAGAATTGAGGGGTTTCCACTGTTTAGGCACATCAGGGGTCTCCAAACGCAACATGGCGCCACCATTGATTCCAGCCAATCTCGTATTCAAAAAGTTAAATGGTTCTCCCTCAATTCCGAGCCCCGACGTGTGCCCAAACAGTGGTTTACCCCCACATATGGGGTACCAGCATACTCAGGACAAACTGCGCAACAATTACTGGGGTCCAATTTCTCCTGTTACCCTTGTGAAAATAAAAAAATGCTTGCTAAAACATCATTTTTGAGGAAAGAAAAATGATTTTTTTATTTTCACGGCTCTGCGTTGTAAACGTCTGTGAAGCACTTGGGGGTTCAAAGTGCTCAACACACATCTAGATAAGTTCCTTGGGGGGTCTAGTTTCTAAAATGGGGTCACTTGTGGGGGGTTTCTACTGTTTAGGCACACCAGGGGCTCTGCAAACGCAATGTGACACCCGCAGACCATTCCATCAAAGTCTGCATTTCAAAAGTCACTACTTCCCTTCTGAGCCCCGACGTGTGCCCAAACAGTGGTTTACCCCCACATATGGGGTATCAGCGTACTCAGGAGAAACTGGACAACAACTTTTGGGGTCCAATTTCTCCTGTCACCCTTAGGAAAATAAAAAACTGCAGGCTAAAATATCATTTTTGAGAAAATAATTTTTTATTTTTTTTTTTCATGGCTCTGCGTTATAAACTTCTGTGAAGCACTTGGGGGTTCAAAGTCCTTACCACACATCTAGATAAGTTCCTTTCGGGGTCTAGTTTCCAAAATGGGGTCATTTGTGGGGGATCTCCAATGTTTAGGCATACAGGGGCTCTCCAAACGTGACATGGTGTCCGCTAATGATTGGAGCTAATTTTCCATTTAAAAAGCCAAATGGCGTGCCTTCCCTTCCGAGCCCTGCCGTGCGCCTAAACAGTGGTTTACCCCCACATATGGGGTATCAGCATACTCAGGACAAACTGGACAAGAACATTTGGGGTCCAATTTCTCCTATTACCTGTTGTGAATTCTGTGGCAGAGCTCCCTCCTGTGGTCACAAGTGGTACTTCGGCTGATTCTCTCTGTGAGCTTCCATTGGTGGAGGAGAGTGGTACTGCGGCTTCTGAGTTTCCTTCCTCAGGTGATGTGGTGAAGTCGTTGGGTGCTGCTCTATTTAACTCCACCTAGTGCTTTGATCCTGGCCTCCAGTCAATGTTCTAGTATTGGACCTGTTTCCTCCTGGATCGTTCCTGTGGCCTGCTGCTCTGCATAGCTAAGTTCCGCTTTTGCTATTTTGTTTGCTGTTTTTTCTGTCCAGCTTGCTTATTTGTTTTTTCTTGCTTGCTGGAAGCTCTGGGACGCAGAGGGTGTACCTCCGTGCCGTTAG
Source organism: Ranitomeya imitator (assembly GCF_032444005.1). Classification (NCBI taxonomy): domain Eukaryota; kingdom Metazoa; phylum Chordata; class Amphibia; order Anura; family Dendrobatidae; genus Ranitomeya; species Ranitomeya imitator. The sequence continues at coordinate 567,179,630 of NC_091286.1, read as the reverse complement.
TTCGGTACGGAGGGTCTTTTTGCCCCTTTGCGTGGTTTTTTGTAGGGTTTTGTGTTGACCGCAAAGTTACCTTTCCTATCCTCGCTCTGTTCAGAAAGTCGGGCCTCACTTTGCTAAATCTATTTCATCTCTACGTTTGTCTTTTCATCTTAACTCACAGTCATTATATGTGGGGGCTGCCTTTTCCTTTGGGGTATTTCTCTGAGGCAAGGTAGGCTTATTTTCTATCTTCAGGCTAGCTAGTTTCTCAGGCTGTGCCGAGTTGCATAGGGAGCGTTAGGCGCAATCCACGGCTGCCTCTAGTGTGGTTGGAGAGGATTAAGGATTGCGGTCAGCAGAGTTCCCACGTCTCAGAGCTCGTTCTATGTTTTTGGGTTATTGTCAGGTCACTGTATGTGCTCTGACTTCTATGTCCATTGTGGTACTGAATTACCTTATCATAACAATTACCCTTGGCAAAATAGGAAATTCCAGGCTAAAAAATCATTTTTGAGGAAAGAAAAATTATTTTTTATTTTCATGGCTCTGCGTTATAAACTTCTGTGAAGCACCTGGGGGTTTAAAGTGCTCAATATGCATCTAGATAAGTTCCTTGGGGGGTCTAGTTTCCAAAATGGGGTCACTTGTGGGGGAGCTCCAATGTTTAGGCACACAGGGGCTCTCCAAACGCGACATGGTGTCCGCTAACAATTGGAGCTAATTTTCCATTCAAAAAGTCAAATGGCGCGCCTTCCCTTCCGAGCCCTGCCGTGTGCCCAAACAGTGGTTTACCCCCACATATGAGGTATCGGCGTACTCGGGAGAAATTGCCCAACAAATTTTATGATCCATTTTATCCTATTGCCCATGTGAAAATGAAAAAATTGAGGCGAAAAGAATTTTTTTGTGAAAAAAAAGTACTTTTTCATTTTTTACAGATCAATTTGTGAAGCACCTGGGGGTTCAAAGTGCTCACTATGCATCTAGATAAGTTCCTTGGGGCGTCTAGTTTCCAAAATGGGGTCACTTGTGGGGGAGCTCCAATTTTTAGGCACACGGGGGCTCTCCAAACGTGACATGGTGTCCGCTAAAGAGTGGAGCCAATTTTTCATTCAAAAAGTCAAATGGCGCTCCTTCCCTTCCAAGCCCTGCGCCCAAACAGTGGTTTACCCCCACATGTGAGGTATTGGTGTACTCAGGAGAAATTGCCCAACAAATTTTAGGATCCATTTTATCCTGTTGCCCATGTGAAAATGAAAAAATTGAGGCTAAAAGAATTTTTTTGTGAAAAAAAAGTACTTTTTCATTTTTACGGATCAATTTGTGAAGCACCTGGGGGTTCAAAGTGCTCACTATGCATCTAGATAAGTTCCTTGGGGCGTCTAGTTTCCAAAATGGGGTCACTTGTGGGGGAGCTCCAATTTTAGGCACACGGGGGCTCTCCAAACGTGACATGGTGTCCGCTAAAGAGTGGAGCCAATTTTTCATTCAAAAAGTCAAATGGCGCTCCTTCCCTTCCAAGCCCTGCCGTGCGCCCATACAGTGGTTTACCCCTACATATGAGGTATCAGTGTACTCAGGACAAATTGGACAACAACTTTCGTGGTTCAGTTTCTCCTTTTACCATTGGGAAAATAAAAAAATTGTTGCTAAAAGATCATTTTGGGGACTAAAAAGTTAAATGTTCATTTTTTCCTTCCATGTTGCTTCTGCTGCTGTGAAGCACCTGAAGGGTTAATAAACTTCTTGAATGTGGTTTTGAGTACCTTGAGGGGTGCAGTTTTTAGAATGGTGTCACTTTTGGGTATTTTCAGCCATATAGACCCCTCAAACTGACTTCAAATGTGAGGTGGTCCCTAAAAAAAATGGTTTTGTAAATTTCGTTGTAAAAATGAGAAATCGCTGGTCAAATTTTAACCCTTATAACTTCCTAGCAAAAAAAAAATTTTGTTTCCAAAATTGTGCTGATGTAAAGTAGACATGTGGGAAATGTTATTTATTAACTATTTTGTGTCACAAAACGCTCTGGTTTAACAGAATAAAAATTCAAAATGTGAAAATTGCGAAATTTTCAAAATTTTAGCCAAATTTCCGTTTTTATCACAAATAAACGCAGAATTTATTGACCTAAATTTACCACTAACATGAAGCCCAATATGTCACGAAAAAACAATCTCAGAACCGCTAGGATCCGTTGAAGCGTTCCTGAGTTATTACCTCATAAAGGGACCCTGGTCAGAATTGCAAAAAACGGCAAGGTCTTTAAGGTCAAAATAGGCTGGGTCATGAAGGGGTTAAAGATGGCAGTCATTAAAGGCCACCAGTCAGGACCAGAGATGCCATTTACCTGTAGATATACAGCTGATCACATCCAGCCATAGGGGCGGTGCAGGAGTCACTGCTCGCTATAGTGTGAGTGTGCTGTAATCACTCTGCAGCACATTGATTGACAGTCTGCGATGGACGTGCTGGAGAGAAGGCCATCAATCAATATGCCGGGGAGCAGTATTCAGCCATGTGTGGTCTAAACACTATTTTTCTTACAGAGTAAATGCAATTAACCTGCAGCTTTTTTTTTTAATAAAGAAAGAATCCTAAAATGTCAGAGGAAAAAAATCTTTCCAATAGAATGTTTATTATCTAGTAAAATAGTACTCACCACTCAGGACCAAAATTCAGGGTCTGAGTCTCGGCTGTCATAATGCTTCCTGTTTCCTTTGTTTATACAAGAGAATGAAAATCTGAAAAATGAAAGTGTTTGATGAGAAATCTGTCATTTTCCAACACTAACCATACAGTGATGTTACAGTCACACAAAAGACTGAAAAGAACTCGGTCACCAGCTTCATGCTGTACAATTGCAGCCATATAGGAGTCTCAGGGAAAACATACTGTGATAAACCGGCAGGGGACTGTGTGCTTCATGGCTGGGAGAAGCCGGCCTGGGACCGGCCTAAGGTTAGACACAGTCCCCCGTCCAGAATAAAACATACATTATTATTATTATTATTATACATTTTTATAGCGCCATTTATTCCATGGCGCTTTACATGTGAATACGGGGCAAATATAGACAAATACATTAAACATGAGCAGATAACAAGGCACACGAGTACATAAGGAGGGAGGACCATGATGCCTTACTAATGCTGCATGTGGTCCGGTCAGCACGCATCTGATGGCAGATCCCATTATGGCACATGTCTGATTCATTGGCATTTTAACATTAACTCAGACAACCACAAATTGCCTGGAAAGATGTAGAAATCATAAGTAGTCGGGGATTGATGGGAAAAGTGTGATGTCCGCTCTATTAGTCACCGGCGTCCAGTTAATACACGCTTCACTGCAGCACAATGAACTCTGGGTAAGTGAGAAACATTTACCAATGGGGAGAATGTTCCTTTTTTTCTTCCTTTAGGCACAAGTTGCTTTTTTGCTGCATTTCTTTAGTGCAGATTTGTCCTGATGGCAGCAAAGTGAATGGGAATCCTGAAGTCTCACGCACAAGTTACTTATTTGTCACTTTCAGATATAGAGCTGAAACATTTCGATTTTTTTTTTCAGCGTTTTTGCTGCAGATTTCCCCCATACTAACAAGTGGGGAAAAATGTGCAAAAATAACGCAAGTTTAAAAAAAAAAAAAAAAAAAAAGGCAGAAAAAAGTTGCATTTTCCCTGCTAAGAGGTGCAGAAATTTCTGCACCAAACACTTAAAGGGAACCTGTCACCCCGTTTTTGAAAGATGAGATATAAATAGTGTGAAATAGGGGCAGAGCTGGGCTTTACATTAGTGTCCTTTTGGTGCCTTTATTCCCCCGGGATGCTGCTGAAATACCTTTGTGAAGTGTCCGTTTTGTCCTGTCAGTCAAGTTGGTCAGGTCGAATGGGCGTTGTAAAATAGCGGTTCCTCCCCCACCTCATGCGATTCCCTGCGAAGTTTAGTTCCGCCGTTGGCGTTATGTTTAGCGCTTGCGCAGTGAATTTGCCTCCGGCGCCTGCGCATTATGTTTTGCCCATCTGTGGGCAAAGCATAATTGACATCATTGCGCATGCGCGGGCCTTCACTTTAGCCGGGGTGCCCCGGAAGTTGTCATATCGGCAAAGTGTTATTCTGGATGCCATATCTCATCCCACACTGCGAGCGTAAGGCAGGCGAGCGATCTTGGCACAAAACTTACGCTCGCAGTGTGGGATGAGATACGGCATCCAGAATAACACTTTGCCGATATGACAACTTCCGGGGCACCCCGGCTAAAGTGAAGGCCCGCGCATGCGCAATGATGTCAATTATGCTTTGCCCACAGATGGGCAAAACATAATGCGCAGGCGCCGGAGGCAAATTCACTGCGCAGGCGCTAAGAAAAAGCGCGATCTGTGCTGTTCACAGATCGCGTTTACGAAAGACAAGCCGAGAATCAGGGGGAGGAACCGCTATTTTACAACGCCCATTCGACCTGACCAACTTGACTGACAGGACAAAACGGACACTTCACAAAGGTATTTCAGCAGCATCCCGGGGGAATAAAGGCACCAAAAGGACACTAATGTAAAGCCCAGCTCTGCCCCTATTTCACACTATTTATATCTCATCTTTCAAAAACGGGGTGACAGGTTCCCTTTAATATGTGCACATACCCTAAAGACTCTGACCCCGAGGTACAGGCTGGACATACAGCAGACCCATGTTACTGGATGCAAGAAAGTAAGAAAAAGCATAGTAGCAATTTATTAATACAGCAAGAAGTAAGGTATATGGACAAATCTCCCGACTGTATAACTAATTTCTGCACGTGACATGTATGTGGTGGGGTACGCTCTCGTTAGCACATGTATGCACCTCAGATGGGTACAATGCTGCAGAACACGTGGTGCTGGACGGAGGAGAACAGGATTATTTGCTCTGGACAACCAATCTAGAAATCACAGTTGACCATCGTTTATTATGGACACACCGGAAAACCAGAATATTTCATAAAACCTATAAGTGATGTAGGTCCATAGCTGAGACATGTACGGTAACACTGACTCACACAAGGACAGTGTTCAGACTGGAAAGTGATTACGGTAATAGTCGCAAATAATGAGTTACAACTAATGTAGCTGAGATTACTATAGGTAAAGTGCCAGCACCCTGCGACAGCTAGGGTATACTACGGTCTCCAGGATGCCCGGACAGTCACTACACAGCATACCCCGACAGTCACTACACAGCATACCCCGACAGTCACTACACAGCATACCCCGACAGTCACTACACAGCATACCCCGACAGTCACTACACAGCATACCCCGACAGTCACTACACAGCATACCCCGACAGTCACTACACAGCATACCCCGACAGTCACTACACAGCATACCCCGACAGTCACTACACAGCATACCCCGACAGTCACTACACAGCATACCCCGACAGTCACTACACAGCATACCCCGACAGTCACTACACAGCATACCCCGACAGTCACTACACAGCATACCCCGACAGTCACTACACAGCATACCCCGACAGTCACTACACTGCATACCCCGACAGTCACTACACTGCATACCCCGACAGTCACTACACAGCATACCCCGACAGTCACTACACAGCATACGGATCCCATCATTCTCATGCACACACCTTTTCTTGACTGAACTTGAGAACTGCGTTTTGAAATCTGCGGCTGTAAAATTTTTTTCACTCACAGAAAGCAAAGAAAAATGCAGCACTTGCAGGTTTTACGGTGTTTCTGGTAAATAAAATTAACTTTATTAAACATGTACTTGCAATATATCACACAATTACTCAGCACACAAAAACATCGCCAAAAAAAGCAACAAAGCCTGGTTTTGAAAGTAGCATTTTTTTTTACTGCCAAGAGAGCAGGTTTTGGCTGCAGAAAGAGTTTGTAAAAAAAAATAAATAAATAAATAAATACTGCATGTACACTGCCTGTCACTTTAGCTTTTATGGTTTCCAGCACCCTATCATATATACAGACAATATGAAGAGATCCAGGGGCTTCCATGCACCAAGAGAGTTTCTAATCAGAGGATAGTAGCCGTTTGGCATGACTAACATGTCAGTGCTTCATTCGCAGGACTTGGCCTGGAGCTGGCATGTTCCTCCATGGTCCTCACTAGTCACCCCGCTGCCAGGATGCTCCAGCACCCTACAGAGAACTCTTCACTTTGCTGGCATTTGCAGGACAAACACTCGTCTCCCCCCATAAACTGTGCCATTGTAGTACACAAAGGAACATGCAAAACAGACAGTGAGCTGCGGAGCGTTACCCGAATCACAGCATATCCGCTATAGAAGCAGGAACAGCAATATTCTCTGTTCCTCTTCACCACCTCAATCTACAGAACAAACGGGCTGCAGTGTCCAACGCTGGAGAATTAATTCGTGTCGATAAACCACTTGTAACAAGTCTTAAAATGCTCTCAGTAAGGGTCCCATCATTATGAGTACGTCATCCCACCAATGACTCCCAATCACAGGCAGCACAGATCCAATTACACCACAGGGGATTAAACTGGTCCAAACTGGGCAGCCCTTTTAAGCTTACCAGTAACATCATCCCACCCCCAAATCATATATATCGGCATGCAGGTCCCTGTGCAAATCCATTGACAACTTATATTCTAACTCTATTCTGTTGCTCCTTTCCACGGTAATTAGAATTTTAATATGCAAATAAGGCATAGAGTGCTGAGAGTGAGAGCACTGGCCAGGCCGCTGCCTCCCCAGGATGCACCTCCCTCACCCAGCCAGTACGGCCTGCATTAGCCTGATTGACAGCTCACTGGCAGATTTCCTCGCCTGTCTCCTGACACACAGGCCAGCGAACCATCAATCAAGCTAAAGAGGTTGATGCTGAAACACTGTTGTGAGGCAGACACACTTTAAAGAGAATCTGTCAGCATGATGTAGGGGCAGAGACCCTGATTCCAGCAAGGTATCACCTACTGGGCTAATTGTTGCAATTTTGATAAAATCACCATTTAATCTGCTGCAGATCTAGCAGTTCTCTGAATGCTGAGCTGTGTATAACCTCGCACACACCACTGATTGGCAGCTTTCTGTATACGCTGTGTTAAGGTAGAAAGAAGCCAATCCATGGTGGGGGCGAGATTATACAGAGCTCCTTAATATGGAGGACTACATGGCAGCAGGATTACTAGTCGTCTAGTGGTAATCTCTTGCTGATAAAACTGATTTTAAGAAAACTACAGCCCAATAAGTGACATCACTGGAATCAGGGTCTCCGTCTCAACATTATGCTGCTCTCAGATTAGGTGCCAAAAATCTGGTGACAGATTCTCTTTCATCCCTCTGTCATGCCCAGAGCATTTAATACCTAATTTGCATATGAATGCAATTGCTAATTTATTGGGGAATTAATCAATAAACAGAAGATAGAATAGTGGGTTTACATTTCACAGAGCTGTATACATGTGGCCTGGAGGAGGTTGTCCTTACTAACAGATTCCCTTTAAGTAATGTTAGGATGTCACAGGTTATCCTCTGCAATGTCCTTGTAACAACTGATCTATTACCAGAGTAGCCTACAATGGGCACCCACCCAACCTGGCACAAAGAGAGAAGCTTCCTGATGGAGGATGAGGTGATGGTTGCATTGCTGTGAAGATGCGCCCGGATGACCATTCTTATGGTTTCCCTCATCTGGCCAGCGTCTCCACCGCCGAGGCTTCTCTGGTCAGCACCGGACATCACACAGAGCGGTGAGGGCCAGGAGCAGGTCCTGATTTCACTAACACTAGAATATTCTCTTCTATGGTAAACGTATATCGGAGGCAGTGCAAGAACAAACAGACTACCGTACATTAATTCCCTGGGTGAGATATACATGACTTATTATCAAGGAAACAATTGTTGGCTTTGTATCTCAGTCACCGAGGCTCGTCTGTTCAGGGCGGACCTGTTATGCAAGAACTGAGGAAGACGAGACACGTACACGGCAGAGTAACGCTTTCTTATTTTTATGTTGTGTGCATTGTATTTAGTCGCTGTTGAACAGTATGGAGCAATGACCCTGAACAGGACGGCCGGTGGCCTAGATGACAGAGGTGGCCCAGCTGTTAGCAGCCAAGAGCAGCATGGCATTGCATTCACATCAGCAGGCTTCCTCCATTCATCCACAATGGCCTAAAAAGACATTTTGTAAATAGTTTTCCAACCCAGGTATCCTCCTTCTAAAGGCAAACCACAACTATCTATTCTTTGTGGGGGGTAAAAATTATTTCATTATGACATTTGCAGGTAAGATTTGTCCATAAATTTTCAGATGGCTAACATTCAGCCAGAGCTGGGATAGTACATGGATATAGAATATGAATATGATGTCCGCCATTAGTTTGTACAAAGTCATCAGCGGCTCATAACCCCTTAGTGACCGGGCCAATTTTTACAACTCTGACCACTGTCACTTTATGAGGTTATAGCTCTGGAACGCTTCTATGGATCCCACCGATTCGGACACTGTTTTCTTGTGACATATTGTACTTCAAATTAGATGTAACATTTCTTCAATATGACTTGCGTTTATTTATGAAAAAAATGGAAATTAGGCCAAAATTTTGAAAATTTTGACGCCTGTCAAATACTTACCTGCTCCCAGCCCTCCTGACGCGGTCCCCGCATGTCCCACGGTCTCCGGGAGCGGCAGCTTCTTCCCCTGTTCAGCGGTCACTGGTACTGCTCATTAAAGTTATGAATATGGACTCCACTCCCATAGGGGTGGAGCCGCATATTCATTACTGTAATGAGCGGTACCATGTGACCGCTCACTACAGGAAGAAGCTGCCGCTCACGGAGACGTGGGACATGCAGGGACGGCGTCAGGAGGGCTGGGAGCAGGTGAGTATGTCATATTCACCTTTCCGCGTTCCATCGCCGCCTCATCTTCCGCGTCCTCTTGCTGTGACTGTTCAGGTCAGAGGGCACGATGACGTATTAGTGTGCGCGGCGCCCTCTGCCTGAACAGTCAGTGCGGAGAGACGGGATGCTGAGGAGCAGCAGGCAGCGACGAGAGGCGAGTATGTCATTTTTTTTTTTTTTAGTGCAGCAGCATTACATGTGGCGCAATGCTATATGGAGCCATAAAGAACTGCATGGAGCATTATATGGGGCATCTATGGGGCCATAACTGCATGGAGCATTATATGGGGCATCTACTGGGCCATAACTGCATGGAGCATTATATGGGGCATCTATGGGGCCATAACTGCATGGAGCATTATATGGGGCCATAACTGCATGGAGCATTATATGGGGTATCTATGGGGCCATAACTGCATGGAGCATTATATGGGGCATCTACTGGGCCATAACTGCATGGAGCATTATATGGGGCATCTATGGGGCCATAACTGCATGGAGCATTATATGGGGCCATAACTGCATGGAGCATTATATGGGGTATCTATGGGGCCATAACTGCATGGAGCATTATATGGACATCTATGGGGCCATCAAGAACTGCATGGAGCATTATATGGGACATTTATGGGGCCATAAAGAACTGAATGTAGCATTATATGGGGTATATTTGTATATGAAGCATCTTATGGGCCATAATCAACTGTATGGAGCATTATATGGGGCCTATTTTGTATGGAGCAACTTATGGGGCCATAATGAACTGTATGGAGCATTATATGGGGCTCTTGATTCAATATGGATATTCAAAAACACAACCTACTGATGTCTCAATTAATTTTACTTTTATTGGTATCTATTTTTATTTTTAACATTTACCCGTAGCTGCTGCATTTTCCATTTTTGTTGCAAAGTTAGGGGGGGGGGGGGGGGGGGTCGGCTTATACTCGGGTCGGCTTATACTTGAGTATATACGGTACCTCAAAGAAAGAATAAAATTTGTGATCCCACTTTTATAGCACTATATCTGGCCATTTCAAGGCTGATCTACGGCATTTTCACCAGTTTCCCCTTTTGTAGACGCTCTAATTTTCAGTTCCCTGAGAATTGTAGCTGTGAATCCAACTGTGGGAAGTACTAAAGCAGTAACTCGCATCAGCACACATTGGCCTGGCTCTGACTCTGCTTGTTTTCTCACTCTGCTCCTCGCTTTTTTCCCCCGCATTTCTGCATACAGTAGGCTCTTTTTACATCTACACCAGCATACATTTGCAATTATCTGACCATGTAAACAAGCCTGTTCATTAGATGATCTAATGTTTTATGCTAGAACAACAAATCAGTGTTATCAGCAGTGTAAATTTTCTGCAAATAACATCATTCTGAATATTGGCTAAGAGCCATCTCTGCAGTGCATTCAGGAATTACGCTTAACACCCTCCCTCCACAAACGGGATTTAGATGAACATCCGCCAATGGTCCCATGTCGACAGACACTCGGTTAACTTTTTACTGCCATACACACTATAGAGTCCAAGCCCTGAGTAAATATGGCTATTTTATAAGTTATAAATATTTGCCACCTAAATTGTTCTTCAAAAAAAGGTGCATGTTAACGCCTTTGCACGAATCGCCCACAAAAAGATGCAGAGCAACATTTTCAATGGAACAAGTGGGGCACATACCCTGCTCCATTCATGGTCTATGGGACTGTCAAAGAAAGTCGAGAGCTGTACTCAAAAACTTCCGACAATTCACAGACAATGAAAGGAGTGGAGGCGGAGTATGAGATGTCAAGATGGGCTCTGCAGAGTGCTCCCTATGCTAAAGGTCCACAGCCACATTCTTAGAATCATAGGATAGATGTCCCATAAAGAGCAAGCTATTCTTTATACTTCGAGTAGGGGGTAACTTTGGATTCTGGGACTTTCCTTTTAAGTATTAGTAATAATACTGGTAAAAAAGACTTTCATGTCACTTTTTTCCAATGGACTTGCACATGGGGCTCCCTATTGGCCCACAATCCTCTGCAGGTGCAGTATTCAGGATATGCACAACTTTGAATTCAGTCGGAATCAGGCTATGTTCAGATGCTGCATTTTTGCTGCATTTTAAAGATAGTGTCGCCCAAGAAATCATGATGCAACTTCACGGTTTTTGAAGCAAAACCGGATACATGCATTTTTTTTTTTTTTGCTGCGTTTTTGGCACTTACTCATAACTTTCTATGGGTGAAAAAAATGCTGCAGTTTTCAGTCAGGAGAAAAAAGCTGTGTTAAGCTATGTGCACACGTTGCGGATTTACTGCAGGTCTTTTTCCGCGCAGAAACGCTGCAGATCCGCATGTGATTTACAGTACAATATAAATCAATATGTGCTAATGGTGCGGAAAACTCTGCACGGAAAACTCTGCGGATTAAAAGTAGCAGCATGTCAATTATTTGTGCTGATCTGCAGGGTTTTTGTACCCATTCCATTATAGAAATCTGCAGGGGTAAAAAAGCATGAAATCCACTCAAAATCCCCAGTAAATCCGCACAAAAAACGCATCAAATCCGCACCTGTGTTTTCTGCCAAGAGATGCAGAATCCGCACAAAAAATTCCAGAGGCAAATCCGCAACGTGTGCACATACCCTTAATGAGATTCTGGAATCTCATAGCTAGTGTTGAGCATTCCGATACTGCAAGTATCGGGTATCGGCCGATATTTGTTGTATCGGAATTCCAATACCGAGTTCCGATATTTTTGTGATATCGGAAATCGGAATCGGAAGTTCCCAGTCATCTTCGGCGTGTGCGGTGCTTATGGTTCCCAGGGTCTGGAGGAGAGGAAACTCTCCTTCAGGCCCTGGGATCCATATTCATGTAAAAAATAAAGAATAAAAATAAAAAATATGGATATACTCACCCCTCCGGCGAACCCTGACTGTCACTACTGCGAGCGTCCGCCTCCGTTCCTGAGAATACAGAGAGTGAAGGACCTTCGATGACGTCGCGGTCAGGTGAGCGGTCACGTGAGCGGTCAGGTGACCGGTCACCTGATCGCGACGTCATCGAAGGTCCTTCACTCACAGCATTCTTAACCCCTTCATGACCCAGCCTATTTTGACCTTAAAGACCTTGCCGTTTTTTGCAATTCTGACCAGTGTCCCTTTATGAGGTAATAACTCAGGAACGCTTCCACGGATCCTAGCGGTTCTGAGATTGTTTTTTTCGTGACATATTGGGCTTCATGTTAGTGGTAAATTTAGGTCAATAAATTCTGCGTTTATTTGTGATAAAAACGGAAATTTGGCGAAAATTTTGAAAATTTCGCAATTTTCACATTTTGAATTTTTATTCTGTTAAACCAGAGAGTTATGTGACACAAAATAGTTAATAAATAACATTTCCCACATGTTTACTTTACATCAGCACAATTTTGGAAACAAAATTTATTTTTGCTAGGAAGTTATAAGGGTTAAAATTTGACCAGCGATTTCTCATTTTTACAACGAAATTTACAAAACCATTTTTTTTAGGGACCACCTCACATTTGAAGTCAGTTTGAGGGGTCTATATGGCTGAAAATACCCAAAAGTGACACCATTCTAAAAACTGCACCCCTCAAGATGATCAAAACCATATTCAAGAAGTTTATTAACCCTTCAGGTGCTTCACAGCAGCAGAAGCAACATGGAAGGAAAAAATGAACATTTAACTTTTTAGTCCCCAAAATGATCTTTTAGCAACAATTTTTTTATTTTCCCAATGGTAAAAGGAGAAACTGAACCACGAAAGTTGTTGTCCAATTTCTCCTGAATACGCCGATACCTCATATGTGGGGGTAAACCACTGTTTGGGCGCACGGCAGGGCTTGGAAGGGAAGGAGCGCCATTTGACTTTTTGAATGAAAAATTGGCTCCACTCTTTAGCGGACACCATGTCGCGTTTGGAGAGCCCCTGTGTGCCTAAACATTGGAGCTCCCCCACAAGTGACCCCATTTTGGAAACTAGACGCCCCAAGGAACTTATCTAGATGCATAGTGAGCACTTTAAACCCCCAGGTGCTTCACAAATTGATCCGTAAAAATGAAAATACTTTTTTTTCACAAAAAAATTCTTTTAGCCTCAATTTTTTCATTTTCACATGGGCAACAGGATAAAATGGATCCTAAAATTTGTTGGGCAATTTCTCCTGAGTACACCGATACCTCACATGTGGGGGTAAACCACTGTTTGGGCACATGGTAAGACTCGGAAGGGAAGGAGCGACATTTGACTTTTTGAATGAAAAATTATCTCCATCGCTAGCGGACACCATGTCGCGTTTGGAGAGCCCCTGTGTGCCTAAACATTGGAGCTCCCCCACAAGTGACCCCATTTTGGAAACTGGACCCCCCAAGGAACTTTTCTAGATGCCTAGTAAGCACTTTAAACCCTCAGGTGCTTCACAGAAGTTTATAACGCAAAGCCATGAAAATAAAAAATAATTTTTCTTTCCTCAAAAATTATATTTTAGCCTGGAATTTCCTATTTTGCCAAGGGTAATAGGAGAAATTGGACCCCAAATGTTGTTGTCCAGTTTGTCATGAGTACGGTGATACCCCATATGTGGGGGTAAACCACTGTTTGGGCGCACCGCAGGGCTCGGAAGGGAAGGCGCGCCATTTGGCTTTTTAAATGGAAAATTAGCTCCAATCATTAGCGGACCCGTCACGTTTGGAGAGCCCCTGTGTGCCTAAACATTGGAGATCCCCCACAAATGACACCATTTTGGAAACTAGACCCCCAAAGGAACTAATCTAGATGTGTGGTGAGCACTTTGAACTCCCAAGTGCTTCACAGAAGTTTAAAACGCAGAGCCATGAAAATAAAATAAAAAATTATTTTCTCAAAAATGATTTTTTAGCCCGCAATTTTTTATTTTCCCAAGGGTAACAGGAGAAATTTGACCCCAAAAGTTGTTGCCCAGTTTCTCCGGAGTACGCTGATACCCCATATGTGGGGGTAAACCACTGTTTGGGCACATGCCGGGGCTCGGAAGTGAAGTAGGGACGTTTTGAAATGCAGACTTTGATGGAATGCTCTGCGGGCGTCACATTGCGTTTGCAGAGCCCCTGATGTGGCTAAACAGTAGAAACCCCCCACAAGTGACCCCATTTTGGAAACTAGACCCCCCAAAGGAACTAATCTATATATCTGGTGAGCACTTTGAGTCCCCAAGTGCTTCACAGAAGTTTACAACGCAGAGCCGTGAAAACAAAAAAATCATTTTTCTTTCCTCAAAAATGATGTTTTAGCAAGCAATTTTTTATTTTCACAAGGGTAACAGGAGAAATTGGACCCCAGTAATTATTGCCCAGTTTGTCCTGAGTATGCTGGTACCCCATATGTGGGGGTAAACCACTGTTTGGGCGCACGTCAGGGCTTGGAATGGAGGGAGCACCATTTGACTTTTGAATGCAAGATTGGCTGGAATCAATGGTGGCGCCATGTTGCGTTTGGAGACCCCTGATGTGCCTAAACAGTGGAAACCCTTCAATTCTACCTCCAACACTAAAGGTACATTCACACTGAACGATATAGCTAGCGATCCATGACGTTGCAGCGTCCTGGATAGCGATATCGTTGAGTTTGACAGGCAGCAGCGATCAGGATCCTGCTGTGCCATCGTTGGTCGGAGCAGAAAGTCCAGAACTTTATTTTGTCGCTGGATCTCCCGCAGACATCGCTGAATCGGCGTGTGTGACGCCGATTCAGCGATGTCTTCACTGGTAACCAGGGTAAACATCGGGTTACTAAGCGCAGGGCCGCGTTTAGTAACCCGATGTTTACCCTGGTTACCAGTGTAAATGTAAAAAAAAAAAAAAACACTTCATACTTACATTCCGGTGTCTGTTGCATCCCTCGGCGTTCTACTTCCCTGCACTGTCAGCGCCGGCCAGCCGTAAAGCATATTACAGCGGTGACGTCACCGCTGTGCTTTACGGCCGGCCGGCGCTCACAGTCAGTGCAGGAAAGCACAGCGACGGGGGACAGACACCGGAATGTAAGTATGTAGTGTTTGGTTTTTTTTTTTACATTAGCACTGGTAACCAGGGTAAACATCGGGTTACTAAGCGCGGCCCTGCGCTTAGTAACCCGATGTTTACCCTGGTTACCAGGGGACTTCGCATAGTTGGTCGCTGGAGAGCTGTCTGTGTGATAGCTCTCCAGCGACCACACAGCGACGCTGCAGTGATCGGGATCGTTGTCTAGATCGCTGCAGCGTCGCTAAATGTGACGGTACCTTAACCCCAACACACCCCTAACCCTAATCCCAACTGTAGCCATAACCCTAATCACAACCCTAACTCCAACCCTAACCCTAAGGCTATGTGCCCACGTTGCGGATTCGTGTGAGATTTTTCAGCACCATTTTTGAAAAATCCGCGGGTAAAAGGCACTGCGTTTTACCTGCGGATTTACCGCGGATTTCCAGTGTTTTTTGTGCGGATTTCACCTGCGGATTCCTATTGAGGAACAGGTGTAAAACGCTGCGGAATCCGCACAAAGAATTGACATGCTGAGGAAAATACAACGCAGCGTTTCCGCGCGGTATTTTCCGCACAATGGGCACAGCGGATTTGGTTTTCCATAGGTTTACATGGTACTGTAAACCTGATGGAACACTGCTGCGAATCCGCAGCGGCCAATCCGCTGCGGATCCGCAGCCAAATCCGCACCGTGTGCACATGGCCTAATTCTAAAGGTATGTGCACACGCTGCGGAAAACGCTGCGGATCCGCAGCAGTTTCCCATGAGTTTACAGTTCAATGTAAACCTATGGGAAACAAAAATCGCTATACACATGCTGCAGAAAAACTGCACGGAAACGCAGCGGTTTACATTCCGCAGCATGTCACTTCTTTCTGCGGATTCCGCAGCGGTTTTACAACTGCTCCAATAGAAAATCGCAGTTGTAAAACCGCAGTGAAATGTGCAGAAAAAAAGCGGTAAATCCGCAGCGGTTTAGCACTACGTGTGCACATACCAAAACCCTAACCCTAGTTCTAACCCCAACCTTAGTAGAAAAAAAAAATCTTTATTTTATTATTGTCCCTACCTATGGGGGTGACAAAGGGGGGGGGGGTCATTTACTATTTTTTTTATTTTGATCACTGTGATAAAACCTATCACCGTGATCAAAATGCACATTGGAACGAATCTGCCGGCCGGCAGATTCGGCAGGCGCACTGCGCATTCGCCCGCCATTTTGGAAGATGGTGGCGCCCATGGAGAAGACGGACGGACCCCAGGAGGCTCGGTAAGTATGATGGGGTGGGGGGCAGCACGGGGGGGTGGATCAGAGTATGGGGGGGTGGATCGGAGCCTGGGGGATGGATCGGAGCATGGGGGGTGGATTGGAGCACGGGGGGGGGGGTGGATCGGAGCACGGGGTAGTGGACAGGAGGACGGAGGGGAGCGGGTCAGTGTACAGGACTGATTGGAGGACTGGGGGGGGGGGGGGGGGAAATCGGTGGCGGTGGGGGGGCAGACCAGTGTTTCCAGCCATGGCCGATATTGCAGCATCGGCCATGGCTGGATTGTAATATTTCACCAGTTTTAATAGGAATATTACAAATCGCTCTGATTGGCAGTTTCACTTTCAACAGCCAATCAGAGCGATCATAGCTACGGGGGGTGAAGCCACCCCCCCTGGGCTGTACTACCACTCCCCCTGTCGCTGCAGATCGGGTGAAATTGGAGTTAACCCTTTCACCCGGCCTGCAGGGACGCGATCTTTCCATGATGCCACATAGGCGTCATGGGTCGGATTGGCACCGACTTTCATGACGCCTACGTGGCGTCAAATGTTGGGAAGGGGTTAAGGACGGAGGCAGACGCTTGCAGCAGTGACAGCCAGGGTTCTTCGGAGGGGTGAGTATATCCATATTTTTTATTTTTATTCTTTATTTTTTACATGAATATGGATCCCAGGGCCTGAAGGAGACTCCTTCAGACCCTGGGAACCATCCAGGATACATTCCGATATTTGTGTCCTATTGACTTGCATTGGTATCGGTGAGATCCGATATTTTGCCGGCATCGGCCGATACCATCCGATACCGATACTTTCAAATATCAGAAGGTATCGCTCAACACTACTCATAGCTTTTGCTTGTACTATAAAATGCAGCTTACAATTTTCATTAAAAAAGTAGCAAAAAAAGGCATCAAAACTGCAACGTGTGAACATTAAGGCTATGTTCACACTTTGCGTTGTCCTTCTGCGGGTTCTCCCGCAGCGGATTTGATAAATCTGCAGGGCAAAACAACTATACAGGTTTCCGCCTATACTATTGATGCTGCATATGCAGCAATATGCAGCATCAATAGTAATGTTAAAAATAATAAAAATTGGTTATACTCACCCTCTGATGTCCGGATCTCCTCGGCGCTGCACCCGGCGGTCCGGTTCCAAAGATGCTGTGCGAGAAGGACCCTTCGTGACGTCACAGTCATGTGACCGCGACGTCACCGCAGGTCCTGGTCGCACAGCAACTCTGACCGGACGGCCGCGTGCAGCGCTGAGACTTCAGAGGGTGAGTATAACATGATTTTTTATTTTTTAACCCCAAATATGGTTCCCAGGGCCTGGAGGAGAGTCTCCTCTCCTCCACCCCGGGTAGGAACCGCACATTATCCGCTTACTTCCCGCAACATGGGCACAGCCCCATGCGGGAAGTAAGCGGTTCAATGTATTCCTATGGGTGCAGAATCGCAGCGATTCTGCACAAAGAAGTGACATGCTGCGGGTTTTAAACCGCTGCGTTCCCGCGCGGTTTTTCCCGCAACATGTGCACAGCGGTTTGCGGTTTCCATAGGGTTTACATGTTACTGTAAACGCTATGGAAACTACTGCGGACCCGCAGCATCAAAATCGCGGCGGTTCCGCGGTAAAAACCGCAAAGTGTGAACCCAGCCTAAGAGTTTCTTGAAGTTTAGCTGTTTTCTTTAGGTCATGCATCTGAATGTGAACAAAAAATGGATGTTGTACAGGTTATAGCTATCTATAGTCATAAATTCATGTTGAATGCATGTTGATTTACACATTTAAAGTCAGTTTTTGGCATACAACCACCGTGTTCCAGGCTCAGCTTCTCTTTCATGCAAAGTAAGCACAAGTGGGATCTGTTACAATGTGCATAATACCAACTTAGGCTATGTGCACACTTGTAGATTGGGGTGCAGAATTTTCTGCACAAAATCCGCATCTCCTGGCAGAAAATGCAGATGCGGATTTTGTGCGTTTTTGTTGCGGATTTAATGTGGATTTTGTACGGATTTTCTGCGTTTTTTACCCCTGCGGATTTCTATAATGGAAGGGGTCAGAAACGCTGCAGTTCCACACGAAAGAAGTGACATGCTACTTCTTTTGATCCGCAGAGGTTTTCATGCGGAATTTTCCGCACCATTAGTACATTTTTTTTTTTTCTATTGATTTACATTGTACTGTAAATCTCTTTGCGGAACTGCAGCGTTTCTGCGCGGAAAAAAACGC
Source organism: Ranitomeya imitator (assembly GCF_032444005.1). Taxonomy (NCBI): domain Eukaryota; kingdom Metazoa; phylum Chordata; class Amphibia; order Anura; family Dendrobatidae; genus Ranitomeya; species Ranitomeya imitator. The sequence continues at coordinate 567,161,232 of NC_091286.1, read as the reverse complement.
TGCGGATAAGCACTAAATGCGCATCGTGTGCACACAGCCTTAGCATAGCACTTTGCTACCACAAATGGTTCAGCGCATCTCATCGGTCACTGTGGTAATATCCTGAAGCTTATACACAGAGCGGTCTTTCTTTGTACTGGAAATCTCAACAGTATAAGGAAAACAATATCCTCTTAAAACAAAAAACACTCGGGTACCTGAACCATTAAGCTTACTTCTTTGCAATTCAAACAATAACTTGTTAGGTTGGACCAAAACTATATAGGGTTGCAATAACCAAGGTACCTCTTTTGGAAAAACTCCCTTTACGTTAAACTGGGAAAGATTTGACGAAAACCTTTTCTCTTGAGCAATGACAAACGAACATAAAACCCACTTACTCGATGAACATAAGGCCTTTACAACACCATCTTTAAATGGTATTTTACTCTAAATAAACTAGCAAAGGCTTTCCAAAAGCATCTCCTCTGTTGGAGTGAATGCAGGCTCAAGGGAGATTTATTACACGTTCTAGTTTAGGACATTTCCATAGAACATTTTTGGAAATCTGTATCATTACTTATTAATCAAACAACAAGACAGAACATTATCTTACTTCCCCAAATGGCTTTATCATCTTTAGATTTAGTAAATCCATCTTTGAAACTTAAACTGATTTTCTAATGTTTTTCTAGTAGCTAAAAATGCCATTACAGCAAATTGCAAAAAAACATCCACTCCCACCATTGCAGATATTGTAGACAAAACGTCATAATTCTTACGAGAGGAGCCAATGCTATATGAAATAATTACTGTGCAACGTACTAAGAGATGGGGGCCCTAGATTAACTTTTCCTCTAATTAGTTACATTTTATTTAACACCTAGACAACTTTATGAAATTGTTTCTAATATCGTTATTATTATTATTATTTATTTATATAGCACCATTAATTCCATGGTGCTGTACATGAGAAAGGGGTTACATACAGGGTTATAGATATCATTTACAGTACACAAATTTACAGTGACAGACTGGTACAGAGGGGAGAGGACCCTGTCCTTGCGGACTTACATTCTATGGGATAGTGGGGAAGAGACAGAAGGCGAGGCGGCAGCTCTGGCGATGGCGAGGCGGCGGCGATGGCGAGGCGGCGGCTCTGGCGATGGCGAGGCGGCGGCTCTGGCGATGGCGAGGCGGCGGCTCTGGCGATGGCGAGGCGGCGGCTCTGGCGATGGCGAGGCGGCGGCTCTGGCGATGGCGAGGCGGCGGCTCTGGCGATGGCGAGGCTCTGGCGATGGCGAGGCGGCGGCTCTGGCGATGGCGAGGCGGCGGCTCTGGCGATGGCGAGGCGGCGGCTCTGGCGATGGCGAGGCGGCGGCTCTGGCGATGGCGAGGCGGCGGCTCTGGCGATGGCGAGGCGGCGGCTCTGGCGATGGCGAGGCGGCGGCTCTGGCGATGGCGAGGCGGAGGCTCTGGCGATGGCGAGGCGGAGGCTCTGGCGATGGCTCTGGCAATGGCGAGGCGGCGGCTCTGGCAATGGTGAGGCGGCGGCTCTGGCAATGGTGAGGCGGCGGCTCTGGCACAACAACACTTTATGTCTAATATTACAGTATATTTGTTTCATAATATGATCGTATTCCCCTCTGTAAAGTTGTGATTTCATTTAAAATTTATGTTCACAAAAATGTTAAACTCTAAGTACCGTATGTTTCTAATTTATAACCACTGTTTTGTTATTTTCCTATGCCTCCTTTCATCTTCCCTAGCTTTACACAATAAAAAAAAAAAAATTACCTTTCTTTCCTTCTCATACCCCTACCCTTTCCCCTTCCATCAGTTTACGAAATATGAATAAAATGATAATTGCAGCTGTTTATATTCTTATCACATGTAAATAAACTGGAGGTCAGGATGGTGACATTTTTCGCCAAACTAAAGCAGGCTGTGCATACATGATAGCTATACTCAACAAAGCCCATAATGGTGTAATAGCCATAGGACAAAAAAGTGTAAAGGCAAAAAATGAAGTTTAAAAGATAACATCTTTATTATACAATTTAAAATAAAATGAAAAAAGGGGGACCAAAACAATAAACAGGGCTGAAAAAAACCTCCGTGGGGAAGGACCAACTGTATAGTGGACGCACCCAATACACTGTAACGTATCTGGCAGTAAATACCAAAATGTAAATATGCAAATGCCACAATAAATATAAATATATAACTGCAAGTGATACAAAAACAAATGTATGGGACAGCGAACACTGAATCTCCACAGCCTATAGCCGGTATAAAGATATGAAACTGCCTGTCTATCTATGCACTTATTAGCCAAAAGATATAATACTGATAAGTCACATCGGATTGATGCCAAAAAAAAAAATATATATATAAATATACAAACAAAAAACTGCTGTATAAGTAAAGGAAAATATACTGACTACAGTGAGTCGAATGGACATAAAACAAACCAGTATAATGTAGGCTGATAAGTATAGTGCAAAAAAACTGTATAGCAAGTGGCCAGGTAAAAGTGCTGATGCCGCAGTGAAAAGATGTCAATATAACAGCATGGCAAGATGCAACAGTGAAGACAGATATCATAGACCAAGCGGTAAACATAACCGGAATACCGGCGATAAGGCAAAGGTAACGGAGTGCTCACCGCAAAATGCGTGGCGTCCAAGAGTCCTTCCCGCCTGCCCGACGGGCGCCGTTTCGCTGCTCGCTTCTTCCGGGGGCGTGTACGGAGAGGGGTGCCGACGCTGTATTTACGTGCAGAGAGAGGATGTGATAGGCTGTTCCACCCAGGTATACGGCGCATGCGTCAGGACAAAATCTCCCCTGCTAAAAAAAATGACTTCCGGGAGATGCCTCAGTGGAACGCAGTGAGACGCACTGCGGCCACAAGGTAGACACACTCGGAAGTCATAGGGGATAAGACCCAGCGCATGCGCACCCCGAGTGGGAAAGCAGACCGAGACAATAAAATATAACGTGCAACCACCGGCAAGGATGTATTTATGCAACCAAAAGGATAAAGTAATAGCGAGGCAATATTAATATAACAATATAAGACGAAAAGAATACCTACGGGGAAGGAAATAAAGTGCGGAAAAGTGCCCGATATGAATTAATAATTTTAATTAATAATATATATAAAAAGGAGAACCTCCGGGCAGTGGCGTTTTATTTAAGATCTACCAACTTTTCGCCTGAGTTGACCGAATTGATTTTGATTCTTTTAGAATATGTCTTAACTCACAATATTTTTACATTCAACAACCAGACATACCTCCAATTACAAGGCACAGCCATGGGGGCCGCGTGTGCCCCCTCTTATGCCAACTTATTTATGGGGGCTTGGGAGAGAAGTATTTTCCAAGATGGCACCATCCCTGAAATGGACAAAGTTCAGGGATGGATGCGTTATATCGATGATATATGGTTTGTGTGGGAGGGGACAATGGATGAACTACGTCATCTCATGGAGAAACTTAATGACAACTCCCTAAATATCCATTTAACTTATAAATGCGGAAGGAAACTAGATTTTTTGGATTTAAAAATTGAGGTCCTTGATGATGGAACCATTACTACAGATTTATATAGGAAGCCGACTTCTACAAATTCCTTACTGCATTATTCCTCTTCACATCCGGCGTCCACGATTAGAGGAATACCTATCGGCCAATTTCTGCGGGCTCGTAGAATTTGTTCCCAACAAGAGACTTTTGAGGAACAGGCGGTAGATTTGGCATGTAGATTTGCCAGTAGGGGGTACAGTAAAAAATCCATCAGACGGGGTTATAAGAGAGCCATTAACACCCCGCGTGCTAAATTGATCCATCCCCCTATCAAAAAATGTCACTCTGATACAGGGGAACCAGTGAGATTTATCTCTAATTATAATAACCAGTGGAATGAACTCAGAAATATTTTAACGAAACACTGGAATATCTTGAAATCGGATCCCATTTTACGAGAAGTGATTCCGACATCTCCACAGATGGTGGCCAAGCGAAGTCAGAACATCAAGGACGTGTTAGTCCATAGTCATTATGACTCAAATCGGAACATCAAGAAGAGGCCCTTACAAGATGGGTTCTTTCCGTGTGGCTTCTGTAAAGCCTGCCTTAATCTTCGTAAAGCAGGCTCGTTCTCAAATTGGAATGGATCTAAAACTTATGGGATTAGAAAACATCTCACTTGTGCATCTCGTGGTGTTATCTATTATGCCAAGTGTCCTTGCGACATGATTTATATTGGTCTCACCACTCGAGAACTCAAACTCAGGGTGAGAGAACATGTTAGAGACATCGAAAAAGCAGCAATAGTCGAGGATGTCTCCACCCTGAAAACTCTCCCCAGGCACTTCAGGGCCCACCACCAATGTAATCCACGTGGGCTAGTTATTTGGGGGATTGATCAGGTTGATCTTGGCATTAAAGGAGGGGATTTAGGCCAAGTGTTGGCACAATATGAGAGTAGATGGATTTTCCGCCTGGGTACACTCACACCACAAGGCCTCAATGAGAATTTGGGTTTTAATGCATTTTTGTGATAACGGTTGGTCATCGCTTATGGTCACTTTCCTGAGTTTAGGTTAGGGGTTCCTTTTTAATTAATTGTTGTTTGTGTTATTTTTATTCTTGATTTTAACATCAATTCTTTTATCATTACAGAAGTATTCGTTATGTGAGAGTGTGAATTGAGGATAATATGCTATATTATGAGAAATTCTAACAGATCTATTTCCGTTCCTAATGGCAAGGATGATACTGAGCATCTCTACAATCAGCATCTTAAGGATTAAAGATGAAAAAATGATCGGGGACCATTGGAGTTTTCATTAATGATGCCCTTCATATCAATTGGACTGTCTTATATAATGTTTTATATTTTTACATTTTGGGTGTTTATATATGTATATATCTTTTTGTGTGTTAGCTGTATGCCATGTGTTTATTTTATTTTATGCTATAGTGGTTTTTCCACAATTTTTCACTAATAGGATAGAATATAATATTTGGAGTTTCCATGCACAAAAATTTATAAAAATAATATTTTTTATACTATGACACTATGCGTGTTAATGGACCTATGTATATGATTTTGGTCTATTGGTAGTTATAATTAGGTTTATTTAATTTATTTATATTCTTTTTTGGCACTTTTATTTATTTCATATATAATTCTTTGGTTATGGCACATTGGATTCACTTTTGGTTTTAACTATGGTTCTCCTTTTTATATATATTATTAATTACAATTATTAATTCATATCGGGCACTTTTCCGCACTTTATTTCCTTCCCCGTAGGTATTCTTTTCGTCTTATATTGTTATATTAATATTGCCTCGCTATTACTTTATCCTTTTGGTTGCATAAATACATCCTTGCCGGTGGTTGCACGTTATATTTTATTGTCTCGGTCTGCTTTCCCACTCGGGGTGCGCATGCGCTGGGTCTTATCCCCTATGACTTCCGAGTGTGTCTACCTTGTGGCCGCAGTGCGTCTCACTGCGTTCCACTGAGGCATCTCCCGGAAGTCATTTTTTTAGCAGGGGAGATTTTGTCCTGACGCATGCGCCGTATACCTGGGTGGAACAGCCTATCACATCCTCTCTCTGCACGTAAATACAGCGTCGGCACCCCTCTCCGTACACGCCCCCGGAAGAAGCGAGCAGCGAAACGGCGCCCGTCGGGCAGGCGGGAAGGACTCTTGGACGCCATGCATTTTGCGGTGAGCACTCCGTTACCTTTGCCTTTACGCCGGTATTCCGGTTATGTTTACCGCTTGGTCTATGATATCTGTCTTCACTGTTGCATCTTGCCATGCTGTTATATTGACATCTTTTCACTGCGGCATCAGCACTTTTACCTGGCCACTTGCTATACAGTTTTTTTGCACTATACTTATCAGCCTACATTATACTGGTTTGTTTTATGTCCATTCGACTCACTGTAGTCAGTATATTTTCCTTTACTTATACAGCAGTTTTTTGTTTGTATATTTATATATTTTTTTTTTTTTTTTGGCATCAATCCGATGTGACTTATCAGTATTATATCTTTTGGCTAATAAGTGCATAGATAGACAGGCAGTTTCATATCTTTATACCGGCTATAGGCTGTGGAGATTCAGTGTTCGCTGTCCCATACATTTGTTTTTGTATCACTTGCAGTTATATATTTATATTTATTGTGGCATTTGCATATTTACATTTTGGTATTTACTGCCAGATACGTTACAGTGTATTGGGTGCGTCCACTATACAGTTGGTCCTTCCCCACGGAGGTTTTTTTCAGCCCTGTTTATTGTTTTGGTCCCCCTTTTTTCATTTTATTTTAAAAATTGTATAATAAAGATGTTATCTTTTAAACTTCATTTTTTGCCTTTACACTTTTTTGTCCTATGGCTATTACACCATTATGGGCTTTGTTGAGTATATTATATGAGGGTGTTGTTCTCTAGGCTACTATACACATTGTCTCTAGTGACGTTTTAGTAATAATACATGATAGCTAGTAGAGGAGACACCATCACGTCACAGGGTTTTTGCCCCTCATCAGTGTGGAGTAGGAATATGCATTTGCATATTTGGGGGCAGTGTTCCCGATCACTGCGTTGAGAAACACGTGATGGTGTCTCCGCGGTGTTGGATGTTTTGGTCTCCACGAGGTCAATCATCCGTGCCTTTATAGACTTTCTACTAGGCACTGCTCCTGATAGCCAGTTTCCTACTCCACACTGATGAGGGGCAAAAACGCCGAAACAGCTGTCTGTGGATGGATACCATGCTTGGCATAGGTGGTTTTCCTTTATTGGATGTTTTCCTTTATTGGATGCTGCCCTTCCCTTGGTTGTTCCTTCCCGGTGAAAGGCCTAGCTATTCACTGCCTGCGTTGAGAAACACGTGATGGTGTCTCCGCAGCTCCTCTACTTGCATTTGCATATTTGGGGGCAGTGTTCTGGATCACTGCGTTGAGAAACACGTGATGGTGTCTCCGCGGTGTTGGATGTTTTGGTCTCCACGAGGTCAATCATCCGTGCCTTTATAGACTTTCTACTAGGCACTGCTCCTGATAGCCAGTTTCCTACTCCACACTGATGAGGGGCAAAAACCCAGAAACAGCTGTCTGTGGATGGATACCATGCTTGGCATAGGTGGTTTTCCTTTATTGGATGTTTTCCTTTATTGGATGCTGCCCTTCCCTTGGTTGTTCCTTCCCGGTGAAAGGCCTGGCTATTCACTGCCTGCGTTGAGAAACACGTGATGGTGTCTCCGCAGCTCCTCTACTTGCATTTGCATATTTGGGGGCAGTGTTCTGGATCACTGCGTTGAGAAACACGTGATGGTGTCTCCGCGGTGTTGGATGTTTTGGTCTCCACGAGGTCAATCATCCGTGCCTTTACATACATGATAGCTGTCGCCACACAGTTGTCTTACAAACTCCGTCAAATACATAAATGGCTGAGAAAAAACACCTACATAGCAGTGCCCTCGCGGCCAACGAGGGACATGCCTCTAAGCCAAAACTGAAAAGACCAAACGAGAACTCACACCAGGCCTAAAATAAACCCTAAATCCAATATGGATGATATAGGGGGAAGTAGTTAACCATAGGTCTGGGCAAAAAACAGAGGTACAAAAGGAAATAAAGAACAATAATCTTTATTAGGGTGTCAAATATACACAGAATAATGCTAGAAAATATCAATACAAAGACAAAAAAGGGGCAGCATGAAAAAAGCAGCTAAAAGAATGCATGTACTAGATGGCAGAGTACAATGCTAAGCACAGCATAACGTGCAAAGTCGAGCATCCCACCCTGACTGCAGACCAAAGGGCAGATAGATTATAGATGAAAAATAAATATTATAGTCTCATAGATGCACTAGAGGATACTAAATAGTGCGACTGCAAAAAATTCACAGCAGAATGTCCTAGAGGATACTAAATAGTGCGACTGCAAAAAATTCACAGCAAAATGTCCGGGGACGCAGAAAGTGTGAGACTAGACGAAGGCAGCGTAAGTGGATATGTAAACAATATGTTAAATAGATGAACCGTTACCTTGCGACATGGTAGCAAAAAGAGCCCAGGTACTGCAGGCAGGGAGGGTAACCTCAACGCGCGTTTCACCTAGATGGCTTCGCCTCCTGACGAAGCCATCTAGGTGAAACGCGCGTTGAGGTTACCCTCCCTGCCTGCAGTACCTGGGCTCTTTTTGCTACCATGTCGCAAGGTAACGGTTCATCTATTTAACATATTGTTTACATATCCACTTACGCTGCCTTCGTCTAGTCTCACACTTTCTGCGTCCCCGGACATTTTGCTGTGAATTTTTTGCAGTCGCACTATTTAGTATCCTCTAGGACATTCTGCTGTGAATTTTTTGCAGTCGCACTATTTAGTATCCTCTAGTGCATCTATGAGACTATAATATTTATTTTTCATCTATAATCTATCTGCCCTTTGGTCTGCAGTCAGGGTGGGATGCTCGACTTTGCACGTTATGCTGTGCTTAGCATTGTACTCTGCCATCTAGTACATGCATTCTTTTAGCTGCTTTTTTCATGCTGCCCCTTTTTTGTCTTTGTATTGATATTTTCTAGCATTATTCTGTGTATATTTGACACCCTAATAAAGATTATTGTTCTTTATTTCCTTTTGTACCTCTGTTTTTTGCCCAGACCTATGGTTAACTACTTCCCCCTATATCATCCATATTGGATTTAGGGTTTATTTTAGGCCTGGTGTGAGTTCTCGTTTGGTCTTTTCATAAATGGCTGAGAGTTCATGTGTTTTCAATGGGGACCGTGCATTGCGGTCCGTGTTCGGACAGATTTAAATGGACATCTGAAGCAGCACTACATCCTAGATATCACTGAATGAAATATTCCAGTTGCAAAACTCTATTCATTACATAGAGAAATGTGCTGAGAACAATAAAACAAAAATCTGAATGATGCTCAAAATCAAAGTGGAAAATTAAATTACAGGCTGATTTAACTTCAGTGGAAATGCCTCAAGACAAGGAAATGATGCTCAATAGTGTGTGTGACCTCCACGTGCCTGTATGACCTCCCTACAACGCCTGAGCATGCTCCTGATGAGGCGGTGGATGGTGTCCTGAGGGATCTCCTCCCAGACCTGGACTAAAGAATCCGCCAACTCCTGAACAGTCTGTGGTGCAACGTGACGTTGGTGGATGGAACAAGACATGATGTCCCAGATGTGCTAGATTGGATTTAGGTCTGGGGGACGGGCGGAACAGTCCATAGCTTCAATGCCTTCATCATGCAGGAACTGCTGACACACTTCAGTCACATGAGGCCAAAGAACCCAGGGCCACTACACCAGCATATGGTCTCACAATGAGTCTGAGGATCTCAGACCCGGTACCTAATGGCAGTCGAGCTACCTCTGGAGAGCACATGGAGGGCTGTGCGACCCTCCAAAGTAATACCACACCATTACTGACCCACTGCCAAACTGGTCATGCTGAAGGATGTTGCAGGCGCAGATCACTCTCCACGGCGTCTCCAGACTCACATCTGCTCAGTGTAAACCTGCTCTCGTCCGTGAAGAGCACAGGTCGCCAATGTCAAATCTGCCAAACTTGGTGTTCTCTAGCAAATGCCAATCACCCCGGAACGGTGTTGGGCTGTAAGCACAACATCCACTTGTGGACGTCGGGCCCTCAGACCACTCTCATGGAGTCTGTTTCTGCTAGTTTAAGCACACACATGGATGTTAGTGGCCTGCTTGGAGGTCATTTTGCAGGGCTCTTACAGCCTCCCCCACATCTCCTAGGATCCTGGCCCGTCTCCCGGTATCTGCTCCATGTTGTGGACAGACACAGCTACCTTTTTTGCCATAGCTCGCACTGATGTGCCATCCTGGATGATTTCCGTTACCTGAGCAACTTCTGTGGGTTGTACAGTAGACACTGCCTCATACTGTACCTCTGGGGTGAGAGCAATTACAAAATGCAAAAGTGACTAAAGAAACATCCAAAAAGGATGCGAACAGAGAATGCTGTAGATAAGCCCCTGATGTCGGTGGCCGCAGCTCATTCTCGAATTTTGGGGGTGACAGGTTCCCTTTAAGTGTTACCTTTATTTTTTTTAAGCAGTATACCGTATATGTCATTCGATTTTCAGCCACAAAAAAAAAAAAAAAACACGTTTTTATATATCAGCAGTTATTAAAATTTACAAGAGTAGTTTCTCATGTTGAAGAACTGTACCTGTAAAACTAGGATGCTATAAGTATAATCCCTATGGGATTTGATTTTTTTTTTCACACCCTTAGACTTGAATAGGCAAGTCATCTGAAACATGGTGGAGACTAATGCATCCCACGATTTACTTTTCTTTTCATGTGGACGTTCATTCTGCATATCAAAAACGAACATCTGAGAAGCCCTAGTGAATCATTGGTCCAAAGGCTGTCTTTATCACGGAAAGCACTCAAACCAAAATACATTTGTGTGGACGTAGCTTTAGTATGTGTACACGAAACCTTATAAAGGTGTACATAGAGAGAGACCCATCAATCAAGGAGGTGAAAGCTGGCGTAAGTGCTACATGGCTGGAATCAGGGTCTCTGCCCCTAAATTATGCTGCTCTCAGATTGGGTAGCAGAAAGCAGGTGGCAGATTCGCTTTAAAATCTTCCATATGCTTCCAGAGATATGGGACTTTTTATTTAGTGTATACAATATGCTAATTGTATGATGCCTAAAGACATGCCTCCAAAGTATCCTGTGACCAAAACCATAAAACTAGCATATTGGGTGCACTGAATAAAAAGAAATATTCAGGGGAGCAGTGGGAATAAAATAAGAACATAACTGGACATTTCTGACAGGTCGTCCTTTTTAAAGGGGTTGTACGCTACACTGACAAACCCTTCTCAATCACAATATTCCCTTATGTAAAATATTATAAGCCTGTACTCATCTCTAGTACCAGCACCGTCCCAATGACGTGGGGCTCGGACTTCCATGAAGCTGTAATGCCACGTGAGCTCAGCAAGCAGCGGCCACTTTACTCTCATTTCCTGAGGACAAATCCGACGTTTGAAAGAAATCAGAGACCATCGGCAGCTCTCAATGCTTCTGGATGTCCATTTTGTCCAAAGGAAGCAAGAGTGATGCTGCCCCGCTGATTGCAAGCAGGGCTCACGTGACATATCACCACACAAGCCTCAGAAGAGCCAGCATCGGCACTGGCGCTGAATACAGGCTGGTATTTTAAGATTCATCTTTTCCGGTTTCAAGAGCAGAGCAGATAATTAGGTCTTAAGGTACCTTCACACTGGCCAACTTAACAACGATATCGCTAGCGATCCATGACGTTGCAGCGTCCTGGCTAGCGATATCGTTGTGTTTGACACGCAGCAGCGATCTAGATCCGGCTGTGACATCGTTGGTCGGAGCAGAAAGTCCAGAACTTTATTTCGTCGCTGGATCTCCCACAGACATCGCTGAATCGGCGACGCCGATTCAGAGATGTCTTCGCTGGTAACCAGGGTAAACATCGGGTTACTAAGCGCAGGGCCGCTCTTAGTAACCCGATATTTACCCTGGTTACCAGCGTAAACGTAAAAAAAAAAAAAAAAAAATACATACCGTACTTACATTCCGGTGTCTGTCCTCTGGCGCTCTGCTTCTCTGCACTAGCGCCGGCCATAAAGCAGAGCACCGCGGTGACGTCACCGCTGTGCTTTCCGGCCGGCGCTTACACAGTGCAGAGAAGCACAGCGCCTGAGGACAGACACCGGAATGTAAGTATGTAGTGTTTGTTTTTTTTACGTTTACGCTGGTAACCAGGGTAAACATCGGGTTACTAAGCGCGGCCCTGCGCTTAGTAACCTGATGTTTACCCTGGTTACCAGGGGACTTCGCATAGTTGGTCGCTGGAGAGCTGTCTGTGTGACAGCTCTCCAGCGACCACACAGCGACGGTGCAGCGATCGGGATCGTTGTCTAGATCGCTGCAGCGTCGCTAATTGTGATGGTACCTTTAGATTATGACTTTACTGTAGGATTAATCCAGACTTGAACTGGCCATACACGATAGGGGAAGCCCTTCCGCCGACACCTACCTCTCCCACCTCCAACATACACAGGAAAGCTCTCCTGTGATCTCTAAGAAGATCTACCACACAACAGCGGCTCATCTCCCCTCCAAATAAAAGGCTCAGCCATTATAATTCAGCAGGCCAGATCCTTCTCTTCTCCAGCATCATCTGTCCGGCTGCTTTGGCCGATTATCATCAGCATGGGAGTCTTTACTGCTCTAAAACTGGGCATACACATTACACACGTACGTTGGCCAAACCTGCTAGTGAAAGGCCTGACCACACATTACAGTACAACGGCCTCTCCCCAGTGAACGTGGTAACGAGAATCTCATTCATACGTCACAACACGCTGGTGCCTTGGGTGACAGGTGTCCCATATGTTTAGTTGTGGGACTTCGGAGTAAGGAATCTGAATGGAGGGCTAAGAATAGTAACAATGATAAAAATAATAACTCTCCGGAGTAGTCTGACGAGTTTGCGGCAACACCGTTATGTCTAAATTAGGCATCCGGGAAACACTGCGTCCGCTGACCATGAAGTACCGACTTTCCACAAGTCTCCCAACCTGAACTCAACGGTGTCATAGGCTATTAAGCTTGGGCTGGGAGACCCACGGCCAGTATTCACAGCAAGGTCTGTACACGGACCCCGCTTCACAGACGTCTAAACTCGGCCTAAGGGCTTTCTTTCCAGAGCCTCCATTATATGTAGCAGTAAAAACTGTGCAGCACAGGAGTGAAATAAAGCGCACCACAACTGTCCAAATTATAGTCTATATGGCGATATTAATGCCAGAAGGACAAATACAGCACAGAGGCATTTTTGGTTTTCTTCTCTTATGACGAGACAGAAAATAGAAAATTTAGGACAGATGTGAACCTCACTAGTGAGATCTGTCCCAGAGGACAGAGATAAACCCAAGGCATTCTGCACTGTAAGCTTCAGACCACAATACAGAACATGGAAACATCAAACCAACTCTGAAAACTGCTCCATAAACAGAAAATGTAGACGGTGGAAAACACAAGCCTACTATCTACAAAAAAGTAACAGTTTTATTTTGGCAAACCAACATTCTTGGGCGAGAATTTTATCATGGAGGTCCACATCCTCAAACATGCACACTCAGCTCGACAATGAGGGTGGGAGACCCGAAGCGTCAGACAGTGACCTATCTGCTGGATAAACCATGTAAGGCTAAGTACACATCAGCGTATCTGTGCGCAGCGTATCATCCGCATGGGCAAACGCATGCCAAAACGCATGAAGACGCATGCTTACGCTGTGTTTTTACTCCGCATCATCTTACACATGACACACAAAAAAAAAAGAAAAACAGCTGCGTGTGCATGCGTCTAAATGCGTTTACGTTGTTTATGCGCATGGTGGTGGTGGTGAAATCATTTCCTGGACATGCGCATTCTGAACTACGCATGCGTATCGAATTATTTGACGCCTCAAAAAATGCAACATGTTGCGTTTGCCGCACCCTGCTAAACGACGCATGCGTACGCATCCGCACTGATGCAAACGCATGTTCCTTCGTACACAATGTTAAATATATGTACGCAAGATGCATGCGGATCGGTATGCAGGTATACGTTGCGCACACATACGCTAATGTGAACCCGGCCTTAGCAAGATGAAAAAAAAAAATTAATTCAATACATCGGAGCCGGCGCAGTAGATCAATTCAGACACTGCCCGTAACATGGCGGACAGTGATCGCGTAACCGCATGATCACACAGCGCATGTGCGGGATTACTGCATCGACCAGGTCAGCGTGACGCTGATGGGAGGAGGGTGATCGTATAATGCAGTGAGGAGGCAGGGATTTCTTCCAAGTACCGCACGCCCCGGAGCCTGGAAGAAAACCTTAACATAAAAGATTATACATCAATTTCTCAATGTCTACACCGCAGCTATGAGGTATACAGGTAAGGCTATGTGCACACGTTGCGGATCCTCAGCGTTTTTTGCAGTGCAGAAACGCTGCAGATCCGCAATTGATTTACAGTACAAGGTAAATCAATGAGAAAAAAAAATGCTGTGCACACTTTGCGGAAAATCCACTGCGGAAACGCTGTGGTGTAAAAGAAGTAGCATGTCACTTCTTTTTTGTGAATCTGCAGCGTTTTTTAACCCATTCCATTATAGAAAACTGCAGGGGTAAAACACGCAGCAAATCTGCAAGAAAACCACAGCAAAAATGCACAAAAAACGAGGCGGAACCGCACAAAAACGCGACAAATCCGCAGGTGCGTTTTCTGCCAGGAGAAGCAGAATCCGCACCAGAAATTCCTAAGCCTAATCCGCAACGTGTGCACATAGCCTAAGACTGGTTTAACCATTTAATTATCTGTATGCAAATAGTAATAGATAAATCGTCCAAGGGGCAACAGGTTCCTTTATCAAATATTTTTAGTTCTGCATAATAGAGGAACTGCCTTACTTGTAAGGTTACAGAAACTTGTCTAGATATACGATTACTTACACAAACCAGAACAGTCCTCAAAAAAAAAAAAAAAAGCCCAACATAAATTTGAGGACATGTTTCATAAATGACATTAATGAGCAGCACCAATTTCTTCACCATTTACTACAAGTCAGGGCACATGCCTCATCCACCAACACATCAGACAAGCCAAACATGGGCTGGTTGCTACGTGTGAGGAAGACATTGCCTCACGGAGTTTTACTACATGAGGTCTCATACATGGTAAGCTCATGTGAACAGGAAGGACCCTTTTTATGCTTGTTTTAACTATATGTGCAATGCTGCAGACTATGTTAGCGCTATGTGAAGTTAATCAGTACTAATAAATATCGTCTGACTTAAGGCCACAGGTATAAGAGGCAGATTAGATGTGGATTTCACACTCACAAACAAATAAAGATATACACACACAAATATAAAGTACACAGCATTGAAACTGCTATACCAAGAAGGGAAAAATTATCAAATTATGGAGTTATGGTTCAGAGGAACAACAGACACACAAACCCCCGCACTTACAGCCTTGTCTGTTATCAATGAGGTAAATACTGGATATCTGAGGAAGGTTCGGCCACACTGAATGCACTTTGGCAAATCATTAAGATCCGCTGCTGGCAGCTTTCTTTGAAAAAGGTAGAAGTGCAATTTTCCAAAATGACAATGGTCCAAAACACACATCTAAGTACCTTCACACTAAACGATATCGCTAGCGATCCGTGACGTTGCAGCGTCCTGGCTAGCGATATCGTTCAGTGTGACAGGCAGCAGCGATCAGGATCCTGCTGTGATGTCGGTGGTCGGGGCAGAAAGGCCAGAACTTTCTTTGGTCGCTGGCTCTCCCGCTGACATCGCTGAATCGGCGTGTGTGACGCCGATTCAGCGATGTCTTCGCTGGTAACCAGGGTAAACATCGGGTTACTAAGCGCAGGGCCGCGCTTAGTAACCCGATGTTTACCCTGGATACCATCCTAAAAGTAAAAAAAACAAACGCTTCATACTTACCTTCGGCTGTCTGTCCTCCGGCGCTGTGCTTTCCTGCACTCACTATGAGCACAGCGGCCGGAAAGCAGAGCAGTGACGTCACCGCTGTGCTCACAGCCAGTACAGAGAAGCACAGTGCCGGGGACAGACAGCCGAAGGTAAGTATGAAGCGTTTGTTTTTTTTTACTTTTAGGATGGTATCCAGGGTAAACATCGGGTTACTAAGCGCGGCCCTGCGCTTAGTAACCCGATGTTTACCCTGGTTACCGGCATCGTTGGTCGATGGAGAGCGGTCTGTGTGACAGCTCTCCAGCGACCAAACAGCGACGCTGCAGCGATCCGGATCGTTGTCGGTATCGCTGCAGCATCGTTTAGTGTGAAGGTACCTTAAGGCCAGCAACACATTCCTGAAGAAGAACAGGGTGACAGTGATTCAGTGGCCAAGTGTCTCCTGATCTGAGCCCAACCAAACACCTATGGGGAATTTTGAAGAGACAAGTTTTCATCACTGCCCATCCAGCACTGGGCTTTAAAAGAGCTTGTACTTGAAGAAAGGAAAAAGATAGATGCTGCAATATGCCGGTAACTTATTCCTTCCCTGCCTAGAAGACTTGGTGAGGTCATCTATATACAGAATTATCTAAGGGGTACTTCCGTCTGTCTGTCTGTCCTTCTGTCACGGTTATTCGTTCGCTGATTGGTCTCGGCAGCTGCCTGTCATGGCTGCCGCGACCAATCAGCGACAGCCACAGTCCGATTAGTCCCTCCCCTACACTCACTGCCCGGCGCCCGCTCCAGAATCCCCTCCAGTCCCCGCTCACACAGGGTTAACCCCTTTCTGACCTCGGACGGGATAGTACGTCCGAGGTCAGATCCCCTGCTTTGATGCAGGGCTCCGCGGTGAGCCCGCATCAAAGCCGGGACATGTCAGCTGTTTTGAACAGCTGACATGTGCCTGTAATAGGCGCGGGCAGAATCGCGATCTGCCCGCACCTATTAACTAGTTAAATGCCGCTGTCAATCGCAGACAGCGGCATTTAACTATCATTTCCGGCCAGGCGGCCGGAAATGACGTCATCGCCGACCTCCGTCACATGATCGGGGGTCGGCGATGCTTGTGAATTGTAACCATAGAGGTCCTTGAGACCTCTATGGTTACTGATCCTCGGCAGCTGTGAGCGCCACCCTGTGGTCGGCGCTCACAGCACACCTGCAATTCTGCTACATAGCAGCGATCAGCAGATCGCTGCTATGTAGCAGAGGCGATCGAGTTGTTCCTGCTTCTAGCCTCCCATGGAGGCTATTGAAGCATGGCAAAAGTAAAAAAAAAAAGTTAAAAAAAATATAAAAGTTTAAATCACCCCCCTTTCGCCCCAATCAAAATAAATCAATAAAAAAAAAAATCAAATCTACACATATTTGGTATCGCCGCGCTCAGAATCGCCCGATCTATCAATTAAAAAAAAGCATTAACCTGATCGCTAAACGGCGTAGCGAGAAAAAAATGCGAAACGCCAGAATTACGTTTTTTTGTCGCCGCGACATTGCATTAAAATGCAATAACGGGCGATCAAAAGAACGTATCAGCACCAAAATGCTATCATTAAAAACGTCATCTCGGCACGCAAAAAATAAGCCCTCAACCGACCCCAGATCACGAAAAATGGAGACGCTACGGGTATCGGAAAATGGCGCAAATTTTTTTTTTTTTAGCAAAGTTTGGAATTTTTTTTCACCACTTAGGTAAAAAATAACCTAGTCATGTTAGGTGTCTATGAACTCGTAATGACCTGGAGAATCATAATGGCAAGTCAGTTTTAGCATTTAGTGAACCTAGCAAAAAAGCCAAACAAAAAACAAGTGTGGGATTGCACTTTTATTGCAATTTTACCGCACTTGGAATTTTTTTCCCATTTTCTAGTACACGTCATGCTAAAACCAATGATGTCGTTCAAAAGTACAACTCGTCCCGCAAAAAATAAGCCCTCACATGGCCATATTGACAAAAAAATAAAAAAGTTATGGCTCTGGGAAGGAGGGGAGTGAAAAACGAACACGGAAAAACGAAAAATCCCAAGGTCATGAAGGGGTTAATGGCAGCGGTAACGGCCCGTGGTGTAACGCACTCCGTTACCGCTGCTATTAACCCTGTGTGTCCCCAACTATTTACTATTGATGCTGCCTATGCAGCATCAATAGTAAAAATATGTCATGTTAAAAATAGTTAAAAAAAAAAAAAAAAGCTGCTATACTCACCCTTCGCCGCCTTTCTCGCTCCTCTCCACGCTCCTGGGATCGCTCCATTGCAAGCGGCAGCTTGCGGTCCGGTGCCGTCCCAGGGCTGGTGTGCGACAAGGACCTGCCGTGACGTCATGATAGGTCCTGCTCACACCAGCCCTGGGACGGCACCAGACCGCAAGCTGCCGCTTGCAATGGAGCGATCCCGGGAGCGTGGAGAGGAGCGAGAAAGGCGGCGGAGGGTGAGTATAGCAGGACTTCAAGGGCCTTCGGAAGGTGAGTATATGTTTATTTTTTATTTTTTTTTAGGTTTCTATACTACGTGGCTCTGTGCTGTATACTCCGTCGCTGTGCAATATACCACACCACGCGGCTGGGCAATATACCACACCACGCGGCTGGGCAATATACCACACCACGCGGCTGGGCAATATACCACACCACGCGGCTGGGCAATATACCACACCACGCGGCTGGGCAATATACCACACCACGCGGCTGGGCAATATACCACACCACGCGGCTGGGCAATATACCACACCACGCGGCTGGGCAATATACCACACCACGCGGCTGGGCAATATACCACACCACGCGGCTGGGCAATATACTACGCGGCTGGGCAATATACTACGCGGCTGGGCAATATACTACGCGACTGTGGGCAATATACTACGCGACTGTGGGCAATATACTACGCGACTGTGGGCAATATACTACGCGACTGTGGGCAATATACTACGCGACTGTGGGCAATATACTACGCGACTGTGGGCAATATACTACGTGACTGTGGGCAATATACTACGTGACTGTGGGCAATATACTACGTGACTGTGGGCAATATACTACGTGACTGTGGGCAATATACTACGTGGCTGTGGGCAATATACTACGTGGCTGTGGGCAATATACTACGTGGCTGTGGGCAATATACTACGTGGCTGTGGGCAATATACTACGTGGCTGTGGGCAATATACTACGTGGCTGTGGGCAATATACTACGTGGCTGTGGGCAATATACTACGTGGCTGTGGGCAATATACTACGTGGCTGTGGGCAATATACTACGTGGCTGGGCAATATACTACGTGGACGGGCAATATACTACGTGGACGGGCAATATACTACGTGGACGGGCAATATACTACGTGGACATGCATATTCTAGAATACCCGATGCGTTAGAATCGGGCCACCATCTAGTTAAAAATAATGGCGGTAACACTGAAGCTCCATAATGAAAGTTATATGATTTTACTTTCATGCTATGGATTAAAAAATGTTCTATAAAACTCAGTCTTGTCAAAATTTTGGAAATTATTCTTGTATTCAATGGGGTACTGATAAAAATCTTACTTTTCAAAGGGGGTGTACTCATTTATACTGAGCACTGTATACACACACTAATAAACTCACATACAAGAACATTTTTATTGACATATGCCTGAACCTTAAACGAATACTTATCACAGCTGAGAGATGGATACAATTGTGACTCAAGCCTTCCTGTGTCCGATACACGCATCAGTAGATGTTTATTTCATTCCAGCTGTCCGCTAATGTAGCGGCCTGAGCGCACACTACGCGGCCTGAGCGCACACTACGCGGCCTGAGCGCACACTACGCGGCCTGAGCGCACACTACGCGGCCTGAGCGCACACTACGCAGCCTAGAATATTTGGTAGATCGGATACAGTTGTATCCACCTTGGGATGAACAAGACTCCAGAGATGGCCTCAGAGTTGATACTTCTTATCTATGGATGTAATATCTACAGGACGGAAACACTCAGTTCTCTATGTCCATCCCATCAAATCACATACTCAGGACAGAAGAGGGGAACTACTACCTCCATCAGTGTATACATCCCACAATGGACTGAGCTCACAGCGTTCATCTTGGTTGGCTGATTCTCTAAAATACCAGTAACCACCTGGATCCAGACCTGCTACACTTACTATGTACATAGAAGTCTACAAGTCTTCTGACAGCAAGGAAGCCAACAATGGGCTGACTGATGGGGACTGTGGGTGCAGAAACTTTGTAAATCTGGTGAGATGAGGCGAGTGCAGTCAAGTCAGTTGATTTCTGAACCCAGGGATTTTCAGTCCCCTCATCACAACCCCAGATATTTTTTTATTACAGTGATCAGCTCATCACTCCAGGTCCAGCCTCAAAAACCCTAATTAGCCGTACACTTGTGGCCAAAATATAGTATTACATGCCGAACAAACTCTTGGTTTGTAATGCTGTAGATAAACCCCCAATGTATCCTGAAAGATGAGAAAAAGAGGTTAGATTATACTCACCTGGGCGGGCGGGCGGGCGGGCAGTCCAATCCAATGGGCGTCGCATTCCGGGGCCTCCCATCTTCTTACGATGACATCCTCTTCTTATCTTCATGCTGCGGTTCCGGCGTACTTTGTCTGTCCTGTTGAGGACAGAGCAAAGTACTGCAGTGCGCAGGGAAAGGTCAGAGAGGCCCTCAACAGGGCAGACAAAGTACGCCTGCGCCGGAGCCGCAGTGTGAAGACAAGAGGAGGACGTCATCATAAGAAGATGGGAGGCCCCGGACCGGACCTCGACGCCCATCTGACCGGACAGCAGCGGGATCGCTGTTCGGTGAGTATAATCTAACCTTTTTCTCCTCTTTCAGGATACATCGGGGGCTTATCTACAGCATTACAGAATGCTATAGATAAGCCCCTGATGCCGGTGGGCTTAGCTCACCTTCGATTTTGGAGGTGACAGGTTCCCTTTAATCTGCAGCACGTATTTTGTAGCCTTTTTCCTCCAGACACAGTGAACTTACATTTGGCTTGTGGTGTACTGCAACTTTGGCCATGACACAAGTCATGCGGCAATATATGACTGCATGACGCTGCTACATCGCAGAGGAAAGCAAATTACTGTAACAAGTCATACAGGGTCAGAACAAGATGGATTTTTGATGACATGCGAGTTCAATGCGCCAAGGTCTCCTGCAATATATCAGTGGATCTGTGGCTGCATAACCTGCACTGCACTCAGCATCTCCTGCTAATCCCGGCCCGTAAGGTGAAACTCTATTCCCTGCACTTGGCACATTCAAGTGCTTCGCACAAAATTAGAATATCATCAAAAAGTATTCTAATTTTGTGAAAAGCACCTGTATTCATCTGTATGGGCATTTCAAGCAGAAAATATCAAATTTATAACTGCACAAAATAACAAATCTAAAAAATAAATTTAAAAAAAAAAAAAATCACAAAACTTTACTGATTGCTGATATCCCCAGCATGCAACAAGTAGGGATGCCACAAAGTTCAGGCAGGATTGGAATTGGGGGGTATAAGATGCAATGTTTACATGGGACGGATGTTACTACACAGAAAAACTTTCCTAAAGCCGCACAAGTCACAGAATGTTCCCAATCCTACAGCCGATCCCATACATGGTGCAACATGGCGTCCGGAGAATCCATGCTATAAATGGAGCAAACACAAAATGTGTATATACACATATAGAAAATAATATACACACTGCACCCATACATTACACATATATACACATTCAATGTACATGCTGATGTCTGGAATTAATGGCGCTATGAGCAAAATATAAATACATACTGTATATACTGTACACACTACGTTCATATATACTACACATTATGTACACATGTATTCACACACATTATGTCCATATATACACACACATACTATACATACTGCACATTACGTACATATATACACATACTGTACATACATATATACTACACATTATGTACACATGTATTCACACACATTATGTCCATATATACACACACATACTGTACATACATATACTGCACATTACGTACACATATACACATACATATATACTGCACATTACGTACACACTGTGCACATACTGTACATACATATATACTGCACATTATGTATACATATATACACACTGTGCACATACTGTACATACATATATACTGCACATTATGTATACATATATACACACTGTGCACATACTGTACATACATATATACTGCACATTATGTATACATATATACACATATTGTACATACATATATACTGCACGTTACGTACACACATATATACACACTGTACATACATATATACTGCACATTATGTATACATACATACCCATACTGTACATACATATATACTGCACATTACGTACACACATATATACACACTGTACATACATATATACTGCACATTACGTACACACATATATACACACTGTACATACATATATACTGCACATTACGTACACATATATACACACACTGTACATACATATATACTGCACATGACGTACACATATATACACACACTGTACATACATATATACTGCACATGACGTACACATATATACATACTGCACATGACGTACACATATACACACTGTACATACATATATACTGCACATTACGTACACACATATATACACACTGTCCATACATATATACTGCACATTACGTACACACATATATACACACTGTCCATACATATATACTGCACATTATGTACACACATATACACACTGTACATACATATATACTGCACATTACGTACACACATATATACACACTGTCCATACATATATACTGCACATTATGTACACACATATACACACTGTACATACATATATACTGCACATTATGTACACACATATACACACTGTCCATATATACTGCACATTACGTACACACATATATACACACTGTCCATACATATATAC
This sequence comes from Ranitomeya imitator, assembly GCF_032444005.1. Lineage (NCBI taxonomy): Eukaryota > Metazoa > Chordata > Amphibia > Anura > Dendrobatidae > Ranitomeya > Ranitomeya imitator. The sequence goes on along the minus strand of NC_091286.1, from coordinate 567,138,691 downwards.
TGCACATTATGTACACACATATACACACTGTCCATATATACTGCACATTATGTACACACATATATACACACTGTACATACATATATACTGCACATTATGTACACACATATACACACTGTCCATATATACTGCACATTATGTACACATATATACACACTGTACATACATATATACTGCACATTATGTACACACATATACACACTGTACATAGACATATTACACATATACTGCACATGACGTACACATATACACACTGTCTGTACACGTCGCTGTGCAGGGCGCCTTTGCCCGCAGCCATGTTTCCCCGGTGCCCGGCCATATGCTCCCGGCCAGTCAGCAGCAGTGCAGGCAGCACATGTGTCCACACTCTTGCCATCTCCGTGGACATGACCACTATCCGCCGCCCTCCGTGTCTCTCCTTATCTCCCCTCCCCCACACTGAGGCCCACACCCGGCGCCCGCCCGCCAGCCGCCAGGTAATAACATGACGGTACCTCTCTCTCAGCTTCTCACCCGAAGCGAATCCACAAGCCCAACAACACAAGATGGCTGACGCCACGCACCGTCACCTGACGACTCCACGCCTCGCCTCAGCAGTGACAGAGCAGCGTGCCCGACCAGCGAGTTCCGTGTTCTTCCAGCTAGACGGGACACTCCACGCACAGCTCGTCAGCAGCCAATGGCGTGACGACACCCAGCCGAGCGCGCCATGTTGGATGTGGGCACAGTCGCCCGCACTCATCACTTCCTGCTTTGTTGGGACAGTTCCTCTCACCTTGTGGCAGAAAGGTTTTTTCCTTTCTAGTAATACAATGTGTAGATGACGGGAGACTTATAGCCCGGGACGACTCTAGTGTGTGACTGATGTGAGAGGCTGGCTGTGCGGGCAGCAAAGTACCCCAGTGTGCCCCCATATACAGTGCCAGCACACGCCCCATATACAGTGCCAGCACACGGCTCATATACAGTGCTAGCACATGCCCCATATACAGTGCCAGCACATGCCCCATGTACAGTGCCAGCACATGCCCCATGTACAGTGCCAGCACATGCCCCATATACAGTGCCAGCACATGCCCCATATACAGTGCCAGCACACGGCTCATATACAGTGCCAGCACACGCCCCATATACAGTGCCAGCACACGGCTCATATACAGTGCCAGCACACGGCTCATATACAGTGCCAGCACACGTCCCATATACAGTGCCAGCACACGTCCCATATACAGTGCCAGCACACGGCTCATATACAGTGCCAGCACACGCCCCATATACAGTGCCAGCACACGCCCCATATACAGTGCCAGCACACGGCTCATATACAGTGCCAGCACACGGCTCATATACAGTGCCAGCACACGCCCCATATACAGTGCCAGCACACGGCTCATATACAGTGCCAGCACACGCCCCATATACAGTGCCAGCACACGCCCCATATACAGTGCCAGCACATGCCCCATGTACAGTGCCAGCACATGCCTCATATACAGTGCCAGCACACGTCCCATATACAGTGCCAGCACACGGCTCATATACAGTGCCAGCACACGCCCCATATACAGTGCCAGCACACGGCTCATATACAGTGCCAGCACACGGCTCATATACAGTGCCAGCACACGTCCCATATACAGTGCCAGCACACGTCCCATATACAGTGCCAGCACACGGCTCATATACAGTGCCAGCACACGGCTCATATACAGTGCCAGCACACGCCCCATATACAGTGCCAGCACACGGCTCATATACAGTGCCAGCACACGCCCCATATACAGTGCCAGCACACGGCTCATATACAGTGCCAGCACACGCCCCATATACAGTGCCAGCACACGCCCCATATACAGTGCCAGCACATGCCCCATGTACAGTGCCAGCACATGCCTCATATACAGTGCCAGCACACGTCCCATATACAGTGCCAGCACACGGCTCATATACAGTGCCAGCACACGCCCCATATACAGTGCCAGCACACGGCTCATATACAGTGCCAGCACACGGCTCATATACAGTGCCAGCACACGTCCCATATACAGTGCCAGCACACGTCCCATATACAGTGCCAGCACACGGCTCATATACAGTGCCAGCACACGGCTCATATACAGTGCCAGCACACGCCCCATATACAGTGCCAGCACACGGCTCATATACAGTGCCAGCACACGCCCCATATACAGTGCCAGCACACGGCTCATATACAGTGCCAGCACACGCCCCATATACAGTGCCAGCACACGGCTCATATACAGTGCCAGCACACGCCCCATATACAGTGCCAGCACACGTCCCATATACAGTGCCAGCACACGGCTCATATACAGTGCCAGCACACGCCCCATATACAGTGCCAGCACACGGCTCATATACAGTGCCAGCACACGCCCCATATACAGTGCCAGCACACGCCCCATATACAGTGCCAGCACACGGCTCATATACAGTGCCAGCACACGCCCCATATACAGTGCCAGCACACGGCTCATATACAGTGCCAGCACACGCCCCATATACAGTGCCAGCACACGGCTCATATACAGTGCCAGCACACGTCCCATATACAGTGCCAGCACACGGCTCATATACAGTGCCAGCACACGCCCCATATACAGTGCCAGCACACGGCTCATATACAGTGCCAGCACACGCCCCATATACAGTGCCAGCACACGGCTCATATACAGTGCCAGCACACGTCCCATATACAGTGCCAGCACACGGCTCATATACAGTGCCAGCACACGTCCCATATACAGTGCCAGCACACGTCCCATATACAGTGCCAGCACACGGCTCATATACAGTGCCAGCACACGGCTCATATACAGTGCCAGCACACGCCCCATATACAGTGCCAGCACACGGCTCATATACAGTGCCAGCACACGCCCCATATACAGTGCCAGCACACGGCTCATATACAGTGCCAGCACACGCCCCATATACAGTGCCAGCACACGGCTCATATACAGTGCCAGCACACGCCCCATATACAGTGCCAGCACACGGCTCATATACAGTGCCAGCACACGCCCCATATACAGTGCCAGCACACGCCCCATATACAGTGCCAGCACACGGCTCATATACAGTGCCAGCACACGCCCCATATACAGTGCCAGCACACGGCTCATATACAGTGCCAGCACACGCCCCATATACAGTGCCAGCACACGGCTCATATACAGTGCCAGCACACGTCCCATATACAGTGCCAGCACACGGCTCATATACAGTGCCAGCACACGCCCCATATACAGTGCCAGCACACGGCTCATATACAGTGCCAGCACACGCCCCATATACAGTGCCAGCACACGGCTCATATACAGTGCCAGCACACGTCCCATATACAGTGCCAGCACACGGCTCATATACAGTGCCAGCACACGTCCCATATACAGTGCCAGCACACGCCCCATATACAGTGCCAGCACACGGCTCATATACAGTGCCAGCACACGCCCCATATACAGTGCCAGCACACGGCTCATATACAGTGCCAGCACACGGCTCATATACAGTGCTAGCACACGCCCCATATACAGTGCCAGCACACGCCCCATATACAGTGCCAGCACACGGCTCATATACAGTGCCAGCACACGGCTCATACAGTGCCAGCAGACGGCTCATATACAGTGCCAGCACACGCCCCATATACAGTGCCAGCACACGCCCCATATACAGTGCCAGCACACGGCTCATATACAGTGCCAGCACATGCCCCATATACAGTGCCAGCACACGGCTCATATACAGTGCCAGCACACGCCCCATATACAGTGCCAGCACATGCCCCATGTACAGTGCCAGCACATGCCCCATATACAGTGCCAGCACATGCCCCATATACAGTGCCAGCACACGGCTCATATACAGTGCTAGCACACGCCCCATATACAGTGCCAGCACACGGCTCATATACAGTGCCAGCACACGCCCCATATACAGTGCCAGCACACGGCTCATATACAGTGCTAGCACACGCCCCATATACAGTGCCAGCACACGGCTCATATACAGTGCCAGCACACACCCCATATACAGTGCCAGCACACGGCTCATATACAGTGCTAGCACACGCCCCATATACAGTGCCAGCACACGGCTCATATACAGTGCCAGCACATGCCCCATATACAGTGCCAGCACACGGCTCATATACAGTGCCAGCACACGCCCCATATACAGTGCCAGCACATGCCCCATGTACAGTGCCAGCACATGCCCCATATACAGTGCCAGCACACGCCCCATATACAGTGCTAGCACACGCCCCATATACAGTGCCAGCACACGGCTCATATACAGTGCCAGCACACGGCTCATATACAGTGCCAGCACACGCCCCATATACAGTGCCAGCACACGGCTCATATACAGTGCCAGCACACGTCCCATATACAGTGCCAGCACACGGCTCATATACAGTGCCAGCACACGTCCCATATACAGTGCCAGCACACGCCCCATATACAGTGCCAGCACACGGCTCATATACAGTGCCAGCACACGCCCCATATACAGTGCCAGCACACGGCTCATATACAGTGCCAGCACACGTCCCATATACAGTGCCAGCACACGGCTCATATACAGTGCCAGCACACGTCCCATATACAGTGCCAGCACACGCCCCATATACAGTGCCAGCACACGGCTCATATACAGTGCCAGCACACGCCCCATATACAGTGCCAGCACACGGCTCATATACAGTGCCAGCACACGGCTCATATACAGTGCTAGCACACGCCCCTATATACAGTGCCAGCACACGCCCCATATACAGTGCCAGCACACGGCTCATATACAGTGCCAGCACACGGCTCATACAGTGCCAGCAGACGGCTCATATACAGTGCCAGCACACGCCCCATATACAGTGCCAGCACACGCCCCATATACAGTGCCAGCACACGGCTCATATACAGTGCCAGCACATGCCCCATATACAGTGCCAGCACACGGCTCATATACAGTGCCAGCACACGCCCCATATACAGTGCCAGCACATGCCCCATGTACAGTGCCAGCACATGCCCCATATACAGTGCCAGCACATGCCCCATATACAGTGCCAGCACACGGCTCATATACAGTGCTAGCACACGCCCCATATACAGTGCCAGCACACGGCTCATATACAGTGCCAGCACACGCCCCATATACAGTGCCAGCACACGGCTCATATACAGTGCTAGCACACGCCCCATATACAGTGCCAGCACACGGCTCATATACAGTGCCAGCACACACCCCATATACAGTGCCAGCACACGGCTCATATACAGTGCTAGCACACGCCCCATATACAGTGCCAGCACACGGCTCATATACAGTGCCAGCACATGCCCCATATACAGTGCCAGCACACGGCTCATATACAGTGCCAGCACACGCCCCATATACAGTGCCAGCACATGCCCCATGTACAGTGCCAGCACATGCCCCATATACAGTGCCAGCACACGCCCCATATACAGTGCTAGCACACGCCCCATATACAGTGCCAGCACACGGCTCATATACAGTGCCAGCACACGGCTCATATACAGTGCCAGCACACGGCTCATATACAGTGCCAGCACACGGCTCATATACAGTGCTAGCACACGCCCCATATACAGTGCTAGCACACGGCTCATATACAGTGCCAGCACACGCCCCATATACAGTGCCAGCACACGGCTCATATACAGTGCTAGCACATGCCCCATGTACAGTGCCAGCACACGGCTCATATACAGTGCTAGCACACGCCCCATATACAGTGCCAGCACACGGCTCATATACAGTGCCAGCACACGCCCCATATACAGTGCCAGCACACGGCTCATATACAGTGCCAGCACACACCCCATATGCAGTGCCAGCACACGGCTCATATACAGTGCTAGCACACGCCCCATATACAGTGCCAGCACACGGCTCATATACAGTGCCAGCACACGCCCCATATACAGTGCCAGCACACGGCTCATATACAGTGCTAGCACACGCCCCATATACAGTGCCAGCACACGGCTCATATACAGTGCTAGCACACGCCCCATATACAGTGCTAGCAAACGCCCCATATACAGTGCCAGCACACGCCCCATATACAGTGCCAGCACACGGCTCATATACAGTGCCAGCACACGCCCCATATACAGTGCCAGCACATGCCCCATGTACAGTGCCAGCACATGCCCCCTACTACAGTGCCAGCACACGCCCCATATACAGTGCCAGCACATGGCTCATATATAGTGCCAGCACATGCCCCCTACTACAGTGCCAGCACACGCCCCATATACAGTGCCAGCACATGGCTCATATATAGTGCCAGCACATGCCCCCTACTACAGTGCCAGCACACGCCCCATATACAGTGCTAGCACACGCCCCATATACAGTGCCAGCACACGCCCCATATACAGTGCCAGCACATGCCCCCTACTACAGTGCCAGCACACGCCCCATATACAGTGCCAGCACACGCCCCATATACAGTGCCAGCACACGCCCCATATACAGTGCCAGCACACGCCCCATATACAGTGCCAGCACATGCCCCATATACAGTGCCAGCACATGCCCCCTACTACAGTGCCAGCACACGCCCCATATACAGTGCCAGCACATGGCTCATATACAGTGCCAGCACACGCCTCATATACAGTGCTAGCACACGCCCCATATACAGTGCCAGCACACGGCTCATATACAGTGCTAGCACACGCCCCATATACAGTGCCAGCACATGCCCCATGTACAGTGCCAGCACATGCCCCCTACTACAGTGCCAGCACACGCCCCATATACAGTGCTAGCACACGCCCCATATACAGTGCCAGCACACGGCTCATATACAGTGCTAGCACACGCCCCATATACAGTGCCAGCACATGCCCCATGTACAGTGCCAGCACATGCCCCCTACTACAGTGCCAGCACACGCCCCATATACAGTGCTAGCACACGCCCCATATACAGTGCCAGCACATGGCTCATATATAGTGCCAGCACATGCCCCCTACTACAGTGCCAGCACACGCCCCATATACAGTGCTAGCACACGCCCCATATACAGTGCCAGCACACGGCTCATATATAGTGCCAGCACATGCCCCCTACTACAGTGCCAGCACACGCCCCATATACAGTGCCAGCACACGCCCCATATACAGTGCCAGCACACGCCCCATATACAGTGCCAGCACACGCCCCATATACAGTGCCAGCACACGCCCCATATACAGTGCCAGCACATGCCCCATATACAGTGCCAGCACATGCCCCCTACTACAGTGCCAGCACACGCCCCATATACAGTGCCAGCACATGGCTCATATACAGTGCCAGCACACGGCTCATATACAGTGCTAGCACACGCCCCATATACAGTGCCAGCACACGGCTCATATACAGTGCTAGCACACGCCCCATATACAGTGCCAGCACATGCCCCATGTACAGTGCCAGCACATGCCCCCTACTACAGTGCCAGCACATGGCTCATATACAGTGCCAGCACACGGCTCATATACAGTGCTAGCACACGCCCCATATACAGTGCCAGCACACGCCCCATATACAGTGCTAGCACACGCCCCATATACAGTGCCAGCACATGGCTCATATACAGTGCCAGCACACGGCTCATATATAGTGCCAGCACATGCCCCCTACTACAGTGCCAGCACACGCCCCATATACAGTGCCAGCACACGCCCCATATACAGTGCCAGCACATGCCCCCTACTACAGTGCCAGCACACGCCCCATATACAGTGCCAGCACATGGCTCATATACAGTGCCAGCACACGCCCCATATACAGTGCCAGCACATGCCCCCTACTACAGTGCCAGCACACGCCCCATATACAGTGCCAGCACATGCCCCCTATACAGTGCCAGCACACGCCCCATATACAGTGCTAGCACATGCCCCCTACTACAGTGCCAGCACACGCCCCATATACAGTGCTAGCACATGCCCCCTACTACAGTGCCAGCACACGCCCCATATACAGTGCCAGCACATGCCCCCTACTACGGTGCCAGCACACGCCCCATATACAGTGCCAGCACATGCCCCCTACTACAGTGCCAGCACACGCCCCATATACAGTGCCAGCACACGCCCCATATACAGTGCCAGCACACGGCTCATATACAGTGCTAGCACACGCCCCATATACAGTGCCAGCACATGCCCCATGAACAGTGCCAGCACATGCCCCCTACTACAGTGCCAGCACACGCCCCATATACAGTGCTAGCACACGCCCCATATACAGTGCCAGCACATGGCTCATATACAGTGCCAGCACACGGCTCATATATAGTGCCAGCACATGCCCCCTACTACAGTGCCAGCACACGCCCCATATACAGTGCCAGCACATGCCCCCTACTACAGTGCCAGCACACGCCCCATATACAGTGCCAGCACACGGCTCATATACACTGCCGGCACATGCCCCATATACGGTGCCAGCACACGGCTCATATACACTGCCGGCACATGCCCCATATACAGTGCCAGCACATGCTCCATATACAGTGCCAGCACATGCCCCATATACAGTGCCAGCACACGGCTCATATACACTGCCGGCACACGCCCCATATACAGTGCCGGCACACGCCGCATATACAGTGCCGGCACATGGCTCATATACAGTGCCGGCACACGGCTCATATACACTGCCGGCACACGGCTCATATACACTGCCGGCACACGCCGCATATACAGTGCCGGCACATGCTCCATATACAGTGCCAGCACATGCCCCATATACAGTGCCAGCACACGGCTCATATACACTGCCGGCACACGGCTCATATACACTGCCGCCACACGCCGCATATACACTGCCGGCACACGCCGCATATACAGTGCCGGCACACGGCTCATATATAGTGCCAGCACATGCCCCATATACGGTGCCAGCACATGCCCCATATACGGTGCCAGCACACGGCTCATATACAGTGCCAGCACATGTGCCAGCACACGGCTCATATACACTGCCGTTACACGCCCCATATACGGTGCCAGCACACGGCTCATATACAGTGCCAGCACATGCCCCATATACGGTGCCAGCACACGGCTCATATACAGTGCCAGCACACGGCTCATATACAGTGCCAGCACATGCCCCATATACGGTGCCATCACACGCCCCATATACGGTGCCAGCACACGGCTCATATACAGTGCCACCACATGCCCCATATACAGTGCCAACCCCACGCTCATATACAGTGCCAGCACATGCCCCATATACGGTGCCAGCACACGCCCCATATACAGTGCCAGCACATGCTCCATATACAGTGCCAGCACATGCCCTATATACAGTGCCGGTGTAACAGGCCAGATTAACCCTTTACATTTTTAATACAATATGGTTGACTATGTGGTTATTATGGTTTTATGTGTTCATGTGGTTTTTTCAGATCAACCCCCCCCGCCCAGAATATACCCGGGGTTAAAGTGGCCTAGGCCAGATTATACCCCGGGTATGCTCTGGCCTAGCCTAAACTATACCCCGGGGTATGAATTGGACTAGTCCAGATTATACCCCTCCAGGTCAGAATATACCCCAGCTGCTGTAGATCAGATTTTTCAGCCTTTTGAGAACCATTGAGTGATATAATCAATAACGGAGTCCCAGGCAGCAAACGGGGCCCCAGGCAGCGCACAAGGCCCAAGGCAGCGCACAGGGCCCCAGGCAGCACACAGGCACCTCAGGCAGCGCACAGGGCCCCAGGCAGCACACAGGGGCCCCAGGGAGTGGATAGGGCCCCAGGCAGTGCACGGGGCCCCAGGCAGCGCACAGGCCCCAGGCAGCACAGAGGGGCCCCAGGATGAGCACAGGGGCCCCAGGCAGCGCACAGGGCAACAAGCAGCACAGAGGGGCCCCAGGAAGAGCACAGGGGCCACAGGAAGTGCACGGTTCCCCAAACAGCGTACGGGGCCCCAGGCAGCGCACAGGACCCCAGGCAGCCCACAGGGGCCCCAGGCAGCCCACAGGGGCAGTGCACAGGGCCTCAGGCAGCACACGAGGTCCCAGGCAGCGCACGAGGCCCCAGGCAGCACACGGAGCTCCAGTCAGCACATGGGGACCCATGCAGCACATAGGGGCCCCAGGCAGTCCGCAGGGCCCAAGGCAGCGCACAGGGGCCCCAGGTAGCACACAGGGCCCCAGGCAGAGTATTCATGTACTACTGATAGGGGTTCTGGTGCTCTATTGATAATTATGGTCATTGTATTTGTTTCTGTTGATGTACTCATATTGATTATGACGTACAGAGGTAGCAATTGTTAACTTGTCAGATGGCACTGTACATGACTCTATTAATAAAGAAGTGACATCTGACTAGTTAAGGTACCGTCACATTAAGCGACGCTGCAGCGATATAGACAACGATGCCGATCGCTGCAGCGTCGCTGTTTGGTCGCTGGAGAGCTGTCACACAGACAGCTCTCCAGCGACCAACCTTGCCGAAGTCCCCGGGTAACCAGGGTAAACATCGGGTTACTAAGCGCAGAGCCGCACTTAGTAACCCGATGTTTACCCTGGTTACCATTGTAAATGTAAAAAAAAAACACTACATACTTACATTCCTGTCTCGTCCCCCGGCCTCAGCTTCTATGCACTGTGTAAGCGCTGGCCGGAAAACAGAGCGGTGACGTCACCGCTGTGCTCTGCTTTACAGCCGGCCGGCGCTGACACTGGGGGAAGCAGGGAAGCTGACGCTGAGGAACGTGACAGGAATGTAAGTATGTAGTGTTGTTTTTTTTTATTTTTACAATGGTAACCAGGGTAAACATCGGGTTACTAAGCGCGGCCCTGTGCTTAGTAACCCGATGTTTACCCTGGTTATCAGTGAAGACATCGCTGAATCGACGTCACACACGCCGATTCAGCGATGTCAGCGGGAAGTCCAGCGACGAAATAAAGTCCTGATCATTCCCCAGCGACCAACGATCTCCCAGCAGGGGCCTGATCGTTGGTCGCTGTCACACATAACGATTTCGTTAACGATATCGTTGCTACGTCACAAAAAGCAACGATATTGTTAACGATATCGTTATGTGTGATGGTACCCTTAAGGATTATTCCATATGTATTCATGTTGGAAGCATTAAAGCTTTATATTTGGTGGGGCAGAAATATAAGTGCCTATTTCTGTGTGCAGACGCTGAGCAGATGTGTTATACAGTCATAGTCAAAAGTATTGACACCCCTGCAATTCTGTCAGATAATACTCAGTTTCTTCCTGAAAATGATTGCAAACACAAATTATTTGGTATTATTTTCTTCATTTAATTTGTCTTAAATGAAAAAACACAAAAAGAATTGCCCTAAAGCCAAATTGGATATAGTTCCACACCAAACATAAAAAAGGGGGTGGACAAAAGTATTGGCACTGTTCGAAAAATCATGTGATGCTTCTCTAATTTGTGTAATTAACAGCACCTGTATCTTACCTGTGGCACCTAACAGGTGTTGGCAATAACAAAATCACACTTGCAGCCAGTTGACATGGATTAAAGTTGACTCAACCTCTGTCCTGTGTCCTTGTGTGTACCACATTGAGCATGGAGGAAAGAAAGAAGACCAAAGAACTGTCTGAGTACTTGAGAAACCAAATTGTGAGGAAGCATGAGCAATCTCAAGGCTACAAGTCCATCTCCAAAGACCTGAATGTTCCTGTGTCTACCGTGCGCAGTGTCATCAAGAAGTGTAAAGCCCATGGCACTGTGGCTAACCTCCCTAGATGTGGACGGAAAAGAAAAATTGACAAGAGATTTCAACGTAAGATTGTGTGGATGTTGGATAAAGAACCTCGACTAACATCCAAACAAGTTCAAGCTGCCCTGCAGTCCGAGGGTACAACAGTGTCAACCCGTACTATCCGTCGGCGTCTGAATGAAAAGGGACTGTATGGTAGGAGACCCAGGAAGACCCCACTTCTTACCCCGAGACATAAAAAAGCCAGGCTGGAGTTGGCCAAAACATACCTGAAAAAGCCTAAAATGTTTTGGAAGAATGTTCTCTGGTCAGATGAGACAAAAGTAGAGCTTTTTGGGTAAAGGCATCAACATAGAGTTTACAGGAGAAAAAGAGAGGCATTCAAAGAAAAGAACACGGTCCCTACAGTCAAACATGGCAGAGGTTCCCTGATGTTTTGGGGTTGCTTTGCTGCCTCTGGCACTTGACTGCTTGACCGTGTTCATGGCATTGTGAAGTCTGAAGACTACGAACAAGTTTTGCAGCATAATGTGGGGCCCAGTGTGAAAAAGCTGGGTCTCCCTCAGAGGTCATGGGTCTTCCAGCAGGACAATGACCCAAAACACACTTCAAAAAGCACTAGAAAATGGTTTGAGAGAAAGCACTGGAGACTTCTAAGGTGGCCAGCAATGAGTCCAGACCTGAATCCCATAGAACACCTGTGGAGAGATCTAAAAATGGCAGTTTTGAGAAGGCACCCTTCAAATATCAGGGACCTGGAGCAGTTTGCCAAAGAAGAATGGTCTAAAATTCCATCAGAGCATTGTAAGAAACTCATTGATGGTTACCGGAAGCGGTTGGTCGCAGTTATTTTGGCTAAAGGTTGTGCAACCAAGTATTAGGCTGAGGGTGCCAATACTTTTGTCTGGCCCATTTTTGGAGTTTTGTGTGAAATGATCAATGTTTTGCTTTTTGCTTCATTCTCTTTTGTCTTTTTTCATTTAAGACAAATTAAATGAAGATAATAATACCAAAGAATTTGTGATTGCAATCATTTTCAGGAAGAAACTGAGTATTATCTGACAGAATTGCAGGGGTGTCAATACTTTTGGCCATGACTGTACATCTACAGCAAAAATTAAGAGACCACTGCAAAATGTTCAGTTTGTCTGATTTTTCTCTTTATAGGTTTATTTTTGAGTAAAATGAAAATTGTTCTTTTATTCTATAAACTTCTGACAACATGTCTCCAAATTTCCAAGCAATAATTTTTTTATTTTTGTTCTGAAAAAGAAAAATGGTCAAAATTTAAAAAAAAGTGCTTTCAGACCTCAAATAATGCAAAAAAAAAACAAGTTCATAATCATTTAGAAACAACAATTCTAATGTGTTAACTCAGGAAGAGTTCAGAAATCAATATTTTGTGGAATAACCATGATTTTCAATCACAGCTTTCATGCGTCTTGGCATGCTTTCCACCAGTCTTTCACACTGCTTCTGGCGCAAAAATGTAAGCAGTTCTTCTTTGTTTGATGGCTTGTGACTATCCATCATCCTCTTGATTACATTCCAGAGGTTTTCAATGGGGTTCAGGTCTGGAGATTGGGCTGCCCATGACAGGGTTTTGATATGGTGGTCTCTTAATTTTTGCCAGAGCTGTATGTACATTTTGTCCCCTCAAGACACACTTATAACACCTATACATTGCTGCCAATAAGTTATCTGTGGAATTACATGGGACTGCAAGTAACACCTACTACATTATCTATACTCTGAGGCATCATGCGTTATTTGAGGACTGCAAGGGAAGATTTTACATTATCTGCAGAGAAATGTGCAAAGGGAAACAGGGAGTCTATTACTTTAAATCCCACCCAATTTGTTCTCATTTTTGAGTAAAGAAGATGTAAAAGCGTTTTTACATTGTGGTGTATTACTTTGTGTTCTCTCGAATTTGAGGGAATTTTTGATCCTGTCCGTACTGCTGGAAGATCTTGGTGAGCAGTTGTGTTCTAATATTTCTTCTGTAATATAAGGCCACAAGAGATGTCACTAAACAGCTGGATTTGCACAATAATGAAAAGTGGTGACCAGGATTAGAAAAAGGGTCTGTTTTGTTTCCAGAAACAGCGCTAATAGAGTTCATCTGCTATATCTGGTTTTGCAGTTTATCCCTATTTAAATATGGCTGAGATGCAATACTACAAACCCGTTTTTGTTTTATTGCAGCACTGGAAGTGGTGCTATTAATTTAAGTGGAGGGGGGCCACACTCCCAAATATTTATTACAAAAAAAGCCCCTCCATGGCTCAGCACCCTTAACTACACATCCTTCCCTGATAAGGTGTTAACTGCAAGCTAGTATCTACGCCTGGCTTTCTTTCACTCACCAATTCAGATGAGGTCTTGTTTAGAACATAGAGAAGTAGGGACCATCCATTGTAAGGTACACCTTGACGTGGTTTTGATCGAAAAAAACACTAAGTATCTTACATTTTTATAGCAATACTGAAGTTCATATATTCATTCATTGCATTGTACATGTATATCCTGGGAGGTGATATCCTCTTGATCTCCCTCTGGATCTACGTATGTAAGAAATGACTCTTACTGAATATGGATTTATAGATATTTAATAGTTTGTTTTTCTGGAATTGTGTGGATTTGTCACATAACTAATTATCATTGTCTTTCTATAATCTTACAATAGATAGATGCAGAAAACCAGAATCTGTCTACTGACAATTAGGTGATGTCTTTGCAGCGCCCCAGAGATCTGGTCGTTGCAGTATGGCGCTCTGCCACTAAGGGGAGTGATGGTACGTCCGATGGCACTGAAGGAATTCTCCTGACCAGGTATCACCAGAACACATTACACTTCACACTCCGGCCACTAGGGGGAGCAAAGGACTTTATTTATTGGGCCACTCCTCACGCTGGTAAAACTAGGGGTCGGGGAGGAAGTTAGTTAGAAGCTGACTGGGTTGGATTCAGGCAACATCCCGTGGCAGGGGGTGTTGCAGGGAGAAAACACAGAGGGGTCCCTGTCAGGCGTGGGAACCTGGCAGGTGCCTAGCGAACAGAACGTAACGGAACCGCGCCTGCACACCCCGCGGCGGTATCCAAGAGAGAGACACAAAGGGAAGGATATTGTGGAACAGTGTAAACGAGATCAAGCACAAAGGAGTACCAGTAGGAGTCGTGCCGTGAGACCGAGGCAACATCCTACTGAGGCGCGAAGCCGGTGGCCGGAACACCGCGGGAGTAAATGACTCTAGGCCTTACTTCGAATTCCGCAGGACAGTTAATTATAGGTTGGCTGTCTCACCTAAACACCTACGAAGACATAGGGGGCAACAGTGGGAGAGGGGCGTCTCTAGGGTCCCGGAAGAACTCCAGGCCTTCCCGTCATACGGGTGCGTCCTAGCCATAACATACCTGGGGGACGTTGAACTAGTAACATCTGGAACTAAAGAAAGAGAGAGCTGTAGAGAACGAACGAACGAGAACAGCAGTTGTGAGGACTATTCCGAATGCTCAGCAGGGTAGGACTACAACACAAACAGGCGCTAGTGGTAGGCAACGATTTCCACTGACCCCTGAGCCCACAGGACCCAGCACTACCACCCCGGCGTGTGGTGTCCTGCTTGCGGAGTCTGCCACCGGCATCACTGCTCGTACCCAGACCGCTGCTGATCCGATGAAGACGGTGCTGGACGGTGACACAGGGCCAGACCTTCCCCGGCCGGGACGTGGTCACCACCGGCTGATGTCGTGTCACCTATTACAGCACTAAACCTCAAAGATCCGAAGATGTAAAGAGTTGACTGTTTCCTGCTTTTGCTGCTGCTTTAAACCCGACCAGGGTTATTTCTTAAAGGGGTCCCTTTGTTTACCCGGGGTCCCTATTGTTTATAGTTCTTTTTCTATTTTTGTTTGCACAAGTTCATCATTGTTTAAGGCTATGTGCACACGTAGGAAATGTGGTGCAGAATTTTCTGCACTAAATCTGCATCTGCAGATTTGATGCAGTTTCTGTGCAGTTTCTGTGCAGTTTCTATGCAGTTTCTATGCAGTTTCTGTGCAGTTTCTATGCAGTTTCTGTGCAGTTTCTGTGCAGTTTTTGTGCAGTTTTTGTGCAGTTTCTGTGCAGTTTCTGTGCAGTTTCTATGCAGTTTCTATGCAGTTTCTGTGCAGATTCTATGCAGTTTCTGTGCAGTTTCTGTGCAGTACAATGTAAATCAATGAGAAAAGAAAAAAGCTGTGCACATGGTGCAGAAAAATCTGCGCAGAAACGCTACAGAACTGCACAAAAGAAGCGACGTGCAATTCTTTGAAATCTGCAGTGTTTCTGCGCAGATTTTTCTGCACCATGTGTACAGCTTTTTTCTTTTCTCATTGATTTACATTGTACTGTAAATCACAGTGCAGTTCTGCAGCGTTTCTGCAGCAGAAAAATCTGCTGCAGTTCTGCACCAATTCTGCACTAAATCTGCATCGTGTGCACATACCCTAAAAGACTGCCGGATCATGGACGGTGAATGATTCAACACTGTTTGTGTATATATAGTTTGCACCTTCTTAAAGGTGTTCCCTACTGGTTTAAGGCTATGTTCACACCTTGCGGCGTCCCTCTGCGGGTTTTCCCGCAGCGGATTTGATAAATCTGCAGGGCAAAACAACTGCGGTTCTCCCTGCAGATTTATCGCGGTTTGTTCCGCGTTTTCCGCTGCGGGTTTCCGCCTATACTATTGATGCTGCATATGCAGCAATATGCAGCATCAATAGTAATGTTATAAATAATAAAAATTGGTTATACTCACCCTCTGACGTCCCGATTCCTCGGCGCTGCACCCGGCGGTCCGGTTCCAGAGATGCTGTGCGAGAAGGACCCTTCGTGACGTCACGGTCATGTGACCGCGACGTCACCGCAGGTCCTGGTCGCACAGCAACTCTGACCGGACAGCCGCGTGCAGCGCCCAGGAGCTCCGGACATCAGAGGGTGAGTATAACCAGATTTTTTATTTTTTAACCCCAAATATGGTTCCCAGGGCCTGGAGGAGAGTCTCCTCTCCTCCACCCCGGGTACCACCCGCACATTATCCGCTTACTTCCCGCAACGTGGGCACAGCCCCATGCGGGAAGTAAGCGGTTCAATGTATTCCTATGGGTGCAGAATCGCAGCGATTCTGCACAAAGAAGTGACATGCTGCGGGTTGTAAACCGCTGCGTTCCCGCGCGGTTTTTCCCGCAGCATGTGCACAGCGGTTTGCGGTTTCCATAGGGTTTACATGTTACTGTAAACGCTATGGAAACTGCTGCGGACCCGCAGCATCAAAATCGCGGCGGTTCCGCGGTAAAAACCGCTAAGTGTGAATATAGCCTTACAAGCGAAAGAAGACTTTGCGAAGATAATGCTTCTGGACATGACGCAGAAGGTCTTGCTTTCAGTGGACTTGCAGACAGAGAGAGAATCTGCACTACCTCCTAGAGACTTGAGTCCCTCTTAAAGGGAATGTTTACATGATTGCTTTAATAAAAGTTGAAACGTTAATAATGTTGAAATTTAGGAAGTTTGATAATGTTGATAGAGACTGAGGACAGGAAAGCTTGAAAGTGAACCTGTAGGGGTTAAAGAGAGAGTCCTCCTGAGAACTGTAGAAAGATGGTCGGCACAATGACAGTAGGCCCAGCCAAGGAGCTAGGCGTTCCTGCATTGGGGAAGTTAGAATGGAAAGAAAAGTTGAGTTATTTATACAGTATTGTATGGTAGGCCTTTAGTGGGTTCAGCTTATACGCCCTTAAAGGAAAAAAGTTAAATTATTGTTCAAAGTTTGCACTTGGTAGAATACCCGGCTGGGTACTGAGAGTTATTTATAGTCAATCTGTTATTTAAAAATATTTAATTTTGTTTGTAACGTTTAAGTGTCCTCACCTCCCATAAAGGGAAGCATTGTTCTATTTACTTGTTTTAGCATTTCAAAAATTTTGTATGTCTTTTGCTGCTATGTATTGTTGTTCTTCTTCCCAGTCCAGGAGTACTGGATTTAACCGGGGGGGAGTGCAGCGCCCCAGAGATCTGGTTGTTGCAGTATGACGCTCTGCCACTAAGGGGAGTGATGGTACGTCTGATGGCACTGATGGAATTCTCCTGACCAGGTATCACCAGAACACTTTACACTTCACACTCCGGCCACTAGGGGGAGCAAAGGACTTTATTTATTGGGCCACTCCTCACGCTGGTAAAACTAGGGGTCGGGGAGGAAGTTAGTTAGAAGCTGACTGGGTTGGATTCAGGCAACATCCCGTGGCAGGGGGTGTTGCAGGGAGAAAACACAGAGGGGTCCCTGTCAGGCGTGGGAACCTGGCAGGTGCCTAGCGAACAGAACGTAACGGAACCGCGCCTGCACACCCCGCGGCGGTATCCAAGAGAGAGACACAAAGGGAAGGATATTGTGGAACAGTGTAAACGAGATCAAGCACAAAGGAGTACCAGTAGGAGTCGTGCCGTGAGACCGAGGCAACATCCTACTGAGGCGCGAAGCCGGTGGCCGGAACACCGCGGGAGTAACTGACTCTAGGCCTTACTTCGAACTCCGCAGGACAGTTAATTATAGGTTGGCTGTCTCACCTAAACACCTACGAAGACATAGGGGGCAACAGTGGGAGAGGGGCGTCTCTAGGGTCCCGGAAGAACTCCAGGCCTTCCCGTCATACGGGTGCGTCCTAGCCATAACATACCTGGGGGACGTTGAACTAGTAACATCTGGAACTAAAGAAAGAGAGAGCTGTAGAGAACGAATGAACGAGAACAGCAGTTGTGAGGACTATTCCGAATGCTCAGCAGGGTAGGACTACAACACAAACAGGCGCTAGTGGTAGGCAACGATTTCCATCTGCGAAGTAAACTCTGGAAGTGTGCTCTGGATTGTGGATCCTGAAGTTTTCAGTAAAGAGGCTGCAACCCTGTGTCCTCGTTATTGACTGTACCTCACACCATTACCATCTACCTTACTGGGAAGCCCTGGGGACATACTTCACCTGTGGGAAGGTATACCATCCAGCTACCATTCCATCACCCCTGCGGACCCCACAGCAGCGTCGGTCACCCTGACCGAACACCACAAGTGGCGTCACGAATCCCTGATAGACTGTACCACCTTTATTGGACGCCCCTTAGCAGGGTCGCGGACCGGGTCTAGCCACCGTGACAGCCTCAGAACCGAACCAGAGAGGCCCGGTACCGAGAACTCGTGGCCCTGTGTCTGGGGGCGCTCCATCTTCATTTTTCTACCTATGTCTCAATATAGGAGGCTTCTCTTCTATAGCTCCGGGAATGATTCTTATACCTGGGAAATTCTGAAGAGCTGATGGTGCAGGCGATTACATGAGGGGTGCCTGTCATGATATAAATTTTATATACAGTGCCTTGCGAAAGTGCTAGGCTCCCTGGAACTTTTCAACCTTTTCCCACATATCATGCTTCAAAGATAAAGATACCAAATGTAAATTTTTGGTGAAGAATCAGCAACAAGTTGTTAGGTGTGGAGTTTCCCCCCTCTGCACAGGGGGAATCTCAAACCATCTCCTCTGCGGTCTCCCATTCTTCTCCAGCCGCAATGGAGTCTGCTCAGCGGAGACATCAGTCTCAGGGTCTGACTCAGGCTGATACTGGATGACTGGTTACTGCTGCCCTTCCAGGCTCTGTCCTTGTAGCCAGCAATGTTCAACAGCAAGCGGTCTTTCTGGGACTAAGTCCTGCTTTTCCCATACTGAGCATGCCCACGGGACGACCTCCCATTGGAGGTTGGGGGTCACATGCTCAGGTCCTGTTGCAGCTCCTATTGGTCCATCTGGAAGGTCTTGTACCACTTCCGCTATAAAAGGTTCGCATAGCCGAGCGGCCATGCGCTAGTGTACATTTGAAAATGTGTGTGTGTTGATGAGTGCAAGTCGTTCTTTAATCATCCCCTCCCTTGTATATGACTGCTCGCGTAAGGTGGATGTCTGATATCTCGCGGCCGGCTGAGCTATCAGGATTAAACACACGAAACAGCGTCTAATTGCTGTGACCGCCAGTGCGGCGCCGTGCGCTATTAGAGCGCTTTCCTATCCCAAGTCTGGGTGGTTAGTGGCGTCCGCCAGAGCGGCACAGCACGCACTCTTGTGCATTTAAGTTATATTTTCAGTTACTCTGACACCCCAGTTGCGGTGTCGAGCGCAAATGGTCTGAACATACTCTAATCCTGTGTCTTGGAATAGAGTCCTGAGACTCCTTCCTTGCGCTCTTGATGCGGTACCATGGCCCTGTGAAGCAACAGGGTTTGTTTCCTTCAAACTGGGTGAAGTTAACCCGTGTGTGTATCCACATTGTACCGCCATATAGTTCGCCATTACTCAGCAGCAGGTTCCATCTCTGCATGGTGGACCCCGGGCTGCGAACGTACCTATACCATTTCTCTTATAATTTGGTGCGTTCCGCCAGCCCTAACACAAGTGGAACACAATTGTGAAGTTGAACGAAATTTATTGGTTATTTTACATTTTTGGGGAAATTAAAAAACTGAAAAGTAGGGCGTGCAATATTATTCGGCCCCTTTACTTTTTAGTGCAGCAATCTCACTCCAGAAGTTCATTGTGGATCTCTGAATGATCCAATGTTGTCCTAAATGCCTAATGATGATAAATATAATCCACATGTGTGTAGTCAAGTCTCCATATAAATGCACCTGCTCTGTGATAGTCTCAGGGTTCTGTTTGAAGCACAGAGAGCATCATGAAGACCAAGGAACACAACAGGCAGGTCTGTGATACTGTTGTGGAGAAGCTTAAAGCCAGATTTGGATACAGCTTTCCAAAGCTTTAAACATCCCAAGGAGCACTGTGCAAGCGATCATATTGAAATAAAAGGAGTATCATACCACTGCAAATCTACCAAGACCCGGCCGTCCCTCTAAACTTTCATCTCAAACAAGGAGAAGACTGATCAGAGATGCAGCCAAGAGGCCCATGAACACTCTGGATGAACTGCAGAGATCTACAGCTGAGGTGGGACAGTCTGTCCATAGGACAACAATCAGTCGTACACTGCACAAATCTGGCCTTTATGGAAGAGTGGCAAGAAAAAAGCTATTTCTCAAAGATATCCATAAAAAGTGTCGTTTAAAGTAGTTTGCAACAAGCCACCTGGGAGACACACCAAATGTTGAAGAAGGTGCTCTGGTCAGATGAAACCAAAATCGAACTTTTTGGCAACAATGCCAAACGATATGTTTGGCATAAAGGCAACGTAGCTCATCACCATGAACACACCATCCCCACTGTCAAACGTGGTGGCAGCATCATGGTTTGGGCCTGCTTTTCTTCAGCAGGGACAGGGAAGATGGTTAAAATTTATGGGAAGACGGATGGAGCCAAATACAGGACAATTCTTGAAGAAAACCTGTTTGAGTCTGCAAAAGACCTGAGACTGGGATGGAGATTTGTCTTCCAACAAGACAATGATCCCAAACGTAAAGCAAAATCTACAATGCAATGGTTCACAAATAAACGTATCCAGGTATTAGAATGGCCAAGTCAAAGTCCAGACCTCAATCCAATCGAGAATCTGTGGAAAGAGCTGAAAACTGCTGCTCATACACGATCTCCATCAAACCTAACTGAGCTCGAGCTGTTTTGCCTAGGAAGAATGGGCAAGAATTTCAGTCTCTCGATGTACAAAACTGATAGAGACATACCCCAAGCGACTTGGCAGCTGTAATAGCAGCAAAAGGTGACGCAACAAAGTATTAAGTTAAAGGGGCCGAATAATATTGCACGCCGCACTTTTCAGTTGTTGAATTTCCACAAAAATTTAAAATAACCAATAAATTTTGTTCAACTTCACAATTGTGTTCCACTTGTTGTTGATTCTTCACCAAAAATTTGCATTTGGTATCTTTATGTTTGAAGCATGATATGTGGGGAAAATGTTGAAAAGTTCCAGGGAGCCGTATACGTTCGCAAGGCACTGTCGTTTTTATATTCTCCATAGTGTCAATGGATTTCACTGTATTCTTCTATAATACACCTGGAAGATCCCAAAATGGCCAACACTGGATAATGTAATGAAAATGTATAGACTTTGAAAAAAATCTCCACTAGTATTCACAACAAACATCTGTTCTATATCTAGGATCTAAGCGGTAACTTTTTTCCTTGTGGAGAGTGACAAGCCTGGCATATCGGTGTATGGAGACTTGTAGGTCATGCATGCTCCTCTGGGAAATTAAATATGCAAATTGCCTCTTCAGAGAGGAAGAGGACTTGAACTCTACCGACGCCTATTGGAAGTAACAGTCCTATGTCACTATCGACCCTCTAACGAGCCTTGTCATATGAGTTGGAATAAAAGCCAAATCAGAATCTCAATTTGCAGACACTGTTACTACTTGCAATAGGTGGCAATAGAGTCCTAGTCCACTTCCTCTCTGAAGAGGCAATTTGCATATATAATTTCTCAAAGGAGAGTGCTTAGGTCTCCTCACTCTGAAACGCCAGGCTTGGCTTGTCTTGTCACTCTCCACAAGGAGAAACGTTACCCCTTAGACCCCAGTTCTGGCCACTTAGCACTGACCCCCATCCGTCCTCGTAGAAGTGATCACTCATTGATTGCTGTTACATAACTGGATTCACCATTGCTGTTCGAACAGAATGATATGGAGAGTGATGGCTGTGCTGTACACACGTGAATCACTATTAGGGCTCATACCCATATGCTAGAAAAACGGACAAGTGCAATCTGATAAAAAATCGGATTGCACTCTGACCAATGTTATTTAACCCCTTTACCCCCAAGGGTGGTTTGCACGTCAATGACCAGGCCAATTTTTACAATTCTGACCACTGTCCCTTTATGAGGTTATAACTCCGAAACGCTTCAACGGATCCTGGTGATTCTGACATTGTTTTCTCGTGACATATTGTACTTCATGATAGTGGTAAAATTTCTTTGATAGTACCTGCGTTTATTTGTGAAAAAAACGGAAATTTGGCGAAAATTTTGAAAATTTCGCAATTTTCAAAATTTGAATTTTTATGCAATTAAATCACAGAGATATGTCACACAAAATACTTAATAAGTAACATTTCCCACATGTCTCCTTTACATCAGCATAATTTTGGAACCAATTTTTTTTTTTGTTAGGGAGTTATAAGGGTTAAAAGTTGACCAGCAATTTCTCATTTTTACAACACCATTTTTTTTTAGGGACCACGTCTCATTTGAAGTCATTTTGAGGGGTCTATATGATAGAAAATGCCCAAGTGTGACACCATTCTAAAAACTGCACCCCTCAAGGTGCTCAAAACCACATTCAAGAAGTTTATTAACCCTTCAGGTGTTTAATAGGAATTTTTGGAATGTTTAAATAAAAATGAACATTTAACTTTTTTACACAAAAAATTTACTTCAGCTCCAATTTGTTTTATTTTACCAAGGGTAACAGGAGAAATTGGACCCAAAAAGTTGTTGTCCAATTTGTCCTGAGTATGCTGATACCCCATATGTGGCAGTAAACCACTGTTTGGGCGCATGGGAGAGCTCGGAAGGGAAGGAGCGCTATTTGACTTTTCAATGCAAAATTGACAGGAATTGAGATGGGACGCCATGTTGCGTTTGGAGAGCCACTGATGTGCCTAAACATTGAAACCCCCCACAAGTGACACCATTTTGGAAAGTAGACCCCCTAAGGAACTTATCTGGATGTGTGGTGAGCACTTTGACCCACCAAGTGCTTCACAGAAGTTTATAATGCAGAACCGTAAAAATAAAAAATCATATTTTTTCACAAAAATTATATTTTTGCCCCCAATTTTTTATTTTTCCAAGGGTAAGAGAAGAAATTGGACCTCAAAAGTTGTTGTCCAATTTGTCCTGAGTACGCTGATACCCCATATGTGGCAGTAAACCACTGTTTGGGCGCATGGGAGAGCTCGGAAGGGAAGGAGCGCAGTTTGACTTTTCAATGCAAAATTGACAGAAATTGAGATGGGACGCCATGTTGCGTTTGGAGAGCCACTGATGTGCCTAAACATTGAAACCCCCCACAAGTGACACCATTTTGGAAAGTAGACCCCCTAAGGAACTTATCTGGATGTGTGGTGAGCACTTTGACCCACCAAGGGCTTCACAGAAGTTTATAATGCAGAGCCATAAAAATAAAACAAAATTTTTTTCCCACAAAAATTATTTTTTAGCCCCCAGTTTTGTATTTTCCCTAGGGTAACAGGAGAAATTGGACCCCAAAAGTTGTTGTCCAATTTGTTCTGAGTACGCTGATACCCCATATGTGGGGGGGAACCACCGTTTGGGCGCATGGGAGGGCTCGGAAGGGAAGGAGCGCCATTTGGAATGCAGACTTAGATGGAATGGTCTGCAGGCGTCACATTGCGTTTGCAGAGCCCCTAATGTACCTAAACAGTAGAAACCCCCCACAAGTGACACCATTTTGGAAAGTAGACCCCCTAAGGAACTCATCTTGATGTGTTGTGAGAGCTTTGAACCCCCAAGTATTTCACTACAGTTTATAACGCAGAGCCATGCAAATAAAAAATATTTTTTTTTCCACAAAAATTATATTTTAGCCCCCAGTTTTGTATTTTTCCAAGGTTAGCAGGAGAAATTGGACCCTAAATGTTGTTGTCCAATTTGTCCTGAGTACGCTGATACCCGATATGTGGGGGGGAACTACCGTTTGGGCGCATGGGAGGGCTCGGAAGGGAAGGAGCATCATTTGGAATGCAGACTTAGATGGATTGGTCTGCAGGCGTCACATTGCGTTTGCAGAGCCCCTAATGTACCTAAACAGTAGAAACCCCCCACAAGTGACCCGATATTGGAAACTAGACCCCTCAATGAACTTATCTAGATGTGTTGTGAGAACTTTGAACCCCCAAGTGTTTCACTACAGTTTATAACGCAGAGCCGTGAAAATAAAAAATCTTTTTGTTTTCCCACAAAAATTATTTTTTAGCCCCCAGTTTTGTATTTTCCCAAGGGTAACAGGAGAAATTGGTCCACAAAAGTTGTTGTCCAATTTGTCCTGAGTACGCTGATACCCCATATGTTGGGGTAAACCCCTGTTTGGGCACACAGGAGAGCTCGGAAGGGAAGGAGCACTGTTTTACTTTTTCAACGCAGAATTGGCTGGAATTGAGATCGGACGCCATGTCGTGTTTGGAGAGCCCCTGATGTGCCGAAACAGTGGAAACCCCCCAATTATAACTGAAACCCTAATCTAAACACACCCCTAACCCTAATTCCAACGGTAACCCTAACCACACCTCTAACCCTGACACACCCCTAACCCTAATCCCAACCCTATTCCCAACTGTAAATGTAATCTAAACCCTAACCCTAACTTTAGCCCCAACCCTAACTGTAGCCCCAACCCTAACCCTAACCCTAGCCCTAACCCTAGCCCTAACCCTAGCCCTAACCCTAACCCTAGCCCTAACCCTAGCCCTAACCCTAGCCCTAACCCTAACCCTAGCCCTAACCCTAGCCCTAACCCTAGCCCTAACCCTAGCCCTAACCCTAACCCTAGCCCTAACCCTAGCCCTAACCCTAGCCCTAGCCCTAACCCTAGCCCTAACCCTAGCCCTAACCCTAGCCCTAACCCTAGCCCTAATGGGAAAATGGAAATAAATACAATTTTTTTTATTTTTCCCTAACTAAGGGGGTGATGAAGGGGGGTTTGATTTACTTTTATAGCGAGTTTTTTAGCGGATTTTTATGATTGGCAGCCGTCACACACTGAAAGACCCTTTTTATTGCAAAAAATATTTTTTGCAATACCACATTTTGAGAGCTATAATTTTTCCATATTTTGGTCCACAGAGTCATGTGAGGTCTTGTTTTTTGCGGGACGAGTTGACGTTTTTATTGAAAACATTTTTGGGCACGTGACTTTTTTTGATCGCTTTTTATTCCGATTTTTGTGAGGAAGAATGACCAAAAGCCAGCTATTCATGAATTTCTATTGGGGGAGGCGTTTATACCGTTCCGCGTTTGGTAAAATTGATAAATCAGTTTTATTCTTCGGGTCAGTACGATTACAGCGATACCTCATTTATATCATTTTTTTATGGTTTGGCGCTTTTATACGATAAAAACTATTTTACAGAAAAAATAATTATTTTTGCATCGCTTTATTCTCAGGACTATAACTTTTTTATTTTTTTGCTGATGATGCTGTATGGCGGCTCTTTTTTTGCGGGACAATATGATGCTTTCAGCGGTACCATGGTTATTTATATCTGTCCTTTTGATCGCGTGTTATTCCACTTTTTGTTCGGCGGTATGATAATAAAGCGTTGTTTTTTGCCTCGTTTTTTTTTTTTTTCCTTACGGTGTTTACTGAAGGGGTTAACTAGTGGGACAGTTTTATAGGTCGGGTCGTTACGGACGCGGCGATACTAAATATGTGTACTTTTATTGGTTTTTTTTTTTTATTTAGATGAAGAAATGTATTTATGGGAATAATATTTTTTTTTTTTTTTCATTATTTTGGAATATTTTTTTTTATTTTTTTTTACACATTTGGAAAATTTTTTTTTTACTTTTTTACTTTGTCCCAGGGGGGGACATCACAGATCAGTGATCTGACAGTTTGCACAGCACTCTGTCAGATCACTGATCTGACATGCAGCGCTGCAGGCTTCACAGTGCCTGCTCTGAGCAGGCTCTGTGAAGCCACCTCCCTCCCTGCAGGACCCGGATCCGCGGCCATCTTGGATCCGGGGCTGGAGGGAGCAGGGAGGGAGGTGAGACCCTCGCAGCAACGCGATCACATCGCGTTGCTCCGGGGGTCTCAGGGAAGCCCGCAGGGAGCCCCCTCCCTGCGCGGTGCTTCCCTGCACCGCCGGCACATCGCGATCATCTTTGATCGCGGTGTGCCAGGGGTTAATGTGCCGGGGGCGGTCCGTGACCGCTCCTGGCACATAGTGCCGGATGTCAGCTGCGATAAGCAGCTGACACCCGGCCGCGATCGGCCGCGCTCCCCCCGTGAGCGCGGCCGATCGGCTATGACGTACTATCCCGTCCAGGGTCAGATAAGCCCAGGGCACCTCGACGGGATAGTACGTCTAAGGTCACAGAGGGGTTAATGTGTGAAATCTCATCTCTGAGAAAAAATCACAACATGCTGCGATTTGCTGTGTATCTCAGACAAGACTCACCAATGCAAGTCAATGGGTGCGAGAAAAAAATCGCACAGCATACAGACCATCCTTACGCCGTCCGTTTTTTACAGATACCTTACCATTCGGTGGCATAGAACACTGTAAATGGTCCTGTAAATGATTGTAGAAAAATAGTTGCAGAGAAAAAAAATGCATGTCATACGGATGTCATACAGATGCTATGTGAGAAAAATTGCACTGTACTCGCATGGCACTCACATGGCACTCATCCGTTTGTTCGGTCCAGATTATGGGCCTTTTTTTTTCTCGCATATGGGTATGAGCCCTTAGAGAAGTGATCAGTAGGACGCCATGAAAGAGACGATTATATGTATTTTATGGGCACTGGGTCTGGCACATTTCTCACATGATACAGCCAGTGTGGTGATGCATAATATAGCCACTAGGTGGCAGCATTCAGGCTCTTTGGAATCTTTCTTGAGTAATCAACCAAATAGGCCAGGAAACACTGTCTGACCATGCACATGAGAAATCCTAAAATTTAAACAGATCTTTATTTATTTTTTATTTTTTTGCTTGATCATGTTCTACAAAATGACAGCTAAAAAGAAATAATGGGTAACCTGATGGTGTGTGTGTGTGTGTGTGTGCGTGCGTGCGTGCGTGTGTGTGGTCACACTACTGCAGGCAGGGCTGCCACTAGAAATTTCGGGGCCCCATACTGGCAAAATTTTCGGGGCCCCCTTGAGACTCCGCCCAGGCTCCACCCCAGCCCCGCCTCCACGCTCCACCCCTCGAACTGTCCACAGACCCACCGCTCTCTCTTGGAAAAACTCCACTTCTCACCTATCACACATCAACAGTTCCCATCACCAGATCATAAATATAGCCGGCTGCTTTTGTTTTGGCCAAAAGATTTTTTAAGCCGCCACCATAACATGGTAGACACTTTTGGCCGGGCCCTACTCTACTGTAACCTATTAAATATTTGTTAAAATATGCAATACAATTTAGGTATATTTTTATTTATTTTTCAATTTTTAAAATGACCAATAATATCACATACAAGGAACAAATACCGCTACACCATGACCAGATGACATATTACCACCACAGTGATCGGATAATATCACATACAAGGAACAAATACCGCAACACCATGTCCAGACCATATATTACCACCACATAGTGACTGAATACTACAATTCTGATCAGTAATTAAAAAAAAGCACCATACTATCACCATAAGTGCCATTATACACAGGAGATCTGTACTTAGTATGCAGTGTCTGTGTACAGATAATACAGTGATCAATGATGAAATTATACACAGGAGCTCTGTATACAGTATACAGTGTATAGTGTCAGTGTATAGGTAACACACTGACTCACCAGTGACGTCTCTAGGTGAAGTCCTTCATCTTTCATCCAGCACAGACCGCCATCATTTAATCCAGACAGGACTTCTCTCTGCAGGAAATAACACAGTTATCTCGAGCTCCGCTTGTAGAATACATTACTTAATTTTTCCCACCTTCTACATTACACCACATGAAGAAAAAGAGGCGACATAGTGTCACTCTACACAGTAACAGGACCGCCCCCCCATTTAAAACCGTGT
Source organism: Ranitomeya imitator (assembly GCF_032444005.1). Lineage (NCBI taxonomy): Eukaryota > Metazoa > Chordata > Amphibia > Anura > Dendrobatidae > Ranitomeya > Ranitomeya imitator. The sequence continues at coordinate 567,110,133 of NC_091286.1, read as the reverse complement.
CCTCAAAAAATAAAATAAATACATCACTGCAGTAATAATATCCCTAAATTAGCCCCTATGGTAATAATATCCCCCAGCCTGGCCACCGTGTGTCTCATTCCTGGCGTCAGCCACATGTTCTCCCATCCTGCCCTCATGAGTATCCATTCTGCCCCATATGATCTCCCCATCCTGCCCCATATGATCGCCCCATGTGATCTCTCCATCCTGCCCCATCTTTCTGCATCATATCCATCCTGCCCCATGATCCTGCACGATCTGTCTCCAATCATGCCCCATGTCTCCATTCTGCCCCCTATGTCTCCAACCATGCCCCCATGTCTGAAATCCAGCCACTTGTCTGCAATCATGCCCCCTGTGTCTCCATTCTGCCCCATCTGTCTCCAATCCTCCCCCATCTGTCTCCAGTCATGCCCCCATGTCTTTCATCCTGCCCCGTGTCTCCAATCATGCCCTGTATCTCCATTCTGCCCCGTGTCTCGCATTCTGCCCCAATTTCCAGCATTCTGCCCGAATGTCCAGCATTCTGCCCCCGGGTCTCACAGTCTGCCCCTGTGTCCAGCATTCTGCCCCTGTCACTGTGTCCAGCATTCTACCCCTGTCACTGTGTCCAGCATTCTGCCCCTGTCACTGTGTCCAGCATTTCTGCCCCACTGTGTCCAGCATTTCTGCCCCACTGTGTCCAGCATTTCTGCCCCACTGAGTCCAGCATTTCTGCCCCACTGTGTCCAGCATTTCTGCCCCACTGTCCACTGAGTCCAGCATTTCTGCCCCACTGTGTCCAGCATTTCTGCCCCACTGAGTCCAGCATTTCTGCCCCACTGTGTCCAGCATTCTGCCCCACTGAGTCCAGCATTTCTGCCCCACTGTGTCCAGCATTTCTGCCCCACTGAGTCCAGCATTTCTGCCCCACTGAGTCCAGCATTCTGCCCCACTGAGTCCAGCATTTCTGCCCCACTGTGTCCAGCATTTCTGCCCCACTGTGTCCAGCATTTCTGCCCAACTGAGTCCAGCATTTCTGCCCCACTGAGTCCAGCATTTCTGCCCCACTGTGTCCAGCATTTCTGCCCAACTGAGTCCAGCATTTCTGCCCCACTGAGTCCAGCATTTCTGCCCCACTGTGTCCAGCATTTCTGCCCCACTGAGTCCAGCATTTCTGCCCCACTGAGTCCAGCATTTCTGCCCCACTGTGTCCAGCATTTCTGCCCCACTGTGTCCAGCATTTCTGCCCCACTGTGTCCAGCATTTCTCCCCAACTGAGTCCAGCATTTCTGCCCCACTGTGTCCAGCATTTCTGCCCCACTGAGTCCAGCATTTCTGCCCCACTGTGTCCAGCATTTCTGCCCCACTGAGTCCAGCATTTCTGCCCCACTGTGTGTCCAGCATTTCTGCCCCACTGTGTCCAGCATTTCTGCCCCACTGTGTCCAGCATTTCTGCCCCACTGAGTCCAGCATTTCTGCCCCACTGAGTCCAGCATTTCTGCCCCACTGAGTCCAGCATTTCTGCCCCACTGTGTCCAGCATTTCTGCCCCACTGAGTCCAGCATTTCTGCCCCACTGTGTCCAGCATTTCTGCCCCACTGAGTCCAGCATTTCTGCCCCACTGTGTGTCCAGCATTTCTGCCCCACTGTGTCCAGCATTTCTGCCCCACTGTGTCCAGCATTTCTGCCCCACTGAGTCCAGCATTTCTGCCCCACTGAGTCCAGCATTTCTGCCCCACTGAGTCCAGCATTTCTGCCCCACTGTGTCCAGCATTTCTGCCCCACTGAGTCCAGCATTTCTGCCCCACTGTGTCCAGCATTTCTGCCCAACTGAGTCCAGCATTTCTGCCCCACTGTGTCCAGCATTTCTGCCCCACTGAGTCCAGCATTTCTGCCCAACTGAGTCCAGCATTTCTGCCCCACTGTGTCCAGCATTTCTGCCCCACTGAGTCCAGCATTTCTGCCCCACTGTGTGTCCAGCATTTCTGCCCCACTGAGTCCAGCATTTCTGCCCCACTGTGTCCAGCATTTCTGCCCCACTGAGTCCAGCATTTCTGCCCCACTGTGTGTCCAGCATTTCTGCCCCACTGAGTCCAGCATTTCTGCCCCACTGAGTCCAGCATTTCTGCCCCACTGTGTCCAGCATTTCTGCCCCACTGTGTCCAGCATTTCTGCCCCACTGTGTCCAGCATTTCTGCCCCACTGACAGGTCCCCCGGGCCCCGCTGCCGCCGGCGCTTGCCTCTTCTCCTCTGCTCTGCGGTCCCCCGGGCCCCGCTGCTGCCGGTGCTTGCCTCTTCTCCTCTGCTCTGCCGGTCCCCCGGGCCCCGCTGCCGCCGGTGCTTGCCTCTTCTCCTCTGCTCTGCCGGTCCCCCGGGCCCCGCTGCCGCCGGTGCTTGCCTCTTCTCCTCTGCTCTGCCGGTCCCCCGGGCCCCGCTGCCGCCGGCGCTTGCCTCTGCCCTCTTCTCCTCTGCCGGTGACCGGTCCCCCGCTGCCGCCTGCCTCTTCTCCTCCGCCGGGTCCCTCGTCGTCCGGTGGTCCCCCGCTGCCTCTTCTCTGCTCCCTCGGCCTCCGCCGTCCACGTGGTGTGCCGCCGCACGCTGTTCTGCTCTGGTCCCGGAATGAGGAAGTGGAGCAGGGCAGCGTGTGACGTCACTAACTTGCGGCGGGCGGGCCCATGAATCACCGCCGCCTTAAAGGTACAAGGCTCATTTAGAGACAGCAGGCACAGCACAGTGGCACTGCAGCCGCAGCCTGAATAAAAATGTCAGGGGGGCCCGAGCAGAGCGCAGACCGGACCGGCTGCCAGCGTGCTCGCTCGGGCCCCCCTTTTTGCTCCTCATCACCGGGCCCCATACGGCAGTGATGCCTGTAATGCCCTGATGGCGGCCCTGACTGCAGGTCTGTAAGGCACAATACAAAATGCAGTGATTATGTCTAGTGGAGGAGAATAATCACTGCAAGTGTCACATGTGATCACATCATAGATAAAAGAGGATATTAATGGATTATATCTCATAGAGAAGGAAACTCTGATTGCAACAGTGCAGCAAGCATTGTAAAACACGAAAATGAATACAAGGGGTTAATAGAAATGGCAGCCTCCTGTTATAAGGCCATGTGTTTGTCAGCAGTCCACCCTGCCGCATGTTTTGTGTATGCTTCTTCAGGATGAATCTGGAAACACCACAGATTTAGGCTGTGTGCACACGATGCGGAATTAGTGCGGATCCGCAGCGGATTTTTCCGCGCAGAAACGGTGCAGTTCCACAAAGTGATTTACAGTACAATGTAAATCAATAGAAAAAAAATGCTGTGCTAATGGTGCGGAAAATTCCGCATGAAAACCGCTGCGGATCAAAAGAAGTAGCATGTTAGTTCTTTTGTGCGGAACTGCAGCATTTATGACCCCTTCCATTATAGAAATCAGCAGGGGTAAAAAATGCAGAAAATCTGCACAAAATCCGCATAAAATCTGCACCTGTGTTTTCTGCCTGGAGATGCAGATTTTGTGCGGACAATTTTGCACCCCAATCCGCAACGTGTGCACATAGGCTTTGTATCTGATTGTAAATGTGATGAGATGCAGGAGCAGAGATATCATTAGTGAAAGCAGGGGCCCAAGAGGTAAGGGGCCCACTACTGAATCCAATGCAACTTCCATCATAGACAGAATTATTGGACCCCAAAGGGCCCATACACTGTTCATACAAAAGGGCCCGCACCGGTATGTGTCCACCATCGCTGAGATGATTATATACCCAAGGTAGAAGAAAACTAAATCTCCGAGCACTAAAAAATACTCGGAGGACCCCCGAGCGTGCTCGAGAAATCTCGAGTAACGAGTATATTCGCTCATCACTAGAAATGAAGTTTAAAAAAAAATAGTTAAGGATTAGAAAGGCGAGTGTTGTGTGATAAAATGCATAGCAAAAGTGATTGGGCTGTAAAGATATTTAGAAGGGACATTCTAGGTACCAGACAACCCATTTTAGGAAGATAGAGATGAAAATATAGCTGTGCACTGGTCTGTTAGTGGAGAACATGATGAGAGCAGACATGTCAGTGTGTTCTGGTTTTGCTGATCTGCATCTGCTCATTTGTGTGTATGGCAGTGAATTCATTATAAAGGATTTCCGACAATGCGGCCACACTTCATGACAATATATTATTCGGTTTCCAGCAGCCAGTAATCACTACTCCACTGGGTTCCTAAGAAACAAGAGACTGCTGACTCGAACCTCTAGAAAACTAACATAAAATTAGATGACACACTGGAACATGTGAGGGCTACCTGTCTGTACAAGATACACAGTTTTTAGACCGCAGCATGGAAAGGGATAAGTTTTGTACTAGGTGTTAATCACTACGTGTTCCCATTTTGATTTAACTATGGTAGTCCTTCATAATAGAATGGCACTTTCAGAATGAACATCCTCCAAGGCCGGTGATTCCATAATTTTTGCCAGGGGTTGTAGTAGTAAAAATATACATACCGTAACTAATATTTAATACCATTTGATACATTTATTTTCCATCCCATTTCCCCGCCTGAGTGTAATCATTATATGTTGTGCCATGAGCGATGTCTAGGCTGCCGTCATCTTCGGCTGTAGCAATTTTAAGCTTGTATACCACACAGCTATAGTCCAATGATTAAGAGCTTCCAAGTTAGAAACGCGTAGTTTATGTTTCAGAAATATTCCTCTATGTTTTATTGAGATTTTTTTAAAGAGTTGTCTAATAAAAATAACTTTTAGGAAAACAAAATATTGCAGATACTGGAACTATTTTTCTACTTTGCATTCTTCTAATGTGTAAACTGCTTCTTCCATACACAACAAATGTAACTGTCTTTAGACTACAGAACTGTTTTTGTTTTTTTTTTCTCTATGTTGTTTATCTGCCTTGTACCTGTAGTTCTCGATTCTGATCTTTAGCCTACCTTCTGACCTCGCTCCAAGTCAACCAGTAGTAAGGCCGGTTTCACATTTGCGGTTGTGTCTGCAGCGTTTCTTCCGCAGATATCCGCATGTGTTGTGTATTCCTATATTTAACATTAGGGACGCATGCGTCTGCGTTTGATTGCGTTTTTGCTGCATTTGACGACTCATGCGTCGTTTCGTCGTCTGCGGTTTGGCGCGGTAAACGCTACATGTAATAATTTTAGAGGCGTCAATTTGCCGCCTGGAAATGTATGTGGTTGTTAGCGGATGAAATGCGGCCAAAAAACGCATTGCTGTCTATGTAAACGCATGTGGCCGCAAGCACATGCGTTTGTGAACGCATGCGTTGCACCACAGGAAAACATGTCTAGACACTAATTAGCCAACCCACATACAGAGTGATAAAGGGAGGGAGTGGACATTTGCAGGTCACTACTCAGCAGACAGAGAACCAGACCAGAAAGACAAAAGCACCTTGGAGGAAACAAGACTGAACAATGTGAGTATATCCTAGCCAATGCCTTTATTTTCTATTTTCTGTCTTTACATGTCCTAATTTCAGACATTTCTTTCTTTCTGCATGCATCAGAATGGCTTCTTCTTCTGATGAGGAGCAACGTCCTGGGCCTTCACAAGCCTAACATGTCAGTGAAGTGAGTACTCAACTCCTCAGATTGGTAAGCATTCACTGTCACATCTACACGTGACAATTTTTTTTTTTTAGAGCACTTCTTCCACTGCGGCAGAGGGTGAGCAGGAGCAGCGGGGTCACGGTCGGGTAGCAAGGCGGCAGCGTGCAAGTATATCTGGCTGACTGTTTATTGTATCCTCACTTTATTATTCTTGAATCTTCCTTTCTTTACTTTCCTCTTTCTTTACATTTTTTTTCTGGACTCCTTTTTAATCTTGACTTTCATTAATTATTCATGCCATTTCTCTGCCTCTGTTTTCTTTCTTTTCCTTGTGTTAATGTCTCCAACCTTAATGTCTTAATTTATTTTTTAGGTTCCAGAACGGGATGAGGACCTCATTGACAATGATATCTGTTATGACCTGGTGGTTAGGAGCACCCGGTACGACCTGATAGTTAAACTCACACAGGACAAGCTCTGGGATGTGGGAGCTCTGCTGACCGCAACCCCTAATCCTATCACACAACTAGAAATAGCCGTGGAGCGTTCCTGACTCTCCCTAGACGCCTCTTCACAGCCTAAGAGCTAGCTAGCCCTAGAGATAGAAAATAAAGCCTACCTTGCCTCAGAGAAATTCCCCAAAGGAAAAGGCAGCCCCCCACATATATTGACTGTGAGTAAAGATGAAAGTCACAAACGCAGAAATGAAACAGGTTTCAGCAAAGGGAGGCCAGACTTACTAAACAGACAGAGGATAGGAAAGGTATCTTTGCGGTCAGCACAAAAAACTACAAAAGACCACGCAGAGTGTGCAAAAAGACCTCCGCACCGACGCAGAGTGTGCAAAAAGACCTCCGCACCGACTAACGGTGCGGAGATGCCACTCTGCATCCCAGAGCTTCCAGCTAGCTAGACAAAATAATGATAACCAGCTGGACAAGGAAACAATGAACAAATAATAACTATCAGGATCTTAGCTTCTGCTGGAGAAGACAGGTCACCAGAAAGATCCAAGAGCGAACTGAACCAATGCAGGAACATTGACAGCTGGCATGGAGTAACGATCAGAGTGGAGTTAAATAGAGCAGCCAACCAAAGGATAAACCAAGTCACCTGTGTAAGGAACCGCAGAAGCAGCAGCTTCACTCACAGCCACCAGAGGGAGTCCATGGACAGAACTCGCCGAAGTACCATTCACGACCACAGGAGGGAGTTCGACAACAGAATTCACAACAGTACCCCCCCCTTGAGGAGGGGTCACCGAACCCTCACCAGAGCCCCCAGGCCGATCAGGATGAGCCAAATGAAAGGCACGAACTAGATCGGCAGCATGAACATCAGAGGCAAAAACCCAGGAATTATCTTCCTGACCATAACCCTTCCACTTGACCAGGTACTGGAGTTTCCGTCTCGAAACACGAGAATCCAAAATCTTCTCCACCACATACTCCAACTCCCCCTCGACCACCACCGTGGCAGGAGGATCAACAACGACCTATGGAACACATTATGGATGGCAAAAGAAGCTGGAAGGTCCAAACGAAATGACACAGGATTAAGAACTTCAGAAATCTTATATGGCCCAATGAAACGAGGCTTAAACTTAGGAGAGGAAACCTTCATAGGAACATGACGAGATGACAACCAAACCAAATCCCCAACACGAAGTCGGGGACCAACACAGCGCCGGCGGTTAGCGAAACGTTGAGCCTTCTCCTGGGACACTGTCAAATTGTCCACCACATGAGTCCAAATCTGCTGCAACCTGTCCACCACAGTATCCACACCAGGACAGTCCCAAGGCTCAACCTGCCCTGAAGAGAAACGAGGATGGAAACCAGAATTACAGAAAAAAGGAGAAACTAAAGTAGCCGAGCTGGCCCGATTATTAAGGGCGAACTCAGGCAAAGGCAAGAAGGACACCCAATCATCCTGATCAGCAGAAACAAAGCATCTCAGATATGTTTCCAAAGTCTGATTAGTTCGTTCGGTTTGGCCATTAGTCTGAGGATGGAAAGCCGAAGAAAAAGACAAATCAATACCCATCTTAGCACAAAAGGACTGCCAAAACCTCGAAACAAACTGGGAACCTCTGTCCGAGACGATGTTCTCTGGAATGCCATGCAAACGAACCACATGCTGGAAAAACAATGGCACCAAATCAGAGGAGGAAGGCAATTTAGACAAGGGTACCAAATGGACCATCTTAGAGAAGCGATCACAAACCACCCAAATGACCGACATCCTTTGAGAAACAGGGAGATCAGAAATAAAATCCATGGAAATATGCGTCCAGGGCCTCTTCGGGACTGGCAAGGGCAAAAGCAACCCACTGGCACGAGAACAGCAGGGCTTAGCCCGAGCACAAGTCTCACAGGACTGCACTAAAGAACGCACATCCCGCGACAAAGAAGGCCACCAAAAGGATCTAGCGACCAAATCTCTGGTACCAAAGATTCCAGGATGACCAGTCAACACCGAACAATGAACCTCAGAGATAACTCTACTAGTCCATCTATCAGGGACAAACAGTTTCTCCGTAGGACAACGGTCAGGTCTATCAGCCTGAAACTTCTGCAGCACGCGCCGCAAATCAGGGGAGATGGCAGACAAAATTACCCCCTCTTTAAGAATACCCGCCGGCTCCGGAACACCCGGAGAGTCAGGCACAAAACTCCTTGACAGGGCATCAGCCTTCACATTCTTAGAGCCCGGAAGGTATGAAACCACAAAATCAAAACGGGAGAAAAACAGCGACCATCGAGCCTGTCTAGGATTGAACCGTTTGGCAGACTCGAGATAAGTCAAATTCTTGTGATCCGTCAAGACCACCACGCGATGTTTAGCTCCTTCAAGCCAATGTCGCCACTCCTCGAATGCCCACTTCATGGCCAACAACTCTCGATTGCCAACATCATAATTGCGCTCAGCAGGCGAGAATTTTCTAGAAAAGAAGGCACATGGTTTCATCACCGAGCCATCAGAGCATCTTTGCGACAAAACAGCCCCTGCTCCAATCTCAGAAGCATCAACCTCGACCTGAAACGGGAGCAAAACATCTGGCTGGCACAACACAGGGGCAGAAGAAAAACGGCACTTCAACTCCTGAAAAGCCTCTACAGCCGCAGAGGACCAATTGACCACATCAGCACCTTTCTTGGTCAAATCAGTCAACGGTTTAGCAATACTAGAAAAATTAGCGATGAAGCGACGGTAAAAATTAGCAAAGCCCAGGAACTTCTGCAGGCTCTTCACAGATGTCGGCTGAGTCCAATCATAAATGGCCTGAACTTTAACAGGGTCCATCTCGATAGTAGAAGGGGAAAAAATGAAACCCAAAAATTAAACCTTCTGAACTCCAAAGAGACACTTTGACCCCTTCACAAACAAGGAATTCGCACGAAGGACCTGGAACACCATTCTGACCTGCTTCACATGAGACTCCCAATCATCCGAAAAGACCAAAATGTCATCCAAATATACAATCATGAATCTATCCAGGTACTCTCGGAAGATGTCATGCATAAAGGACTGAAACACAGCTGGAGCATTAGAAAGCCCGAATGGCATAACCAGGTACTCAAAATGGCCCTCGGGCGTATTAAATGCTGTTTTCCATTCATCACCCTGTTTAATTCGCACAAGATTATACGCCCCTTGAATATCAATTTTGGTGAACCAACTAGCCCCCTTAATCCGAGCAAACAAATCAGACAGCAGCGGCAAAGGATACTGAAATTTGACTGTGATCTTATTAAGAAGGCGGTAATCAATACAAGGTCTCAAGGAGCCATCCTTCTTGGCCACAAAAAAGAACCCTGCTCCCAATGGTGATGACGACGGGCGAATATGACCCTTCTCCAAGGATTCCTTTATATAACTCCGCATAGCGGCGTGCTCTGGCACAGATAAATTAAACAGACGGCCCTTAGGAAACTTACTACCAGGAATCAATTTAATAGCACAATCGCAATCCCTATGAGGGGGTAGGGCACCGGATTTGGGCTCTTCAAATACATCCCGGTAATCTGATAAAAACTCAGGGACTTCAGAAGGAGTGGAAGGCGAAATTGACAACAATGGAACATCACCATGTACCCCCTGACAGCCCCAGCCGGACACAGACATAGATTTCCAATCCAACACTGGATTATGGACCTGTAGCCATGGCAACCCCAAAACGACCACATCATGCAGGTTATGCAACACAAAAAAGCGAATATCCTCCTGATGTGCAGGAGCCATGCACATAGTCAATTGAGTCCAGTACTGAGGCTTATTCTTGGCCAAAGGCGTAGCATCAATTCCTCTCAATGGAATAGGATACTGCAAGGGCTCCAAGAAAAAACCACAGCGCCTGGCAAACTCCAAGTCCATCAAATTCAGGGCAGCGCCTGAATCCACAAATGCCATAACAGAATAGGACGACAGAGAGCAAATTAGAGTAACGGACAAAAGAAATTTAGACTGTACCGTACCAATGGTGGCAGACCTAGCGAACCGCTTAGTGCGCTTAGGACAATCGGAGATAGCATGAGTGGATTCACCACAGTAAAAACACAGCCCATTCCGACGTCTGTGTTCTTGCCGTTCAGCTCTGGTCAAAGTCCTATCACACTGCATAGGCTCAGGCATATGCTCAGAGAATACCGCCAGATGGTGCACAGCTTTGCGCTCACGCAAGCGCCGATCGATCTGAATGGCCAAGGACATAGACTCATTCAGACCAGCAGGCGTGGGAAATCCCACCATGACATCCTTAAGGGCTTCAGAAAGACCCTTTCTGAAAATTGCCGCCAGGGCACACTCATTCCACTGAGTAAGCACAGACCACTTTCTAAACTTCTGACAGTACACCTCCGCTTCATCCTGACCCTGACACAGAGCCAGCAAGATTTTCTCTGCCTGATCCACTGAATTTGGTTCATCATAAAGCAATCCAAGCGCCAGAAAAAACGCATCAACATCACGCAATGCAGGATCTCCTGGCGCAAGGGAAAATGCCCAGTCTTCAGGGTCACCACGCAATAAAGAAATAATGATTTTTACTTGTTGAACGGGGTCACCAGAGGAGCGGGGTTTCAAAGCTAGAAACAGTTTACAATTATTTTTGAAATTCAAGAACTTAGATCTATCCCCAGAAAATAAATCAGGAATAGGAATTCTAGGCTCTAACATAGGATTCTGAACCACAAAATCTTGAATGTTTTGTACCCTTGCAGTGAGATGATCCACACAAGAGGACAGACCTTGAATGTCCATATCTACACCTGTGTCCTGAACCACCCAAAGGTTTAGGGGAAAAGAAAGACAAAACACAGTGCAAAGGAAAAAAAATGGTCTCAGAACTTCTCTTATCCCACCAATTGAGATGCATTAATACTTTGGGCCAGCTGTACTGTTATGACCTGGTGGTTAGGAGCACCCGGTACGACCTGATAGTTAAACTCACACAGGACAAGCTCTGGGATGTGGGAGCTCTGCTGACCGCAACCCCTAATCCTATCACACAACTAGAAATAGCCGTGGAGCGTTCCTGACTCTCCCTAGACGCCTCTTCACAGCCTAAGAGCTAGCTAGCCCTAGAGATAGAAAATAAAGCCTACCTTGCCTCAGAGAAATTCCCCAAAGGAAAAGGCAGCCCCCCACATATATTGACTGTGAGTAAAGATGAAAGTCACAAACGCAGAAATGAAACAGGTTTCAGCAAAGGGAGGCCAGACTTACTAAACAGACAGAGGATAGGAAAGGTATCTTTGCGGTCAGCACAAAAAACTACAAAAGACCATGCAGAGTGTGCAAAAAGACCTCCGCACCGACTAACGGTGCGGAGATGCCACTCTGCATCCCAGAGCTTCCAGCTAGCAAGACAAAATAATGATAACCAGCTGGACAAGGAAACAATGAACAAATAATAACTATCAGGAACTTAGCTTCTGCTGGAGAAGACAGGCCACCAGAAAGATCCAAGAGCGAACTGAACCAATGCAGGAACATTGACAGCTGGCATGGAGTAACGATCAGAGTGGAGTTAAATAGAGCAGCCAACCAAAGGATAAACCACGTCACCTGTGTAAGGAACCTCAGAAGCAGCAGCTTCACTCACAGCCACCAGAGGGAGTCCATGGACAGAACTCGCCGAAGTACCATTCACGACCACAGGAGGGAGTTCGACAACAGAATTCACAACAGATATCCTCATCTCCCTGGTCCATGAGCGAGTCCCGTTGTGGGACACCCGGGTTCCCCAGCACTCGGACAACGTGACGATCCGGCAGCTATGAAATGAGGTGGCCAAAGCGATGTGGGATGGCTGGGACATCGCCCCAACTCGGGCCCAAAATGCATTTTGCAAGTATTGCAATGCAGTGTGATGCAGCAGAGACCTTTGCCGTGCTCACAAAACTGTGTGTGATGACATAAACTCTCAGGAGTTTCTCTCATCACACACAGTTGTGTGAGCACTGCCAAAAGTCCATTGTCTAACCATTATTTTTTGTTTTTTCAACAGTGCTCAAAGTCAAAACACATTGGCGTTCGATGAAGGACTGCTTCAACAAGGACCTGCGTCAAGAGAGCCGTGTTCCCAGTGATTCTGGAGCAAGGATCCAAAAATATAAATACCACCGCATTCTGGCATTTTTAAGACCGGTCCTTGCGCAGAGAACGTAAGTATTTTTTCGGTGTATTAGGTTGTGTTGTATTGCCATAATCTGTATGTTTCTATTCCACAGGAGTTGGCGTTTTGTAAATGTTTGGTATTAGTTTTTTTCTCTTTTTTTCACAGCACATGGAGCAGCACTGTTGACCCAGGTTCTGGAACGGTCCTTCATCAGACAGCCACGGACCCATTCCAGCCATCCAGCAGCGCTGCAGCAAGTGGGCCTGCCACACTAACTGGAGACCAGGAAGCTGGTCCATCAGGTGTTCCCCTTTCCCAGTCCTCTGCCCCTTTTTTGGGGGCTCCTCCCGGCAACGGCAGAGGGCATCGGACAGGTCACTCATGCCCGAGTTTTTGCACTTGAGCTCGGTTTTTCACGATGGACTCAAGGCTTTGGGTGAACGCCTGGATACTGCCATTAGCCAAATGAATACATGTATCCAGGAGGTCACCAAAAGCCTTGACCAAGTAAAAGCCAACCTCCAGAGGCCAGCACATCATTTTTTTAATCAAATTGAACAGGGCATGTCATAAAACCTTACTCCTGATCTCCAGCTTAGTGTCATACAGGCCTGCAATGCTGCTTAACCCCTTTCTGCCATATGACGTACTGTCCCGTCGAGGTGGGGTGGGCCCGTATGACCACCGACGGGATAGTATGTCATACGTGATCGGCCGCGCTCACGGGGACATCGACCGCCCCCGGCACGATCGCGATCGACCGCCCCCGGCACATTAACCCCCAGCACACCGCGATTAAACATGATCGCGGTGTGCCAGCGGTACAGGGAAGCATCGCGCAGGGAGGGGGCTCCCTGCGTGCTTCCCTGAGACCCCCGGAGCAACGCGATGTGATCGCGTTGCTGCGAGGGTCTCCTTACCTCCCTCCCTGCAGCAGGCCCGGATCCAATATGGCCGTGGCATCCGGGTCCTGCAGGGAGGGAGGTGGCTTACCAAGTGCCTACTCAGAGCAGGCGCATGGTAAGGCTGCAGTGCTCTGAGATAGATCGGTGATCTGACAGAGTGCTGTGCAAACTGTCAGATCAGCGATCTGTGATGTCCCCCCTTGGAACAAAGTAAAAAGGTAAAAAAAAAAAATTCCAAATGTGTAAAAAAAAAAAAAAATTCCTAAATAATGAAAAAAAATAAATAAATATTATTCCCATAAATACATTTCTTTATCTAAATAAAAAAACAAACAATAAAAGTACACATATTTAGTATCGCCGCGTCCGTAACGACCCGACCTATAAAACTGGCCCACTAGTTAACCCCTTCAGTAAACACCGTAAGAAAAAAAAAAATAACGAGGCAAAAAACAACGCTTTATTATCATACCGCCGAACAAAAAGTGGAATAACACGCGATCAAAAAGACAGATATAAATAACAATGGTACCGCTGAAAACATCATCTTGTCCCGCAAAATACGAGCTGCCATACAGCATCATCAGCAAAAAAATAAAAAAGTTATAGTCCTCAGAATAAAGTGATGCAAAAATAATTATTTTTTCTATAAAATAGTTTTTATTGTATAAAAGCGCCAAAACATAAAAAAAATGATATAAATGAGGTATCGCTGTAATTGTACTAACCCGAAGAATAAAACTGCTTCATCAATTTTACCAAACGCGGAACGGTATAAACGCCTCCCCCAAAAGAAATTCATGAATAGCTGGTTTTTGGTCATTCTGCCTTACAAAAATCGGAATAAAAAGCGATCAAAAAATGTCACGTGCCCGAAAATTTTACCAATAAAAACGTAAACTCGTCCTGCAAAAAAAAAAAACCTCACATGACTCTGTGGACCAAAATATGGAAAAATTATAGCAAGCAAAATGTGGTAACGTAAAAAATATTTTTTGCAATAAAAAGCGTCTTTCAGTGTGTGACGGCAGAAATCATAAAAATCCGCTAAAAAACCCACTATAAAAGTAAATCAAACCCCCCTTCATCACCCCCTTAGTTAGGGAAAAATTAAAAAAATGTATTTATTTCTATTTTCCCACTAGGGCTAGGGTTAGGGCTAGGGTTAGGGCTAGGGTCAGGGTTAGGGTCAGAGCTAGGGCTAGGGTTAGGGCTAGGGTTAGGGTTAGGGTTAGGGCTAGGGTTAGGGCTAGGGTTGGGGCTAGGGTTGGGGCTAGGGTTAAGGCTACAGTTAGGGTTGGGGCTAAAGTTAGGGTTAGGGTTGGGGCTAAAGTTACGGTTAGGGTTTAGATTACATTTACGGTTGGGAATAGGGTTGGGATTAGGGTTAGGTGTGTCAGGGTTAGAGGTGTGGTTAGGGTTACTGTTGGGATTAGGGTTAGGGGTGTGTTTGGATTAGGGTTTCAGTTATAATTGGGGGTTTTCCACTGTTTAGGCACATCAGGGGCTCTCCAAATGCGACATGGCGTCCGATCTCAATTCCAGCCAATTCTGCGTTGAAAAAGTAAAACAGTGCTCCTTCCCTTCCGAGCTCTCCCGTATGTCCAAACAGGGGTTTACCCCAACATATGGGGTATCAGCGTACTTAGGACAAATTGGACAACAACTTTTAGGGTCGAATTTCTCCTGTTACCCTCGGGAAAATACAAAAATGGGGGCTAAAAAATAATTTTGGGGGGAAAGTTTTTTTTTTTTCACGGCTCTGCATTATAAACTGTAGTGAAACACTTGGGGGTTCGAAGTTCTCATAACACATCTAGATTAGTTCCTTAGGGGGTCTACTTTCCAAAATGGTGTCATTTGTGGGGGGTTTCTACTGTTTAGGTACATTAGGGGCTCTGCAAACACAATGTGACACCTGCAGACCATTCCATCTAAGTCTGCATTCCAAATGGCGCTCCTTCCCTTCCGAGCCCTCCCATGCGTCTAAACGGTGGTTCCCCCCCACATGTGGGGTATCAGCGCACTCAGGACAAATTGGACAACAACTTTTGGAGTCCAATTTCTCCTGTTACCCTCGGGAAAATACAAAACTGGGGCTAAAAAATAATTTTTGTGGGAAAAAATGTTTGTTTTAGTTTTACGGCTCTGCATTATAAACTTCTGTGAAGCACTTTGTGGGTTAAAGCGCTCACCACACATCTAGATAAGTTCCTTAGGGGGTTGTTATGGACCTGGTGGTTAGGAGCACCCGGAACGACCTGATGGTTAAACTAACACAGGACAAGCTCTGGGAAGTGGAAGCTCTGCTGACCGCAACCCCTAATCCTATCACACACACTAGAAATAGCCGTGGAGCGTACCTAACTCTGCCTAGACGCCTTTACACAGCCTAAGAGCTAACTAGCCCTAGAGATAGAAAATAAAGCCTACCTTGCCTCAGAGAAATTCCCCAAAGGAAAAGGCAGCCCCCCACATATATTAACTGTGAGTTAAGATGAAAGTCACAAACACAGAAATGAAACAGGTTTCAGCAAAGGAGGCCAGACTTACTAAACAGACTGAGGATAGGAAAGGTATCTTTGCGGTCAGCGCAAAAAACTACAAAAAGACCACGCAGAGTGTGCAAAAAGACCTCCGCACCGACTCACGGTGCGGAGGTGCCACTCTGCATCCCAGAGCTTCCAGCTAGCAAATAAAAATCATGATAGCAAGCTGGACAAGAAAACAATGAACAAATAATTAACTAGCAGGGACTTAGCTTCTGCTGGAGTAGACAGGTCACCAGAAAGATCCAAGAGCGAACTAAACCAGTACAAGAACATTGACAGCTGGCATGGAGTAACGATCTGAGTGGAGTTAAATAGAGCAGCCAGCCAAAGAATAAACTAAGTCACCTGTGGAAGGAACCTCAGAAGCAGCAGCTCCACTCACAGCCACCAGAGGGAGTCCATGGACAGAACTCGCCGAAGTACCATTCATGACCACAGGAGGGAGTTCGATAACAGAATTCACAACAGTACCCCCCCCCTTGAGGAGGGGTCACCGAACCCTCACCAGAGCCCCCAGGCCGATCAGGATGAGCCAAATGAAAGGCACGAACTAGATCGGCAGCATGAACATCAGAGGCAAAAACCCAGGAACTATCTTCCTGACCATAACCCTTCCACTTGACCAGGTACTGGAGTTTCCTTCTCGAAATACGAGAATCCAAAATCTTCTCCACCACATACTCCAACTCCCCCTCGACCAACACCGGGGCTGGAGGATCAACGGAGGGAACATAGGCGCCACGTATCTCAGCAATAACGACCTATGGAATACATTATGGATGGCAAAAGAAGCTGGAAGGGCCAAACGAAATGACACAGGATTGAGAACTTCAGAAATCTTATACGGACCAATGAAACGAGGCTTAAACTTAGGAGAGGAAACCTTCATAGGAACATAACGAGACGACAACCAAACCAAATTCCCAACACAAAGTCCGGGACCAACACAGCGCCAGCGCTTAGCGAAACGTTGAGCCTTCTCCTGGGACAATGTCAAATTGTCCACCACATGAGTCCAAATCTGCTGCAACCTGTCCACCACAGTATCCACACCAGGACAGTCCGAAGGCTAAACCTGCCCTGAAGAGAAACGAGGATGGAAACCAGAATTACAGAAAAAAGGCGAAACCAAAGTAGCCGAGCTGGCCCGATTATTAAGGGCGAACTCAGCCAAAGGCAAGAAGGACACCCAATCATCCTGATCAGCAGAAACAAAGCATCTCAGATATGTTTCCAAAGTCTGATTAGTTCGTTCGGTTTGGCCATTTGTCTGAGGATGGAAAGCCGAAGAAAAAGACAAATCAATGCCCATCTTAGCACAAAAGGACCGCCAAAACCTCGAAACAAACTGGGAACCTCTGTCCGAGACGATGTTCTCCGGAATGCCATGCAAACGAACCACATGCTGGAAAAACAATGGCACCAAATCAGAGGAGGAAGGCAATTTAGACAAGGGTACCAAATGGACCATTTTAGAAAAGTGATCACAAACCACCCAAATGACCGACATCTTTTGAGAGACAGGGAGATCTGAAATAAAATCCATGGAAATATGTGTCCAGGGCCTTTTCGAGACCCGCAAGGGCAAAAGCAACCCACTGGCACGAGAACAGCAGGGCTTAGCCCAAGCACAAGTCCCACAGGACTGCACAAAAGAACGCACATCCCGTGACAAAGAAGGCCACCAAAAGGATCTAGCCACCAAATCTCTGGTACCAAAGATTCCAGGATAACCAGCCAACACTGAACTCTACTAGTCCATCTATCAGGGACAAACAGTTTCTCCGCTGGACAACGGTCAGGTCTATCAGCCTGAAACTTCTGCAGCACCCGCCGCAAATCAGGGGAGATGGCAGACAAAATTACCCCCTCTTTGAGAATACCCGCCGGCTCAGGAACACTCGGAGAGTCAGGCACAAAACTCCTTGACAGGGCATCAGCCTTCACATTCTTAGAGCCCGGAAGGTACGAAACCACAAAATCAAAACGGGAGAAAAACAGCGACCATCGAGCCTGTCTAGGATTCAACCGTTTGGCAGACTCGCGATAAGTCAAATTCTTGTGATCAGTCAAGACCACCACGCGATGCTTGGCTCCTTCAAGCCAATGTCGCCACTCCTCGAATGCCCACTTCATGGCCAACAACTCTCGAGTGCCAACATCATAATTGCGCTCAGCAGGCGAGAACTTTCTAGAAAAGAAGGCACATGGTTTCATCACCGAGCCATCAGAACTTCTTTGCGACAAAACAGCCCCTGCTCCAATCTCAGAAGCATCAACCTTGACCTGAAACGGGAGCGAAACATCTGGCTGGCACAACACAGGGGCAGAAGAAAAACGACGCTTCAACTCCTGAAAAGCCTCTACAGCCGCAGAGGACCAATTGACCACATCAGCACCTTTCTTGGTCAAATCAGTCAACGGTTTAGCAACACTTGAAAAATTAGCGATGAAGCGACGGTAAAAATTAGCAAAGCCCAGGAACTTCTGCAGGCTCTTCACAGATGTCGGCTGAGTCCAATCATAAATGGCCTGAACTTTACCAGGGTCCATCTCGATAGTAGAAGGGGAAAAAATGAAACCCAAAAATGAAACCTTCTGAACTCCAAAGAGACATTTAGACCCCTTCACAAACAAGGAATTCGCACGAAGAACCTGGAACACCATTCTGACCTGCTTCACATGAGACTCCCAATCATCCGAAAAGACCAAAATATCATCCAAATATACAATCATGAATCTATCCAGGTACTTTCGGAAGATGTCATGCATAAAGGACTGAAACACAGCTGGAGCATTAGAAAGCCCGAATGGCATAACCAGGTACTCAAAATGGCCCTCGGGCTGTTGTGAATTTTGTGGTCAAGCTCCCTCCTGTGGTCATGAGTGGTACTTCGGCTGGTTCTGTCCATGAGCTTCCTTTGGTGGATGTGAGTGGGGCTGCAGCTTCTGAGTTTCCTTCCTCAGGTACGAGGTTAAGTCGTTAGGTGCTGCTCTATTTAACTCCACCTAGTTCTTTGTTCCTGGCCTCCAGTCAATGTTCCAGTATTGGTCTTGCTCTCTCCTGGATCGTTTTTGTGGCCTGTCTGCCCTGCATAAGCTAAGTTCTGCTTGTGTTACTTTTGTTTGCTATTTTTTCTGTCCAGCTTGCTATATTGGTTTGTCTTGCTTGCTGGAAGCTCTGGGACGCAGAGGAAGTACCTCCGTACCGTTAGTTGGTGCGGAGGGTCTTTTTGCGCCCTCTGCGTGGTTGTTTGTAGGTTTTTGTGCTGACCGCAAAGCTATCTTTCTATCCTCGGTCTATTCAGTAAGTCGGGCCTCACTTTGCTAAAATCTATTTCATCTCTGTGTTTGTATTTTCATCTTTACTCACAGTCGTTATATGTGGGGGGCTGCCTTTTCCTTTGGGGAATTTCTCTGAGGCAAGGTAGGCTTATTTTTCTATCTTCAGGGCTAGCTAGTTTCTCAGGCTGTGCCCGAGGCGCCTAGGTCTGGTCAGGAGCGCTCCACGGCTACCTCTAGTGTGGTGTGATAGGATTAGGGATTGCGGTCAGCAGAGTTCCCACGTCTCAGAGCTCGTCCTATGTGATTAGTAACTATCAGGTCATTTTCTGTGCTCGTAACCACCAGGTCCATTGTGGTTCTGAATCACCAGTTCATAACAGTACTGGAGGCCCAAAGTACTAATGCTTCTCAATAGAGGGAAAAGAGAAGTTCTGAGACCATTTTTTTTTCTTTGCACTGTGTTTTGTCTTTCTTTTCCCCTTTACATCAGGGTGGTTCAGAACACAGGTGTAGACATGGACATTCAAGGTCTGTCCTCTTTGATGGATAATCTCACTATAAGTGTACAGAACATTCAAGATTTAGTGGTTCAGAATCCTATGTTAGAACCTAAAATTCCTATTCCTGAGTTATTTTCTGGAGATAGAGCTAAGTTTCTGAATTTCAAAAATAATTGTAAACTATTTCTGGCTTTGAAACCCCGCTCCTCTGGGTGACCCAGTTCAACAAGTAAAGATCATTATTTCTTTATTACGTGGCGACACTCAAGACTTGGCATTTTCCCTTGCGCCAGGAGATCCTGCATTATGTGATATTGATGCGTTTTTTCTGGCGCTCGGGTTGCTTTATGATGAACCTAATTCAGTGGATCAGGCAGAGAAAATCTTGCTGGCTCTGTGTCAGGGTCAGGATGAGGTAGAGATATATTGTCAGAAGTTTAGGAAGTGGTCTGTGCTCACTCAATGGAATGAATGTGCTCTGGCAGCAATTTTCAGAAAGGGTCTCTCTGAAGCCCTTAAGGATGTCATGGTGGGATTTCCTATGCCTGTTGGTCTGAATGAGTCTATGTCTTTGGCCATTCAGATCGATCGATGCTTACGTGAGCGTAAAACTGTGCACTATTTGGCGGTATTATCTGAGCATAAACCTGAGCCTATGCAATGTGATAGGACTTTGACCAGAGCTGAACGGCAAGAACAGAGACGTCGGAATGGGCTGTGTTTTTACTGTGGTGATTCCACTCATGCTATCTCCGATTGTCCTAAGCGCACTAAGCGTTTCGCTAGGTCTGCCACCATTGGTACGGTACAGTCAAAATTTCTTTTGTCCGTTACTGTGATCTGCTCTTTGTCATCGTATTCTGTCATGGCATTTGTGGATTCAGGCGCTGCCCTGAATTTGATGGACTTGGAGTTTGCCAGGCGCTGTGGGTTTTTCTTGGAGCCCTTGCAGCATCCTATTCCATTGAGAGGAATTGATGCTACGCCTTTGGCCAAGAATAAGCCTCAGTATTGGACCCAACTGACCATGTGCATGGCTCCTGCGCATCAGGAGGATATTCGCTTTTTGGTGTTGCAGAATCTGCATGATGTGGTCGTGTTGGGGTTGCCATGGCTACAAGTCCATAACCCAGTATTGAATTGGAAATCTATGTCTGTGTCCAGCTGGGGTTGTCAGGGGGTACATGGTGATGTTCCATTTCTGTCTATTTCATCATCCACCCCTTCTGAGGTCGCAGAGTTCTTGTCAGATTACCGGGATGTATTTGATGAGCCCAAGTCCAGTGCCTTACCTCCGCATAGGGATTGCGATTGTGCTATCGATTTGATTCCTGGTAGTAAGTTTCCTAAAGGTCGACTGTTTAATTTGTCTGTACCTGAGCACGCCGCTATGCGGAGTTACGTAAAGGAATCCTTGGAGAAGGGTCATATTCGCCCGTCGTCTTCGCCATTGGGGGCAGGGTTCTTTTTTGTGGCCAAGAAGGATGGTTCGTTGAGACCTTGTATTGATTACCGCCTTCTAAATAAAATCACAGTCAAATTTCAGTACCCCTTGCCGCTGCTGTCTGATTTGTTTGCTCGGATTAAGGGGGCTAGTTGGTTCACCAAGATAGATCTTCGTGGTGCATATAATCTTGTGCGTATTAAACAGGGCGATGAATGGAAAACAGCATTTAATACGCCCGAGGGCCATTTTGAGTACCTGGTTATGCCATTCGGGCTTTCCAATGCTCCATCAGTATTTCAGTCCTTTATGCATGACATCTTCCGAGAATACCTGGATAAATTCCTGATTGTGCACTTGGATGATATTTTGGTCTTCTCGGATGATTGGGAGTCGCACGTGAAGCAGGTTAGAATGGTGTTCCAGGTCCTGCGTGCGAATTCTTTGTTTGTGAAGGGGTCAAAGTGTCTCTTTGGTGTTCAGAAGGTTTCATTTTTGGGTTTCATTTCTTCCCCTTCTACTATCGAGATGGACCCTGTTAACGTTCAGGCCATTTATGATTGGACTCAGCCGACATCTCTGAAGAGTCTGCAAAAGTTCCTGGGCTTTGCTAATTTTTATCGTCGCTTCATCAATAATTTTTCTAGTATTGCTAAACCGTTGACTGATTTAACCAAGAAGGGTGCTGATGTGGTCAATTGGTCTTCTGCTGTGGAAGCTTTTCAGGAGTTGAAGCGTCGTTTTTCTTCTGCCCCTGTGTTGTGCCAGCCAGATGTTTCATTCCCGTTCCAGGTCGAGGTTGATGCTTCTGAGATTGGAGCAGGGGCTGTTTTGTCGCAAAGAAGTTCTGATGGCTCGGTGATGAAACCATGTGCCTTCTTTTCCAGGAAGTTTTCGCCTGCTGAGCGTAATTATGATGTTGGCAATCGAGAGTTGCTGGCCATGAAGTGGGCAATCGAGGAGTGGCGTCATTGGCTTGAAGGAGCTAAGCATCGCGTGGTGGTCTTGACTGATCACAAGAACTTAACTTATCTCGAGTCTGCCAAACGGTTGAATCCTAGACAGGCTCGTTGGTCGCTGTTTTTCTCCCGTTTTGACTTTGTGGTTTCGTACCTTCCAGGCTCTAAAAATGTGAAGGCGGATGCTCTGTCTAGGAGTTTTGTGCCCGACTCTCCGGGTTTGCCTGAGCCGGCGGGTATTCTCAAAGAGGGGGTAATTTTGTCTGCCATCTCCCCTGATTTGCGGCGGATGCTGCAAAAATTTCAGGCTAATAGACCTGACCGTTGCCCAACGGAGAAACTGTTTGTCCCTGATAAATGGACGAGTAGAGTTATCTCTGAGGTTCATTGTTCGGTGTTGGCTGGTCGTCCTGGAATGTTTGGTACCAGAGATTTGGTGGCTAGATCCATTTAGTGGCCGTCTCTGTCGCGGGATGTGCGTTAGTTTGTGCAGTCCTGTGGGATTTGTGCTCGGGCTAAGCCCTGCTGTTCTCGTGCCAGTGGGTTGCTTTTGCCCTTGCCGGTCCTGAAGAGGCCCTGGACACATATCTCTATGGATTTTATTTCGGATCTCCCCATCTCTCAAAAGATGTCGGTCATTTGGGTGGTTTGTGATCGCTTCTCTAAGATGGTCCATTTGGTACCCTTGTCTAAATTGCCCTCCTCCTCTGATTTGGTGCCATTGTTTTTCCAGCATGTGGTTCGTTTACATGGCATTCCGGAGAACATCGTTTCTGACAGAGGTTCCCAGTTTGTTTCGAGGTTTTGGCGAGCCTTTTGTGCTAGGATGGGCATTGATTTGTCTTTTTCCTCGGCTTTCCATCCTCAGACAAATGGCCAAACTGAACGAACTAATCAGACCTTGGAAACATATCTGAGATGTTTTGTTTCTGCTGATCAGGATGATTGGGTGTCCTTTTTGCCTTTGGCTGAGTTCGCCCTTAATAATCGGGCCAGCTCGGCTACTTTGGTTTCGCCGTTTTTCTGCAATTCTGGTTTCCATCCTCGTTTCTCTTCAGGGCAGGTTGAGTCTTCGGACTGTCCTGGTGTGGATACTGTGGTGGATAGGTTGCAGCAGATTTGGACTCATGTGGTGGACAATTTGACAGTGTCCCAGGAGAAGGCTCAACGTTTCGCTAACCGCAGGCGCTGTGTGGGTCCCCAACTTCGTGTTGGGGATTTGGTTTGGTTGTCGTCTCGTTATATTCCTATGAAAGTTTCCTCTCCTAAGTTTAAGCCTCGTTTCATTGGTCCGTATAGGATTTCTGAGGTTCTTAATCCTGTGTCTTTTCGTTTGACCCTTCCAGCTTCTTTTTCCATCCATAATGTATTCCATAGGTCATTGTTGCGGAGATACGTGGCACCTGTGGTTCCATCCGTTGATCCTCCTGCCCCGGTTTTGGTTGAGGGGGAGTTGGAGTATATAGTGGAGAAGATTTTGGATTCTCGTATTTCGAGACAGAAACTCCAGTACCTGGTTAAGTGGAAGGGTTATGGTCAGGAAGATAATTCCTGGGTCTTTGCCTCTGATGTTCAAGCTGCCGATCTGGTTCGTGCCTTTCATTTGGCTCATCCTGGTCGGCCTGGAGGCTCTGGTGAGGGTTCGGTGACCCCTCCTCAAGGGGGGGGTACTGTTGTGAATTCTGTGGTCAAGCTCCATCCTGTGGTCATGAGTGGTACTTCGGCTGGTTCTGTCCATGAGCTTCCTTTGGTGGATGTGAGTGGGGCTGCGGCTTCTGAGTTTCCTTCCTCAGGTGACGAGGTTAAGTCGTTAGGTGCTGCTCTATTTAACTCCACCTAGTTCTTTGTTCCTGGCCTCCAGTCAATGTTCCAGTATTGGTCTTGCTCTCTCCTGGATCGTTCTTGTGGCCTGTCTGCCCTGCATAAGCTAAGTTCTGCTTGTGTTACTTTTGTTTGCTATTTTTTCTGTCCAGCTTGCTATATTGGTTTGTCTTGCTTGCTGGAAGCTCTGGGATGCAGAGGAAGTACCTCCGTACCGTTAGTCGGTGCGGAGGGTCTTTTTGCGCCCTCTGCGTGGTTGTTTATAGGTTTTTGTGCTGACCGCAAAGCTATCTCTCTATCCTCGGTCTATTCAGTAAGTCGGGCCTCACTTTGCTAAAATCTATTTCATCTCTGTGTTTGTATTTTCATCTTTACTCACAGTCATTATATGTGGGGGGCTGCCTTTTCCTTTGGGGAATTTCTCTGAGGCAAGGTAGGCTTATTTTTCTATCTTCAGGGCTAGCTAGTTTCTCAGGCTGTGCCCGAGGCGCCTAGGTCTGGTCAGGAGCGCTCCACGGCTACCTCTAGTGTGGTGTGATAGGATTAGGGATTGCGGTCAGCAGAGTTCACACGTCTCAGAGCTCGTCCTATGTGATTAGTAACTATCAGGTCATTTTCTGTGCTCGTAACCACCAGGTCCATTGTGGTTCTGAATCACCAGTTCATAACATAGGGCGTATTAAATGCTGTTTTCCATTCATCGCCCTGTTTAATACGCACAAGATTATACGCCCCTCGAAGATCTATCTTGGTGAACCAACTAGCCCCCTTAATCCGAGCAAACAAATCAGACAGCAGCGACAAAGGGTATTGAAATTTGACTGTGATCTTATTAAGAAGGCGGTAATCAATAAAAGGTCTCAAAGAACCATCCTTCTTGGCCACAAAAAAGAACCCTGCTCCCAACGGTGATGACGACGGGCGAATATGACCTTTCTCCAAGGATTCCTTTATATAACTCCGCATAGCGGCGTGCTCTGGCACAGATAAATTGAACAGTTGGCCCTTAGGAAACTTACTACCAGGAATCAAATTAATAGCACAATCGCAATCCCCATAAGGGGGTAGGGCACTGGATTTGGGCTCATCAAATACATCCCGGTAATCCGACAAAAACTCAGGGACTTCAGAAGGAGTGGAAGGCGAAATTGACAGCAATGGAACATCACCATGTACCCCTTGACAACCCCAGCTGGACACAGACATAGATTTCCAATCCAATACTGGATTATGGACCTGTAGCCATGGCAACCCCAAAACGACCACATCATGCAGATTATGCAACACCAAAAAGCGAATATCCTCCTGATGTGCAGGAGCCATGCACATGGTCAATTGAGTCCAGTACTGAGGCTTATTCTTGGCCAAAGGTGTAGCATCAATTCCTCTCAATGGAATAGGATACTGCAAAGGCTCCAAGAAAAAACCACAGCGCCTGGCAAACTCCAAGTCCATCAAATTCAGGGCAGCGCCTGAATCCACAAATGCCGTAACAGAATAGGACGACAAAGAGCAAATCAGAGTAACGGACAAAAGAAATTTAGACTGTACCGTACCAATGGTGGCAGACCTAGCGAACCGCTTAGTGCGCTTAGGACAATCGGAGATAGCATGAGTGGAATCACCACAGTAAAAACACAGCCCATTCCGACGTCTGTGTTCTTGCTGTTCAGCTCTGGTCAAAGTCCTATCACATTGCATAGGCTCAGGCCTATGCTCAGAGAATACCGCCAAATGGTGCACAGCTTTGCGCTCACGCAAGCGCCGATCGATCTGAATGGCCAAGGACATAGACTCATTCAGACCAGCAGGCATGGGAAATCCCACCATGACATCCTTAAGGGCTTCAGAAAGACCCTTTCTGAAAATTGCCGCCAGGGCACACTCATTCCACTGAGTAAGCACAGACCACTTTCTAAACTTCTGACAATATACCTCCGCTTCATCCTGACCCTGACACAAAGCCAGCAAGATTTTCTCTGCCTGATCCACTGAATTTGGTTCATCATAAAGCAATCCAAGCGCCAGAAAAAAACGCATCTACATCACGCAATGCAGGATCTCCTGGTGCAAGGGAAAATGCCCAGTCTTGAGGGTCGCCACGCAGCAAAGAAATAATGATTTTTACTTGTTGAACGGGGTCACCAGAGGAGCGGGGTTTCAAAGCAAGAAACAGTTTACAATTATTTTTGAAATTCAGGAACTTAGATCTATCCCCAGAAAACAAATCAGGAATTGGAATTCTAGGCTCTAACATCAGATTCTGAACCACAAAATCTTGAATGTTTTGTACCCTTGCAGTGAGATGATCCGTACAAGAGGACAGACCTTGAATGTCCATATCTACACCTGTGTCCTGGACCACCCAGAGGTTAAGGGGAAAAGAAAGACAAAACACACTGCAGAGAAAAAAAATGGTCTCAGAACTTCTCTTATCCCTCTATTGAGATGCATTAACACTTTGGGCCAGCTGTACTGTTATGGACCTGGTGGTTAGGAGCACCCGGAACGACCTGATGGTTAAACTAACACAGGACAAGCTCTGGGAAGTGGGAGCTCTGCTGACCGCAACCCCTAATCCTATCACACACATTAGAAATAGCCGTGGAGCGTACCTAACTCTGCCTAGACGCCTCTACACAGCCTAAGAGCTAACTAGCCCTAGAGATAGAAAATAAAGCCTACCTTGCCTCAGAGAAATTCCCCAAAGGAAAAGGCAGCCCCCCACATATATTGACTGTGAGTTAAGATGAAAGTCAAAAACACAGAAATGAAACAGGTTTCAGCAAAGGAGGCCAGACTTACTAAACAGACTGAGGATAGGAAAGGTATCTTTGTGGTCAGCACAAAAAACTACAAAAAGACCACGCAGAGTGTGCGAAAAGACCTCCGCACCGACTCACGGTGCGGAGGTGCCACTCTGCATCCCAGAGCTTCCAGCTAGCAAGGCAAAATCATGATAGCAAGCTGGACAAGAAAACAATGAACAAATAATTAACTAGCAGGGACTTAGCTTCTGCTGGAGTAGACAGGTCACCAGAAATATCCAAGAGCGAACTGAACCAGTACAAGAACATTGACAGCTGGCATGGAGTAACGATCTGAGTGGAGTTAAATAGAGCAGCCAGCCAAAGAATAAACTAAGTCACCTGTGGAAGGAACCTCAGAAGCAGCAGCTCCACTCACAGCCTGTTGTGAATTCTGTGGCAGAGCTCCCTCCTGTGGTCACAAGTGGTACTTCGGCTGATTCTCTCTGTGAGCTTCCGTTGGTGGAGGAAAGTGGTACTGCGGCTTCTGAGTTTCCTTCCTCAGGTGATGTGGTGAAGTCGTTAGGTGCTGCTCTATTTAACTCCACCTAGTGCTTTGATCCTGGCCTCCAGTCAATGTTCTAGTATTGGACCTGTTTCCTCCTGGATCGTTCCTGTGGCCTGCTGCTCTGCATAGCTAAGTTCCGCTTTGCTATTTTGTTTGCTGTTTTTTCTGTCCAGCTTGTCTATTTGTTTTTTTCCTGCTTGCTGGAAGCTCTGGGACGCAGAAGGTGTACCTCCGTGCCGTTAGTTCGGCACGGAGGGTCTTTTTGCCCCCTTTGTGTGGTTTTTGTAGGGTTTTGTGTTGACCGCAAAGTTACCTTTCCTATCCTCGCTCTGTTCAGAAAGTCGGGCCTCACTTTGCTAAATCTATTTCATCTCTACGTTTGTCTTTTCATCTTAACTCACAGTCATTATATGTGGGGGCTGCCTTTTCCTTTGGGGTATTTCTCTGAGGCAAGGTAGGCTTATTTTCTATCTTCAGGCTAGCTAGTTTCTCAGGCTGTGCCGAGTTGCATAGGGAGCGTTAGGCGCAATCCACGGCTGCCTCTAGTGTGGTTGGAGAGGATTAGGGATTGCGGTCAGCAGAGTTCCCACGTCTCAGAGTTCTATGTTTTTGGGTTATTGTCAGGTCACTGTATGTGCTCTGACCTCTATGTCCATTGTGGTACTGAATTACCTTATCATAACAGTACTGGAGGCCCAAAGTACTAATGATTCTCAATAGAGGGAAAAAAGAAGTTCTGAGGCGATTTTTTTTTCTCTGCACTGTGTTTTGCCTTTTTTTTCCCCTAGACATTTGGGTGGTTCAGGACACAGGTGTAGCGATGGACATTAAAGGTCTGTCTTCATGTGTGGATCAGCTCACGGCAAGAGTACAAAATATTCAAGACTTTGTGGTTCAGAATTCTATGTTAGAACCGAGAATTCCTATTCCTGATTTGTTTTTTGGAGATAGAACTAAATTTCTGAGTTTCAAAAGTAATTGTAAACTATTTCTGGCTTTGAAACCTCGCTCCTCTGGTGACCCAGTTCAACAAGTTAGGATCATTATTTCTTTTTTACGTGGCGACCCTCAGGACTGGGCATTTTCTCTTGCGTCAGGAGATCCTGCATTAAGTAATGTCGATGCGTTTTTCCTGGCTCTCGGGTTGCTGTACGATGAACCTAATTCAGTGGATCAGGCAGAGAAAAATTTGCTGGCTCTGTGTCAGGGTCAGGATGAGATAGAGGTATATTGTCAGAAATTTAGAAAGTGGTCCGTACTCACTCAATGGAATGAAGGTGCGCTCGCAGCTATTTTCAGAAAGGGTCTCTCTGAAGCCCTTAAGGATGTCATGGTGGGATTTCCTATGCCTGCTGGTCTGAATGAGTCTATGTCTTTGGCCATTCAGATCGGTCGACGCTTGCGTGAGCGTAAATCTGTGCACCATTTGGCGGTATTACCTGAGCTTAAACCTGAGCCTATGCAGTGCGATGGGACTTTGACCAGAGTTGAACGGCAAGAACACAGACGTCTGAATGGGCTGTGTTTCTACTGTGGTGATTCCACTCATGCTATCTCTGATTGTCCTAAGCGCACTAAGCGGTTCGCTAGGTCTGCCACCATTGGTACGGTACAGTCAATATTTCTTCTGTCCGTTACCTTGATCTGCTCTTTGTCATCGTATTCTGTCATGGCATTTGTGGATTCAGGCGCTGCCCTGAATTTGATGGACTTGGAATATGCTAGGCGTTGTGGGTTTTTCTTGGAGCCCTTGCAGTGTCCTATTCCATTTAGAGGAATTGATGCTACGCCTTTGGCCAAGAATAAGCCTCAGTACTGGACCCAGCTGACCATGTGCATGGCTCCTGCACATCAGGAGGTTATTCGCTTTCTGGTGTTGCATAATCTGCATGATGTGGTCGTGTTGGGGTTGCCATGGCTACAAGTCCATAATCCAGTATTAGATTGGAAATCTATGTCTGTGTCCAGCTGGGGTTGTCAGGGGGTACATGGTGATGTCCCATTTCTGACTATTTCGTCATCCACCCCTTCTGAGGTTCCAGAGTTCTTGCCTGATTACCGGGATGTATTTGATGAGCCCAAGTCCGATACCCTACCTCCGCATAGGGATTGTGATTGTGCTGTCAATTTGATTCCTGGTAGTAAATTCCCAAAAGGTCGACTGTTTAATTTATCTGTGCCTGAGCACCCCGCTATGCGGAGTTATGTGAAGGAGTCCTTGGAGATGGGGCATATTCGCCCGTCATCGTCGCCATTAGGAGCAGGGTTCTTTTTTGTAGCCAAGAAGGATGGTTCGCTGAGACCTTGTATAGATTACCGCCTTCTAAATAAGATCACGGTTAAATTTCAGTACCCCTTGCCGTTGTTATCTGATTTGTTTGCTCGGATTAAGGGGGCTAGTTGGTTCACCAAGATAGATCTTCGTGGTGTGTATAATCTTGTGCGTATTAAGCGAGGCGATGAGTGGAAAACTGCATTTAATATGCCCGAGGGCCATTTTGAGTATTTAGTAATGCCATTCGGACTTGCCAATGCTCCATCAGTGTTTCAGTCCTTTATGCATGACATCTTCCGAGAGTACCTGAATAAATTCCTGATTGTGTACTTGGATGACATTTTGATCTTCTCGGATGATTGGGAGTCTCATGTGAAGCAGGTCAGAACGGTGTTTCAGGTCCTGCGTGCTAATTCTTTGTTTGTGAAGGGATCAAAGTGTCTCTTTGGTGTTCAGAAGGTTTCATTTTTGGGGTTCATCTTTTCCCCTTCTACTATCGAGATGGACCCTGTTAAGGTCCAAGCCATCCATGACTGGACTCAGCCGACATCTCTGAAGGGTCTGCAAAAGTTCCTGGGCTTTGCTAATTTTTATCGTCGCTTCATCTGCAATTTTTCTAGTATTGCTAAACCATTGACCGATTTGACCAAGAAGGGTGCTGATGTGGTCAATTGGTCTTCTGCTGCTGTGGAAGCTTTTCAAGAGTTGAAGCGTTGTTTTTCTTCTGCCCCTGTGTTGTGTCAACCAGATGTTTCGCTTCCATTCCAGGTCGAGGTTGATGCTTCTGAGATTGGAGCAGGGGCTGTTTTGTAGCAGAGAAGTTCTGATTGCTCGGTGATGAAACCATGCGCCTTCTTTTCCAGGAAGTTTTCGCCTGCTGAGCGAAATTATGATGTGGGCAATCGAGAGTTGCTGGCCATGAAGTGGGCATTCGAGGAGTGGCGTCATTGGCTTGAAGGAGCTAAGCATCGCGTGGTGGTCTTGACTGATCATAAGAACTTGACTTATCTCGAGTCTGCCAAGCGGTTGAATCCTAGACAGGCTCGTTGGTTGCTGTTTTTTGCCCGTTTTTACTTTGTGATTTCGTACCTTCCGGGCTCTAAAAATGTGAAGGCGGATGCTCTGTCTAGGAGTTTTGTGCCCGGCTCTCCGGGTTTATCTGAGCCGGCGGGTATCCTAAAAGAGTAAGTAATTGTGTCTGCCATCTCCCCTGATTTGCGGCGGGTGCTGCAAAAATTTCAGGCTAATAAACCTGATCGTTGCCCAGAGGAGAAACTGTTTGTCCCTGATAGGTGGACGAATAAAGTTATCTCTGAGGTTCATTGTTCGGTGTTGGCTGGTCATCCTGGAATCTTTGGTACCAGAGAGTTAGTGGCTAGATCCTTTTGGTGGCCATCTCTGTCGTGGGATGTGCGTTCTTTTGTGCAGTCCTGTGGGATTTGTGCTCGGGCTAAGCCCTGCTGTTCTCGTGCCAGTGGGTTGCTTTTGCCCTTGCCGGTCCCAAAGAGGCCTTGGACACATATCTCTATGGATTTTATTTCAGATCTTCCCGTCTCTCAAAAGATGTCAGTCATTTGGGTGGTCTGTGATCGCTTCTCTAAGATGGTCCATTTGGTACCCTTGTCTAAATTACCTTCCTCCTCTGATTTGGTGCCATTGTTCTTCCAGCATGTGGTTCGTTTACATGGCATTCCGGAGAATATCGTCTCTGACAGAGGTTCCCAGTTTGTTTCGAGGTTTTGGCGAGCCTTTTGTGGTAGGATGGGCATTGACTTGTCTTTTTCCTCGGCTTTCCATCCTCAGACTAATGGCCAGACCGAACGAACCAATCAGACCTTGGAAACATATCTGAGATGCTTTGTTTCTGCTGATCAGGATGACTGGGTGTCCTTTTTGCCTTTGGCTGAGTTCGCCCTTAATAATCGGGCCAGCTCGGCTACCTTGGTTTCGCCGTTTTTCTGCAACTCTGGGTTCCATCCTCATTTCTCTTCAGGGCAGGTTGAGTCTTCGGACTGTCCTGGTGTGGATACTGTGGTGGACAGGTTGCAGCAGATTTGGACTCATGTAGTAGACAATTTGACCTTGTCCCAGGAGAAGGCTCAATGTTTCGCTAATCGCAGACGCTGTGTGGGTCCCCGACTTCGTGTTGGGGATTTGGTTTGGTTATCTTCTCGTCATATTCCTATGAAGGTTTCCTCTCCTAAGTTTAAACCTCGTTTCATTGGTCCGTATAGGATTTCTAAGGTTCTTAATCCTGTGTCTTTTCGTCTGACCCTTCCAGATTCTTTTTCCATACATAACGTATTCCATAGGTCATTGTTGTGGAGATACGTGGCACCTATGGTTCCATCTGTTGATCCTCCTGCCCCGGTTTTGGTGGAGGGGGAGTTGGAGTATATTGTGGAGAAGATTTTGGATTCTTGTGTTTCAAGACGGAAACGCCAGTATCTGGTTAATTGGAAGGGTTATGCTCAGGAAGATAATTCCTGGGTCTTTGCCTCTGATGTCCATGCTCCCGATCTTGTTCGTGCCTTTCATATGGCTCATCCTGGTCGTCCTGGGGGCTCTGGTGAGGGTTCGGTGACCCCTCCTCAAGGGGGGGGTACTGTTGTGAATTCTGTGGCAGAGCTCCCTCCTGTGGTCACAAGTGGTACTTCGGCTGATTCTCTCTGTGAGCTTCCGTTGGTGGAGGAAAGTGGTACTGCGGCTTCTAAGTTTCCTTCCTCAGGTGATGTGGTGAAGTCGTTAGGTGCTGCTCTATTTAACTCCACCTAGTGCTTTGATCCTGGCCTCCAGTCAATGTTCTAGTATTGGACCTGTTTCCTCCTGGATCGTTCCTGTGGCCTGCTGCTCTGCATAGCTAAGTTCCGCTTTGCTATTTTGTTTGCTGTTTTTTCTGTCCAGCTTGCCTATTTGTTTTTTCCTGCTTGCTGGAAGCTCTGGGACGCAGAGGGTGTACCTCCGTGCCGTTAGTTCGGTACGGAGGGTCTTTTTGCCCCCTTTGCGTGGTTTTTGTAGGGTTTTGTGTTGACCGCAAAGTTACCTTTCCTATCCTCGCTCTGTTCAGAAAGTTGGGCCTCACTTTGCTAAATCTATTTCATCTCTACGTTTGTCTTTTCATCTTAACTCACAGTCATTATATGTGGGGGCTGCCTTTTCCTTTGGGGTATTTCTCTGAGGCAAGGTAGGCTTATTTTCTATCTTCAGGCTAGCTAGTTTCTCAGGCTGTGCCGAGTTGCATAGGGAGCGTTAGGCGCAATCCACGGCTGCCTCTAGTGTGGTTGGAGAGGATTAGGGATTGCGGTCAGCAGAGTTCCCACGTCTCAGAGCTCGTTCTATGTTTTTGGGTTATTGTCAGGTCACTGTATGTGCTCTGACCTCTATGTCCATTGTGGTACTGAATTACCTTATCATAAGACAGCCACCAGAGGGAGTCCATGGACAGAACTCGCCGAAGTACCATTCATGACCACAGGAGGGAGTTCGATAACAGAATTCACAACAGTGCCCCCCCCCCTTGAGGAGGGGTCACCGAACCCTCACCAGAGCCCCCAGGCCGATCAGGACGAGCCAAATGAAAGGCACGAACTAGATCGGCAGCATGAACATCAGAGGCAAAAACCCAGGAATTATCTTCCTGACCATAACCCTTCCACTTGACCAGGTACTGGAGTTTCCTTCTCGAAATATGAGAATCCAAAATCTTCTCCACCACATACTCCAACTCCCCCTCGACCAACACCGGAGTTGGAGGATCAACGGAGGGAACCATAGGCGCCACGTATCTCCGCAATAACAACCTATGGAACACATTATGGATGGCAAAAGAAGCTGGAAGGGCCAAACGAAATGACACAGGATTGAGAACTTCAGAAATCTTATACGGACCAATGAAACGAGGCTTAAACTTAGGAGAGGAAACCTTCATAGGAACATAATGAGACGACAACCAAACCAAATCCCCAACACGAAGTCGGGGACCAACACAGCGCCGGCGGTTAGCGAAACGTTGAGCCTTCTCCTGGGACAATGTCAAATTGTCCACCACATGAGTCCAAATCTGCTGCAACCTGTCCACCACAGTATCCACACCAGGACAGTCCGAAGGCTCAACCTGCCCTGAAGAGAAACGAGGATGGAAACCAGAATTACAGAAAAAAGGTGAAACCAAAGTAGCCGAGCTGGCCCGATTATTAAGGGCGAACTCAGCCAAAGGCAAGAAGGACACCCAATCATCCTGATCAGCAGAAACAAAGCATCTCAGATATGTTTCCAAAGTCTGATTAGTTCGTTCGGTTTGGCCATTTGTCTGAGGATGGAAAGCCGAAGAAAAAGACAAATCAATGCCCATCTTAGCACAAAAGGACCGCCAAAACCTCGAAACAAACTGGGAACCTCTGTCCGAGACGATGTTCTCCGGAATGCTATGCAAACGAACCACATGCTGGAAAAACAATGGCACAAAATCAGAGGAGGAAGGCAATTTAGACAGGGGTACCAAATGGACCATCTTAGAAAAGTGATCACAAACCACCCAAATGACCGACATCTTTTGAGAGACAGGGAGATCTGAAATAAAATCCATGGAAATATGCGTCCAGGGCCTCTTCGGGACCCGCAAGGGCAAAAGCAACCCACTGGCACGAGAACAGCAGGGCTTAGCCCGAGCACAAGTCCCACAGGACTGCACAAAAGAACGCACATCCCGTGACAAAGAAGGCCACCAAAAGGATCTAGCCACCAAATCTCTGGTACCAAAGATTCCAGGATGACCAGCCAACACTGAACAATGAACCTCAGAGATAACTCTACTAGTCCATCTATCAGGGACAAACAGTTTCTCCGCTGGACAACGGTCAGGTCTATCAGCCTGAAACTTCTGCAGCACCCGCCGCAAATCAGGGGAGATGGCAGACAAAATTACCACCTCTTTGAGAATACCCGCCGGCTCAGGAACACCCGGAGAGTCAGGCACAAAACTCCTTGACAGGGCATCAGCCTTCACATTCTTAGAGCCCGGAAGGTACGAAACCACAAAATCAAAACGGGAGAAAAACAGCGACCATCGAGCCTGTCTAGGATTCAACCGTTTGGCAGACTCGAGATAAGTCAAATTCTTGTGATCCGTCAAGACCACCACGCGATGCTTGGCTCCTTCAAGCCAATGTCGCCACTCCTCGAATGCCCACTTCATGGCCAACAACTCTCGATTGCCAACATCATAATTGCGCTCAGCAGGCGAGAACTTTCTAGAAAAGAAGGCACATGGTTTCATCACCGAGCCATCAGAACTTCTTTGCGACAAAACAGCCCCTGCTCCAATCTCAGAAGCATCAACCTCGACCTGAAACGGGAGCGAAACATCTGGCTGGCACAACACAGGGGCAGAAGAAAAACGACGCTTCAACTCCTGAAAAGCCTCTACAGCCGCAGAGGACCAATTGACCACATCAGCACCTTTCTTGGTCAAATCAGTCAACGGTTTAGCAACACTAGAAAAATTAGCGATGAAGCGACGGTAAAAATTAGCAAAGCCCAGGAACTTCTGCAGGCTCTTCACAGATGTCGGCTGAGTCCAATCATAAATGGCCTGAACTTTAACAGGGTCCATCTCGATAGTAGAAGGGGAAAAAATGAAACCCAAAAATGAAACCTTCTGAACTCCAAAGAGACATTTAGACCCCTTCACAAACAAGGAATTCGCACGAAGAACCTGGAACACCATTCTGACCTGCTTCACATGAGACTCCCAATCATCCGAAAAGACCAAAATATCATCCAAATATACAATCATGAATCTATCCAGGTACTTTCGGAAGATGTCATGCATAAAGGACTGAAACACAGCTGGAGCATTAGAAAGCCCGAATGGCATAACCAGGTACTCAAAATGGCCCTCGGGCATATTAAATGCTGTTTTCCATTCATCGCCCTGTTTAATACGCACAAGATTATACGCCCCTCGAAGATCTATCTTGGTGAACCAACTAGCCCCCTTAATCTGAGCAAACAAATCAGACAGCAGCGGCAAAGGGTATTGAAATTTGACTGTGATCTTATTAAGAAGGCGGTAATCAATACAAGGTCTCAAAGAACCATCCTTCTTGGCCACAAAAAAGAACCCTGCTCCCAACGGTGATGACGACGGGCGAATATGACCTTTCTCCAAGGATTCCTTTATATAACTCCGCATAGCGGCGTGCTCTGGCACAGATAAATTGAACAGTCGGCCCTTAGGAAACTTACTACCAGGAATCAAATTAATAGCACAATTGCAATCCCTATGAGGGGGTAGGGCACTGGATTTGGGCTCATCAAATACATCCCGGTAATCCGACAAAAACTCAGGGACTTCAGAAGGAGTGGAAGGCGAAATTGACAGCAATGGAACATCACCATGTACCCCTTGACAACCCCAGCTGGACACAGACATAGATTTCCAATCCAATACTGGATTATGGACCTGTAGCCATGGCAACCCCAAAACGACCACATCATGCAGATTATGCAACACCAAAAAGCGAATATCCTCCTGATGTGCAGGAGCCATGCACATGGTCAATTGAGTCCAGTACTGAGGCTTATTCTTGGCCAAAGGCGTAGCATCAATTCCTCTCAATGGAATAGGATACTGCAAAGGCTCCAAGAAAAAACCACAGCGCCTGGCAAACTCCAAGTCCATCAAATTCAGGGCAGCGCCTGAATCCACAAATGCCGTAACAGAATAGGACGACAAAGAGCAAATCAGAGTAACGGACAAAAGAAATTTAGACTGTACCGTACAAATGGTGGCAGACCTAGCGAACCGCTTAGTGCGCTTAGGACAATCGGAGATAGCATGAGTGGAATCACCACAGTAAAAACACAGCCCATTCCGACGTCTGTGTTCTTGCCGTTCAGCTCTGGTCAAAGTCCTATCACATTGCATAGGCTCAGGCCTATGCTCAGAGAATACCGCCAAATGGTGCACAGCTTTGCGCTCACGCAAGCGCCGATCGATCTGAATGGCCAAGGACATAGACTCATTCAGACCAGCAGGCGTGGGAAATCCCACCATGACATCCTTAAGGGCTTCAGAAAGACCCTTTCTGAAAATTGCCGCCAGGGCACACTCATTCCACTGAGTAAGCACAGACCACTTTCTAAACTTCTGACAATATACCTCCGCTTCATCCTGACCCTGACACAAAGCCAGCAAGATTTTCCCTGCCTGATCCACTGAATTTGGTTCATCATAAAGCAATCCAAGCGCCAGAAAAAACGCATCTACATCACGCAATGCAGGATCTCCTGGCGCAAGGGAAAATGCCCAGTCTTGAGGGTCGCCACGCAGCAAAGAAATAATGATTTTTACTTGTTGAACGGGGTCACCAGAGGAGCGGGGTTTCAAAGCAAGAAACAGTTTACAATTATTTTTGAAATTCAGGAACTTAGATCTATCCCCAGAAAACAAATCAGGAATTGGAATTCTAGGCTCTAACATCGGATTCTGAACCACAAAATCTTGAATGTTTTGTACCCTTGCAGTGAGATGATCCACACAAGAGGACAGACCTTGAATGTCCATATCTACACCTGTGTCCTGGACCACCCAGAGGTTAAGGGGAAAAGAAAGATAAAACACACTGCAGAGAAAAAAAAATGGTCTCAGAACTTCTCTTATCCCTCTATTGAGATGCATTAACACTTTGGGCCAGCTGTACTGTTATGGACCTGGTGGTTAGGAGCACCCGGAACGACCTGATGGTTAAACTAACACAGGACAAGCTCTGGGAAGTGGGAGCTCTGCTGACCGCAACCCCTAATCCTATCACACACATTAGAAATAGCCGTAGAGCGTACCTAACTCTGCCTAGATGCCTCTACACAGCCTAAGAGCTAACTAGCCCTAGAGATAGAAAATAAAGCCTACCTTGCCTCAGAGAAATTCCCCAAAGGAAAAGGCAGCCCCCCACATATATTGACTGTGAGTTAAGATGAAAGTCACAAACACAGAAATGAAACAGGTTTCAGCAAAGGAGGCCAGACTTACTAAACAGACTGAGGATAGGAAAGGTATCTTTGCGGTCAGCACAAAAAACTACAAAAAGACCACGCAGAGTGTGCAAAAAGACCTCCGCACCGACTCACGGTGCGGAGGTGCCACTCTGCATCCCAGAGCTTCCAGCTAGCAAGGCAAAATCATGATAGCAAGCTGGACAAGAAAACAATGAACAAATAATTAACTAGCAGGGACTTAGCTTCTGCTGGAGTAGACAGGTCACCAGAAAGATCCAAGAGCGAACTGAACCAGTACAAGAACATTGACAGCTGGCATGGAGTAACGATCTGAGTGGAGTTAAATAGAGCAGCCAGCCAAAGAATAAACTAAGTCACCTGTGGAAGGAACCTCAGAAGCAGCAGCTCCACTCACAGCCACCAGAGGGAGTCCATGGACAGAACTCGCCGAAGTACCATTCATGACCACAGGAGGTAGTTCGATAACAGAATTCACAACAGTGGTCTACTTTCCAAAATGGTGTCACTTGTGGGGGGTTTCAATGTTTAGGTACATCAGTGGCTCTCCAAACGCAACATGGCGTCCATCTCAATTCCTGTCAATTTTGCATTGAAAAGTCAAACGGCTCTCCTTCCCTTCCAAGCTCTCCCATGCGCCCAAACAGTGGTTTACCCCCACATATGGGGTATCAGCGTACTCAGGACAAATTGTACAACAACTTTTGGGGTTCAATTTCTTCTCTTACCCTTGGGAAAATAAAAAATTGGGGGCGAAAAGATAATTTTTGTGAAAAAATATGATTTTTTATTTTTACGGTTCTGCATTATAAACTTCTGTGAAGCACTTGGTGGGTCAAAGTGCTCACCACACCTCTAGATAAGTTCCTTAGGGGGTCTACTTTCCAAAATGATGTCACTTGTGGGGGGTTTCAATGTTTAGGCACATCAGCGGCTCTCCAGACGCAACATGGTGTCCCATCTCGAGTCCAGTCAAATTTGCATTGAAAAGTCAAATGGCGCTCCTTCGCTTCCGAGCTCTGTCATGCGCCCAAACAGTGGTTTACCCCCACATATGGGGTATCGTTGCACTCAGGACAAATTGTACAACAACTTTTGGGGTCCATTTTCTCCTGTTACCCTTGGTAAAATAAAACAAATTGGAGCTGAAGTAATTTTTTTGTGAAAAAAAGTTAAATGTTAATTTTTATTTAAACATTCCAGAAATTCCTGTGAAGCACCAGAAGGGTTAATAAACTTCTTGAATATGGTTTTGAGCACCTTGAGGGGTGCAGTTTTTAGATTGGTGTCACACTTGGGTATTTTCTATCATATAGACCCCTCAAAATGACTTCAAATGAGATGTGGTCCCTAAAAAAAATGGTGTTGTAAAAATGAGAAATTGCTGGTCAACTTTTAACCCTTATAACTCCCTAACAAAAAAAAATTTTGGTTCCAAAATTGTGCTGATGTAAAGTAGACATGTGGGAAATGTTACTTATTAAGTATTTTGTGTGACATAGTGACATATCTCTGTGATTTAATTGCATAAAAATTCAAAGTTGGAAAATTGTGAAATTTTCTATATTTTTGCCAAACTTCCGTTTTTTTCACAAATAAACGCAGGTAATATCAAATAAATTTTACCACTATCATGAAGTACAATATGTCACAAGAAAACATTGTCAGAATCACTGGGATCCGTTGAAGCATTGCAGAGTTATAACCTCATAAAGGGACAGTGGTCAGAATTGTAAAAATTGGCCCGGTCATTAGCGTGCAAACCACCCTTGGGGGTAAAGGGGTTAAGTGCAGGCTATGCAGCAGAGTCGGTATTTTCAGCAGACAGTGGCGGCATATCCACCTATGCTAACACTGTCACTCTTGACCTCAATGCCGACCTCTGCTGCATACCACTGCATGGTCACCTCCATTCCAAGCACTGCCGGACACCACTACGGCACCACCACCATGCCGAGTGCTGTATGACAGCCCACCGCCACCACCATGACAACTGCTGCTCCTGCTTGGACCTCCTCCACTGACACCACCATGCAGCAGCAGGACCCTGGCATGGCCTTCCGCTCCGCCACCACGATGCAGCAGGACCCTGGCATTCCCTTACGCTCTGCCACCACGATGCAGAAGGACCCTGGCATGGCCTTCCGCTCTGCCACCATGATGCAGCAGGACCCTGGCATGGCCTTCCAAACTCCTACTGCAACCATGCAGCAGCAGCGGGACAAAGACAGTGACAGTTTGGCCACTATGACCAGGCCGCAAGAAATGAGCCCGCTGAGGCTCCCAAGACCGCAGCGCCGATCTCAAAATGGGAAAAAAAAGCGGACTATTTTTATTCCTCCCCCCTCACCTCCCAATGTGTCTGTTATGTCAGGTTTGTCTCACCCTTCCAGTGTGTCTCCACCCTCTCATGCGTCGAGCTCCATCTCTGATCTGCCAGACCCAAGTAATTTCATTGCCCCTTCTCCTGCCAATACATAGGAGACACGGTCAAGATACCAAAAAAATAAAGTTTATTAACAACAAATATTACTTACATTTAAAACATAACTGGTGCAGACCCAAACCCAACAGGACATTTTACACAATATTGTCCTGCCATGCCACACGTCCAATATCAGAATCAAAAAAGGCAGCAAATTGGTCCCGCATGTGGCCAACTTCAGCAGTTGACCACAGCGGGTGATGCTGGTAATCTGGCAATGGGTTTGCAACTGGTTCATCTAGTTCAATGTTGGGTCGCTCCTTAGCCATTATGTAATTGTGGAGAACCACACAGGCTTTGATCACCTCATCGACTGTCTCCATTTTTAGATTAATGGCTGTTGCAAGAATGCACCATTTTGAGACTAGAATCCCAAAGGTGCACTCTACTGTTCTTCGGGCCCTGGTCAGTCTGTAGTTAAAGATCCTTTTAGTGTGGTTCAAGTCCCGACTGGAATATGGCTTCAGTTGGTTTTCACACATCTGAAAGGCCTCATCCCCAACCATAACAAATGGCATAGTTGGGCCTTGAGTGTTGGGGAGAGGTCGTGGCAGTGGAAAATTAAAATTTTTGCCATACACATGTCGGCCTATATCCGAGTTCTTGAAAGTTTGGGAATCGTTGCCATGGCCAAAAACTCCAATGTCCAAGGCGAGGAAGCGACAGTCCGCATCTGCTATTGCCATGAGCACAACAGAAAAATATTTTTTATAGTTGAAGTACTCTGATCCAGTTTTGGCTGGTTTGATAATGCGGATGTGCTTTCCATCCACCGCTCCCAAACAGTTGGGGAAATCACACACACTCCAGAATTTCTCTGCAATTTCCATCTACATGTCCGTGATGGGTAGGGGTATAAACTCATCCCGGAGAACAGTCCACAAAGCCCGGCAGGTGTCTGCATCTATTCCGGACAGGGTGGAAATTCCAAGCCGGTATTGGAAGTGGAGGAATGATAAACTCTCTCCGGTTGCCAGAAATCTGTAATAAAATAAATAAAAAATAATTTATTCTAATAATTCTATTTATGGTGTTGTTCTGCTAAAGACATGAAGGAAAATAGAAAGAATACATGTCAGAACAACCAAAATTAGGACTTACATTTGTTTAGAATTGTTATGTACCTTAATGTAACCAGCAGACGTTCCTCTGGTGGAATCGGTCTACGGAGCTGGGTGTCCTGTGTCCGGATGGCTCCTTGGACACGACCAAGCAAATCCCGAAAAGAGTCTTGCGACATCCTGGTATATTCCGCGAATTTGTCCGGGTTGGCATTAAGCTCGCCATATAGCATGTGATAGGCTCCATGGCTCTCATGTAGTTCGATAATGGGGTGTCGCCAAAAACGCCTACGCCGTGTCCTTCTCCATCGCGATTTCTGTGTTGCTCCCAAGCAAATGCACAGGCAAGAAACAGCTTGATGCTTAAATCCAGGTTGAAATAAAAGCTCTCCATACGAAGATCCATCATGACACAGGATCCAGTAGCACACTGTTAAGATTTCAGCAGTCCTAGGGTCTATTTATAGATATCCCATAATACACGCCCTGTGTAGTCCCATTGGCGGTGTGTGGTTATCTAGATTTTTCTCCTGTAAAATTTTCCACCATGCGCACAAAAACCGCAAACGCATGACAAAACGCATGGTAAAGCATGAAAACGCGGCGTTTTATTAACCGCATGCGTCTAAAAAACGCTGCATTTGTACGTGTTTCTATACGTTTTTCCTGCACTTGCGGATTAAATGCTGTGGATTCGAACGCAAATGTGAAACTAGCCTAAGCCTGAGTACCAGAAGAAATTTTATGGGTGCCAGAATACCTCTCCTCACACTAGTGGTTGCACGATCCTGCAATGGGGATCCTCCTGCTGCAGAGTCCACATTTTTTTTTTTGGGGGGGGAGGAGAATAAAGAATGACTTAAGGCTGCCAATTGCCTCCAGAGAAAAAGAGGACTTGAACTCTATAGCGCCACCTGTTGGAAGTAGGATCGCTACGTTCCTCTGGTGGAATCGCTCTACGGAGCTGGGTGTCCTGTGTCCGGATGGCTCCTTGGACACGACCAAGCAAATCCCGAAAAGAGTCTTGCGACATCCTGGTATATTCCGCGAATTTGTCCGGGTTGGCATTAAGCTCGCCATATAGCATGTGATAGGCTCCATGGCTCTCATGTAGTTCGATAATGGGGTGTCGTCAACAGGTGGCGCTATAGAGTTCAAGTCCTCTTTTTCTCTGAAGAGGCAATTTGCATATTAAATTTCCCAGAGGAGCATTGCACAGTGGAATAAGCCTCCTTACACTGACAAGCCAGAGCTGGTATATCACTCTCCACAAGAAAACCTTACCCCTTTGACATTAAGGCTGCTACACACATTAGACTAATATTGGCTGAACTCGCCTATATCGACTGGTTTGGCCAACCGTGTAATGTGTATGGGGGCAGAATGTTAATTTTTTTTTGTGTGTGTGTCTTATATGCTATTTGTGTAAAGAGCAAATCCCTCGATAATGGGAGATATAAGGCTGGATTTAAGATGTTTAGCTGTGATTTTCCAAAGGAAACAAATGTTTTGGTCTTAATTTTGAAAAATTGCTGCAAAAAAAAAACAGTCTAACCCCTGTATCAATCCAAATTATTGTAATAGAAAAGGTCTGGGGCTAATAAAGAAGTCTTTGATAGTTTTTTTTTTTGTGGTTACAATAAGGTTCTACAGGAAGCACTTGGCTGATTTCCCTGTTTCCTCTACCTTCTATTAGAAAATAAAACCTGTAATGGACCCAGAAGCACATTACTCATTGTTCTACTTCCTGCTTTTATGTTCTCAAATAATCCTTAAAAGCAAAGAAAAGCCTCTACTATAACACTGTTCGCAGCAGTGTGCTGCTAGCTATGCATGATCTGCCGTCTTGTTTCATTTATTACGCACTGAAGTGTTTTTCAAAACACAAGAACAAGTTTTTCACGTCAAAGCTGTTAGGTCTTGCTTCCTTTTTACCCACAATATACATAATATTGTCACATACTCACCTTGCAACTCTCTAGTGGTGACTACCTCTATTGTGAAATGCCACCAATTTTAGGAGGTGGTGATCACATGACTGGGTATAATCACAACCATCGAGCTAAGAGAAAAAGCTCCGCAGAACTGCAAACTGAGGCTCGATGTTGAACTGCCCACAAGACTCCCAGTATCCTGGTCCCTTTTTTGCGGTAACAATGGCTGAGAAGTTCCAGCAGATGATGATTGACTTGGTTGCCACCAGAGTACAAAAAAACCCAACATTATTAAGGGAAAATTATCTTGATTATAAAGGAGAGAGACAAAAAAAGAGGTGAGGACAATGACCTTATTGATGTGATATTACTTTTGTTAGGATGTTGGGCACATTGATGCATCACAGGAGAGATCAGAAAAGTGACCAAGTAGAGCAGAGATACTGCTGAGGGGCTCAAAAATTAACATTGAGCTCCAGTTGAGATCCCAGAGGGGCACTGGATGACAGTAGGTTAGAATCCTGTGGGTCACTCACTGTTGAAAGATGCAGAAGGCAGATTTCCCTGCCAAAGATTATTTTAACTAAATGAAAAGGTCAGAGACATTTCCCTTGAGAGTTAAGGACAACGCACTGTTATGACTTTCAAGAACAATGGATATACTCATAAGGTGAGTAATGCAATTGAAAGAAGCAGTTTCCAGGTCCCTTGGTACATTTGAGCAGAAGAAGGATTTCTATCCCTGTTTATTGCTGCTAACTATATGGCACTCCTGTAGTGGGAAGAGGTGCCCAAGTAGAGTTCCAACCCGTCAGTAATATAGTAGAGAAAACTTGGCACTCAAAAGGTTGCGGTGAAAAATAGAAAATGTTTAATAGGCAATCTGTATCAAATTAATGTTTCGGTCCTACATTGGACCTTCATCAGTATTTAGGGATATAAAGCAAAGGATATGCTGTGATCTAATTCTAGGTCCGTGCTGAGAATCCAGAGGTAGTCACGTGGCTATAGCTTGTCCTTACAACAGACGTGATGCTGCAGTTATATGGCTTGGAGAGTTCTCAGTATGGAAAAGTCTTAGTTACTTACCGATAACGGTATTTTTCAGAGCCCATGACAGCACCACCGAGCGAGGGAATCCGCCCTTCAGGAACCTGTTGTGAATTCCGCTCTTGGGCTCCCTCCGGTGGTTGTAAGTGGCACTTTTGTGAGTTCTGCTCTTGGGCTCCCTCCGGTGGTTTTAAGTGGAATGGCTGCTCCTTGGATTTAGCTGTCTGCAGCTGCTTCCACTGATTGTCTTTCTGCTCGGCTATTTATGCCTGGCTCTATCTTCAGCCAGTGCCACTTGTCAATGGTTCCTGGTTGGATTCACATCTTTGCTTGGATTTCCCTGATATCCTGACCAGTTCAGCAAAGTTAAGTCCTTGCTTTGCTCTTTTCTGTCCACATGTTGTGGACTTATTCGTTCTGTGCATTCTATGTTTTGTCCAGCTTGTCAGTATGGATTAATTCAGTTAAGCTGGAAGCTCTGGGAAGCAGATTTGCCCTCCACACCTTTAGTCAGGTGTGGAGATTTTTGTAAACTCTGGATTTTTGTAGTTTTTAATACTGACCGCACAGTATTCTATCCTGTCCTATCTAGCTAGCTAGACTGGCCTCCTGTGCTACATCCTGGTTTCATTCTGTGTATGTCTTTTCCCTCTCCACTCACAGTCATTACTTGTGGGGGGCTATCTATCCTTTGGGGATTTTCTCTGAGGCAAGATAGTTTTCCTGTTTCTATCTTTAGGGGTAGTTAATTCTAAGGCTGTGACGAGGTGCCTAGGGAGTGATAGGAGCATCCCACGGCTACTTCTAGTGTTGTGTTGAGCTTAGGGACTGCGGTCAGTACAGGTACCACCTCCTTCAGAGCTCGTCCCATGTTGCTCCTAAACCACCAGTTCATAACAGTACAAGTGGCCCTTAGGGAACTTACAACCTGGAATCAAGTTAATAGCACAATCACAGTCCCTATGTGGAGGAAGGGAACTGGACTTGGGCTCATCAAATACATCCTGGAAATCCGACAAAAACTCAGGGACCTCAGAAGAGGGGGAAGAGGAAATTGACATCAAAGGAACGTCACTATGAAC
This sequence comes from Ranitomeya imitator, assembly GCF_032444005.1. Taxonomy (NCBI): domain Eukaryota; kingdom Metazoa; phylum Chordata; class Amphibia; order Anura; family Dendrobatidae; genus Ranitomeya; species Ranitomeya imitator. Next base: position 567,065,268 of record NC_091286.1, on the reverse strand, counting down.
CCCTTGACAACCCCAACTAGTCACAGACATAGTTTTCCAATCCAGCACCGGATTATGTTCCTGTAACCATGGAAAACCCAGTACAACAACATCATGCAGGTTATGCAACACCAGAAAACGGCAATCTTCCTGATGTGCTGGAGCCATGTACATGGTCATCTGCGTCCAATACTGAGGTTTATCCTTGGCCAATGGTGTAGCATCAATGCCCCTCAAAGGAATAGGGCTCTGCAAAGGCTGCAAGGAAAAACCACAGCGCCTGGCGAATTCTAAGTCCATTAAGTTCAGGGCAGCACCTGAATCCACAAATGCCATGACAGAAAAGGACGACAATGAGCAAATCAGGGTCACAGATAAAAGAAATTTAGGCTGTACAGTACTGATGGTAACAGACCTAGCGACCCTCCTAGTACGCTTAGGGCAATCAGAAATAACATGAGCAGAATCACCACAGTAAAAACACAGCCTATTCTGACATCTGAATTCCTGCCGTTCTGTTCTAGTCAAAATCCTATCACATTGCATAGGCTCAGGACTCTGCTCAGAGGACACTACCATATGGTGCACAGCTTTGCACTCGCGCAGATGCCGATCCAATCTGAATGGCTAGAGACATAGATTCGCTCAAACCAGCAGGCGTAGAGAAGCCCACCATAACATCTTTAAGGGCTTCAGAAATACCTTTTCTGAAAATAGCAGCCAGAGCATCCTCATTCCATTTAGTGAGCACAGACCATTTCCTAAATTTCTGGCAGTATAATTCTGCCGCTTCCTGACCTTGACACAAGGCCAACAGGGTTTTTTCTGTATGATCCACAGAATTAGGTTTGGCATACAAAAATCCAAGCGCTTGAAAAAATGCGTCTACATTCAGCAATGCCGGATCCCCTGATTCAAGGGAGAATGCCCAGTCCTGAGGGTCACCACGCAGCAAGGATATGATGATTTTAACTTGCTGAATGGGATCACCAGAAGAACGGGGTTTCAAAGCAAAAAACAATTTGCAGTTATTTTTAAAGTTCAAAAACTTGGATCTGTCCCCAAAAACACAAATCAGGAGTAGGAATTTTAGGCTACAAAGCCGGAGTCTGGACAACATAATCTTGGATACTCTGTACTCTTGCAGCAAGTTGATCCACACGAGAAAACAAACCCTGAACATCCATGCCAGAGCATAAATCCTGAACCACCCAGAGATCAAGAGGAAAAAAAAGACAAAACAGAGCACAGAAAAAAAAAAAATGGCTCAGAATTTTTTTTCCTTCTTTTGAGATGCATTTAATTCATTTTTGGTACCAGAGATTTGGTTGCTAGGTCCTTTTGGTGGCCTTCCTTGTCGCGCGATGTGCGTGCTTTTGTGCAGTCCTGTGGGACTTGCGCCCGGGCCAAGCCTTGCTGTTCCCGCGCTAGAGGGTTGCTTTTGCCTTGGCCGGTCCCTGAGAGGCCCTGGACGCATATTTCCATGGATTTTATTTCGGATCTTCCTGTTTCCCAGAAGATGTCTGTTATCTGGGTTGTTTGTGACCGGTTCTCTAAAATGGTCCATCTGGTACCTTTGCCTAAGTTGCCTTCCTCCTCAGATTTGGTTCCATTGTTTTTTCAGCATGTGGTTCATTTGCATGGCATTCCGGAGAATATTGTGTCTGACAGAGGTTCTCAGTTTGTCTCTAGATTTTGGCGGGCCTTTTGTGCTAGGATGGGCATTGATTTGTCTTTTTCTTCGGCGTTTCATCCTTAGACTAATGGCCAAACTGAGCAAACTAATCAGACCTTGGAAATCTATTTGAGATGCTTTGTGTCTGCTGATCAGGATGATTGGGTGGCTTTCTTGCCGTTGGCCGAGTTTGCCCTTAATAATAGGGCTAGTTCGGCTACTTTGGTTTCACCTTTCTTTTGTAATTTTGGTTTTCATCCTTGTTTTTCTTCGGGGCAGGTTGAGCCTTCTGATTGTCCTGGTGTGGATTCTGTGGCGGACAGGCTGCAGCAGATTTGGACTCATGTGGTGGACAATTTGACGTTGTCTCAGGAAAAGGCTCAACGTTTTGCTAACCGCCGTCGGTGTGTTGGTCCCCGGCTTCGTGTGGGGGATTTGGTTTGGTTGTCTTCTCATCATGTTCCTATGAAGGTTTCTTCCCCTAAGTTTAAACCTCGGTTTATTGGTCCTTATAAGATTTCTGAAATTATCAATCCGGTGTCTTTTCGTTTGGCTCTTCCAGCCTCTTTTGCCATTCATAATGTTTTCCATAGATCTTTGTTGAGGAGTTATGTGGTGCCTGTTGTTCCCTCGGTTGATCCTCCTGCCGAAAATTTTGGATTCTCGTTTTTCGAGGCGGAGGCTTCAGTATCTTGTCAAGTGGAAGGGTTATGGCCAGGAGGATAATTCTTGGGTTGTTGCCTCCGATGTCCATGCCGCCGATTTGGTTCGTGCTTTTCACTTGGCTCGTCCTGATCGGCCTGGGGGCTCTGGTGAGGGTTCGGTGACCCCTCCTCAAGGGGGGGTACTGTTGTGAATTCCGCTCTTGGGCTCCCTCCGGTGGTTGTAAGTGGCACTTTTGTGAGTTCTGCTCTTGGGCTCCCTCCGGTGGTTTTAAGTGGAATGGCTGCTCCTTGGATTTAGCAATCTGCTGCTGCTTCCACTGATTGTCTTTCTGCTCGGCTATTTATGCCTGGCTCTATCTTCAGCCAGTGCCACTTGTCAATGGTTCCTGGTTGGATTCACATCTTTGCTTGGATTTCCCTGATATCCTGACCAGTTCAGCAAAGTTAAGTCCTTGCTTTGCTCTTTTCTGTCCACATGTTGTGGACTTATTCGTTCTGTGCATTCTATGTTTTGTCCAGCTTGTCAGTATGGATTAATTCAGTTAAGCTGGGAGCTCTGGGAAGCAGATTTACCCTCCACACCTTTAGTCAGGTGTGGAGATTTTTGTAAACTCTGTGTGGATTTTTGTAGTTTTTAATACTGACCGCACAGTATTCTATCCTGTCCTATCTATCTAGCTAGACTGGCCTCCTGTGCTACATCGTGGTTTCATTCTGTGTATGTCTTTTCCCTCTCCACTCACAGTCATTACTTGTGGGGGGCTATCTATCCTTTGGGGATTTTCTCTGAGGCAAGATAGTTTTCCTGTTTCTATCTTTAGGGGTAGTTAATTCTCAGGCTGTGACGAGGTGCCTAGGGAGTGATAGGAGCATCCCACGGCTACTTCTAGTGTTGTGTTGAGCTTAGGGACTGCGGTAAGTACAGGTACCACCTCCTTCAGAGCTCGTCCCATGTTGCTCCTAAACCACCAGTTCATAACAGGAAACCTACAGATACAAAAGGACGGCACCTCTCCCTTGCATCAGTTGGATTACAGAGCAGAGAGGTCCATCATGGTTAATGACAACATTATGTACAACACTTTAAAACTAAATATTTCTTACATGTGAACCTTATAAGAGGAAGAAGTGCACACCCTAAAGAAAATAAGGAGGGAATCTAAGGGTGCTGTTATGGGCTCCGAAAAATACCATTATCGGTAATTAACTAAGATTTTATTTGATCGCCCATGACAGCACTACCAAGAGAATTACAGAGAGTGATAACTACTTAGGGAGGGACTACAGCTTGCAGCACTCTTATACCGAATGAAAGGTCTGAGGAAGCACCCAAGATTAACCTATAATGATTAAAAACCATGCTCGGAGAGGACCAAGTCACCGCCTTACATATTTGGTCAATGGAGACTTCTGAACTCTCCGCCCACGAGGTTGCCATGGATCGAGTGGAATGCGCCCTCAGCCTTTCAGGTGCTGGCCTGCCACTTGACGTGTATGCCAGCGATATAACTTCTTTAAACCATCTAGCTAATGTACTTTTTGACACCCTAAGGCCCTCCCTGGTGCCTAGAATGGAGACAAACAAGGCATTGTCCTTTTTCCAGGAATCAGTAACTGACAAGTACTCTAAGACACATCTTCTAACATCTAGGCTGTGGAGTTTCATCTCTTTCTGGTTGGCCGGGTTGGGGAGGAAGGATGGAAGAACTATTTCCTGTGTTCTATGAAAACTGGAAGCTACTTTGGGCAAGTATGCTGGATCAGGCCTGAGTATTACCATATCGTCATGGAACTGTGTATGCGTAGGGAGCCTAGACAGTGCTTGGATGTCACTCACCCTCTGTGCTGACATCAGTGCTACCAAGAAGGCTACTTTGAGGGAGAGTATTTTCACCCAGGCCAATGAAATGGGTTCAAAAGGGGCTTCCATCATGGCCATGAGAACTAGGTTTAAATCCCATGGCATAAACCTATCCCTAACTATGAGCCTGGACCTACCTGCTGCCTTGATAAATCTACTAACCCAGTAGTTACCAGCGATGTCAAAAAATGGCCCTTAGGGTCTTTACCTGAACCTTCAGGTGGAAAGACCTAATTCTATACCCTTCTGAAGGAACTCTAGGATCTGGGCTATTGGGACCCCTTTTCCGTCTTCAACTCCTGAGTTCTGTAAGAAATTTTTCCAGGTCCTGGCATAGATCATGGTTGTAATTTCCTTTCTGCTTTTAAGAAGGATATTTATTAGGTTCGGAGAAAAACCTCTATTTTTTAGTAAAGACCGTTCAAATTCCACACCGTCAGATGAAGGCCAGTCACCTGAGGATGGTAGACTGGACCCTGGGATAGGAGATCTGGAACATCTGGCAGCACCCAAGGGTCAGACACAGACATGGTCCTGAGGCATGAGAACCATGCCCTCCTGGGCCAAAAGGGAGAGATTACTATTAAGGTACCATCACACTGAACAATTTAACAACGATATCGCTAGTGATCCGTGACGTTGCAGCGTCCTGGATAGCGATATTGTTGTGTTTGACACACAGCAGCGATCTGGATCCTGCTGTGACATCGTTGGTCGGAGCAGAAAGGCCAGAACTTTATTTCGTCGCTGGATCTCCCGCAGACATCGCTGAATATGCGTGTGTGACGCCGATTCAGCGATGTCTTCACTGGTAACCAGGGTAAACATCGGGTTACTAAGCGCAGGGCCGTGCTTAGTAACCCGATGTTTACCCTGGTTACCAGTGTAATTGTAAAAAAAAAAAAAAACACACTACATACTTACTTTCCAGTGTCTGTCCCCCGGCGCTCTGCTTCCCTGCACTGTCAGCGCCGGCCGGCCGTAAAGCACAGCGGTGACGTCACCGCTCTGCTTTACGGCCAGCCGGCGCTCACAGTCAGTGCAGGAAGCAGAGCGCCGGGGGACAGACACCGGAATGTAAGTATGTACTGTTTTTTTTTTTTTTATTATTAGAAGAAATTTATTGAGGGCTCTTAGATAATGGTTCTGAAGGAACTGTCTGGTTTTCGGACCAAAAATAGAGGAGAGTAGAAACCTCTACCCCTCTCTGTCTCGGGTACCTCTACTAGGACCTTTTTATGACAGAGCTCATGGTTTTCTGATTCCAGGGCAGCCTGTTCTAAAAAAGAGGATCTGAGGGGAGTAACTTTGAACCTATTCTGAGGCACGTAGGAGAATTCTAAGGCTAGGTTCACATTGCTTTAATGGGTTAACGCTAACGAACTGCATTGCACGGCGAAAATGTCGCAATTAACGCCGTGCAAGGGGTCCATTAGCGCACCCATTGACAGCAATGTGATTTGTTCCTGTAGCGCATCGCTAGCGCATGCCATTTTCGGCACGCGCTAGCGATGTGCCGTTCTTTTGTGACGGACCTCGGACGCTGCTTGCAGCGTCCGAGGTGCGTCCGAGGTCCGTCCCTCGCTAGCGCAGATCGGGGATCTGCGCTAGTGGGGACGGCGAACGCGGACCCAAAATAAACATTGCGTTAGCGCAATCCGCTAGCGCTATGCACTTAACGGATTGCCCTAACGCAATGTGAACCTAGCCTAACTGAAGTCCTGATGATATTTGATTTAGAATCCAGTTGCTGTTGGAGATCATGGATCAAGCCGGGTAAAAGGCCGCCAGCCTACCTCCAACGAGTATCGCTAGTCATTGAGAAGATTTGTTATGGTCTCGGGAAGAGCCTCCAAACATAAATCCCGTACCTTTCCTCTTCCTTTCATCCCATTTAACACGCTCCCTGGAAGGCCTCCTACAACTGAACCTTCTGCTGCTGGAAGGGCGTTGGTAGGAAGTAGTCAGTAAACTGGGGAACTTCTTTTTATCATCATTTGCTTTTTGTAAAAGTTCATCCAAGACTGGATCAAAAAGGTACTCTCCTTCACATGGCATGGAGCAGAGTCACGATCTGGCCTGGATATCACCAGGCCAACATTTAAACCACAGTGCCCTAGCCGCCATCCTTACAGAGTCCAATGAGGAGTCGGCTAGGAAGGCTGCAGCCCATTGATTTATAGGCAAGGCCTTTAAGATGGACTCTCCTGTGGCTCCGTCCTTTAACTGGGATTCTAGTTGATCCAGCCAGACCATCATGGATCTGGCTGTACAGGTGGAGGCTACTGCCAGTCTCAGGGAGCCAGCTGACATCTCCCAAGTCCCTTTAAGGAAGGAATCTGCTTTTTTGTCTAAAGGATCTTTCAAGGAGCCCAGGTCCTCAAAGGGCAGGGAAGATTTTTTAGAGGCTTTAGCCACAGCTGCATCGAGCTTCGGGGCCTTGTCCCATCTATTTACCACGGCATCCTCAAAGGGATATCTACGTTTGAATGCCAGAGACAAGGACCCCTTTTATTCCGGCCTCTTCCATTCCCTGCCTACCAAGCTCTGAATTTTACTATTCAGCGGAAAGGACCTGCGTTTCCTAGAATCTAATCCGCCAAATATTAAATCTTGTACATAAGTCTCCAGCCTAGAATCTGCCACCCCCATGGTGGACCTGACTGCTTTAACCAATTTATCCATGCGGTCCAAAGGAAAAAAAAACGGCTAGAGTCTTCCTCTAAAGATGATGAAGAAGGCCCTGCAGAAACTTCATCCTTTCTAAGGTCAGCTGAGGAATCTGAGTCTGTAAAACTCATTCTACTACCACTCCCTTTCTTCTTAGAACTCTCCTGAGATAGGGACTTTAGGGACTCCTTCACCTCCTTCCTAATAATCTCCCTTAGGCTTGTGGTGAAGTCGGGGGTTTCCTCCGCTACCTATAGAAGGGGGAAATATAAGGCACTGCATTCTAGCTAAAGACTAACCATCCCCCTTTTCTGCACCCTACCAGCTGCCAAACACAAGGCTGACATAACTTTTTTGGGTAGGCTTCTGGCAGGGGACAGCTGCAAAGGGCACACAACCTGTGCCTTGATTTCCCAGAACACTTCTTCCCCTATCAGGACAGAAAAAAAATAAGGGGAAGACTGCATCACCGAGTGTACTTTCACAAAGATCTCTTACCAGTGTTGCAGATTAGTAGGTACTGGATCACGAGGGGGAGTTGGAGCGCCCCCAGACACAGGGCCGCGGGTTACTCGGTACCTGTCCTCTCTGTCTCAGTTCTGGGGTTGTCACGGTGGCTGGACCCGGTCCGTGACCCTGCTAAGGGGAGTCCAATAAAAGGATTGATGAAAGTCGGCTAAGGTTTCGTGATGCCAACTGTGGTATTCGGTCAGGGTGACCGACGCTGCTCGGGGTCCACTGGGGTGATGTGATGGCAGCTAGATGGTATACCTTCCCACAGGTGAAGTATATCCCCAGGGCTTCCCAGTAGTGTAGGTGGCAATGGTGTGAGGTGCAGTCAATAACGAGGACACAGGGTTGCAGTCTCTTTACCTCTTTACTGGTGACTTCAAGATCCTCAATCCAGAGCACTGTTAACAGGGCTGTCTGAGACCGGCTGGTCCGAAGGCACATCCAGAGTTCCCTTTGCAGGTGGAAATCGTTGCCTACCACTAGTGCCTGTGTGTTGTAGTGCTTCCCTGCTGAGCATTCCGGATAGTCCTAACAACTTCTGTTCTCGTTCTTTCTAGTTCTTTCTCTCTCCGTCCCCCAAGTTTGTTATGGCTAGGATGCACCCGTTTGACTGGAAGGCTCGGAGCTATTCTGGGACCCTAGATACACCCCTCTCCACGGTTGCCCCCTATGTCTGCCTAGGTGATGTATGGTAGACAGCCAACCTATAATTAACTGTCCTGCGGTATTTGAAGTAAGGCATAAAGTCAGTTACTTCCTCGGTGTTCCGGTCACCGGCTACGCGCCTCAGTAGGATGTTGCTGTTCTCGGGGCACGACTCCTACTGGCTCTCCTTTGTGCTTGATCTCGTTTATATACGGGGACATGCATATTCTGGAATACCCGATGCGTTAGAATCGGGCCACAATCTAGTTAAATATAACAATGCTTCCCTTTATGGGAGGTGAGGGCACTTGAACATTACAAACGAAAACAAGGTTGAATATTTTAAATAACACTCTGACTATAAATAACTTCTGGTACCCTGCCCGGTATTCTACTAAGTGCAAATTCTGAACAATAATTTAACTTCTCCTTTAAGGGTGTATAGGCTGAACCCACTAAAGGCTTACTATAAAATACTATAATGCAAACTCAACTTTTTCTTTATTTTTCTAACTTCACAAATGCAGGACCGCCTAGCTCCTTGTCTGGGCCTACTGCCATTGTCGCAATCAACCATCTTTCTATGGTTCTCAGGAGGACTCTCTAACCCCTACGGGTTCACTATGTTGAAATTCGGCTTCCAACTGTTCCTGTCCTCAATCTCTAGTAACATTATTAACATTTCCTAAGTCTCAACATTATTACAATTTAACTTTCTTAAGGCAACATTATACTTAAGTGCAACACGTGAACATTCCCTTTAAGAGGGCACCAAGTCTCTTTGAGGTAGTGCAGATTCTCTCTCTATCTGCAAGTCCGTTGGAAAGCAAGAACTTCTGTGCTGTATTCAAAAACAGTCTCTTCACAAAGCCTTCTTTCTTTGTAAAACCAGTAGAGGGCACCTTTAAGAAGGTGCGAACTATTTACAAAACAGTTTGTGAACCATTCACCGTCCATGATTCGGCAGTCTTTTAAAACACTGATGGCAAACAAACAAGCCAAAAACAATAGGGATAGCATTCCGGATAGTCCTCACAACTTCTGTTCTCGTTCTTTCTAGTTCTTTCTCTCTCCGTCCCTCAAGTTTGTTATGGCTAGGACGCACCCGTTTGACGGGAAGGCTCGGAGCTATTCTAGGACCCTAGATACGCCCCTCTCCACGGTTGCCCCCTATGTCTGCTTAGGTGATGTATGTATGACCCCTTGAGAAAGGCATCAGCCGAAACGCGCGTCGGGGGGGACAGGAGTGAGGTGCCAAGTACACGCGGTGACATACTGCCACATTAACCGGTATGTATATTAGTTATCTGTATTGTGCATGTGTTTTTAGACATCTTCTGGACCCGTGTATCCAATACATCTAGGCATATTATATGTACCTTACACAACTTCTGATTATTGTATAATGCCTATGCAGGTTATTTTGTGGATTTCTTTATTTTGTAAGCACCTATTTCCTGTCCATTTAGGTGCATGCTGAGTGCAGCATGGGGACTGTTTCCCCCTGTCGTTTTTAATCTGGCTTAACTATTAATAAAGTGTTTTTTTCTACATTATACTTGAACTATATGCTGCTTTTTTTCTTCTGTTGGTTTTTGGTCTATGCTTTGCAGTTAGTCCGTTATGGTCCTATTTTTGGTCCCACTTCTATTATATAAAAATGTACCCCACCTGGGTCAAATCATAATGTCGGTGACTTGGTATGCGTCCACTATAGTGTTTTGTTAGGTGATGTATGGTAGACAGCCAACCTATAATTAACTGTCCTGCGGTATTTGAAGTAAGGCATAAAGTCAGTTACTTCCTCGGTGTTCCGGTCACCGGCTACGCGCCTCAGTAGGATGTTGCCGTTCTCGGGGCACGACTCCTACTGGCTCTCCTTTGTGCTTGATCTCGTTTCTCACTGTCCACAATATCCTTCGCTTTGTGTCCTTTCTAAGGATACCGCCGCAAGGTAGTGCAGGCGCGGTTCCGTTTCGTTCTGTTCTTGTCGCTAAGTCTCTGCCAGGTTTCCACACCTGACAGGGACCCCTCTGGAGTCTCCCCCGCAACACCCCCTGCCACGGGATGTTGCCTGGGCAAAACCCAGCCAGCTTCTTCTCTAACTTCCTATCCAACCCCTAGTTTTACCACTGTGAGGAGTGGCCTAATAAATAGAACCTTTTGCTCCCCCTAGTGGCCGGAGTGTGAAGTGTAATGTGTGCTTGTGATACCTGGTCAGATGAACTCCTTTAGTGCCATCAGACGTACCATCACTCCCCTTAGTGGCAGAGCGACATTACTGCAACGACCAGGTCTCTGGGGCGCTGCAGACATTTCTCTGCTGATGCTGCTGAACCTCCACCCTGGAGGAGCTCCTGCGGCTGGACAGAACACTTGACCAGCTACTACCCATTTCCCGGGCATTCTGTCGGGACTTTATATGGGGCCTCACAGAAGCATGCTGCTCTACATTCGGATGCTGCAGGTCCTCCTCCTGCTCCAAGGAAGCTTCTGCCACATCCATTCTGGCAATGACTCAGAAGCACTGTCTGTAGGCATCCAGGACCTTTATTACAGTTATTAAGGTTGGAGGAAGACTTTAAGTCCATCTAGTTATGACACCTTCCCTCGGATATCCGGGTCAGCAGGTCTATGGCCAGAGAGTATCGCCCTCTGGACCCAACACACCTCCCGACTCCACGTTCCCCTGGCATCGGCACCCCAGGTCTCTGGCCACCATCCCCGAGGAGCCGCGTGCTCGCGACCCGGCACTATACCAGGTAAAAGCCGTCCGACACCCGACCATCGATGAGGCCACAGGAGCACCCGAGGGAACCACCCAGACACGTCACCAGTCGAGCCTCCTGGACGCCGTGCCGCGCCACTCAGCCCGCCCCCGAAAGCGCCAACAGACGGATCCATCGGGGAGGATATTTACCTTCCGGCGCTGGCCCTCCAGGGACTGAATCCTCCGGCCATCGCTCGGCTCACAGGAGTGGAATCCTTCCCAGACCCACCGTGGCGCTTCCAGGTACCCAACGGCCGAGGTAGGGGACCCCCGCTACCTAAAACCGACTGGTCGGGCCTGGGATCCTGAAAATCCACCAGGTATCTGTAGGAACCCCGTCCTCTTCAGGAACAGGAAACCAACTGATGCATGGGAGAGGTGCCACCCTTTTGTATCTGTAGGTTTCCTGTTCCTGAAGAGCGGATCCCCTCTCTCGGTGGTGCTGTCATGGGTGATCGAATAAAGAGAGGACCTATGCTACAATCTAAGGAGGGAGGGGCTCTGGGGAATATTCTCTGCAATAGCGCTGGGTATTGCGATGCACATCGCTTCTGGAAAGGCGCTATATCCCTGGATATCGTCTGAATCATCTACGCCAAGAAACCCTTACGATCTCTGTATGGAAACTTTAACAGTCAGACACTTAAATGTAGAGATGCTAAACACAAGTGGAAAAGAGGGCCTTTTAGTGGAAAAATTAGTGTGCCAGGTCTGATGTGCCAATTCTTCTACCTCCAGACTTGCCTCATCTTCTGCCTTCATCTTAAACATCTTGGTAAAATGAGGAAGGGGAGTGAAGATTCATGGGAGCATGAACTGAACTAACAAAGACTAGGGCATTCTCTGACAAAGTAAAGGTATTGAACTTTCTATGAAGTGGAGTAGCTTTTGATTCAGCCTGGATTCCCCAACTGAAGTGTATTTCCATGAAGATGTTTGGGTGAAGGGCTCGTTCTATTACATTGATCAGCTCCTGGTGTAAGAAGTCTACAGTTCCAATGTTTAGTCCTGGAATGTGATCGGGCTTTTGAATTTCTGATCATTTGAGGATTTTGATTATTGCTCTGCCAGAGCCTCAGCGTTGTGCTTCCTCCTATTGTGATTCAAGTAGAAAACTGCCATGCCATTGTCTGATGGGATGACCCACTGAGAGATAAGTCCAATATATGACAGGCAGAAAACAACTGCCCAAAGTTCCAGGATGCATTTACATTCTCTAAGAGGTCCATTGGCTCTGAATTGTTATATCGCAGATAACTCCTGCTCATCCCAAGAGACTGGCATCTGAATTCAAAACCAACCATTAAAGCAGTGGAAGGGAACAAACTATAGAAACCTTAGGTGAAAGAATAACCCAATTGACTCGCAACCCAATTGACTCGTTACCCAGTCGGTTAGACCAACCAGTCAGAAAATCCTTGGGAGTTGTCCCAGCAAGCAAAAACGACCCATTAGAGAAGCCAGTTATGAAACGGAATTATGTAAATCACAGGATAGAAATGTTAATGATATGCAAGGCATTGGGCTACGAGTCTGATACAGGTGTTCCAGTAACCTCGCTCTCAAATGCTATCATTGTGAAATGCAACACTGCAATGGAAACTGGAATAGAGTTCTAACTTCAGTGAGGAGGCTGGTGTGGGGTGGCATGATGTTCAGTAGAGCCAGACCCTTCTAGTTTTTATTACAAGTACACTAACAGCTCAGCATTATATTGGTTTGGTTGTGGAATCAGTGGTATAATTAATTATTTCTTCAAAAGTGTCCCAGGAGACATTTTTCAATATGACAACACCAGACAGCGTGTTTCTTGTGCCACTGTGAGCAGCCTAAATATACTACCTACCATGGCCTGCAGTGTGTCCGGACTTGTCACCTATGACGTTCTTAATTGGCAATTGCCAAAAGATGTGCCATAAGTGGATGTTGAATATTTGCGTGGCCAGGTGTATTCAGCATGGCTGAACATTTCTCAGATAACCATTAATAACCTCATTGATAAAATGTCTAAGGGTGTGTTTGCGTTTCTGTGCGTGGCGTTTATACTCTATACTGAATAAATCAAGATATTTTGAAAGTTTAGTTTCCATCATTAACAAGTCTCTTGATCCACAACCTTTCCTTCAATGGTGAGGAGCGTATTACATCCACAAAGAAAAGGGTGTGATCTGTATGACATTACACAATGGAGTCGGGTGAGGATTTTCACATGCACACAATTGCCTGGAGACCCTTTTTAGGCCAATAAACTAACATTTCCTTAGCCTGATGACTCAACCGCCAGCCCGTGACTTATGGAGATGAGAATTACAGAAAACCAGAAGATCCACCGCAAGCTTTATTAGTAAAACATATTTATTTTTTTATATTAATATAAAACGTGTATACAACAGTAGCCAGCGGGGTTGCAGCTGAGCATCGAAAAAGCTTCTTCCAAGTTTGTAACTTGGAGTTAGAAAGAACATCCCTAGCAAAGTCACATGGTGATACAATAAATGATAATTACCAGCATCTTCACTCCAATCCTGGGTATAGAACCGGCAGATTTGTCTGTTACATTAACAAAAGCTACAAAGCGACATTTCACATTCAATTTGCCTGTAACAATCGATCAGACGACAAGGCAGTGCACAGTAGACTACACACAGTATGTGCCGTGTTTGCTGTACAGTTTATCATCAGCCCATAAAGGTTATTCTGGAGCCAGTACTGCACGGAGATGCCCCCGTTACCCCAATATAGACATTTCCCTTTTCACATTGTCTGCAGCAAGTTATTTACAATATTGCCTCATTTTCTAGATCTCTTCCACAACCTAGATCACAATGGATCATAAAATTCCAAGACTTATTTAACTCTTGAGTCCACTGAAGAAATGAGTATTCAATAGTACCTTTCTTTATCATGTGCTACCTACAGCCTTAATCTCAGGACTTGTGAATCATAAATGAAGAATGTTACCAGACAGGATTCTGTACTATAGATCCCTTTAGAGCAGTTTAAGACGCGACAAGATATGTCGGGAGAAATTAAATCCATTCATATAAATTGGCGCCGAGAACATGGATTTTTCCAAGCCACCATTCAAATACATGAGAAAGTTACCAAAGTCTGCCATGTGTGAAGATCCCCCCACGAGGAATGCTGCTGATCAGTGGAATGCCGTTCTATAGGGGTCTTCTTGGTTTTAGTTGCTCTTGCCTTTCTAGCCATATAGAAATTATATAGAAATATGTAGCATGTAGGAACCCTTAAATTACTTCTCACCCATTACAGACTGTAGATTTAGATAAAATAGAAGGACAACATAGCAGTTTTATCGCCTATGGCACTTTAGAAATAGGCAAGTTTCAGTACATACAGGAAGAAATATTGCTTTTTTTGGCTAATTCTTAACTATTAGAAGGGACGATTGTTCCTGCTTTAGCAGGTCTTAACACAAGAATCAGCCTTCCAGCCATAAAAACCCAACAGGCCCTAGAGCCGTACGTTGCAGATTGCTTGGGTGATAGAAGACCGTGGTCACATGTTAGTATCAAAGGCAGCAACTTTTTAATTAAATGCGGATTTCAATTCTTTGAAGGCGGCTCTGCGGTTTTTCTTATCTTCCTCCTGACGCTTTCTTTCGTCCTGCTCGGCGCGAATTTCCGATTCAAACTTACTGGCTGAAGATAGAGCCTGGACCTAAATGGGATGGGGACACAATGTTAGTGGGGCACAGAACCAAGTATCCAAATATTTTATCAGTTAGCAGCAATTTATGATCAGTTTCATGTAAAAGCCCCGTAGCCGTATTACATGTGCTAATCCCTACACACAGCACTGGAGCATGGCAGGCCGAGGTGATCGATCATGTAATGTCAGGCATTTTGGAACAGTGCCCATGTAAAAGCCTTTAAATAACCTCACATCGTCGCTCTTTAATGGGCAACCTTAGTGAACTTTACTATGGACTCAAGTGCTACAAAAAGTGGAACCAGCATCGTACACTGAAAAGCCACTATGTAAATGGCTTCAGCGAAAGACTACAGATCCCCATGATTCAGCCGTTTAAAAGCCAAAGTTGGCAGGTTTTTTGCTACATAATGTAAAAAAAAAAAAAATCAGTGGTTTATCAGCAGGAGATTATCCGTGAAGAACTAGTTGTCTTGTGCCATGTAGTCCTCCTACACAATGTACACAGAAAGCTGCCAGTGGTGTGGGGGGAGTTATACAGAGCTCAATATTCAGAGAACTGCTAGATCTGCAGCAAAAAAAACAAAACAGGGATTTTATTAAAATGACAGCAAGCAGTCACATAACACATGGCTAGAATTCGGCTCTATGCCCCCACCTCATGCTGCTCTCAGAACACATTCAAAAACCACTGACAGATTCCCTTTAATAGCCATATGTGTGAACAATGCAAGTTAGGTCTCATTTAGACATCTGATATTCTGGTACAAGTGCTATTCGTGGTTTTCACAGACAGCACTCGTACCTGTGAGTCTATGAAGTAATTTACATGACTAATTTTTCGCATATTGAGTGGTCAGTGGGGGCACTGCTAGACCTAATATTAACCAACAGGCCAGACCGCATATCAAATATAAGGGTTGGGGGTCACTTGGGAAATAGCGATCACAAAATAATAAGTTTTCATGTATCCTTTAAAAAGATGTGTAGTAGAGGGGTTACAAGGACACTAAACTTCAGGAGGGCAAATTTCCAACGGATGAGAGAGGATCTTGGTGCAATTAACTGGGACGATATCCTGAGACACAAAAATACACAAAGAAAATGGGAGACGTTTATTAGCATCCTGGATAGGACCTGTGCACAGTATATACCGTATGGGAATAAACATACTAGAAATAAGAGGAAACCAATATGGCTAAATAGAGCTGTAAGGGGCGCAATAAGTGACAAAAAGAAAGCATTTAGAGAATTAAAGGAAGTAGGTAGTGAGGAGGCATTAAATAAATACAGAAAATTAAATAAATTCTGTAAAAAGCAAATCAAGGCAGCAAAGATTGAGACAGAGAGACTCATTGCCAGAGAGAGTAAAAATAATCCTAAAATATTCTTTAACTACATAAATAGTAAGAAACTAAAAAATGATAGTGTTGGCCCCCTTAAAAATAGTCTGGGTGAGATGGTGGATGAGGAAAAAGCCAATATGCTAAATGACTTTTTTTCATCAGTATTTACACAAGAAAATCCCATGGCAGACAAAATGTCTAGTGATAAAAATTCCCAATTAAATGTCACCTGCTTAACCCAGCAGGAAGTGCGGCGGCGTCTAAACATCACTAAAATTGACAAATCTCCGGGCCCGGATGGGATACACCCTCGAGTACTGCAGGAATTAAGTACAGTCATTGATAGACCATTATTTTTAATCTTTAAAGACTCCATAATAACAGGGTCTGTGCCGCAGGACTGGCGTATAGCAAATGTGGTAACAATATTCAAAAAGGGAACAAAAACTGAACTCGGAAATTATAGGCCAGTAAGCTTAACCTCTACTGTGGGTAAAATCCTGGAGGGCATTCTAAGGGATGCTATACTGGAGTATCTGAAGAGGAATAACCTCATGACCCAGTATCAGCACGGGTTTACTAGGGACCGTTCATGTCAGACTAATTTGATCAGTTTCTATGAAGAGGTAAGTTCCAGATTGGACCAAGGGAACCCAGTGGATGTAGTGTATATGGACTTTTCAAAAGCTTTTGATACGGTGCCACACAAAAGGTTGATACATAAAATGAGAATAATGGGGATAGGGGAAAATATGTGCAAGTGGGTTGAGAGCTGGCTCAGGGATAGGAAACAAAGGGTGGTTATTAATGGAGCACACTCGGACTGGGTAGCGGTTAGCAGTGGGGTACCACAGGGGTCAGTATTGGGCCCTCTACTTTTTAACATATTTATTAATGACCTTGTAGGGGGCATTTAGAGTAGAATTTCAATATTTGCAGATGACACTAAACTCTGCAGGGTAATCAATACAGAGGAGGACAATTTTATATTACAGGATGATTTATGTAAACTAGAAGCTTGGGCTGATAAATGGCAAATGAGCTTTAATGGGGATAAATGTAAGGTCATGCACTTGGGTAGAAGTAATAAGATGTATAATTATGTGCTTAATTCTAAAACTCTGGGCAAAACCGTCAATGAAAAAGACCTGGGTGTATGGGTGGATGACAAACTTAAATTCAGTGGCCAGTGTCAGGCAGCGGCTACAAAGGCAAATAAAATAATGGGATGCATTAAAAGAGGCATAGATGCTCATGAGGAGAATATAATTTTACCTCTATACAAGTCACTAGTTCGACCACACTTAGAATACTGTGCACAGTTCTGGTCTCCGGTGTTTAAGAAAGACATAGCTGAACTGGAGCGGGTGCAGAGAAGAGCGACCAAGGAAGGTTATTAGAGGACTGGGGGGTCTGCAATACCAAGATAGGTTATTTCACTTGGGGCTATTTAGTTTGGAAAAACGAAGACTAAGGGGTGATCTTATTTTAATGTATAAATATATGAGGGGACAGTACAAAGACCTTTCTGATGATCTTTTTAATCATAGACCTGAAACAGGGACAAGGGGGCATCCTCTGCGGTTGGAGGAAAAGAAGGTTTAAGCATAATAACAGACGCGGATTCTTTACTGTAAGAGCAGTGAGACTATGGAACTCTCTGCCGTATGATGTTGTAATGAGTGATTCATTACTTAAATTTAAGAGGGGACTGGATACCTTTCTGGAAAAGTATAATGTTACAGGGTATATACACTAGATTCCTTGATAGGGCGTTGATCCAGGGAACTAGTCTGATTGCCGTATGTGGAGTCGGGAAGGAATTTTTTTCCCCAATGTGGAGCTTACTCTTTGCCACATGGGTTTTTTTTTGCCTTCCTCTGGATCAACATGTTAGGGCATGTTAGGTTAGGCTATGGGTTGAACTAGATGGACATATAGTCTTCCTTCAACCTTAATAACTATGTAACTATGTAACTATGTAAAATTGCAGAGACATATCCAATTTTGATTCTAGGCAAGTGTATGGATTTGTGAGAAAAGGGGAAAGGACTGCACTCCGATGACATCTGAGTACGATTCTATTTTCATGGACTGTCCCAAAGAGATTTTTTTTTCTCTACGAAAAACTGATAATTCTTTAAAGGGAACCTGTCACCCCCTCAGGTGTTTGTAACTAAAAGAGCCACCTTGTGCAGCACTAATGCTGCATTCTGACAAGGTGGCTCTTTTAGTTATGCTCCCTGCACATAAACGCTTATAAAATGTGCCCCACGTAACGTGAAATCGTCTGGGGGCGGGTCTTTCCCCCTTAATCTAGACGCAGCACAGCCATCACTCCGGGCCTGTGCACGCCTGGCGCTGCCTCCTCTTGCTTCATTAGCATCCCCGGCGCTTGCGCTGTAGGTGTTTTTTCCGGGCATGCGCAGTTGCGCTGCCCTTCGAACTTACAGCGCAGGTGCCGGGGATGCTAATGAAGAGGAGGCGGCGCCAGGGACACACAGGCCCAGAGGGACGGCTGTGCTGCGTCTGGATTAGGGGGGGGGGAAAGACCCGTCCCCCGGACGATTTCACGGTATGAGGGGCACATTTTATAAGCGTTTATTTCAGCGTGTGCAGGGACCAGAACTAAAAGAGCCACCTTGTCAGAATGCAGCATTAGTGCTGTACAAAGTGGCTCTTATAGTTACAAACACCTGAGGGGGGTGACTGGTTCCCATTAAGGCTGCCATCACACTAGCAGTATTTGGTCAGTATTTTACATCAGTATTTGTAAGCCAAAACCAGGAGTGGGTGATAAATACAGGAGTGGTGCATATGTTTCTATTATACTTTTTCTCTAATTGTTCCACTCCCAGTTTTGGCTTACAAATACTGATGTAAAATACTGACCAAATACTGCTAGTGTGACGGCAGCCTAAAACAAAAGCTTGATACAATCAGAGAAAGCTTTGGCCCGCTGCGCCCAATGCCCCTATTAGCTGCTCAACCCCGTTCCTCCAAAACCAGCTTCTCCACTATAACAGATCAGCTCTCCACCCTCCTGTCTAAATCACATCTCACCACTTGCACGCTTGATCCACTCCCATCCCACCTCATCCCTAACCTCACCACATTCTTAATCCCAACCCTAACGCATCTCTTCAACCTCTCACTCACAACTGGTGTCTTCCCCTCATCCTTCAAACATGCCAAGATCACAACCATACCCAAAAAGCCCTCCTTGACCTATGCTCTGTGTCTAGCTATCGCCTGATATCTCTTCTGCCTCAAAACTACTGGAACAGCATGTCCATCTTAAACTGCCCTCCCACCCATCCTCCTGCTCCCTCTTTGACCAGTTACAATCTGGCTTCCGACCCCATCACTCAACTGAAAATGCCCTAACTAAAGTCACCAATGACCTACTAACCGCCAAGAGCAAGCGACATTACTCTGTCCTCCTTTTCCTGGACCTGTCTTCTGCCTTTGACACTGTGGACCATTCCCTCCTGCTACAGATTCTATCATCTCTTGGCATCACAGACTTGGCCCTATCCTGGATCTCGTCATTTCTGACAGTCCGAACTTTCAGTGTCTCCCTCTCCCACACCACCTCCTCACCTCGTCCCTTGTCCGGTGTTCCTCAAGGCTCAGTTCTAGGACTCCTACTCTTCTCCATCTACACCTTCGGCCTGGAACAGCTCATAGAATCCCACGGTATGCAGTACCATCTCTACACCGATGACACACAGATCTACCTATCTGGACCTGACCTCCTTAGTCACCAAAATCCCACACTGTCAGTCTGCTATATCGGCCTTTTTTTCTGCTCGCTTTTTAAAACTGAACATGGACAAAACAGAATTCATCATCTTTAGCCCATCTCACTCTACCCCTCCACCAGACCTATCCATCAATGTCAATGGCTGCTCATTTTCCCCAGTCCTGCATGCTCGGTGCCTCGGGGTGACCCTCGACTCTGCCCTCTCTTTTAAGCCACATGTCCAAGCCCTTGCCTCCTCCTGCCATCTCAAACTCAAAAATATTTCCAGGACCCGCACATTCCTCGACAACGAAACCACAAAAACACTAGTGCACGCCCTTATCTCCCGCCTTGACTACTGCAACCTCCTACTCTCTGGCCTCCCCTCTAGCACTCTGGCACCACTCCAATACATCCTACACTCTGCTGCCCGACTAATCTACCTGTCTCCCCGCTATTCGCCAGCCTCTCCCCTATGCCAAGCCCTTCACTGGCTTCCTATCATCCAGAGACCAAAGCCATCTACAACCTGTCTCCTCCATACATCTGCGACATGGTCTCCCGGTACTTACCTACATGCAACCGCCGATCCTCTCAAGATCTCCTTCTGTACTCCCCTCTCATCTCTTCTTCCCACAACCGCATCCAAGACTTCTCCTGTGCTTCCCCCTTACACTGGAACTCTCTATCCCAACACATCAGACTCTCGCCTACCATAGATACCTTCAAAAAGAACCTGAAGACCCACCTTTTCCAAAAGCCTACAGCCTGCAGTGATCCCCAACCTACTGAACTGCCGCACAACCAGCTCTACCTTCTCCTAGTGTATCCTCACCCATCCCCTGCAGACTGACCCTCTCGGGCAGGGTCCTCCCTCCTTCTGTACCTGTTAGTGCTTTGTTTTTTGCTCATGTTTATTGTATTTGTCTATATTTGCCCCTTTTTCACATGTAAAGCACCATGGAATAAATGGCGCTATAAAAATGTATAATAATAATAATACTTGAACTACGCATTGAGAGATAGAGATCGATAGATAGTGAATTCACAATGATGCAGCAATTCCTACAATCCTGACCTACCTTGGCCTCAAAGAAGCTCTTTGCTCCCTTTACTCCCTCCGTTGACACGTCAATTTCAGAGAGTTTAGCGAGACACATCAGTCCGCAGTCCTCGTCCAGCTCTCCTGCTGCAGCCTTACGGAATATCAGTAAAAACTAGGATGGGAAACACAGCAAGAAAATTAATGTGGTGCGACAACCCATTGACAAAAGGCAGTAATAGATCACAATCTACAAGATACACAGTGCGCAGCCAGGTTCCAATCAGGACTGCTTATACTGCACAGAATAAAGTTTAATTTATTAGATGTTCATAGCCCTGACTAGACATTATGTATGAAAATATATATATATCATACCTCCAGGGGCGGACACAGACAGCTTGGGGCCCCTGTGCAGGAAATGTGCCTGGGCCCCCCTCCTTTTAAGGCGACAAAGCTAAGGGACTGTGCTATACATAAGGGAGTACACTTTATACTAAGGGACTGTTATACATAATAATCGATAATAATGTCTTCCTCCACCTCCCCCTGTTCTTAAACCCATTATAAAATCCCCGCATCCCATTATTGCCCTCTCCCCCACCCCCATGATTTCTCTCTTCACAACCTACATTATTGCCTTCTCCCCCACCACCCCATATCATTGCCCATTCCACCACCTCCATCATTGCCTCCCCCCCCCCCCACCATTGTCCTTTCCACTGCCACCATCATTTCCTCCTGCCCCACCACCCCTATCATTGCCCTCTCCATCAATAATAATAATCTTTATATAGCGCCAACATATTAAGCAGCGCTTTAGAATTTAAACAGTTTCAAACACAACAGTCATAGGTAACCATGTTAACAATACAGTAATAAAGCATCAACCCAATCATTGTCTTCTGCCCCGTCACCCCCATCATTGCCCTCTCCTCCACCTACACACACACACACACACACACACACACACACACCTCACCTCTGCTCGCACGGTATCCTGAAGCCGCACCATCGCCGGCAGCTTCCTGTCTCACACAGCCACGGCGCTGAATGATGATGTCATTTAGCCGCTGCTGTGTGGTAGGAAGCAGGATGGATCCATTCCCTGCCTTTCTCTTGCAGGCAGCGGAGCTGCAATCCCATGATGGCAATCTGGCCAGGGCCCCCCCGAAGCTGGATAAACTGGCCAGTTTGCCCTCATTATTAGCCACCCTGCAGGCAGGGCTGGTTTTAGGCAAAGTGGGGCCCTAGGCAAAGTTTAAAATGGGGCCTCAAATCCTAACATATCGCACATCACACAGAAGCATTTCGGTTGTATTTACAAGCGCTGAGTTCAGGCCACTAAAGGAGTGTGATCGACAATACTGAAGTCGTTCAACGCTTGCTTCCCAGCCTCTTTCCACCGTCTGAGAAATAATGATGGGGACAGAACGGCGCAGCCTCATAGTATACAGCACTGCCCGCGTAGTATACAGCGCACCCAGCCTCATGGTATACAGCGCACCCAGCCTCATGGTATACAGCGCACCCAGCCTCATGGTATACAGCGCACCCAGCCTCATGGTATACAGCGCACCCAGCCTCATGGTATACAGCGCACCCAGCCTCATGGTATACAGCGCACCCAGCCTCATGGTATACAGCGCACCCAGCCTCATGGTATACAGCGCACACAGCCTCATGGTATACAGCGCACACAGCCTCATGGTATACAGCGCACACAGCCTCATGCTATACAGCGCACACAGCCTCATGGTATACAGCGCACACAGCCTCATGGTATACAGCGCAGCTCCCCCACCCCCCCCCAGAATGGCCCCACAGTCCAGTACTCACTGTTATAGAGTAAAACAAACAAACACATTCCTCACCTCACCTCGTGCCCGCGCTGCTTCCACCTCCTGCTCCTGTCGGCACACAGTGAGTGCGCGGCAGTGTCTGTCAGAGCAGGCAGAGCGGGGAATGATGGGAGAGGGAGCGTCAGGTGACGTTCTCTCCTCCATCATTCATTGGTTTGAACTCTACCGGCAGACGCCGGTATAGTTCAACGCGGCAGGGGAATCGGCGCTGGCGGCAGGCGGGCCCCCCTGCCTCACAGGGGCCCCATAGCAGCTGTGTGATGTGCCGCTAGCTGTGGGCCCCTGTGGGAGCGAGGACCTAGGCAGCTGCCTGCCCCTAAAGCCGGCCTGCCTGCAGGGGCCCCCTGGAGCCTCCGGGCCCCTGTGCAGCCGCACAGGTTGAACAGGCGGTATGTCCGCCCATGCATACCTCCCAACGTTTGAAAATGGGAAAGAGGGACAAAGTTTGCGGCGCGCAACGTGGCAAATTTTAGGCCACGCCCCTGACCACACCCATTCATAATTAGTCACACCCATATCCACGTCCCAACCACACCCATTTAGCACTGCTGATCACACGGTTTCATATACAATAATTCTAAACAAAAATGGCCATACAGTGCTCCATACTGTATAATGGCCACACATGATGCCCCATACTGTATAATGGCCGCACATGATGCTCCATACTGTATAATGGCCGCGGCGCACATGATGCTCCATACTGTATAATGACCGCACATGATGCTCCATACTGTATAATGACCGCACATGATGCTCCATACTGTAGCACTTTGTACCATATAATGGCGACACATAGCACTTCGTACCATATAATGGCGACACATAGCACCTCACACGCACACGGCTCCGCTCCGTACACCTCGCACACACACGGCTCCGCTCCGTACACCTCGCATACACACACGGCTCCGCTCCGTACACCTCGCACACACACACGGCTCCGCTCCGTACACCTCACACACACACACACGGCTCTGCTACATCCACACTGTACACCTCCTGACCCCACACAAGGCAGCATACTTACCTCATCCTGCGGCACCATGTGGCAGCAAGTTGGCAATCAGCACAGGCAGGGAGTCCTGCAATCCACGGAGGTCCCGATCATGTGACCCCCTGACTCCTCCCCTTCTGTGACCTCATCACAGGTCCTGTGCACAGAAAGCAGGCAGCCATACGGAAGGGTAAGGGCTCGGGGCATGGCTTAACACAAGGGGGTGTGTCGGTCCTGCTGTCTGCGGGATCAGAGCGTCCCGTGCAGGACAGCAGGGCAAAGGCTCAAATCCGGGACAATCCCGCACAATGAGGGACGGTTGGGAGCTATGATAGATAGATATATATATATATATATATATTAGCTGAAGAGCCCGGCGTTGCCTGGGCATAGTAAATATCTGTGGTTAGTTGTAGCACCTCACTTCTCTTATTTTCCCCCTCACTCCTCATTCCCCCCTCACACCTCTCATTCCCCTTTAACACTTGTCATTTTGACCTCACATCTGTCATTTTCTGATCATTCCACTATTTTCCCTCACTCCTCTCAATTTGCACTCACACCTTTTCTTTATCACCTCACACCTCTTTTTCACCCTCAGTATATACATGTTTGTCATCTCCCTTATATATAGTATACACCTGTATGTCTTCTCCCCTGTATATAGTATATACCTGCTGTGTGTCATCTCCTCCTCTATATACCTGTGTCAGCTCCTCTTTTATATAGTATATACCTGTATGTCATCTCCTCCTGTATATACGTGTCATCTCCTCCTGTATATAGTATATACCTGTATGTCATCTCCTCTTATATAGAATATATACCAGTAAGTTATCTCCTCCTGTATATTGTATATACCTGTATGTCATCTCCCCTGTATATAGTATATACCTGCTGTGTGTCATCTCCTCCTCTATATACCTGTGTCAGCTCCTCTTTTATATAGTATATACCTGTATGTCATCTCCTCCTGTATATACGTGTCATCTCCTCCTGTATATAGTATATACCTGTATGTCATCTCCTCCTGTATATACGTGTCATCTCCTCCTGTATATAGTATATACCTGTATGTCATCTCCTCTTATATAGAATATATACCAGTAAGTTATCTCCTCCTGTATATAGTATATACCTGTGTCAGCTCCCCTGTATATAGTATATACCTGTATGTCATCTCTTCCTGTATATATTATATATCTGTGTGTCATCTCCTCCTGTATTAGACCTCGTTCACACGTTATTTGGTCAGTATTTTTACCTCAGTATTTGTAAGCTAAATTGGCAGCCTGATAAATCCCCAGCCAACAGGAAGCCCTCCCCCCGGCAGTATATATTAGCTCACACATACACATAATAGACAGGTCATGTGACTGACAGCTGCCGTATTTCCTATATGGTACATTTGTTGCTCTTGTAGTTTGTCTGCTTATTAATCAGATTTTTATTTTTGAAGGATAATACCAGACTTGTGTGTGTTTTAGGGCGAGTTTCATGTGTCAAGTTGTGTGTGTGAGTTTGCATGTGGCAGCATGTATGTAGCGACTTTTGTAAGATGAGTTTTGTGTGGCGACATGCGTGTAGCAACTTTTTGTGTCGAGTTGCATGTGACAGGTTAGTGTAGCAAGTTATATGCAGCAAGGGCGGGGTTAAAATTTAGCCTCACAACAAAGCCTATGACCCTCTCGGGGTCCAGACGTGTGACTGCAAAATTATGTGGCTGTAGCTGTGACGGTGCAGATGCCAATCCCGGACATACACACACACATTCAGCTTTATATGATCGAGATAGATAGATAGATAGATAGATAGATAGATAGATAGATAGATAGATAGATAGATAGATAGATAGAATAGATAGAGTTGTGGCCAAAAGTATTGACACCCCTGCAATTCTGTCAGATAATACTCATTTTCTTCCTGAAAAATGATTGCAAACACAAATTCTTTGGTATTATCTTCATTTAATTTGTCTTAAATGAAAAAACACAAAAGAGAATGAAGCAAAAAGCAAAACATTGATCATTTCACACAAAACTCCAAAAATGGGCCAGACAAAAGTATTGGCACCCTCAGCCTAATACTTGGTTGCACAACCTTTAGCCAAAATAACTGCGACCAACCGCTTCCGGTAGCCATCAATGAGTTTCTTACAATGCTCTGCTGGAATTTTAGACCATTCTTCTTTGGCAAACTGCTCCAGGTCCCTGATATTTGAAGGGTGCCTTCTCCAAACTGCAATTTTTAGATCTCTCCACAGGTGTTCTATGGGATCCAGGTCTGGGCTCATTGCTGGCCACCTTCGAAGTCTCCAGTGCTTTCTCTCAAACCATTTTCTAGTGCTTTTTGAAGTGTGTTTTGGGTCATTGTCCTGCTGGAAGACCCATGACCTCTGAGGGAGACCCAGCTTTCTAACACTGGGCCCTAGATTATGCTGCAAAATTTGTTGGTAGTCTTCAAACTTCATAATGCCATGCACACGGTCAAGCAGTCCAATGCCAGAGGCAGCAAAACAACCCCAAAACATCAGGGAACCTCCACCATGTTTGACTGTAGGGACAGTGTTCTTTTCTTTGAATGCCTCTTTTTTTCTCCTGTAAACTCTATGTTGATGCCTTTGCCCAAAAAGCTCTTTTGTCTCATCTGACCAGAGAACATTCTTCCAAAACTTTTAGGCTTTTTCAGGTAAGTTTTGGCAAACTCCAGCCTGGCTTTTTTATGTCTCGGGGTAAGAAGTGGGGTCTTCCTGGGTCTCCTACCATACAGTCCCTTTTCATTCAGACGCCGATGGATAGTACGGGTTGACACTGTTGTACCCTCGGACTGCAGGGCAGCTTGAACTTGTTGGGACGTTAGTCGAGGTTCTTCATCCAACATCCACACAATCTTGCGTTGAAATCTCGTCAATTTTTCTTTTCCGTCCACACCTAGGGAGGTTAGCCATAGTGCCATGGGCTTTAAACTTCTTGATGACACTGCACACGGTAGACACAGGAACATTCAGGTCTTTGGAGATGGACTTGTTGCCTTGAGATTGCTCATGCTTCCTCACAATTTGGTTTCTTAAGTCCTCAGACAGTTCTTTGGTCTTCTTTCTTTTCTCCATGCTCAATGTGGTACACACAAGGACACAGGACAGAGGTTGAGTCAACTTTAATCCATGTCAACTGGCTGCAAGTGTGATTTAGTTATTGCCAACACCTGTTAGGTGCCACAGGTAAGTTACAGGTGCTGTTAAAGGGCCACTGTCACCCCCCTCCAGCCGTTATAAACTAAAAGAGCCACCTTGTGCAGCAGTAATGCTGCAGTCTAACAAGGTGGCTCTTTTAGTTTTTGTTTCTGTTATTCCCACAATAAATGTATTTATAATTCTGCTGAAATACCTATCTTTGTCCATGGAGGCGGGACTGAAGCCTCCTCTTAGAAGCGCCCAACTGCCGTCAGTCATCTCTTGTGTAGATTTTCGCCGCCCCCTCAGCGCTGTTATTGCGTGAATTCCGGCGCCTGCGCTCTGCTCTTCTGCCTTGCGCAGGCGCATAGAGCATTATCCGTCCGAGCGCTGGTGCCGGGTTCCTTTCTGCGCCTGTGCGGGCAGTGCGGCCAGCCTGTTACTGAATGCCCGCCCCGCACTGTGTTATGCAGTATGCACAGTGCGGGGCTGGGATTCCTGGGCATGCGCACTGCGCTTGTCAGACGCTCCACAGGTCCCCCGCCTTCCAGCGTTGTTCTGTGCGGCTGTTCCAAACGCCGGCAAGGATACCTGTATATTCCGGCAACGGGAATAACAATAATATTGTGGGAATAACAGAAACAAAAACTAAAAAGAGCCACCTTGTTAGAATGCAGCATTACTGCTGCACAAGGTGGCTCTTTTAGTTTAGAACGGCTGGAGGGAGGGTGACAGTGGCCCTTTAATTACACAAATTAGAGAAGCATCACAGGATTTTCCGAACAGTGCCAATACTTTTGTCCACCCCCTTTTTTATGTTTGGTGTGGAATTATATCCAATTTGGCTTTAGGACAATTCTTTTTGTGTTTTTTCATGCAAGACAAATTAAATGAAGATAATAATAACAAAGAATTTGTGATTGCAATCATTTTCAGGAAGAAACTGAGTATTATCTGACAGAATTGCAGGGGTGTCAATACGTTTGGCCACAACTGTAGATATAGATAAATATAGATATAAAAAAAATTCCCCCTCTTATGCAACACAATATACAGCAAACTAGACTCCAACAACGTCCTACAGGCAGATACATAGCTGCATACTGCAAATTTATACCTTGGGGTACAATCTAGACACTAAACAATGGAAAGTGTAATCTAATCAGAGAAAGAGGCTATGGACCCCACAAAAAAAAAAACATTAAAGGGAATTTCTTCTTCTTTATAAGTCTTTGTATATTGGCTCACGTTGTCCCCCCATCAGCCTCCGAGCATACACAACGTCGGCCGCCATTGCAATCATATCCACACACAGGAATCCACATCCACAAACATGTCATTCCACATATCACACCTCTCTCACCTGGATAGTGGGGTAGAGAGCACTATGCCCCCTCCTTATAGGGGCAATGCTGGCATTTAGAGTCTAGGATGACTGGCATACAGTATCTGCTATCAACAGTGATGTGCCCTGTACTGAGGGTCCATTGTGCGAGGGAAGCTTCCCACACGCCTCACCTTTCCCGCTCATGTTCTCATCTCGATCAGTAAAAAGATACGCAGAACAGTCACCCATTCTCTGAGTCTGTGCAGAGGAGTCACCACCAGATTCTAGCATACCACGTCCTTGCACAGATACATACAGCTACAGAACAGAACAGTGCATTGTACAGAGACATCAATATACAACCAGTCCACACAATTGCAATTCTGATGTCCATAAGTAAACCTTGCATGCTTACAAATGTGGGGGGGGGGATTGCAAACTTGCTAAAGAAAATTCCGGTTTATTACACAGTCTTAGTAAAGATATCACCCAGCTAAGTACTACAAGATACATGGTAAACGATTCATGCAGCCCATGTTAGTAATTATAGTCCAGCTCCGTCATTGAGGCTGTACATATTTTAATTTGAAATGCTCAAAACATTCTTAAAAAAAAAAAACAGCTTGGGACTATGTGACTTGTATGACGGCGGCTGTGTGTATATAGGGAGAGATCTGATAGGCAAGTGATCTTTCTCTTGGACTAATCATAGTAGCAAAACAAACCTGGCTTCAATAATGGAGCCTACTAAACCTACTAAATTAACTAGGCACCCACACACAGTGAATGAAGACAAGCAATAATATATTTTAATATTTAAAATAAATAAAATAAGTTATTCAACTGTGAAGTGCTGTCAGGAGTCATTGCTCGGCTCCAGCTGAAACACCCCAACTCGCTTACTGTAATCTCTGGGGATTTTAACCGGGCTAAAATTTCTACTGCCTTACCTAAATTCTATCAATTTGTGAAATGTACAACACGTGACAATATTACTTTAGACTTACTCTATGCGAATGTCAAGAATGCTTATTCATCGTCTACCCTGCCGCCCTTGGGGAAGTCTGATCACAATCTTGTACTATTGTCACCAGTCTACCAACCTGTTGTTAGAAAACAGCCGGCTACCTTTAAATCAGTTAGAATGTGGTGTCCAACAAATGAACAGGCTTTGCAGGATTGCTTTCATCTTACAGACTGGGATGTGCTGCTTGGGACAATGGACGAGTATACAAATGTTAATGAAGTGGTTGGTAGAGTGACTGACTACATTAACTTCTGCACTGATATGCTGGTGCCCACTAAAAAGATTAGGTGTTTTGCAAACAACAAGCCATGGATAACAAAGGAATTGAAGCATTTGCTCAACAGGAAAAAAAAGGCATTTAAAGTAGGTGACAAAGAGAAAATTAAAATGATACAGCATGAATTGAAGCATAAAATAAAGGAGGCCCAGGAAGCCTTCAGAATTAAACTTGAAAAGAAACTGTCCCACAATAATACCAGAGAGGTTTGGTCAGGAATGAAATTACTGACTGGGCTTAAGCTGAGGCCTGAAAATCATGGTGGAAATCTAGACAAGGCTAATGAGATGAACGAGTATTTCAACAGGTTCAGCAGTACATGTGTACATGTGCCAACTGATAGTGGAGGGGACCTGGGTGCAAATTCTGCAACATCGATATTGGAGGATGAGCAGACTAATTTTAGAGTATCCGAAAATGATGTGAGGAGGCAGTTTAAGTCACTTAACATTGGTAAAGCTGCAGGACCTGATGGACTCAGCTCACGTGTCCTTAAAGTTTGTGCAGACCAGCTGTGTACTGTCTTTACACGCCTATTTAATGGAAGTATACAAACACAGAGGGTACCAGTGTTATGGAAAACTTCCTGTCTGGTGCCGGTACCCAAGACTTCTTCTCCTGCAACCCTAAATGACTATCGTCCTGTAGCCTTAACATCTCACGCTATGAAGGCCTTGGAAAGATTAGTGCTTGCTCACTTAAGACCAAGGGTCAATGCTTTTATCGATCCCCTTCAGTTTGCCTACCGACATAGATTGGGGGTGGATGATGCTATTCTCTCTCTGTTACATAGGGTACATTCATTTCTGGAGATTGACGGAACCACGGTGCGAGCGATGTTCTTCGATTTCTCGAGTGCATTTAACTCCCTGCAGCCACTTTTACTACACAAAAAGATGACCGATATGAAGGTTGAGGAGGGGATGAGAAATTGGATAACTGACTACCTATCAGATCGGCCACAGTTTGTACAGATGGGAGCAGTGGTGTCAAGCAGATTATTGAGCAGTGTAGGTGCCCCCCAGGGAATGGTGCTTGCGCCCTTTCTATTCACACTGTATACTTCAGACTTTCAGTATAAATCTGAACTTTGCCACCTTCAAAAATTTTCGGATGACTCCGTGGTTGTGGGATGCATTAGGGGAGATCAGGGGGATGAGGAATATAGAAGGGTGGTGTCGCATTTCGTGGATTGGTGCAATGGTAACTATCTACAACTAAATGTTAAGAAAACAAAGGAGTTGGTGGCCAACTATAGCAGGATAAAGATGGAATGCTTACCGATCACTATTGCTGGTCAGGAGGTAGAGCAGGTGGAAATATTTGGGGGTCCATTTGGATAGCAAACTGGACTGGAGATGCCACTCAGAGTTTGTCTACAAGAAGGGGATGAGCAGATTGTATTTCCTAAGGAAACTGAGGTCTTTTAATGTGTGCAGCAAAATGTTAGAAATGTTCTACCAGTCTGTAGTGGCAAGTGCCATCTTTTTTGCAATCACGTGCTGGGGTAGTAGTGTGCGGGCCTCTGATGCTAATAAACTGAATAAGATTATCAAGAAGGCAAGTTCTGCTGTGGGCTGCAATCTGGACTCTTTTGGGGAGGTAGTGGAGAGAAGAACTCTGAAAAAGTGTATGACAATTATGAACAATAATGCACATCCATTATATGAGCTATTCATGAGACAGAAGAGCACCTTCAGTAACCGGCTAATACTTCTGAGGTGTAAGAAGGAAAAATATAGGAAATAGTTTGTGCCAACTGCCATGGGAATGTACAATAATAACATTAGGGTTAAACCACCAAGGTGAAAGTCTACTTATTTCTCTACATTTCAGTTCACTTGTTGTGTACGTCCTATTCTAATGTATAATGTATGATGTTCTTCTGTCAACAAACTGTCATGTCAACTATGTAATTCCTCTATGATTTTTATAATTTAAGTTGTGCTGCTGTGATACCATAATTTCCCACGGGATCAATAAAGTGTATCGTATCGTAACTCTGCCTTAAAGTGGGTTTTCAAGAATGTAAAAAACAAATGGCCCTTATCACAGGAATCAAACAGTAACCTAAGTCACTTCTCAGGATGGGCTGCAGTCTGAAGAATCACTGCTCCCGAGACACTGTCTCAACTGACAGAAGAGATGCATCATAAGCACACATACTTCAGTGAGCTGCACGAGAAAGGCTGCGACAGGATAAAAAAAATAGTCTCTGCTGATTGAACACAGGATTTTTTCCCCAGTCTCAGTCTTCTGTGTGCAGTCACAAAGCTCTTCTCAGCAGTATGTGTGCTTACAATACACCTCTTCTGTCAGATGACACACAGGTCTCAGGAGCAGTCTGACTTCACTGCAGCATCCTGACACGTGACTAGGATAGGCTACTGTTCGATTTACTCAATGTGGGCCATTTGAATACATTCCTGGAGAACCCTTTTAAGACCCTTTTACACAGATTAAGGTCAGCTGAACCCGCAAAAAACAAAAATGTGTATAGGAGCCACCTGACATGACATGGTGTCAGTGTAAAGAATAATAATAATAATAATATTTATTTTTATATAGCGCTAACATTCCGTAGCGCTTTACAGTTTGCACACATTATCATCGCTGTCCCCGTTGGGGCTCACAATCTAAATTCCCTATCAGTATGTCTTTGGAATGTGGGAGGAAACCGGAGTGCCCGGAGGAAACCCACGCAAACACGGAGAGAACATACAAACTCTTTGCAGATGTTGTCCTTGGTGGGGTTTGAACCCAGGACTCCAGCGCTGCAAGGCTGTAGTGCTAACCAGAAGGATCAAGTATGTCACATTTCAACACTTGATAATGTCATGTGAAAGAAGGACTGGCTGGCATGTTGAAGATGTTTGCATTTTCCTACACAGTGGGCAGTAAAGAAGTATACAGCACAGTATTAAAGAAGTATACAGCACAATATATCAAGCACGCTTTTTTTTTTACATTGTGCTCAATGGTTGTACAGTTCTACAGTAACAAAGTGAAGGGAACATCAGGTAATACAGGTCTCCCATAGCCTCTGTTTACATCACTCCAGGGTAAGTGAGCTATTACGGTATATATACGTACGTGGCTGCGGCAGGCTTGTGCATACACATGACAGACTGGCATGCTCACTGGAGCTGGGATCATGTGCCCAGCCCAGCAGTTAATTACTGCCAGGTATATACAATGCTCCTGACATTTATTAACAGGAAGTTGTAGTCATCTAAACTGTGAACCTTGGCCAAGACTGTCCTCAGCCAGTGACAGGAAGTTACAGCCCTGGTGAAACCACCTCCAGCCATCGCACACATTGCTGAGAAGCCTTTCACCTTGTTCACCTACTACAATTTAGATAAATGATAAGTTAGAGAAAAACAGAGTACATAATAGACACATAGATGTAGCAGCCATCATCCTGTCATTTGCAGAGCAGCCCATGTGTAGTACACAGCGGTCCTGGTGCCATATGACAGCTGCATTAACCCTTTTCAATTTCAAGACACATTATATATATATATATATATATATATATATATATATATATATATATATATATATATATATATATATATATATATATATATTATATAGATAGAGATAGATAGAGATAGATAGAGATAGATAGAGATAGATAGAGATAGATAGAGATAGATAGAGATAGATAGAGATAGATAGAGATAGATAGAGATACACACATATATATATATATATATATATATATATATATATATATACAGTGGGGCAAAAAAGTATTTAGTCAGTCAGCAATAGTGCAAGTTCCACCACTTAAAAAGATGAGAGGCGTCTGTAATTTACATCATAGGTAGACCTCAACTATGGGAGACAAACTGAGAAAAAAAAATCCAGAAAATCACATTGTCTGTTTTTTTAACATTTTATTTGCATATTATGGTGGAAAATAAGTATTTGGTCAGAAACAAAATTTCATCTCAATACTTTGTAATATATCCTTTGTTGGCAATGACAGAGGTCAAACGTTTTCTGTAAGTCTTCACAAGGTTGCCACACACTGTTGTTGGCATGTTGGCCCATTCCTCCATGCAGATCTCCTCTAGAGCAGTGATGTTTTTGGCTTTTCGCTTGGCAACACGGACTTTCAACTCCCTCCAAAGGTTTTCTATAGGGTTGAGATCTGGAGACTGGCTAGGCCACTCCAGGACCTTGAAATGCTTCTTACGAAGCCACTCCTTCGTTGCCCTGGCAGTGTGCTTTGGATCATTGTCATGTTGAAAGACCTAGCCACGTTTCATCTTCAATGCCCTTGCTGATGGAAGGAGGTTTGCACTCAAAATCTCACGATACATGGCCCAATTCATTCTTTCATGTACCCGGATCAGTCGTCCTGGCCCCTTTGCAGAGAAACAGCCCCAAAGCATGATGTTTCCACCACCATGCTTTACAGTAGGTATGGTGTTTGATGGATGCAACTCAGTATTCTTTTTCCTCCAAACACGACAAGTTGTGTTTCTACCAAACAGTTCCAGTTTGGTTTCATCAGACCATAGGACATTCTCCCAAAACTCCTCTGGATCATCCAAATGCTCTCTAGCAAACTTCAGACGGGCCCGGACATGTACTGGCTTAAGCAGTGGGACACGTCTGGCACTGCAGGATCTGAGTCCATGGTGGCGTAGTGTGTTACTTATGGTAGGCCTTGTTACATTGGTCCCCGCTCTCTGCAGTTCATTCAGTAGGTCCCCCCGCGTGGTTCTGGGATTTTTGCTCACCGTTCTTGTGATCATTCTGACCCCACGGGGTGGGATTTTGCGTGAAGCCCCAGATCGAGGGAGATTATCAGTGGTCTTGTATGTCTTCCATTTTCTAATTATTGCTCCCACTGTTGATTTCTTCACTCCAAGCTGGTTGGCTATTGCAGATTCAGTCTTCCCAGCCTGGTGCAGGGCTACAATTTTGTTTCTGGTGTCCTTTGACAGCTCTTTGGTCTTCACCATAGTGGAGTTTGGAGTCAGACTGTTTGAGGGTGTGCACAGGTGTCTTTTTATACTGATAACAAGTTTAAACAGGTGCCATTACTACAGGTAATGAGTGGAGGAAAGAGGAGACTCTTAAAGAAGAAGTTACAGGTCTGTGAGAGCCAGAAATCTTGATTGTTTGTTTCTGACCAAATACTTATTTTCCACCATAATATGCAAAAAAATTGTTAAAAAAACAGACAATGTGATTTTCTGGATTTTTATTTCTCAGTTTGTCTCCCATAGTTGAGGTCTACCTATGATGTAAATTACAGACGCCTCTCATCTTTTTAAGTGGTGGAACTTGCACTATTGCTGACTGACTAAATACTTTTTTGCCCCACTGTATATATATATATATAGATAGAGATACACTATATATATATATATATATATATATATATATATATATATATATATATATATATATATATATATATATATATATATATATACACATACATACATACATACACACACAAAGATAGTGCAAGTCGGAGGAGGGCGTATGTAGCAGGCTATTAACTAGTTAATAGGCGTTGTCAGATCATGATTCCGCCCGCGCCTATTGCAGGCACATGTCAGCTGTTCAAAACAGCTGACATGTCCCGGCTTTGTTGCTGGCTCACCGCCGCAGCCCACATCAAAGCGGGGTTCTGCCATTCAACGTACTATCCAGTCCGATGGCAGAAAGAGGTTGAAAATAAAGGATATTAAAAAGTATATATATTTCTAGAAAAAAATAATAATGCACATTTGGCATCACTGCATTCAGAAAAGTGTGATCTATCAAAACATTTACAATTAACCTAATCAGTAAGCACAGTCAATGGAAAAAAATTCAAAAACGTCAAAATTATGTGTTATATTTTTTTTAGTCGCCACAATTCCCCAAAAAAACTTAACAAGCGGTCAAAAAGTCGAATCTATCCCAAAATGGTAGTAATAAAAATGACGTCTTGCCCCGCAAAATATAAGCAGTCATAAAGCTATAAAGCTCCATCAACCGAAAAATAAAAATGGTACGGGTCTTGGAAGATGGCGACAACTCCCCCATTTTTTTTTTTTTTTGGCAAACTTCAGATATTTTTTCACCAGTAAAATAAAAAAACTGGACATGTTCAGTATCGCTGTAATCATATTGATGAGGAGAATCATATTGCATGGTCATTTTTACCACACAATGTACACAAAAAAAAAAACAATTCCCAGAAAACATTGTCAGAATTCCCCCCCCCCACAATTTCACTGCGCTTGGAATTTTTCTCCTGTTTTCGAGTACGCTATGTGGTAAAACGACTGGTGTCATTCAAAAGTACAACGCGTCACGCAATACAAGCCCTCATGTCTATATGGACAGAAAAATAAAAATGGGCTTCGGTGTGAAGGCGAGTGAGGCTGTGTGCACACGTTATTTTTCGCTTTTTTTTTTAGCATTTTTTAGCCATAAAAACGCATACATATGCATCCCATCATTTAGAATGAATTCCGCAATTTTTTGTGCATATCTTGCTTTTTTTTTCCGCGAAAAAAAACACGCATCGCGGTAAAAAAATGCAGCATGTTCATTAATTTTGTGGATTTACCACTATATTATTGCATCCCAGAACCTCCGGAAAAATCCGCAAAAAAAAAAAAACAAAAAAAAAAAAACGCGCAAAATACTCATGCGGGTTTCTTGTAGAAAAATGTCCGGTTTTGTTCAGGAATTTTCTGCAAGAAATCCTGACGAGTGCACATACCCTTCATTTTGAGTGCTGATTGACTTAGGCTGGCCATATCAAAGTGCATTTACCAGAACCCCCATAGAAATCAATGGAGACCCTTCTCTAGTGCTGAGCAGAAGGGTTCTGGAAGAATAGCTGGTGCAGCGGCCAACTTTTTTTTTTTTTTTTATTAGGAGAGCAAGTCACTTTTGCAGCTGAATTCTCGTGGAAATAAAATAGTGTATTCTATAATCCTTGTAGTCAGGAAATAACACGCTCACCCCACACACACGTTAGCTAGTCCCCTCAGCCATTGCTTATCGACAGTACATGGACAGCTGTAGGCTTGAAAGCACCAAGTTTAGGATAACTGGACGGCTTGTATCAGAACAGTCTTCCTCATGCATTTTGCCTT